>NC_139220.1:34259072-35607175 GCF_055691185.1 Crinia signifera
TCGTAACTATGGGGTCTGTTTATTTATTTTTCCTACGAGAACAGGTGCAGGTACTCACCTAAAGTTACAAGTGATGCAAAGAGCTAAGGAACAAATAGGGTTAAAGTTGCCAAAAGGATCAATAAAAAAGGGGCAGACTAGACGGGCCAAGAGGTTCTCACCCGCCGTCACATTCTGTGTTTTACGTTAAGGTTTATACCAGTTACTCTGTATAAGATTTTATTCATTTAAAAAATATTTAAAAATGACGGGAAAAAACTGTTCCGGTACTGAGTACCCCACCCCCCAAAAAAAAAAGAAGGAAAGGGGTCTGTACCTCCAAAAAGACTATTTTCTATCACCGCTGATCCCTGCTATTAAAAACCTTTAGTACTGCAACTATTTCTATTTAAATAAAGTACTGTGTTAAGGCCCATACATACTTGACTGCTTCTGTAGGAGCGCGCATCGTTCGTCGTGTACACATTGGGCAATATTATGAATATCTATCAGAAAGTATGTAATTAAATGGCCTGGTGTGTACGCACCTTTAGGAGATTGCTCAACACCCTTGCGACCGTGGCTGGCAGTGGTAACAGAGTACAATGACCATTTGCTGAGTAAGTTCAGGACGGCACACTCACTGGGACTTCCAGTCCAGATTTCATTTTAAAAACAAAACATAGTTTTGTAAAGCCAAACCTAATATACTAGTATAAAAAAAAATCATACAAATTGGTTTTATTAAATAAAAAAGCAATAAAAAAATAAATAGGACATCATACATTGCATGTGTAAGCATTGGTAAGTGCACCTATAAAGGCAGATGCAATAGTTGCCCTTGATAAATTGACCCTTTAGCTTTGAGAGATACTGTACGTCATTTCTGGCGATATCATTTGTAAAGTATCATACCTACTTGGCTAGCGAATGTCAGTAGAATTATATGATCCTTTTTGTACCCCAAAAACCATTTAGAATCATTGGAGTAATGCGCAATATTATATAAAAAAAAAAAGAATAAACAAAATGAAATCCATATATATACAAATCCATAAATACATTTTATAAATAAAAGAAATACAATAAAATTAAATAAAAGCCTGATATTCTGGGGTGTATTCAATGCGGCTGTTGAGGGGGTTAAACGGCGGGGATCGTGGAAAACAAGCGATCCTCGCCGTTTTACCCCCGCGACGGCCACTCGCCCTATTCAACGCGCCAGGGAAATCCTCGCTGTCAGAGGACAGCGGTGATTCCCCCGAACAGCAAGGCTCGCGGCTAATGCAGGGAGCCCACTGCATTTACCTGCGAGCCTCGCTGTTTTAGCGGCCGCATACGCCGTTTCCCCCTCTCTCCAAAAACCTAGCGAGGGGGAAACGGTGTGTGCAGGCGGTCAGTTGAACACTGACCAAGCGAGCTGTGACAGTGAGCAGGCAGCACTGATCGCTGTCACAGCTCACAGAAAGCATTGAATACCCCCCCTCTGTCCGCTGCGTCGGCATGCTTTGTGTTACGGAATTTAGGCTGTCAAGGCAGGTGTTGAATGACAACTATTCTCTGTACAGCACTGCATAATAATGTATAAAAATATTATAAAAATAACTGAATCATAATAATAATAATAATAATAATAATAAAATACAGGCCCAGCTTGTTGTGAACCAGATTCGCAACCATCATTTGAGCCTTAACTGAATGTGAAAATGCCATTCATAGATAAATTGAGTTTTGATAGTAAATACGGCATATATAAGTATAACCTTTGACCACTTAAACACACCAGAGATAACATAAACAACACTTATCTGGCACGTATGTATAGTAATGAGCGCACTCTTGCACATGTAAGAATAAATAAATGTACAGGGGGGATCTGCTGTAAGGCAGATCAGAGAATTAATAAAGACTACTGTACCCCCAATGCGTGGCAGCAAAATATACATTTAGAAAGTACTTTTCTGTGCAGTTTCCCTGGGGCCTGGGCTACGTACACCTGCTCTCCACACAGCGTGCCAATGTGAGCACTGGAAGGTTTGTAACTTTAACATAGTAAAACATTTTAGTGTTTGACTTGAATGCAGAAGTGCTTTGGTTTGTTAATTGAGTTTATAGTATTGTCCCTGGGATGGTTTTTTTTTTTTTCTCCCTTGGAGACACACACATGGACACACACCAGGGCTATCTGTTAAGCAATTTGTACCATTTGAATTCACCTAGTGGCTTCCACTTTGATTCTTGCACTTGAGTCCCTTTGAAATGCAAAACTGCCTTTCAATGCAAATCCAATGCCTACTTGGCCAATAAAAGGGCTTAGACAGGGAGGTGCCTATCATAGTGATTGCTAGTGAGCTGCCAAGGAAGGTGAAGGGAACAGCAGTCAACCAGGAAGAAGTAGGACAGAGTTGAAGGAAACTCCAGGACTTAGGACAGCTGGGCAGGCACAGTATGTGCACAGGGCTGACTGGCAAACATGTACGTGGGCTATCTTTTGGATAAGGACAACAACATGTACCCCAACCCTGTCAGGCACCCTGGCCTCAACCTGAACCCCCAAAATTATGTTCCGGCACCCCCACAGTATTCAGATTTTGCCAGCTATCATCATGTCCCTGGAATTAACAGCGACCCCCACCATGGGCAGCCGGGTGGCACCTGGAGCTCTCCGTATGCGCCAAGCAGGGAAGACTGGCACTCTTATGGACCGGGCCCAGCAGCATCTTCAGCTAACCCCGGACAGATTGGGTTCAGCCCAACTGACTTTAATCCTGTGCAGCCGCCGGGCTCAGGGCTTCTGCCACCGGCTATCAATACTTCAGTTGCCCCTTTATCCCCCAATGCGCAAAGGCGCAACCCTTATGACTGGATGAGGCGGAGTGGCGTTACCCCTAGCAACCCAAGCAGTGGTGAGTACAGCGCTATACGGAATGGCTGGTGGCAAAGTCCATCATGGTATGAATGTGTGTCTATCTATCTATCTATCTATCTATCTATCTATCTATCTATCTATCTATCTATCTATCTATCTATCTTGGTTTAAAAAAATACAAACATATCTATAGTAAGTATTATTGCAGCCAAGGATATCATGTATTGGCTACAGATGCATATTGGTAACACTGTAGGATATTTGCCGCTTGTCAGTTGAGAATTGTGGGTTTGGCAGAATTTTTGTTCTCCAGAAAATGATTTGTTATGGAATTATAACATCGATGAGAATGATAAATACTTGGCTCAGTGATGTAAATAGGACGGCGTTATTGACTAGCATTATGACATCACATAAGGTTTGGATAATACTCAAGTAATAGCACAATGCGGCCTCCTGGGTGCACGTAGACAACTTGCGTCTCTAAATATAGAGGCACACGTTAATATAATTAATATAGGTGATATAGATTCGATATGGCATGCTGGGACTTACAGTTCCACAGCATCTTGCTAGCCACAGCTTTCCGATTTGTTTTTTAATTATATCGTTCATTTTCGCCCCACTCAGCGATATCGTTTAAAATAAAGCACCTTTAGTCTTAACCCGCTGAGGTTTAATATTCTTTAACATAAGATGAAAATATTTCCAGCTTGTCTGTTTTATTATTTATTTATTCACAATTGAAATGTGTAACGGAACATGCTGACGCTATAGACATAAAATGTTAATTCATAAATAAATAACAAATTTAAATAGAGACCTCCTTATTATTACAAGCCCACGTTCCCATCTTTGCTTTGGTGTAGCTGCTCTGCTCAGTCTTCCTGCAATGATATATGTTTTCTCAACGTACCTGAGCGCGTCTGTCAGCAAATATGAACTTCAGCCCCTGTTTATAATTTGTACGGCGCATTCTCTAGTTTATGTTGTATTTACGATTTATATATGTACACACATACGCGCCAAACACAAAATATGTCGCAAGATAAAAAAAAAAATAGTAAACTAAAGTAATCCTCAACTATTGCACGGGTATGCTAAAGAAAATCGTGTTTATTATTGTAAGAGTGAAATGTGACAGTGAGGCACATTGGCGCCAACTGCCTTATATATTATTTACTTGCTAAGGTTTATTCATATATTATATATATATATATATATATATATATGTTCAGTAGCAATTTACAATATTATAAAGAAATAGTATAACAAATTATTATTATTATTGTTTTATTATTTTTATTATTATTATTTTTATTAACATTTTTTACAAATTGCCCAGCACTTGATAATCAGATCATTTTATATAGGCTAGTCGGTGGTTGTGCGAATGGAGATTTTGGGGGTAATTCAGGTTAGTTTGCAAAAGCAAACTGGACAAAATCATACAGCACTGCAGGTGGGGCATATGTAACATGTGCAGAGAGAGAGTTACATTTGGGTGAGTTATTTTGTTTCTGTGCAGGGTAAATACCGGCCGCTTTATTTTTACACTGCAATTTAGATTTCAGTTTGAACACACCCCACCCAAATCTAACTCTCTCTGCACATGTTACATCTGCCCCACCTGCACTACTGCATGATTTTGTCCATTAAAGAAGGAGTTTCAAAACAACCTGAATCAGCCCCTTTGTACTTTACTTTAGACAGACTGCCCTGGAACCTTGGGGCTAATTTAGTCTAACTTGACAGGCAACATGTAGTAAAATTAGATTTTTTAGATAGCTAAAAATTTGCACCATATCGCGCATGTCACATTTGTGATTTTTTTTCTAGAAAATCGCAAATGTAATAGGGTGTGATTTTTTCGTCATGATTTTTCGTGCGATTTCAACACTTTTTGGCCTGAAAAATCGCACATTACCAAAAATCTAATTTTACTACATTTGATTTAACCCACTGATACTTATGCTCGTCTTTCAACTCTGGAAGGAAACCGGCCGCATTGACCATGCCGCTATAATGATTTGTAGATGGGAATGTCATACAGTTTGGATCTTGTTTGTCAAATTCCTTGTAATTCTACCAGGTTTATGGGTGTAATATATTGGCTATGATTACCTGGTTAAAAAAAAAATCAGAAATAAATAATCCTTTAAAAAAAAAAAACTTCATCCTCAAATAGAAATGGTTTTAGCATAAAATAAATTCAGTCATTAATATACTCGGTATTACTCTTAATTATGAATTTATAATTAGAAAGGTTAATTAAAATATTTGCTTTTGTTGTCTACTTTCAAGTTCCTTTTTTAATGTAACACTTATTAAATATGTGTTTACGTCTTCTTTTATACTGTATATAGTCATTGTTCTAATATGTTGAGATTCTGGGATATATACTGGTCTTTAGAGCTTGCAATCTTAAGTATACAGTGTCCAGGACCCAGAGAGACGGTGGCTGTTCTATGATCACCTGATACAGAGATCCTAATTTAAAACCCCCCACAAATGATCAAACCATAGTCTCTGCTCACTGATATTGTGTTTTGTCAATTTATAGATAATGTATGTGTCCGCATTGTGTTTGTGTCATTGGGAGACCCTCCAGTTTGAGGAGTGAGACGATAATAGTTTTGTAAACAAAGGTCATTTAAAGGAAGGGGAAAAAAAACATATTAAGCTATTGTTTGAAGTGCTAGGAATAAAATCTAATTAAGAAATTTAGAGTCAATGGTCGGTGTAATCTCTCAATGCTTTTGTTGAACAATGGTTTCTCCATCTAAATAGTATCATACTTTACAATCCTAGATGTATTGTTTCAGTCAGATACAGGAAGAAGGAATAGGTTTTATGAAATCCGGCACTCATACTTTATGATAATAACCAAGCCAGCAAAATGTTATAATATAATAAAATGAGAGATAGCACTCAGAAAAGCAGATAGTATAATTCCAACATTTCATTGTTCAATTACAAAACTTTCTTCAGGGATTAAAAAAAATGCCTGAAGAAAGTCTTGTTCGGATGTATCATTTTATGCATAGCATTATTTATCTATCTATCTATCTATCTATCTATCTATCTATCTATCTATCTCTGCTGCTCACGCTTTCATCATTGGTGGAATACTGTCCATTGATTTTTTTGTTATCGCCAATGTCTACTTAAATGTCGACATCAGAGTCCACATATTATATTTCTTCCTATAGATGCTAACAGAGAGACATGCAACCCTCTCTGTCAGTGGTAGTGCCATTATCTGCCATTTACCTTTGTACACCCCACTGTTCCTACTTTCTGGCAATATGTGAGTTTTTCACGTTCCCAAAATTGTGATAGAGATTCTCCTTCAGAAGTGAGGTCCAGCAAACCCACTCAGAGTGGATGGTTGGATGTTTACCAGTATACTGTAGGATATCATTCAAGTGTGGGGTGTAGAAGACAGGTAGGTGGGTATAGCGTGAGGAGGGGAAGATAAGCTTCTAAGACAATATAAAAAAAAATAAGAAACAAAAATAATTAATAATCAAAATAATATACAAAAGTTAAATCAACAGATTATAATTCCTGTGTTAAACTGTGTCATTGACTGTGTATATATGTGGGCATTAGCCACGAGCCTCGATGTTTGGGGGAATCCTCGCTGTCATCTGACAGTGAGGGTTCCCCCGGAATGTAGAATAGGGTGAGCGGCCGGTGCGGGGGTTAAACGGCGAGGGTCGCTTGTTTTTGTCAATCCCCGCCATTTAACCTCCTCACTGGCCACATTGAATATGGCCCAGTGTGTGCTTGGTTGTAGCAGCGCCGCAGAATTTGCTGGTATTTTATAAATAGATGGTTTATTAATAATATGATTGTGTATCAGGGTTCTGCATTGCAATTCTCAGCATGTAAATAGAATCTGAGCATTGTTAATAATTAAATACGCCTACAGGTATGTATTAGGGGCATTAGAATTCACCTATGATTTTCTTGATCTGTATTAAAATAAACTTTGGCAAAGGAATGACCTTTAATATTCTTAAAATTGACAGTAACGTCTGCTTTAACTGATATAGATTTCCGAAGGTGGATACATATATTTTATAAATATTTGCTACATTGCCTGGGTGTACCACATAAAACACAATTTATTTTATTTTTAACCAAGTGCTTGTATAATGGGACCAAATTAAGTCATACAAATATCCATTGCTATGTTCAAGACTATTAGTTCTGTACTGTTTATACATTTCATGAATGATAATGTCTACCTGATAACTACACTGATTACATCAATATTGTCATCTCTTATAATTATTACGACTTATATTGCCGCGGGGAGTAAAACCTTTACTCGGCTTTAATACTCGGCTTCCACCAATATAAATTATATTTAGCGTAAATATTAGGTCATTTACGGTCAATAGACATTGGGGTAAAGTTACTAATAATCGTATCCCACCCGTATTTGATTGAGAACAAACACGGATGAGATCAGTTAAACACAGGTGCTTTAATAAATATAGTCACTTACTATGATCCCGTGTTTGAAGGGATCGATGGTGTATGCAACACTTAAACAAAGAGTCAAAAGTACAAAAAAAATGGTGTGGCTCTTTGAGCCCGTTCTGTTTCTAAAAATGCAGGGGTAAAATTGTGTGAGGTCCCCCTTGTATTTAAAGAACCAGTAACAGGCTCTCAGGGAAAAAAAAGATTTAGGGCCCACCCCTATTATTTAAACCGGGGACAATCCAAAAACCCGGTGGTGGTTCTTTAAATACAGAAGGATCTCGCACATTTTTTCCCCTAGATTTTTAGAACCAGGACGGGCTCAAAGATTCCGGGGCTGGTTGTGTTTAGGACAGGGGAAACCACACAGTTTTTTTTTGTACTATTTTACATTTTTTAGAGAAGCATTGCACGGATGTCCCTTATCCGTGCAATCTTCTATAAAATGGCTGCCCAAGAAGTCGTCTACTTGTAAAAAGTACATTTTGATCTGTAAGGATTTTAGGAAAATTTCTGTGTTTCATTGATGTCCCTGAATTTGGCCGATGGTGTATTTGGTAGTATACAGTAGGCCTGTCCACCTGTATTCTGCACTTCTGTAACACTACTGTGTTAGGTGTACAGTAAATTTCCGAGATTGCACATAAAATACCCCCATGTTTGCCAACATAGGGAAATACGGAGCTTAGTAAATTTAACTCCATAATCTTCATATTTTTATACTTTGCTTTCTAAACAATTGCAACACTGAGACAACAATAACAATGGCTATATTATAAAACAACACTATCACACAAAGCCAGAAAATGGATTTATGGTGACAATTGTAGTTTACTGAACCTGTTCAGCTTGAAAAAAAAGTCTGGATAGCTTTGTCTTAACCTGTCATTCTGATGGATTTTGATCTCCAATATTCACACTTAAGGTGCCCACACACTAGAAAGATCTGCGATCGTAGGATGTGCGCATAAATTAGCCTTGAAATCTTTTTTCCGTCCTGGACAAAAGATTTCAGGCAAGCACACATCTTTACCAAAGATTTTTCTTAAGATCCTGTGTGCGTTCCTATGGATCTTTTGTTAAATCTTCTGATCTTTTGTGCAGCACGTAAGATCAGAAGATTCAGCTAAAGATCCATGGGAGCACGCATCGGACTGAAATCGGCCGATTTTCGACCGATTATCGATAAAAATCGGACGATATATCGGCCGATTTGTCGGAAATCGACCAATCGGCCCAAAAATTGTTCTAGTGTGTGGGCACCTTTAGATTTTATTGGAAGATTAAATTTGTTTTGCTTTTAGTTCAAGAACGCTGTCACATATTTTCAATATGGTTATCTTTAAAAACAAATTGAAATTGTGATTTAAAAATTTGGATAAACATTTAAAATGAAACAAACATAAAAAAGGATTCCCATAATAATGAGTTTTCATATATCACTGCCTTCCCCATGGCTATTGTATGTATAATAACATGCGGCCAGTTTAAGGAACATAAACATACATTTTACACACCAGGACAATGGTGCTCGTGAGCGGGTTGTCACAGGAACGTATGACCCGCTCACGAGCTGACGGCGGCGCTGACCTGCCGCGAAAATGCCCCTACCGATCCGATTGCGACCCACACCCACTAATGGTAGTTTCTGAGGTCCTACCTGCAGCAGGTAGGATCTCAGAAAAGCCCGACCGACCCGTGGGGCCGCGCATCGGATCGGGATCGCATCAAAAGGGCAGTGAAATGGCCCAAAACACGGCCAATTTACATACAATCGGTCAAGATTGTATCTAAATTGCCATCGTCCTGATGTGTACCACCCATTAGAAGCTAACTAAAAGAAAGGAGCAAAAAAAAAAGGAGCAATTTGCATTCTGGCAGAACCATGTTACACTGCAGATGGTGGAAATATAAAATGTGCAGAGATTGGATTTGGCAGGGGCATGTCCTAGCCTGATACTAAATGCCAGTGAAGCTCCATTCAAAAGCAGTCAGTATTCTCCCTGCATGCAAAAATAAAAAAATGCATTTGTACCCCGTTTTCATTGCGACATGTTTTTTTTTCCAGTAGCTAATTGCTCCTGGTCAGCTCCATTTTTTTTATTCACAACTAACTGATCAGGACATTAAAGTGCAATGTTATTAGTCATAATGCACACAATTACACACCTCTCAAATGTCCCACTTTTCATAGGACAGTCCAGATTTTTGGGGATTGGCCCGTGTCCCTCCCAGGGCTTGCAATGTCTCGCAGGGGGGACAGTTGGGAGTCCTCCCAGGGAATTGATGCTGTGCACAGTAACTATTCAGAGAGGCAGAGAGGCTGGGGGCGTTGCAAGCAGCTTACACAGATGGCCATGCCCCCCTAGCGATGGAAAACAGGGGTGTGTCCTGCAGCTGCAGCTTCTCCGAGAGGCCCCCATTGACATAGATCACACCCCTTTTTTGTGGCCTATGTCTTTTGTCCCCTTTGAAATGTTGGGAGGCAGCAATTACACTGAGCAATGGATTCTCAGGGGTTTATTTACTAAGACAGGTGTTCTATGTCAGGTGGGATGTTGTTATGGGCAACGAATCAGAATGTACTTCTTATTTATTTAGCACCTTCTAGAAAATAATAAAGAACATCTGATTGGTTGCCCATAGCAACATCCCATCTGGAAAAAAAGAACTCTTATCTTAGTAAATAAACCCCTCAATATCCACTTGTAGAGTAGAGTCAGTGTCGGACTGCGGAAGGAAGGGCACACCAGGGTAATGCAGGGGTAGTAGTGTCCCACTCTTAGGGGTGTGGCCATCCTCCAGAAGGAGACTTGACTAACCATTAGTCTGGGCAATGTATAAATATATATAGTAGTGATGTGCGCATCATAATGTACCAGATTAATAACAGCAATGCACTGTATAAAATACACCATTGTCCTCTGCAGTATAATGTAACATATGTATAAGGTATAATCCAGGTGGTACATGATCAGTAGAGGAGGTGGTAGCCCCTTAGGCAGTGGGGCCCACGGTGGATTTCCACTGTACTCTGGTCTGCCAGTCTCACCATGGGTACAGTTCTGACTATAAGAACTCATTTTCAGGTCGCTCGGCTTAAAGGAGACATCGGCAATGTTTTATTCTGAATACAGTTATTATTCAGAAGCATTCATCCATCTCCCATACTGCTTGGCATGCAGAGATTGTTGGGTGGTCAATGTAGTATGGCAAGGGCAACTTGCGGGTCAAGTGCAGTCACCTCCCCCAAGATGGCAGAGTACATTTCCAGTGATACAGTGCTCCAATTCCCATTGCAGGTGTGTCAACATGCCCTAACACTTGCCTCTACCTCTTTAAAGAACTGTGGCCCAATCTATGTCATGAGAGGTGCAGTAGTAGTAGAGATAGGGATGATAGATACAGAGGAAGAGGGCAGATTTTACAATTTGGATGCCTAATTGGAAAATATACTCAGCAGGTTGAAACTTTCCTTGTGTAAATATCATTCTTCTTCACATGTTTGTATTAGTAAATGTTAATAAATAATAATAATAATAATAATAAGACAAATGTATATGATACAGCACACTCCTCCTATGAGCAGGTGCCTTTTCCCTCCTTCACCGTCATCTGCTCTCTATTGCCATCAGCGGCACCGAGCCATTGGGTACAGCTGGCACTTCTTCAGCCGGGCATTACCACTGCATGTGCAGCAATAATTACTTTTTGTGTGTCTCATGTTCTGCAGTATTGTGTACTGTGAGTCTATTGCACTTTTACATTGGCACGCATGTACTGCTACTTTTGATGTACGTTGGAAGACTTTTTGGGGCACCGTATAAATATATGATAATGTTAATAATAATAGAAATACTCTAATACAGTGTAAAATGATAGCGCCTTGTCTCATATTGGGCTACTGCTGAACTCAGTGGCATTCACAATACAATGTCAGTGGAATGTCCTGATAGCTGATATGTCCGATATGGCAATATGTGTGCCCAACATTATGCCATACAGTGCCAGCTGCACAGCTCAATCATTTCTTCTCGGTTAGACCTTTATGAATTTCAGTGGGCAATGCGCTGCTTGTCTGGTGAGAGGCCAGGATGGCAGAATCGTCTGCCACTCTCTTGGCATATGTTGACCTGATCTTATTTCATTGTGTAGACCTTAATGCCAGTCCTGAGGGCCCGAGGCAGAGCTTATATAAAAAGCTGCAAGATAGCGGGATAAAATAATAATCTCCTAACAGTATATGTTTTCCAGGTGTCCTTAAAGAATCACAAGTGGAATAATTAGAACCACCTGTATACCTTTTAATATGTGTCAATCTGTAATGATTATACCTGTACTCTAGCAAGGAGATCTGGAAAACATGCACTGTTCAGTGTGCCCCAAGGACTGAATTTGTGAGGTCCGTCAAGAACATGTGGCACATGTGTGTATGCCATCAACAGCATGCACAGGTTCTCAAATTCGGTCCTCAGGACCCCACACAGTGCCTGTTTTGCAGGTCTCCTCACAGAATCAAGTGAAATTATTACGCTCCACCTGTGGATCTTTTAAAATGAGTCAGTCAGTAATGAGTGCACCTGTCGGGTGACCTGGAAAACATGAACTGTGTGGGGTCCTGACGACCAAGTTTGAGAACCACAGCTGTATATTATAACCTCCAGGCGCCAGATATTTTGTATTAAATTCCACCCCCTAAAAAAATATTGAAATTAACTTTGTTTGTAATTCTGGAAATCATCTACCAGGAAAAAAAACATAATGGGTGAAATTTAATAGGATGAAAGACTCAGAAAGTGAGAGATTTGGTAAGAAATCGCCATTTTTTTACAAAACGGCAATCATTTACACTTCAAAATCAAACTGGTTTGTAAATGATTGCCGCTTTGAAAAACTGGTTTGAATTTTTTTTTACCAATTCTCTCACTTTCTGAAACTCTCATCCTATTAAATTCCCCCCTATGTATTTAATTATCATATTATATGTTTATATATATTCTGAATTGTCAGGATCAAGTATTTGGTGATTATACATAGTTTCTGTTGTCCCATAGAGAATCTTATATTGAGCCCCAGCAAGTACAAGGGTGAAGAACGCGGACAAGGTAAGCCTGGTACTGGTTTCCCTCCTTAAAAAGTGGAAGTGAATCCACATGAAAAACCAAATAAGCATGTTTTGTAAATTGCAGTTCAAAGGGTGCCTGGGATGCATTTGAAAACAGGCAATAGCTTAACCCCCTTTAATTCTATACAGCTATTGTTCTAGTGAGTCGTTAACATCAGCTTTGTAGTGTCAAACAAGGTCTGGGAAACCTCTTTTTTTTTTTACTCCTTTTTCTCATTTTATTTTTTATTTTATTTTTGTGCTACTCTCATTGCCCTTGCAAAATTAGCCCAAATTAGCCAAAATTGTGGGTTCTCAATATCCATTGCTTAGTAAATATACCTCTTAATCTTATAATTATTTTACATATATTCGATGAAGTTGGTCAAGATTTGCCACTAGATACAATTTTTCAAAATGTTGCAGATTGTTTTTAAATTCTTTAGTTTTTTTTTGTCACTAAATAAAATAGGCCAGTTTGGTTTGATGGATTTATGTTGCTAAATTCGGCGTGCAATAACGTGCGTAATGCAACTTATTTTTTTATTCAAAGCGGTTTTCCCAAATTCGTTCTTAATCTTCTCTCATTTTGACACAGTATCACCCCTTTCATAGATACATACTGTATAAAACCGCAGAGTCATGCAAGATGTGATACTGTAGGTCCAAGTTTGTTTAGACCTATGCAAATATCCTGTACTATAGGTTTACACAGTTCTCATGAGGGCTAGTTAGAAATGTGCTCGGGGTATAAAGGTCACAAGGGACAGGTTAATGGTTGAATCTGTAAGTGACCCCTTTGGAGAAATCAAAATGTTACGAGCGGCTTTTTTTCTGATGCAAATCAGTTCCTAGCGATGTCTCCGAGAGACTCCTGTGCAGGAAGAGGGTGGAGACAGACAAAAGCCTTAATAGTTCCAATTGTTCTAAGGCTTTATCCTGACCTGTTCTGGGGCGGGGATACAACAGGAAAAACCTTTGATCTTTGACACAATTCTTCCATTTTAAATTGAGAAGGTTTTACTTGCTCATTGGAAACAAAGAATATTTTTTTTAAAAATTGCACGAGAAAGTCCAGGTACAGAACTTACAATTAGCCGGCTGCAGGGCTACTGAGTTTGGATATCATGGTGGACGATAACTATAAAAAATATATATATAGTTTGCCTCTCAGGATGTTTTTCAAATATGTTTTTGCTTAGGCCGCTTTCAGGGAATCTAGTTACTAACTGTGGAGATATCATATTGGCATATGTAGGCACAATATTACTGAAAGATAAATAATACAGGTATCCAGATAATAATACAGGTATCCAGATAATAATACAGTTATCCAGATAATAATACAGGTATCCAGATAATAATACAGTTATCCAGATAATAATACAGTTATCCAGATAATAATACAGGTATCCAGATAATAATACAGGTATCCAGAATTCCGATCCAGGGTTTCACGGATAAGAATTTTCCCGTAATTTGCGGTACTATGCCTCTAATAGTTAAAATGACACGTTCTAAAAAACTTCTTTGCCCAGAGGGTACTGACATTGGCTCTTTTATTGATTTG
Organism: Crinia signifera; assembly: GCF_055691185.1. Classification (NCBI taxonomy): domain Eukaryota; kingdom Metazoa; phylum Chordata; class Amphibia; order Anura; family Myobatrachidae; genus Crinia; species Crinia signifera. Next base: position 34,273,089 of record NC_139220.1, read on the forward strand.
ATTAAGCAGCGCTCCTCACAGTGACTACAGAAAAGGTCAGTGCTAATGGGGGAAATGTATCAAACCTTCTAAAGAGCATCTGCCCGTAACACATTTTATCTATCCCGTACCCAGTACATTATATCAAGTGATCGCTAGAATTGGAATGTTGTATGGAAAATGTCTTAACGTATCATCTTTAGAAGGATTGACATATCTCCTCCACTGCGTATATATTATCTTCCAAAAATTTGTAAAAATGTATATAGTCCCTGAAATTTTTGGATCTTTTGGCAGATGTAATGTAGGGTTTTGTTTACTAAGATGGGAGTTCTATTTTAGAAGGGATGTTGCTATGGGCAACCAATCAGATACTATCTATTATCTTCTGCTAAATAAATAAGAAGTCGATTCTGATTGGTTGCCCATAGCAACAGCCCATGTGAAATAGAACTCTCATCTTTGGAAATAAACCCAGTAGTGTCGATATGCTTGATAATTATGGATCTTAGTCTCAAATAGGGTTGAGGTTACCAAAGCATAAAAAAGGGGCAGACTAGATGGGTCAAGTGGTTCTCTGTGCACATGTAACATTCTCCCCACCTGCAATGCAGCATGGTTTTGGCCAAGTCTGAATTAGGCCTTAAACTAGGGAAATCTCTTTTCAGATCTATATATCTCTGCATTTTGCAAATCAATTTCAATATTTGCCCAATATGTACAAAATGGCTGCCGGTGGGAGCCAACTTTAGTTGTTTTGATAATTCTAAATTGTAGGTTTAATTGTTTTTACTGCTAAACCTAATGTCTGCTATTTTTAATTAGTTTACAATATTTTTAATTGACATATTCTGTATATTCAGCCTATATGAGTTTATGAGTCTTTAGAGAAAAAAATACATATATACAGACATCATATACTGATTCAAATATAATTCTATAAACATACATTACAGATATATACCTATAAAATGGTAGGACGGGTCTTGGTTGTTAACATTTACAATATTCAAAAAGAAGAGTGTCCGTATACGATTTAGGCCCTTTTTCACCCGAAAAGTTTCAAATCGTTTGTGCCTAACCACCGATTCCGATTCGACGTGCAGTCCCGTGCGCATCGGATTGGAACCAAAGATCGCCATGGCTACTACAAAGATATGTTGGATCTTGTGGCAGTCAATAGCAGCGCATGCGATACATAGTATGCAAAAGAAGCACATAGGAAGTATCGTATGTGATCCTGCCATCCGGGGGCATGCTGGCCCATTGGCATGCTGGCGTGGTATTGCATGCGAGGGAGGCATGTGATATGGGGGCCTTTAGTTTTGTCAGTGAGTTTGTAGGCCAATTCTGTAGTTTTGTGTTCCTGTTAGTGCACTTGTCACCTACGCACAGGATCGGCAGCCATTTTGTCAGCTCTATAAGTTTATTGGTTTGGGAATGGGACTTTTGGGCCTACAGTGGGAAATGGTTGGACAACATTGCATAAAGTGAGGTAATATATTTAATTCCAAGCTTTGTTTTCTATACTGATTCAAAAGACACAAACACAGGTTATTCCTGTTTGTGACATTTTCCCATATTACGTCTAGATAACTGGGGCTTGTGTACTGTTTTAGATGTCCTAACTCACAAGTTAAATTTCGTCAAAATGGCTGATAATTATCCCATTACCTTCATTAAGATTATAAATGGGTACCAGCATATTTTAATTGCAGAATTGGGGCTGCATGCACTAAGCTTCAAAAGTGATAAAATAGAGAGTGATAAACAGCCTCCCAATCAGCTCCTACCTGCCATGTTACAGACTGTGTTTGAAAAATGCCAGGCAAGAGCTGATTGGTTGATTGTTTATCACTCTCCATTTTATCACATTTGAAACTTGAAGTGCATCTGGCCCTCTGTCTTTTAAACAGAGAGGGTCTCAGACATATGAACAACAAGTTTTCTCTTGCACTTTATGGTATTCAGTAGTTAGGTAGCTGGATAACTGGAGGGTCAGGACAGCAAGGCTTAAATAAAAAAAAACTTTTTTTGTCTGTGGATGAGACGGTATCAGGGCCGTAACTAGGATAGTGCAACATGTGCCACTGCACAGGGCAATGCAAGGCAAGGGCCACTGTTCTGCAGCACCTGGCAATTTTCTGTTTCAATCAATCAATCTCACTTCCAACGGCCTCCTCTTTCACCTGGCTGTCCCTATCTCCCCTCCATGTCCCTAAGCTGCTTCAGTCACACAATCCTTTATTTCATGCTCACATTACAAAATACTGTCCTACAGGAGCAAATTGCTCCACGAGTAAGGTGTCTGACTGAAATATGGAAGGCCATGGATTTGAATCGTGGATATGACAGTATTCTAAAATGCGTGCTTTAAAAAATGGAGGATGCAAAATCTGCAAGTTCTTTCACTGGGCACACAGGCTTGCCTTATGTCTAGTTTTGTTTCTGGCCAAAGGGGACCAAATTGTCTAGTGATGGCTCAAAAAAGTGCTTAAAATACCATCCAATCTGGATAGACCTAGCCAATTTCTCTTTACAATTAGTGGCTGCTGAAACTGCTGCAATATGGCCCATCTAACGCTTTAAGGTGAGCTCTGCACTGGCATGACCCGGTGTTTGATGCATCTCTGCTTCCCAGAGTTCTCACACCACGTACAGTAATTAACGATTGGGTTACAGTGCCAATGACTATTACTTTACTCACTGCAGCTTATGCTTGGAAATCAATAATAGGTGGGACCAAAAAAGGCGGCTCTGATTAGCCAGCTGTCTGCAGCTGGGATAGGAAATTAATATCCCTGCTTATCATATGGACAGCTGTAAATCATACTACATCAGAGGACTATGAAGTGGCTCATTAGCGTTGATAAATAAACAGGCGGCTTACGTGGATGTGAAAATGGCTCAAAGGTGCTGTCCCAACTCTGGCAGCTACACCTTCTGCAAGGTGATTCCCCTTCCTTGCTCCCGGTGGTCCCTCTCTTGGGCGCAAATCCTCCTTTTCCTCCTTGTAGTCCCGGTGTTTTGCAGAATCGGTTACATACCTGCAGTGTGAATGTATTGCACCTGACACTCAGGATTGTTTAGGTGTAAACAGTTATGATTTGGCTGGGTGTGCTATAAGGAGGACAGTCCAGGCACCATTTTTTTTATTGATTCGGATTAAATATGCTCAATTCAGGGATACTCTGGATCCTGAGACTGGAGTATGGATTGCAGTATGGAGCAGGGAGAGTGAGTGTGGAGAGCAGTGATGAAGGGTGTAAAGAGCAGCAAGTGAGGCTGAATGTAGGGAGCAGTGAGGAAGGATGAGAATAGGGAGCAGTAAGGAAGGGTGGGAGAAGGGAGCAGCGAGGGAGGGTGGGAGTAGGGAGCAGTAATGAAGGGTGGGAGCAGTGAGCGAGGGAGTAGGGAGCAGTGCGGAAGGGTGGGAGTAGGGAGCAGTGGGGGAGGTTCAGTGAGGGAGGGTGGGGGTAGGGAGCAGTAATGAAAGGTGAGAGTAGGAAGCAGTGAAAGAGGTTGTAGTGAGCAGTGAGGAAGGGTGGGAGTAGGGAGCAGTGAGGAAGGGTGGGAGTAGGGAACAGTGAGGGAGGGTGGAGGTAGGGAACAGTGAAGGTGGGAGTAGGGAGCAGTGAGGGAGGGTGCAGGGAACAGTGGCGGAGGGTGGGAGTAGAGAACAGCAAGGGTGGGTGTGTGGGGAAAACAAACAGGATGTACATGTCACTTATAATTAGGTGGGAAGCCAGGGCTGCCATCAAAAATTGTGGGGCCTGGACTGACGAAATAGGCAGAGTCCTCCTCTCCCTTGTCCAACCCCTGGCGTGCCTCTGGTGTCCACAGCACTGGCCGCACTACTCAACCTCTGTATTGCATCAAGTGAATTGATAACAAATTATACTTGATAGACTCCAGTCCTGAGCTCCCTTTCTGTCACAGGCCCCCTGTGGGCAGCCATAGTGACACAGAAAGCCAATCAGAAGCTGCTGCTGCTGCAGCTGCTTCCCTGATTGGCTGCTGGCCCACCGGCTCCGATTGGCTGGCAGCCGCACTACATTGAAATGCCACTGGACCTGTATGTGTGTCTAAGCACCATATATACTGCTTCCACCCACTACGCACAGTCGGGCATCATCTGAGCCAAGTACTAGTGCTCAGTGTTATCCGTCACAAATGCACAACCTAATCCTGGCATTGGAGGCACCAATCACGGGATTCAAATCCTGGCATTTTAGGCCCAAAAACCCGTGTTCCCACCAATTACGATCCCGAGTTTGGCCTCCTTAGTGTGCGGTTTGTTTTTATCAGAGGCACAGCGAATATTTTCAATATTGCCAATTCATACTTGCTGTTTGGCGCCCAATATCTAATGGCTAAAACAAGTGTTTTTTAGATATATCTTGTGATTTCTGAGCTTTAAAATGTAATATTTATGGGATTTTTCTAGCGAAAAAAATATTATGTACTGGAATTGAGGAAATGTAAGATGAAGGCTCAGATACATCCCCTAAAAATGGGTTCTGGAAGAGTTTGCCTTTCATACACTGTATCTTTACCTTAAGCCGGGAGAGCACTGAGCTATATATCAGTTGGACCAGAGGATTGGACAGCCATCGGAACTCAGAACTATCATCGGGCAGTGTGTATGCCCAATTTGCGCCAGCGACGTCGCTAGGCTTGATGTGCTGCAAATTTGTAAATCTTGAGATTGTTGAAGTCAGCAAAAGATCTGATATTATTGATTTCTGCAAATGTAATAATTAAAATGTCACTTGTAGACAGCGAGACTCCGCGTCTGAAAGGGATAGCCTGACATTAGTGACACTACAGGTTGGTAAAGAACGGATAAATCAATAAATAAGTGCTTTGTAAACTTTGCTATACCTTTTGATCTTAAAAGGTGACAATTAACCACTTCGCATCTGACTTGTGACAACCCGAGTTTCCTAAAGTAAAGAGGCTGTAATTACATGTGACCACTTTATTGATCATTCCATGTAGAACGCATCTGACACAACTTTTCAGGAATGTAGAAATGGAGGAGAAAACATGCGCAACAGGGAAAAACGCCACGCCATCTATTGGCAAACACAATACCCCACTGCCATTAGATACAATGCCGCTACAGCAGAAGTCTTCTCTTCATTTGCGCACACCTTATAATTGTTTTTGTATAATGTATATTGCTTAAGTATTGATTAAAGTTTCGGTTGGTAAAGTATTTGACCATTTAACGTAACGCAACTACAGAAAAATACATGAATGTAATGTGGTTGTAATATACAGATGGAGCGCTCTCCATCCAGCCATGGGCTGGCAATTCTATCGCCAGCCTGCGTCAGCCATCGCCAGGGGGCACGTGAGCATGAGATGCTTGCGCGACCCATTGCGACACCTTCCCTGCTGCCGTCGACGGTCCCCATCGCTGCCCCGAACCCCCCTAACCCTACCCGTCTCCCTGAAGTGGAGACCGGCAGGGCCCTGCCGCCCAGCCTTGGAGAGACTGGGGCGCGTGTGCACGTGAGACGCACGTGCGTCCCAGTTTGATGGAGTCCCTCTCCGCCAGTGGGGACGTTCTGGCAAGTGTCGGGCAAAGACAAGAGGGGCTCCATCTGGATATTACAAAGAGAAACAGCCTTCAAAAATACTATAATGTCCCGAAGCAGGGTATAGATCATCTCTGCCACAAAGGAGAGCTTAGCAGGCCTCGTTATCGGGAGGGGTATGAAGAAATCTGGGTTCCGTGACCATTTTGTCTAGGATAAAAAATAAATACTGCATGCCCCCTCTCTCAGCAGCTGACCCAGGCCCCCTCCAACAAGCCCGAGTCTGGGTAATCAGTACCTGCCCCACCTCCCTTTCTGCTCTCCTGTCTACCATCACAGCCAGTGGCATAACTAGATATTTGTAGGCCCCATAGCAAAAGTATGTAAGGGCCCCTATGTACCACCCAGTGGTGAAAAATGTACATAACACATGTTACTTTGACAGGGAAGGTGGCCGCTCTCAGCTCTAGGCCCCATAGCAGCTGCACTCCCCATGGCAGTCACGCCGTTGCCCACAGCTATCGCCTACACATATTCTCTGGGGATCTTAAAGTAGGCAACATTGATATTGGCCCTTATTCTGGTTTACTCGCAAAGGCAAATTCCTTCTCAAATGGACAAATCCATGGGCACTGCAGGTGGGGCAGATGTAACTTGTGTAGATAGAGTTAGATGAGATTTTGCAGTGTAAAAATAAAGCAGCCAGCATTTTCCCTGCACAGAAACTAAATAACTCACCCAAATCTAAATCTCTCTGCCCATGTTACATCTGCCCCACCTGCAGTGCACATGGTTTTGTCCATTTGAGAAGGAATTTGCCTTTGCGAGTGAACCAGAATAAGGGCCATAGTCTCATTGGTATGACATTCGCAATCCATTTGTAGCGAGCATCCCACATTACATACAGTCAGAATCCGGCTTTAACAGAGAATACCTTATTCTCATTCTTAATAAAAGCTTGTTCCCGTAGTCTCCCTGCTACGTCATTACTGAGCCTCCCAACAGAACGTCATTATACTGTGCTATCATTCAGCTTCTCCGTACACTGCAGTTCCCAGCAAAGGCTTGTCTGAAAACCTGATTGAACAGGTTCATCTGAAGACTACAGTGTGTTTACTAGGCTTTAAGAATGTACATTGAATTCATAAAATGCAGGAGACTCCCTGAAATAGCAGCAATCTCCCTCTCTCCCTCATTAGTCTAGCAATCTCCCTCATTTCACCTAGCCCACATTACACTGGTACATTTTTTGGGGAAAAAGGAATGAGAGATAGATACAGTTACATTGAATCATTAGCACCATTTCCCAGCACTTTAGCAAGTATAGTATCTCTTACTGACTTCTTTGGGGATCATCTACATTTGAATATAAGTAATTTTAAAAGATTCCTCTCAGATGTAGCAGTACACACCCACGCTTCTACGTGCCACGCTCACAATTTTTTTCACAATCTCTCCATATATGGAAATAGACACACCCTTTGGGAGGAGCATGACTATTTGCTCAATGGGGCACTGTGTAAAATTCTCTGACCAACTATAATCTCCCTGAAACTAGTTTTCAAAAGTAGGCAAGTATGGCCCTTAGTCTTGGACCAGACATAAGGCAGACAGGTTGACAGTTATAAACAGCATAAAACAATACACCTCAGCCCGACAAGCAAAATATGATCCATACTGTCAAATCATAATAGAATATCCTAAAAGAAGTATGTAGTTAAAACTAATCCCTGGTTGTCAAACTTAAATAAAGTTTGTCCTGTAATATACCTGTAAATGTTATATTGGCCATAATTCAGTGGCATTCGGCTATATATCTGTAACACAGGAGTTGGTTGGCAGGAAGACAAACATACTTTATAAAATGGTTTATTTCAGAAAACAGAAAAGTGCGTGCTGACTCTTCAGACGTAGACGTAGCCAAAGCGCCATGCGACATCTCTGCCAATATTAGACGCCTGGTCAGATTGGGCAGCGTGACCTACCCAACAGTATAGTGAATTATTATAAACAGTCAGGTATTATTGTGGTACCTAAAAATCAGTGGCTTAGCTAGAAATTTTTTTCCCCCTGCCCAAAAAATTGTGGCGTCCCCCCAAAAAGGGGCGAGGTGATCGGCTACGGGTGCCGCTGACTGAACTGACAGGCGACCCAGGCAGCATTGCGCACTGAGCTGGTCCCGCTTTGTGCATATCTAATGAGCGGGGACCCAGTGCAGTGCATATTTAATGAGCAGGTCCCCGCCCTGTGCATATATAATGAGCGGGACCCGTTCATTACATATGTATGGGATGCCCATCACAGACCCTGCTGGCGCCGTTCCCCCAAGCCACCGCAGGGTCTACCACATATGTAGCTACGCCACTGCTAGAAATACACTCACTCTGTGACTGGTCATCTTCAATAGCATTAATAGGCACTGATGGGTTCCATGATTGGTTCATCCATTGGGACGTAAAACATCAGATACAGATGTAGCACCTCTCAGCCAGTGCTGGGAATCGTCAGATTCCCTTAGCTGGCGATCACCGGTGGAGAGGCACTCCACCTGACGGGACTGAGCAAACGTCTCCACCGCACACGCATCGCGGTCAACCTGACAGTGAGGAGCACTTTCCCTGCCCATCTACGCTTCAGGGAGACAGGCAGGGATTGGGGGGAGCTAGGGAAGGGGCATCGGGGGAGCTGCAGAGGGCGGCAGAGGGCTCCATTGGAACGGGGCACGCAAGCATCTCGTGCATGTGCCCCCCTTCCGGCAGATGGTGGCAGCTGGCAGTTGGCGATTCCATCACCAGGAGCAGCTCTAAACTGATCCTGCAAGGAGTGCCACTACTTTAAGACCTGTTCTTAAATCGAGATTGCCTATTTTCATTGTATTTATTGTTTTCTTAATGTAAGATAATCTATTTACTTAAACTCACCTACCACCCGCCATGTAGGACTTCATTAGGGACCTACAGTAAAATTAGAGCCAGAGCTTACAGCCCTGGTGGAGTAAACCCAAACTACAGTGTTTATCTTCTAGGATTAGAAGCATTGAGGGAATGAGGTGCCGATTGGATGGCTTTGGTAAACTTGAGTCCACCGCCTAACCCTGCCTACTATGCTGAATATAGAGTTCCCCATGAAACTATCTTTGGTTCATGGTTTATTACCTTCCACAGGTAAACAATCAATGGTTTAACCATTGATGAGTCAAGCCTGGACGTGCACAAATGGACACTTGGTCGCACATGAACAATACAGTAAAGCAATGGGTATTTTTTTGTTTGCCATCGGACATCTTTGTGGATGGTAAAACCATTGACCACTGGGAGAAGGCATCAATGTTTGCTAACTGTCAATGGAAATCAAATGAAAGCTATTGAGTTTAGGCAATGTTGCCGGTCATATTAGGAGATGGACTACCTCTAAAGAGCTATATGAATGGGAAGATAGCTAAAGAGGCAACAAGTCCAGAGTAAGGTAACATCTTACACAAAGTCCAAATAACTATGCAGTGGCTTTAGGTGGAACATCCAACCATTATTGTTTTGTTTTATCTATTTCATAACTGAAGTATCAGTAGAGGTTTCTGGATGTTTATTCAGTCAGTATTATTAAATACTGAACTCCATAGTAAATTTGCTTTATGTGATGGGTATAAAACACAGTATAACTTGTGTATACCAGAATGGCAATATACCGGCAACACAATAAGTGACAATCTCAATGACAATCCTGTATGTCTCTTTTATTGTCCCACTAGGTAAAACCAGAACAAAAGACAAATACCGCGTTGTATACACAGATCATCAGCGCCTCGAGTTGGAGAAAGAATTCCACTACAGCCGCTACATAACCATTCGCAGGAAGGCAGAGCTCGCAGCCACATTGTCACTCACAGAACGACAGGTAAGACAGCTCCGCTGAAGCATTGATGGTTAATGTTATAGACAAAGAACGTCTTTTCTGTGGGCGTCCACCCTCTATGATTCAATCACGGAGGGTGTGCCTATAGGCATGTTATATAGAGGAATGTAAGTGACCCATAAGGCGTTAACAAGAAATAAACCTCTCACCACACCCACAGTTCCAATGACACACTCTCAATGAGAATTACCAAAATCAGGAACTCCCACTACAGCCAAGTTGCGTCTCTTCAGTTGTAAGTGCAGATCCAATCAAAATGTGCATCCAGGGCCATAACTAGGGATGTGCAACTGGTGCCTGCACATAGAGCGCCACCTTAGCATCCCCACAGGACTGGATTCTGGCTAGCAGGATGGCAGGATCTCTACTGCAGCATCCTCAGGACACTCCAGATAGGAACCCTGTAGAACAGCCAATTGGAGTACCATCAAGATTCTCTGGTCAGCGCTGGACTTACCTGCTTTGTGTGACATAGTGATGTCATGTGCATGATGTCATGACATTGGGAGCACAGTTGGCATGTCCAACACAGAAGGGGGTTTGAGCCCTGTTACTGATCACACCTACTTGAGTACACTGGACTGTAGTACTGGAAGACATACATGCTCATGTGTCTTTGGGATTTTTAGTCTATCCTAATCTTTAGTAGTTTAGGTTGCGACAGCGAAAAGTTAGGAATAGGCCGTGGGTTAGGCAGTAGGGACGGGTTAGGGTTAGGCTATGAGAGTTGAGGGTTAGTTTTATGTTTTTTGAGGGGTGGTTAAGGTTAAGTAACAGGGGGTGATTTAGGTTATGTTATGGGAAGGTTAGGGTAAGGCAATAGGAAGAGAGTTAGGTTTAGGCTATAATAGGTTAGGTTACGGGAGGGAGGGTAAGGCTACTGCTAGTCACCAGTAGAACACCAGAAATCTTTTATTATCATTCCAGTCATGTTAACATTTGAAGTGAATGGACTCCATTTATATACCTGCCAATATTTAGACAAGTTAGACTTGATTTAACAAAACCATTTCTCAACCCCCATTGACTGGTAGTTAGCTGTAGAACCTTGGCGGGTGGGCAGTGACATTACCCTTGCGAGTGGGTAGCCACAGTAGAGGGTGAGTGGATAGCTTTGGTTGCTTTGGCATGTTTATGGTTGCATTCAATAGAGTATCCGCTTGCAATCCCTTACTGGACATTGCAGAAATGACTGATTTTGGCCATCCTTTCTTTGCTACCATAAATTTACTAGGGCGGTATTCAATGTTGGGCGCTATTTCCACCTGCGGAAATAGCGACAGCCGCCTATTCAATGCTGACGTTTCCAACAGCATTGAAGGTGGATTTCGACAAAACTCCAACTTTATAACAAGCCAGATCTGTTTAGTCGGAAACAGACGCGGATTGTCGAATTCCCGCATTTTTGGACCAACAGCCGGAACATTACATTCCAACTGTCGAGTTTCAGTCAAGCTGGGCAAAAAACATCCCGGGATTCCGACTGTCAAGATGTTCCGACTGTTGGAATCCCATATTGAATACCCCCCTCAGTGTCCTTAGCTATTATTTGAGTTTAAGGTTTAAGTGATTCCCACCTACGACACACCTCATCCGTAGAAGGTTTATGATGATGCTTATATATAACGTGCTTGCATTTTGTTTCTGTTAGTCCCTTAATGTGCGTTTAGCTTCCATTGCAAACCTGTTACAATCTGAATGTCTTTGTTTCTTTAGGTAAAAATCTGGTTCCAAAACAGAAGGGCAAAAGAAAGAAAAGTAAATAAGAAGAAAATGCAGCAGCAGAGCCAGCAGGCCAGCACCACTACGCCGACGCCACCGACTGTTGGCTCCACTGCAGGGATGGGCGCCATTTGTAGCAGCAGTAGCAGTAATAGTAATCTGGTATCGCCGACAGCACTGACTATCAAAGAAGAATACCTACCATAGGTTCTTCAGATCACCAAATACCAAGGACTACAAAAAAAGCCCCTTATTTCCAGTCATTTTGATTCAACAAACCTGATTCTTGAAGAATCTTGTATCATAAGGTACCCACGCGTTTTGGTGCCAAACCTGTCATTACAGAACTAATCATAGAGTTTTCTCCTTTCCTAAAGAACTGGTGATATAATTCCCTTTACACACATAGAAAAGAAGGCGAAGTGAGTTTTTTTGAGCGGCTGGACTCTTTCTTACATGTGTTTGTGTTACTGTATATTTAAAGAAAAGGGGGTTATCAGCAGAAGGAATTTTTTTACGTGTACATTGGGATTTATTTTTTAGTTTCAGCAATGAGCTTTATGTTATTGCAAAAGTTCTTCTTACTGGGATATTTTTGTGTAAATGTCTACGTGGCCTAATTATTCAGATAAGAAGAAATTGTTTATTATTAAAGGGCCTCTATCATCGCAAGTGTGTATAATGTATACAATTTGTACGTTTATCATAAATTTAATTAGAGTATAGTTGTTACCTGTTTCTATAGATGAAAGTTTACAACATGATCTTTTTTGTATCTGTTCTAGTTTTGGTATAAAACTCATTGGTTGGTAGAACTATAGAAGTGCCGGATTAAGGGGGTGGGGGGCAAGGAGAGAGTTCTGCTGAGAGAGTTCCGCTGGCCCACCCTGTCTCGAGTTGCTCTGCCCCTCCTTGGGTGATCCAGCACGACTGGCTAAAGCAATCTCCAGCCTCCACTCAGCTGTTGCAAGTGACGGAGGCTGAAGATTGCATAAATCAGTTGTGCTGCCCGCACAGGGGGGCCCTGGGCCCCCGAGGGCTTAATTCGGCCCTGAACTACAGTTATACTTAGCTTTTCCTCCCATAACTAGCAGCCTGCCACTGATTGTTGCCCCACAGGAAGTCACTAATGGGTGGATAATGTTGCATTGCACTTATGCAATATAATTAAAGGCTAACACTGCTCCTCACCACTACGGGGGGGGGGGGGGGGGGAATTCAAGTGTTGTGTTGTGGCAATGACATAACTGTTATGTTTACTGTTGGTAACTAGTGTGGCATAAATGACAGTGACTGTTCTAGAAGGATCCTGTGGAATTAAAGTGATTAAAAATCAAAAAAGAGATAAACAACATTACCTTTACATTTTATTATAAAGTATTATACATAGAACACAAATATCATGACAACGTCTCTTTAACATTCTGTGTTTTTTTTTTTTCTGCCATTGTCTGATCCAGTACAGACTTTTTGTGTTTTCTAAACTGTAACAGGTGAGATGTTGAAAACCTTGGGTAGAGAGAAATTAAAAAGAGATAAATGGCGAGGTGTACTAAGCTTTCAAAAGTGCTAAAATGGAGAGTGACAAACCACCATCCCACCGGCTCCTAACAGAGCCTGTGATGTGACAGTTGGGAGCTGATTGGCTGGTGGTTTATCGCTCTCCATTTGATCACTTTTCAAGCTTTGTACATTTGCCCTTCTTCATAGGTTATGAAACGTATTCCTCGAGGCAACCTAACAGTACTGGTATTATGTATATATATATGGTTGGCCACGGGTGATGAAATCAGATACTATCTATCATCTCTCTGTTGCATCCTAGAAAATGATAGACATACTCTGATTGGTACACATGGCAGAAGCTGATTGGCTGGAACACCATTTATCATATGCAACATGTATTCACAAAGAGTTTTTTCACTCGTTGATAAATGATAAATGATCCCCTTGGCTTAGTATTCATCTGAAGGTTTTTCATTGATTCCATGAGTCGTGGACATAACGGACCCATAATATTTATTGTACAAAAAAGGACATATTTTGTTGAAAAGTTCCCTATTTATTTTTGCTGTGAATCTTTTAATCTTGGCTAGCTTCAGCTGTAAAAATTCCACTTATTTTTGTTTTGCTTTTTTGAAGCCACAGGAATGTTATCCCCGGTTCTATGTCATTGTTCTTGTAATAAATGTAGGTGATAATTGATACATTTTTATAAAGCCCTATGTGTTATGTGTGGTTTCTCCAAATTATCTCTAATTTTGAAATGTTTTTATGACTGAAAAATATACATCGTTTTTCATTTCCAGCCAGTGGTAATAAAGTTTATTAGGAGTATGAAACTAGCCGTGTTTATCGGAGATTTCAAAGGTATCATGTACAACTAGTTAAAAGCCTGTCAAAATGATGGTTTCTGCAATGTACTTTGTCTAAGAGCTGTGAAAGTTTTTACTTTCACTTTGAGCTGTGGCAGTTTTTACTTTCACTTTGAGCTGTGACAGTTTTTAGCCCACAAACTCTCCACCCCACCCAGTCCCTTTCTGCTCCTACAGTACCTCCTATATTTGTCTTCACAGCTCCCACTCTCCATGTCCAGCAAGTTTGAACTAGAGATGGCCAGCAGAGCTCTGCCCCCCCCAGTACCCATAAAGCCACGCCCCCAGGTTCTGATTGGCCTATGGGTCAGTCAATCAAAAAAATAGATGACCATCGATAGTCAAAAACATTGATGGTCATCTATTAGATATTATGCCGCCATCGATAGCGATAGAACCAATGGCCAATCCTAGTTTGAAAAATGTCTGTACAAAAATTACTTTCACTTTCTGTTATGACATCTATTAGCAAACAAAGCAATAATTTGGTCCTTTGAGTGGCCTCTAGTGGTCAGTGGGGGTACTTCACCTCAAAGAGGTGAGGAGTAGTTAGCCTTTTATATATACAGATGAGCCTGATTCAGAGAAAGCAATGTTTTGTACTGGTGGTGTAACAATAGCCCAGCAGACCCAGCAGTGGCTGTACCCCGCCAACCGCAGTGGTTGTACCCCACCAGCCGCTCACAAACTCTACTTGAAAAGGTGGTATTGGGCTATGATGTCACAGGTCAGTGCCGCATTCATAGTCAGAGAGAAGTAGACAATGTCATTTCTCCCCATTTCGTACAGAGTAAGACGGCAAAGTGTTGTGTGTGTGGGAGGGAGGGCAGAGGGCACCCGGTTCAATGGCCGACAGTAACCACAATGACGGCAACATGGTTCAAATTGTCAACGGGTTCACAATCTGAAATACAGTATCATCATTTGATGACATGGTTGACATTCTGAAGATGCCATCTGTTAATGTTAGACACCACTAGAAGGGTTAGGATTAGCCTAGTGGGGGATATCAGGGTTAGGCTTATTGGAACGTTGGCAGCCGCTGTCACATGGCAGAGGGATCCCAGACCATGTCAAAATATTATGCAGTATTATACATGGTTAATATTGACATGGTCCGGTCGACATGCAGAGCATGCCAACATGAATGCTGCCGGAGAAGGTGAAATCATGCTGGAACATAGAGAAATCTTATGGAAGGCATGGCCAAACTATGGCCCTCCAGCTGTTGTGCAACTACAAGTCCCATCATGCCTTGTAACAGTTTTGCTATTCGGGGATGCTAAAACTAGGGCAAGGCATGCTGGGATGTGTAGTTTCACAACAGCTGGAGGACCACAGTTTGGCCATGCCTGTCCGGGGCACCTTTTGCTTTGCTGTGAGGACGAAATGTATTTATTAAACAGATGGAACCCTTTGATGTACTGTATATATTTGAGATTTTTTTTTTTAACCCGTTGGTATTTTATGTTGAGTTTCAAGTTCAAAGGGGAACACACACGGGGTCTGGCTTTATTTAAATGTATTTGAATACTTTCCTGGGATTTGCGCATTTCTATTACTAGAATATGTTTTACTGAATCCCACAAGAACATTAGAAACTCAGTAGCTGCCCCTGTTCATGGAAGGGGATTTCTGTTTTAGAAGTAGGGGTCATTTTACATAGCGAAAGAATATAATACTTATGTGGGGTACACACCAGGACCATATGGCCCAAAACGAGTCAACTTAGATACAATCTCGACAGATTGCATGTAAATTGGCCATGTTTTGGGCCATTTCGCTGCTCTTTTGATGCGATCCCGATCCGATGCGCGGCCCCACGGGTCGGTCGGTCTTTTCCGAGATCCTACCTGCTGCAGGTAGGATCTCAGAACCAACCATTGCAGTGGGTGGGGGTCGTGATCGGATCGCGATCACATCAGCAGCATTTTCGTGGCGGGTCGGCGGCGCCGTCAGCTCGTGAGTGGGTCATACGTTCCTGTGACAACCCGCTCATGAGCACCATCGTCCTGGTGTGTACCGGGCAATAGACTATAATAAAGTAATACAGAACGGTCTTAGGATGAGAACTTTCATGGCAGAATCCAATGACATTAATACCGCTGCTCTGAAAAGGACAAAGTCACAAATTCACATCCAGTATTTTAAACATAATTTCAAATCAATACAGGAAAAAGCAAGGATCTGGGGAAAAGTCCTCCGGAAAATGCCGTATGTCGATCTTTAGCCTCATAAATATCCGTCTTTCTCTTTTTATCATCGGCAATGTCAATTACTTACAAATTAGTCACATCCCTATGGATCCATTAAGAGACGGCTCATTAGGCTCAGTATTCATTCTTTACGGTGGAAGGAACACATTAGGGGCCACATGGGGATGGGCTGAGTATGATCTATACTAAGAAGGGGAGGAGCTGTGACCAATGCTGTGTGGGTGTGGCCAGAGCCATGCCACTGGCTAAGTTTGTAGTCAAAGAGAACTAACAGTTCATGTTTTCCAGGTCATCTGTGGATTTTTAAATTGTGGCAGTTGGTGATTCATAGAACACCTACCGAGTGACCCGGAAAACATGAACTGTTGAGGACCAAGTTTGGGAACCACTGCCATAAACTAAATGTATGGCCAATTGTGTGGCCAGCTATTCAGCTGGTCATCATTAGCCTAGTTTTATGTAGAGGCCTGGAACTATGCTTCCATCAGCCAAATTGTTAATCTAGCCCTGCACAGTGGTCATATCCAATGGCGGATTATACCTTTGGGTTGCAGGACTGCAGCCCCCCAGCCGAAGCATGACTGCAGACCCCCCAGTCGATGCAGGACGTAGACCCCCAGCCGATTTAGGACTGCAGCCCCCTAGTCGATGCAGGACAGCAGACCCCCAGTTGATGCAGGACTGCACACCCCCAGTCGATGCAGGACTGCAGCCGCCAGCCGATGCAGGACTGCAGGCAAAAGCCGATGCAGCCCATAGAAGCCAGGCTTTGTGCGCTGTTCCCAGTGCCTGTCAACTGCATTCTACAGATGCCGGCTTCCTGGCTGGGTGCAGGAAGTGGAAACCTGGACAGCGAAGACCCATATACTTTGTTTTGCTGCCCACCTCAGCACTCCTATCTGTGAGGCACATGCGGCATGCCTAGGGGAGGAACCTGCTGTGGCAGCAAAGTAACATTACCCACTGCATGATGCAGGGAGAAGCGCAGCTGGAACAGGTCAACGCAACTGGATCTAAAGGCAATGCTGGGTTCCATTTCCCACATGGGCCCCTCAGGCTCTATGCAGATGATGCTCCCATCCTCTGGAGCCTGGCAGCTGTTAAGGTCCAGCTCCCTTCGTGATCTCCTGGTTTTCCGGTTAACATTTGTATCAAGTGATAACAGAAATATCACTTGTTGATAAATCTGCTCCAGGGTTTGGAAAATAACTGCTGCAATGCTAACCACGTCATACTATAGGTGTATCTGGGGACACTGGAACCAATGTATTCCAGTTTCAGATCTGTTTTTGTGCATTGTTCGCAAGTGAAAGACAATAAACACTCTATAAACTTAACACAAATGCGAATGAGAACTTATTGTTTAAAAAGCTCCATAAAATATCATACATACAACAACGTCCAGTAAGGGTTAAATGGAATATTAACCAGTGAAAGGACAGGTGCGCTGCACAGGTAGATAAAAAAGCCAGCAGGAGGTTAAAGAACAAGGCCAAGCCCATATACAATCTTTGGATTCTGACCAGTGTCACAGAACCTGGTCTAATCAGTGTTTATGGCTTGCAACAGACTGAATCCCACTGTCATAAACTTGAAACATTCCGAGATACCAGTGGGAGCAGCTGGCAGAGGTGAGATCACAGAGCAGGTAAACGTAAGCAGCTGAGGGTCAATGCACCGACATCGGGAAGAACAGAGAAGAATTATTTATGGACCAGCAATGGGCACACTGTATATGCAATACATACTATTTATTCCTAATCCTAACCAATTGGTTTTGTAGAAAATAGAATCCTCCGGAGCCCAAAGGGATGCTGTATATTGTTGTCGACATTCATAAGGTTGACTAAATTCGCAATGTCAACATGCTTGTCACGCCAAAATTCATCATGTCGTCATCTCCGGAGCTGCAGTGCCGACCATGTAGTGCAGATAGGATTGCTAACCACATGGATCCCCTGGGAATGTTGTATTCATTGGGTGAAATGCGGTGCCCAGAAATCTGCATAAGCCTCCACATACTTTTTCTAAGACTCCAATTGGCTAGTTTCACAGGAGGCGGGCTTAAGATTCTCGGGTGCCGCATACGTACAGCACTGCTGATCCATCCAGCACATATAGGCCCTTATTCTGGTTGGTGCGGTAATATCCGCGTGCGTTCGTGCCGCCGATGTTTTGTGTCTGCGCATGTGCAGAGGCGTCTCTGCGCATGTGCGAGCGGGGCGTACGACCAAATCCTGCATGAAATGTGAACACTCCGAACAGGGGGTGGAGAGGGGCGTGAAGGGCTATTTGGGCTCATTACCATATGCATACGCCCCACGTTTTATGGGCGTTCCCATGCAAACGCTGGGCGTACGTATGGTAATGCAGTTGTGACGCACGTGTAGGGGGCGGACATATGACATCGCCGGATGTCAGCTGCCCGCCCAGATCCCTGCTTTTGCACGGAAAAATGTCCGTGTGGTCTGAGGTTGCGGGAGCTGGTGGACCACTCGGTCCTGCATTCGATGGTCTGCGACCATCGAATGATGGGGGAGGTTCCCTGAGATGGAGGAGGTGTATTCCATGAAAAATACACGTGCGGTCCGTTCGGCCAGCTTCTTACCGCGTACGGACGGAGTTGGCGATCCGTATGGAAGGCGGGGTTTCGCACGCATGGTCCTGGCCGCATATTCGGATCCGGCCGCACCGATCAGAATAAGGCCCATATTACTTACATGATAACATGTATCTTTATATGTGCTATGCAATGGTGAAATGTACCTGGTGGCCTAGTGGTGACTTAACAATGTCTTCCGGATCTGGCGGTCAGTTGCCACATCCAGCACAGCATCAAGCGATGATCATAGGTACTTCTATAATGGGTGTAGTGTGTGCACAGGCCCCTGATCCCAGGGGGGCCCGCTACACACACACACTGCACCCATGTTTTAATACTTACCTCTTCAGGGGCCTGTGCTGGTCGCTCCATTTGCAACCAAAATTGCTGCCAAAATGGCGCGTGTGCAGTACGGATTTTATTCTACGGAACATGGCGGGCACTATGTTTCCAGAGACTTGAGCATGGGGTATTGTGGAAAGGAATGGGTACACAGACCCCCTCCTCTCTTAAAGCACCGCCGGCAGGGAGTATACTGTAGCTTATCCTAGCCCCTCCCCCTAGCGCCTAACCCTAATCTCCCCTCCTGAACCATAACCCACCCACTAGTTCCTTTCCCTCTCCTCACGAAGCGTAACTCTGACACAGAATGTCAACAGTGTGGGCAGTGTTTAGAAGCATCAGGAACAACATTGCAGTAGGAAGCGGTAATGATTACAGTAAACCTGTTTATGCAGTTGACTTCAGATGTAGCAACATGTCCCCAGTTCACACAGTCCATATCATTTCCATGTCAGTGGATTGGTTAGTCACAAACTGTATATATACCTTTCCTATTCACCTCCCTTATTATCCGTGCTTAAGCATAATATCCTTGACTGTTAAGGTACTTGAGGACTGAGTTTGGGAACCTCTGGTTTAGGCTTGATCTCAACGGTCGATGTCTGACAGAGAACATCTCTTTAATGAATGACTTGGGATATACTTACCATGCTGGAGACTTGCTTGATGCCCCAGGGGGCCGGGAGGGCCACCCCATTATCAGGAGCTTCCCAGCCGATCCAGCAGGGTAGGCAATTATGAATTGGGGGGAAATGTGGCTGTTGATACACTAACTGATTGTAAACTGTTTACTTTAAACAGCCAGGGCAAAGGCCACCTCACTGGTATCCTGTGCCGCAGCAGATGCTTCTGGGAAATGACAATAAATATGAATCCTCTCTTTACCTTCTACTTCACGTATAAACAGTCATGTCTGGGGGAAGGGTGCTGACTTTATCCTTCTTGGAAGGGATGCGTGTGTCACTACTTCAAGATTACTGTGGAACGCAATCGTGGAATTATCTAGAAGCTTTAGTGACCTCTGATTATTGAGCAACTGCAATATCGTGTAGACAGCAAATCTGACTGCTTTACACCAGAAGTCATTGTAGACTTCAATTACTCCCATATTTATTACCACCGCTCAGGCACCTGGATTCAGACTACCAAGCAATGACTGAATTCACTTCATAAACCTCATGTGTATCACTCTCCCGATCAAATCTGCTACGCGGAGAGATAGTCAGGAAAGTCTTGTGACATAAATGTTTTTATTGCCCGTGACGGCTGAAAGATATAGATAGGTATATCGGTCTTTTGCAAGTCACCCGCTGCATTAGAATGTATGGAATTAACTATGTAACTGGGGTTTGTTATGTTTTTTTAAATAGTCGTCTCATAAACATCCAAGCAACAGATGTGTGACCTCTAACATGTATAACATAACACATCTCATAATCTTACAATAACTAAACTTGAAATAAAGACTCGGAGACTTTGGTTTGGCAGAAATTGTTAGCTGATTTATTTAAGTACTTTAAGCTAAATTATTTATTAATAATAAATTAATTAAAGGTGGCACAGAAATAATGTCTAATTAACCAAGCTCCACCCCACAACTAGCATATGTCATCAAGCCTACCCTATCAAGCGGTATCCACTCCACCTACTACATTGACTACCCACCTGTCCGGGTGGGGTCGCTGCCCCTGAACGGGTGATCCAGCGAAGGCTTAAAGTCAATGAGAGGTGAGCGCACCTAAAATAGACCATATACGCTGCATCATCACTTAATGAAGACTTAAATCCGTTAACCTGCAGTTCTGTAACGCCTGCCAGCCACCACAATTAACACCAACCCCCCTAACAATCCAACAAGGGAAGGAAGGGCGGGAAAACTTTCAGGAAAGAGAGGAAGACTCCTCCCTTTCCTGTTCCTATATCCTAGTTAACTCTGCCATTCCGTGTATCCTTATTGGTTCACCGAGTCACATGCTCTCCAAGGTACACACACACACACACACACACACCTTTGGAAGTTTAACTCTCTCCATGCCTATTGCAGTCATTACGTTGTTCTGTTGTGGTTTTTTTTTCTCCAGAGGGTCCAGACTCCAATCTGAAATACAGTAGGTCCATGCAATGTTGTTGGTAATGGAAAGGAGGGGGGTGCTCAGGCTGCATGCAATATTTCCCCTGTTTTATACACAAGGGGGCATGATTCCACAATGGGGGGCAGTCTTGACCCTTTAATACATGATTGGCATCGTGGCATCTCCCCTTGCGAGACACGATTGCGACATTGTGGCACCTACCTTTGCTTTACAATGTCTACATTGCCACCCACTTTTCCTCCATGAGCGAGGTAAGCGGGGGCGCAAGCAAGCAGGGGGTGAGCTGAATGCAGTAGAATTGCACAATTTTCCAGGTATCCGGGAGTGCCACCAGATTTTCAGGAGCCTCCTATCCATTCTGGACAAATAAGCAATTATTTATTTGACTTAGGGGCTAATTTACTAAAGCTTATAGAAATGACGTGATGTTACCATAGTGACCAATCAGATTCTGCCTATCATTTGTCTGTTTCATCCTTGAAAATGATAAGACAGTCTATGATTGGTTGCTATGGGCAACATCACCTCTTTTCAGTTTTAGAAGCTTTAGTAAATGTACCCCTTATACTAGAAAACAGTTAGCAACACATAAGCACAGAGACTTGTATTTTGTCTATGTCAAATTTTTTTGGAAAATAAATCGGCGAATTGGCTGAAGAATGCACGGCGACAACAAACGCATTCTGTACATCCGGTAGCACCACACACATGCCGCAGACATAGTGCCAGCACCACTACCGCGAAGCCTTCCCCTTTAGATTGTGACACCCAGGTAAGTTGCTCAGTTATAACTCCTTTGCAATGTGCAGTGCCACAGGAATGGGTCAGTTGCTGCCCCCACCCCACCCCCTTCACCTTCTGGCTGCCCACTTTCAGGTGCTCAGAGGTTTTTTACTTTTTTTTACCAGATTTGGCCATGCCCCCTGTACCCCAGCCCTACCCCAGTCAGCAATCTGCAAACACCTTATGCGCAATATATATTGGCTGAACGTGATGCTTTTCCACCCACACAACCCAAACAAAGGCTAACACACCAACCAGCTGCCCACAAGGAAGAGATTGGTGGGAAATCCTCACTGCACCAGAAATAAAAGAGGAAGTGTGATCGTCCAGATTCTACATATACATATATAACCTCTGCTAATTACCTCCCACTGGTATATTCACGCTGGAAAACTCCCTAAACTCAAACCACTCTTTTCCATGAATCTATTCTACCATTGCATAAGCATCCAAACTATGCTAATAATAGTACAAATGATAAGAATGCCCATGTCTTCGTTCCCATCTCTAACCAACCACTTCTGTTAGCAGGTCAGAATATGCTTTTGTAGTGAGCATGTATCTGAGGGCACTCACAGTGAAATATCAGTAGCAAAGTGAATGACAGGCAGTCAATGCATGGGGGGGGGTAACATGTCATGGCCATTTGGACAGTGTTTTTTCACGTGCAGCTGCAATCACACTCTGCTACAGGAGAGGCCTGTTCTCCCGGTAGATCAGCTCAGCCCAGGGTTACCTACCCTAGCAGAATGGCCGGGGGGGTCCCGTAAATCGGTTACCTCTCCCGTCAGTCTCCCGTGATGCCCCCCCTTGGCGGGTGTCCGTGGGACCAAATGGCGTGAATTGTGTTATTGTACCCCTGGCCACCACTGTGCTATGCCTAAATTATTTGCCACAATGGCGTATTTGCGCTGACCACCCAGTGGTTCTGCCCCCACCCCTTTTTACTCCCTGTGGTGGCCCCGCCCCCCTGCCTCACTGAGCTGGCTGCTCTCTCCTGGAGAGGGCAGTCAGAAAGTAAGTAGGCAAGCCTGGCTCAGCCCAATGTGCGATGATGATACTAATGTATGTGAGAAATCACTGCAATTTGTTCAATATACTTATTATAAAACATTAAAAAAGAAAAGAAAAAAAAATAAGAGAAAAAGGAAAAGAGAAGAAAGAAGAGTAGAACAAGAAAAGAAAGAAAGAAAGCGAAGAAAGAAAGAAAGAAAGAAAGGAAGGAAGGAAGGAAGGAAGGAAGGAAGGTAGGAAGGAAGGAAGGAATCACCTGTAGACCTAGAAATGCCCTGTACATAAATTTGGGCAAATGTTAATATTTTATTACTGGAAAAAAAACTACCGTATATACTCGAGTTTAATTCGACCCAAATATAAGCCGAGGCACCTAATTGTACAACAAAAAACTGGGAACACTTATCGACTCAAGTGGGACCCTCACTCGAGTATAAGCCGAGGGGGGCTTTTTCAGCATAAAAAATGTTCTGAAATAGTAGGCTTATACTCGAGTATATATGGTGAAAATTGGTTTCATACAAAGCATCAAATAGACAAATATATATTTATAGGGAAATCCTGCCATAATAACAATAAATAAGATTCTGGTGAATGCCATAGTTTTAAATATGGAATGAAATCACATTTCCCTTAGGTCAGTCATGCAAAAGACAACAGGAGCTGTGATGTCATAATGGACCTCAAACCAGAAATAGCCAGTCCTGGCCAGTCAGGTGGGGTCTGTGATGTCATAATGATGTCATAATGGGGACTGCCTAGATCATTGCTGTACTGATGCTGTCTCACTCATTCACCTCACAGGACTCGGGCAGTGCGCAGCTCACCAGCAGGAGGACATACTCACATAAGGTTAGTGACTGGACAGAGATAAGGGCAGATGCGGCGGCAGACTCGGAGCGTGACTACTGTAATATATGACTGATCACCTGACCGACAGGACAGTATTGGATAAAAACAGAATCTCACACCTAGGGAGGCAGAACCGTACCTAGCAGCCACTAGGGCTGTGACTGGGACACCTAAGGGCGGTGTCTGGATGGCGCTGGATGAACCCTGTATGGAGCGGTTAGGACGTGTCGCAAGGCACTAAGGTGTTCTATGCTGCATCAAGTCCCCCATTCGGATCCCTACTTATTAATGTGCAGAGGTGGGAGAGATGTATATTGTGCTTTAGCCATTACTTTGTTATTATCTGATACTGTTGTTATAGCTTTATCATAGTTTGGGCTCCATGTAAGAGTGATACTAAATTCTGGCAGCATATTGTGTTAGTGTCAGGGTGATACGCACGAATATGCCGCTGGTATTTACCATCACATACAGTATCTTTCCGGCGAGGACCAGCGGTGTCCCCTCCTCCGCTGCATCCTCTGCTGTGTTGCTGGCAGCCTAATGCTGCTGGCAATGGGTTACTGACTAATGCACATACATGACGCCCGTCTGTGTATGTGCATAGAGCTCAGACCCAGTGGGGACATAGGAAACAGAGTTAGAGCTGTCCTATATATATCATTGCAGCCCTAACCCCTTATAGCACCAGAGACGAGTCCTTAAGGGGTTCTGGCTGTTTCTTACATGGCGTCCTAATACCCAGTGCTAGGGTTCTCTCTTCTTTTCCCCCCTCTTCCCCTTTCTCTCTCTCTCTCTCTCCTACCCACTTCCACATCACTATCTATCTATTTATCGATTTCTCTCTCTCTCTCTCTCTCTCTCTGTGGACATGCGCGTGCCCCGCCCCCCCACCCCCCCTTCCGGTGCCATCAGGTGCGTTCTTCATTGGGTAAAAGGTCAAAATGCAGATTTGGGGTGACAGAAGGGATGACGGGTTATACATGGTTAGTGGGTGGGTGGTTTGGGCAAACTCTGCAAAGTATCTTAATGCCTAGAGGGACGGGCAGTCCGTCACCCATGGGTCCCAAGAGGTTTCCCCCACAGGGGGTTTTCCTCTCCTGAGTGCTGATGGATGATTCTTTATGAGTCATGAGGCTTCCGCCATCTTGTTCCTCTTATAGGACAAGTGTATAAGAGTTCTGGAACAATCTTGTTCCAGAATTCCCTATTTTATAATGCAGAGTAAAAATAATATATACATTTTACTTGAAATAAAAGTTTGAATTTATTTTTTTAACTATATTTTGTGTAAATGTGTCTTTTTTGTATTAATAAATCCAAGGGTGTGGAAGCCGCAGTAGGGACTGGTGGGGTAAATGGAAGCAGAGGTGGTAATGGAAAGTCACACAGGGATGGGGAGGCTGATAGGATGAAGGGTCAGCTTATATAGAGTATAGGGACAGGTGTGACATATGCAGGCTTACACCCTGACATATGCAGGCTTACACCTATGTAAGCTACAAATGGGAGGGGCTTATGGAGTAATGATGAGAATGGATCAATGCCTCTGAGTAATATGCATATCTCCCAGCATTATTGGTTTAGGAGGTGTATGCATCTATTCATACTGTATGCTGTTTAACCGCTGTTCTGCTAACCAAGCAGCGCTGTGTGTTCCTCCATCTCCCTTCTCCCACCGCGGGACAGGTGGGAGGTATAATAGTAATATGTTACCAAGAATTGGTAAGGAAACATATTTGTATGTAAGAGATTCATGCACAGCAGTAATATCATATACGGGTGATAAACTCCTGATGAACAAGAACAAGAAGAAAAAGAAGATGAGGAGGAGTAGGAAGAAGAATTATATGTATACAGCACTTTCCTACAATAGAACTGAATGTGCTCTTCAGATACTTTGAACATAATACAGAGGTTTAAATTTGCATAAAATACAGAAACAATGAATGTACTATACTAAAGATGTAACAGCCATTTTGGGTCATCAAATCCAAGGATTATTCCTCCGTCACACATTGGGATTAGGAGAGATTTCCTACCTACATCATCAGAACCAGTCACTGCTCATTCTACACAAGAGAGTCCCAGGTGGCGGCCATCTTGGGTGAGCTATACAGGTTACAATGTGTGATTAGCAATACATGGAAATAAGACATACAAGGGTGAAATTATAAGTAACAGGTTTCCCACTGCAGGATGAGGAATATGGTCTGAAGGTGCATACACACTGGGACCTGGTGATGTCACTGGTCAATAGTGTGTGTGTGTATGCGCTATATCATTCAGCCAGCGGCACAGCAGATATCATTACCTATACCAGCGGTACCTGGAAACACCCGCTATGTACAAACCTTTACGCTGTGATTGGTTACTCCCTCATCTCATTTATAACAATGTGCTGAAGGGAAATATCAAAAGAGGTTCCAGTAATAATTTACTTCTGAATTCTCTAAGCTTCAACAGTGATAAAATGGAGAGTGATAAACACCCAGCCAATTAGCTCCTACCTGCCATGTTACAGACTGTGTTTGAAAAATGTCAGACAGGAGCTGATTGGATGGCTGTTTATCACTGTTTATTTTATCACTTTTGAAATTTAGAGAATCTGGCCCCAAAACTGTATGATGCCCACATGGATTGCTGACACCTCAGGGGTTATGTGATAACTGTGGGGTGTGGTAAGTTTTGGTGCAATACAGACAAATGTAACATTAGAATCACAGAGAGTGGAAACACACCATACAGTATTAATCTAATATTCACATATATCTATATAATAAGTTGAAGAGTCTGTGTGCGTGTGTGTGTGCGTGTGTGTGTGTGTGCGTGTCCGTCGCATTGCGGACTCACCGTGGCACTCAGAGACACCAAATTCAGCAACAAGATACCTCTGGACCCGGTGGTGTGCACCTCGAAGCCGTTTTTGGGAAATTTCACTTAGAAATTTAAAAAAACACCAAGTTGTAATTTTCCTTCATTGATGTTCTGGGGAAAAGATTGATGATCTGGGAAACCGTTTGCGAAGGAACAACTCCACACCTGATTTTATTGCTGTCATTGAGTATGAATGACACATTCTAACATTATGGTGAAGGCTTTAAACAATTAGGAAAGAATTGAGGATATACATAGACCACACAACACACACACACACACACACATACACATTGTACACACGCACACACACACACACACACACACACACACACACCACCACATACGCACACATAGCACACAACACACACATTTATTCGTAGAGCACCTCACACACTTACACATTGGACAGATACACACACACAAAACACACCACATGCAGTACAATACAAATCCATACACACTACAACACACACCCAAAAACAGTACAACAAAAACACAGAACACACACACTTAAACATTGCCAGGATACGCAAAGCACACTACACACACATATATACGTAGCACACATCACAAACTTACACATTCGGCAGATACACACAACACAACACTCACAGTACAACACACACCCACATTCACTACAACACACACCCAAAAACAGTACAATACACAAAACACACACTTAAACATTGCACAGATACACACAGCACACTACACACACACAGATTTATACATAGCACACCTTACGCACTTACACATAGGGCAAATACACACAACACACACACACATAACATACCTCTAACAGCACAACACAAACCCACATTCACCACACACACCCAAAAAACAGTACGACACACAAAAAACACACACTTAAACATTGCACAGATACACAAAGACACAACACACACATACTGTATATACGTAGCACACCTCACACACTTACGCATTGGACAGATACATACACTACAACACACACAACCACATACACTACAACACACACACAAAAACAGTACAACACACACAAACACACAGAACACAGAAAAAATAATTTGCCATTTATTTAACCATCTGTACCGGCAAATAAAAACTGTACCTAATGTACCATTTCTACTTTGTTCCCCATATCCGTCTCTCCAGTCCTCGAGCCTGTCACTGCGCTCCCCGGCCAGTTGCACTGAGAAATCTTTGTCCTGGCCAATGCACCCATTGATCAATACAAAGTGGGTACACTGCACTCACCCTATTAGTCAGTTGGATATCAGGCACTGCTCTGCCTTAAGGGTTTCCCAGACTCTTTTGGTTCATAGATAATGTTTGGTCGATGGGCATGAGCGCTGCATGCATTTGTTTGAATGTTATGAGTGTAAGAAGTTGAAGAATAAGACTGAGATGAAGATTTGTCACATTATAGTGTACAATTTACTCAATAAATCGTGAAAATAATATGCGTACATAGAAGTACAGTACAATCAAGAAATGAAAGTAGGATTAAAAAATAAATTCTGATTCAAACTGATAATTGTTTGAATGGCGGTGGGTTGCGAAACAAATCTAAAGGTGGAGGGGGTATGGATATTGTGGGCATAATTGGTGTTTGGTACACCTACAGGGGGTCCCCAGTTGATGAGAAATTCTCACTACAGTGTCACCGTAGGGGGATTTCCAATTGGGGTTCAGGTGGTCTTTTAGGGACCCCTTTACAATCCTGTTGGTCTCTTCTCCTGGAGCCTATGGTCTCCCTCAGTGATTGAATATCATTAAGGGAGACTGTAAGCTCAAGGAGAAGAGACCTACAGGATTGTAAAGGGTCCCTAAAAGACCACCTGGACCCCAATTGGGAATCCCCCTATGGTGACACTGTGACCGTGACACTGTAGTGAAAATCCCATCAATTGAGGGCCCCCTGTAGGTGTAACAAACACCAATTATGCCCACAATATCCATACCCCCACCTATAGATTAAATTATTTTTTAATCCTACTTTCATTTCTTGATTGTACTTCTATTTTTTTCACGATTTATTGAGTAAATTGTACACTTTGTAACATGGCAATTCTTTTTCTCAGTCTTATTCTTCAAATTCTTAAACTCCAAACCTTATCAATGCATCCATTGATGATTGTGATGGCTGGATCAGTGGATTGGCCCGGCGGGTGTAGGGAAGAATTTGGCCCATTGCACCCATTCCCAGTGGTGCATTACAGTGGTGCGGATAGTGTGCATCGCGTCATGACATCATGTGGCCAGGCCCGCGGACCTGCTCCCACACTCAGGGGCTGCCCCACTGTTTGGTAGAGATGCTCGGTGCATGTGCTTTACAGATCCCCAGACCTCAGAGACTGCTGTAGGCAGGTTCGGTGAGGGGAGTGGCAGTAGCAGGGAGCAGTGAATTTTTAATTAATTATGGCGCGGTAAGTAACGCCCACCCTGGACCCCAAGCACTCAGCGCCTGTAATTACACACCCTAGAAACTGTACCAATGAAAGTATAGAAATTGAGATGTGGACATGTCCCTTTCTGATTTTGTACCGATTTCTGACCCTTAGATGTTGGAGGATATGTCATACAGTAGGTGCTAAATCTCAGGAGTGGATGTGGAATTCATCAACACATACAAGTTTTCAACTCAGGAGCGTTGTGTTTCAAACAACAACACCACACCTGATTTCATTGCCATCATTGAGTATCAATGCAAACACATTCTACCATTATGGTGGAATCTATGACAAATTACAATCTTAGGTCTTTGTCACAGCATACTGTAAGATGACATTTTTCAGCAACTTTGGAAATAAAGAAACCCCAAGGTTTTCCCGGGCAACGCCGGGCGGGTCAGCTAGTATCTAATATAAATAGAAAACAATAAAATTTATTTATTTATTTACAGTTTCTTATATAGCGCAGCATATTCAGTTGTGCTTCAAAATGTGGTGGTGTATTAGCATACACACTGTAGCACCAATGTATATCTGGGCAACATGAACCAAAATCAAATACATTTATGCCTGGGTTACGGCAGCTGGTACAGTCACCAGGTGCAGGCCGCCGGCACTGTCTATGGCAGATAACCAGGGCAGCCGAGAGGGGGGGGGGGAGTGGATACTAATTACTGTCAGGATACACTATATATAGTGTGATATGCACTTCTGTACTTTACACATTGTGAGTGTTTTGTAAAGGGGGATAATCCCCGCAAAAACAGGCTGCTCAATGTATTGGGGTGTTAACACATAACAATCAATTTATTGGTCCCACAACCAAATAGTATTACACGAGCACGGCTGCCCTCTTTCTCTCTTATCATTTCATGTACCGACTCTGAATAAAAGGAAGTGAAGAGAGATACCAGGACCGATCACTTTAACAGGGGAGTATCAGTCTCTTTTGTCATTTAGAGCGCCCATATTTTTAATTGAGATATTCTATTTTTTGCACAAAATCTCACTGACAGCGTGTAAGCTCATGCTGAGCCTACTGTCAGCACAGCACATGCTGTAGGTGTGTGCTGCTGAGTTTAGAGTTTTTAGAGTTTTCTTTCACCCTCCTCTAAACATTTTGGGGGCGTGGCCTAAGTGCAGGCGTGACCACACCTCCCACACTTAGGCCACTCCCCAAAATTTTACCGGGGCCCGGCATTCCTCTCGACTTCCCTGCAGATAACCACACAAGTGTATGGTCAGAGACGCTGGGCTGGTATCCTGAAACATGGTAAACTTCATAGGGATGGTCCGATGGTGTAGTCCCCACTATTACCCATGTGGGAGCAGGTGAATGTGTAAGCTGCAGCTACTGCAGGAGTGTAGACACAGCATGGAGCTGCCGGAAGGACATGGGTGGTGAGCCACTGGATTGACGGAAGCAGAGTTGTGTATAATAAGGGACACTACTGTGGGCATTATGTGTATAAGGGCACTAGTGTGGGTATTGTGTATAAGGGTCACTATTGTGTGGCATAACATGTATAAGGGCTACTACTGTGTGTCGTAACGTGAATAAGTGGCACTACTGTGTGGTGTAACATTAATCAGGGGCATTACATGCGGTGCAATGTGAATAAGATTGTGCTACTGTATGGTGTAACTAGAATTGGGGATGCTGTTATGTGGCCACACCCCTTCGTTGTAAGACTACTGTCCCTTTATGAAGGATTGGAGGTAGGGCACAAGTTTATAGTTTGCAAGAACTGGCCCTGCCTAACGGGTTGGGTGGCAGTAGGTGTCAGAGAAAATGGGTTCCACCGCATCTCAAGGACCACTTTAAACACTGACTTGATGCAAGCTGATAAAAAACCCACCTGCTGTGAGGCGAGACCGACACGATGTGCGGCAACAGGTGATGACCCGTTGTTGCTCACCACTACCTTAGAGACCGGAATCCATTTTGTTGAGGCCTGGTCACCCACCTTAAAACTATTTCATATCAGAAGTCAAACCATGTGGTTAGTTTAATGTACAGGTATATTTAGGTGACTGGCAAGGGTTGGGATAATGTGCATGTATATATCTATGAATGTTTAAAATAATTGGTCTTGAAAGGGAGTCATTATTAATTATTATAGTGCCAGCAGGAACACAAGGAAACACAGCTAGATATGAGGTAAAAGTTTTTTTTTTTCTCAGAGTCCTTGGGATTTGCTTAGGTTGTGAGAAGAATCACATTAATGGGAAGTTCATACCTCCCAACTGTCACGATTTTAGAGGGACAGTCCCGATTTTCGGGTCCTGTCCCGCTGTCCCACCCGCGACAGGCATTGTCCCGCTGCGGGGGGTGGCAGTTGGGAGACCCCCCAATCTAGTAGAATAGACGCTGTGCGCATGCGCACAGCGTCTATTCTCGTATGAAAATGAGGTCGCGGCTAATTAGCATAAGCCGTGCCCTCATTTGCATACGCCCCGCCCCCTTTACGCCGCGCGAGTGTCCCTATTTCCTCCGGACAGAAGTTGGGAGGTATGGAAGTTGTAGTGTTTATTCTGCAATGTTAAAGCAATGTTTTCACAGAGAACTCAATGCAAATAAATATACACCTCTGCTAGTCGGTACAAAGTGCTCGCAATGGTTGTGCCAGCAGGTGGCAGTATCCAGCACATTGCCATCTGTCAGGAGCTGCTTCTGTTGAGAAGGTGTTATGAGACTAATTCACAACTTCTTTAATTAGATTTTATATGCAAATATCTTTATGGTAAGATGTAGATAGAGGGGGAGACATGAGGAAAAAATAAAAAGAAGAGAGAAGAGATAGAAGGTTATCAAAATAATGCCAATAGAAATAAGCTGAACCAAAACATGATGCATACAGAGATGAATAAAGAGAAAACCTGATTTTAGTTAATTAAACACACACACTGTGGATTAGGCACTGCAGGCCTTATTCACACTGAAATCATACCACATCCAAATCAGCTATTTTTGTCGCCCCTGACTACTCTACACACTTCTGATGTTCTACGGAGGAGGATGGAGGAAGGTGAGATCAGGCACACTGATGAGAACAAGTAATAGGCGTTATTATCTTGTCCTCTCAATGGAGGCAGCCAGTTTGTGCGATTTTTATGAGCTTGAATTATGCCTATTAGCGTCCGGATCGTGGCGCAGATGCGCGAGGCCAAACAGCGACACAAATCAGCAAGCAAATTATTTGCAATCCCCTCGCAAGTTGATTGACGGGAAAGCACCTATTGTGGGCGTTAAACAGCATTTTTCAGCCTGATAGGTAACACAGTTGTGGAAGGGTCAGAGATAAGCAGATTTGTAAATGGATTTGTAGCTGGCCGCCAATCGGCGATATTTTCTGGGAGGTGGCATGGCCATACCCCTGTGAAAATTCCCATCTTAGTAAATTTCCACCATAATGCCCCAGTGTAGACAAGTTGCAGGTGGTACAAATGATGCTGCCGAGAGGTCCCCAGTAAAATTTGAAGGCGTGGCATAATTGCGTGAAGCGTGGCCAAGACCCTTTAGGGATAAATAGAGAAAAAAATGATTGTTAAAACTGTGGTGAAGCAGGGGCAATTCGAGGAGGTGGGTGCGATCACACTGAGGCAAATGCTCTGCAGCAGCCCCTCCTCATTCCTGCAGAGTGGGCTGTACTACTGCTGCTGCTGGGGTAATAAGTACCTGCCCCCTCACAGCAGCCATGGGTACAAAGGAGCATAGTATTAGTAGTATTATATATAAGCTATAGGCCTGATTAATACTCAGTTACTGTGTGAATATATGGAAATGCCACAGATGCCAGGATTTGTATTGAGATGCCCACGGACACACACTGCCGCTGAAGCCTCTAAGCAGCAACCACCGGATGTCAGCTGCCCTCCCATTTCCTTCAGACCATCCACTCATATTTAAGCAATGATGCCTCGGACCACTCTTACATATGCGTGCACCTGCACTCTGCCAATGGGTGTTTATGCTAAACATCCATTCGCAGCCGGTGC
This sequence comes from Crinia signifera, assembly GCF_055691185.1. Lineage (NCBI taxonomy): Eukaryota > Metazoa > Chordata > Amphibia > Anura > Myobatrachidae > Crinia > Crinia signifera. The sequence goes on from NC_139220.1 coordinate 34,305,836, forward strand.
AAAAGAACACACTTTGCGAATTGTGGGCCGGCATGCCGCCATTTGCAAGGTGGGGTTAGGTTGACTCGCAAGGATGCGTATACGCATCCGACTGAATCAACCAGAATAACCCCCATTATTACTGAATTTCAAACCTGTCAATAAAGGATTTAGAAATTAAATTTAGCTATACTTGTCCCTTTAATGTCTACCTCTCACAGCACTTCCCTTTTCAGTAATCACCTCACAGCATTACCTTCTGCAGTAACCACCTCACAGCACTCCAGCCTTCAGTAATTACCTCACAGCACTCCCCCCTTTAGTAATCACCTCAAAGCACTCCCCTTTTCAGTAATCACCTCACAGTACCCTCTTCATTAATCACCTCACAGCTCTGCCCCCTTTAGTAATCACCTCATTGCACTCCCCTCTTCAGTAATCAGCTCACAGCACTCCTTCCTTCAGTAATCACCTCACAGCATTACACCCTTCAGCAATCACCTCACTGCACTCCCCTCTTCAGTAATCACCTCACAGCACTCCCCCTTTAGTAATCACCTCACAGCACTCCCTCTTCAGTAATCACCTCACATCACTCCCCTCTTCAGTAACCACCTCACAGCACCCCCCCCCCCCCTTCAGTTATTACCTCACAGCACTCCCCCCTTCAGTAATCACCTCACAGAACTCCCCCGTTCAGTAATCATATCATAGCACTCTCCTCTTCAGTATTCACATCACAGCACTCCCCTCTTCAGTAATCACCTCACAGCACTCCCCCTACATTAATCACCTCATAGCACCCCCCTTCATTAATAACCTCAAAGTACCTCCTTCATTAATCACCTCACAGCACCCCTTTAGTAATCACCTCACTGCACTCCCCACTTCAGTAATCACCTCACAGAAATCCCCCCTTCAATAATCAACTCACAGCATACCACCCTTCAGTAATCATCTCACAGCTCTCCCCTCTGCAGTAATCACCTCAAAGCAATCCACCCTTCAGAAATCACCTCATAGATCTCCCCCCTCAGTAATAATTCACATCATTCCAACCTTCAGTATCACCTCACAGCACTCCACCCTTCAGTAATCATCTCACAGCAATCCCCTCTTCAGTAATCATATCATAGCACTCTCCTCTTCAGTATTCACATCACATCACTCCTCTATTCAGTAATCACCTCACAGCACTCCCCCTTCATTAATCACCTCAAAGCACCCCCATTCAATAATCCCCTCATAGCACCCTTCAGTAATTATCTCACAGCACTCCACCCTTCAATAATCACCTCACAGCACTCCACCCTTCAGAAATCATCTCACAGCACTCCCCTCTTCAGTAATCACATCACAGCACTTTTTTCCCCGTAATCACATCACAGCATTCCCCTCTTCATTAATCGCCTCATAGCACTTCACCCTTCATTAATAACATCAAAGTACCCCCCTTCATTAATCACCTCACAGCACCCCTTAAGTAATCACCTCACTTCACTCCCCTCTTCAGTAATCACCTCACAGCACTCCCCCTTAAATAATCACCTCACAGCATACCACCCTTCAATAATCACCTCACAGCACTCCCCTTCAATAATCACCTCACAGCATACCACCCTTCAGTAATCACCAGGGCCAGATTACCAATGGACTTGATGGAGCTACAGCTCCAGGCCCACTCTCTAAATAGGCCCATTTTGTAGCTGAGGGTCAGGGCTTTCCAACAAGCCTGGCCCCGTGTTTCTAGCCCCCCGGGAACCAGAGATACCACCAGGCAAAGCTGGAACGTTTTCCCCCCGTAGGATAACATGGGACCCACTAATTCCGACCCCCACCTGGTGCCAATGGCTGCCATTTCCCCCTCCAGATCTCAGTCGAACCCAAATCGCTGGGCCTTCAATCTGATACCAGGCTGGATCCATATGGGTTTAATGGTTCCAGAGATATTGTGGGAAAACAGTTTTTTTTTTCAATTTCTGAAATGTAATTTCATGGCTGTTCATGTTGTTTGAAGACAGATTTATCTGGAACCAAACGTCCCAGTTTCACGGGACCAAAATCATTCAAAGCCCACTCAAAAGTTCTTCAATATGATACTGTTCTCATGTAAATGGGTCAGTTGGTTCCGAAGATATAGCTGGTTGGTTAAAGGGGGGTACAGAGAGGGGAGTGGTTGTCTCTCCCGCTCACACCAGAAAGTGCAGGGACTAGGCTGGTGTATAAGGGGTCAGTCTGGGAATGTCCCTGCATGATCCTGGGACCATATTCCCGGGTAAATCCCTGCATTTTCTGGCGTGAAAGGGGTATTATTTCATATAGCCAGGACATGCAGTGCTCTGAATACAGCCGGGCAGCCCCCTGCTCTCTGCCAGGCTGTCAATGGCTGTCATTTCTGCTCGGCGGCGGCTGTCCCCCAGTTACATGAACATGTGTCCCCCTTGGCAATGAGCATGTAATCCCACATGGCAACGAGCATGGAACCCCTGGCAATGAGCATGTAGGTAAGCAGCACTTATGTAGCATAATTTTAATAGGCATTATGTTGTTTGGCATAAAATGTAATGGACATTATGGTGTGTGGCTTAACATGTAATGGACATTATGGTGTGTGGCTTAACATGTAATGGACATTATGGTGTGTGGCTTAACATGTAATGGACATTATGGTGTGTGGCTTAACATGTAATGGACATTATGGTGTGTGGCTTAACATGTAATGGACATTATGGTGTGTGGCTTAACATGTAATGGACATTATGGTGTGTGGCTTAACATGTAATGGACATTATGGTGTACATTTTTTATGCGCACAATGCTCCTGTTTATGAAGCATATTGTGCATTATTGCTCAATCTGTTTGGTATAGTGTGTATTTTGGCTCAATCCATGTGGCATAATGTGAATTTTAACTCGGTCGGTGTGAATTTTGGTGGCATAATGTAAGAGGCAAGTACAGTATAAGGGGTTACTATTGTGTTGCATGATTTGTATAAGGGGTATTTGGTGTGGTAATCTTAGGTGACCACATAAAAGGTGATGAAATATTGTCTACAAAGTTATGGCTTTCAGTGTTTTTTTTTTATGACTGGAGACCTTGCAAGTATTTTAGGACATCAGCGTTAGGGATGCCAATCCCATGGCATTTTTGCAATCCCGGAAATCGGGATTGAAAAATGCCCAATCCCGGAATTCCTGGGATCTCAGGATCGACTTCCCTAATATAGAAATAAGGTAGCCAGGTTAAACCCACCCCGGCTGCCCCGCATATTAATTTACATGTGCAGTGCGGCCGGGAGGGTGACCGGTGAAACTGGGAGCCGGGAGGGAGTTTTGAAGTGGGAGCCGGTGGGCGGGCGAAGCTGGGAGCCGGTGGGCGGGCGAAGCTCGGAGCCGGTGGGCGGGCACACAGTAAAGACATGTGCCGGGAAGGTGGGTAATGAAAAGGAGGGCGGGCAGTGCGGAAAGGGCTGTGAGGCCCTGGCACTCGTTCAGACGCTGCACGGCATTAGACTGCGCATGCGCAGTCTAATCCCGAAGTCCCGGGATTGGAAACTCCAATTCCGGGATTGAAATCCCGGCGTTTTAGGTGCCAAATCCCAGGATCCCGCCGATCCCGGGATTGGCCACCCTAATCGGCGTGCTGTGGGTGCACCTTTGTTGGATACCCGGCAATACTGTATATCTCCCTGCATTTTTCCTATGCCAGCCCCCTGCCTTTTCCAGGCATATATAATTAGTTGAAAGTAGTTACACAAATAGAGACACACCCATGAGCAGACCACCCAACCAGAACACTGGTCACGCCCCTCACATTATTAGGTGCTGGCCGCAACCCCTATTTGTTCGTCGGGAGGCTTGCCACCTAGCAACAGCTGGTGGGTTATGGTGTAAGCCTCCCGACATACGCTGGAATGGTATAGTGAAATAAAATTTTCACTTACCTTACCACAGCCAGGGGAGTAGGGAGCTTAGCTGCTGATGCATGACATGTGCACAGGTAGTGCACATATACTGCAGGTCATGCAGGTGCACTCTAGTCACATGCACCTGCTGTATATAAGGCTAAGCTCCGCCCCCTGAGGTCAGATTTTACCTCAGCGCTGAAGGAAGGAGGAAGCTGTGTCTGTGTCTGCTACAGACAGACTAATAAAATCCCATCCTTCAGCAAAACAAACGGCCCTCCAAACATTACATGGCTGTGGCTGCTTATACCTCCTCTTCCTCACAGAATGAGGTATTATTTAAGAGGAGAAAGTTATTTAACCCTGTCAGGTCGGAAGACAGCAGGGAAGTTTCTGTGGAGAAAGGAGAGCCCAGTCAGGCAGAGTTTCTTCAAGAGATGCCTGTTCAGGCAATAACATCTCTTTACCAGGAATTGCCTGCAGTAGGAATACCTGAGAGGTCTGTAAAAGGAGAAAGGAGAGCCCAGACAGGCGGAGTCTCCTCCTCCCCTTGCCTATTCTCACAGTGTTGTGGAAAGGCACAAAAATAAACAAACAACAGTTTATGTTTCTTCAAGAGATGCCTGTTCAGGCAATAACATCTCTTTACCAGGTATTGCCTGCAGTAGGAATACCTGAGAGGTCTGTAACAGACCACCCTCTCTTGCCCATGGCCGGCACATTTTCCTGCCTGTCACTGGCAGTATGCTCAACAACAAGCTCATAACAGGGACTAGTGCTCAGAAAAGGGACTAGTCACCACAGTACACAGTCCCCAGCTAACTCACAGGGAGTGGCTTGGGAGTTGGAGGATGTAACAAGATCCAGTGAATCCTCTCACAGGGGTGAATATAGTGATTTGCAAATGACCTGAGTGGCATTGGCAAGTGAAATGCTCCATTTATGCTATACACAGCACACTCTGCCCTGAACAAGTGCTTGAGGTGTAGTAATTCACCCAGCTGGCTTTTGCAGCCCCTTATTAAGGAGGACAGATTGTTGTCTGTAACACCTGGGCATTCCTGAAATCCCTGCCCTTTTTACCCTAGAGATTGACTCTGCTTTCTCAGCACAAGTGGGGGGAAAAGTGCTGCAAAAAATAAATAAATAAAAATAAATAAAGTTCATAGTAACTGACACTGTGGGCCAGTATTATTTGCCCTGGATAAGGCAGAGTAAAAAGGGTTCCAGCGAACTCCCTAGATTCCCTGCTTCCAAGTGGCCCTATTGAAAGCTGTTAATAGAGTGTGGCAGTCCACCCCAGAGGTGTGCCTGTGCCACAAGGATTTAATTGCAGCCAATGCTGCTGTTAGGAAAGACTGCAGCTTCATAGACACTGCAGGGATGTGAGGGGTTAACAGACCCAGCTCACATCCACGTGCAGAGAACCTGACACCCCCCTGATTAGCTGGCTGAGGGAGCATGAGGAGGAACTGAAACTGAAACTGATGAGAGGGAGAAGTCTGCAGCAGCATGAGAGGAAAGAGACTCACATTCTGCCAGAGAGGAGACACTGTGTAGTGTGTGTCCAGTAGCCAGAGCTGGGCAGCGTGAAGTGCAGCAGCCAGGAGAGACCAAGAGAGAGAGCATCAAAGCAGAGCAGTGACCCCACAGACCCTGGATGCTAGAGACAGCTGCAGGAGGAGAAGGGACAGCTGCTGAGAGGAAGCAATCGTTACTGGCTGGAGCCAGCATCAGCAGCAGTAATCACAGGTACCCAGTCCCCCTTGGCTGACCCACCCATGTGCCAACCTGCGTAGAACCCAGCTGAGGCCCAGTCCCAGGGACACCCCTAACCCAGCACCTGGAGAGAAGGAGGCCCCTTGAGAGACTCCCTTGGTGAAAGCTCCCTATTTTGCATAGTGCTTCCAAAGCCTGTTGTTACCTGAGTACAGGAGGTTACCCCAGGAAACGGGAATCTGCCTGCCCCTCTTTCATGAGGATCGTTTTGTGAGTTACCCTGTTGTGGGTCTATGTAGATAAGTGTGCACACTGTTAGGGCCTAATTCAGAGTGAGGATTTGCCTTCGTGGGACCTTGTACTCTATCTGGGACTATCGTGTAATATGCATATATGAGGTGCCCGGCGCCATCTTGTGGACATTCTTTATTACCCCGGTAAAGTCATCTTGTTTTGAAATACCAGTCTTTGAAGTAAATCTCTTTACCCTTGTCTTTATTATATTTTTGCTGACTGTCATTTATGTAGAACTGTCATTTATTGCACCAGTGTTTAGTGTTACGGTACCGTAGGTAGGAATGCTCATGACCAGTACAGTCTGACCCTTGAAACGGACTGAGGTGGTCATTGGTTACTAGTTAGTGTTGCAGAGATATTCATTCATTCACCCATTCATACAGTCGTTATTGTAAGTGTGATGTTTACGCAGTTATGTGAGGAAAGAGCAGCAGGATTGCACTACGTATTCTTTAAATAAATTTCAGTTGCTGCTAAATGTTTAGCGTTGTCTTCTGTGGGTCCCTTGGGTTGTGCCGTTCCCTGCCACAGGTTCTCCAGCAGAAGCCGTGAAGAATCCAGAAGCCGCCGCCGTCACCAGCTCCAGATTAAGGTACGCCATCTTGCACCACACTGTTCCAGGGGCACTGTCACACTTGGCGTCACGAACAGGATTGCACAAGACCCCTGTGAACGGCAAGATGTGGCAATCGCAGTACATAGAACCGCTGGAGATGCGAAGAACCGCCACTCCACCAGCCCAAGCCAATCAGAACTCGATTGGGGCAATCATCGAAGCAATGACTGAAATGACCAGGATGATCCGTGAGATGCGTCAGGAATGGGCGGAGGATGAAAAGGAAAGACAGCGACGTGAAGGTGGCAGAAGGCATAGATGCCAACAGAATCACCAATGGAGGTCGGAACGACTACACAGTGACCGAGCCAATGTATGCCCACAGACTGTGAGAAGGCACGGGAAAAGAGGTCCACCGGCAGTGTTCCAGAACGCGTCAAGAGCATCCGGTGTAACTCAGATTACCGATAGGCCGCGAACCGGCCCAAGAAGGATCACAGGTCGTGTCCTGTGGTTTGATGTGCCACGCGGATATGGATACATTAGACGTGCAGACAACGGGCGTAGCGTCTATGTCCATTACACCGCCATACAGAACGAAGACCCCCAGAATTGCTTCCGGAGCCTTAGCGATGGTGAAACCGTCGAATTTGAATTAACAAGCGGGAAGAAAGGCACCAAGGCCGCAAAAGTGACTGGGCCGAATGGAACGCCGGTGCTACGCAATAGACATGCCCCGGAACAACAGTGGCACTACCCGCACCGTAAAGAGCCTCCACCCTACCACCAATATAGCGGAAGCAGAGTTGAACCGAGAGAGGTCAAGCAGGAGAACGAAAGGGTCAACACCAACCCTCCTCGACCAGGACAGATGCCCCACCCACCAGAACCTGACATCACGAGGTCAAGCAAGAAACCGGTAGTGCGGAGTGAGGCAGTCCATCAGAACTGGCAAGAAGCGACCAGGCCTCAACTTCCAGAACCGACGCGGGAGTATGTGCCCAGGATGGACGATGCCGATTACCGGGTGGCGAATCTAAGGCCGAGAAATGTCGGAATGGTAGACCAGCAGAGAAGCCCAGAGATTGAGGTTCACATGGCTGTGACACAGACAGTGGAGCCGTCAGAAGCAGAACCAGTGGTGCCACTGCCTGAATCCAAGGCCAAAGTAGAAGCACCAGAGAGAGAAGACAAGGCCAAGATCTGTTTCATCGGTGGGAAGCCGGTAACAAGTGGTGAATATACGACCATCTCAGGAGAGGAATTCGCCCTCAGAATCCAGCAGGCGATACAGAGGTCGAAGAGGCAAGTTCGAGAGGTGAGACATGCCTAAAGATGCGTACATCGTGAGAGTGGGCGCCATCCATTGACAGCCTTGGAGAAGCTGGACCGCAGAGGGATGGAGGTCCTGTGGCGGAGGGATGGTTGGCCCGGGGAGCCCACATTAGATATCAGGTGATAGGGAGTAATTTGTCATTTGTATTATTATGTAAGTGTTTGCAATTTTTTTTTTATTTTTGCCGTTAGGATGTTTATTGACAGGACTTTGTCAAGTAGTTATTGGTCCGGGTAAGTTGCCTGCGGACAGGCAAATTTCCAGCAGGGAGGTATGTGGCAGTCCACCCCAGAGGTGTGCCTGTGCCACAAGGATTTAATTGCAGCCAATGCTGCTGTTAGGAAAGACTGCAGCTTCATAGACACTGCAGGGATGTGAGGGGTTAACAGACCCAGCTCACATCCACGTGCAGAGAACCTGACACCCCCCTGATTAGCTGGCTGAGGGAGCATGAGGAGGAACTGAAACTGAAACTGATGAGAGGGAGAAGTCTGCAGCAGCATGAGAGGAAAGAGACTCACATTCTGCCAGAGAGGAGACACTGTGTAGTGTGTGTCCAGTAGCCAGAGCTGGGCAGCGTGAAGTGCAGCAGCCAGGAGAGACCAAGAGAGAGAGCATCAAAGCAGAGCAGTGACCCCACAGACCCTGGATGCTAGAGACAGCTGCAGGAGGAGAAGGGACAGCTGCTGAGAGGAAGCAATCGTTACTGGCTGGAGCCAGCATCAGCAGCAGTAATCACAGGTACCCAGTCCCCCTTGGCTGACCCACCCATGTGCCAACCTGCGTAGAACCCAGCTGAGGCCCAGTCCCAGGGACACCCCTAACCCAGCACCTGGAGAGAAGGAGGCCCCTTGAGAGACTCCCTTGGTGAAAGCTCCCTATTTTGCATAGTGCTTCCAAAGCCTGTTGTTACCTGAGTACAGGAGGTTACCCCAGGAAACGGGAATCTGCCTGCCCCTCTTTCATGAGGATCGTTTTGTGAGTTACCCTGTTGTGGGTCTATGTAGATAAGTGTGCACACTGTTAGGGCCTAATTCAGAGTGAGGATTTGCCTTCGTGGGACCTTGTACTCTATCTGGGACTATCGTGTAATATGCATATATGAGGTGCCCGGCGCCATCTTGTGGACATTCTTTATTACCCCGGTAAAGTCATCTTGTTTTGAAATACCAGTCTTTGAAGTAAATCTCTTTACCCTTGTCTTTATTATATTTTTGCTGACTGTCATTTATGTAGAACTGTCATTTATTGCACCAGTGTTTAGTGTTACGGTACCGTAGGTAGGAATGCTCATGACCAGTACAGTCTGACCCTTGAAACGGACTGAGGTGGTCATTGGTTACTAGTTAGTGTTGCAGAGATATTCATTCATTCACCCATTCATACAGTCGTTATTGTAAGTGTGATGTTTACGCAGTTATGTGAGGAAAGAGCAGCAGGATTGCACTACGTATTCTTTAAATAAATTTCAGTTGCTGCTAAATGTTTAGCGTTGTCTTCTGTGGGTCCCTTGGGTTGTGCCGTTCCCTGCCACAGGTTCTCCAGCAGAAGCCGTGAAGAATCCAGAAGCCGCCGCCGTCACCAGCTCCAGATTAAGGTACGCCATCTTGCACCACACTGTTCCAGGGGCACTGTCACAAGAGCTACCCTGATGATTGGCCAGGCCTTTAATTCTATTTCAAATGCCTGCAGAACTGCCAGCAAGCAAGTGCAGATCTCAGTAATTTAGCTCCTGCATCAGTGGATGTCCCAAACCTAATTCTGATCTTTCAGTCCTGACTTCATACACAAGGTTAAGTCCCCAGCCCTTCAAGGGGCCTGTTTGCTAGGAGGGTCATTCTGTTAGAGCCAGCAGTTTGAACCTAGAGCAATGTGACAGCCACAGAGTGCTCAGAGGAGGCTTCTCCCAGACACACACGAGAGGTGAAGTGAATATCATCCTAATAAAGACAGAGGATTCCTCCCTGTCTTTCCAGAGCATTGGCCTCCTGTAGGCGGACTACCATGTACAGGTGGGAGGAGGGGCATATTCCCCTTGTTCCTTTTCCTAACCAGATATGCTCCCATCCAGGGAACACTAGTTCTGGATGCTGGATAAATAATGTCCCTGGCCCTTTAACAGGGCTAGATCGAGTCGGCAGACAATTGCAAATAGGTTGGGTCAGCTACCATTTCCCTGTAAGGAAACAGGACCTTTCATATAGGCCAGTACTGAATATATATGAAACCTTGGTCTTTCCATATGGAGGGTTTAGCAGATATACCCTTTAGGCTGGTCCAAGCTAAACATTGTAGCTAAACAGACCTGAAGGAGGCATTTAACATGATACTGGAACATCCAAATCATAATAGGCTGCTAAGTTCCCTGTGGAGAGACGTTCCATGCAACTGGACTGTAATGGATTTCGGACTGTCCAATGCCCCTTACATACTCATATGCATCATGAAGGCAGCAATTACACACCTCAGACAGTAAAGGGTTTGCTGTTATTATCTACCTAGGTAATCTCCTGGTAGCGCATGCAGAACAATTGTCCCCCTTTTCTCCCAGGTATCTTATCCTGTCGCTCCTCTGGCATCTAGGTTTTCATAAGAACCTTGAGAAATTTGTATTAATACCTTCCCAATCTGTTTGTCTTTCTGGGGTCTTTGATAGATTTCTCTTCTTTATCAATAGCGGTTCCCTCAGACAAGTGGAACGCCATACAAGTCTGTTTCTTAGGTGCTCAGTTTTCACTGAGAGACTTGGCTAGGCTGATAAGGAAAATGAGAGCCTCAGATCCTGGGTTTTCTCCACGTACCTCTCATATGCAGACAATTCCAGAACCTCCTATCATCCCTTATTTGACAGGATTAGGACAGACAAATTGATACTATCTCCCATAGTCCACAGGGAGATTCACAGTTGGAAAACATTTCCTATTCCAGATCTCCCCTACCTCCTACTCCAGACATAGTCATCACATCAGATGCATCCCTCATGGGCTGGGGGGCATTCACCCAGTGCAATACAGTAGGAGGGAAGTGGACCGCTTGAGATTCTAAAGCTCATATCAATCTCATAGCTAAGAGCTGCCAGATTGGCTATATCCTCTGTATTTCCCTCAGACCCACAGGATAATTCAGTTCAGCTCTGTCTGGACAACAAAACCACTGTTTATCTACCTTAAAAGAATAAGAGGCACTTGATCTTGCATTCTCTGTCAACAGGCAATAAATGCCTGGAAGTGGGCAGTACAGCGGTCCATTCTCCTGTTTGCTACATGCATACAAGAAGAGTTAAACAAGATAGCCATTTCCTTATACATAACCAGTTATACTGTGGATTGAGCGACTCTCCAGTTCCTTCGGAGGTGTAGATTTAGATCCCACTGCTGCCATAACACACCAGAGATCTTTCTCAGAATTGCAAAGACCTTGGGTCACCCACAAGTGGATACGTTTGCAACACCATCAAACGTAAGTTCTGACATTCATATCCAAATATCAAGGGACTCTCCACATGGATGCTATGTCCTTTTTCGCGGGCTGACATTCTATTTTCATATGCCTTTTTCCCTCTGGCTCTGCGGTTGTGGGTCATCCACAAAATCAAAACAGACGTGTCCAAAATACCCAAATATTTCTGGCATACTCTGTCTGGCCCTCCAGAGTTTTGTTCCCTTTATCAACCTTTTTCACAAGGTTCCAGGCTTCCTCTAGGTTCATCTACAGACTGCTTCCAGGGCAGCACAGACCTACTGAAACATCTTCCACATTGTATGTGGATTGCAACATTACTAGGTTGCAGACCATTCCCAACCTCTCTGCCTTTTCCACGCCTTGCCTGTTTTAGGCCTAGAATAAGATCCAGATATCAATCCATAATTGAATTTCTAGCCTTACAGTCCTCTAACCTGCCTTTTTCAGGCCCCCTTTTCCGAGCCTAGCATAACTCTGGACTTCCTTGCCACCACATTCGAAACAGGTTTGGCTTATGCCAAGATATGCTCATATGGCTTGACTCTAGCTCTCCTTATCCCAGGCCTCAGAGAATAAGAATACTTAAAGGATTCTTTCTAGCTAGCCCACCATGCTATGGCATTCTACCTGGTGGGACATTAATCCCTTTTTGTACTTCTTGGCCACTATACCACCATCTGCAGATATCTTTGGCCTTTCAAAGAAGTTAGCCTCACTGTTAGCCCCTGCCTTTGCAGCCAGAGGGGCTGAGTTTTCGTCAAACCACATATCTGAACCTGGATGACCCCTACGCCAATGGGTTTCCTTATTATTCTACGGGGACACACAAAAACAAGTTCCATGCACACACCTCTGGTGGAATGTGATCTGGTCAGAGACCAGTCAGATCCAGATCTTTGTATAGTTGATTGCCAATCCACTTACTTACCCCGGCCCTCACAGTACCTGTAAGGAGAGACATCAAACAAACTTCTCTCTCACATGTTAGAATATTTTTCATCCTGCCAGACCTTTTTATGACCAGGGAGTGTATAGTTTCCACCATACAGAGTTCTGGAACAGACACTCCACTTCAGAGGCCATCCCCTTCACTGTGACGCAGTTAATTCAATGGCTGCTAGAAGCATACCATTTCAGCCTGTATTGCAAGCTGCACATTGTTCATCCGCTTGGACTTTCTTTAGACATTGCTGGAGGTCTTCTGGTTCTCAAAGAATTGCGTTCCTTAGAGCAACCACCAGGTGTGTGGTAGTCTACCCACCAGCTGTTGCTAGGTGGCAAGCCTCCCGACGAACAAACACTAGTTTGCAGGAATCTATGATCTGCAAACTCTCTTTGTTCTAGGGAATAGGATTGCCACCTAGCAACAGCTCCCACCCTTCCCACCCAGTACCTTGCTAGGTCTGCTGCTTGTTCTCTCTAAGGTTCGGTTATATACCTAACTTATCCTTTGATTCAAGGCACTCCAAAGGCCTAGAAGAAGCAACAAGTGCAGTCACCTAAAGATTAGAAATTAATTATTTCCTCTTCTCTGCTATACTCATAGGTGTGCGCAGCCCATTTATTTAGGGGGTGCACTATTAGAGGGGCGTGTCCATCACCGCCTACTGGGTGTGTCCATCATCGCCTATTATTACTCATAATGCAACACACTGCAATTCCCATTAGACATAATGCCACACACAATAATGCCCATCACACATGCCACACACAGTAATGCCCATTCCACACAACGTAATGCCCATTACACAAGGCTTGAAAAATGTTAGTGAAATAGGGGCAATAGGGACAGTGCGCGCCAATTTCATACCGTAATGCATAATACACATAACACAGCCATTACATAGTATACCAGATTGCATAATGCCCATTATATGTTATGACAAACACCTTAATTCTCATTACATGTTGCGCCTCACACTGTGATGCCCATTATATATTACGCCTTACAACATGATGCACCTTACACTCTATGCCTCACACCGTGATGGCCATTTCACATTACGCCTCAGATTATGCCATGTGGGGGAAGGGGTGTGAAATGCTAATTGCCAAGAGTCACATACTCCTTACCATGGGTTTCATGCTCCCTGGGAAGGGGGTGGTTAATTCCTCGTTTACAGGGGAAGTTTCATGCTCATTGCTGTGGGTGCTCACTGCACGCCAGCGCTCCCGGAATCCGCACTTCCGGGTAGCGCTGGGCGCTCTTCTTGTCAGAAGCCCACTGGAGCCGCAGCCACCTTCCCTTTTGAGCCGCTGGCCAGATGCTGCACGCCGCACACTGAAGCTACTTTACTTGTCAGCGGCAGGCAGCATCCGGCCAGCAGCTCAAAAGGGAAGGTGGCTGCGGCGGGCGGTGTTTCAGGTATAGTGGCCCGTGCCCTCCCTTCTCTTCAGAGTGGCAGGGCCCGGGACACTTGTACCCCTAGTACCCAAGAGCAAATGTAGGATTCTCGGGAGGGGGTTTCTGTTCATACACACACACACACATTTTAATACTGAAATAACATCATAACATGTTTCCAACAAAGCATACTACTGTTCCGGAAGGCCAGGAACCAGGAATAGTACCCAATTTTTATGAGCCTCCCATCCATTCTGGGACTTTAAGCAAGTATGACACAGTATACATACACACAGCCGACACACACAGTATACATACACACAGCCAACACGTGCACACACACATAGTATACACATACAGAGCCCCCCTCTACACACGCATAGTATACATATACACAGCTTTGGTTATGTGATACTTATCTTGCCTGAAAGTCCTGCAGAGTGCCGCTCCCGCCTCTCCCTCCAGGACATCATTGTCTATTGCCCATGTGCATGTGAGCGGTCACCGAGGCATTGTTTGGTGTTTGATTGGAGTGCTGGGTCAGTGTGGCTATATATATATGTATGATTACACAATATATACACACAGCCCCTCTATACACACACACACACACACACACTATACCTATACACAGCCCACACATATGAACACATAGTATACATACAGGCACAGCATGCACATACAATGTACTGTAGTATACACAGAGCCCCCCCCCCCACACACACACACATACACAGTCCCACTATGCACACACACACACACACACACACACAGTATACATATACACAGCCCACACATATACACACATAGTATACATACAGGCACAGCATGTACATACAATGTACTGTACTATACACAGAGCCCCCCCACACACACACACACATACACAGCCCCACTATGCACACACACAGTATACATACAAAAAGCTGATGCACACACACACACCTTTTTGACAAAACAATAAAAAGCAGCCAGCATCATTAAAAAACAATATAATCACGTTTTCTACCTTCCCCCTCCCCCTCTAAAACAAACTCATAGACTGCTCATAAAACATACAAACCCCCCTGTTCCAGCACCTCCCAATTAGCAGAATACCTGGTCCACTCCTGCAGCACTTTTTAAACACCCGGAAGTCCTCACCCAGCCACTCGGCCAGCGCTTCTCAGTAATGCCTGAGAGGAGCTGAGCACTTCAGCAGTTCAGCTCCCCCTACAGGCAGTCAGGGTCCTCACTATATAGTCTGTACTGTAGCCTGCGCTGCTTCACTCCCGGCAAAAAAAAAAGCTATTCAACTGCTGCAATCATGCGGGGGTCATTAGGAGGTGCCTGTGCACCCCCGGCACCCCCTGTGCGCACGCCTATGGCTATACTCACAAGTTTGCCTCAGTTTATAACATGCCTGGCTACAATACAGCATGGCAGTTATTTTAGTTGTTGGTTCCTAGTAGGGTTACCACCCGTCCGGGATTACTCCGGACAGTCCGGTATTTTAGACCGGCGTCCGGAGTCCGGACGGGTGCCTGTCCCGGACTATACAATGTCCGGGAATGATCCCCCTGCTCGGCCGGCACCGCTTGTGTACTGATGCCCCCAGGTAAAAACATACCGGAGGCGGATCCGATGAACTTCTTGAAGCCGGGGTAGGGGGCGGTGACGTTGGGCTGTCCCCTACTCCTTCAGTGTGTGTTTCAATTTGCGGCTGAGTGATGAGTGACACAGTCACTCCGCCGCGGCGCTAGCTGGGAGGAGGGAGGCGGGACGGACACAGAGACAGTGTGTATCACTACACGTGTCCTCCGGCTCCTCCTTCTGCGGGCGGTGCTGGCGTGTGACCCCCTGTCCTGAGTCTGACATACATGTGAGTCAGTGGCAGTGCCTGGCGCGACGGACGGATGGACCGGACGACGTGGCGGTGAGTGCGGGCACCGGGCAGCAGTTTAGTTTGTTTGGTGAGCAGAGCAGTAACAGTTGTTGGAAGTTGTCGTGAGTTGAAATGGCCAGTCACAGTGTGTGAACTTGTCCTAGGCCAGTCCACTCTGTGGCCGGGCAGGCAGAAAGGCAAGAGCCAGCAGCACGCAGCCGCCCCAGCCCACACATGACACACCTGCAGTGTGCCAGCGCAGCGAAGTCGGCAGTGTGTGGCTGCTGCCTTTTGTAATGGTCCCCCCACGGCTCCTGCAGCACTGCCACACACTGAGTAGTGTCACCTCACAGTCACCACCACACTCAATACAGGCAGTCCCCTTCTGGGCATCGTGATGCTGCAGGGGAGATGTGGTGGTGCTGCAGGTAGGGTTCAGGCCTCTGGCAAGTGAGGTACCTATCACCTCCCTTCTGGCAATGGGGAGATACCTATCACGTGCCCACACCTGGCATTTTGGGGTACTTGTTACCTGCCTCACCCCTGGCAATAGTGGGGTACTTACCACCTGCCTACCCCTGCCAATAGTGGGGTACCTATCACATGCCACCTGGCAATAGTGGGGTGTAATGGGCATTAGTGTGTGGCATAGCGTGTAATGGGCATAACGATGTGTGGCATATGTTTAAAGGGCATAACTGTGTGTGGCATATGTTTAATGGGCATCACGGTGTTTGCTATAACATGTAATGGGCAGTACAATGTTTGGTATAACGTGTAATGGGCAATATTACATGTGGTATACAATGTAATGGGTATACCACCTTTAAACGGCATTACGTTGAATTTTTTTGGTGCGCACAGTTCTTGTTGTCCCTACTTTGCAAAAATGTCAGTCCTGGCATAACGAGTAATGGGCATAATGTGTAATGGGCATCACAGTGTGTGGCATAATATGTAATGGGCATTATGGCATGTGGTATACTATGTAATGGGTGTGTGACATGTAATCGGCATTATGTTGAAATTTTTTGACGCGCGCCTACGGCGCGCACTGTCTATATTGTTCTTCCTTTACAAAAAACTTTTTCAGTCCTGGCATATCGTGTAATGGGCATTGCAGTGTATAGCGTGACATGTAATGGGCATTATGGCATGTGGTATACTATGTAATGGGTGTATGATGTGTAATCAGCATTACAGTGCCTGTGCATAACAAGTAATAAGCATAATGTATAATGGGCATCATGGTGTGTGGTGTGGCATAACATGTAATGGGCATTATGGCATGTGGTATACTATGGCATTTTGTATACTATGTAATGGGTGTGTGACGTGTAATCGGCATTATGTTGAAAATTTTTGACCCGCGCATTATGGTATGCAAAATCAAGAATGAAATTGAAGCAAAGGTTAAAAAAAAATCAACATTAGGCGGGTCAAAGGGCGGAGCTGGGGGCGTGGTGGGGGAGGGGATGTGGGTGTGTCAAGGGGCGGGCCACTGTCCGGGAATCTCTCAACAAAAAGGTGGTAACCCTAGTTCCTAGTCCAACCCAGTTTCATTCTTACTCCTTCCAGTAGAGTTTCTCAGATCTGATCTATGTTCGTTATGAATGTTCTAGTTAACATTATTTTTGCATACAATGTTCTTTGCATACAATGGTATTTCTCTCTTGTTCCACTTTAGGATTGCCATCTGTAAGCTTCTGTAAAATCTGACCTCAGGGGGCGGAGCTTAACCTTATATACAGCAGGTGCATGTGACTAGAGTTCACCTGCATGACCTGCAGTATATGTGCACTGCCTGTGCACATGTCATGCATCAGCAGCTAAGCTCCCTACTCCCCTGGCTGTGGTAAGGTAAGTGAAAATTTTATTTCACTATACCATTCCAGCGTATGTCGGGAGGCTTACACCATAACCCACCAGCTGTTGCTAGGTGGCAATCCTATTCCCTAGAACAAAGAGAGTTTGCAGATCATAGATTCCTGCAAACTAGTGTTATTGCGCATAATAGGCCCTTGATCATTTTCAGCTCCAGGCCCATTTAGACCTTAATCTGGCTCTGGTAATCACCTCACAGAAATCCCCTCTGCAGTAATCACCTCACAGCAATCCACCCTTCAGTAATCACCTCATAGAACTCCCCCCCAGTAATCATTCACAGCATTCCACCCTTCAGTATCACCTCACAGCACTCACCCTTTAGTTATCACCTCACAGAACTGTACAGTAATCATGTCACAGCACTCTCCTCTTCAAAAATAAACTCAAAGCACTTCAGTAATCACCTCACAGCACTTCACCCTTCAGCAATCACCTCACAGTACTCCCACTTCAGTAATCTCACCTCACAGCACTCTCTCTCCAGTAATCACCTCACAGCCCTCCCCCTTCAGTTATCACTTCACAGCACTCCACCCTTCAGTAATCACCTCACAGCACTCCACCCTTTGGTAATCATCTCACAGCACTCCCCTCTTCAGTAATCAGCTTAAAACACCAAGTTTGAGCGGCTTTCAGCTCAAAGCCACCCAGTGTGTATGCCCCAGCGATGAGTGGTGCTGCGCGCTCCCGCATCATCACCGGGAAAGCTGCTCATCTGCTGTTATTACCAGCAGATGAGCGGCTTTGTGGATTCCTTTGCACACCGCTGCGCTATGCAAATCCGCTCAGTGTGTATGCACTGAGTGGCTTTCCCCTCATAATTGCCCAGTGTGTATAAACCTTAAATCACTGTATTATATGTGTGCGGTATATAACCAGCGGTTAATACACATAGTGAATATTTATTGCACATGGCATTGGTGAGGAATTCCCCAGCTCCTCTATGACGAGCCGATCTATGTGTTACAGTGAATCCAGAGGAAGTATTGCTAGATCAAATGTGTCTATCCAGACCCCACATCCAAACTCTCCGCAAAGGCCTCTCACTCTCTCTCTCCCCATCGCTCTCTTCCCATCCCCTTCCCATCTCTCTGCCTTGCTCTTCTCTAACTAGAGGGGTTAACAGCAGAACAGGCTCATCCCTATTCTGTGCCAATCACCTGAGTGTGAGAGATAGAGGACGAGGGAGAGCAGGCGAGTAGGCACATCTCTCCAGCAGGCTGGCCTCGCATCTCCCAGCTGTGGGCACAGAACCTGACGGAGCGAAGCAGAGACAGGGAAAGCCCCGAGCAACAGGATGAAGAGGTACCAAGAGCATCATCTGCAGCAGGTAGGCAGGCAACAGGCTTCCTGTGTTTAGAGATATCAGCTCTCTCCTGCTGCTCCTTATCCTGCATCGGGAAAAGCACAGGGACACATTGTCTGACATGCCAGCACTATGATCCTACTACAGCATGCATTAGCCAGACACCTGTAACATCTCGCAGTGCAGACTGTACACAGGGAAGTGCACATGATGGATGAATGGAGGCACCGAGCGCAGACAGCAGACCATGGCATGGCATTTGTACACTTAGGGAACTTGATCTTTGCAAAGGGCATTGTTGGGGAGACACATTGTTATGTGATGTGGTGAGAATACTGTATGCAGTATATGCCACAGTGGGGGTACCAGGGGCTTCTTGTGCAGGTGTGGGAATGGGTTTCCTTAGTCTGGCATCCGCTTAACCCCTTCAAGGTCTGGCATCTGGCATTGCCCAATCTACAGTATATACAGTGGTGATATGGTTCTAGAATGGAGATTACCTTATAACTATTATAAAATACATTTGGTCTATCTATCTATCTATCTATCTATCTATCTATCTGTCTGTCTGTCTGTCTGTCTGTCTGTCTGTCTGTCTGTCTGTCTGTCTGTCTGTCTGTCTATCTGTCTGTCTGTCATTATCGTCTTATGTAGATCTTTTTTTTATCTATCTATCTATCTATCTATCTATCTATCTATCTATCTATCTGTCTATCTATCTATCTATCCATCATCCTATGTAGACCTTTTTTTCTATCTATCTATCTATCTATCTATCTATCTATCTATCTATCTATCACCCTGTACACATGCATCAATTTTTCCCTATCTTCTATTCGATTTTGCTTATAGAAGCAAAATCAAATCGAATCCTTAACAAAATCGAATGGTTTTTGTGTCACTTTCGATCTACATTCGATTCGATGCGTGCTCCCGTTCTCACAAAATCGAACAGAAAAATCTACTGTGCAGCCAAGCAAATATCGTATTCAATCTAGTAAATCAAATATGTGCAATGTACAATGAATGTATATCGAATTTGATATTGAATCCGATATCTAATGCAAAAGTACAGATCTAATGCCAAATCGAATGGAAAGATCTAATGCCAGATCTAATAGAAAATTGAATCTAACATTGAATCAAAATCGATTGTGTGTACAGGGCTGATCTATCTATCTATCTATCTATCTATCTATCTATCTATCTGTTTATCCAGAGGCGGAACTACCCTTGTTGTAGCAGGTGCAGTGCACCGGGGTCCCTGAGGACTAAGGGGCCCACTGCTGCCCCTGTCTCCCTCTCCCTGTCACCTACTGGTTTGTGTCACACTCTGCCACCTCCTGTCACACTCTGACTCCCCCAACCTCCCTCTGTCACAGGGCTGATCTATCTATCTATCTATCTATCTATCTATCCAGTGGCGGATTCAGGGGGGGGGGGGCACCTGGGCACGTGCCCCCCTGTCATTTCATTTTGTAGCTGAGGACCAGAGCCCAGCCCCGTGTCTCTAGCCCCCCTGGGAACCAGAGATATCGCCTGGCAAAGCTGTAACGTTTTTTCCCCATAGGATAATATGGGACCCGTCAATTCCGACCCCCACCCGGTTCCGACGGCTGCCAGTTCCCCCCCTGGCATCAAAAAAGCTTGTAGTTGATTTCATTCTATTCCAAATCGCTGGGCCTTCAATATGATACCAGGCTGGTCCATATCGGTCAATCGGTTCCAGAGATATTGGGCGGGATGCTATATAGCAGAAATGCGGTAAAAACCCCGTTTTCGGGGTTTCTACCGCATTTCTATATGCTATATGGCGCCTCCGCAGTGTCAGCGCTGCGGAGGGAATCGCCAGCTAAAGCTGGCGAATCCCTGCAGAAGCCTATGGGCTTCTTACCGCAGCGCTGTTTGAGGGATCCGTCACGGATCCCTCCCAGCGTGCCCTGCGGCCGGCGCCGGGGTCTGCGCATGCGCAGATGGACTCCCGGGTCACAGACCCGGAAGTCCAGTGCCGGCACCGCATCGCAAGGGACAGCTCTTACCGCAAGAGCTGTCCCTTGCATGAATAACGGCATATGTTATAGCATATGCCGTTACTAATAATGCGATGTCCGGCGAAGGGGGGCCGCGGATGTTATAACATCCCGCCCATTACGTGTAAACTAACTTTTTTTATTTTTGAAATGTCATTTCATGGCTGTTCATGTTCTTTGAGGGCAGATTACTCTGGAAGCAAACGTTCCAGTTTCACTGGACCAAAATCATTCAAAGCCCACTCAAACGTTCTTCAATATGATACTTGTCTCATGTAAATGGATCAGTTGGTTCCGATATAGCCGGTTAAATAAATATAAAATATAGCCATTTGGCATAACTGGTTAAAGGGGGGGAGGGGTGGTTTTCTCTCCCCCTCACACCAGAAAATGCAGGGACTAGGCTGGTGTAAAAGGGGCCAACCTGGGAATGCATTTTCTGGTGTGAAAGGGGTATTATTTCAAATAGCCGGGACCTGCAGTGCTCTTAATATAGCCAGGTTCTGCCACTGTCAGTGGCTATAACTTCTGCCTGGCGGCTGTCCCCCATTTACCGCGAGCATGTATTCTCCTTGGCAATGAGCATGTAATCCCACATGGCAATGAGCATGGAACCTCTGGCAATGAGCATGGAACCCTTGGCGATGAGCATGTAGATAAGCAGCACTTATGTAGCATAATTTTTAATAGGCCATATGGTGTTTGACATAATACATAATGGACATAATGGCGTGTAACTTAACGTGTAATGGACATTATGGTGTAAATGTTTAATGCGCGCCTTTGGTGGACAGTGTTCCTGTTTATGAAACGTATTGTGAATTTTGACTTAATCTGTGTGGCATTATGTGAATTCTGGCTCAATCCGTGTGGCATTATGTGAATTTTGGCTTATTCCGTGTGGCATTATGTGAATTTTGTCTCAATACGTGTGGCATTATGTGAATTTTGTCTCAATCCGTGTGGCATTATGTGAATTTTGGCTCAATCCGTGTGGCATTATGTGAATTTTGACACAATCCATATGGCATTATGTTTATTTTGGCTCAATCCATTTGGCATTATGTGAATTTTGGCTCAATCCGTGTGTTATTATGTAAATTTTGGCTCAATCCGTGTGGCATTATGTGAATTTTGACACAATCCATGTGGCATTATTTGAATTTTGGCTCAATCTGTGTCGTATTATGTGAATTTTGGCTCATTCCATTTGGCATCATGTGTAAGGGGCAAGTATAATGGGGTCTAGTATGGGCCCCTGTTGAGTGGCCACACCCCATTTTCCGGAGCGCGCCTAAGGCGCGCGCACAACTACATCCTTCACTTTTGTCACCATGGTGGGCCTGGGCACTTTAAATGCCAGGGCCTATTTTTAATCCCATTCCCACCCTCTCTCTGCCGGTCTTTTAGCATGTACACTGGCACCACTAACACCGCCCCTCCCCCACCTAAACCCTCTCTTATCATGGTGCCCCCCCTGTCATTTTAGCCTGGATCCGCCCCTGTATCTATCTATCTATCTATCTATCTATCTATGATCTCATGTGCAGTGGGTCTATCTATCTATCTATCTATCTATCTATCTATCTATCTATGTATCTATCTATCTATCTATGATTTCATGTACAGTGGGACTATCTATCTATCTATCTATCTATCTATGATCTCATGTGCAGTGGGTATATCTATCTATCTATCTATCATCTCATGTACAGTGGGTATATCTATCTATCTATCTATCATCTCATGTACAGTGGGTATATCTATCTATCTATCTATCATCTCATGTACAGTGGGTATATCTATCTATCTATCTATCATCTCATGTACAGTGGGTATATCTATCTATCTATCTATCTATCTATCTATCTATCTATCTATCTATGATCTCATGTACAGTGGGTATATCTATCTATCTATGTATCTATCTATGATCTCATGTACAGTGGGTATATCTATCTATCTATGTATCTATCTATGATCTCATGTACAGTGGGACTATCTATCTATCTATCTATCTATCTATCTATCTATCTATCTATCTATCTATCTATCTATCTATCTATCTATGTGGGACTCCCCCTGAGACAGGGCTGAGATCTAGTAGGCACACAGTACAGTATATGGGTCACTCCATTGGCTGTGCTGTAATACACCTGAAGGGAAGAGAGGAACAAGTGGCTGCATCATGTTGATTGAATCCTACAGATCGCTGGTTGGATAATCACAGTTCGGCCTCTTATGCTCAGAACGCCGCTGTGTCCTGATAAATATGGTTCCTCAGATGAATGTAGCATTTCCACAAATTAACCTCTGCGAGACTACATTACCCTCCCAGTGTATTCCTCAGTATCGCCTATATCCCCCCTACATACATTATCTCACTGAATCATTCTGCCTTATTTACATCAGATAATTTGCTGCAAATGTGCCCATTTTTCCAATCCCTCTGTAAATATATACTGTGGATGTCAATAATGTCCAATGTAATACGTGAGGGCTCCCAGCAATACAGGCTATCTTCAATGACGCTTCCTAGTGTAATATCTGGGTTACAGTCTCAATCCTGTTCAAGGCTGAAGACAGTCGTACAATGCCAGGGTCGTAAAAAAGGACCATGAAATTCCAGATATTGCAAAAATAAAATAATAACTGTGCTATTTCCCTTGATCACGCTGAGCCATTCATTTGTGTATTAGTTCCTACGACCTGAAAAAGAAAATAAATCAATGGTATTATTGTGCTGTGTTGCCGTAGCAACTAAGTGTATGGCAATAGTAAAGGAATGTATACAACATAAATATGTACACAATATTTGTTTTTGCCATCCCCCATACAGCCACATGCAGATTATCAATCCTTACACTGAGCACCTGTTTAGGGTTAAATGTAATTCTTCAGAACAAGCAAAACTGTCCCTTCGCTTCCATTACAGCGGCTGCTTTCTGAATGGCACATAGTTTAAAAGACAAGGCAAAAATGCAGCTGTCATCATTCTCAACTCAGAAACTTGCATTAGGTGAGACTGGCTCTATCTGTAGGCAGCTACCTGGGGGGGGGGGGGGAGGGACACATCCTTGTTGAACTTAACGGAAACGACAGGTGTTTAACTTCTAAGACGCCATCTCCACACTTTCACCTGGGAGCTGTAAGTTGGAGTTTTGCCTAGGTTGCCGAATAACATTGCACTGGCCTGACACTAGGGGGATTATTCTGGTTGGTTCGCTTAGATGTGAATTCGTACCCTCGCGAATCGACCAAACCCCGTCTTGCGAATGGGTGGCTGCCGCCACCCATTCGCAAGGGAGACTAGCTCGCAGGGGCCTGCGAATGGATGTTACACATTAACATCCAATCGCAGGCCAGGGGGGAACCTCCCCCATCTGTTGACGGTCGCCGACCATCAAAAGATGTGGAAGGTGCACGCATATGTAAGGTTGTTCTGAGCAACCCTGGAAATGGGCGAGCAGCTGCCCCCCCCCCCCCCCCCCCCCCACCCGCATCACGGCCTCATTATCATGAGAACGGCCAGAGTTCTCATGGGAACCCCATGAAATGCTGTGTGTTGCCATATGCGAATGAGGCTGCCCAGCTCCCCACGTCCCTCAGAGCCCCCCACCCACTATGTTGGGTGCCTGCAACCACGGCAAACAATCTGTTCGCCCTGTGTGCACACACACTGCATATGCACATGTGCAGAAATGCACATTGCAAACATCGGACCCCGTGCGAACGCAGGCAATCTGCGAACGGACCTGAATGAGGTCCTAGGTCTATGGGAACGGTAAGGTATACTAGAGCTCCTGAAGGAAGGATTTTTAAATTATGCGTAGGTCAAAAAGAAACCTCTGAGGCTTGGGCCACACATAGCGGCAAAGGGGTCTTGTTCAGTGGGACCCGCTTTGCCGCA
This sequence comes from Crinia signifera, assembly GCF_055691185.1. Taxonomy (NCBI): domain Eukaryota; kingdom Metazoa; phylum Chordata; class Amphibia; order Anura; family Myobatrachidae; genus Crinia; species Crinia signifera. Next base: position 34,330,431 of record NC_139220.1, read on the forward strand.
AAGGAGGAAGGGAGGGGGTCATACACAGCGTTGTTGCCGGATCCTGCAGAACACGATCTGACCACTGTGGACCGGATTTCAGGGAAAGCCCAGTGCAGCACAGTGTGAACGCATATATTGTAATGTATGTGTTCTTTCCCAAATCTTCCCAAAATCTGGCTGCCCTGCAGTCCGGTCCTACCGCAGCTATGGTCCCGCCGCTAATGTGTGGGCAGCCACATAGGAGCCATTTCTGCCACCAAGGCCAGACTGGACATCTGGCACGCCTGGTAAATGGCAGTAGGGCCAGTGGCTGATGGGCCAGTCTAGCCACGCAGAGACCAGGGCTGACAGTGCACTCTGCTCAGCTACCCCGCTCAAATAGACAGGGGCTCTGCTCCACTGCCCAGCACACTACAAGGCCAGGCCTTCATGACTTTCGGCCTACCCCTCGTGTGTCATGACCTTGTCCCCATTCTGTGTAAAAGCAGGCATAAGCCCACTCGAATGGACTGATTCTGAGCTGGATGCGGCTCACTCACATAAGCGGTCAAGGTTTTGTGCATGAAAATGTATCTAAATCCCTAAAACAACGCCCAGCACACCCTGGGTGGTGACTCGGAGGTGGCTTTGCACAATGACCAGTAGGATATACTTTCTTGAGGGCTTGTTGAGGGTGGGTCAATGGAGTGGTTTATGACTCTTAATCGTGTACATTAAAAGCCATACTCTGATGGACAGAGCATGGGACTGGGGCAAGTTTCAATGCTGTGACTGATGATGGGCACTAAAGATGCAGGGGGCGGTATTACAATGTGTACGACCCCTGACAATGGGCATCTCAGGCCTTGCACATTCATACAGGTGGATGTGCAATGGAGACGGTCTTTGTACGGTCTTTGTACCGGCATTTACATAAGGCCGCAGATGAGCGGTAGCACCTGCGTCTGCCTCCAAATCAGCCCCACTGCATGGTAGGTTTGCACAGCATTAATTTACCATCATTCTACTGCAGCAAGGAACAGGACATACCTGCAACTTTGGATTCATGAGACAAAAGTTTCCACCCACAGACAGGAAGTCAGGATAGAACCAACAAATCAGGAATGTCCCTCCTGTAGTTGGTCAATTGGGAGGTAATTATTATTATTATTTGTAAAACAACTTTATTGAAGAATAAGCATGTATATCACATATAATGTAACAGGATCAATGTACACCACAACATTGTGGTATAGAAATAATTAAGGTATAAATTGTGTCAATATCACGTAGAACTCAGTTACAATGTATAATACACAGCTATATATAACTTTAGCTCATTCTGTCATTTTTATTTTTAATCCAATTGGGAGGTAATTATTAAGAAATCAGTTAATCACTGAAGCATTAATTGCCTTATACCTCAGTGATGTCATGGCTGCATTTTGGCTGAATGTTTAGTGATGTCACTGGTTCCTAGTGAGTGGATAGACTGCGTCTTTTCTCAGTGATGGCTCCCAGTGAATGTTTAGGTTGCATTCTCAGTTATGTTACTAGACCAGAGCTGGCCTTAGGCATAGGCAAACTAGGCAATTGCCTAGGGCATTTGGAATGCCTAGGGGCATCAGCAGCTTCTGCTGAATAAAATGATATGCAGCATGCCTATATTCTGTGTGTGAGTGAGGCTGTATCTGCATATGAAATAGTGTATTCATGGAAATCACTGTAACATAGCATTCTGTATGCAGGTACAGCCACAGTCGCACACAGAATATATTCATGCCACATATCATTTTAATCATCGGAAGCTCCTTGTGTGTCCTGGTCATAACAATGCAAATAAGACGAATTTTCAGCAAAAAAGGCACCCAACGTTAGCAGAACTGGCCAGGAGCTGCATGGCCTATTGAGGCAAGATGTATGAGGAAACATCTGTATCCAAGCAGAGGCAGAGGTCACAGTGTTAGCGGCTGTGCGAGTGCTGTCTGCGGGTGGGTTGGTTGTGCAATAGTGTTCGGCATATGTGTAATTGGCATTATGTGTGTCATGTATAAATGCATTAATGATGTGTGACATGTGTAACAGGCATTATGTGTGTCATGTGTATAAGGGCATTAATAATGTGCAACATATGTGTAATGGGCATTATGTGTGTCATGTGTATAAGGGCATTAATAATATGCAACATATGTGTAAGGGGCATTATGTGTGTCTTTATGTGTATAAATGGGCATTAATAAAGGTTGGCATAATGTGTAAGGGGCATTATGGTTATAAGGACATTAATAATGTGTGATGTGTAAGGGGCATTACTGTGTGGTATTATCAGGGGTGCCTAGAGAAAGGGGTAGGGGGTACAAATTACCCAGGCCAAAGTCGGATAGAAGGGCCCAGTGGGGGCCCCGGGCCCCCTCACTTTAAGTGACAGCAGCAGCTGCAGCTCTTCTCCTCTGCCCAGCACACACTGCTTTGTGCTGGGTTGCAGAGTGGCCATGGAGGTGCCTAAAATACAATATTTTCTCCGTTTTTTTTTCTAAGGGTATAATGTGAATAATGTGAGGAGTAATGTACATAAGGTAAAGTGGTACTACTGTGTGATGTAACGTGAATAAGGGACACTAATCGCATGATATAATGTGAATAAAGTTGCACTACTGTGTGGAATAATGTGAATTGGGGGTACTATTGGGTGGCCATGCCCCTTCCAAGCAAGAACACACCCCTGTTTGGGCTGCGCACCTAAAGTGTGCACTGTTTCTATTTAAAATATTGCTGGTAGGAGCACCAAAATGATGACTTCTATGATGAGGGTTGATGGTGCTCGGAAAGCGGAGAAGGGTCAGAAGTGGAACTAGTGGCGGTGCATCAGCCAAAATCTTGCCTAGGGCGTCATTTAGGCTAGGGCCGGCTCTGCACTTGACTAGTCCCTACGTAAAGGCTGCACTTTCAGTGATGTCCCTGCTTCCTAGCGGATGGAGTGGCTGCATTTTATATGGGTTCATTGCAATGCCTTCTTCCAATGTGAATAAGTGGCGTCTGGTCTTTACATAAATAGATTCAACAAAGAAAACCAAATGTAACTTCATCCTTAGACATGCTAACTTTTAATATTTTCATGGCTAAATGCTCAGTCTCACTTCAAAATTCCACCCACTTTTTCCATCTCGTCCTAGACATTGCCTAATCGCGCTGAATTCCTGCTTACAGCTTGGAAAATATAACAATAAGTTCTATTTGTAGGAAATAAAAATCTGTTTTTTTTTCTTGGCTCGATGCAGCAAATGAAATTAAACCGGACATTTGCTTCTGCAAAAGCTGATGCTCTTACAGATTACTAGGAATACAATAATACAGGTTGAATCTCCCATTTCCGAAACTCCAAAAAACTGAATATTCCAAAAATAAGGAATTTATTTAAGCTCAAAAATATACACACAATGAATCAGCACTGTTTGGAATAATATTTTTGACTACTTATTTAAATGACACAGAGCAAGCACAATAGTGGGTCTCAAAAATCCAAAGACTAAATATAGTATAAATGGCACTATAATAGAAACTGAGGAAGAGAGGGATCTAGGTGTCACTATTTCAGGGGACTTAAAGGCAGGTAGGCAATGTAACAAAGCAATGAGGAAGGCAAGTCAGATGCTTGGTTGCATAAAGAGAGGAATCAGCAGTAGAAAGAAAGCAGTAATAATGCCACTGTATAGGTCATTGGTACGGCCTCATCTAGAGTATTGTGTTCAGTTCTGGAGGCCATATCTCCAGAAGGATATAAATACATTAGAGACTGTACAAAGAAGGGCAACTAAAATGGTGCATGGCCTACATCACAAAACGTACCAGGAAAGACTAAAAGATCTTAATATGTATACTTTAGAGCAGAGAAGGGAAAGGAGGGACATGATAGAAACTTTCAAATATATCAAGGGTTTTAACAAGGTACAGGTGGGAGACATTCTTCACAGGAAGAGGAGCAGCAGAACACGAGGACATGCACTGACACTAGAGGGAGGAAGATTCAAGGGAAATGTGAGGAAGAATTACTTCACGTAGATGTGTTGATAAATGCAAGGTCATGCACCTTGGGAGACATAACCGGTGTGCTAGTTATAACCTAAGCAGCCAGACGTTGGGTACTTCGGTACTGGAAAAAGATCTGGGAGTCCAAATAGACAACAAACTGGGGTGTAGTGCTCAATGTCACATAGCAACAAAAAAGGCCAACAGAATTCTAGCATGTATTAAAAGGGGCATGGAAACTAGGGACTCAGAAGTAATTATGCCTCTGTCCAAAGCATTGGTTAGACCAGGGGCAGATCCAGGATAAAATGACAGGGGGGGCACCATGATAAAAGAAGGTTTGGGTGGGGGAGGGGCGGTGTTAGTGGTGCCAGTGTACATGCTAAGAGAGCGGCAGAGAGAGGGTGGGATTGGGATTAAAAATAGGCCCTGGCATTTAAAGTGCGCAGGCCTACCATGGCGACAAAAGTGAAGGATGTAGTTGTCCTCGCGCCGAAGGTGCGCTTTAGAAAAGGGGGTTTGGTCACTCAACAGGGGGCGTGTCCTTGAGTGTAGTGTACAACACCATATACAACTTCTACACATTATGCAACAAAATACTAGACCCCATTATACTTGCCCCTTACACATGATACCAAATGGAATGAGCCAAAATTCACATACTGCCACTCGGATTGAGCCAAAATTCACATAATGCCACATGGATTGAGCCAAAATTCACATAATGCCACACGGATTGTCACAAAATTCACATAATGCCACATGGATTGTCACAAAATTCACATAATGCCACACGGATTGAGCCAAAATTTACATATTAACACATGGATTGAGCCAGAATTCACATAATGCCACATGGATTGAGCCAAAATTCACAATATGCTTCACAAACAGGGACATTGTCCACCAAATGCGCGCATTAAACATAATGTCCATTACATGTTAAATTACACGCCATTATGTCCATTATGTATTATGTCAAACACCATAATGCCTATTAAAAATTATGCTACATAAGTTGCTTATCTACATGCTCATTGCCAAGGGCTCCATGCTCATTGCCATAGGTTCCATGCTCGTTGCCATGTGGGATTACATGCTCATTGCCAAGGGGGAATACATGCTCGCAGTAAATTGGGGACAGCCGCCACCAGGCAGAAGTGATAGCCACTGACAGTGGCAGAGCCTGGCTGTATTCAGAGCACTGCAGGTATAGGCTATTTGAAATAATACCCCTTTCACACCAGAAAATGCATTCCAAGGTTGGCCCCTTTTCAGTGGTGTAGCTAGGTGCCACGGCGCCCGGAGCAAGGGCATGTTTCGCGCCCCCCCAATATGTAGTAGGTGAGGCTCCTGCGCAGTGAAAAGTGGGCACGGACCAACGTTATACCACACACCGTAATGCCCATTGCACATTTTAGTGAACTTTTTAATTCCAATTACACATAAGCCCACACATGATGCCCATGACATACTATATAACACTCCGCAATGCCCATGACATACTATAGAACACTCCGCAATGCCCATGACATACTATAGAACACTCTGCAATGCCCATGACATACTATATAACACTCTGCAATGCCCATGACATACTATATAACACTCTGCAATGCCCATGACATACTATATAACACTCTGCAATGCCCATGACATACTATATAACACTCCGCAATGCCCATGACATACTATATATAACACTCCGCAATGCCCATGACATACTATATAACACTCCGCAATGCCCATGACATACTATATAACACTCCGCAATGCCCATGACATACTATATAACACCGTAATGCCCATTACATACTATATAACACCGTAATGCCCATTACACTTTTGACACAAATGTGCCACTTACCTACATGCTCAATGCCAGGGGCTTCATGTTCAATGCCAAGGGGCTTCATGCTCAATGCCAAGGGGCTTCATGCTCAATGCCAAGGGGCTTCATACAGTCACTAATCCCACATGGATGCGCTGCTGCCCTCCACATACAAAGTATTCGCATTGGTGGGGGGTGAGCAGTGACAAAAGTGAAGGATGTAGTTGTCCTCGCGCCGAAGGCGCGCTTTAGAAAAGGGGGTTTGGTCACTCAACAGGGGGCGTGTCCTTGAGTGTAGTGTACAACACCATATACAACTTCTACACATTATGCAACAAAATACTACACCCCATTATACTTGCCCCTTACACATGATGCCAAATGGAATGAGCCAAAATTCACATACTGCCACTCGGATTGAGCCAAAATTCACATAATGCCACATGGATTGAGCCAAAATTCACATAATGCCACACGGATTGTCACAAAATTCACATAATGCCACATGGATTGTCACAAAATTCACATAATGCCACACGGATTGAGCCAAAATTTACATAATAACACATGGATTGAGCCAGAATTCACATAATGCCACATGGATTGAGCCAAAATTCACAATATGCTTCACAAACAGGGACATTGTCCACCAAATGCGCGCATTAAACATAATGTCCATTACATGTTAAATTACACGCCATTATGTCCATTATGTATTATGCCAAACACCATAATGCCTATTAAAAATTATGCTACATAAGTTGCTTATCTACATGCTCATTGCCAAGGGCTCCATGCTCATTGCCATAGGTTCCATGCTCGTTGCCATGTGGGATTACATGCTCATTGCCAAGTGGGAATACATGCTCGCAGTAAATGGGGGACAGCCGCCACCAGGCAGAAGTGATAGCCACTGACAGTGGCAGAGCCTGGCTGTATTCAGAGCACTGCAGGTATAGGCTATTTGAAATAATACCCCTTTCACACCAGAAAATGCATTCCAAGGTTGGCCCCTTTTCAGTGGTGTAGCTAGGTGCCACGGCGCCCGAAGCAAGGGCATGTTTCGCGCCCCCCCAATATGTAGTAGGTGAGGCTCCTGCGCAGTGAAAAGTGGGCACGGACCAACGTTATACCACACACCGTAATGCCCATTGCACATTTTAGTGAACTTTGTAATTCCAATTACACATAAGCCCACACATGATGCCCATGACATACTATAGAACACTCCGCAATGCCCATGACATACTATAGAACACTCTGCAATGCCCATGACATACTATATAACACTCCGCAATGCCCGTGACATACTATATAACACACCGCAATGCCCATGACATACTATATAACACTCCGCAATGCCCATGACATACTATATAACACTCCGCAATGCCCATGACATACTATATAACACTCTGCAATGCCCATGACATACTATATATAACACTCCGCAATGCCCGTGACATACTATATAATACTCCGCAATGCCCATGACATACTATATAACACTCCGCAATGCCCGTGACATACTATATAACACACCGCAATGCCCATGACATACTATATAATACTCCGCAATGCCCATGACATACTATATAACACTCCGCAATGCCCGTGACATACTATATAATACTCCGCAATGCCCATGACATACTATATAACACTCCGCAATGCCCATGACATACTATATAACACTCCGCAATGCCCATGACATACTATATAACACTCCGCAATGCCCATGACATACTATATAACACTCTGCAATGCCCATGACATACTATATAACACTCCGCAATGCCCGTGACATACTATATAACACACCGCAATGCCCGTGACATACTATATAATACTCCGCAATGCCCATGACATACTATATAACACACCGCAATGCCCATGACATACTATATAACACTCCGCAATGCCCATGACATACTATATAACACTCCGCAATGCCCATGACATACTATATAACACTCTGCAATGCCCATGACATACTATATAACACTCCGCAATGCCCGTGACATACTATATAACACTCCGCAATGCCCATGACATACTATATAACACTCCGCAATGCCCATGACATACTATAGAACACTCCGCAATGCCCATGACATACTATATAACACTCTGCAATGCCCATGACATACTATATAACACTCCGCAATGCCCGTGACCTACTATATAACACTCTGCAATGCCCATGACATACTATATAACACTCTGCAATGCCCATGACATACTATAGAACACTCCGCAATGCCCATGACATACTATATAACACTCTGCAATGCCCATGACATACTATATAACACTCCGCAATGCCCATGACATACTATATATAACACTCTGCAATGCCCATGACATACTATATAACACTCTGCAATGCCCATGACATACTATATAACACCGTAATGCCCATGACATACTATATAACACTCTGCAATGCCCATGACATACTATATAACACTCCGCAATGCCCATGACATACTATATATAACACTCCGCAATGCCCATGACATACTATATAACACTCCGCAATGCCCATGACATACTATATAACACTGTGATGCCCATTACATACTATATAACACCGTAATGCCCATTACACATTTGACACAAAAGTGGCACTTACCTACATGCTCATTGCCAGGGGCTTCATGTTCAATGCCAAGGGGCTTCATGCTCAATGCCAAGGGGCTTCATGCTCAATGCCAAGGGGCTTCATACAGTCACTAATCCCACATGGATGCGCTGCTGCCCTCCACATACAAAGTATTCGCATTGGTGGGGGGTGAGCAGTGACAAAAGTGAAGGATGTAGTTGTCCTCGCGCCGAAGGCGCGCTTTAGAAAAGGGGGTTTGGTCACTCAACAGGGGGCGTGTCCTTGAGTGTAGTGTACAACACCATATACAACTTCTACACATTATGCAACAAAATACTACACCCCATTATACTTGCCCCTTACACATGATACCAAATGGAATGAGCCAAAATTCACATACTGCCACTCGGATTGAGCCAAAATTCACATAATGCCACATGGATTGAGCCAAAATTCACATAATGCCACACGGATTGTCACAAAATTCACATAATGCCACATGGATTGTCACAAAATTCACATAATGCCACACGGATTGAGCCAAAATTTACATAATAACACATGGATTGAGCCAGAATTCACATAATGCCACATGGATTGAGCCAGAATTCACAATATGCTTCACAAACAGGGACATTGTCCACCAAATGCGCGCATTAAACATAATGTCCATTACATGTTAAATTACACGCCATTATGTCCATTATGTATTATGCCAAACACCATAATGCCTATTAAAAATTATGCTACATAAGTTGCTTATCTACATGCTTATTGCCAAGGGCTCCATGCTCATTGCCATAGGTTCCATGCTCGTTGCCATGTGGGATTACATGCTCATTGCCAAGGGGGAATACATGCTCGCAGTAAATGGGGGACAGCCGCCACCAGGCAGAAGTGATAGCCACTGACAGTGGCAGAGCCTGGCTGTATTCAGAGCACTGCAGGTATAGGCTATTTGAAATAATACCCCTTTCACACCAGAAAATGCATTCCAAGGTTGGCCCCTTTTCAGTGGTGTAGCTAGGTGCCACGGCGCCCGGAGCAAGGGCATGTTTCGCGCCCCCCCAATATGTAGTAGGTGAGGCTCCTGCGCAGTGAAAAGTGGGCACGGACCAACGTTATACCACACACCGTAATGCCCATTGCACATTTTAGTGAACTTTGTAATTCCAATTACACATAAGCCCACACATGATGCCCATGACATACTATATAACACTCCGCAATGCCCGTGACATACTATATAATACTCCGCAATGCCCATGACATACTATATAACACACCGCAATGCCCATGACATACTATATAACACTCCGCAATGCCCATGACATACTATAGAACACTCCGCAATGCCCATGACATACTATATAACACTCTGCAATGCCCATGACATACTATATAACACTCTGCAATGCCCATGACCTACTATATAACACTCTGCAATGCCCATGACATACTATATAACACTCCGCAATGCCCATGACATACTATATAACACACCGTAATGCCCACGACATACTATATAACACACCGTAATGCCCATTACATACTATAGAACACTCCGCAATGCCCATGACATACTATAGAACACTCCGCAATGCCCATGACCTACTATATAACACTCTGCAATGCCCATGACATACTATATAACACACCGTAATGCCCATGACATACTATATAACACTCTGCAATGCCCATGACATACTATATATAACACTCCGCAATGCCCATGACATACTATATAACACTCCGCAATGCCCATGACATACTATATAACACTCCGCAATGCCCATGACATACTATATATAACACTCCGCAATGCCCATGACATACTATATAACACTCCGCAATGTCCATGACATACTATATAACACTCCGCAATGCCCATGACATACTATATAACACCGTAATGCCCATTACATACTATATAACACCGTAATGCCCATTACACATTTGACACAAAAGTGCCACTTACCTACATGCTCAATGCCAGGGGCTTCATGCTCAATGCAGAGGGTCTTCATGCTCAATGCCAAGGGGCTTCATGCTCAATGCCAAGGGGCTTCATACAGTCACTAATCCCACATGGATGCGCTGCTGCCCTCCACATACAAAGTATTCGCATTGGTGGGGGGTGAGCAGCATATAACTTATATGGAGTTCGCATTCATAAATGAAAATAGGCAGCTATGGTTTTAAACAGACTGCCGCAGGATTCGCTGTCAGCGATAACGGCTGCTCACACTCTGCGGCAGTCTGTTTATAACCATAGCCGCCTATTTCCATTCATGAATGTGGACTCCATATACCGTTTTTAGCTAATGCCGGGTGAGGGAACACACAGTGATGGTCGGGCGGCCAGGGCTGAGGGCTGTGGGGTCAGGAGCGGCCGCTGCTGCGGCGTGATGACCATTGACCTGCAATATGAAAATGCCGCGGCGGGGAGGCGCACAGTGATTGACAGGGAGGCAGCGCGCTCAGGTGCACAAAAAAGGCCATCCGTCCTGTCCTGTCCTGTGCACCCATCCCCCCGCTGTGTCTGGGTGAGAGCCGTGCTGGCTGCTTTGTAAAATTCATATCTCCCGCTGGCTGTACCGCTAGCTAATAGGCGCTCGCGGTCCAGCAGCCACCAGTTGATTGGCTGCTGGACCGCAAGCGCCCATTGGCTAGCGGTCCAGCATGAGACGTGAAATTTACATAGCAGCGCGTCTCTAGTCTCTCCCGGACACAGCGGGCACGGGAGCGGGGGAATGGGGGAGCGGGGGAGAGGGCGAACGAGCTGGCGGTGCCGGTGCCAGCACAGCTCCGGCGCCATGCTATCTACCGGCGCCTGGAGCAAGTGCTCCATCGGCTCCGCCCTCGCTACGCCTCTGCCCCTTTTACACCAGCCTAGTCCCTGCATTTTCTGTTGTGAGGGGGAGAGAAAACCACCCCTCCCCCCCTTTAACCAGTTATCTCATTTAACCAGCTATATCTTCGGAACCAACTGACCCATTTACATGAGACAAGTATCATATTGAAGAACTTTTGAGTGGGCTTTGAATGATTTTGGTCCAGTGAAACTGGAACCTTTGGTCCCAGAGTAATCTGCCCTCAAAGAACATGAACAGCATTAAATTACATCTAAAAAATAAAAAAATCGGTTTACATGCAATATCTCTGGAACCGATTGACCGATATGGACCAGCCTTGTATCATATTGAAGGCCCAGCGATTTGGAATTGATTGAGATCAACTACAAGCTTTTGTGATGCCAGGGGGGGAACTGCCAGCCGTCGGAACTGGGTGGGGGTCGGAATTAACGGGTCCCATATTATCCTATTGGGAAAAACGTTACAGCTTTGCCAGGGGATATCTCCGGTTCCCGGGGGGCTAGAGACACGGGGCTGGGCTCGTTGGAAAGCCCTGGTCATCAGCTACAAAATGAAATGACAGGGGGGCACATGCCCACGTGCCCCAACTGAATCCGCCACTGTGTTAGACCTCACCTTGAATATGGAGTACAATTCTGGGCCGCACACTACAAAAAGGACAACATAGAATTAGAAAAAATACAAAGAAGAGCAACAAAACTAATTAGAGGAATGGAGAATTTAAGCTAAGAGGAAAGATTGAGCTCTTTGGGACTATTTACACTAGAGAAGAGACGTTTGAGGGGGGACATGCTCAACATGTACAAATATATCAGGGGCCAATATAAGGTACTGTCAAACACCCTTTTTACTGCTAGAAAGGAATCTAGGACGCAAGGGCACGAGTTTAGATTAGAAGAAAAAAGATTTTGTTCCCTTAGGAGAAAAAAATAATTTTCGGGCAGAGCAGTCAAACTTTGGAACGATCTCCCTGGGAAGGTGGTGTCGGCAGAGACAATAAATACGTTGAAATTAAGGTTGGACAAACACCTATTGGTTAATAACATCCATGAGTACAATTATGAATCATAAACTGTCTTTAACAACATACTATACTACAAGGGATAAGCTAATAAAATCCTAGGTTGAACTGGATGGACGCAATTCTTTTTTCAACCTTACCTACTATGTAACTATAGACAAAGAAGGGGGATACACGCGCTAGAATCAATGTATATAAAGAAATAAAAAAAAATATTATATAAAAAAAATTTTTTTATTATATATATAAATATATATATATATATATATATATATATATATATATATCTAGAGAAATAAAGACGGGCGCTTCATAGTGCATAAATGTCGTTTTTTTGAAAATTTATTCAGACATATAAAAACATGAAACATAGGAATGGGTAAACGTACCAACGCGTTTCGTCCAGCCCTCTGACGAAGTTGATACGAAACGCGTAGGGGAGTGGCCTAGCGCAGGATAACACCGGCACTTGCTGTTTTGCTGTATGTCCGGGAACGGAGGTAACCGGCTCCAGTCTGTGGGTGCTTGCATGCACCACTCATAAGCTGTTTGACCGCGGTGATTAAGAACCGCCACCGTTGGTACGTTTACCCATTCCTATGTTTCATGTTTTTATATGTCTGAATAAATTTAAAAAAAAAACGACATTTATGCACTATGAAGCGCCCGTCTTTATTTCTCTAGAAATCTCTTACCTGCTGGATACAGGTTTATTTGCTCCATGAGAGACGGAGCGGCTGGGACCAATATCCTAAGTGCCTTTACAGACTATCCCAATTGAAGGATTGGACGATTTGTTGGACACTGCAAGGTTTTTCTGGACTTATTATTACAGCGCATTGTTCTTTTTCTTTTGTATATATATATATTTATATATATATATATGTATATTGCACTGGCCAGTGGCAATCAATTAGTTAAAATAACAATTAGATATAATAAAAATTATAGGTAAGTACAAAACACATTTAAGGGCTGCACATTTTAAAACATAAGGTAATCATATCTAGGCAGACTTGTTTTGATACTCCAAAGCAGTTCTTATTAGCTGATGTCTGGCCAGACAGAAATAAGCAAAAAATGAAAAAAAAATTTAAAAATGAAAAAAAAACCGGAGTAAAGGATGAAAAAAATAAATTAAAAATAAAAATATTAATAGTCAATAATAGGTTGTAGTCTATGGGTCCCAAACTGCTACTGCTTTCTAAAATACCCCCTCTACACTTTCTGGAGCTCCAGAACCGGATCCCCCACCTGCCTGTCGAATAATCCAAAAAGCAAGTACTGGTTTATTTTCAAGTCGATGACTGCCTCAAATATAGCAGCAGGACAGTAGCAGTTTGGGACCCATAGACTACAACCTATTATTGACTATTAATATTTTTTTTTTTTTTTTCATCCTTTACTCCGTTTTTTATTTTTTCATTTTTAAATTTTTTTTTTCATTTTTTGCTTATTTCTGTCTGGCCAGACATCAGCTAATAAGAACTGCTTTGGAGTATCAAAACAAGTCTGCCTAGATATGATTACCTTATGTTTTAAAATGTGCAGCCCTTAAATGTGTTTTGTACTTACCTATAATTTTTATTATATCTAATTGTTATTTTAACTAATTGATTGCCACTGGCCAGTGCAATATACATATATATATATATATATATATATATATATATATATATATATATATATATATATAAAAAATAAAATATTTTTTTTTATATAATATATTTTTTTATTTCTTTATATACATTGATTCTAGCACGTGTATCCCCCTTCTTTGTCTTTTGTTCTCACACTAGGAATTGGCTATTCCTTTCCACGCTGCCTGAACCCTGTGCACACGGGGGATAAACTTTAGACAAAGTGTCTTATAACCCTTTTCCCTCTGAGTGTAACTTGGTATAAAATTAAAATCTGATTACCAAACAGATTGATACAAGTTATTTTGGGGCAAATAGAGCAGAGCGCCATTTGTTTTCTTTACTTATGTAACTATAGGCCTTATTCTAGTTCACTCTTTCTGACAAAATCCTTCTTAGATGGACAAAACCATGTGCACTGCAGGTGGGGAAGATGTTACTTGTGCAGAGAGAATTCGATTTGGGTGGGGTTTTACTTCAAAGTGAGATCTATATTGCAGTGTAAAAATAAAGCAGTCAGTATTTACCCTGCACAGAAACAAAATAACTCACCCAAATCTCACTCTCTCTGCACACGTTACATCTGCCCCCTGCAGTGCACATGGTTTTGTCCATCTAAGAAGGATTATTCTGGTCCACATGCAACGCTAAGAATTTAGCAGTGTTGCGTGTGGATCAAAAGCCATCCCCCTCGCACGGGCCGATCCATTCGCAGCCGGGGAGAAATCCTTCGCTGGTTGGCGACCATTAAATGATTTCTCCAGCGCTCGCAGGTCAGAGACACCTCTATGGTGTCTCTGACCTGCAGCGCCCTGTGTGGGAAGCAGGCAGGCAGCTGACATCTGCCCGCCCCTCACACCCGTGCCACCGGCCGATTACCATGGGATCACCCAGCGTTTTCATGGGAACGCCCATGAAACGCTGGGCGTTCCCATGGGCTATGCCCTCCGCCCCCTTGGGCCGCACTGCTAGGTGCTAGCGGGACAGCGAACATGTAGTTCGCCGTGCCTGCTCGGACCTTCCGCCTGCACATGCGCATAAATGCTCCTGCGCATTAGTAGATGCAAAACATCGGTCACCTGTGTGAACTCGATTGAATTCGAATACGATCCTTAATATTGTCCTACGTTTATTTCCATGGATATCTCTTTCATTGAAATGTCAGGTGTTAGTATTTCAATTCATTCAATTGTTAATTTGTTAGGCTGTTTTGAGAAACGTCTGTAACTTTGTTAATTGGGACAATAGTTGTTAGTATGCATGTCTATGTTCATTAAAAGTCACTGCGTGTATCATATCCAAAGTGCTGACAAGTATACTGACAAGAGATTGCTTAATCCAATATATTCGACTTGGTATACTTATAGTTGGATTCGTTTTCTGTTCAGCATAAAGCTCCAAGGCTCCGTGAGTGTCCCCGGCTGCTGGTGCACTCTGATATCAAAGATCTCCTCACCGTCCTGGCGTCCGAATTGTGATAAATAGGCCCCTCAGAATGTCTTCCCAGAAGTGTTTAGTCTTACGTTCCCACTTCACCTTGCCAGTCACAGTGCATGATCTGGCCTGCTGGTTTACTCACTTAGGGCGGGATGTACTAAGCCGAAAATGCGGTAAAACCCCTGCTTTACCGTATTTTCATATGTACTAAAACCCAGCCAATGCGTCACCGCAGGGCAGGGTTTGGCCACCCAAAGGGCTTCTATATCGCTGCCCGCCTTCCGCCGCAGCCTCCCTCCCCTCCCTCTCCGGCTTCCGAGCTGCTCTTCCTCTCCAGCAGCATGTCACAGCCAGCCGGGGTTGTCCTTCCAGCTGCAGGGGGGAGGAGGAGACGCCACAGAGCCCAGGAGGTGACGGAGACCCCCCACATTACAGGTATCGCGGGGGGCTCCGTCACCGCACCGTGATGCCAGCCGCATATGTTAGTACATATGCACTGGCATCGCAGCGGCCGGGCGGCGAGGGGCGGCGATGTGTATTAATACATCCCACCCTTAAGGTGGCCATACACTGCTGCAAAGTCTCGCCACCGATACCCCCGCCAGCCGCCCGGGCATTGACCCACCTGCGTTCCCAGGGGAACACCGAGCATTTTTATGGGGACACCCATAAAACACTGGACGTTCCCCTGCCCCAGCCGCCTGCCTGACCCCTTCCTTCCCCTGCCCATGCAAAAGCCTCGGCGAGTCAGAAACACCCCCTGCTTTTGCCTATGGTAGGGATTCACAAAACTTGGGTGGATTTAGATTTCTAGAGAGAATCCTTTGTTCAGAATTGTTCTAGTTCCTTTTATAAAGCGTCCGCCTGTCAGGTTATCTGCGGGCCCGAGCAGGAGAGCTCTGTAAGACACTAACCAGATAGGTCTCCATTGTATATAATCGTGGGTCTGTAGTCTAAATTGTATATTCTGCATGACACATGGGTCTTTACATTGCCTTCAGCTATTGTCAGTGGGTTAATAGCGGGTCAGGTACGCCCCCCCCTTCGCAGCGCGTACAGGGATGAAGCCGATCATTAAACCTCATTTTATAGCTTTTTATCTCTGATCTGAAAATGTAAATAAATAAATAACTCTATAATTAGACACAAGGCTATTTCTGCTCCAGATAGCGCGCTGTTTATAAGCTATCATTTCCAGTGGCCTTTAAACCTCATCTGGTAATTGTACGCATGATCGTATCATGTCCATGTTTATGTGCGGCTGCAGATTACCGGATGTCAGCAATGTTTTTGTTGTTTTTCTTTAACATTTCAAAACAAACATTCTATACTATTTTTAAGCAGTTTGTACAATGTGCGTGATTCAACGCCGCTCGCTAAGCAGCGAGCCGGGCGACCACCCCTCCACTGCCGCAGAATCCTCTTGGTACCATGCGAGGGGATGTATGCGAGACCCTAAGGAGCGCAACATTTCTCTCCCCTTCAGAAATAAAAGTCAGTCTGAACTGACTTCATATTTCCTTCGGTGTCCGCCAAAGACGGGAGGGGAGCGGATGTCCTGTGAAGGCCCGCCTCCGTTTCCAGGGGAACGCCCAACATTTTCATGGGGAAGCCAAACGCGGCGATCATGGAACCCTGACTAGATTGCTTAGAAATGGAGCACTGATTGCTCCATGTGTATGCCCGGCAGCGATGGCGATGTGTGCACAGCGCTATCGCCCGCATGAAAGACAGTGCTAGGCAAAACCTTGCTAATCACCATCACTCAGCTCACACCATCACGGGGCGCCTTGCTTGTGCCACGAGATGTGCTTACCCAGTGGCGTAACTAAGTTTTGGGCGCCCCCCCGCCGCCACCCCGCCAAGCACCCCCAATCACCCGCCGCCCATGCAAACCCCCCCCCAATCCCCTGCAGCCTTACCTATCGCACTGGTCCCGGCGGCTCCGTTCTTCTTCTGCTGAGGACCACCACAAAATGGCCGTCCCCATACAGCAGACAGTTTCAGAGAACTGTGTGCTATATGGGGGCGGCCATTTTGTGGTGGTCCTCAGCAGAAGAACGGAGCCGCCGGGACCAGCGAGATAGGTAAGTCTGCGGGGGATTGGGGGGGGGGTGTAACTATAGCACTGCAGCCCCCGGCGCCCCCACATGCACAGCGCCCCCCCCCCCTGCGGTGCTATAGTTACGCCGCTGTGCTTACCGATTGTGCTTAAGCCTGTCGCTCAGCATGGAGGCAGCAGTGTGAACGGGGCTTGGTTACCCTTGAAAGCTGGTTTACTTCAGGACCATATTTAGGAACCTCAGCTTATACGGTGTATATAAATGGAATTGGTACATCTGTCAGACCAGACTTAGGTCTACAGTCATTAGGTCGACCCCGGAAGGTCGACTGGCCCCAAGGTCGACAGGGTTAAAGGTCGACACGGGTCAAGGTCGACATGACTTAAGGTCGACATGGGTTTAGGTCGACAGTCATTAGGTCGACATGAGTTTTTCACTGTTTTTTTACCTGAATGTCGACACAGTCGAAATGGATACAGTTGGAGTTGAACCGCAGCCCCTCGCATCGCTCGCTTCGCTCGCAATGCTCGGCACACTATTTTATTCTCCCACCACGCCCTAGTGGATGGTAGGGCATGAAATACCGCCTGTCGGCTGAAAAAACAGTGAAAAACTCATGTCGACCTATGACTGTCGACCTAAACCCATGTCGACATTGGCCCATGTCGACCTTAAGTCATGTCGACCTTGACCCATGTCGACCTTTAACCCTGTCGACCTTGGGGCCAGTCGACCTTCCGGGGTCGACCTAATGACTGTCGACCTAAGTGTGGTCTGACAGATTTCCCATATAAATACAAAGGCATTTTGTGCAGCTTGTGATCTTGGGTTTAGTAATATCATACTGTTGCTATTGTGGTCATGATAAACTAGGCTGGGAAATGTTGGACACGTCACAGAGAATGAATGTATGTATGACTGTTACTGTTATCCCTAGCCCGTCACTCCGGATCTGCTGATGAGCCCCAGCGATCGCGATGATGCCGAGCTGGACATGGAATACCCCGAAGACAGGGGAAACTGGACGGGGAAGCTAGATTTCCTCCTGTCGTGCATTGGATATTGCGTTGGCTTGGGCAACGTTTGGAGATTCCCATATAGAGCGTACACCAATGGCGGAGGTAATTACTATGTGCTGTGTAATTAGGAAATGAAGGTGCTGTTGGGGTAAATGGGATGCATGAGATCTTTGCTGTCTTCTGCTTTGTATTTATTAATGGTAGCTTATTTCCGTAACAACCTAACACATTTATAAAGGATGTACAATGCTCACTCTTTGGGGGATTGAGGAGGTCCATCCATTCTACCATAACTGGTACTGTTGGAGCCGTTGGGCTATTCTCCTAGCTGAAGCTTAGGTTTATGTCTTACTCAGCTGATACCACTAAACTCTGGGGCAGATCTACAGTACTAAGCCTGGTGAAGAGATAAAGTAGAAGGTTATAACGCACCAGCCACTCAGCTATGTTTGAAAAATGACAGTGAGGAGTTGATTGGCTGGTGCCAGGCTTCATACATCTGGCCTTACAAGAGTTAAAGGCGAAGGTGATAAAGAGGGATAAATGTCCGGCCAATCAGCTCATAACTCCCATTTTTTAAACAGCCTATAACATGACAGTTAGTAGCTGATTGGCTGAACATTTATCACTCTTTATCACCCTCACATCTGCCCCATTACACTTTAAGAGACATAAAGTGGAGAAATTGCCCATAGCAACCAATCATTTATCATTTATTTAGCATAGTCTATAAAATGACAAAAGCTGATTGGTTGTTATGGGCACCTTCTACACTTTAGCACTCTCTAAGGCTTGAGGCATCTCCACCTCTGTCTTACATCTTTCTCATTCTCTGCCTCGGTCTTGGAAACTTCACTTGCACACCCAATACAAGACTCGTACACCCAACACATAGTTAATTGAAACCAGCACACAAGTTACCATAGTCTCTGTGGGATGTGGATCTGATTTTCCTCCTGAAGAGACGCCACTGCGGCTGTTATAGATTGATTACATTTTTAAGTTCTACAAAGGGTCCTAGATCCTAATGTCTAAGTTCTCTTTCTCATTCCAAGTCTTATGTAAGCTTACATAGGCAAAGAAGTTGGCACGACTCCTGCCTCTAACTCCTGGGCATGCTACTTTTTGGCAGTGGCAGCCTCTTTTCTCATAGTGGATTGATTTTGTTGATAAAAGTTACGGGGTCTTCCCCATGCAGTCCCTTGGGAAATGCTACAACAGTTTTTTTGCTAACCATTATTATTATAATTATTATTATAATTTTATTTATAAGGCGCCACAAGTGTTTCGCAGCGCCGTACAAAGGAACAATACAAGGAGACAAAACTTGGCATAACATTGAATAAATAACAAAAGTAGAGTACAAATAAAGAGCACCACAGTTCAATACACATTACAGCTTAAATATAAGTAGTGAGGACTCAATCAACATACAACTACAGTAGAGGCTTGAGGCCAATGATGGAGATGAGTATGCAGAGGAAGATGGTCACTGAGTGTTTGAGTATAGGAGAGCTGTAAGTGATATGTGAAGAGAACTGGGCTTTGACAACAGGAGGGAAGAGGGCCCTGCTCGGAGGAGCTTACAATCTAGTAGGAAGGAGAGACAGACAGATTACAAGAGGTGCAAGCAAGTGGGTGGTGGCTAGATAGCAGGATGTAAACAGGCAAGGGGTCGGAGAACCATCTGGTTTATGCAGTGGAAGGGTATGCTTTGATGAATAGGTGAGTTTTCAGTGCCCGTTTGAAGCTTTGCAAGGTCGGGGAGAGTCTAATGGAGTGAGGGAGTGCGTTCCACTGAAGGGGCAGTGGCGGAACTCTGGGAGGCAGTGGAGGCTCCTGCCGCCGGGCGCCAAGCCCTGGCGGGGGCTCATCCACTCCACTATCACAGCCAGAGTCAGGCTCCGTGTGTCCCCCTGAGAACTCCCACGCCACCACCACCATTTACCCGCTGCGGATCGGATCTTTATTTCCGATCCGCAGCGCAGCTGACTGAACACACAGTGACAGACAGCCGCCGGCGCCATAGAGCAGCGTTTAACTTCAGGCGGCTGTCTAATGGAATTTGGTCCTGACTGCAGCCTGTGGCCCGGTGACAGGACAGTGCGCAGAATGCAGGAAGGTAGTGTGCTGGAGGATAGGAACAAGGAAGTGGCATACACAAACACATCCTTTTCGGCTGCTGCAGCCCTCTTATTTCAGTCGAATCCTCAGGTAAAAATAAATCCTTGCTTTAGCAGCCCTGTTTTTTCGTGAAGGGGGGGGTCTGTGGCACAGTGTCTACGTTTTTTTATGGTGGATAAGGTGTATTTGCCTATTTGGAAAAAAAAAATTGGGGGGTGTATTTTTTTATGATTGTGTTTTTTGTTAGAACAGTGCATTTTTTTCTGAGGAATAATGTGTTTTTAATTTGTGGGAATAATGTGATTGTTTTGTGTGGAATGTTTTTAGTGTGTATACTGTAATGTGGGGTTTTGTGTTGGAATAATGTGGGTTTTTTTTGTATGGAATAATGTGTTTATTTTGCGGGAATGCGTTTTTTGCGTGCCGTATAATGTTTTTCTTTGGTGGCGTTAATGTGAATTTTTTTCTCTGTAGGGGATAATGGGGGCAATTTATTTGTGGCACATACCCACAGTTTGCCATCTATTTGAGCTATTTAAATTGTGGCCCTACCCCCCCCCCCCCCCAGCTGTGCTACTGCACATTCACCGATGGGGGCTGGGGGTAGGGGGCGCCACCATATTTTTTGCCTCCGGGCACCTGGTAGGAACTTACGCCACTGTGAAGGGGTGCAGCACGGGCAAAGTCCTGTACTCTAGCATGGGAAGCAGTGATCAGGGTGGAGAAGAGACGACAGTCGTCAGCTGACCGTAGAGGGCGGGAGGGTGTATGAATGGAGATGAGGTTAGAGATATATGGAGCAATGGAATTAGAGATGGCCCTGTATGTGAGTGTGAGGTGTTTGAAGATGATTCTGTAGGGGAATGGAAGCCAGTGCAGATTTTGTTGAAGGGGACTATTCCGTTGTGATGAGCTACATTTCTCTCAGCATCAACAGTTATACGTTCTAACAGTTGGCTCCCATGTTAGCACTCGGCTCCCTTGGTTGGTGGGCCACCGGGCTGACCACAGCTCCACCAAACCTGGTTTAAATGATTGGCACTTTAAAAATATGGAACAACTTGTTGGTTCCGGGCCCATGTCACATCTTGCTGCAGGCTACATAAGGGCCCAATTCACATTCAGTCTGCTCCGTGGTCCCTACATTGTGCCACTTTATAATAGCTGGTTTTTGTGTGTGTGTGTGCTGTGGTGATGCCTCACCTGACTCATTATTTGTAGCCTGGCAGCATCTCCCTCACTCAGCCCAGTATACTGCGGGTTAAAGTACTCACACGCATCCCCACATACGCAGGTTTGAAAGCACTTAATACAGACTCTGGATGTGAAGTGGCAGACAGGAACAGCAGAATGAGATTTGGATCTTTATTAACTAAAAGGCTATTGGTTGTTTTTCGTCTATTGCAATCACAATATAAATGCTGCCTCTTGTCTTTACATCTCTCAACACCTCAGAATATAAATCATGTCGCCCATCTCATTACAATGGTATTTTATGATGTCATCATCAGACTTGTTGGGCGATAACATGATGGTGTTGCTCAAGAACTGACACTCTCTTGCCGTGGAGCTTCATCTTTAATCCCACACACAATGGGGGTGATTCAGGTTGATGCTTTCTGCGCATACATACGGGTGAAAAAATACATGTGCAGAGCCGATGTGCGAACGCTTTTGGCGAGTATTACTCTTGCTGGGCGTTTGCACGGGCCGTGGAGGGAGGGGGGCGAAGAGAAGCATGGGGAAGGGGAATGGCCAGTGTTTTATGGACGTCCCCATGAAAATTCTGGGTGTTCCTCTGGGAACATGATGTCAGCGCCCACCCCCTGTTTGCCCATCTCTGGCCCAGATAAAAGTCAGACAAGACTGAATTTTATCTGCATGTGGGCAAAAAAAATCATTCGATAGTTGGCGACCATCGAATGTTTTTTCCCCGTACACCCACATGCAAATGGATATGTCAGCCAGTGGCGTAACTATAGCTCCACAGCCCCCGCGGTGGCGGGGAGGCGCAGAGAAAGTTTGGGCGCCGGGGGTCTGTGGGGCTATGGTTACCCGCTGCTGTCTGCCGGTACCTGCCTGCCGCGCCGTCACAGTCCCATCTCTCCTAGCGCTGGCTCCTGCTTCTATAATGAAAACGGACACTTAGAAAATGGCTGCCCCCATACTGCAGACAGTTTTCTGTCTGCAGTATGGGGGCAGCCATTTTCTAAGAGTCTGTTTACATTATAGAAGCAGGAGCCGGCGCTGGGAGAGACGGGACCGTGACTGCAGATGCGGCTGAGCAGGTATGGGCATGGGGTAGGCGCCGAGGGGGGGGGGGCGCAAAATAGGTAGTTACGCCACTGATGTCAGCATACACAACCATTCGGATGCAGAGGCGGACATTCGCAGCGAATTGCTGAGCGATCCTGAATCACCCCAATGTACCAATGTGGTGCCCTACACATCTTAGATGTCTACAACTCAGAAATACAATACTTTTACATCCCACTTTTTAATGTACTGTGTGAATATTTTGCACCCTCCTACTAACTCCACATTAACATTGTCTTTGGACTTCAATGCAGTTCAATCTAGCTTACCCATGACCTTCAAACAGATCATCAGTCCCTACCTCCTGTACTGCTGGTCTGCCCTCATAGTGGCTCATCTCATACATATTCTCTGCTCAGTCAGCAGTAACAAAATAATTATTGTTTTCCCTTAATTCCTACAGAGGTTTCATCTGAGGAAACTGCAGAAGTAATTGTGGTGAAACGCGTCGCGGTCATCTGTGTGTTTTACAGCTTTCTTGGGACTCTAACAGCAGGCTATATGTGGCTGATAGTAGATCTTGGCTTTTTCAACTCTGTAATAGATTACAATATCTCCTGAGTGCATACTGTCACCATGTGACTGAAGACTGGAAAAAGGAGCCATCTTTTAAGAGCCGAGTGCAACGAAACATCACCATGTTCTTTCCATGCTTGTGATTAATGTACAGCCATTGAGCGTTCATCCTGCTTAGTTTGGCTTATCTGGTGAAGATTTGTTAAACTCTGGAATGCCATATTACTTCTATCCATGTTCTCTATTAGAACATACTGAAACATTAGTTATATGAGGGTCATTTTGCTCAAAATTATGCATCATAATGTTGTTTTTCTGGTGCTGCTTCTATGTTGAATCAACGCCACAAATCTCTTATCAATCCAATCAATGGCTCACATTCTCCCAAAGTTATTCACTCTTAAATCAATCCAGGAAGACCCACTTCATATAGTAGTCTGGAACTTTCTCACTTACGCTACGGAACTGACGTACTGTACGGCGAGCCGCGAGGGTTATTTTCAGTGAGGATCACCGAAAATAAGCAATTTAGTGTGATTGGAGAAAATGTGAGAATGGGCCACGAGATTAAATAATATATATCCAGAAAAATGTTTGGCGGTATAACAGCAGAAACCAGCAAGAAAAAAAGCAGTATCAGGTCAGGAACCACCACCCTGGATCCATGCCACCACCCTGGGTCCACGCCACCCTCCTGTGTCCACACCACCATCTAGTTGTGGCGAGCGGAGTGGAGCGAGCCACAGAGCCCGAAGCGTGGCGAGTGGACAATGGTGCAGCAGATTTGTAATAGTTCCCTCATCGAAAATCCTTAGGTAGCGGTTAAGTAGCGGCTAACCTAACTGGTGTAGCGATGGCCGCAAAGATGAGGACGTATCGTCTAACTTAAGTTCTGTGAGAAGCTCTGACCATCTTATCCTTCTTCTGCCTATTGCATGAACTTTGAAACTCATCTCGATAAATCCTGGGTGGCTGCCAGATGGGGAAGGTTCTGTTGTCATCCCTGCCCAAAAGACGTATTCATTTCAAATCTTCTGCAGGTTTTGAATTGTCAAGTGCACAATTAAATGGAGGAGAACATACATGAGAACATATGATTTGTACCTGCCAGGTTCTTCCCACTGAGGTCTTTTAATGGCAAAATAGCTGACACATTGCAGAGCTGTCCAGTGCTGTGGTGCTGAATCCACAGGTCCCGCATAAGGGAGCCAATCTGTGGGGTAGATGTATGAAGCAGCGATAAGGGAGAAGAGAGCCAGAGGAGAAGCAACCAATCAGCTGCTCAGTATAATGTTATATTATGCAAATTATAGATGTTACTTCAGTGCTGATTGGTTGCCTCTGGCTCATTTCTTCATTACCACTGCTTCATACATCTACCCCTGAGTCTGTTATGTATAAATGGTAAATAAGTATGTGTTTATTTATTAGCATGGTAATGACAGTTTGACCGGTTTTAATCTGGGAACACTTGTATCTTTCAGGGGCTTTTCTTGTCCCGTATTTTATCATGTTAGCCATCTGCGGAATTCCCCTATTCTTCATGGAACTGTCCTTAGGCCAATTCTCCAGCTTGGGGCCTCTGGCGGTGTTCAGAATAAGTCCATTATTCAAAGGTGAGTGGGTTTTGTGGAGTTTGGTGATGTTCCTTGGTTAGAAATGTGTCTCTATGATTTATAATTATTAATAATAATTTAGAATAATACTGACAGTTATGAAGTCATGTTCTGCAGGTTTCTTTAACCCTGCACAGGTGATTTTATCTATATTGTTGGGTCAGTAATCATCTCACCTGTTTGTACAAGCAGAAATCCTTAAAACATGACCTGTTGGGAAATGATGAGGGGGGAGGTTGAGAACGGTATTTGAGCATGTGTAGGGCCACTGTAAAAAACACCTTTGGCAACTACCAAAGTTCACAGCGTTCACACGGTAGGGAAGGGAGGGGGATGGCAGGGGCCCAGAGCAGGCATCCCCAGGAAAATGCTGGGTGTTCTCCTGGGAATACAGGTGGACTTCGATGGAAATAAAATCAGTTTACACTCACTTTTATTTCGGAAGGGGAGTGACTATTGAATGATTTCTCTCCGGATGTTACTGAGGGGATTTGTCGTTGGAGGGGGCAGGCATTATGGGCGCAGCAAGCCTTACTGAATTAGGCCCTTAGTACTCTGCCATCCAAGCTGATCCATGCCTCCTTATAACCCAGGTATTCTGTATTTGCCCTACCTCCCACTCTTTGCTCCTATTTAGAACCTATTTTTTTAATGTTGCATATTGATGCAGTACACAAATAACCTGTACATACACTTGCGTTCAGCCATTTTTGGCCAATATCCACAAATTTCAAGTGTCCCCTAGGGCCTTGATGGCTAACCTTGACACTCCAGATGTATTTAAACTACACATCCCAGCATGCTCTGCATCCGATTCAGCATGGCCAAAATAGCAAAACTGTAGTGGGTCAGTTTGGAATGACAGTTAATGGCAGTGGATGTGGCTCCTCTATTTGAATTTTGAATTTTCCGCAGCCCCTCCCCTGGAGCCACCAATGATTTCCAAGGTTAATTGACTCAAGGCCTCTTTCATATCGGGACAAATATATGATGTTCACAATGTGTACAGTGTGCTACCATTATTTAAAGCACATCCTTAAAAGTACAGTAACACCATGCTGTGTCTCTATTGCGTGTCTTATGACTTTGCTATGTCTCCCCCTGTGCGTTCCCCAGGTGTCGGAATGGGCATGCTACTTATCGTTGCCCTGGTAGCAATCTACTACAACATGATAATAGCCTACGTGCTATTCTACCTCTTTGCTTCTCTGACCAGCAGCTTACCCTGGGAGCACTGCGGCAACTGGTGGAACACCGAGCTCTGCCTGGACCACCACGTGATCCGGGCCAGTAACTCTGCAATGCCCATCAACATCAGCAGCACCGTTAGCCCCAGCGAGGAGTACTGGAGGTGAGTGTGGGGTTATAGAACGGTCTGCGGTTTGTTCACTGACCTTAGGTGGGAACAGAACAGAACATGATTTATCTAATGTTGAATGGAGTAGTAGATAGGAACCAAAGATTATCAATAATGTCTGCCTATCCGTTTTATATTGTGATTTCTACGGTCAATGCTTCCACTGAAGCCGCTACGTTCTTCACATACAAGGGAGCTCTGGCATTGGAGATCCAGGACATATTCGATGGAACCTGTGTCTGTGTCTTCTCCTGGCCTGGGTTATTGTCTATTTGTGCATCCTGAAGGGCGTGAAGTCATCAGGCAAGGTAGGAATCATTGAAAACTCTTTATATCCCGTCACAATAACTTTGGATGATCTTTGAGCTTAATGGTATTTTATGTTCAACCAACGCAAGATCAAAGCTATAATCATTCAGATTAGAAAGATAATTGTGTGCATATTGGTTATCGAATGTTATCAAGATTGTTTCAACTCTCATAAAAACATAGAGTACAATCTTTCAGGTGTATACTTGCCATAATTACCAACAGTACTAATGTTTTGAGTAGTCCACATGACCCCAAGAAGAGGGATTGGTTCTTCTGCATCCTGTCCACTTGTTAGGGAAGATAATACTAGGAAACTTGGTTCCATAGGAAGGGACATGGCAAATGTGATAGGATTTTACTAGAATGTGTCATTTTAGCCACGCCCTCTACCTGGGGACCCGCAATTCATGGAACTGGGAATTGAATCGATCTTTTGTTCTTCTCTCAATAATTTAGGAATGGTTCTCAAGACACCTTGGGGGTGATTGGCTCGGTATGCAGTGAATTCCGCTGCTTACCGAGCGCTGAATCACCACCCGCCGGGTGAGTGACCTCCCCTTCCCTGCCACCATTTGAATGTCCGGCCGACATGCGAATGGATGCTAACACATTCATACACATGCGTGTATGAATTCCCTGATAATTGACCCATTTTCATGGTCACAATTGTGAATATTGTGTGTTTTCTCCTGAACGTGTTTTTTTTATTTTTTTGGAGAGGATGCTCTGTAATTGAAGTGACTAAGAAAAAGAATTGGCCAAAAAATCAGGGTAAATACCTTTTGTTTGCCCTTAATAGAATAGTGCACCTCTGTGTCTTCTAATGTCCAACAAACTCTTTATTGAATGCTCCAGTAAGTTCAGTAACAATGCATTACACTCTGTTCTTTAGGTGCAGGATTTAAAACACTTCTGTTTATTGTCTTTACTTGTGGCAGTTTATTTTAAACATGAATTGGTCTGAAAACAGTTTTGCATCCCCTATGCTGGGAACATGATTGGGCTGCATTACAGCATATTATTATGCCAAATATAAGCCTATATTTTAACAGTTAAATATGTTGAAGTGTATTATCATGTAAAAACAAATACATCTAATGTTTAGAAAAATAAAATCAAGAACATTGTTTCAAAATAACAGGTTAATCATTATATGAGTGTTGTCCAGCAGTACATATATGACAATCACTAATTACTATGCAGGATTGATCAGCAATACTTTATTTCCTTTTTATGTGCTTATTGACCCAATTTAACAGTCTAATAATAGCGGAAATCAATCACAATTGGTTTGTATAAAACAACTCAAAACACAACATAAAACAATAAGAAGACAATAGTGTATGTGCAACATCTTTGAAACCTGTTGTTATTGAATCAATTGATTTTATTTTTCTAAACATTAGATGTATTGTTTATTACATCATAATGCACTTCAATGTATTTAACTGTTAATATATTGGCTTATCTTTGGCATAATTACATGCTGTAATGCAGCCCATTCATGTTCCCAGCATAGGGGATGCAAAACTGTTTTTCTGTCAATAAACAGAAGTGAAATGTAAAATGATACATTAGACAGTTTACACTAAAACAAATGCTGCACTGCAGGTGGGGCAGATGTAACATGTGCAGAAAGAGTTAAATTTGGGTGGGGTGTGTTGAAACTGAAATCTAAATTGCAGTATAAAAATAATGCAGCCAGTATTTACCCTGCACAGAAACAATATAACTCACACAAATCTAACTCTCTCTGCACGTTACATCTGCCCCACCTGCAGTGCAGATTTTTTTTGCCCATTTAGAGAACAAATTTGTACTGCTATCAGGTCTGATTAAGGGCCATTACGCAGTGTTATATTTCACACAGTTTTACTGAAATTCCATTTAGAGTATTTGTGCTTCTTCTATTATAAACACGTTCAGGAGAAAACACACAATATTCACAATTGTGACCATGAAAATGGGTCAGTTATCAGGGATTTTTTCTCCAGCCAAAGTCAGTCACTTTGCACTAGGACAAGCTCGTACTCTCTTTTACTATGCTAAAGTATGTTAATGAACCACTCTAAGACATCCTGACATAATTTTAACTAGATCGGAGCTTCTACATAGGTTTCATTAGGGCAGATGTATTAAGCCTTAACAAGAGATAAATGCAAGGGTGATAAAGAGAGATAAACGTCCAGCCAATCACCTGCTAACTGCCATGTTACAGGCTGTGTTTGAAAAAAGTCAGTAAGGAGCTGATTGGCTGGACGTTTATCTCTCTTTATCACACTTGCGTTTATCTCTTGTTATGGCTTAATACATCTGCCCAATTATTTTCACCTAAAAAGTGAAAATTTAGGCCTCTTGCCAGAACAGAAGATGTTGACTCAGATCAAAAAGCTTTTGCTCGTTTCTTATTCAGGTCAAGTCACAACTTTTCCACACTAGCCGATTTTGAATATCTCAATTTCAATTTTTTCACTCCGCCCTAGTTTGCACATCGGGTCTGCAAAATGCGTATTTTTGCCCATACCGCTCCAGGCCTAATTTGGCTCCCCACAAGCCAACCTGAATCACCCCCTTTGTTTTGAATCGATCCAAACATTCATAAAGCTGCAGCAGCAGCAGCACCGGTTCCACCACGTTGTCCCCCGCTCCAGTGTGCATGCATCAGCTTTTTTCTATGCATGCGCAACTTTAACATCTGCGCTACCTGTGCTTGTACATAAATAATAACAAGAAAGATTTTTATGTGTCAGCCATGACCACTTCAACCTTTTGCTTTTATCAACCTATTGCGTACCTCACAACTTTTCGAAGGCCGGGCTTGGGGCTCCCGGAAAATGAGCGTGATCTGTGATAAAAGGGGCATGTCTTTGAGGCAATGCCAGGATCGCAAGTCATGCCCATGTTTCCCGTCACACTGGGGGCACGGCCAGCGCTCTGGGACACTGCTGCCCAGGGGTGGGATGCAGAACAGTGCATGTTGATCAATAGTGGTTGACGTATTGGGTGCCGAATGGGTTCCCGACAGTCGGGATCCCGACAGTCGTTTACCCGAAAACGGGATCCCGACTGTCAAAACGCCATCAGCCGGGTGCCCGACGGCCACCCGCTATTTTCCCTCGTGGGGGTCTACGACCCCCATAGAGGGAGAATAGAATAGGTGACGAGCGTAGCGAGCCACCGTACCCGCAGCGTGGAGAGCGCAGAGAGCCCGCAAGGGGCTTTTTTTGCACTCGCCATGTTGTCTGACTCTGGGCAGTCGGGACCCCAATGTTGAGATAATGACTGTCGGGATGACGACTGTTGGAGTCACATACCACACCCGACGTATTGTCTGTCTTCCTAATACATTTCATCTCATTGGCCAGATCCCACTACTGGAGTAGAACCCATGGCATTCCTTCTGCCTTAGAGTGGAGGCACAGTTCTCCCAGCCCTGCAGCATACTTATCTTCCCTAAAATCGGGTCCCTCCCCCACCTCCCCTCGGAAGGCAGGGCAAGCCTACTGCATTTAGCAGGGCCGCAACATCAGCCTACACACTCCCTCCCTCTACTGGTCAATACCAACATTTGAGAGTCTTTAGGGAGGGGATGGGGCTAAAATGATGCAAATTGCATCATTTAGTACCACCCCCCTGCCCAAAGAGCCACGATTCACAGCATTTACAGGAATGGGGCGGAGCTTAATAGGGGCAGGCCACCACGCACCCTGGAAAAGCTGCAGAGAGTCTCCGGGAGAAGCCCGGAGAGGAGACAATTAAGGTAGGCAAATATTCTTACTGTACTGTATGCAATGTCGGTAACTGAGGATGTAGCTGCAGGATTTTTGTGAGAGGATGAGATTATGTTACACGTTCTCTCTTTCTCTATATTCAGGTTGTCTATTTCACAGCTACATTCCCTTACTTAATCCTGATCATGCTGTTAGTTCGTGGAGTAACACTAGATGGAGCATGGATCGGAATCAAGTTCTATCTCACACCGCAGTTTGATCACTTGTTGTCATCAAAGGTACATTATTTATTTGCTAATTAGGGGAGCGCTGCATTTAGATTAATGTAGCTGTAGTTCAGCGTCAGCCATGTTCAGTACTAAGGGGTTCAGCAAGGTTCCCAGTTGATTATTTCATTTCTTCAATGAAAAAAAAAAAGCAAATCGTATTATTTAAGCTCAGTTATGGTTTGTGTTTTGGGACGTTACCAGTTTTCATACTGGAAATATTACACTGCGTAATGCTGAGGACAGGCGTTGGGGCCTAAAAAGGGTTTCAGGGGCGAACACATTTCGGCATGTGCACATGTGGGCAAGCGGCGGCACTCATGCACAAGCCTTAAGCTGCAGTTGCTTTAAGGAAAATGTGACACAGCGTTTGGGGACGTTGACAAAGGACGGGTGGGTCTGGGTGGGTCACTGCAGCTGCATGACATCACATGCAGCTGCTGCAACAGCAAGTTACCACGGCAGCTCCCGGGAGGCTCATTTACAATTTGACACTTGATTTGCAGCGATGGGGTCTGGGTAGTGGTGGGGAGCTGGTAGCGGCAGGTGCCGGGCAGCGGGTGGGAAGTGGCAGCTGAATTTTAAACGATAGGTCTTCCATCTGGGCAGCTGCTGATTGGCTGAGAGAATTCTCTCAGCCAATAACCACCCTGCCAGTCTTTTGAAAATATTTTTTTAAATTCAGCTACCACTTCCCGCACCGCTGCCCAGCTCCCCATAGATTCTCTTTGGATGGGGGGTGTTCAAACTGAAATATAAATTGCTGTGTAAAATAAAGCTAACATATTATGGCTACATGAAAAAGCAGCTAGTATTTACCATGCACATAAAATATAGGGTTTTTTTCGCACGGGGACCGATGGTGGGCGTTTGCGCATGCGCAGGGTCATTTCTGCACATACACCAGGTGCATGCAGCCACAGGCTGCGAATTGATATTTATGTTACACATCCATTTGCAGGCCCTGCGTGCGAACACACGCTGCGAAGTAAGGGGGCGGGCAGCCCAGTGGGCGGGCAGCGGGGTTTGGTGGTCGCGCAAGGCTGCGACTTCAGAGCTTGTGAATGAACCAGAATAAACCCCATGGTTTGTTCCAGACACAAAGTTATTTCCTTTTTTTGTTGTTGCTTTTCAAAACATATACCAGTTACAAACATATACCAGTTACAAACATATACCAGTTACAAACATATACCAGTTACAAACATATACCAGTTGTGAACAGTATACAATCATCAAGGCGCAAATGTACATAGATGTACAATGGAGGAATATCATACCTTAATTCAATGTGGAAATTAAGGGACTCATAATATTCCTCCTTTGTACAGTCACATCTAGGTACATTTGAGCCTTGATGATTGTGTACATCTGGTATATGTTAAAATTTGTTTAAAAAAGTGGTGACAGTTTAAAAACAGTTAGACCTTGTCAGGCAGCAGAGTGCCATCCCGGTCCAAAATACCATAACCAGAGGGCCATCCAGGTCCAACATCCCATAACTAGAGCGCCATCCAGGTCCAACATTCCATAACCAAAGAGCCATCCAGTTCCAATATCCCATAACCAGAGCGCCATCCAGGTCCAACATCCCATAACCAGAGCGCCATCCAGGTCCAACATCCCATAACCAGAGCGCCATCCAGGTCCAACATCCCATAACCAGTGCGCCATCCAGGTCCAACATCCCATAACTAGAGCGCCATCCAGGTCCAACATTCCATAACCAAAGAGCCATCCAGTTCCAATATCCCATAACCAGAGCGCCATCCAGGTCCAACATCCCATAACCAGAGCGCCATCCAGGTCCAACATCCCATAACCAGAGCACCATCCAGGTTCAACATCCCATAACCAGAGCGCCATCCAGGTCCAACATCCCATAACCAGAGCGCCATCCAGGTCCAACATCCCATAACCAGAGCGCCATCCAGGTCCAACATTCCATAACCAAAGAGCCATCCAGTTCCAACATCCCATAACCAGAGCGCCATCCAGGTCCAACATCCCATAACCAGAGCGCCATCCAGGTCCAACATCCCATAACCAGAGCGCCATCCAGGTCCAACATCCCATAACCAGAGCGCCATCCAGGTCCAACATCCCATAACCAGAGCGCCATCCTGGTCCAACATCCCATAACCAGAGCGCCATCCAGGTCCAACATCCCATAACCAGTGTGCCATCCAGGTCCAACATCCCATAACCAGAGCGCCATCCAGGTCCAACATCCCATAACCAGAGCGCCATCCAGGTCCAACATCCCATAACCAGAGCGCCATCCAGGTCCAACATCCCGTAACCAGAGCGCCATCCAGGTCCAACATCCCATAACCAGAGCGCCATCCAGGTCCAACATCCCATAACCAGAGAGCCATCCAGGTCCAACATCCCGTAACCAGAGCGCCATCCAGGTCCAACATCCCATAACCAGAGCGCCATCCAGGTCCAACATCCCATAACCAGAGCGCCATCCAGGTCCAACATCCCATAACCAGAGAGCCATCCAGGTCCAACATCCCATAACCAGAGCGCCATCCAGGTCCAACATCCCATAACCAGAGCGCCATCCAGGTCCAACATCCCGTAACCAGAGCGCCATCCAGGTCCAACATCCCATAACCAGAGCGCCATCCAGGTCTTTGCTCGCTGTATAAGTAAATTACTGCTAAACAAGTACAACGGTGCGTCCATTGCCATCTCTCTTGTATATCTAGGTCTGGATAGAGGCGGCTCTGCAGATCTTCTACTCTCTCGGAGTCGGGTTCGGTGGACTTCTCACCTTTGCCTCCTACAACACTTTTCATCAAAACATTTACAGGTAAATACTGAAACCTTCTCTAGTCTCTTCCCATTCTATTGGCCATTGTGAATTTACATATACATCTCCATGTAGGGAATCAAGACAGCTCAGACTAATAAACTACCCTCCCCTGCCACCTAATCCCTAGTGCCTAATCCTAACCCCTGTCCCCCTTCCCCAGTATGCTTGTTCGGCATCCCAGTAGTCGGGTTTCTGGTGCTGACATCCTAATTAATGTTAGGATTCCGGTACCAGTCTCACGATGGTAGTCGGGATGCTTGTGTCAGCATAGTGAATGCATCCCATTTAAATCACTATTAATATTGGTCTATAGTCACAAATTTCCCTTCTCTATATTCCAGGGACACTTTTATTGTCACTCTCGGGAACGCCTTTACCAGTATACTAGCAGGGTTTGCTATCTTCTCCGTGTTGGGATATATGTCCAAGGAACTAGGGGTTCCGGTGGATCAAGTAGCTAAAGCAGGTGAGGAATCCGCTTTCTATTATTTATATGCTGTGTTCCGGTGAACTGTAAATAATTGGCACGATTATTTTTCTGTTTACGAAGGCTGATACAAAATGTTCTGAAATATTTTTTTGTGTACTATGAAGGGGGGGGGGTATTCAATTTCAATACGGGAATCCGACTGTCGGAACGTTCCGACAGTCAGAATCCCAGGCTGTTTTGTTATTCTCGACTGCAACTCGACAGTCGGAACTCAATGCTCCGGCTGTCGAGTGTCGGAGAGTCAGAGGATTGGCGAAAATCCTCCGTGAATTCGACAATCTGCGTCCGTTTCCGACAAAACAGATCCGGCTTGTTTTAAAGTCGGATCTGTTTTGTCGGAACACGCCTTCGACGCTGTTGGAAACGGCAGCATTGAACAGGCGAGAGCCGCTAGATCCACCAGTGGAAATAGCGTCCAGGATTAAATACCCCCATTTATATGAGGATTAGTGCAAGTTGCTGCTTGGACAGTTGGCAGGGTTAGGGGTAAGGGCATGGTCAATGGTACATCTGTCATTAGAGGTCATTTTGTTTATCATAAAAATTCCAATATGCAATACAAATGAGCGTTGGTTCTTCTGATCACCTTTATGGTGTGTACACACTTGTACAATTATGACTATATTACAATTTAGACTATATATACAATTTAGACTATCTGGCTGCGATACGGGAGCGCGCATTGGGATCGCATCGGGATCACAAGGGTTAAAACCTGTGCGATCTGCATGAGATCCAGATGGGATTTTGACTATATAGTCAAAATCTCATGCACATTGTACAAGTGTGTACACATCATAACTCTCACAAGAATACCTAGATTTCTGCCATAAGGCACAGGTACAGTATATGGAACAAGATGGCTGTGTTTGCAGTGGCTGATGGGAACTGTTAGGCTGAGTGAGTACATGCCATGCGTAATTGTGGAGCAGGTGTATCGGTTGTTGGACGGTGGAAAGGACAGTGGGCTACTTATTGAAGTGAGCTAATGGGTTAGCACTTGCAACAGCCCTGTCCTTGGTGCAACAGATCCTTATGAAACCAGCCATAATATGCACATGATACGCCCAACTCTTAGTTCTCATCCCTTTTGTGGCGAATGGTGATGGGCCTGAGAGGCTTATGACTGCATCGGCAGTAGTTGTATATGTATAGTTTCAGGCAGGATGCGTCATCAGTTGTACTTGTATTTGGCTCCACATGGGCCCCCATGTGTATGATAATCAGGCTGGGGGGAGGATTTGTTTTGCTGCTTTCGGCTCTGCAGCTGAAGCTGTCTGCAGGGAGCAGCACGTCCTGGGAACCTGCTGCTGTAGAGTAGAATCATTAAGGGATTAATGTCACTTGGCTCATTTTTATAATTGACATCTCCGAAAACATTTCTCAAGCTGTGGCATAGAAGTGCCGTGCTGTTCTGGGAAGATGCTGCACAGACTCGGTTGCAATTAAAACTTTTTTAATGGTCTTCACTTTATTCAACATGATGACCAGAAGGTGCACTGCAATATATTGCACTTATATGAAGATTTTTTTGTTTTGTGTTTTTGATCCAAGAAAAGTCCTGAAATGATTTGCAGCACTTTGGAGATTCACATTTTTTAAGTTCTGCCTCTATTAAATATTTTCCACATAAGGTTATATCAGAACCTCTATGTGTCAGAACCAATGTGATGATATAACCAATGTGATGTCTCTACTGTTGTCAGAACCACTGTGATGTCAGAAACACTGTGATTTCATAACTAATGTGATATTAAAACAACTGTGATGTCAGAGCTGCAGTGATATTAGAGTCACTATGATGTCAGAACCACTGTGATGTCAGAACCATTGTGATGTTAGAATTACTGTGGTGTCAGAACCACTGTGATGTCAAAAACCTCTATAATCTTAGAACCGCTTTTAGAAGAACCGCTATCGTGTTAGAGTCTCTATGGATTTACAAAAATTGTGATGGGTTGTTGTACCTGTTGCATCTAACCTCGAAGTCTGTCTCTTGTTACCCAGTTTGTTTTATCACTTTCTACTATTGTAAAGCGCAACGGAATCTGCTGCGCTATATAAGAAACTGTAAATAAATAAATCTACTGTATATAACATTTTTGAGGATTTCAGAATTTATAGTGAAAACGTTGGCCTGTTTGGGCAGCATAATGGTGCAGTGGTCAGTATTGTAATCTCACAGCACAGGGGGCATATAATTGTTTTTAAACAGGACAATAGCTGTGGGTTGTGTCTGGGTTCTTACTATATATTTATAGCAAATACTGCTAGATCAGGGGTGGCCAAACTGGCCCTTGAAATCTACCAATGATCTACATTTTCCAGATCAACTAGCTGGTGCACAGATGTAGTCATTACTAACTGTCACATTTTCAAACATGCTGCATTCATTCCTTACTGACACATTCTACAGGTCTACAGGTGGCCTGGAAAACAGGGACTGTTAGTAGATCTTGAGGAGCGGTTTGGCCACTCCTTAGCTAGATCCTCCAGTTGCCTTCCACAGTCCATCACTCCTAGTGTCTCACAGTAGGCCAGATGCACTAAGCTTCAAAAAGTGATAAAATGGAGAGTGATAAACAGCCAGCCAATCAGCTCCTAACTGCCATGTTACAGGCTGGATTTGAAAGATGACAAGTCTAGCTGATTGGCTTTCACTCTCCACTTTATAATTTTATGAAGCTTAGTGCATCTGGCCCAGTGTCTCTGTAAGTGGCTTCCCAGCAGTCTCAGACTCTTTCCGAGAGTTCTTGGAGCTCCCAAGTGTGGGAAAAAATTGTGTAGATCAGACAAAAAAATGCACAAAAGATTCCATTGGCTACAGCTTCTGGCTGTTGATTTTAATTGAAAAATGCTCCCTTATTATTTCTGCTAATAAAATAAATGACTTAACACTGGACAATCATAAAGCCTTTTTATTATCTTTTTTTGAATAAGCTACATGAAGAGTCATATGTAATGTGCCCAGGATCCACGTCAATGGATAACCACATCCACGTCATTGCATAATAGATGAGAGCAGATATCATTATTGTCATTGGTAACTGCTAACCTACCCCATGTGGTGTGCTTTGTATACGTACATCTCTGGCTTCACACCCAGGACACACCCACAACATGGTCCTCCAATGTGCATGTCATTGTTGCCGCATCCTGAAACGCCCATTCAGAGTCCACTTAGAAGCCACTGAGATGCTATGTAGCCTCTGATGCCTGTGTGGTCTGCTAAACCACCTGGGGGCTGCTGCTTTTGGCCTTTAGTGCAGCTCAGTATCATGTTCAAGTGTTTCTACTGAACCCCACCATGGCATTGCCACCAGTTCCCTCCTGAAGATCAGAGATGAGCCCTAAATAGCGTCTCACCAAGGGTAATACATTGGGGCGCATGTATATCTGTGTTTATTAATGCCATATGCATGAAGAGTTTAGCAAAGAACTGCTCTTGCTGTAAGAGATGTCCTTTGCGATGATATAACTTCCTGGTTTAGGACACAGAGTCCCATCTACGCATGCGCCGAGTGACAGGCCGGTCATGGGGGATGCTGATAGGGATCCGGTTGGATCCCCCACAGCAGGGGCAGTGCGATAGAAGCTCATAAGCATCTATTGGGCAACACATCCAAGCCCTGGAACGTACCGCATTGCCGGCATGACGCGTACACTGAGGACAGCCAAACCTCGGAAAATGGCATTTTTGGAGGTTTGGCCACAGAATACTCTTTGCGGCATGTGCACATAATTATCTATAGATCTGTTTAATAACCCCACTGGGATATAGTAAAGTTACCAGATGTTATGACTTTTTTTTAAGCTGTAGAATAATTGTTAAATAGTGTTGGTAACTAGCAATTAAAGGCTTTGGACCTTCTGTAGTCAAAAAGGCTACTTGCCAAAAGGCAATTGGGCGAATGCCCTGATATGTGATTGACTGTCAGATTTGATGAACTTGCACAAATCCAAAAGAAATTGTTCCAATATAATAATGGTCATTTGAAGTAATTGATCTAATATTATTGATTTCTAATGCTGTAAGTGTCTACATCCCACGCGGGATGCCCGCTGTGGTACACATTCTGTCAGCCAGATGGTGTCTTTCTTCTCCATCCGGATTCTGTGGGATTGGTGCCAGAATTTTTGTCAGCGTCTTCCGATATGTTCAGCTAATTCCTCTAATTCTAATTATTGAGGGTTCCAATAATTCACTGTTCTGGCATGAGTTATTAGCATTGTTATTATTTTATGATTAGTGAAATTCCCTTGAAATACAACAGAGAATCACTTTGTACAAATTCATTGTCAGCTAAGGTGATGAGGGTTGGATTGGCTCACAGGAGTACAGAGGAAATCCATGGGGTAGGGGGGGGGTGCACTACCTAAGGGCCCCACCCCCGTCTCTAATGCCTGGTTCTAGACTGTGCAGTTGAATTATACATTGTTACTCTATTAGAGAGTTAGTTACCAGAATGTCGGCTAGATACAGGGCATACCAAAGGGCACAGCCGGTCAAAAACAGGGTGTGAATTCCTTCAGAGATTAGTAACTTCCAGGAACCATAAAGCTGGGTACACACTGGCAAAAAAATCTGCTGATCAATTGATCTGCAGATATATCTGTCGTCGGATCAGGCAACATGTTCTCCGCACACACTGCCCAATCCATCCTGCCTGCTGTCACAACTGGGTGGGTGCACTTACAGATGAGTTGTCAATCACTGCCAGCTACTATGCGAGAATAAGGGCCATTGGCAAATTGACTTTATACACAGCATGATGCACCGATTTAAGGGGCATTGGCTGTGTTGCATAGCCAACTCAATATATCTGTGAATATGTCTATGAACGATGCCTGTTCCTTCGATATATATCGCCCACTGTGTATGCACCTTTACACTAACCACTTCACCTTCCATTCACCTGGCCAGCTTGTCCAGCACCAGGAGCCCTGTTTCTGAAAGCATTTTAAAACCAACTGACAAGTGTCTGCAATCAGGCTTGCTTTAGAATTGACCAAACCTAATACCTGGCATGGAATCATTATATATATACATATACAGTGGTCGAAGTGGGGCGGTATACGGGGGTATGGCATACCCCCACTTTAATCTGAAGATAAAAAAAAAAAGTTTTTTTTCCCCCTCAGGATGCTCTCTGATCACTCAGCAGCACATATTGTGCTTTTGTAATACCCCTGTACAACGGGGCAGTCTGGCAGGGGACGTTGATGGACAGGGGGGTGTCCGAAGGTGCGCACTATATTCACTCTTTACTTTTCCATACCCCTACTTCAAAATTTCCATACCCCCACTTCAAAATTTCCACTTCGACCACTGTACATATATATATATATATATATATATATATATATATACACACTTAACATCGGCACTCACCTTTCCTAGTTTTGGGGTGCAATATAGCTTGTGACCACATTGTTTAAACAAACATTGTAGGGGCTCTGCACACACTAAATTAACTGATAATAAATAGTGGCGATTTGGTTAATGAATTGATCAATGCATTTAAGCCTGCAGCCCCCTTCACGGGACCCCACTTTTCTGCAGGTCCTACCACTATCGCTGAAAATGGCTACAATACACATAGCTATCACATCAATGTTTGATTCCATGCATGCTATCTGGTCTAAAGCTCACAGCACACTATGCTTTTATAGGTGAGCAGCTACCAACACACCTGTCACTAATCATCTAGGGAAATGGTTAACATAAGCTATGGAATCTTAGTTAAACAGGGTGCATGAGAGAATGTGACCACAATAAGACTAATTTAAAAAACTAATCTTATAAACAATATATACACTTAACATCGGCACTCACCTTTCCTAGTTTTGGGGTGCCCTATGGCTTGTGACCACATTGTTTAAACAGACATTGTAGGGGCTCTGCACACACTAAATTAACTGATAATAAATAGTGGAGATTTGGTAGTGACAGGTGTGTTGGTAGCTGCTCACCTATAAAAGCAAAATGTGCTGTGAGCTTCAGACCAGATAGCATGCCTGGAATCAAACATGTGATAGCTATGTGTATTGTAGCCATATTGAGCGATAGTGTTAGGACCTGCAGAAAAGTGGGGTCCCGTGAAGGGGGCTGCAGGCTTAAATGCATTGATCAATTCATGAACCAAATCTCCACTATTTATTATCAGTTAATTTAGTGTGTGCAGAGCCCCTACAATGTCTCTCTCTCTCTCTATATATATATATATATATATATATATATATATATATAGTTTGTTGTCCGGGGCCCCTACAAACCATAATCTGGCTTTGGCCCTTCATGCCACAGTCTGACACTGAGAGACAAGCTAAATGCATGTAGTACAGAAGTATCGGAAACCCAGAGCCGGTCTTCAGATCACTGTCGTGATTTTGGGGACGGTATTCCAATTGCCCGCATCCTGACCGCCGATATGCTATTGCTTACCAGATCCCTCCCACCTCGACCTACCAACTCAGTTATGAGATAGAGAGGGGGACTTATCTGTATGCTTCTAATGTGCCGATCCCCCATTCTAGCATTCATACTCCTTAATATTCCCCTCTGAGCACCGTGTTTACACTTTCAGCACACTCTTCAGTAGCACGATTTCCACAGGCAATGTAATTACGCTCTTTAATAGCAAAAGCCGTTCATCCAGGCAGAACAATGTTATTGGATTAATATTTCAGGATTGATCAGATCCTGCAGGCACACCATAACAAAGTGATCAGTGTTATTGCCGTACTTGTAAAATATATGGATGTATTCCCCCTGCTATCTCCCACTGTGCCAGTAACACACAGCTCTCTGCTATCTCTCTCCGTTATCTCTCTCCATTTATGCTGGTGTATAACTCTAATAACAGTCTGTAGAAGATTAGCGCCAAAGGTAACATCCCAGATAAAAGTAACATAAATATATGTCCACGAATAGCATGCATGTTACATATACTAGTCATAGATAAAGAGAGAGAGAATCTTTATCTGTAATGGGCTGACATACTACACAGTGCTGTGTATTGGGGGATTGGAGGTTACTGACTTTACAATATGAAGGAAAAGATTGCCTTGTTCACACGATCGTATATACTTAATGCTATGGGGAACAATTACTGAATAACTGTGTCCAGTGGCAGGGCCGCCAATAGGGGGGTGCTGTGAGTACAACTGTCCCAGGCCCCGGCCTCTGGAATGGCCCAGGCAGCTCATTTTGCCCACTGCAACCCCCCAGACTGCCTCCACTGCGCTAAGTGCACTGAACAAAGCAGGTCCCGGAGTGTAATCTTATTCAACCCAGGATGCTGGTGGCCAATTAAAATGCTGCATCGGCTTTTGAGGCTATCAGAGCTCGCGTACCGGCAGCCAATCAGAGCGGCTGCTGGTACGCGAGCTCTGATTGGCTCACCAGACGGTTCTGCATTTTAATTGGCCGCTGGCATCTTGAGTTGAAGAAGCCTGTGCTCCGGGACCTCCAGGCTGCAACTCAGTGGAAGAGGAGATGGGGGAACAGGAGCCAGGTTACTGTAAGTCAAGTGAGGAGAGGGGGGGGGGGGGGCAGACTGGATATGACTCCCAGCCCCCAAAATTCCTGATAGCAGCCCTAGCCAGTGGTAGGGAGTTCAGAATCCCCCATCAGTATTGAAGAGGCCATTGGTGGGGTAGCTGGGCATCTAATATTTTTCTTTGGCATCGTGCTCCCTGTAAAACCAGGACATTACCCACTGAGTGTAGATGTTCGGCACAGAGTCCTGGGAGCTGGGACTGTTGAGGCCTGAAACAGGTGTGCACGGCTGTAAAGCATAGCCGGATCCAAGGAGGGGTGACAGGGGTGGTCTTCCCAAGGCCCCCAGACATTAGGGCCCCCCACTCTCCCCTGCACACGCCGCTGGTACTGAAATTGGTGCACCACTTGATTTAGCTGTGTGTCCGATTTCCCTCACTACACAGATGCTACCAGCGCCACCTACTGAGGTGCTGCTGAAGTCACTGGCAGCTTGGATTTCTGTGACGTCCAGAAGCTGAGAGTGAGGTGGCGCCATATCATTCAGTCTCAGCTCGTTTCTCCGTGGCGCTGGCAGTGTGTGATTGGCTAGCAGCGGGCTTTGAGCTTTGTGGTGGATGTCAGATCAGTTATTATTATTATAATTATTATAATTTTATTTATAAGGCGCCACAAGTGTTTCGCAGCGCCGTACAAAGGAACAATACAGGGAGACAAAGCTTCGCATAACATTGAATAAATAACAAGAATACAGTACAAATAAAGAGCACCACAGTTCAATACACATTACAGCTTGGATATAAGTAGTGAGGACTCAATCAACATACAACTAGAGGCTAGATGCCAATGATGGAGATGGGTATGCAGACAAAGATGGTCACTGAGTGTTGGAGTATAGGAGAGCTGTGAGTGACATGTGAAGAGAAGAGGGCTTTGACAGCAGGAGGGAAGAGGGCCCTACTCGGAGGAGCATACAATCTAGTACATTTTATTTACTTTTATAGTTATTGTGAATAAACAGCAGCATTATATACTATTTTCCATTTGGTAACTAACTTTATTTAGCTACTAACATTTCCTGAGTTACCTTTCATAATTTTATGATGTCTGTCCATTTTTGACCGCAGGGACTCCTCCAGTCTTGGGCCCAGAGAGAAAGGGTGCCAGGACTGGCTTTCATAAAGTGTTATTTGTCATACATATATTTCACTTGAAGCAATGTAGAGCAGGGGCATCTTTACATTAGAGCAGGTCCCTGGGTAGTGTTATTAGTTGCCCTTAGTGGTACCTTCTCCCCCACCCCCCTCCCTTGATGGCAGCCCTGACTATATTTACATTCTCCTGCTCATTCTGCAAGTTCCTAGGTTGCACATTTGGCAGGAATAAACACCCCAATATCTCGTTACATCCTAGCTTCAGTTGGCAGGAGCCTCTCTGACTAATTAGCCAACTGACAAATTATACTGGGTATGCAATGGAGACGGGCATGTGCTAATTTGTGCCGAATTCTGTTGTAAACAATGACTTCACAATTGAACTAAAATAGATAACGTGCATCATACAGAATGTAGGAGGAACGGTAAGGCGTATATACTTTCCCCAAATTATAAGTTGACCTCTATTTTTCATTATATTCCCTGATAAATAACACAATAATCTACAAAACTTTGAATTACTTTTTTATGTAGATTAAGTCGAGAAGCTGCTATTAAGTATTGATAACCATGCAGCTTTATATTATATGATCACCATGACAACCACAGTTACATTGCACATGGCTGATCCAGTTCTCCCTTGTAGTTGGGTATTAATAGACTACTCTGGCTTCGAGCATTGCAGTTGTAGGCAGTCTATTTGATCTTTATTTTCTGTTTATTTGAATTAAATAAAATAAAACATGCATCATTTTGCTTCAGCAAATCACTACTTCATATTACATTTTAATTCTTGGTGGAACATTGTTATTGAAAACCCCATGTAATCAGTGGCGGAACTACCGTGGGTGCAGGGGGTGCAGCTGCTATGGGGCCCGGCGGGTGGGGGGGCCCGGGCCCCATGGATAGCAAGCAAGCACTCCCCTGCACACTGTGACCGCTAATATACAGAGCCGCCGCGTCTGCCATTAGAGCCGCCGCTTCCGCCATTAAGCAGGCCCCCTGGGCTTGCCTGTGCAGTGTGCTCTATGCTGGGCTGGCCGGGGCAGAACTTGAGAAGCCAGGCAGGGGGGAGGACGACGCCCCCGCCGCCGTGCACTTTGACCCGCGAGATGTAGCGTCATCATCCCGCGGGTCTGCAGCAGTAGCTGCTGCTGCTGCTAGTACTAGCCCAGGGCCCGGCCACTTGTCCTTCTTGTGAGCCTGAGGGAGAGACAGAAACTCTCCCGTGCACGTTGTGCTGCTGCTGCTGCCTGCTCTGCTGTTAGCCTCGCCCCAGCTGGCTGCTGCGCTAGGGAGAGACTCAGGAAGGGGGAGTCAGGGACACTGCCTTTGCCTGCTGCCTGGAGTGGACCTGTAGACGCACGTGCAAAAGGGATCTGGAGTCTAGATCCATCATTCGGAGTGAGGACCCCTGAAAAAACATCATCTAATATATCTGGTGAACTGGGCAATATATTTTATTACTGTATTTTTCTGCATATGTGGGTCGCATAATGTGTAATGGTGGGCACTGAAGTTGGTTGCATAATGTGTAATGGCGGGCCGGGCACTGTGGTGGGTCACATAATGTGTAA
The DNA here is from genome assembly GCF_055691185.1 of Crinia signifera. NCBI lineage: Eukaryota > Metazoa > Chordata > Amphibia > Anura > Myobatrachidae > Crinia > Crinia signifera. The sequence continues at coordinate 34,374,694 of NC_139220.1, forward strand.
TGGCCACTGCGTTGTGTTGCGTAATGGGCATTATGGTGTGTTGCATAATGTGTAATGGGTGTTGCGGTGTGTCGCATAATGTGTAATGGCCACTGCGTTGTGTTGCGTAATGGGCATTGCGTTGTGTTGCGTAATGTGTAATGGCGGGCACTGAGGTGGGTCGCATAATGTGGGAAGGGGGGCAAGGGGGGCCCCATTATAAATTTTGCTATGGGGCCCACAAAGTTCTAGTTACGCCTCTGCATGTAATATGTACTTTTCTACACACAGGTCCGGGATTGGCATTTGTTGTTTACCCCCAGGCCATGACCATGCTTCCTCTGTCTCCATTCTGGTCGTTCCTCTTCTTCTTCATGCTTCTGACTCTCGGATTGGACAGCCAAGTAAGTGGAGTTTTGGATACTGTTTTATCTAAGTGGGTAGATTTAGGATTCAGGATGTGGATTATTAGACAGATCGTGTCTACAGAGACAATCAATAGGTGTACCCCAAAAGGTCGACATGCATAAGATGAAATTGTTGACATGGTCAAAATGTCGAGATGAGTTTTTCTCCATTTTAAGAGTTAGTGTCAATGTCAACAACTATTGACAACTGTTATCAACAGTTGTAAATGTTGAAAACCGTTGACCTCCCAATTAGTGTAACGCATACCCTCGCATTGCTCGCCATGCTTCTCCCTGTATGCCGACATGGATGGTGAAATAAGAACAAGTCGGTAAAAAAAAATAATTACGAAAAATTTAAATGTTGACATTGTCATGTGTCCAACTTCTCCATGTCAAAATTTTGACCATTTCGACCTATAGCACTTCGACTTTTTCCAAGTCGACCCTTTGACCATGTCGACCTATTGTATGTCGACCTTTTGTGTCGACATCTTGACCCTGTTGACCTTTTGTATGTTGACCTTTTGAGGTAGACCTATTGACTGTCTATCTAGACACTGTAGATCTCTCAACCGGTATCAGATTTGCCGCACCTTCTAAAGAGGAGGCATCACCCATAGCAACCAACCAGAGTCTAGTTATCATTTTATAGAATGCACCAGATAAATGATACCCAGAAGTTAATTGGTTGCTGAAACAACACTTCCATTCCTCCTCTTTAGAAGGCCGGATACATCCCCTCACAGATTCCTTGCTGTACGTCTCTCTACACTGCGTAGACTAACCATTAGAGTGAGTTCTACCCGTGGTCTATGTCCGTTAATCAGTGCCATCGCTTCTGTCATCTGCAGTTCGCATTTATGGAGACGATAGTGACAGCCATCACCGACGAGTTCCCATACTACCTCAGACCGAAGAAAGCGTACTTCTCCGCCATTATCTGCATCGCTCTGTTCCTCCTGGGACTGGTACTTACCACTGAAGTAAGTTACACCTACAGGTCTGGATGTTCAACGTTCTTATTTATGGAGCATGCGCAGAGCAACACCACCAGGCGTCTCTCCACAAATAGACCCTTTCAGGCCTGAATCAGCCCCAGGTGAGAAACAAGTGGAGACATTGAGGAGGAAAGAGTAGATCCAAGATAGTGTAGGTTTGTAAGTCTTGGTGAGAGATGAAGTGAACAGAGCTGTATCAGCTCCTAACTGCCATTGTTTCAAACACAGCCTGTAACATGACAGATAGGAGCTGATTGGTTGGTACTTTATTTCCATCCACCTTATCACTTTGGCTTAGTACATACGGTGGAGATGTATTATTATGCTGATGGCAGCCGTTATATATGTGTGCGACTGCTTCACCTTATTACCGAGATGATTTGGATATTGGTAACGGCTGCAGGTATGATGTACAAGGTGGGAGAGTGATAATGTTGTGCAGCTGGGCGTTCCCATGGGCTAGCCCCATTCCTGGCCATTCTGTATTGCTCCGCCCACCCCACCCAGTTTTGTGTGCCACCTCCATTAAAAGCCCCTGTTGCTTCTAACAATCCCCCTTCTCATTGCTTTTCCTCCCCTGTCCTGACACCTTCACATCCCATACTAGAGATGGGTCGTACGCGAACGAAGCTGATCTTTTGGACGGATCTCATAAAAGAGTTCGTGAGCCGCCAATCCCAAAATGGTGAACCGTCATTCTTTTACTTTCAGTTTCATTTTTCATTACAATGCATTTGCCGGAGCTCAGCACTGCCACCTGTGGCAGCTGAGATAAACTCTGGAGACTGAGTACAGTGCTGCGACTGCAATTGAAAGAAATAACAAGGCTGCTGCTGCTAGGGATGGCCATCGGTGCAGACGCCATCGATGGTTGCCATAAATGGCGATTCTGTCAGATTCTGTTCAGCTCACTGTTTAAAAAAAAAACGGCAATAAATGATGGTAAAACAAATTATGCTTCATTATTGTCAAATTACCCCTTTTTTCAAAGCAAGTCGATGACCCGTCTAAAAGATCCGGATCTTTTCACAGGTTGATCCCAGCTCTTCTTAGGGACCAATTTTGCCCATCTCTATCCCACACTAAGCTCTTCCCTGGACTAGGCTGCTTTACATCCCACTCTTTAGCTCTGCATTTTCACCCGCCCACCATGCCGGGAGGAATGACTGCCCATAAAGGGTGTGTGGCCTAAATTCAAAGGGGGCACCCGGGGGGTCATCAAATGATGGCTGGGTATCTGCCATCCCGGTAATCAAAAGATTTCAAGAAAAAAAATTAATATATGAGCATGCACAAACCTCTGCAACGTGGCTGGCTGGGGATAGGACTGGTGGTGGAACCACATCACAACACCATGTTTACCATTCACTGGTGACAAACATCGGAACGCCACCATGAAATGGTAGATCCACTGCAATGTACATCCCTATGGAGATATTGGGTGCCCACAGAGACGGGGCTGTCTGCAGTGCAGCCACTTTGGTAATATCCCTTTTTTGAGGGCTATCCGCACCACACACCCCCACACCTGGGTAGTTGTGACACCACTGCCTCGGGACCAGAATTTCTAAGTAATAAAATTAAATAACATTAAAATGAAATGTCTATTTCAAAAAATATATTGAGATGTAAAAGTATAATATAGTTGAATAATAAAACAAATGTTCTCTTCTTTATGGCATCAGCTCTGAGATAGCATCTTTGGGTCTGACACAAAATGAGTTGGATATATTGGAAAAGTCTTCTCCAGTGAGGACATCTTGCTGGTCTCTTCGTTACAATTTGGATGATTTTTGCTCCTAAACAGTCTATAGAAATCCTTTCCCTTTAATCTCTACCAAGCCGCCCTGATTGTCTTGTCTGTATGTTGCAGGGTGGGATGTACTGGCTGGTCCTGCTGGATGACTACAGTGCGGGATTCGGCCTCCTCGTCATAGTCATCACATTCTGCCTTGTAGTATCCAGAGTCTACGGTAAGACCCAACACTTTATATTGAATATCTTTCTAGCGGCTCAGGCATGTGCTGATCTCTACCACTATGAGCCCAATCTCTTACCGTAACGCCGTTACTGTTCTTTATCACAAACTGACTGATAAAGGGAAATGACTTAACACTGCTCGTTGCGTTCAATGTTTTTCTTGCTTCATCTGTTCTTGTATTTTATACACAATGAGATTATCATCGCGGTTGAGGATATCCTGGTGTGTTCCTTTTTGATAAATAATGGTCTTGAGATACAGAAGAGTTGTCAGCTGCAAAAATTCCATTGCTACTGTGTCCAGGGGAGGTGGATCTCAGCGGGGTTGAATTCTACCGGATTTTTTCTTTTTAATGGGCAGGATGCTGAAATAATTTAAAACAGAATGGGGCCCAGCTCTCTGCTTATCACACACACCCCGTACGGGCAGTCCGAGAGGGAGGAAACACCCCTCAATGGGAATGCCTTTACCGCGGGTGATTGGCAAGTAGGACTTCCAATAGAAAGTCACTGCCAGTCACAGTGAAGCCAGTACAGTCCCTTACCGCAATTGCCTTCAGTAACACTGAGCAGGGTAGATTTTAATGCCCTTGGGTAAAATCCACCACTGGTTACAGGGTGGACACAGGCCCCAGGGTCCCCCCACACTGCACCCATTTTTTTGCACAGTAGACTGGCACATAGCAGGAGCCTGCTGGCGCTCAGAGCAGCACTACCAGCTACAGATGCGGGGAGGGGCCTGGATAGAGACAGCGCACAGGCACTCCCATCTCTTTATACATCCCTGGTCCAATGAGAAGTCGCCACGTGGGCCCTCCCACTTGTACTTTCCCCAGTGATTCCTGCACTGCACATGCGCATGTTTCCCAGAGTCATTTCTTCATTTTTTTCTCTGTTTAGGAATCAAGAATTTCTGCCGAGATATACAGATGATGCTGGGATTCAAGCCAGGATTGTATTTTAAGGCGTGCTGGGCGTTTTTATCCCCTGTCACATTAATAGTAAGTAGCGTCTCAACCCCTATATTCAGCATTTGAGGTGGTGGTGGTGGCGTCCACCCCCCATCCCCCCCTCCTCACTTGACTTACCATATCCCGGCTCCTGCCTCCCCATCTCCTCTTCCGCTGAGCTGCAGCCTGGAGGTCCCGGAGCGCAGGCTTCTTCAACTCAGGATACTGGCGGCCAATTAAATTGCAGCACCAGCTGGTGAGCCAATCAGGGCTCATGTACCGGCAGCTGCTCTGCTAGGCTCCTGGTTAGCGAGCTCTGATTGGTTCAAAAGCCATTGCAGCATTTTAATTGGCCGCCGGCGTCCTGGGTGGAATAAGCCTGCACTCCGGGACCTGCTTTGTTCAGTGCACTGAGCGCAGCGGAGGCAGTCTGGGGGGGTTTGTGGTGGTCAAAATGAGCTGCCCGGGCCCTTCCAAAAGCCAGGGACTGGGGCAGCTGTACCCACAGCACCCCCCTATTGGCGGCCCTGATCCCATACTAAAATGCATATTGCAGAAATCCATTTGGTTTCAGAAAAATCTCTGGTATCAGGCATAGAAAAGTTGCACACAGATAACAATGATGGCTATAAGACCAAGTGGTTGTACAGGGGCATATGCATATAATATATATATATATATATATATCTCCTATATATTTGGCTACATCTGTCACTCAAAGTGGGTGTCTGTGTCTATAACGCTCTGTTCCTGGACTTTCCTCTTAATGTGTGATTGCCTTCATCTGTGCTGAACACCTTTCAGAGAAATTAACCTGTTTAAAACAGGTGATGGCAATCATACATTAAGGGGAAGTCTAGAAACAGAGCATTGTGTCCCTCCTGGAGAGGGTCATGTTGGGAGGTATGTGACAAAGAACCAGCCCAGTGAGCCCACAGACAGTGCCAGACACCCACTGCCTTCCCATGTTGCCCAGCACTGCTACTCCACAGCCACCAGGTGAGCGCCCCCCTCCCGCGATTTGCGGCAAACCCCCCCCCCTCCCGCGATTCGCGGCAAAAACACCCGCTCCCCCGTGACCCCCCCTACCGCGATTCGCAGCAAAAACACCCCCGCGACCCCCCCCCCCGATTCGTGGAAAAAACACCCCCCCCGCGACCTCCCTCCCGCGATTCGCGGCAAAAAGAACCCCCCCGCGACACCCCCTTGCACGATTAGCGGCACCCCCCCTGCGACCCCCCTCCCGCGATTCGCGGCACCACCCCCCGCGCAATTCGCAGCAGCCCCAGGATTAAATGGCACATGCAAAACACTGACATGGCTATGGTCGACAATGAAAAAGGTTGACATGAGTTTTTGAAGATTTATTTTTAATTTTTTTTAATTTTTTCATATTCATTGTCATGTGTCGACATGGACACCAATGAAGTGGCACACTTATGTCAACATTTACATGTGTTGACCTTTCTGTGTTGATTTTTTCTTGTGGCGATTCGCGTCACACCCCCCCGCAACCCCCCCTCCCGCGATTCGCGGCACCCCCCGTGACCCCCTACCTCCCGCAATTCGCGGCAACCCCCCACCGGAACCCCTGTGGACCCCGCCCTCCCGCGATTCGCGGCACCCACCCCCGCGACCCCCCCTCCCGCAATTCGCGGCACCCCCCCGTGATTCGCGGCAGCTCCAGAATTAAATTGTACATGGAAAACACTGACATGGCTATGGTCGACAATGAAAAAGGTTGACATGAGTTTTTGAAGTTTTTTTATAATTTTTTGAATATTTTCATATTCATTCTCATGTGTCGACATGGACACCAATGAAGTGCCACACTTATGTCAACATTTACATGTGTTGACCTTTCTGTGTTGATTTTTTTCTTGTGGCGATTCGCGTCACACCCCCCGCAACCCCCCCTCCGGCGATTCGCGGCACCCCGGCACCCCCCCGCGACCCCCCCCCTCCCGCAATTCGCGGCAACCCCCCACCAGAACCCCCATGAACCCCGCTCTCCCGCGATTCGCGGCACCCACCCCCCGCAACCCCCCCGGCAAATCGCGGCACCCCCCGTGATTCGCGGCAGCCCCAGGATTAAATGGCACATGCAAAACACTGGCATGGCTATGGTCGACAATGAAAAAGGTTGACATGAGTTTTTGAAGATTTATTTCATTTTTTGAATGTTTTCATATTCATTGTCATGTGTCAACATGGACACCAATAAAGTGGCACACTTATGTCAACATTTACATGTGTTGACCTTTCTGTGTTGATTTTTTCTTGTGGCGATTCGCGTCACACCCCCCCGCAACCCCCCCTCCCGCGATTCGCGGCACCCCCCGTGACCCCCCACCTCCCGCAATTCACGGCAACCCCCCACCGGAACCCCTGTGAACCCCGCCCTCCCGCGATTCGCGGCACCCAACCCCGCGACCCCCCCCCTCCCGCAATTCGCGGCACCCCCCGTGATTCGCGGCAGCTCCAGAATTAAATTGATTTTTTCTTGTGGCGATTTGCGTCACACCCCCCCCCACAACCCCCACTCCCGCGATTCACGGCACACACACACACACCTCCCCCGCGATTCTTGGCACCCCACCCCGTGACCCCCCCTCCCGTGATTCACGGCACACCCCCGCGACCCCCCCTCCCATGATTCGCCGCAACCCCCGCCCCGTAACCCCCCCTCCCGCAATTCGCGGCACCCACCCCCGCGACCCCCCCTCCAGCAATTCGCGGCACCCCCCCGCGATTCGCGGCAGCTCCAGAATTAAATTGCACATGGAAAACACTGACATGGCTATGGTCGACAATGAAAAAGGTTGACATGAGTTTTTGAAGTTTTTTTTTTCATTTTTTGAATATTTTCATATTCATTCTCATGTGTCGACATGGACACCAATGAAGTGCCACACTTATGTCAACATTTACATGTGTTGACCTTTCTGTCTTGATTTTTTCTTGTGGCGATTCGCGTCACACCCCCCCCTTACCCCCCCCGCAACCCCCACTCCCGCGATTCACGGCACACACACACCCCCCCCCCGCGATTCTCGGCACCCCACCCCGTGACCCCCCCTCCCGTGATTCACGGCACACCCCCCGCGACCCCCCCTACCATGATTGGCCGCAACCCCCGCCCCCGTAACCCCCCTCCCGCGATTTGCGGCAACCCACCCCGCGACCCCCCTCCCGCGATTCTCTGCAATCCCTCCCCTCCCGCGATTTGCAGCATCCACCCCCCCACAACCCCCCCTCCTGCAATTCGCGGCACCCCCCGCGACCCCCCCTCCTGCAATTCGCGGCACCCTCCGCGACCCCCCCTCCCGCGATTCGCGGACACCTAAGTTGCAATACAGGGCATCTTTCATACAATTCTAACCATATTTCTCATATACAAACGTTCACAAATTAAGGGGGCGCAGCCCCTTACGACGGTGTGAAGAGCGCCCGTAGGGCGCGATGAATCACCTAGTATATATATATATATATATATATATATATATATATACTCCATATAAGGGCAATCATTCTGTCCATATAAGCAATTCGCTGCAATTCCTTTTTATTAAATGGCCCTTATGCTCAAAAATCTGTCAATCCTCCAAAAATATTTTTGTGTTGGCTTTGTATGCCATTAACCCCATATTTCTTGCATCATTCTGTCTCCAGGATAACTGCAGCACCTAAACAGCCCCCCCCCCCCCCCCCTCCAATATCACCAGCTTGTCAGACATCATCAGTACCGTGATAATTCCATACTCCTGTACTGCTGTCATAGGCACTGTATGAGGCAGTGACTGCTGCATGGGTAAAGGCTTCCTATTGGCTGATGACAAGTCCTGCTGTAAGTGATGGAGGAGGATTATCACCTCAGAGAACTCCGTCCTGACCGCGCTGGGAATGAGGCAGTAGAAATACTGAGCGAAGCCCCAGTGACTGTCAGTAACAGCTTGCAGCATCCCTAGGGCTGTATGAACCCCTCCTTTATACAACACATTGCAGTCTCTCTCTATAAATACATTCTGCTGTGGACAATTGATTAATTGCATCATTTACACATTACAATTTGCAGCAAAACAGAAACTTTTTATATATATAGCATCTTAAATAATGTGTTGGCCGGCTGCTGTATGCTCTGATTCCCTGTGATATGACCGGTGAGGTGATTTCAGGTGACTAGAACTGTCCTCGTTGTAGCTTATCGTAGCTGTATTGTGTATATCAGGCATATTCAAACTATAACCCTCCAGCTGTTGTGAAACTACAAGTCCCATCATGCCTTGACACAGCTTTGCTATTAGAGAATGCTAAAATTATGGCAAGACATGCTGGGATTTGTAGTTTAAAAACAGCTGAAGGGCCACAGTTTGGACATACCTGGTGTATGCCACCGGTGTTTTCTCTGTGTGGGGAACGCACATACATAATAATGTCTATAGCTTCTGGAAATGCCACGGAATGGGCCACTGGTTTAAATTGGCCTATTAGCAAATTTACCTATTTGGAATAAAAATTTTAAACGGATCGCACTGACCTGGGTCCCTAAAATGCAGAAATCTATTACCAATAAAATGGAGTTCGGTACTGCGCATGCGCTGGCCCCCAGCCTCTATGGGCTTCTTTTGCAGCAGCCCCCAGAGGCATATTCAGGGTCCCCGGTCCAGCGTCCTCGTCTGAATCCAGCTTTTATGGGCTACCGTTCAACAGCCCATATAGAGGCTTCCCGGAGGGAGGGAACACCTCCCAATGGGACTGACTTGGGTGACTGGCAATTCAGACGCCCAATAGAAAGCCACTGCCAGTCACTGTGGAGCCAATGCAGTCTCACGGACTGCATCTGGCTTCACTTAGTCAAAGAACAGGGGGGGGGGGGGGGGGGGGCTACAGCTATTAAATGTGTCAGTCAGTAATAAACATCCCTGTGCACCAACTGGGAGACCTGTAAAACATGCACTGTTTGAGGTTCCCGAGGACTGGAGATGGAAAACACTGTGTTAGAGAGACACCCCTCCTGAGATGATAACCTACTGCTGTAACAAAGAGGTGGCATGTGATTAACTCATACTTGCCTACTTTTGAAAACTAGTTTCAGGGAGATTATAGTTGGTAATAGAATTTTGCACAGCATCCCATTAAGGGGGCGTGTCATGCTCCACCCAAAGGGCGTGTCTAGTTCCATATATGGAGAGATTGTGAAAAGAGATTGTGAACGTGGCACACAGAAGCGTGGGTGTGTACTGCTACATCTGAGAGGAATCTTGTAAAATGACTTATATCCAAATGTAGATGACCCCCAGAGCAGTTAGTAAGAGCTACTATACTTGGTAAAATGCTGGGAAATGGTGCTGATGATTCAATGTAAATGTATCTGTCTCTCAATCCTTTTTTTCCCCAAAATGTAACAGTGTAATGTGGGCTAAGTGAAATGAGGGAGATTGGTAGAGTAATGACGGAGAGAGGGAGATTGCTGCTATTTCAGGGAGTCTCCTGCAGAATGCAGGAGGGGAGGTAACTATAATGTAACAATGTAATGTGGGCTAGGGGACATGAGGGAGATTGCTAGAATAATGAGGGAGAGAGGGAGATTGTTGCTATTTCAGGGAGTCTCCTGCAGAATGCAGGAGGGGAGGTAACTATGATGTAACAGTGTAATGTGGGCTAAGTGACATGAGGGAGATTGCTAGAGTAATGACGGAGAGAGGGAGATTGCTGCTATTTCAGGGAGTCTCCTGCAGAATGCAGGAGGGGAGGTAACTATGATGTAACAGTGTAATGTGGGCTAGGTGACATGAGGGAGATTGCTAGAGTAATGACGGAGAGAGGGAGATTGCTGCTATTTCAGGGAGTCTCCTGCAGAATGCAGGAGTGTAGGCAACTATGGATTAACTATCAATTCAACATAGTACAGTTCTAAGTGAATTGCCAAAATGGCTGCCTCTTCCACATGGTGCTGTATCTCCTGCAATGTCCTAACACAAGGCCCACAGCTTCCTGCATCATCCTATTCTTTCATGTAGGCTACTTCTACTATAGATCAGGCATGTCCAAACTATGGCCCTCCAGCTGTTGTGAAACTACAAGTCCCATCATGCCTTGCCACAGTTTTGCTATTAGGGAATGCCAAAACTATAGCAAGGCATGCTGGGATGTGTAGTTTCACAACAGCTGGACCTTGATGTTAGGTTTGTTTTAGCAATAGAACTAATCAGTGTTTGTTAGAACCATGTGACCTCTTCTTATTGCCCTCTGTTATGTGTATACAGGGCCTGCTGGGTTACAGTATACTAAAGTATCAACCATCACAATACGGAAGCTACAAATTCCCCCTGTGGTCGGAGGCATTAGGGATTCTCATGGGGCTGCTCTCCTGCATGATGATCCCCATCGGAATGTTGGTTGCTGTGTTAAAGGAAGAAGGAACTCTATGGGAGGTCAGTAACAATCCACAGTGCAGCTGCCCAGAAGTACCGTACAGGTGGAGTGCACTGTATTGCAGTAAGCTGTTTCCGTTCTCCATGGATTAAGTACAAACTCCATTCTATATTCTGGCATCACGTATAGGGCCTTATTCAGGTTGGCTCGCTCCGGGGACAATGTTGCAGGTGTGCTCAGGCATATGGGTGAAAAAACGCATATGCGGACCCACTGTGCGAATGCCTCCAGGGAGTATCACACTTGCCGAGCCATTCGCACAGACGGGGGTGGGTAGGGGGAGACAAGGGGCTGGGACATGGGGATGCCCAGCGTTTCCTGGGCGTATCCACAAAAATGGTGGGTGTGCCCAGAAAATACAGGCGGCTGAAGGGGTGGGGGAGGGCGGGTGTTTGCTCTCCACAGTGTTGGGCGTTTACCCGCTCGCTAAGCGGCGAATGTATGCTGCTAGCGTGCAAACGTGAATCAGGCCCATAGTGTAGTGTCTCAACAAACAGAGCTCTATCTGTATACTCCATTTTTTCATTTATTTGAAAACACACACAATATAAATTTGGTTGTTTGACCACTTATACCTGTAGTATTGACACTACCTGTAGCAGACCCATAATGCCTGTTCTGACCTACAACGACCCCTTCTCAGTGCCAAATATACGCTCCTGTTTTCAATTTTGCTGATTTACCCAACCTTGTAATGTTGTGGGCGGGACTGTTATGTAATTTATAGAAAATCACATCATCCCACATCCCGTCCACTCAGCAGTGCGGAAATCAGTAGCAGTATCAAGCACTCCTGGTGCCCTGTGCTGGCCCCGCCTACTTAATGTGTGACATCACGCACAGGGGGCAGGTCACTAGCTCTCGGGAACTACAACATTTCCTGGATCCCGGGCCTTTGTAGTAGACCAGGCATGTCCAACGTTGGCCCTCCAGATGTTGTGAAACTACACATCCCAGCATGCTTTGTCACAGTTTTGCTATTAGAAAATGCTAAAACTATTGCAAAGCATGCTGGGATGTGTAGTTTCAAAACATCTGGAGGGCCAACGTTGGACATGCCTGTAGTAGACAGTAGGGGGACGCTGCGTTGGCACTACTGTCACGCTACTGCAGGGGTGGGCAATTACTTACTTAATACTCCCATCAGATATTTGAGGGCCGCACTCCAGAAATAGGAGGTGTGCTCACTCAAAAGGGGGTGTGTCTTTGTATGTATTGTAACACACCATATACCGCTTTTACACATCATGCAACACAATAGTAGGCCCCTTATACTTGCCCCTTACATTAGTAATTCCACACGCACACATATGCCACTCCCCCTTAGTTATTCCATGCACCTGCCTCCCCTTAGTAGTTCCAAACACCATAGTAATTCCTCTCCCATAGTATTTCCACACACGCCCCCCTCAGATATTTTATGCACCTGCCACTGGAGCCGAATCTATTGCAAAAACCATGTAATGGCGCCGACAGTAGCCCCACCGTGCGTGAGAGCCTTTTGCGCATGCGCCGGGATGCGTATGGTGCCTGCTATGCATATGCTGATCACGGGTGTCGGCGGCTCCACAGGACTGTGCCACGCGTGCGCTTCCCGCACGTCACGACTACACCTGCACTACGTACACACTCGAGTCTAGACAGCGCCGCCGGTAATGCTGCGGTGTCTCCCTCTGGGCTTCCAAGCTGCTCAGGAGGCTGCCATCGGGAGAGGCAGGTGAGGCTTGAGGGCAGCGGGCCAGTCCGGATCGGCCGGCGGGCCGCATCTGGCCCGCGGGCCGTGGTTTGCCCACCCCTGCACTACTGGCTGCAGGTTGCTGTGCAGCTGCCGGTTGGCCGACAGAGCCTCTGCGCCCCTCTCGCCCATACCTACGTGTCATGTTACTGACTGTGTTTGAAAAATACCAGGAGCTGGTTGGTACTTTAGCTCTCTCCACTGTATCTTTCTCCAAGGCTTAGTAAATAAGCCTTTTTACTTTTACCTATTAAAAAGGCAGCATCACATCTTATAAAGGGGCTGTTTCCTTTACAGTGCCTCTTATCGATGGCTAACATTACATGTATTCCGTGCTTCCGTTTCTATGGCGACCACACACGAGCTGAGCTTCCAGCGCCCCTCTCTCATCCTATGAATCATAATGGAAATGTGACTTTAGTGTGAATTTCTCCTCAATTCCTGCTTGGGGAGGCTCAGACATGTGACACTTTCTCCATTTTCAGTGGCTCTTATCCAGTCACTGGGTTCTGAATCATGTTATTTATCAGCTGTCGTTCAAAGAGCACAATATCGCTCCGACATGCCGCATCTGTAAGGATGACAGGATTGTAATAAACACCCTGCAGATTGGTTATCAATCATGTATTATATTTTGTTTACATTTTCTGGAACAATATCTATTTATCATGCACATACATTTGACCAGGGATGCCTACCCTCCCAGAATGGCAGGGAAGCTCTTGAAAATCAGGTCCGCCTCCCGGGACTACCGGAAAGGTGGTCAAATCCCCCACATTGCCACCGGTGTCCCGTGGAGATCACGGTCGTGGACCATTGAATGATTTTTCTCCCCTTCGGAAATAAAAGTAAGCGAAAACAGACTGTTATTTCAGACGGAGATGGACGAAAAAGGAGGGGGGGGGGGGGCATCTCCCCAGGCATCGTCCCACCTGCGTTCCCAGGGGAATACCCAGCGTTTTCATGGGGACACCTATAAACCCTGGGTGTTCCCCTGCTCCAGCACCGTGCCTACCCGCTAAGCGTATTGTGACAGGCGCTACTGGGCCAAAAAGTGCTATTCACTGAAATAAGCTCTGGCCCACCTGTATGGTCATTTGCTATATATCTGGCTACATGGTAATGGTCAGATATATCACATGCTCATTTTAAGACTGCCGGATATATACAGATGACCAGCGGTGGTGATGCCAGCATTCAGAATGCCAACGCCGGCATCCCGATGGAGGGAATCCCGACAGATGTCAGGTAAGTAACCGCCTGTTCCCTTCTAATCCTAACGACCTCCCCGCAGTCTAACCTTAACCCCCTTGGCAGCCTAACCCCCCTAACTAGTGCCTAACCCCCATACCCCCTGCCTAATCCTAACACCCCCTTACCCCCTGCCTAATCCTAACACCCCGTCCCGCAGCCTAACTCTAATCCTCCCTTCTAACTGCCCAGCCCTGACCCTCCCTTACCACCACTTAAACCTAAATGCCGCCACCCCCCCCCCCCCCCATCCTGCAGCCTATCCCTATGTCCTCCCTAGTGCCTAAACTAAACACCCCGCCTCCCCAGGATAACCATAACCCACCCAGCATACTTTTGTTTGGCATCCCGACAGCCGGGAATTCCAGTGCAGCCACCCTCATTGATGTCAGAGTGCCGGCGTCGGTATTGGGAATGCTGGCATCACCGGCAATGGTGAAAGCATCCCAAAAAATGTGATACGCATACTGAGATATGTCTGCATAGCAAGAATACCTGGTCCAGGAAAACCGCCTTATTTTATATATGCTACGTGCTGATCTCTCCTGGAACTTTTACATACCATATGTTTATTGTGAATGTTTCCTACAGCTCTGTGTTATATAAGACAACTTATATGTATTTGCTTTCATACCTACACGTATGTTAACGATCATCTAAATTTAGCCACCTCTGTTCCTTCTCACGGCTTTCATAAATATTTGCTACAGACCTTTGTGTGTCTGGTTTAGTCCATCCCCATAGCAGTGTTCATACCTACAGGACAATGGCTGGATACAGCAGGATACTTGTGGCATGCTGACTAGATATAGCAGTAAGCTGGGCTAATGAGCTTGGCCTATTTTCTAATGAGAAGCTCTGGAGACAGAAAGCAACGGGAGGCAGAAGGCTCGGTGACGGAATCAGGAGCCCAGCATTGGGATAGTGTCAGTGATCTGACAAATGTGCTACAACATGGAAATATAGCATCAATGGGTAGGAACCATCAATGGCTAGCTAGTGATGGTAGTGTTTTTTACATTGATGGCAGAGATCCAGGATGTAGCCGTAACTTTATGGGCCCCAAAAACACACTTTGAATGGTCCTGTGTCTCAATGCTTCTAGATAGACACCTATATGCAGAATTTGTTCATTTTAGGCTCCATAATAGATTAATGGTTCATGTTATGTCACATTGTAGGGCTGCCAGTACACATTATGCCACCCAGTACCCCCAATGCACATTATGCAACACAGTGTCCCCAGTTTATATTGTAACATTACAGTGCCCCCAGCTAAAAACCCTGCCACATTAGACTGTCCTCCAGATCATATTTTGTAACATTATAATACCCTTAAGTTATTTTTATACCACATTACAATTAGCAGATACAGTATCAGGGAATACCATGATATGTTGCAGGCCCCAAGACAAAAGTTTGTAAGGGCCAATATATACCAACCAGTGGTAAAAATGTATGTAATGCATGTCATCCTAACAAGAAAGTTGGGCCCTCTTCAGCTCGGAGCACCATAGCACCTTCGCTTCCTGTACTTTTGCAACTACGCCATTGCAGTGATCCAATTATTATTTGCCATCAATGGCACAAATCCCGCCAATGTTTTTCTTCCTCTTTCCCACTACCCCCTACAAAGCCCTGTCCTCATCTCTGATTGGCCCACTGTCAGTTGAGTAATAAACCTAGATAACCGCCAGATGTTGAAACTATCAATGGTTCCGATATCAATGAGGTGAGCCACCATTGGTAACCCACCAATGGCCAGCCCTAGGATAATGATCTTAGAGGGAAGTGAAGAGCGATAAAGAACAGCCAATCAGCTCCAAACTGCCATGTTACAGGCTGTGTTTTGATTGGCTGGTACTTGATCTACCCCCACTTTAATTCTCTCTGAGACTTACTATATCTACCCCTCGGAATGTTATTGCAGGTTTATGCCAATAAGGAATGGATGGAGAGAAACATTGGGGTATAAACTTTACAAATACACTTTAGCAATGTTTTCTTTGACAATTTCAATTCTATCATCACTCACTGAAGTCTGTGTGATCTCCCCACAGAGAATACGTCAGGCAAGCAGGCCCGCTATGGAATGGGGACCATCACTGGAAGAAAACAGGACTGGAATGTATGTAAACACACTGGCAGGCAGCCAGTCGCCCAAACCTTTGATGGTCCATATGCGGAAATATGGAGGAATCACAAGCTATGAAAACAAAGCCATAGAGGTGGACAAAGAAATAGAGGAAGAGTCTATGATGTGAGGCAGGAGTGCAGTAAGAACTGAGCGGACTAGACACTTCTGTGCCTCTGGGCTTTATCATGCTTCCCTGACACAGAACCTGGCCATTGTCGGTCCTGTGTCCAACCTGGCCTCACCGCCAGGCAGAAGTTATCGGTCAAGAACTGCAGCTGTCCAATAGCTCTTTGTGTGGGACTCTGTGCAGAACTGTCTTTGTAGTTGTTGGGTGTGGATGAAAGGGTCAACAAGGTCTAGGTCAACAGTCAACAGGTTCGACAACAAAATGGAGCAAATGGATCATACACACTAACCAAGGTTGAACTCGATGGACGCATGTCTTTATTCGGCCTTAACTACTATATATATATGTAACAAAAGCTTGACAGGCTCAAGGCCGACATTGACAGAAGGTGAACATGGAATAGGTGGACACAGGCCAAAGGTCAACAGGGGAAATGTGGACATGTAGTTTTCAAGTTTTACTGTCACTGTCGACACCTGCCAACATAGACCACCAATTAAAGCGTAAGCTGACTAGCTTTGCTCAATCATAGTCCATGTGGGCCGTAAAGCATGAAAAAGTCCAAAGAGTAAAAAAAAATTGTGAAGAACTCATGTTGACCTTTTCATGCATCGGCCTTTGCCAAGTCACCATGTTGTTTGTGTCTTCCTTTTGTCAATTTTGACGTAGCGCATATTGAAATGCTTTCAATGTCCATCTAGTGTAACCTGACTTTTCATGTTGACCTACTGGCTGTTGACCTGGATACTGTTGACCCATCATCCGGATACCGTAGTTGTTATGGTGATGTCACACTATTTGAGTCTACTTGTTCCTGTGCCTGGATAACTCACTGCCACCTTATGTATTTCCGGAGAGTTGCCTACTACAGATTGTAAGTAGTTGTATGCTGTTTGTAAACCTCAAATGGTTGCACTATACTGTATGTATATTATCTAGAAATGGTGCAAATGCATTGGCAGAGCCTGATTTTACCAATGGACAGAACAAGGTCACTGTTTATACATGAACCATCCTCGTGTTCGTAGTTATGTTCTTTACGTGGCTGTTAAAGCGCCAGTCCCTTAGGAATGCATTATATTAAATGAATCTGAATGTTTTGAAGCAAGGGCTTAATAAATTGTTACACTGCATTTTCTTTTTAAATGTTAAAATGATCATTTATAGGTACGTTATAGCTGTACTACCCCAGAGAATTATGGGCACATTTACTAAGGTGGGAGTTCTATTGAAGATGGCATTTTGCCCATAGCAACCAATCAGATTCTATTTCTTGTTTATTTAGCCTCTTCTGGAAGATAATAGATAGATTCTGATTAGTTGATATGGGCACATTCCCATTTTTGACAGTACTCCCATCTTAGTAAATGTACCCCTTAGAGTCTATTGGGCTCATCCTAAAATAAACAATGTTGGTCTTTCCTCTCCATTTCCACTGTGGATACACAATGGTTCCTGTTTATCGCAGATTGTACAGGGCAACATTCTATTCGTTAAAGACACTTCACAACTGTTACTACAAAAATATATATCTTAGAGGCCTGAATCAATGTAGAGGTCTGTGGGGCGCAGTGTGGCCAACATCTAGGCCTACCATGAGCAGTTTCAGGATGGGCATAATCCCTGTTCTGGCTGTTTCATCTCCTCCCACCCCACAGCCCTTCTCTGTCCTTCTTCAGGACCCTCCACCTCCCTGCACCCAGATACAGCCCTTACGGCGTGTGGCTAGTTACTCTGGGCTGGCCCTTCTCTTGAGACCATTGCTTCGCCTATCTCACCGCCCACTTCATATGTTCCTCCCTTCTTTCCCTTCAGCCTTTCTCTAACCCCCTCGTAACACCCTCCCTTCCCAAGAAACAGATGTGTCCCTACAGCCTTGCTGTATGTAAAAGGTTGCCGTAGCAAAAGATTGCGGCATGCCTCGTCTCCCATTGTAGTGAATGGCATAGCGGGAGCAGATGTTCTGATAGGGTTGCTCACAGGTCGGTGGATCAGAGAACCACCCTGGCTGATGTATGGGCAACTTTACTTGAAATTAACATTTTGTGACAGCATAGGGTTGCTCAAGAATTCCCTATAGTCTGTCTTTTATATGTTAGCATCTGGTCCAAGATGCTGGTGGTGGTCATCTCTGTACAAAAGTCGTTAGTATATTTTTGCAAGTCCTCTGCATCTGAAATCTGTGCAACTCTGTGTCAAACCCTCTGTTCTAGAACATGCACACTACAGAATCATGGAAGACCTGCTCTTCTAACAAAGATCAAGGGGAACTACGCATCAGTACCAAGATATATATACATAAACATACATACTCTCCAAAATGACCCATTAGGTACAAATTGCTCTGTTTCTGGACTTACCTGCCAGTGGCAGTTGCAGAGTTGGGGCTGCAGCACAGTCCAATATTCTCATAGGGGAGCCACACCTAATGTCACTCCAGACTTGGACTGTGCTGGTGCCTCACCTCCAGGAACAGAGCATTTTGTTACCTAATGGAATGGGTCATGTTGGAGGGTATGTATATATATATATATATATATATATATATACATACACTGGCCCAGGTACCCGCCTATATGGGATTATACCCCTAAAATTATAGAATGAAGAATTAGGCGTCACTCCAGGACTAGTGATTAAAAAAATATGTTTGCAATGGTCTACACCGTTTTGGGCATATAGCCCATCTTCAGGACACTGTAGATGGGTCCTGAAGACGGGCTATATTCCTGAAACAACATAGACCTTTGCAAATATATATTTTCATCACTAGTCCTGGAGTGATGCCTATTTCTTCAATCTATATATACATATTTTTATTTTTGATGAAAGTATAGGGAATTCAAATGCTAAATTACAAAATTATTATTTTCGTTTCAAGCCAAGGTATTCCCAGGCATTTATATTTATGTTTACATCATTAACTCTTATTATTGTTACAGGAATTTTTTTTAATACGTGAAATATGTAAAAATAATAATGCGATTAAAATTATTTATTTTAAATTTTAAATTTATAAATGTTCAAATTTAAAATAATCAAATTGCATCACATAATCCAAAATGTTTTGTGAGGACTATACTGTTATATAAGGAATTCAGTGAAAAATGTTTATGAGGGACGGGTGCTTTTAATAGGCTGAAATGAATAAGAATACTTTTTTTTTAACTTATACATTAACTGTAAAACAGATGCAAAATTAATCAGGAATACAGTAGTAGACTAAAGATGGCTATTTTTGCATTAAATGATATAAAAATCTAGAAGTCAATACAATCATAAATTATATAGCAAGTAGGTTGTGGATTTTCAAGATGTTTTATTTGTTCTTTTCATTTATGATAAAGTAACAGCATATCGAAGCGGAACAAAAATAATGGTAACAATAAAACAGTCACCTACTGTAGCCCATCAATCCACAAGGAAATATTGGCCTCTTGAAGTCCGTTTTGTCTTCGATGTTAGTAAAGTTTACAAAATGGCCGCCTCCACTGGCTGTATGGCCACCTGAGAAATGCCACAATTGTTTTTCAGATAAATTATTATTTCTAATTCATTAAACTGGATTGTAATGCCACTAAATAAATGTTTTTCTTCCTAAAACAACATGTATTTGGCCTCTCTTTTTTTTTTTAGTTTCCAAATGTGATGATAAACAAAACTGTATGGGGGATATTTATCAAAACTTGCAGAGAAATAAAGAACCAGCCAATCAGCTCCTGTCATTTTATTAGAACAGACTGAAAAATAAGAGATTGGTTGGTACTTTATTGAAAGTGGGTATTAGTATTAATTCAGCTTTTCTGTCTGCAAAACCTAGAGATAACAATGAAAGTAACTCAGAGAGGTGAAAGTGGGTAATTTTTAAGTTCTTGGTTGTAGGAAACTTTGAGGGGTATGCAATACTGGGTCAGGACTGTCGATCCGTCCCGACAGCCGTGATCCTGGTAGGATTCTGTTTTGCTCGATAGCAAATTGGCAGGCAGGATTCAATGTCCCACCTGCCGAGTGAAAAAAGGGGGCGTGACCATGAGAAACGGCCGTGGATCGCCGAGATCCACCCGTGAGCTCGACAATTCACGGTCATTCTCGGCAGAAAGGGCCTGACAGGTTTTAAAGTAGGGCTCATTCTGCCGGGGTGCCTCTTCAATGCTGTTGGAAACAGCGGTGGGGGATTGCATACCCCCCTATAACTCAAATGATATGTCATGTCATAAATTGTATGATAATTAGTAGATACCTAGGGGTACATTTACTAAAGCTTATAAAAACTAAAAGTATATCCCATAGCATCCAATCAGATTCTGTTTTCTAGGATGCAATAGAGAAATGATAGACTGAATCTCATAGTAAATTTATCCCCTATACCAGTGGTTCCCAAAGTGTGTACCGTGGGTGGCACCCTGGGGTTCCTCAGGACACTTACCGGGGTGCCTTGGCTTGGTGATCGATGACCAATTCAAACTATTTATGGTCAATGTAATAGGCAAAACCAGTGCTTGTGGTTTCCAATCATAATTTCTGTGAGCAAACAGAAGTTAATCCTTTCCCTCATTGCATAGTTAAACCTAAGAATGACATATAAACACAAATAATTAAATATTTTTTTTCAAAATTTGTCCAATTTTATTTTGTCAAAAGAGGTTTTGTTGGGAGGCATCCCAGCAAAATTACCAATATTATTGTCAGATGCCTACAAGTTGGTAGGTGTGTAGCATATGTGAGCAAGTAGATTAATCCATAAATTGATTCCAAACCAGAGTAGGTTGATTCCAAAATAGAGAAGGTTTTATTCAATATAAAGGGATACAAGTGATAGAAGACAAACTTTAGTCAATACAATAAGGTATCAGTCATTCTTGTTCTAAGCACTGTGCAGCTGTACAGCCCGATGGCTCTCCAATAACACAATGTCAGACTTGTGCTCATACATATACTTTTATAGAGGCATGTTAATCTTGCACCTGGAGTCTGGGCAGTCTGAAGTTTGGTGACTAATATTTATTCAGATGTTGAGGCTATTAGACAGATGAGTCATGCACAATAACAAACAGTTTATCAATAAACTATTATCTAGAAGCTGATTGGTTCCTTTGGGCTACTTCTCCACTTTATTGCTCTCCAAGTATTGATACATCTCCCCCTTCTTTCTCATAGTTTGTGTGCTGGGGATGGTTGTAGAGTTTCTGATTGGTTGCTCTGGGCAACATCCCATATTCAATAGAATTCCAGTCTTAGTAACTAAAACTGTTAGTTTTTACATTACATATTCACATTGGCTTTTGGAAATGGGAGTTTGCACAAATTATTGAAAATGAATGTTTCAAAAAGGTGTAGTTCCACATTTAAACCAGTAACTTCTCCACTATCAGCCATTTCTACAACACGCTGATCCAGTGGCACATTATTATAGGATAATGTCTGATCCATGAAACATTGTGTCTGTATTGAATCTTGTTAACATCATACGTTCCGCTGCAGAACAGTTGTCTGGGACAATTTAACAAGGGGAAAAAAAATCCTTTGAAAATGTTATTTTTATCTTCCAAGGCGAGAGAGAATTGTGGAACGCAGACAAAGCGCTGTAACGAGGAAGCATGCTGCGCGCTGGGCACCATTGTAAACGCTGATGGCACATTCTGTAGCAAAGATATAGCATGTTCTACTTTTTCATGGCAGTTTTTATTGCTGACATTGAGCGTACTTATTAATAATAACGCATCAAAGCATCAAAATGACAGAGCTGCTGGGACCCAGGGCTCTGTCATGCTGAGGTGTGTAGGTCTAGTTTGTGTGTATGTGCCCATATAAAGCTCTGTTGAGTGCCGTCTAGTACCATAGAGGTGAGGAGCAGCGTTAGGCTTTTAAATATGTAGGATGACCAAGTGCTGGATGAGTTTCTCTGCTTCTTATGTACAGTTCCCATGATCGGGACAGTCCCGCTATTTGGAGACTGTCCTGCTATCCCACTTGCGGGTGAAAATTTCCCGAGGGCAGGAGGGGGGCAGTTGAGGGGAGCCCTGCTGCCCAACTGCTGCAAGAAGGGAGGAAGGGAGGGAGCCGGGGGCTGCCCGATTGCTAAGGGAGCACTGGGCACTCCCCCCGAAAATGATGAAAACGGGGGTTGCAGTGCTAGGCTACGTCACCTCTACCCAAGGACACATCTGCTCCATAGCTCTGCCCCCTTTTTGAACCAGTGGGAAAAGTTGGGAGGTATGAGTTCCCCATGTACAGTCAGCCTATATTCTCTTATGATAACGCAGGTGTGCGTTGTTAAAGAGTTTGGGTGAGATGTACTAAGCTTGAAAAGTGATAAAATTGACCGTGATAAACCACCAGCCAATCAGCTACTACCTGACATTGTTCAAACACAGCCTGTGAGATCACAGGTAGGAGCTGATTGGGTGGCTGTTTACCACTCTCCATTTTATCACTTTTCAAGCTTAGTACATCTGGCCCTTTATCTTGCTCCTTCAGTGTTGCCATTGTGTGTAAAGATGTGCAGTTTAATTCTACAGAAATCCAAATGCACCCTAATTTTGTGGATTCAAACCGGACCGAAACCCGTCCTGCATCTCCTGGGGAGTTCCGATCTGAGCTAAGATCCTAATTGGATCCTCCCGTAGTTCATATTTGGGATTTGATTTTCAGTTCTGGATTGTAAAAATGACATGATTTTAGATGTTTTTATTGATTTTTTTATTGAATTTTATCAATGATTGTTGCTAAAAACGGAATCTGAACCAAAACACTTGCCAAAACTCCAATGTTTAATTAGAACCAAAACCACAACATGTGCTCCACACAGTTCAAGCCATACAGTATATGCAGACAATCAATCAAAAAATTGCTCTGCAGGACAGTTGCTTGATGCGAGCACTATGGAATGCGGCCATTTGGTCTACAGCATGATGGGCAACATTTATTAGGTCAACACCATTAGTTCGACATGGGAAAAGGTCGACATGGGAAAAGGTCGACATGGTTCTAGGTTGAAAGGTCATTAGTTCGACAGGTTGTTAGTTCGACAGTTCATTACTTCGACATTGTCTAGGTTAACAGTGAAAAGGTTGACATGGGGTTTTTCACTGTTTTTTGAGCCAACATGTGCCGACAGGCGGTATTTCATGTCCTACCATCCACTAGGGCGTGGTGGGAGAATAAAATAGTGTGCCCGACGAATTGCGAGCGCAGCAAGCGCTGCGAGGGGATGCGGTGCACTTTAAACTGTGTCCATGTTGACTGTGTTGACATTCAGGTAAAAAAAACTGTGAAAAACCCCATGTCTACCTTTTGACTGTCGACCTAGACATTGTCGAACTAATGACCTGTCAAATTAATGACCTTTCGACCTAGAACCGTGTCGATCTTTTCCAATGTCAACCTAATCGACCTAATGGTATTGACCTAATGACTGTTGACCATCATGCTGTAGATCAAATGATCCCAACCCGAGCACTATAACTGTCTGCTTCTGTTGCGTTGAGGATAAAAAGAACATTGAAGCTTCTCAGCCATCGATAGTGTAGATCCATTGGTTCTCGATCATCAATGACATCATCCATACAGTAGGTACCAAAGAACAGATGTCTGTAAATCATCGATTGTCAATGGGACATCCCTAAGTGAAATAGGTTAAATCTGCTTTACGGTAGAATTTGGGTATGGGTCATAGGGTCGACTTAATGAAGGTTGACACCTAAAATAGGTCGAAAGGGTCAGAAGGTTGAAACAAGCATTAGGTTGACAATGGCAAGGTCAACAGTCAAGAGTTTTTCAAGTTTTTTGGGCCCGACATAGTCGACATGGACACCGACTAAGCGTCCCCTTGCATGGCTCGATGAGCCTGCCATGCTTCAGGTATGGTGCTTTGCTGCGCTTGGCACACTATTATACCACACCATAGTGGATGGTAGGGTATGAAATACCGCCTGATGGCACAAGTCAGCAAAAAAAAAAAATTAATAACTCATGTTGAACTTTTTGACCATCGACCATCTCATTGCGACCGAATATCCCGGTGAATTTCATGGCTGAAAGGCACAGGAGGATAGTCAGAAAGATGAAAATAATTTTGTTGTAGGGTATGCGGTAATACATTCCAGACAGTCTACAAGTAGCAGTCTGGAGACTTTCTTAGCTACAGTATTTTCACTTTAGATTAATATTGGCATGTTAGGAAAGCGTTTTCCAGGCTGTTCTATGAACTAGTAAGCTTCCATAAATATGATAAGTACAAAATGTTCCGTCACATGAGTTTCCTCGTTTGCTCTGTGATTCTCGTGTCAATCCCGGATTTTTCTTTTTCACAGTAAAATAATAAATGTGTGCTGCAACAGATACAACTTTCATGCCTACAGGGAAAAGGGGAATTATATCAGGGACCCTATTTATCATTATTCTTAGAAAATATCCATTAGTAATCATCTACTGTGATCAGTGATGGTCCCTACTTAACTTTAAGGAGGGGGGCTGCTGCTACCCCCGTGCCGTAGAGAAGACACCCATCCTTGAGTTCTGGCACCTGTGCAATGGATCTGGCAGGCGCCAGGAACAGCACATGCATAAAATCTACTGTGCAACTGCGCATGGGCAAAACACCGGCTTCTATGGACTGCATCATCTGCAGCCCATGGAAGTCGGGTAGGGCTGATAATCCGTCTGGGCGTGGCTTCCTACTAATCACAACCTCGTCTGGCAGTCCCGGAGGAAAGGAAAAACTCCCGCTGGAGCTACATGTAGTGTCTGCGACCAGAAGGTGGGATTCCAATAGGAGGTCACTGCCAGTCGCAATGATACAGAGCAGGGTGGCAGACTTTTCCTGTTGGGGGCTGCAGCCCAATATTAAAATACGCCACTGGTTGTCACTTGAGATGTGCGCTGACCATTTTTGCTGGATTAGGATTTGGCTTTGATTTGTTGCCGACGTAATTTTTGCCAGATCTGCGTGACAAAAAAAGCTAAAATCACTGAATTTGTGCCTTTTTATTTTGTTCTCAACATATTATTATGAATCTCAACAAACATTCATTTCCAGTCAGCTCAAAATATTGTTTTCACCAATACTGACCAAAGTCTGCAGCGAGCGGGATGGTTACTTGCAGCTCAATTAAAACTATGTGGATCACAGGGATTATAGATGCACGTGAAAAAAGTGCATTCATGTAAAGGCAACCAAACAGGTACAATTTACAGCAGCATACAGTGCATAATACAGCGGGTGTGGTACAGGGGTCCGACAGTCGGGATCCCGACAGTCATTAGCCCGTCGTCAGGATCCCGACTGGCCGGACTCAGACAGCACGGTGATCGCAACTAAGCCCCTTGTGGGCTCGCTGCGCTCGCCACCTATTCTATATTTTTGGAATGTGGGAGGAAACCGGAGTACCCGGAGGAAACCCACGGAAGCACAGGGAGAATATACAAACTTCGCACAGTTAGGGCCATGATGGGAACTGAACCCATGACCTCAGCGCTGTGAGGCAGTAATGCTAACCATTACACTGTCCGTACTGCACATGTAGAAGGCAGCCTTCACTTAAAAACCAGAAATGCAGTATCTGCCCCATGTAACCCTCTACACATGTACTCCACCTTTCCCCCGTAAGCGTATGGTATTTATAGCAACACATGCCCTGGACCCATGGCTCACACATATAAAATAACGCCACACTTGCCAATGTCAACAGAAAGAAAAAGCACCTCCGTTCTGCGACGCACATGAGCTGCCATGTCAGTTTTGTGGAATTTATCAGGATGGAAAGTCTCGTAAATATCAGCCTAGGACTGTGAACCGGCAGTTTACGAGAGTACAGTAAGAAGCTGTGGCCAGAAAACCGTCAATAAAAAAGAGCATATCTTAGCTATGAATTCCTTCCTAATCTAATATAAGTTTTACATTTTCTATTCCCACTGCGTGATTTATGAAATTACATTGGTATTTTCATGCTCCTGAAATAAGCCAATGAATGTATATTTTATAATAACAAACGTACCCATTCCTAAAAAAAAAAACATAAGATTGCCTCCACTGCCCCACACTGGCTGTCAGTGGTAAACACATGTCCTTAGACAGGGACTCTGTCCAGCTCTCTGTATTACAGTGTCTTTCAACCACTGTGGCGTGGCACACTAGTGTGCCTTGAGCTGTTCTCAAGTGTGCCCCCAGATCTAGAGATGCCCACACCAGTTTACAGCCACCACCAGTTCAACTGTTATTTACTGGTCTCTTCTTTTCATGTAAAGGGCCGATGTATTTTATTTTTGTAATAGTTTTTTTTCTTTTTTCCTGTGAGGGTCAATGTGTTTTGCCCTGTGGGGATCTCATGGTGTGCCTTGGCAATTTTTAAATCTTATTTAGTGTGCCGCAAGGTAAAAAGAGTGAAAATCACTGCTGTATATGAACTAAAACCAGTATAAATTCTATAAACGTACCTATACGTGGGAAGAGTTTGCTAAGTGGAAACAGTGTTGACAATAACTTTTTGAAGGCTCTGATTAGTGATGGCCATCGACCATCGATGATTCGAAATCTATATTAATTATAGGAAGCAGCTGAACAGCATCTTCTGTCAAAGGGAAATCGTGTTTCCCATTGTCTGCTGTAAAAGTATGTGACTTTAGGATGGCCATTGGTGGGTACATTATTGATGGTCACGAGTCATGATGCCATCGAAGCTTGACATCGATGCCATGGAACTATCAATGCTAAGGTTTGTACCCACTGATATACATCCCTCGTATTGGGAACAGCAGGCGGCGGGAAAACCAGGGAAGTGGGTGGGGCTTAGCGGGAGAAAAAAACACAGCTGTCTCTGTGCCATCTATGGCAGAAAACCATTGAAACTGTTAGCCATCGATGGCCATTAATAATATATGTTTCAAAGCCTACATCCTTCCTTGCAGGACCACTGCAGTGTTGTAAAGTGTTACTGTAACAACAGTCTGGTTTACTTAAAAAAAAAAAAAAAGATATAAAAATGCAAATAAAATACAATATTTCCAACTTGCTGGACGGGCAGAGGTAGAATTAATGAGAGCAGCAGGTGTTTCAGAGTCACTGTGCAGCTGGTGCAATGGACTCATTATCAGATCTGGTAACTGCACAGTGCTGTGCACACACTGAGGCTTAGTGGAATGGAATGTCAGGCAGATCCACTGTCTGATCAGATAATACCGCACCTGTTATCTCTCCATGCCCTGGTAATACACTTCTGCGCTTCCTGAGCCTGGGTCGGGGAGGCCACATCTGACCGCACTAATGAGAAAATAACGCTGATGAGCACAACAAGCAGCTTCTTCTACCCATGACAAATAGGGACAAGCAGTCAGGGGAGGCAATGCCTCCCCTGTCATCAACGATTACCATAATAAAATAGTATTATTTGTCATAAGTATATGCTTTACATTATTGTAATCATTTTTACCCCATTATTATTTTTTCATTGGTTACGGAGGCACAGAGAGCAGTGCCTCCAGCTGTCAATGTAAAAGGTTCAGAAACAGGGGGTATGCAGGGGCGGGGCCAAGCTGCAGGCTGTAAAAGCCTGTTATACTGTACATTAATATAAAAAGTTGGGAAGTATAACTGTGGTAGGTAAATATAAGGACTGTTCACAGGGATTGTTGGATTACCTGGAACAAGAAAGAATGCGTCAGCATACGTTAAACTTAAATATTACTTAATATGACACCAGAAAGTCTCTGATTTAGTAGGACATCAAAAAACACCACCTTAATGTCAGACCAGGTGGTTTCAGTCCCAAAAGTGATCACTTTTTATTCAATTACAGCCAGTACACTTTTTGGTAGGGGGGAGCAAAATGTATAGATACGCCACTGCCAGAGGCATACCTGCAATCCTGTGCTCTCCAGCTACCTCTACAATAGTACCAACCATCAGTGTATGAACCATATAATAGAAAAACAGGTTGCCAATATAATAATAATAATAATAATAATAACAATCATTTTATTTATATAGTGCTCTTAGGGCTCAAGCAGCTTAATATGAGAAGATGCTCTTCATAAGCAAATGCAGTTCCATTAATATATTTAATATAAATATTGCACATGTTCTATTGCCTAAGCTTCCTGGGTTCTAGACATTGGCACGCTAGGTGGTACTTGTGGATGTTTTTACCACATATTATTGCAAAACTCTTGTTATTTTAGGATGAGATATGTAACACCTTTATTACTCCACATAATGCTAAATTATACATATAAACTCAAGATAGGTTTCATTAGTGGGCAATACGTGTAATTGTGCACAGAATTGTGTCTGTCTGTTGTGCGTTATTGGCTCTTCTCACTCTTTATTGGTAAAGCCTGAATTCCAGTTGGAGACTTGTATTACACTGCGACTGGCGCCTTGGCCATGAAGCAGGATTTGTTATGGGCTGAGCATTACAAAAATCAGCTAAATATACGTTATCTTGACCTAATTGGCTTAAACACCTTTGCTTAGACGGTGAGTCACATGCAATGTATTATGGCACCAGCAGACAGACAGTCACAGCGACATATCGACGGAACTCGGCAGGGGTCTGATTGTGTCAGTAATAATACTTATATAAGCCCTGCTTTCAGTAGGCTGCGTTGCCTTTTAAGGGGTGTGTTTGAAATTCACTTGTGAGCAGCATGATCAAGATGGTACCACAAAAGTCTGCCTAGGAACTGTGCACTCAGCCATATGTAACCCCGTGTCTCCCCTGTCTAGAACATTGCACAGCAATCTATATCTGAACTGTCTCTGCATATTTGTTATCTACCTGGCTGTCGCGGTGACCAGTGGTGCTGCTGATGTGCTGTGCAGCTCGGCGGTTATGTGTTCCCTGCCTGATAACTGTACTGTCTACCTATCTGGCTACTGCGGTGACCAGTGGCTCCTCTGATGGCTGCCTAGTGTGCAGCTTGGGAGGTATGTGTTCCCTGCCTGATAACTGTACTGTCTACCCACCTGGCTACTGAGGCGACCAGTGGCTCTGCTGATGGCTGCCTAGTGTGCAGCTCGGCAGGTATGTGTTCCCTGTGTGATAACTGTACTGTCTACCCACCTGGCTACTGCGGCGACCAGTGACTCCGCTGATGGCTGCCTAGGCGCCATCAGCGCCTAGGCAGGTAGGCGCCTAGGTATGTGTTCCATGTGTGATAACTGTACTGTCTACCTACCTGGCTACTGCAGCGACCAGTGGCTCCGCTAATGGCTGCCTAGTGTGCAGCTCGGCAGGTATGTGTTCCCTGTGTGATAACTGTACTGTCTACCCACCTGGCTACTGCGGTGACCAGTGGCACCGCTGATGGCTGCCTAGGCGCTGTGCAGCTCGGCAGGTATGTGTTCCCTGCGTGATAACTGTACTGTCTACCCACCAGGGCTGCCGAGAGGGAGGGGGAGAGGGTACTAATTACCCGGGCCCGGGCTTGCTGGAGGGGCCCAGTGGGGGCCCTGGTCTGCCCCCCTTCCCCCTCCGTCCCTCTCGGGCAGCACACACCTACAGAATGTGCTGTGCTGACAGCGTGAGAGCTTATGCTGAGCCTGCTGCCAGCACAGCACATGCTGTAGGTATGTGCTGCTGATGCTGAGGGGGGTGGAAACAAGAACACTCCTCCCTCAACTTTAAAGTGTGTTTTCACCCCCCAAATGTTTTGGGAGCATGGTATCGCAAGTTGGACATGGCTCCCGCGATTAGGCCACGCCCCCCCACATTTTACTGGGGCCCGGCATTCCTCTCGGCTGCCCTGCTACCCACCTGGCTACTGCGGCGACCAGTGGCTCTGCTGAGGGCTGCCTAGTGTGCAGCTCGGCAGGTATGTGTTCCCTGTGTGATAACTGCACTGTCTACCCACTTGGCTACTGCGGTGACCAGTGGCTCTGCTGATGGCTGCCTATGTGCTGTGCAGCTCGGCGGGTATGTGTTACCTGTATGATAACTGTACTGTCTACCCACCTGGCTACTGCGGCGACCAGTGGCTCCGCTGATGGCTGCCTAGGCGCTGTGCAGCTCAGCGGGTATGTGTTCCCTGCCTGATAACTGTACTGTCTACCTACCTGGCTACTGCGGCGACCAGTGGCTCCTCTGATGGCTGCCTAGTGTGCAGCTTGGCAGGTATGTGTTACCTGTGTGATAACTGTACTGTCTACCCACCTGGCTACTGCGGCGACCAGTGGCTCCGCTGATGGCTGCCTAGGCGCTGTGCAGCTCGGCGGTTATGTGTTCCCTGCCTGATAACTGTACTGTCTACCTATCTGGCTACTGCAGCGACCAGTGGCCCTGCTGATGGCTGCCTAGTGTGCAGCTCGGGAGGTATGTGTTCCCTGCCTGATAACTGTACTGTCTACCTACCTGGCTACTGAGGCGACCAGTGGCTCTGCTGATGGCTGCCTAGTGTGCAGCTCGGCAGGAATGTGTTCCCTGTGTGATAACTGTACTATCTACCTACCTGGCTACTGCGGTGACCAGTGGCACCGCTGATGGCTGCCTAGGCGCTGTGCAGCTCGGAGGGTATGTGTTCCCTGCGTGATAACTGTACTGTCTACCCACCTGGCTACTGCGGCGACCAGTGGCTCTGCTGATGGCTGCCTAGTGTGCAGCTCGGCAGGTATGTGTTCCCTGTGTGATAACTGTACTGTCTACCCACCTGGCTACTGCGGGGACCAGTGGCTCCGCTGATGGCTGCCTAGGCGCTGTGCAGCTCGGCGGGTATGTGTTCCCTGTGTGATAACTGTACTGTCTACCTACCTGGCTACTGCATCGACCAGTGGCTCCGCTGATGGCTGCCTAGTGTGCAGCTCGGCAGAAATGTGTTCCCTGTGTGATAACTGTACTGTCTACCTACCTGGCTACTGCGGTGACCAGTGGCACCGCTGATGGCTGCCTAGGCGCTGTGCAGCTCGGAGGGTATGTGTTCCCTGCGTGATAACTGTACTGTCTATCCACCTGGCTACTGCGGCGACCTGTGGCTCTGCTGATGGCTGCCTAGTGTGCAGCTCGGCAGATATGTGTTCCCTGTGTGATAACTGTACTGTCTACCCACCTGGCTACTGCGGCGACCAGTGGCTCTGTTGATGGCTGCCTAGGCGCTGTGCAGCTTGGCAGGTATGTGTTCCCTGCGTGATAACTGTACTGTCTACCTACCTGGCTACTGCAGCGACCAGTGGCTCCGCTGATGGCTGCCTAGTGTGCAGCTCGGCAGGTATGTGTTTCCTGTACGATAACTGTACTGTCTACAAACCTGGCTACTGCGGTGACCAGTGGCTCCGCTGGTGGCTGCCTAGGCGCTGTGCACCTCGGCGGGTATGTGTTACCTGTGTGATAACTGTACTGTCTACCTACCTGGCTACTGCGGCGACCAGTGGCTCAGCTGATGGCTGCCTAGGTGCTGTGCAGCTCGGTGGTTATGTGTTCCCTGCCTGATAACTGTACTGTCTACCTACCTGGCTACTGCGGTGACCAGTGGCGCCACTGATGGCTGCCTAGTGTGGAGGTCGGCAGGTATGTGTTCCCTGTGTGATAACTGTACTGTCTACCCACCTGGCTACTGCGGTGACCAGTGGCTCAGCTGATGGCTGCCTAGGCGCTGTGCAGCTCGGCGGGTATGTGTTCCCTGCGTGATGACTGTACTGTCTCTGTTGTATTGTTGCCTGCCTGTCTGCTGCAATGATCAGTGGCGCCGCTGATGGCTGCCTAGTGTGCAGCTCGGCAGGTATGTGTTCCCTGTGTGATAACTGTACTATCTACCTACCTGGCTACTGCGGCGACCAGTGGCGCCACTGATGGCTGCCTAGTGTGCAGGTCGGCAGGTATGTGTTCCCCGTGTGATAACTGTACTATCTACCTACCTGGCTGTTGCGGCGACCAGTGGCGCCACAACAGTCAGGAAGGCTGTGCATGTTATTTTGTGCATGTTATTACAGGCAGGGCTTTACCTCTCCTTTCTCTAACCTTGCTGTCTTTTTCCCCTCTTCCTCAGTCTTTCACACCACCACCCCTACATCCACACTGTAACTATATCCCTCGTTCTTTCCCTTTTTCTGTGTCTATGAGATCCCCGTCTCTGACCTGCTTCCCTTGTAGTTTCTCCCAGGGGTGTCAGTTTTCTTTGCCGTTGTGCCAGCGGCCGCCATTGGTGAATGTGGGAAGACTTTACGGTATACAATGAATGAGTGGTGGGATAGCCACATAATCTCAGACTGTGCATGTTAAATACCAACTAATCAGCACTGAAGTGACATTTATAATTGGCATAACATAAAATGATACAGAGTAGCTGATTGGTTGCCATAGACCACTTCTGTTTCCTCTGGCTTACTTCTCCTCCCTTATCACTGGGCCTTATTCCTGTTTATTCTCAGAGGCAAATTCCTTCTCAAATGGACAGAACGATGCGCACTGCAGGTGGGGCAGATATAACATGTGCATATATAATTAGATTTGGGTGGGGTTTTCCTTCAAAGTGAGATCTATATTGCAGTGTAGAAATAAAGCAGTCAGTATTTTCCCTGCACAGAAACAAAATAACTCACCCAAATCTAATTTTCTATGCACATGTTACTTCTGCCCCCCCCCCCGCAGTGCACGTGATTTTGTTCATTTGAGAATGAATTTGCCTCTGAGAGTGAACCAGAATAAGGGCCAGAATCAAGGTGAACCAGGGAAGGTGTCCTTTCTAGTGTGGCCAGATATACACTAGAATTCTATACTAACATGCTGGATTATAAGGCTACTAACAAGGGTGTGGTATGAATCACCGACAGTCGGGATCCCGACAGTCATTATACGCGACGTCGGGATCCCGACTGCCTGATCTCAGACAGCGTGGCCAGAGCAACAAAGCCCCTTGCGGGCTCGGTGATGAGCTAGCACCCTATTCTATTCTCCCTCTATGGATCTTTCTACTGCATTTGATGCTGTGGACCATGGGATTATGATGTGGTGTTCCACAAGGTTCTATACGATCCCCCATGCTTTTTGCAGTGTACATGCTTCCACTGAATGAAATAATGAGACTCAGAGGTGTCTCATTATTTTATGTTGTCTAAGGGGCCCACTGCTGCCCAGACCAAAAATTATTTTTTCCTGCGTCAGTGGAGATGGACCCAAGTATATGTTTACACCAGGCCTCATAACCCAGAAGTCCTGCCAGTGACCAGACTCCATGGTCCACCATTGCTATGCAGATGATACACAACTATAACTGTACTGAGAACCCAATAACCCTAAATGCGCTCCAGGA
This sequence comes from Crinia signifera, assembly GCF_055691185.1. Taxonomy (NCBI): domain Eukaryota; kingdom Metazoa; phylum Chordata; class Amphibia; order Anura; family Myobatrachidae; genus Crinia; species Crinia signifera. The sequence goes on from NC_139220.1 coordinate 34,407,931, forward strand.
GTGGATGAGTGCCAGTCTTAACTCCATCCACTGGCTGCGTGGATATGGTGAGTTATTTTCAAGAAAGGCTACTGACTTTCAAAGCCCTACATGACCAGGGTCCAAGGAACCTGAAGCAGCTTCTGATTCTTTACTGTCCAGCTCCCTTATCTGATCTCATATGTAGATGAGGGACTATTAGCAGGACCTAAAATCCAGAAGTCAGATCCAGAAATTCTTCCTACCTTATATGAGATGCGTATTTTGGCCCAGTACAATGATGATAAGATAAATGTATAGAGGCAGAGTTGTGCACTGGGTACATTGTCTATGCCAAAAGGACACTGCATGCGCTTCCTTGACAACCAAGCCTCTCACTTGTCCCAGCGGCATGGCACCTGCAGAGTCACCCGCAACCTCCTTAGCATGCTCCATGTTCTCTCAACTTCTCCCACCCCCTCATAGTGGCAGCATGACATCACGTATTAGTTGGCAGGTCTTCCACAAGGCACATTATAGTAGTAACCAGGGACAAACTGGGGCTCGTAATCAGGCGGGGCAGTGTACTGTGGTGACCCCGCACAGAAAGGGGGTGTGATCATGGGGTAAGGTGCCACGACTCAACGTGGCCTGGACTGGCGTCATGCCCTTGTGTCTTTGTATCTGATCAGCACAGAGCCACGGTACCTGTACCTTCGCTTCCCCATGATACAGTACCCACACGTGGATTATAAGGTGCCACCTAGAACAACACTCTGCCACCAGTGCACCTACCACAGTGCTGCCGCAGAACCCACTTTTACACTCTTTACTCATTGCTTATTCCGGCAGCCGTGGAAACGTAAAAATGATTCAACGAAGGCTGTTGCTTCATTAGATAAAAATATACATATATGTCGCTACCTGCAATTACAGCGGGAGCCTGCGGCTAGTAAACATACGCCCGATGGGCGCCAGGAGGCTTGTGAAGTTAACATATCTCCCTCAATGTTTAATTAGAAAACAATGCGTTTGTCAGCAGATTATGAAAGGAGGAAGGCGCACGAGTTCCTTATTCTCGTGCAGGTGATGGGAATTCCTGAGTGCGCTGGGTGGCTCTGGGAACCCATGGCAGTGATAGGAGCCAGAAGATTAATGATTAGCATCCTGTCATAAAAGTATAGTTTATGGAAAGTTCACTTTATGATCGTGTAAGGGCAATAAAAATTTATGGGTGGAATGGAGCCCGAGCTCTGACCTTGACACTGTTTACACTGCCAGATCTTGTTACACCACTTAGTCACATCTCAGGCCTCCCATTGGCCAGCCTCTCATCCGGCCGCCTTCCCATTGGCCCCCGCCGTGAGACGAAGGCATAAGAAGGAAGTAGGGTATTTAGTTTAATAATTTAATAGGTGATGGTGCTATTTCTTATCTCATTAAGCCCTTCACTATCCCAGCCTTGCAATTGGGATATCTAGATACTTGCTCAGAGCCATTAATGAATTTTATTTTATGAGTTCTATATAAATCACCTTTTAAGATTTGTCCACTTATAGTATATCAATGTATTTGTTCAAGATCTGGCCCGGCTTGAGGATGCGGCTAGTGACTGCTGTGTAGGCTGCGGAGAGTTTACTACGGTGTTAGCAGTTTGCATTATGCCGGACAGTATTTAGACTGCTCTTATGTTTATGCACCATAAAGCATAAGGCAGCTGCTGGTGAACGTTCTTAACAGAGCAGCTGTCAGGGGCCCCATTACAGGTCCCGTGTATGCCGCAGTTATTATGTAGGCCTAATACTAGAGTGCAGGTGGAGGTGTTGCCCATAGCAACCACTCAGCTTCAATCTATGGTTTATCAAGTGCATTTTATAATATAATAGCTAGAACTTCTTCACCTGTCTGGTTGCTATGGGCAACTTCTACACTCTCCTAAACTCTCCTATACATCTACCCTCTTTTCTGTTACATACAGGAACAAAGGATTTCATACTATAGATAATTGCAGATGGGGTTTTCGTTATAATGGGGGCAACAAGAAACTTTATGCCCCCTGCCAAAAAAATTGTGGCGCCTTCTAAATACATATGTTACCTTTATTTATTTTTATACAGTACATGCTCATTGACAGAGGTTCCTTGCTTGTTACCAGGGGTTACATGCTTGTTGCCAGGTTTTTCCTGCTTGTTGCCAGGTGTTTTTCCTGCTTGTTGCCAGGGGTTTCTTACTCATTGCCAGGGGTTACATGTTCATTGCCAGAGGTTCCCTGCTTGTTGCCAGGGCTTACATGCTTGTTGCTAGGTATTTTCCTGCTAGTTGTAAAGGTTTCATGTTTGTTTCCAGGGGTAACATGCTCATTGCCAGGAGTTTCTTGCTCACCACCAGAGGTTATGTGCTTGTTGTCAGGATCTTCTTTTCATGCTCACTGCCAGGGGGTAATGCTTATTGCCATGGGTTACATGCTCATTGCCAGGGGTTTCATGTTTGTTGCCAGAAATGACATGCTCATTGCCAGGGGTTTCATGCTCATTTCCAGGAGTGTCATGCTCATTGCTAGGGGAGTCATGCTCATTGCCAGGGGGTTACATGTTCATTGCCATGGGTTACATGCTCATTGCCAGGGCATTCTTGTTTGTTGTCAGAAGTTATTTGCACATTTCCAGGGTTACATGTTCATTGCCAGGGGTCTCATGCTTATTGCCAGGGGGTTACATTCTCATTTCCAGTGGTTACATGCTCGTTGCCATGAGTTTATTTTTCTGCTTGTTGCCAGGGGGTTACATGATCGTTGCCATGGAGTAGGTGCACACAGCATGACAGCACTCCCCAAATCCAGCATTTCCAAGTAGCACTGTATGCGTTGCGTCCCGTGACAGATGCTAGCATCTGTCTCCTCCAAGGTGGTGGTTTTTGGATGGGCGCAGGGTGTTTGTCTGCAGATTGGATAGAGACCCTGTGCCTCCATAACACCGTTCCTCCCTCCTGCGTTGTTATGTCACTGGCTGATACTATAACTAGGGAGCTTTTTTGGGTGGACAAAACAAGGCCTAGTAGCAATCTCAAATATAAGACTACTATGCAATTACTTCTTGCTCTTAATAAAAGCACATGTACAGTATAGTAACTAATGAATAAACATTCAAGTAAATGTTAGTGCTAGTAAATGCATAAAAGTTTATATGTTGGGTTTCCCATACCCTTTGTGTTGCTGAGTGCTCCTTGCAAAACACCTGAATCTCTCCTACTCATCTTAACATGATGTGGGAAATGCTAGGCCAGTCCAACAAGCCAAGTCAGTCCAAGTCAGTGTGACAATGCAGTGCCCTGTCCATGGTACTGAAAGGATTAATACAATAAGCATAGGTTACTGTCAGGACATACATGGAATTCTATAGGTGCAAGCAATGAAATATATTGCTATATAGGATCTACATGGTTTACTTGGTTCTAGAGTATATGGCTGCTATATATCTCTGTCTGATATACTGTATCAGCCAATTGAACTAGAATTGTTGAAACAATTGCTTTTAGTTTGATCTACAGCTTCCTGTTTATGGATGACAGTTGGCTTCCAGGGATCTTTGCTTTTCTAAGCCAATCAGAGGCCTTTTTAGTGCACAACATCCGTAGACAATGGTTTTACCCAGCAGCTCCACCTCATCAGCACCAGTGAGGCTCAGAAGATGTTGCCTCCTCATTGAGGCAAGAGGTTCTCCAGAAGGACCCTTATTGGGACTCTGTCTTAGGTGGAAGAGACTATATGGGGAATTTTCAAATTTGGATTTGTTTTTTCAAATAGAGGTTACATGATTTTTGCGGTACAAAAATTATTTAAAAATAAAAACAAAGTGGCGATTCTGAGTCACATGGATCTGCAGGCACATGTGTGGGCAGTGTTCAATCTCCATCTGCGTGTATGTACAGTATGAATGGTAATGATGAATGATCCAAAAGGTAGTCAGAACTGCAGAGCAGATAATCGGGACGGACCTTCCCTCTGTCCAGGACCTGTACCCGTCCAGAGCAAAAAAGTGGGCAACGAAGATATTCAAGGACCAACTACATCCTAGCCATGGCTTGTTTTACCTGCTGCCATCACGCAGATGCTACAGGGCTATTTCCACCAGGTCCACCAGAAGCCCAAAAAACTTCTTCCCTCAAGCAGTTCACCTATTGACACGTGAACTCATGAACTCCTCACTGTCTAGTCGCGCCATAACCCTTTGCACATAATCTAACACGGTGTCCCCTTGGAATAACTTTCTGTATGACTGTACGTGTTCCCCCACCTGTTTATATTGTTTATTGTTTATACTGTATGCTGTTTACTTGTTACCCACCTGGCTGCTGCACAGCAAACCGAAAACAAATTCCTAGTATACGCAAGTATACCTGGCCAATAAAGCTGATTCTGATTCTCCATAAGTGCGACTCAGAATAGCAAAGAATTGTAGCTACATGTCCATGACATTACCGGTGCTTAGGATGCCACACTAATTCACCCAATTCACACAGAGAGAATTCCGTAACGGAACGCATGCAAAATTGAGTACATTTACTTGTGTGATTGCGCTGCGCTATATGCTAATACTCGCTATTAACATCCATGAAGGGAGCTACATCGGAATCAGGCCAAGATATTATTTCAAACTGACAGTAAGACATATTGACCTGATGTAGTTTACAACACAATGACATTTATGAATAATTGAACCTGCTGCATTGTTTTGCATCTTCAAATGCAAGCGCGGCCACAAAGGTCATATTAATATAAATGTTACCAGCTGTTATATTCTAAATAAAGAAGTGTTCTGGGATAATAGCTGTTGTATCGGCCCTATCATAGCATCTTCCCATAACAAGAAGTAAAGATACTTCCTGACATTAATATAGATCATAGCTGTGTATTGCCAAGTGGGAGGAATTAATAAAATAACAGGAGCGTTTGTCATTCATTAAATATATCTAGTACACTTTCCCTCCCGCCCGCCCCTGCAGCTGCTGCCTTGCTAGGAGGGAACTGGGGGGGCTGATTCAGAATTAAGTTGGGTACACACTATATCGATTGGCGGTGCTTCTGGATGAACCATATAGGCCATACACACTGAATGATATCGTTAACAATATATCTCGGTGACGTCACCTGGTCCCACATCGAGCATGCAGTCAACGATATAGTCAAATTTGATTGCAGGGAAATGGATAGACGCGCTGGGGATGGAAATATACAGCCACCTCTGAATCCAGCTCAGAGCTCTATATTTAATTCCCAGGACATAATAGCAATGTAACTGTGACTGACTTTGTAACTCTGGTTCTGAAGATAAAAAGTACTTGGATTGGCTTCATTATTGACAGATGCAACATTGAGGTCACAGTGGCTCAATTAACTGCAGATTCTGTGGTTTTTTTTAACCTTTTACCGGATCCCATTATGGTAATTTTGTTTTTGTAGGAAATTCCATTTCCTGCATCCCTCCGCCCCCCCCCCCCCCACTCCTCCTCTCTCCTGCTCCTCTCTCCCCCTCTCCCTCCTGTCTCCCCTCCCCCCTCCTATTTCCCTTCCCTCTTTCTCTGTCTCCCTGCACCTTCCTGTCTTCCCCTCCTCCTCCTCTCTCCCTCCCCCTCCTCTTTCCCTTTCTCCCTATCTCCCCCTCCCCAATACTCTCTCCCCCTATCTTCATTTCCCAACTCTCTCCCTCCCCTCTCTACCCCCCCTTCTCTCTCCCTCCCTCTTCCCTGCTGTCTCTTCCCCTGCCCATTCTCTATCTTCTCTATTTCTTTTCCTCCCATCTCTCTCCTCCTTCTCTCTCACAGTCGCTACCTGGTTTGATAGTAAAAATGGGCCCCCTTCAGCTCTGGGCCCCATAGCAACTGCACCCTTTGCACCTATGGTAGTTACGCCCCTGCCCCCAGTCCTGCATTTATAGACACCATGCCCCCAGTCCTGCTTTTATAGACACCATGCCCCCAGTCCTGCTCCTCACCTACAGCTCTTTCCAGTTTTTCAGGCTTTCCGCTAGGTCTTATTTTCGCGGTAGGGCTTATTATCGGGGAAACACAGTAATACTGGTCTCATTACAGAGCTGGATATACTGTAAGGTTCTTATTGTACCTGGTGCTTCAGTGAAAAGAGCAGCTTAATAGATGTACAGAGCGTGGGTGGCAGGGTCCATGTTCCTTTTAGTGAATTCCAATTTACGTGGGATCACACATCAAAGAGTGACAGCAGCTGACACATATAGTGGTAAGACTCATTGTGATGGACTGGTGATGATTTACCCTGAACAAAATTCTGACTTTGAAATGTGTTTGTATGGAAATAGTCCAGCTGTTGCAATTCAGTGGTGTATATATAATAAAACAAAGTATTCTAATGCTGTGTACACACTGCTGCAATTATGCTGTGTACACACTGCTGCAATTAGTCATGAAATCGCTGGCAAAATGGTCGCTCAGTGACCATATTGCCAGTTATTTCATGTGCAGCCAGCGACAAATGACTGGGAGCGCGCTCCCGCGGCCAGCCCTTCATGGTCGCTGGTCGCAGGAGCTTGCTCCTCCGATTCTGCCTAAAAATTGCTGGTCGCTGGTGCACAAAGCACTGTGCACCAGAGACCAGCGATATTTACCCTCCAGCGCCGGCCGGGACCCGCCCTCCCGCCCTGTCACAGAGTGACATGCCGGCCCGGGACCCGCCCACCCTCCCTGTCACAGCGTGACATGCCGGCCGGGACCCGCCCACCCGCCCTGTCACAGCGTGACACACGCGCACCCCCTGCTTCCTCCTCCTTCCCTGGCTGCGCATACAGCACAGAAGCTGCTGCGCAAATCTCTCCCCCACTGTGCCAGTACCCACACCTCCTGCGCACCCCACAGCCGCACTAGTCAGTAAGTGCATAGGCTGTCTTTAGAGGGCATTGGTGTTGGGCAGCATGATTATGTTCATGCTGCCCATCGATGGTGATTTGCACCATCGGTGGGCGGCATGAGCATTACCATGCTGCCCCACACCAATAGTATGTGACATTGAAAAAATGAAGGGGGCATTGGTGTCGGGCAGCATGATTATGTTCATGCTGCCCATCGATGGTGATTTGCACCATCGGTGGGCGGCATGAGCATTACCATGCTGCCCCACACCAATAGTATGTGACATTGAAAAAATGAAGGGGGCATTGGTGTCGGGCAGCATGATTATGTTCATGCTGCCCATCGATGGTGATTTGCACCATCGGTGGGCGGCATAAGCATTACCATGCTGCCCCACACCAATAGTATGTGACATTGAAAAAATGAAGGGGGCATTGGTGTCGGGCAGCATGATTATGTTCATGCTGCCCATCGATGGTGATTTGCACCATCGGTGGGCGGCATGAGCATTACCATGCTGCCCCACACCAATAGTATGTGACATTGAAAAAATGAAGGGGGCATTGGTGTCGGGCAGCATGATTATGTTCATGCTGCCCATCGATGGTGATTTGCACCATCGGTGGGCGGCATAAGCATTACCATGCTGCCCCACACCAACCCATGTCAATCATAAATTAATTTAAATAGAGGGTAAAAAAAAATCTAGTCAAAATTGCTAGCAATTTTCATGGAAAATTGCTGGTCCCTCTGAAAAACTGGACACTGAGCAATATATTGCTGAGAAATATATTGCGGAGATATATTGCAAGTACACTGAGCAATATATTACTCAGCAATATATTGCAAGCAATATATTGCTAGCAATATATCTCCCCTGTGTGTACACACCATAAAGGTGCGATGCACAGGTGATGCCGGCAATGTGACTATTTAACAGCATATAAATGCCAGCAATTGTACCATTAATCATTACACCTTTGCTCCGACATTTGACCCCTAAATTCCCAGGCATTGGGTCCCCCGGCGCTCTTACGCTCGACGGGGGGTCATGCGGCCGCCGCTGCACTCCACGGGGGTGTGTGTGTGTGTGTGTCATCCGGCCACCGCGGCTGCGTTCCACGGGGAGGGGGGGGCGGCCCGACAGTCATGACCCGGTCCAGTTCTCGTCCCGCTCGACTGCATCTTGGCAGGTGGGATTCAATGTGTCGTCTACCGAAAAGGGGGTGCGCCCGCGAGAAACGGCCGTGGATCGTCGAGATCCGGGCGTGGGCTCGACAATCCATGGCTGTTCTCGGCAAAACGAGCCTGACTGCTTTTAAACTCGGGAAAGACAGCATTGAATATGCGCCCGCCATTATTTCCCCCATCGGAAATAGCGGCGGGGGATTGAATATCCCCCTAAGTCGCAGGGTCTAATGTAAATGTCACCATAGGCAAACAAAGCTTATTGATTACGCCGGCGCATGTAAATGATATTGAAATTCATTTCTCTTACTAACAATATCCTTATTACCATTTTGGCCTGTAATAGAACTTTGGTTGGATCTCAGCCTATTTATGGGACATATCGGGGGAGATGACCTAAATTGCCAGTATGGATTGCAATCAATATGTTGACAGTCAATAGGCCATCAACTGCTGGCCAACAGACCATATGTCGACATGAAAAGGTCAACATGCCTTAGGTCAACACTGAAAATGTCAACATGAAAAAGGTGAACATGAATGTTTCACTTTTGTTCTTATGCAAGTGGAAGCAAGCCATGCGAAAAAGACACAGTACACTTATACGATGTAGATGTCAACGCAAGTCGACATAGACACCAACAAACATAAAAAACTCACGTCAACATATTGCTTGCGTCGACACTTCGGCCCCAGTTGACCTAAGCCATGTCAACCTTTTTAATGTGTCGACCTATGGCCTGTACCCACAAGATTGATGACATATCATACCGCGTTCTCTTCGGACTTCATAACTAGGGATGCCAATCCCGGGGCATTTTTTCAATTCCAGGATCCAGGTCGGAAAGGAGGCGTGCCGGCGTGCGGAGGAGACTGGAAGGGAGCGGGCACAGGAGAAGGCTGCGTCAGAGTGGGCGGTGTGGCCTGCGCAGCGTGACCTCTACTGTCACGCTACGCAGGCCGCACACAGGGATCAGGATTCGGGAACAGCCGGGCATTAGACTGCGCATGCGCAGTCTAATCCCGAAATCCCGGGATTGGATAATCCAATCCCGGGATTGAAATCCCAGACTTTTTGAGGCCAAATCCCGGGATCCCACCAATCCCGATCCCAGGATTGGCCACCCTATTCATAACCTCCTGGAAGAGAGTGAAACTCAAAATATTATCTTGGCAGAATTCTAATTCCACAAACCGAAGCACGCGGCGGTTGCATTGCGCAGTGGGTGTTTTGCATTTCATGGTTAACCTTTGCCCCTTCCTTAGTGTCATTACCACCGTGCACGCAGTAAAGACATGTAATGAATGACATTAGCTACAATCAGTGAGACGTAACAGAGGACATCAAAGGGAACTAGAGAACCTTTCCACAGTAACCGAATGACTAATCCAATGCAAAATATAAGACAGACAAACCAGTATAGGGATCATCATTTATATAACAGAGAAATGGAAGGGGGGCTGCCAACTGGGTGGGGAGATAGCAGCCTAGGTGCCTAAATGCCTGTACTGTGGTGGCATATAGCGAAGCCAACCATAGCAATCATTGCGAACAGCGCGGCGATGCTTTTGCTGATGAATGCACTGCATTGAATTTTTTTTTTCCACTGCAAGAGGAAGACGCCTCAAAAGCCATGATAAGCAGATCATGACGAGATAACACAGGAACAAAGGCTGATGGGTGGGGATTGCTTACGTGGCGAACAACATGTACTTTGGCAATGGGCTCGTGTTAACTCCATCACTCCCAGATGCCATGGGAAAGCGATCTAGGCATGTACACATCCTAAAGACAGTGAAAGAAGAGTTAAATAAGGTCATCCTCTGGTGTAAAGCATTTTACTCACTATGGGCCTAGGTTGCCATCTAGTGGCACAACTGGTGTACTGCCATAAACGCGTGCTGGGAAGTGTGTTCGGTCATCAGACCTCATTAAGATCTTTAGTGGGGCTTTAAAGTAATTGAATGGCTGTTGATTTATAATGCATTGATTTCCTAGGCAAATAAAGAAAAGCATTCAAACAGTAGCACAAAGCAGTATAGTCATTTCATTTATGTTTATGGCCAATGTCATATAGATCCCCTATCCACTAAATGTTTTTATGTTAGCTCAAAGAGCTGTATTAAGGTTTACAAGCACAAGGTGATGCTGAGATGTATATAAAGGGCAAGTGTATTAAGTATTACACAATGAAAGTCTAGAAAAGATTGCAGAATGTGGTTTGATTTATTGTTCTGTCACCAGTGTGCCACTGGTGCTTGCTCTGTATCTATGGCTAATGGCATAATAAGCAGGTAACTTTAGCCATAGTTGCCTAGCCTCCTGCATTCTGCAGGAGACTCCCTGACATAGCTGCAATCTCCCTCTCTCCCTCATTAGTCTTCCAATCTCCCCTATGTCACCTAGCCCACATTACACTGTTACATCACAGTTACCTCCTCTCCTGCATTCTGCAGGAGACACCCTGACATAGCTGCAATCTCCCTTTCTCCCTGATTACTCTAGCAATCTCCCTCATGTCACCTTGCCCACATTACACTGTTACATCATAGTTACCTCCCCTCCTGCATTCTGCAGGAGACTCCCTGAAATAGCAGCAATATCCCTTTCTCCCTGATTAGTCTAGAAATCTCCCTCATGTCACCTAGCCCACATTACACTGTTACATCATAGTTATCTCCCCTCCTGCATTCTACAGGAGACTCCCTGACATAGCAGCAATCTCCCTATCTCCCTCATTAGTCTAGCAATCTCCCCTATGTCACCTAGCCCATATTACAGTTATATCATAGTTACCTCCCCTCCTGCATTCTGCAGGAGACTCCCTGACATAGCAGCAATCTCCCTCACTCCCTCATCAGTCTAGCAATCTCCCCTATGTCACCTAGCCCATATTACAATTACATCATAGTTACCTCCCCTCCTGCATTCTGTAGGAGACTCCCTGAAATAGCAGCAATCTCCCTCTCTCCCTGATTAGTCTAGCAATCTCCCTCATGTCACCTAGCCCACATTACACTGTTACATCATAGTTACCTCCCCTCCTGCATTCTACAGGAGACTCCCTGACATAGCAGCAATATCCCTTTCTCCCTGATTAGTCTAGAAATCTCCCTCATGTCACTTAGCCCACATTACACTGTTACATCATAGTTATCTCCCCTCCTGCATTCTGCAGGAGACTCCCTGAAATAGCAGCAATCTCCCTCTCTCCCTGATTAGTCTAGCAATCTCCCTCATGTCACCTAGCCCACATTACACTGTTGCATCATAGTTACCTCACTTCCTGCATTCTGCAGGAGACTCCCTGAAATAGCAGCAATCTCCCTCTCTCCCTGATTAGTCTAGCAATCTCCCTCATGTCACATAGCCCACATTACACTGTTGCATCATAGTTACCTCACCTCCTGCATTCTGCAGGAGACTCCCTGACATAGCAGCAATCTCCCTCACTCCCTCATTAGTCTAGCAATCTCCCCCATGTCACCTAGCCCACACTACAATTACATCATAGTTACCTCCCCTCCTGCATTCTGCAGGAGACTCCCTGACATAGCAGCAATCTCCCTCACTCCCTCATTAGTCTAGCAATCTCCCCTATGTCACCTAGCCCATATTACAATTACATCATAGTAACCTCCCCTCCTGCATTCTGCAGGAGACACCCTGACATAGCAGCAATCTCCCTCTCTCCCTCATTAGTCTAGCAATCTCCCTCATGTCGCCTAGCCCACATTACACTTACATCATAGTTACCTCCCCTTTTGTATTCTGCAGGAGACTCCCTGAAATAGCAGCAATCTCCCTCTCTCCCTGATTAGTCTAGCAATCTCCCTCATGTCACCTAGCCCACATTACACTGTTACATCATAGTTACCTCCCCTCCTGCATTCTGCAGGAGACTCCCTGACATAGCAACAATCTCCCTCACTCCCTCATTATTGTAGCAATCTCCGTCATGTCACCTAGCCCACATTACACTGTTACATTTTGGGGGGGAAAATGAATGAGAGATAAATACATTTACAGTGAATCATCATTTCCCAGCACTTTACCAAGTATATCTCTTACTAACTGTTTTGTGGCTCATCTACATTTGGATGTAAGTCATTTTAAATTACACACCCACATTTCTAGGTGCCACATTCACAATCTCTTTTCACAATCTCTCTATATATGGATCTAGACAGGCCCTTTGGGTGGAGCATGACACCCCCTACCAACTATAATCTCCCTGAAACTAGTTTTCAAAAGTAGGCAAGTATGACTTTACCCAAGACTAAAAAGTTTTCGGTAAAATTGATAGAATCCTCCCTTACATTCCCCTGAATCTCCCCTTCATTCTGTCCCCCTTCCCTTACCCGAACCATAGTTATTTGTGAATGCAGCATCAGGAAATCTGGTATCCATCAGGGACCTGAGAGATTGGGGAAGTTCAGCTGAGAGGAGGGTAGCCAGGGCCGTTGATAGAAGGGGTCAAGGGGAGCAAGTGTGATGGACCCTGGCAATCTGAAGGGCCCTAGAACTTCCGTGACCCGGCCACCACCTGTACAGCTGGCCTGTCAGTGACCCCCCTGGCCTGGTCATCCTGTGCGCCGTCTGTGTGTGGCTAAGTCTGACTGACTCAATGTGTGCCACTGCCGTCTACTGTGTGTGTGCACCCCACGCCTTCGGCCGCTCGGCACTCAGAGCCGTCTACTCTGTGTGCGCGCACAGCTGTACCGCGTTCAGGCACACAGCCATACCCACTGCTGGCTGCTGACGCTGTGGTCTCCGGCTCCTGTAATTTTACTGCCCGGGTCGTCTGTTCCGTGCTTTGCGAACAGCCTGCCCTGCCTGCTCATAGTGCTCGGCGTTCTTTTGTGTAAGTGACAAGTCAAGAAAGGCGGCAGCGCCAGCAGCAGCCAGGAGCTAGCAGAAAGCAGCAGCCAGGAGCCAGGCCAGTAGGACGGAGAATGAGAGAAGTCTGCACGTGAAAGCAGGATCTGGAGCCACAAAAGATTAGGTGAGGCTCATGCAGAAGAGGGTTGTGTGGGCTTGGGATAAGGAAGGGGGCCCCAGAAATATAATTGTACAGGGCCCCAAGATTTCTGTTGCCGGCCCTGAGGGTAGCAGCAGCCTAATCCTAAACCCCCCCCCCCCCCCCAAGGCCTAACCCTAGCCTGGTGGTGCAAGTAGAATTTTTGTCTTGGTGGTACTGATACAATGGGCATGGTAACACCAGGCGAGAGGAGAGGCTTTATGATAATATGGGTGTGGCCAGATTATGCCACACACCATAATGCCCACTACACATGATGCCACACACCGTACTACCCATTCCAGTGATGCCACACCGTACTACCCATTACACATAACACCACAGTGTAATGCCTATTACACATGAAACCACACACCGTACTACCCATTACACATAAGGCCAAACAAGTGTAATGCCTATAACACATGAAACCACACGCCGCACTACCCATTACACATAAGGCCAAACAAGTGTAATGCCTATAACACATGAAACCACACGCCGCACTACCCATTACACATGATGCCACACTAGTAATGCCCATTACAGTCAGCCTTGCTAACACGTCTGAACCCGTTCATAGGTGTGCTCAGCCCATTTTATTAGGGGGTGCACCGTCAAAGGGGTGTGTCTAGCACCACCTATTGGGCGTGTCTAATATTGCCCATTGGGCGTGTCTAACACTGCCAATCATGCATGTTTACCATCATCTATTGGTACTCGCTAAAATATAAAATGTCTCTCAGCCAGAACCTAATCTCCGGCCTATTTCAGTTTTAATATTCTTATTACTCTGTATAACAGTACATGCAAATAAACTAAAAAATATATGGATTATACAGGTATGTAGTGATATGACAACGGTCTAGTACAATTAACAATGCAAAACACATAATTGATTGATGGGCACTAATTTTAATGGAATACAGGTCTAAAAAGCAAAAGACTTTGGTAAAAGGTATTGCTGGTATTGCTAGCGGCAGGGAGTTGTTCATAAGGGTGGGCACAGCATTTGGGGGTGCCTGTGCACCCCTAATACTCAATGTGCGCACACCTATGACCAGGTTCATACACACGGACAGAATGAGCTGCATCATTTTGCTCTTAGAAAATATTGTTTTTTTTTTCCCTTCTTTTAGATGGAAATGAAGCGACAGCACACGCTTCTGAGGTGGTGACAGCGGCATATGTGTTATATAGAAACACGCAGCAATTCCAGCTGAGTTATAAATAGTGCAGTTTCACAGATACAAACATGAGCCATTCCCAGTGTGATACTGCTCTGTATCTGCAGCAGCATTGTGCAGTAACCTGGGCTCAGGGAAACAGTGCATGTTCCAGTGTTTTTTTTATTTTTTTATAACTTTATTAACCGCATTATGAGGTGCATTATTCACCTAAGGGCATTACAAAGAAAATAAGTGCAACTACAAAACACATGGGGGCTATATTTACTAAAGCTTTTAAAAATGAAGAGTTGATGGTACCCATAGCAACCAGTCGTATTCTGTCTATAATTTTCTAGGATGCAATATTGAAATGGTAGACACAATCTGATTGGTTGCTATGGGCAACATTACATCTTTTAATTTTTGAAGCACAGTACTGAGACCGACTTTTAGATGGACGCAGTGGTGTGAGTGGTGGATGCTAATGGATTTGCTAATCGCAGGCCTGTGATATTTTTGCAAGCTTTTCACAGGGTGCGATTTTACTCATGAGTCTGACCCCCCTGAATAACCCCCTCAGTTGCAATGGCTCCGGCATCTTCCTTTCTTCCTGTGTGACCAAGGGTCATAACTACTGCCAGTGCAGATGCAGTGCACTGGGGCCCAAGGAGTTCTTGGAGCCCGCTGCCGCCTGGACCACATACCACCATTTTTTGTGCTTTTGTAATCTTAAATTACGGCTTTGTGGGTGTGCGGACCTGGGGCCGGTAACACAGTGGGAGTTATGTGGTCAGACATGATGCTCTTATCCCAGCCACTCGACTCTCATCCACACTGATGCTGGTCCCCATACAGCCGCAGCTGGAGCCCACTGGGTGCTCCTGGTCCCATCACAACCGACACTGGTCCTGTCAATGCTTCAGCTAGAGCCTGGCAGACACCTACACCCGGCTCTCATCCCTACCTCCTGGATCTCATCCAAGCTGCCACTGGAGTCCAACAAGTCTGGTAGGCCTGCTGTGTCCCCATTGTCACTTTACCTGTTTCACTCCCCCTGTGTCCCCGCTGTCACTTTCCCTGTGTCCTTGCTGTCACTCTTTGTTCCAGCTGTCACTGTTCCTGTGTCCCCACTGTCACTCTCCCTGTATCCCTGCTGTCACTCTCCCTTTGCCCCAGCTGTCACTGTCCCTATGTCTCCACTGTCACTCACTGCTCCTACTGTCACATTATCCCTGCTGTCATTGTCCCTATGTCCCTGAATTTTGGCTCTGTGTAATGGGCACTAACAGTGTGCAGTATAATGGGCATTACGGTGTGTGGTATAATGTGTAATGGGCATTACTGTGTGCGACTGTCTGGAGCTACTTTCCCACCTCTGAGTTTCTTCAGCCCCCACTCCTTCTGTCTTCAGCAAGCACATAACCTGCTCCTCTTAATGGCTCTTTTTCACTTCAGCGGCAGTGGTGCATGACATCGTATACGCTGTGCCAGAAGAAGAAGCCGTTGGGACAGACTTTTCTGTTGAAATTACTGTTTAGGGCTGTGGTAGGAGAATTCAGTTCCTCATACCATTAGAGGTGGTGGAACCCAGTTCCACCCTGTTCCCCCTCACTTTAACCACTGGTCACAGGGAAGATGGAGCTGCAGTGGAGGAGGGACCAAGGTAAGGATACTCATGGGTGGAGCCGGCAGACCAGGGCTCCTCCATATAGCCAGGGTAATTAGTACTCCCCACAGACACCATCTTGGCGCCAGTATAAACCTATAGCAGCTAGAGGCGCGGGAGGTGTGGCTGGACAAACCAAATCATTGTGACCCCATCCATGCTGGATAGTCACGAAGAAGACAGACATTATTTCAGTTTATTTCAGATTGTGCCATTTATTGAAATCATACATCAAGAAACATACAACCAGAAAAAAGATGTGACAGGTTAATCACCATCACCACCATCTTACCAGTGTAACAGCCACAGGCTAAGAAAGAAAAATAAAATGAATCAAAGTCGTTAAACAAATATCTCTGCAACACGTTACACCGGTGCACGGTTTGAATATAAAACAAGGATTTTTTTATTTTTGTTTTTTTAGCTGTTTCGCAGTTACTTTTAAAACATTTTGTGCCTAGAACAATGTGACTGTTGTGCTTTTTCCTCTCACCTGTTACAGGGGCTGCATCTTCCAAAGGATATCCCAGAAGTGGGTCTTAAAGAGAAATCATAACTTGATAAAAATTTTTTTTTTTTTTTCCTTTGTGTACTGAGAAAGTCCCATTGGCATAAGAAACGTTCTTGGAGACTGTGACTGTGAATTTTGGAAATTTGACCCCAAAAGAGATGAAAGGGGGTTAAACCTTTGCCTGCTGGAAACCGGGCACCTCAGCTAGTTGGCTTTGAATATAATATCGCCCTTTCATAGCTTATAGACGCCTTCGGTTTATTAATAGTTCTTGATCGATGTTTGTAGACCTCAACTGTCTCGAAAAAAGTTGTCTTCTTCCAGGAGACAGTCAGCATAATGTTTACTACATCAGAGGTGGCACTCATTTTGGGTGTGAGTAAAACCTTGAGTCTGATGAACGTTTGATGGTGTTGGAACCATTATTTGATACCATTGGTAGCATAGTAAATTAGTAATGGCCAATTATACTGGACATCGCCCAAATAAGCGAGGATGGACCTGTTGCTTCAGTCTAACCCGAAAAGCAATACCAATAGAGGTACAATGTGACACTGGTTGGGAGAAACTCATCACCGGACTGCTTTTAAGGATATGGGGAAAAGGGGCACTTAAATCTGTCCAAGTCTGCATTACGGTAAATATCAACATTACTACCGGGGTCACCATGGTGCACAGAATAAAGTACCTTGGACAGCATGGGAGGCGTAACCACCAAGATTGTGTGGCCACGTTCCCTCAGCATAGATCATATAGATACCCCTATACTGTAGATCGGCTCACCTGTTACTAGGTGGCCTTTGCAGCGCCCGCCTAGCAATAGGCGAGCAGATCTATTGGTGGCCCCACTTACTACTATTTTGAGGAAATTACTTTTATTATAAACAAAATCCCTTTATCCCTTCCCCCTACCAATTCATCCTGATGTTTAGCTCGATAAGCATTGTTCATCAAATGTACATGTGGGGCTCTACAGTATAAAACAGCACAAAATACCACAAAAGTGTATATTGGTTAGAGCTTAGCCATTGCAGAACATAATGCCAGGAAATACAATGAGTCACCATAATGGATCCAATGCTTTGCAGTCATGAGGTAAATACTGAATATCTAATATATTACAGCATGGACACCGAGGTAAGACATATATATAATAAATTGAGAAAGATTGGGACTTACAATAAGTTTGCCTACACAAACATAGTGGGAGCTGCCATTTTGTGGACTGCCCTAATCTAATAAGAATGTAGGCTATCGATGCAGAGGGAACAATGGGTCACCATGTCTATGACTGTAGACAAGATATTCAGTGGGTACAAATACCTCACTGATGTTGCCTGTACCTAATTAATTCATAGGCTACATCCTTATTAATAGAGGTCCAGACCACAAAATGGCCACCTCCTGTGTGTGGGCAATAGACGCACACTAAGGAAATACGTAGGTTTTAGGGAAAAACATTTCCCATTTTCTTCTTCGTTAATCCCAATTTTGCCCAGGAAAGGCCAGAAAATGAACTAGTACTGTCTGGTTCGAAAACTGTCCAAGGTGCAGATAAGGCAACAAATGTTTGGTCACTCAAGAGAATACATTCATTAGTTAGTGATAGCAGAACAGCACAGAACCCAAGCGGAGACAGAACTACTTAGTTTTCTGGAACCTGACGCGATTCACTTACGGAGAGTAAAATAAAACAGATCTGGATTTTCTTGTTATAGGATGTAGATGTTTGTTTTCTTTAATAATAAATGACAAGACAGTGAGATTTTAGTCTTGTTTTCAGTATTCGCTGCCTTCTGTGAGGGCAGCTGGTGGGGCACATTTATGTCAACACATGCAGAGAAAACAGGGAGGAGTTACTTTTAGCAATCAATAAGACGTCATTTTTCATTCTCTAAAGTACAGTAGTACGGTAAAAAAAAAAACAATGATTACATTTGATTGGCTGCTAAATGCACTAGATTCATTTTTGTTTTGCATAATTTTTCTGAAATGAATCCCCTCCCTTCTGTATCCAGGTAATGATTATTTGTTCTGTCTGTGTAGGTTAGATGGCCAATGTTGATCAAAAAACACCTCACATAGTTAAGATGTCTTAGTATTATGGTAAGCTAAAACTTCTGTTACTCATTTTGATATCCTGAAATGCAGGACTCTGTAGCAGGTGAGAGGGTAAGTGCTGAAAGGAGAGGTATTACACATTATAATCTATACAGGTACAATTTTCGGAAGACTATAGACAAGACATTCTGCAAACAACCCTGCCCCCCTAATTTACCCCAATAATTGAATGCAAAAAGGCTCTTTTTTGGAGACATTTGGCACAGCCCAGATAGGAGCAACACAGATGCCATGCAACGATTTATCTGAGTCTACTAAAGGTAGAAAGCCTAGACCATAAACTTGATTGGCTGTACCGATGAACAGGCTAAAAATTAAATGACCTCTTGTGATCTCCGTTAATGGGAATGAAGAGGTGTTTTCGGCAATGATGCTCTCGGGCCATGTTCTCGCGGTGTGACGATTCTATTTATATACAGCAAAAATAAAATTAGCATTCAGTAATGTGGCATGATGGTCAATCAAGAAAAAGTCATGGATGATTGTCTCCAAGACAAGGTAACTCCACCATGGACCATTACTGACCACACGAGTATGACAAGATCAAGTGCTAACCAAAAGTCTTTGGACTGATGCCTCCAATGTCTCTACGGATCCAGTTCTCAGGCGATAAACCTTTTGTTGAGAGATTAAACAAACCTCGAGGATTCCATGGGCATGGCAATAACTCATGAAAGAAAGTACTGTTCAAACACATCTTCATGCTAGTGGCAAAACAGAGACTTCTCGAAAACCTTCTTCGTTCCAATTTGTAGAATAGAAACTGGTGCAACCCTATACAGTTTAGAGAGTATCTCCAAACAGTTAACATGTTAACACTCCACATCTTTACTAGAAAAATAAACACACATCACAACCCAGGTACAGTCAGTCATTCTTGGGTGTGTTTTTTTTTTTTGTAATTTTTTTTTTTTAAGAAATCAAAGAGTACCCACTACATTTATCATATAGATAATTGATAAGCAGCCTAACAGGACAGATCACTATTTTATCTACATTGTAAACATGCCTTCACCATCTCATCTGTAGACTTCGTCATTGGGATTTAAAAGCCACCATGCAACAGTAAACGCAAATGCCCTGTAGACGAGGAAACCACTTTTTAAATTTTTTTTTTTTTTTTTTATTACTAAGAGCTTTCCTACGAATAAAATGAAATGAAGCAGTCACTGAGTTAAATTCAGAAGCTGCACTGCACTAGAAAGGAAACGTCACTCTACGCATATGCCAAAAAAGAAAAATTATAATAATATCATTTTGTTGTCAATCGACAGTAGGATATTGTTCAAGCAGTAAACAAACTTTCAAAAACTTAAGGTAAGTAGTACTCCCGTCCACCCATAGGCGGACTCAAAAACAGGAATACACTGCTTGTATACTTGTAGTTACCGTCAACTATTCCCCCCAAAAAAACAAAAAAAAACAATTTTTAACAAAATAAATAAATAAAAATTTGTTTTGTTATGACATATTGCAAATAAGTTATTATTACAAGAATGTTTTACTTCTATAAAAAGCATGCATATAATAGATCTCAAATAGAAATACATATTTTCCTTAACACACTGATGTAATCCCACAAAATATATATGTATATACTATATATATATATATATGTATGATTATTTATATATTTATTTATTATTACTATAGCTTGCATTCTCAGTCTGCGCTGAACTTTTTTTCTTATTGTTTTTTTCCGTTCATTGCACAATTGCTTTGCAACTTAAATACTATCAACCCTTTTTAGCTCTTAAATAAATATACATTCTCTGAAAACAAGTCGTACTCGGACGCACCACACCTGTAACACAGCAAGGTATAGGCCGGAGTACAGCAAAAATACATTTTTTTATGTTTATTGTAGTTTTTATTACATTTTTTTTCCCTGGACTGCTAACTCAGGTATATATTGATAGGATGCTCTGGTATTTAAGGCAACCTTAGACAGCTCTGACTTAAAAAAAAAAAAAAAAAACGCTAAAAAAACAGAAAAATAAAAATAAAACAATGACAAGTTCTAATAAAATGGAGAAGTGATAGATGACCAATGATCTCTCTCCCAACACCTACAGAATTTTGGTGCTGTAGGAATTCAGAGGTGCCTCCGATAGAACTTGTGCTTTTGGTTTCTGTTAGTATGTGACACTTTTTTGTGTTTGTTTATGGGTTATGGTAATAAGGGCTGCAATTTGTGCAGCCCCAGTCAGCACCCCCCCTGAAAGTGTACTTGACTTGCCATTGTATTTTGAAGCCTCACAAAGTTTTATTCAAACACAATGCAGATGAAACAATTGCCAAGGTTGTAATTAAGGATGGAGCTGCTGGTGGATCAGCGCAGATGTCACTGCGTATTTCAGGAGCGGACGTAACAACCCCTCTCTCCCTGACCTCTTATTTGTGGGTGACCAGGATTGTGCAGAGGACGTGTCAAGGCAAACAGGCTTCACTCAAACACACATGCACACGTATGTACACTCACACGCTATTCATTGTCACCTGGTCCCTCAGAAGTAAAAGAAAGAAAGAGAGGCTTGGGTGAACCAGCGGGTGAGAGGGGTGCGGACGGGGAAGAGAATGGGTGAGTGGTACAGAAGACTGTTGGGGCTTCCTTTTCGGGTGTTGATAATTAGAGTCCACAATCCAAGCTGGAGCTTCAACTGAAAGAGACAGGAAAGGGGGATTACGTAGGGCAGGGATGGCCAAACCTGTCCTCAGGATCTACCAACAGTTCATGTTTTTCAACCTGTGTATCTATAGTAGGAATGAATGCAGCATGTATGAAAATCCCATCTTCAATAGAACTCCCATCTTAGTAAATTTTCCCCCATGTGTCCTTGTACTACTGAGAGCATGTAATGGATGTTATATCGGTTGTGTATTAAGGAGCAAAATAATAGACATGACATACACTTAACCCCTTCCCGACATTTGACGTACATTTACGTCATGGTCGGGATGTACTTCCCGACACATGGCATAAATGTACGTCATGCCATTAAACTGTCACCGCGTCTATAGACGCGGTGACAGAGGGACGATGTCTGCTGTCCCTGACAGCAGACATCTTCCCTCATTGCCCAGGGGGGGCAGGGATGCCCCCCCCCCCATCGGCGATCGTTGCGATTGGCTGTTCAAATGTGAACAGCCAATTGCAGCGTTTTATGAGTTATGTGTATAATTTTGACTCTGCTGCCCCCTAGTGTCCAAAAAAAATAAAAGGAGGTTGAAATAATGATTAAAACATAAAGTATACATATGGTCTATGTTAGTTATTAACTATTTTGAGTGGTATGATTATTTGTCTCACAAGCAGAAAATTTAACATTTTGCAAATTGCAAAATGTTCAATTTTTTTACGACATTTTGGTATTTTTCACAAAAAAAAAACGACTGTATCGACCAAAATTTACCACTAACTTAAAGTACAATGTGTCACGAGAAAACAATCTCAAAATCACTGGGATAAGTAAAAGCAATAAAAAGTTATCCCCACATAAAGTGATACATGTCAGATTTGAAAAAAAGGGCTCTGTCAGGAAGGCAAAAACAGGCTGCGGCGGTAAGGGGTTAATGTTTATATTTAACTAAATAGAAATGCAGAGTCGTATATTAGGTGGAGTGCTTCCTTAATATACTGTAACATAATCAGAGTGATGTCACAGCAGCTGAAATGACTGCAGGCTAAGATTTTTCAGCTGTGTCAGATCCTAAACAGACACTAAATATGTAAGAGGGGCGTCAGATATCTGTAACGGAATACCTACGGACGACTGGCGGGCGGTTAGAAGGGGATCCGGTATTAATACCTACCTTCTCCCTGCCCCACCTATCCTAACCCTCGCCATTAGTGTCTAGCCCTAAACTTCCTGGTTATGGTATTGTATGGTACAGAAGGTCGACACAAGCAAAATGTATAAGTGTACCGCGTCCCCTCACATGGCTTCGAACACGGTGCCTTTCTGTGCTCAGCAAACTATTATATTCTCTTTCTATGCCCACTAGGATGGTTAAATATGAGCCAAGACAGTCTTAGAAAAAAAAAACACATGAAAAACTTGTGTGGACCTCTTTAGTGCTTAGGCAAATCTCCGCTCCTGACTGGCTGGTGGGTGGGTCTAACCTCCAGTTCAGGGGAGGAGCCAAGAATGTAAACACACATCTCCTGTCCCAGAGATTACTACAGCCTACCAAGCGGACCGATTTTCGCCAGAGGCCCCGGTGAGTATAATTTTCTTCAACAGGTACCCGCAATTGGATTCTACATAGACAAGAGGACGGGTCCTAGGTGGACCAATAGGTATGTATGAGTGAATGAATGTAGTATGTAATGAAGTTTTATTATTCTGGTGTGTTATTTAACTATTTGTAATGTTGTAAAACTACAAGTACCAGCGGGCCCTTTAATGCCCGCATTCTAGGACTTGTGGTTCTTCATGTCCCTGCATGCGGTGCAGGCTTTCAGGGACTTGAAGTTCCACAACATTACACAACAGTTTTTATCTATTATTAACACTTAAACCATCAGCCCAGTGCCCACCGCCCTGGGGCACCGGGGACAGCCCCGGGCTTCAGCCTGGGCAGGGTTTTTTCTGGAGGGGGGACCCCTTTATTAGGAGGATCCTCACTCCCCCAGGGTCCCTGCCAGAGCTGAACAGTCAGGTATCATAATTCTTTGGCCGGGGGAACTAGTATAAATAGTTTTACCCTGCTGGCTGTTTTGGCCCAATGCTGCTTGTCAAAAAACAGGGCGGGGCAGCCAGCTGCAGGGCTTCTGACAGAAGGGGCGGGTGCCCCATTCTGTCAGACTCCGGCGGCCGGCAGGGGATGGAGCATGGCGATTCTATCGCCAGGAGCTGCTCTAATGAGAGCAGCTCCATCTGTACATTTGGGAATTGGTCAAAATTTTGGCAATTTTTAGACATGCGATATGGTGCAATTTCTCAACCTTACTAAAAATCTCATCCTATTACATGTTACCCTAAACTTCTATGTAGAATTAAGCTGAGACAAGAAGAGAGGATCTTACTGAGGGAGAACAGAAGGGGCCCCCGATCGGTGGAAGTGAACATTTTGCCATTTGCCATCACGACGATGCCAGATACATGTCTCCTCTGACTGGGCAGTGCGGGGTACACCGCTGGTATCCAGGTACTGGGTTATGCGGATATAGGCGATGCACGCAGACTCGTCTCCCATCAGATGGATGTGAGGGTTCAGGATGGTTGTGTGCAAAGGTTTATTGCTGCGGGACCACACTGGAAGAAACGGAGGCGGACACTTTAGACAAGTACGAGTATGAACTTCCAACAGTGGAAGAAGAGATGAATTCAATCCAGTAACTCTCTTTGCACATGTTACATCTACCCCACCTGCAGTGCAGCATGGTTTTACCCAGTTGTGTGCTTTTTTGCTTTACTAACAAAGCTGAATCAAGAGCTATATCATGTGTTCTGGGACATTGGGGCGGGCCGGGGGTCACCCATGGAAATGCCCAGTGTTGTATTATTGGGGCGTATAGCAAGTCCAGAGCAGGGTCATGTTAACAGCATTGTAGGCCCCGGCACAGAAATGCATTTGGGGCCCCTCCATGGGGAAAAAAATAAAATCATAACAACCCCCCTCCTGTGGTCCATGCCATCTCTCCACTTGCTTCCATACAGTGGCTGTCAGCCCACTGGTAGATAGCTCCAGCCATCCACCAATCAAATGCTGACATCCATTCACTGTTTGGCTGCAGTTAGAAAGCAGGTAGGGAATGTTGGTCTCTGATTGGTTGAAAGCTCCAGCAATACACAAATCAGCATGCTGACAGCCATTCACTGTTTGGCTGCAGTTGGAAGGCAGATAGAGAATGCTGGTCTCTGATTGGTTGAGAGCTCCAGCCATACACAAATCAGCATGCTGACAGCCATTCACTGTCTGTCTGCAGGCTGTGAAGCAGGTAGAAAATGCACAATCAAATTGACCAGGCAGCATTCTCCACTGCCTACCAAGAAGCACAGATGGCAGATGCCCACAACCCAATCTGCCCCAGCATGAAGACCCCTAGAATTGTGGGGCCTTTGGGCAGCTGCCCATTAAGCCCATACGTTAAGATGGCCATGGTCCAGAGGAAGAAGGACCTCATAGGTCCCTAAACTTTCTCATATATTTCTATAACCCCACATGTGCAGTATATAAAGTATCACATACAGTGACTCACAATTCTCAAAGTAGAAGCGATGGAAGTCTAGGCCCTCTACCAGGTTTCCCAGTGCTTCAGGCTCGAATGCAGTCATTCCCGGGTCACACATCTTACTGGAGAGGAGACATAAAGAGGGAAAGAAACAGAGATTGATATATGTTGTCACTGAGAATAAAAAAACTGAAAGGCTTTTAAGAAATGCTGTAACAATGGAAGGGAGATGGCATTGGAATATGGTCTTCAAGCTGCCAACAGTCTTAGAGGGACTCCTAGGCCCCGCCGCAACCGTGACTCCTCCCCAGTGTCTGCTATTCACAGTGATTGGCCAGCTCGATAATCCAACAAGAGCTCTACCTTAGAATATACCTGCAGGCCGCAGAGAGGAGCAGCCAACTTCTCCCTCTATGGAGGTCATGGATCCCGACAAGGGAGAATAGGCCCTGTCATTCAGAATCCCGACTGTCGGGAATCTGAGCAGTCAGTAATCGGATTGTCGGTAAACTGACCGTTGGGATCCCGACAGTCAGTGTGTCACTTTTAGCGATGGCCATTCAAAATCATCAGTGGTTAATGGTCGATGTAGAAAAGTTTTTCCAGATGGATTCTCTCCATCGATGTCAAGCATAAACAAATAGTTTTTTTTTTCCTCAAAGGGACAGGACACAGAGCATAACTCCGTCCATGACACATGTTAAGCCCCGCCCTCATGTTTTGATTGGTCTACAGGCCATTGATATAACCTATTGGTGGTCATCCATTGCATAGTAAGCCACTATCAATGGCCAGTTGCACTATTACCATCGATGGCAACCATCAATGGCAATGATGGCCATATCCATCATTGTGATTACTAGTCACTCTCACCACTACTGATAGATCAGAGGGGAAATAGACTGCCCCTGTGATATGTTGTTCACAGCAGCCCCAGAACCAGGTCCTCCTCCAGATTATGCATAGTAGTAAATATGTATGTTTATAAATATTGGGTTTTTTTTGTATTGTTTTGGTTTTGGCGATTCCCCATTGAGCAATACTCTCGATACATCCAAATGGCAAGGGTTTTTGCCACACTATCTATGATGGCGATCGATATTGATATAAAAAAATAATCCACAAAAAAAATAAAAAAATGTATGCGGTACCGGTCTAAACTCATCGATCATCAATAGTACAGCGTTCGATGGCCATCACCAGTATAAAAAAATGCAATTTTTAAGGTGTTGCTGCGATCCCGCTTGCAAAGAAATTGTGACTAACAGGAAGTGACCATTGAGAGGCGTAAGCAGCATAGAAGCGGTACATCTGTCAGAACAGACTTAGGTCTACAGTCAGGTCAACCCCGGAAGGTCGACTGGCCCCAAGGTCGACAGGGTTAAAGGTTGACATGGGTCAAGGTCGACACGACTTAAGGTCGACATGGGCCAAGGTCAACATGGGTTTAGGTCGACAGTCATTAGGTCGACATGAGTTTTTCCTTATTTTTTTTTAGCCGAATGTCGACACAGTCGACATGGACACAGTTGGAGTTGCACCGCAGCCCCTCGCATCGCTCGCTTCGCTCGCCATGCTTCAGGCACGGTGCCTCGATACGCTCGACACACTATTTTATTCTCCCACCATGCCCTAGTGGATGGTAGGGCATGACATACTGCCTGTCGGCACATGTCGGCTCAGAAAAAAGTGAAAAACTCATGTCGACCTAATGACTGTCGACCTAAACCCATGTCGACCTTTAACCATGTCGACCTTGGGGCCAGTCGACCTTCCGGGGTCGACCTAATGACTGTTGACCTAAGTCTGATCTGACAAATGATCGCTTCCCAGCAGCATGTATACAGGGATTGGTTGGGGTGTAAGGATGCAAGATGACTGCCCGACAATCGGGATCCCGACAGTCAGTGCTTCCCGCCTAGCAAATACAGCTACTACAAGCTCTGAGTCGCCGCTGCCTTGATGTCACTGTCCGGATCCCTGCCACCCACCGCCGATCCCCATGGCAGTGCCGTCTTCTCCATTGGGGTGGGCCCCTGGCCAACTGCTCACTAAGCCCAATGGGAAAGATGGCACTATCTGGGGCAGAGACCAGGATGTGGCCTGATTGCAGGAAATGATGTGGGCATGTCATTTGAAGGCTCCTGAGTTTCCATATGCACAGATGCTCAAACAGAAGGCCACACTGAGGTGGAGAAACTGCACCTGCAATAGCACTGGTGCACCTACAGATGGCGTACCGATGGTGGCGTGCTAAGAATCAATGTAAAATGTTTGCACTTTCCTAAAGATGTTAATCAATGGCAGATTTTGTGATTATATCAGGATGGAGGCACATTGATATAATAGAAGAATGAAGGGGGTGAGTATTTAGCACTATGGCTGCTGCTGTCCTTCTGTAGAATACCAATACTCACGTGTAACACTCAAAGTCTCCATTGCTAATGGCCTCTATCAGCTGCTCTGTCACTTTAATAATTTCCTGCTTTCTCACTGTAACCAAGAGACAATGGATTGTTAATATAGTCTTGCAATAGTGCAGCATGACATTCTATACAGATACAGGATGAGATCAATCTCTTATATATTTGGCTACATCTGTCACTCAAAGTGTGTGAGTGTGTGTATAACAGGAGGGACACATTGCTCTGTTTCTGGACTTCTCCCTTAATTAATGATTGCCAGCACCTGTGTTGAAGCACCTTTCTAATCAATTAATAACATGTGTGAATGGAAATCATACATTAGGCATACCTCCCAACTTTTCATTTGAAGAAATAGGGACGCTCGCGCGGCGAAGCCGCGCGAGCGCCCGAAAAGGGGGCGTGGCGTATGCAAATGAGGGCGCGGCTTATGCTAATTAGCCGCGACCTCATTTTCATACGAGAATAGACGCTGTGCGCATGCGCACAGCGTCTATTCTACTACATTGGGGGGTCTCCCAACTGCCACCCCCCCGCAGCGGGACAATGCCTGCCGCGGGTGGGACGTCGGGACAGGACCCGAAAATCGGGACTGTCCCGACGGAATCGTGACAGTTGGGAGGTATGCATTAGGAGGGAAGTCCAGAAACAGAGCAATGTGTCCCTCCTGGAGAGGGTCATGTTGGGATGTATGTGACTGAGTCACATGACAGAGAACCAGCCCAGTGAGCCCACAGTGCCAGACATCCTCTGCCTCCCCATGTTGCCCAGCAAAGACACTGCACCAGGTGAGCGCCCCCCGCCGCCCCACCCACGATTCGCGCCCCCCCTGTGACCCCCCCTCCCGCGATTCGCGGCAAAACATCACCCCCCGCGACCCCCCCTCCCGTGATTCGCGGCACCCCCCCCGCGCACCCCCTCCCGCGGTTTGCGGCAAACCCCCCCCCGTGATTCGTGGCAACCCCACCGCAATTTACGGCACCCCCGCGACCCCCCCCTCCCGCGATTTGCGGCAACCCCCCCCCCCTCCCCATGGCTATGGTCGACAATGAAAAAGGTTGACATGAGATTTTGAGATTTATTTTTAATTTTTTGAATGTTCTCATATTCATTCTCATGTGTCGACATGGACACCAATGAAATGCCACACTTATGTCAACATTTACATGTGTTGACCTTTCTGTGTTGATTTTTTCTTGTGGCGATTCGCGGCACCCCCCCTGCGACCACCCCCTCCCGTGATTCGCGGCACCACCCCACCCTGTGACCCCCCCTCTTCAACCCCCTCTCCCACGATTCGCAGCAACCCCCGCGACCCACCCCTCCCGCGATTCGCGGCAACCCCCCGTGCCCTCCCTCCTGCGATTCACGGCAACCCCCCTGCCCCCGCGACCCCCTCTCCTGCAATTCGCTGCAACCCCCCTCGCCCCCCCTCCCGCGATTTGCGGCACCCACCCCCCAACCCCGCGACCCCCCCTCCTGCAATTCACGGCACCCCCCGCGACCCCCCCTCCCGCAATTCGCAACCCCCCCTTGCGCGATTCACGCCCCACTCCTGCGCTTTGTGGACCCCCGCCCCCTCCCGAGATTCACCGACACCTGCGCCCCCCCTCCCGCAATTCTGCCCCCTCCCTCGATTCATGGCACCCCCCGCACCCCTCCCACAATTCACGGCACCCCTGCTCCCCTCTTTAGTCCCCCGTATGCCCACACACCCCTATCACTACCCAGCTTCCTGCTCTCCTGAACCATAACTTCCACCACTGAGGAGTCGCTGACGCTGTGTTGCCCACATACCCCTATCATGCCTCATAGCCCAGACTCCTGCTCTCATGCACCCTAACTCCCACCCAGTAGGAGAAGACACTGACTCAGGGCCACCATCCTGTACTGCCGCGCTGGACCCTCACCCACTGGCAGAAGCTGCACTGTGTCTCCCACCCTCCTCTTTAGTCCCCCTTATGCCCACACACCCCTATCACTACCCAGCCTCCTGTTTTCCTGTGTTGTGACCTCCGCCAGTGGGGAGCCGCTGACTCAAAAACACCCTACTATACTATTACACACACACACACATACACACCCACACCCACAAATGTCACTGTACCATCCACTCTATCAATGTACATCTTACTCTGTAACTGCTTTTTAATTAAACAAAACAATACACACCCCTTCCACATCATATGCTCTCTATTTAACACATTTCACCTATAACTCAAGTTGCAATACAGGCATCTTTCATACAATTCTAACCATATTTCTCATATACAAACATTCACAAATTAAGGGGGCGCAGCCCCTTACGACGGTGTGAAGAGCGCCCGTAGGGCGCGATGAATCACCTAGTAACAAAATAAAATGAATGAATACGTAGACAGCTCACACTAATCACACAGGGTCTTCCTGCACTTTTATGTTACTGACCCTTTAACTTGATCTGCCAGGTTAATCTCCTCTAGGATCAACCAAAACCGTTTGCATAATTAGAAAATCCCTTTACATTCCTTGTATCACGGGCTTGTCTACTCTCCAAGAATGCCCCCAGAGACTCCTACATTTCAGGGAGCTCTCCAGGAGTACAAATGTCTCCCACATCCTGCCTATTTCTGCAGTGAGGTGGGCATGCTCTATCTGCGTTGTCCCCAGTCATTGCAAGTTGCAGCATCATAGCCCAGCCTTCTGATGCCAAATCCTGGGAATTGCTGCAATTGCTAGCTCCGGGAATAAAATAACTACTTGGGGGAACTACTTGACAGGGTTGGAAGGTCAACCTAATCACTTGGGCAGTAATTCCGCCATCAAGGGCAATGACCCTCTGTCCAGGAAACCCCTATATCAGGAGAGCGCAGGTGCTGCTAATCAGCCTTACAGTGATTGCATCAGTTTCCCTGCTGCTGCTGCCCTAAAACCTGGACTGGATCTTTCACATTACTTAGATGAAGCGAGGGCTGCCTAAGCCAGAGCGTACTTAAGAGGCTTAAATTTTTTGGGTTGACAGGAAAGAGTTAATGACTGCTAGTTTGTTTAAAGTTGGTTCCAGTTTTATTAAGTTAGCCTTTGGGTGAAGTTAAGGGGGTGACCTTAGGAGAGGGGTATATAGGCAGGTCCTTACAGGAAGTACTTCCTCTTTCAGAAGTTCCTTCAGCCCCACCCACCCTCCCTTGCCTTTGGCATTTCAATTTATAGTCAATTAATTGGTACAGTTACCATTTTTAACTGTAGGGCGTCACGGTCCAGCGGTCACTTGTGGCATGAGAGGGCGATGGGAGGCACTGCCCCTTGGAAAGACGGCGGAGTTTCCTGCCTTTACGGGGGGGGGGGGGGGCGCTGTGGGCACTTCGTCAGTGGAGTGTCCACACCGGCCAGAGAAGGGGTGGTGAGACTTCCCAGCGTTAGGTTGTGCCTTTGTCAGATGAGACGTCTCAGTCGTTCCCATTTTAATATCAGTCAGTTGGGGCGTTTAAGTCGCCGCCATTTTGTGATGTGACTAGAGCTGGGCATTCGTGGCGCCCTATTGCCAGCCCTTTACGAAGAAGGGGTCATACCAGATAATAAATATACTTATGACCTTTAAATCTAATTGTTTTGGTGTCCGTGTATTTATTGTGTCAGCGTGAGTTATTTTTAGTTAAGCTAGCTTAAAATGTGTGTTATAATTCAAGCCAAATAAATGTATAGACGCCTTATGGGTGCTTGTGTAGTTTCACGGCGGCAGCCTAAGCTATGTTGTCAGTGGAGCCCAACGGCTGCCTAGCGTAGTGTCCCCGTGGCAGCCCTAGTCACTGTACTGTCAGGCAGCGTAGTCACCGTCGTCGGGAGCTGCAGATCTGTCCCCGTCATCCATGGCATGCCTAGTGAGCACCTCTCACACAGCACCGGTAACCGCCAAAACCCCTGTGCTGTCGGACGCCGGCGGAGAGGCTATATGCAGGCGCTGGTGGACAGGCGCTCCATCTGTCTCAGACGCACGAGCGTCTCAGACAGCGTCTGAGACATTTATGCGTCTCAGTAATTCTTGCGGCAGGGTACGGAAACCCTGTCCATGTCCGCTTTAGGGAGATGGGGTTAGAGGTTCGGCAGCACTTGCGTCTCGTGCACAAAGGGGGGGGGGGTGCGGGCGCAATTGTAGCGGTGGTTGACGCGTGCATGTTGTACGCGTGCCAACAGTCAGAGTATATGGTGGGACCCGGTTCAATATGCGTCTGGATGGCGGACATCAGGGTGCTGGCCACAGGTGTTACGAAACATTCACCTGTCTCACAGGATATTGCCACCAGACAGCCACTGCTGAGACAGGACGCGTCCAACATGATTTTTTCGTTGGACAAATAAACTTTCATCCAACTCAAAAATTTTGCCAGGCCTGCCAATCCGGTGTTGGGGCTGTGACATCAAATCCAGGGTACACACCGCCCACATAAGGTTGTTAGAAATCACAGTGGTTTTTTTTGTAAATCATGAGGTGGCACTCACAAAATGTAATGCTTGTTAGCTCCTCCGCCCAAGAAAATATGAAGCGTACAAGGCTCATAAATGTCAGGTGACATCCTTGAAACCATTGTGCGGCCCGGAGACTAACCTTCTTGCCACAGCTTCTTATGTGGGAGTGCCACATCCACTCCTTTACATTAAGTCTCATTGGATGCCCTTTGACACAGGTCTGTGTCTCTGACAGCAAGTGGTGACATTGGAAAAACTCCACCGCCTCCTCCCTCCGTCTGCGACAGGTTAAAGATGGTTAATGCTTCAGCAGCCATAACTGACACAATGTAACTAGTGGTGACAGAATGCTGACTGACTACACTAACTGCGTAACGCTGATTGACTACACTAACTACGTAAGCTCCAGCTAGCTCTGGCTAGCCGCGCTGCGGTACGCTGATTCTGACAGGGACGCTGACTACGCTAACTACGCTGGCCGCGGGAACAATACACTGATTCTGACAGGGATGCTACGCTGACTATGTAACTGCCGCCGTTAAAGTACAAAGTACCCTTTCATGTGTAAAGATGCTGTCCCTGGCACAATACATATGGTCAAGCAATAGGTTGACATGCAACATGGTATAAATTGACACATGAACATTTTTTTTTTTACATTTTTGGAACTTTTTCATACTGTGCTATTAATGTGGACAATTGGAAACGGTAAAGTGCATAGGTGCCAGGCCAGTTTATGTTTTTGAAGGTGGGTGCTCAAGCCAAAAATATAGAGGAGTGGCTTCATGGGGAAGGGGTGTGGCCACAAAATAATACAAATTTATATTATGGAGCACAGTTGTCTCCAATATTCAAATTACGGCAACAGAGTTCCACATACATAAATGCTCCCACAGTGCTTGCTCCCACAGTGCAGGTACATTATGCCCCCACAGTGCAGGTACATTAATGCCCCCACAGTGCAGGTACATAAATGCTCCCACAGTGCAGGTACATAAATGCTCCCACAGTGCAGGTACATAAATGCCCCCACAGTGCAGGTACATAAATGCCCCCACAGTGCAGGTACATAAATGCTCCCACATTGCAGGTACATTAATGCCCCCACAGTGCAGGTACATAAATGCTCCCACAGTGCAGGTACATTAATGCCCCCACAGTGCAGGTACATAAATGCTCCCACAGTGCAGGTACATAAATGCCCCCACAGTGCAGGTACATAAATGCCCCCACAGTGCAGGTACATAAATGCCCCCACAGTGCAGGTACATAAATGCTCCCACAGTGCAGGTACATTAATGCCCCCACAGTGCAGGTACATAAATGCTCCCACAGTGCAGGTACAAATATGCTCCCACAGTGCAGGTACATAAATGCTCCCACAGTGCAGGTACATTAACGCCCCCACAGTGCAGGTACATAAATGCCACCACAGTGCAGGTACATAAATGCCCCCACAGTGCAGGTACATAAATGCTCCCACAGTGCAGGTACATAAATGCTCCCACAGTGCAGGTACATAAATGCCCCCACAGTGCAGCTACATAAATGCCCCCACAGTGCAGGTACATAAATGCCCCCACAGTGTAGGTACATAAATACCCCCACAGTGCAGGTACATAAATGCTCCCCACAGTGCAGGTACATAAATTCTCCCACAGTGCAGTTACATAAATGCCCCCACAGTGCAGGTACTCCGCGGACAGAATATACTCTTCCCGGCATACTGTTTCCCAGGTGGTGGATCTGACGATGTGGGTGCTGCAGCCGCAAATTAGCAAGTTAATATGGCGGCCCAGCAGTTGGACTCGGGCCCGTGGGTGCTCATCAATTTACGTGGGTGCTCGGACCTTTGAGCACCCACAGAATCTGCACCTATGGTAAAGTGCATACCCTCCAACATGTGCAGGATAAAAACTGGTACAAACTCGGAATGTGAGTGTGGGCACAGACAAAGGGGTGTGGCCGCATGTAAAGAGCATGCCGCGTCCCCTTTCCATACATTCAATAGCAAGTCAGAGGCCCAGAAAACCGGTACAAAGCTCTTTTTGGCCGGTACAGGCCCCCACAAAAAAAAAACAGTACTGTATCAGCCAGAAAGGAGTAATGAAGCGAAGAGGTGGTACACTCCCATGCACACACACAGGTGTCAACACTGTTACACAAAAAAACATGAAAAACTCAAAGCAGGGTTGCCTACCCTACTGGATTGGCTGGGTGGGTCCCAGAAATCGGGCCCCCCTCCTGGCCAACCGAAAAGAGGGGCAACCCTCCCGTAAAACCGCCTGGCTCCCTCGACACCCCCCCCCCTCCCCGCCGGCACCCGTGACTCCTCGGGGGGTTCCGCGTGTCAAATGATGCGAATAGTGCAGTTTCAGCCTCGCCCACCGCAGTGCAATGCCATAAAAATGGCATTGCATGTCGGGGGCGTGGCTAAAATGGCGCTATCGCTCTGGCCATGCCCCAAACAGGTAGCTGCCTGTGTGGCTCCACCAACTCCCCACCCCTTTTTGCTCCCGGCAGCCCCCCCCCCCCCCCCCCCCCCCTGAGCTGGCTACCCTCTCCCGGAAAGGGCAGCCAGAAAGTCGGTAAGTATGTAAGTCAACCTTTCTGTTGTCGACCTTTAACTTTTGTTTTTCCTAGTGTCGACCTTGTGTGTGTTAACCTTTTGGGGTCAACCTAGAGATTGTAGACCAGCTATACCACACCCCCATTAATAACCCTTTTTTTTTTTTAATTATTCTTTATTGGTTTTCATTTATAAAAAATACATACACATAAAATACATAACATTACATAACAAATACTTCCAATTGATATATATACAGGTCAATTTAGATATTGATCATGATTAATCCTGTTGCTATGAGGTTACCAACCTCTTGACCTCAACATATCGGGGTAGGGGGGAGGGGGGGGGGGGGGGAGGGGGGGGCAGGGGTGGGAGGGGGGCTTGGGTTGCTCTGGTTATTCTTTTTTTTTTTTTTTTTATAATCATTATAGTAATATTGATCTACATATACTGCTAGCCGTAAAGCAAATCAGATTTCCGCATTCCCACTATCTTGTCTCCACACTGTTTTCTCAAAGGGATTTATTACTTGGCGTTGTATATCCTGTTCCAGGGACCTTATATAGTACTTCCATTTCCCATAGAATCTTAAACCTCCCTTTTCTGGGTCTGTCATCGCAGTTTGTCTCTCAAAATACATTGTTTTCCTCAGTAATTGTTTCACATTTTCTAGCATAGGGGCTTTACTTGATATCCAGTTGTTCAATATAATTTTTTTTGCGATTGTAACAATTATTGTCAGTATAGGTACCAATTCTCTATTATCCCCCTTCAGATTCCAGCTTGAAAAATCTGCACATATTAAAGCTTTCGGATTAAATTCTACCTGGATATTAAATGTGTTATTTATATAGTTAATCAGTTTGTGCCAATAACGACGTATCTTAGTGCATTCCCAAAAGTTGTGCTTAAAAAGTGCATTTTGTGCTTTACATTTTGGACACCTTCCTTCTTCTGTTTGAACCATATGTTTACGTTGTCCTTGGGCTATATACGCCCTGTGTATGGTACGAAAGTGCACCTCTTGTAACAGTGCTGACGGTAGTTGTTTCAAAGTGCTTTCTAGTTGTGCTAATGTGTCTAATGTGAAAATTCCTTCTGGGAAATCTTTTCCCCAAGCTGTGATTAATGAGACCCATAGTTTCTGTTTGCGTATGTTCATTACGTCCCAGTATAGGTATCTTGTCCTATATGGGGTTGTTTTAATTAATTCAAGTAGGTTCATTACCCTACCCCTATCTGTTTGTGCGATGTGTGGTGTTAAATTTTGAATATAGTGACGTAGTTGTAAATACATAAAGAACTGTTTTTTTTTCCAGTTTAAATTTCTCTATTAAAGCTTGGTATGTCAATAGGGCCCCTCCTGGGTCGAATACATCTTTAACATCCATGATGCCTTGTTCATGCCAGTTCTTGAATAATATATTATCCATTGCTGGCTGGAATAGCGGGTTACCACAAATTGCTATGTATTTAGAGGAAGAATGCGAAGACTGTAGGTTTTTATGGATTTTTGTCCACGCCAAGTATGAGGGCATAAAAAAAACATTTGACTTTATTTTTATGGGAAGTGCTTTTCTTGGGGTGTGCAACAGTGCACTTAGAGAGTAGGGTGCCACTAGATTTTCTTCTATCTCATAATTGGAATATGTTGACCTACGTAGCAGCCAATCTGCTAGATATCTAAAAGAGACTGCCAGTGCAAATGCCTCTGTATTCGGGATTGCCAGTCCCCCTTCTTTGCGACCTAGTTGTAATTTATTTAGCGCAATTCTAGCTCTCTTTCCCTGCCATAAAAATTTAGAGAAAGCTTTATTACATTTTAGGGAGTCTTTCTTAGACATCTTCATAGGCAGCATTTGAATTGGATATAAAATTTTTGGCATTATTATACTCTTTAAGGCAGCTGCTCGTCCCAGGAGGGATAGAGGTAGATTTTCCCAATCACTGAGCTGTTTAGTTACTTTATTAATAATAGGCGTGTAATTGTTATTATATAGGTCCCCTAGTTTAGCTGTTATTTTAATGCCTAGATATTTTAGTGGGGTTGTTAGGTAGTGGAATTGCGTGAATGTCTGCTTGAACTTAGCTGATATTGGTACATTTCCAAGACACAAGATTTCGGATTTATTCCGATTCACCCTGTACCCTGCAAATGCTTCAAATTGGGCAATGTTTTTGTATATACTTTGTACTGATATTTCCGGATTAGAGATAAAAAGTAGCAGGTCGTCTGCAAATAGTGAAATTTTAATTTCCTTTGCTCCTACTTTTATACCTTGGAATTCTGGATTTGACCTCAAAAGTATGGCTAGTGGTTCTATTGCGAGCGCAAACAATAATGGGGAGAGGGGGCATCCCTGGCGGGTCCCCCTTTCTATTTTTATATGGTTTGATAGTTGGCCATTGCTCAGGATTTGTGACGTAGCTAGATTGTATAACGCCTTCAATGTCTCCTGGAATTCCTCAGGAAATCCAAATCTTTTTAGGGTCTCCCAGAGGTGATCCCAGGAGAGAAAGTCGAAGGCTTTCTCTGCGTCAATTGCCATTAAAATATTTGATGTTTTCTCCTGCGATTGGTCTAAATTCTGTATTACCGCTAGTATTTTCCTGATGTTACGTGTGGAGTGCCTGCCCGTAATGAAGCCTGTCTGATCCTCATTTACCAGTAGTGGTATTGAATGTTTTATTCGATCGGCCAGTATTTTAGTAAATATTTTATAGTCGACATTCAATAATGATATCGGGCGATACGATTCCAATTTTTTGGGGTCTCTCCCTTTTTTTGGTATCACTCGTATTAGGGCTGAGTTGAAATATTGTGGCGTTCGATGAGTACTTAATATAGAATTGAAAAAGGTTGTGAGAGTTTCTGTAGTTTGATTAAGCAGAATTTTATAAAATTCTCCTGTAAACCATTAATAACCCTTAATACATTTACCCCTAGTTCTGAGTCCCCTGCGATAAGCAATATGCAGGTGGAAGAGCTCATCCTATGATCTGACCTACCTTTCGTATCTTCGTCTTCAATAGTTGTGTTTGTACTTTCAGAAGATTCCTGAATGAAACACACAAAGACAAAAGGAGGAAGAAGAGTGTTATTCCAACAGAGACCATGTGACAGGTGTTTCGGGCACCAGAAGAGCGCACCAGCCAAGAGTTCTCATCCTGTTGAGAAGTTGTCGACATTTCCCTGCAGTTTATGTTTTGAACACTAGATGTCACCACTCATCAAGGGAAAAAAAATTGGATTAAGTGTTATGTATTTCATGCACTGCCAGTGGTGCAATTGAGGCGGTACGGGGTGGTACGGCGTACCGCTCTATCCTAAACCACCGGTACCCCGTCCTGCTATTAGAAAACCACGGGCAGCGCTGACTGCGCATGTGTCGGAATGCGCAATGACTTCATTGCGCCGGCGCGTCCTGCGTGCCGCATCGGCGCTTAACATCTTCAGAGGACGTCACCGCGGCCAGACCATTTGGCGCCGGCGGGAATCCACTGCAGCCTGTGACGCAGCAAACGGGAGGGGGACAGTCGGCGGCCGCCTGAGATGCAGTGTAGCCTCCTGAGTGTGTGCCGCGCCCGCGCTTAGTATATTAGTACAGTATCTCTGTATGGCTGCTAGGCTAGCCTAGTGCCAAAGTACATAATATACCTCTCTGCATAGTCCAGTTTGCAAAGAAAAGGGGCTGTAAATTTGGTTATGCATGCCCCCTTTGTCACGTAGCCACTCCCACTAGTGTCATATGACCACGCCCATGACCACGCCCACGACTACACCCATTTTCCACCAACATTATTCCTACTTGCACCACTGTGCACTTCTGTTGGTTTGTAGAGGAAGCACCTCATGGAGCTACACTGTCTGCATATGGTGCATGAGGGACATACATTGCTCTCACAGTTATTATGATAACACAGGGTTGCCGACTTTGTTATTCTCCTCTCCAGGAGAAGCCCGGAGAGGAGAGTTTCAGCAGCCGTTCAGGGGGCGGGGCTTAAGCGTGACATCACTAAGCCACGCCCCCATGATGGTAAACCAGTAAATATACGGATCTCCGTGGAGGGGGCGGGGCTTAAATGACGCGAGTGTGTCATTTTGGCTCCCCCCCCCCCTCTGAGACCCGAGGATTGCGGCATGTTAATGCCGCGATCCGGGGGACAGCGGGGGTGCCCCCTGAATCCGGGAGGGTTGCCCACCCTTCCGGGGGCCGGGAGGGGGGACCCCATTTTCGGGAGACTCCCGGAAATTCCGGGAGGGTCGGCAACCCGATAACATATCCCAATATCAGATGCTCCAACACTGAATGTGCACAGAGATATGGCTACACACACATCTGCTCTTTCCTCTGTGAGCCAAAAGATGAGAATGGCATCGCCCTCTGCTGGGCAAGAAAGCACAAGTCAATGGGTCCCTTTACTTTTGCACATCACTCTCTCTCTCGCTAAGCAAAGGACATGCTCTGTAAATCAAGTCAGCGGAGAAAGAAATAAACTGCTCATGATGGCACAGATAGGGGTCTTGTTTTATTATGTGTACAGCAAATAATTCACCTTTATTTTGCTCTTATGTGCTATTATTATATTTATTACTACTAAATATGTAGCCATTTCTATGACCTTATTGCTTTACAGAATGCAAATGATTTTACGTTTGCTTATACCACAACCCTATATATAAATATGTTTTCCACAGCACAAACAAGCAGCGGTACTCAGAGATTTAAGGCAAACTGCAACATTAAATTCCGACGTTCCGAGGCGCAACCGCCCCGAAACGTTGGAGTTTAATGTTGATTTAATTATACCAGTTTGCCACACATTTCTCTGTGCTGCTGCTTGTTTGTACTGGGGAATAAAATTACAAGAGAAAGAATAGACTGTCATGTGCTATGGCGCACTGTGGATATCAAAAGAAAAACAATCATAAAATGTAACTTTTAATAATTTTCATTCTAAGAACTGCGACAAATAAAAACATTTACCATAGGAGGTACATAGAAAGTAAGAAACGTAATAAAGGGGATAATATCCTCTTATGGTGAACCCCAATGTCAGTTGCCCCGTAAAGAATTCGTCGGGGCGTCTTACAGTGTGTATCCGCTTGCTGTAGGAGACTAAATAAACTGGTATCAATATATTGTTGTCAGCATCTTATTTAGGTAGTCTCCTGCAGCTGGACAATTAATACCCTCTATATGGGAACATTCCGTTTGGGGATAATTGTCCAGATGAGGTAGTGAGGAATGCCAGTGAGTGGTGATGTGTATTTTTAATATATGCAGCGCAGTGTCTTGGCTAATGTCCATTGCCATATATCACTGTGTATACTGCGTACCGGTATCAGCCTCTGAGAGGAGATCGCGGTTAGATGTAACTATGCGACTCTCCCTCTACCAGTGCTGCCGGTAATGTGCACACTCGCTTCTCGTCAGTGTCAGAGGGCGCCGGTATCCGAAGGGGAATCGTGGTCAATGTGGTGACACTACGATTATTATCTGTACTCTACGAGTTATCTGTACTCACGTGTTACGCTCGCCCAACTGTGCAGAGTACGTGGTCAGGATCTGACCCCACGACTCTAGCCCTAGTGCCTTTATGTGCAGATACTGTGCGCCCTATTATGGTAATAATTCATATTTCAAGGGGGATTCAATGGGGCAGATGTATTAAGCCTAGAGAATATATAAACTGGAGATAAAGCAGAGATAAAGTGAAAGGAGAAAAAGCACCAGCCAATCAACTGTGTTTTAAAATGACAGTTGGTAGTTGATTGGCTGGTGCTTTATCTCCTTTCACTTTATCTCCACTTTATCTCCAGTTTATCTCTTCCCCAGGCTTAATACATCTTTCTCAATGTCCGTTCCCTATGTGTCACTTAGTCGGGGCGTCTCACAGTATGTATCCGCTACTTATAAGAGAGTAATGTGAATTTGTTATCACTATACAGTATATTGACAATCTCTCTTATAGATGGACAATGAGTGCCTTCTATATACCCATGTTGTATTGGGAATAGGTGCCCAAACGAGGCAGTGGGGAATGTCAGCGAGTGGTTCTGTGTATTTATAAATCATGCAGCACAGTGTTTTATTGCCATATATCACCGCATATAAATAAATATCTTTTAGGCTGACGATTTGGAGGAGAGTATTGGGCAAATACTTATGCCGTGTCTCACTCAATAGCCTCTGCGTATCCGTGTCAGCCTCTGACAGGAGATCGCGGTTTGGTGTAACTACGCGACTCTCTCTCTGTCAGTGCTGCAGGTGTTATACGCACTCGCTTCCCGTCAGTGTCAGCAGGCGCCGGCGTCTGGAGGGGAATCGTGGTCAGTGGAATGACGCTACAATTCTCACCCAACGTTCCTTACGCCTGTGGAATCAGTGTGCAGCAGTACGCAGCACAGGTCTGAAAGGGTGAGAATTGTAGCGTCATTCCACTGACTATGATTTCATCTCATTGCATTGCAAAACCTATGCAATGAGATGAGATGCGGTATACAATAATTGTACCATGTATGGGCACCTTTAGTTCTGTTGCTGGTATGTTTATTTGTGTACCATGTACTGTTCTAATGTGTGCTATATGTACGGCGCTGCGTACCGCTTGTGGCGCCTTATAAATAAATTCTAACAATAATAGTGTCCTGAAAAGGCCCTTATTCTGGTAAGCGAACTCACCTGTACGTTCACATGGGGAGTTTGATGTTGAAGCTCTGCACAGGAGGCGTTCAAGGGGGCGGGGGGGATCTTCGGGCCAGCACACTAGCCTGCATATCGATGTTCATGCAAAACATCCATTCATAGTGCGGCGAGGGCATTCGTCGTGCAGAAAGGGGGGGGGGGGGGGCGGGCATTCACACACCCGGCAGGCGGTGTTACAAGGCTCGAACTACCGCTGCTTTGTGAGTCAACCACAATGATCTCCAAAGTCCTAAGCAATATTGGAAGCTCTCCTCCGCAGCATCACCTCCTCATAGTATTAGATTGTAGCCACCTCCATAGAGCTCCACCACAGGCCAACAGTAAATGCAAAAGAAGGAAAATGGGCGCGCAACCGATAAACTCAAAATAACAGCTGCAATCGTAGCACACATGTACATGCGTCGAAAAAAAGATGCGTTCTACCTCACGTTTCCCGTCTCTTTTGCCTCTGTACAGCCGCCGGCAGAGTCTCATGTCCGGCCACTTGCGGTATCGTGAGGCTGAACATCTGTTTTTAGACATACATATATGTGTGCTACATCTTACTCTGGGCCCAATTCAGACCCATTCAGAGGTGAACATTGTTAAACCGCGCATGCACACAGTACGTTATGCACATGTGCAGGGTCCTCTTGCGTACGGAGGACATGGGTAGCCTTCGCTGGCCGTACACCGGATGACTGACAGACGGGGGGGTCCACAAAACGGTGGGCGCGCCTATAGAAATGCTGGGAGGGCCCAGTGAAAGCATGGAAACCTCCCTTAATGGTAACATCAGGGAGGTGTTTGCATTTGCTGGGGTGGCATTAACCTGATCGCTGGCTCCAAACATACGCAGCCCATTATGCAGGTCTGAATCGGCTCTGTTCCACATACATATATTACATATACACATAGATGTATAAGCAGTCTGGTCTCCGTTATTACTGAGAGCCGGCGTAGGAAATTTATATATATAATCAAACATTACTTTTCAAAAAGCTGTTTTAGGCACTGTGCTGCGTGCCTTCAGTCCGCCCCTGCACTTCAAGCTGTGGAGGTAGGAGGGCGAGGGTGATAATGTCAGTCTGGTACACACTGACTGCCGTGGCTGAAGCCTGACATGGGAGGAGGGGCTGATGGCTTGTCATGCGCAGCAGCCCCCTTCAAGGACAGGCGGCCATATTTGTTAGGGTAATCCGCCTCTTTCTCCCCCAGCTCCATTATTTTTATTGCGTCCACCGCAGCCGAACTGCTGCTGGTGCTGCCTCTCCCGGCTCAGTGTAGCTTTGCATGAGCAGAGCCAAAGTCGCCGGCGATGCTGCCCGCTGTGTACCCGCTGTGAGCCACCACTGTTCAAGCTTGCCAATGCCTAGGGCCGGTTTTGCTTGTCCACTCACACCTGATTGTCAGGCCATAGATTGAAAATACCTGACTCTAAAGGCCCCCCCCCCCATCCACTACTGCGACTTCCCCGTGGGGATAAATCACAGCCGATCCCCATTGAGTCGCCCGGGATATATTGCATGCGGTCCTTTTACATGTGATAGATTGCATGCGATCCCTTTCCACACTGCGGGATCCAACGGATCCTTGGTGCAGCATTGACAATCTCCGACTATGATCTGATACGCATGGGATGGCACTTCGGATCGTAATAAGAGGTCCAACACATGAGATTTGGGTCCTTTTCATCCGATTCCTCGGGCTGATTCCTCGGGCCGATTCGGCATCGGATGAAAAAGTTCCCAAATCGCACTGGTGGATGGGGGCCTTAATTTCATCTTCAAAATATCTGCTAAACCTAAAGGTTACCACAATTTTGGCACTCACAGATAGGTGATGGTGGATCATTTTCCTCAATGAAAAAATTAGCACGTATTTTTTAAGCAATGTATGATGAAGACTAATTTTTGGGAGGTATGTACTAAGCATCGCATTTGTGAACTCTCTCTATAAGATCTGCCCTTTGCAACAGAAGAAGTTCCAGGTTCCTAAGAGACCTTGTGCATAGTGTGATGCGGCAGGGGGTGCTGGGACGGATTCGATTGTCTCTCTCTCTCTGTAGAGAGAGAAGCAGCCCACAGGATTCTATTGGGTAACACCCAAGCTCCAGAAGGAATTGCATTTCGGAGATTGGTACAAATGGTAAAAGCTGGCAAATACCTACAATATGAGTTTTCTAGATTTTGGACACATTTTTCCTTTAGTTCATCCGACCCTTAGTAACCAATGATTTCTTGGTTTTGGTCACTTTGACAAAAAAGTATTTTTCCCTAAATATTGTGTCCCTGTAATAAGCAGGGTCCGTGAGACTTGAATGTGCGGTTATATTGTCCTATCTGCTGCACCAGTACACTTCTCCACCAGTACACTTGGGAAATTCCAGAAATCGCTTTCTTTTAAGTGGGTGGGGCTTTGGTTCTGCAATTTACATGATTGGACCCCCACCTCTGCTGTGTGATTATGCGCCCAGTCCAGCATCAGTGCACACTGGGAGGATAGGACCAGAATGAGGCCAGTTGCGCCATGACGCCCTTATACGACATTTACCTTACTTTTTAGGCTACTTGTTGGTTTCGTATTTAGTGGCATGCCGCTTTGTGTGTCACGTATAGGCTAGTGAACGATTAGTGTACCGCATGATGGGCCTGATTCACTTTTAATCAGTCCCCGGCGTATTTGCACCGGGGACCGATGTTTTTGCTCTGCGCATATGCTAATATAAGGGCCACATTGTGGACGCCTCTGGCAACTTGCACAGTTCCCAAGGCGCTCGGTCAGGGGTGGCGGGGGGGGGGGTTGGGGGAACGCCAGCATTTTATGGGCGTCCCGATAAAAACGTTGGGCGTTCCCATGGGTAAGCCGGCAGGCCGGGGACGAGTGACTAACTTCACCGGACGTCAGC
The DNA here is from genome assembly GCF_055691185.1 of Crinia signifera. Classification (NCBI taxonomy): domain Eukaryota; kingdom Metazoa; phylum Chordata; class Amphibia; order Anura; family Myobatrachidae; genus Crinia; species Crinia signifera. Next base: position 34,451,654 of record NC_139220.1, read on the forward strand.
CGCCTTCCCCGTTCTCGGAGCCCGCTACTATAGGTCAGTCAAGACAGGGCAAAAATCATGCGGACAGGGGAAAAATCATTAGATTTATGCTAAACATCTATTCGCAATGCGGCGGGGATGTTTGAGCGGCGGCAAGGGGCGGGCTTTTGCAGATTAGATGGCTCGCTAAGCAGCGGAATTACACTGATTAGCAAGTCAATGTGAATCAGGCCCGTGTCCAAAGTGTCCTTTGCCAGCATGAACAGGTCAACATCCCTTCTAAGCCTAATGAAAGAGTTAAAACCTGAATCAGATGAGAATACCAAGCTGAAGGGCTGCATTGTAAATCTGCTGTTCAGTGCAACCCGGCAGAATTATTGTTTTTTTAAATTATCATTCTAACTCGACACTTCCTGATCACTGAATTTAGAGGGAACAGTGAAGCGGACTGTGACTCTTTTTCTGGGAGCCAGAGGAACCAGCACTGAATAAGACAAAACATAAACTCACCATTAACTGGACACTGGAACTGGACTTTCTTTTCTGGAAAAACAAGGAGAACAGACAGGAAGGAGAGTGAGACACACAGCCAGCAGCACAGTGACCACAGGGAGAAGCACAGAGTACAGCACAGTGACCACAAGCAGCAGTAGCACATATAAATGGCATTCGGTGGGTTAAGATATACACAGGGAACACAGGGGGGGGGGGGGGGGGGGTAACAAGACACAAACAACCATGTAGCTCAACGATTGACGTAGTTCAGAGGCTGCAAGTGGATGCCGGGCTATGTATAACTATCCCCAGGTGTAACTAGTCAGCCCTAGACTTGCAGAATGGTTTGGGCATGTTCAATGTTTCACTTGTGCCCGTATCAGTGAGCCAGAGCCGGAGAGTAGAGAGAGGGATTACTGATCCCTACTGAGAAACAGGCAACTCATGTGGAAGATATCGGCCAGGACCATTTTAGCAGCTGCGAAAAAAGTTGCAAAAGTTGAACTGAGTTAAATGCATCTTATGCAGATTGAACGCACAAGCAGTTTCTGCTGATTAAAATTATATTGGCAGCACAAATTATGTAATGGCTAGCATTACTGCCTCAAAGCACTGAGGTCATGGGTTGGATTCCCACCATGGCCCTAAGGCTGGTTTCACACACTCCGGCTGCTGCCGGACGGGGAAAACCCACACGGCCAGGGAGCCGTGCCGCACTCAGCAGATTACAATGGTGGGGATGGCCACAGACCGGCAGCCGTCCCTTCCAGTGATGGGATCCGGCTGCAGCCGTGCGGCCGGGCCGTGGCCGTCCCGTGTGAATGGACACAATAGTGTCCATTCACAACTAATTTGTGCGGCACGGCTCCCTGGCCGTGCGGGATTTCACCGTCCGGCAGCAGCCGGAGTGTGTGAAACCAGCCTAACTGTGCGGAGTTTGTATATTCTCCACATGCTTGCATGGGTTTCCTCCGGGTGTTCCAGTTCCCTCCCACAACTGAAAAATATGCTAGTAGGTCAATTGGCTGCCTACAAATTAACCCTATAATATCTGTGTGTGCATGTACATGTGGTAGGGAATATAGATTGTAAGCTCCACTGGGGCAGGGACTGATGTGAATGTTTATATATTCTCTGTAAAGCGCTGCGGAATATGTGTGCGCTATATAACTGGTAATAATAATAATATGCAGTATGCTTATGCTTTAGTGTGTAAATGTGAAGGTATCTGCACACAAAAGGTGCTTCCCAAACATAATTTGGTAGCAGATACATCTGCGGCAAGCCTATATTCTGTGTGTAATTACCACTGCATGTGCAAACCAAAGTATATTCCAGTATGGCTGAAAAACACTGAAGCATAACTTTTTGTATGCAGATACAGTCGCAATTAGAGATGGGTCGTTCACGAACGAAGCAGATCTTTTGGACGGATCCCATAAGAGAGAGAGAGAGATGCTGACCCCAAAAAGGTGAACCGTCATTCTTTTACTTTCAATTTTGTTTTTCATTACAATTAGGGATGCCAATCCCGTGGCATTTTTTCAATCCCGGGATTGGGGATTGAAAAATGCTCAATCCCGGGATTCCTGGGATCCTGGGATTGGCCTCCCTGATAAAAAAAAAACAAACTAAACTGCCCGGGTCACACTTCACTGAAATCAGACCATCCCCACCATTTCTCTGTAACCCCCCCTGCCCTGCACTGCACTGTCACTTACACGGGGTTGACAGGCAGTAGCAGGACCATCATCTCCAGCAGTCGGTTGGCTTGGAGCATCACAGCGGGCGGGCGGCTTGGAGCATCACAGCGGGCGGGCGAGCGGCTTGGAGCATCACAGCGGGCGGGCGGCTTGGAGCATCACAGCGGGCGGGCGGCTTGGAGCATCACAGCGGGCAGGCGAGCACATCGGGAGGGTGGCTCGGAGCTGCTCAGCAGGCGGGCGGCTGAGCGCTGCACTGGAGGAGGGAGAGTGGGTGACTGGGAGCAACACACCCCGTGAACAGGTGATCAAGTGTGCTGTGCTGTAGCACCATGGCGGCGGCCGGGCTGTGCAGCGTGACGTTATGTCAAGGGTCACGCTGCGCATCCCGACCTCCGCCAAGCCGCTACAGCACACTTGCGAACAGTCGCTGCCGGTATGCCTGCCTGTATTTTACAAGCGGGTACTAATCCCGCAATCACGGGATTGAAAGGCTCGATCCCGGTATTAAAATCCCGCCGTTTTTAGGCCAAAATCCCGGGATCCCGATCCCGGGATTGGCCTCCCTAATTACAATGCATTTGCCTGAGCTCAGCACTGCCGCCTGTGGCAGCGGAGATGTAATAACTCGGGAGACGCATGTGACTGCAAGTGAAAAAAAGAAGGTACTTATATGTTATTTGGGCGCCCACTAAGCTATTTGTTTAGATTTCCGCGTCCCCTCACGGGGCTCACTATGCTCGCCACGCTTTGGGTTCCGTGCGTGCCGACATGGATAGTGGGGGTATGAGTGTACTAACTATAGTGGGCACCCAACTAACATACAGTATAAGTCCCAAAAAGAATAACAAGGCTGCTAGGGATGGCTATCAGTGCAGACGCTTTCGATGGTTGCCATCGATGGCAATTCTGCACCCAGCCATCGATCAGTGTTTTACTCGGTCATCTATGTTCTTATTTGTTTAGCTCACTGTTTTAAAGATAAAAAAGTTAAAAAAAATGTTGATTTTTACAGTTTATGGCAATAAATGATTTAAAACAAATTATGCTTCGTTATTATCAAATTACCCCTTTTTTCAAAGTGAGTTGATGATCTGTCTAAAAGATCTTTTCACAGATTGATCACTTGATCCCAGGTCTTTTTAATGACCCGTTTCGGCCATCTCTAGTCGCAATTACATAAAGAATATATGCATATCATTTTAATCAGCAGAAGTTGCTTGTGCAACCGATTCACATAGCGATGCAAATCAGATGTATTTACGTGGGAAAAAGTGAAAAAATTATCGTACAATGGAAACATTAGAAATTATTTTAGAAATGTTTATTGTCCTGTAATTATGTACATGTCAGTGACTTTTAACAATCCTGACTACAACTCACCCCATAAAAACAGCTCTTGAGGTGTTTTGTGTCCGACTTCCTAACTCAGCTGGTATTACATCAGCCGAGTTGCATGTTTAACATGGGCAATACATCTGGACTTTTACCAGTTCTTATTCCCAGACATAAGCATCTGACTTTTAATAAACTTGGAGACTATTAGACATACTGCACAAATGTGAATGACACCAGTAAGAGGACAAAATAGCTGAGGCCCTGGACAGATCACATTGACCAAAACCAGAGAACGAGACAGTGTTGTGGTAAGTTTGTGCAAGAGTTACAGCACTAGAATTGGAACTGTTTTGTGGCTTAGGGCCAGATTCTCTAAGCTTCAAAAGTGATAAAATGGAGAGTGATAAACAGCCAGCCAATTAGCTCCTACCTGCCTTGTCACAGCCTGTGCTTGAAAAATGTCAGACAGGAGCTGATTGGCTGGCTGTTTATCACTCTCCATTTTATCACTTTTGAAGCTTAGAGAATCTGGCCCCATCGGCTCCTACCTCCAATCTCCGTCCTCACAGCTCCCTCTGTCCATATCCAGCAAGTTTGAAACAGATCATTTTGGTTTCACTTTCTGTTAAGGAGTAATTTGGTCCGTCGAGTGGCCTCTAGTGGTCACTGACGGTACTTCCCCGCAAAAAAGGTGAGGTGGATTTAGCCTTTTATGTATATAGTGATTAGAATAAGTTAAGACTAATTCATGTCTTCATTTACTTGCAAGTGTGAGGGGACTGTTCAGTTCTGAGAGTTCCATGACCCCCCCCCATCTCAATATAAAGTAGGTCTTCAAAGGCTGAGACCTTGGGTGGGATGCACTAAAGCGAAAATGTGTTAAAAAAAAACATTTTCGAATGCACTGAAAGCCGCATTCCGGGTTACCGCTGCTGGGGCTGAGGGACACGACATTCGCAGAAGGACACCCAGAAGTACTGGGACGGCGCACATCGCAAAAGACAGCTTTGCGTTAATAATCACATGTTAGTGCATATGCGATTATTATAAATGGCGTGGGGATATCGCTACAAAGAAGCGATTCATGTCATTTTCTCCCACGGACACCCCCTGCCAAGGAGAGGGGGGTTTGCGGGTGACTGGCCACATTTCCAGGGGGGGCCATTTCTGGGACCATCCCGGCCATTCCGGGAGGGTAGGCAACCCTGCTTTTTATGTCCAAACTTTTCCATTTTAATGTGTAAAACTTATGGTTGTTGTTTAAAATCAGGCCCTAAAATTGTAACTAATGGCAAACGCACTACAGGAGGCACTAAAGGAGGCACTACAGGAGGCAATAAAGGAGGCTCTACAGGAGGCACTACAGGAGGTGCATGTTTTATACTTTAGAAAAATCACCTCTAAAGCATGTATGAGCCTTATACAGAAAAGTGCATGAAAGGTTCTCTGAATAAGAATACTACGAATACTTTATGTACAGTACAAGAATCTCTGTCTACTGTATGTCTGGGCCCTGAAAATGGGGCATAGTTGGTGGCTTTCATCTTACATGATGTATAAGTTCAGCTTTGACAACAATAGGCTTTTACAAAGCCAAAAATATACCTCACAGCACTTGACAGGTCCAAACTGATAAATGGCCAAACCTCAATTGAAATGGGGGGAGGTGCCTTTATCACATTGAAGGAGTGGGCGTGTCGTATTATGTGTTTCCTGGTTCCATTTAATACTGTAGCTTCATTGGCAAGATGTAATAGGGTGTCCCCTCTCCCTGAGCAGAACCAGCTCGGGCTCATTGAGCTAGTCCTAGTTTCCAAAATATGGGGGAAAAAGTGATGCCCCCCCCCCCATATTTAAGAAACCAGCACAGAGGTCCTAGTTTCCCAAATATGGGGGAGAAAGTGATGGCGTCCCCCTGTATTTAAGAAACCAGCACCATGCTCTTAGACTGGTCCTGGTTCCAAAAGTACGGGGGACAAAAAGAGTAGTGATCCCCCGTGTTTTGGAACCAGCACCAGGTTCCAACAGCCAGTGGTGTCACTTTTTATACAAGGTAACCGGTCGAAACATGAACATCCTGGGAGAGTGGGGATCCCCAGAATAAAGGAAACCCCACCAGGCTTAACTCTTCCAGGGCTGAAGCCCGGGCTGTCCTTGGAACCCCTGGGCAGTGGACGATGGGATGCTTATTTTGGGGTTAATATTAGAAATAAAATTTAACATTGGGTTGTGCTGTGGAACAACAAGTTCCAGTAAGCCTCCCCCACATTCATGGACTTGGAAAACGACAAGTCCTAGAATGCAAGACATTAAAGAGCCGTCTGGTCCCACTGCATAACCAATGTTACAATAAATACACACTGACACCCAGAACAGTACAGCTTTAGTAGCAAACACCCATTTAGGCACGCAAATATAAATATACTCACCTCCTCCCACGATTCAGGCAGGTCTGTCCTCTTCTCCAGTAGAACTGGAGAAGCCGCTGTGTGTATACTCACAGGCGGCTCTCCCTTGCTAATCAGGGAATCTCAATGAAGTCAATCACTGGCATTCCTCTCACCCAATCAGGGCTGACCTCCAGGGGAGTTCCCCATTGGATTGGATGTAGCCGTCTCCATGGAGACGGCTACATCCTATCAGGGCTTCAGCCCTGAAAGGATTAAACCTGGGGGGATACCTTTACCTCTACCTCAACTCAATTGATACTCCTTTTTGCTCTCTCTTGTCTTCCTGACCCTCGTCCATGGAATATGTACATAGAGAGAAGAGAAGAGGACCATGGACCTAGTGTCACCGATAGGAAGAGGAAAAAATGGGGAAGTTCAATTTGAAGTAGAGACAGAGGTGACCGGGTGATAGCTCAGAAAGGACAGTGACACAGTTCGGTGTCACAGAGAGTGGAGGGTATGAAAAGGAAGAAGGTGGTCAAATATGTTAAAGTCAGGTCAATAAAGATTACAATGGATTAGCTGTGAGAAAGTCATTAGTGACCATAGTAGACCGGTTCAATAAACCCGTCTACAGTAGACCATAGACGGGTTCAATAAAGTGAGGGAATAAAAAGTCAAATTTAAGTGGGCCAAGAAGCAAATGGGAGGAAAGGAACGTGGATACGCTTTGGAAGATGAGTCATGCCAAGAGTTTGGAAGCAAAGGGAAGTAGATAGATTGTGAAGGAGAAAGACAGAGAGAGAGAGAGAGAGAGGATTGAGAGTGTTCGTAAGAATAAAAGGGATAAGAGTCTATATAATGGTGGAGGGGATAGCGCCAGTGGAAAGAAAGATGTTAAATAATTGAGGAAGGAGGGTGCAAGCATTGAGAGGTTTCAGAGGATATGGGAAGAAATAGAATAGTGGGGAAGACAATGGGAGAGGTGAGAATACTTAATCAGCCATTGAGGGGATAAATAAACAAAGAGTAGATCAAGCCAGCGCCAGGAGAGGGAAAAGCATGGGAAGGCGTATGAGAGGATATATTCTGTTCGATAAAAGTGATTCCAGAAGACAATAAAATAGCAAGGGTTACAGCAGAGGAGTCCAGAAAGGGGAGGAAAAAGTAGGGAATTGAAGGTAGCAAATAGGTGGCTAGGGTTGGAGGACTAGGATGAGCGATAGGAAATAGGACTGTATATAAAGAGAAAAGCATGAACTTGCCAAGTGAGGAAATTCAAGGAGCAAATAAAATTATTACCAATGCTGTTCTGCATTGAGGAACCATCTTTGGAAATAGCAGGTAAGTCCACAGTCTGCCAGAAGCAATAGCTGAGGCAAGGGTAAAGTTATAGCGTGGAACTAACCTTGGCTGGACAGGAAGTAGTGGAAATTAGGGGAAGGAGATAGTCAAGCAATGTGGAAAAAATTAATGGTCAAGGACATCATGGTTGCATCAAATGAGGGGGTGTCTTCGGAAACGAGGTTGAGGAATGAGGGAAAGAGAGGCAGAGGAATATGTGTTGGTCAGAGAGGAAGGAGGAAGTTGGAGAACTCAGAGACAATGGTCATGAATGACGAGGCAACAAATATAGCCAATGGAGTAAAAAAAATGGAATAACACCATTGAGTAAAGTTCAGGGAGGATTAAATGGAGAGAAGCTTAGAAACAGCAACATCTGCGGGATTAACAATAGGCATGATGAAGTTACCCAGGATGCAGAATTGAAGGTCAGAGGAAAGAAAGTGGGTGAGCCAAGCAGTGAAGTTGTCAAGAAGTGTTGAGGATAAACCAGTGGATGATAAATAATTGCAACCCAGAGGTGGACACCGTGGTGACTTTACCAGTGGTTCAGACTCCCAATATGAACTCAAGTTGACCAATGTTACTCTCTGTCTTTCGACTTGCTTCACCAGAGGATTTTCTATCTGAAATTCTATCTATCTTGCTGCTGGTTTTGACTGTCTCCATGCCAGCCTCATCTGTGTCTGCCTCAGTAGAGTGCATGAATGGCTGTCTAAAGGTGTCCATACACTTGTAAGATTTATCTTTAGATCTGGCTGGTTGGAACAAAAACATGGTTATGGATGAGTGACAGTTTGTCAGTTTTCCAGCATTTCAAAGCAAATGGTCAACTATCATTTGCTCTCATCCATAACCATGTTTTTGTTCCAACCAGCCAGATCTGAAGATCAATCTGCGTGTGTATGGCCACCTAAAGCCTGCCTCCCCACATGGCCTATCTGTCTCTTTGATTGCCTCCCCCCAAAGCCTTTTCTGTGTGTCTCTCTCTTAAGGCCCCCATACATTAGTCCGACTTGTCCTAGGGACAAGTCGGACCTGATTTCCCCTGCAGCTCCCCGGGAGGGGGACACACGATTAGGCACTTGATGTGCCAAGGTTTGCATATAATAAATCGCATGGATTTATCATATGTAGTCCCCGGGGAGCTGCAGGAGGAGGGAGCCGTGCGGGGGACGGCAGCGGGCGGGGGATGCCGGCTAACTGAGAGCCGAGCAGGGAGAGGCTGCATAGGGACCCGGGCAGGAGGAAGCTGTTGCGGTGGGGTGACAGCGGGAGCAGGGAGAACTTGATGACGCTGGCTGTCGGGCAGCGCCGCAGCGGCGGGAGATGGGAGGAACAGATAACTTGAAAAAAAAAAACGCCCATAGAGATGACTAGCAAGCCACTGATTGACTGAGACCTCTCTCAGCCAATCGCTGATTGGCTGAGAGAGGTCTCAGCCAATCAATGGCTTGCTAGTCATCGCTATGGGCATTTTTTTTTCAAATTATCTGTTCCTCCCGGCTCCCGCTGCTGCGGGGCTGCCCAGCAGCCAGCATCATGTCATCAAGTTCTCCCTGCTCCCGCTGTCACCCCACCACAACAGCTTCCTCCAGCCCGGCGCCATATGCAGCCTCCCCCTGCTTGGCTCTCTATAGCCAGCATCCCCCGCCCGCTGCTGTCCCCCGCAAGGCTCCGGGGCTGGGCTGCACATAAGATTTGGCACTTTGGCGTCTATCGCTTTGTTTTTGGTGATGATGCTGAGGTGTTTAAGGAGACATTTCTTTTATTATTATTATTATTATTATTAATATTATTAATAATAAAGACAATTAATGGGATGTATTTCCTTCGACAAAATTTATTTTATAAATCAACTAGCAAAACCACAATATAGTAAATAAACTGTCTTATGTTATTCTGAACTTCCTTTCTTTACACTTGCATGGAAAGATAGCTCAATCTATCTGTGAACAAATTCCGCATTATACCTAATTTAATTTGAAAAAAGTTACGTTTTGTGACATTTATGACTAATAAAGTCTAAAAAGGTGGGGGAGGGGTAGCAGCGCTTAAGGGATAGATCCCAGAATTGAATAAAATATTAAATTGGATGATCTTTACAAAATTTAATAAACCACTTATATTTCCAATTACACAATTAAAAACATCATTGATGCAATTTAATAACAAACAATGCCCAGACCCATGATGGATAGTAGATAGGGAGAGTCCGTTCCTATTATGCCCAAACTTGTAAAGTTAGAGTTGGATAGTTACCACTCCTGATTGGATGAAAAGGTAGTTCTGTAGACACCGTCCATAAGTCCAAGTGGCCGGCCCAGAATGGCACAAATAACCGGAATCCACTGGTAGTTTGAAGAATGGTGAGTCTTTTTTGCAGCAGGAGGGAAGTGTGCTGGTGTACAGCCAATATGGTGGCCTCCAAATGGAGGTAGGTGAAGAAGCAGGTACAATCCTGTAGGGCTGGTCCGGACTGCAATCCCAAGTGGGTAGGTGGGTGTTGGGCAGGCACTACCTGCGCGTTTCACTGCTCCTGGCAGCTTTATCAAAGGTATAGTGCTTGTGGGCAAGTGTGGGTATATATACCTTAGGAGTAGGTCACATGACCAAACAATCAATTAGCATAGATCATCCAATTTTTAACAAATCATTGCAATATCAATGATACAAACATAGAACAGGAGGAAGACCATCATTAAAACGAAATACACATAATAATATATAAAACTATAATCAAAATGCAGAGTTTATTGTATTAAAAAAGAGATAATAGATTGAACTCACTTCCATATCCACAACATATGTCATTTCTCATTTGTAGTAGCGGTCAGATGACCTGAATTGGTGTAATTCATTGGTGTGGGAGGCAGGTCACGTGATCGTGGAGTTGGCAGAAAAAACTACAGTACCCATAAGGCATAGCACATCCCGCACCTCCTAATCTAAAACAACTCTATGCAGGCAAATCACGAGGGGAGACTATTCCCAAAAGAGAATCGGCCATAAGGTCATAACAATGTATAGAGCTCCATTTTAATATATGTGAGCCTTAAGAGGGTTCAATTCCATATCTACGGCGCCCATCCTCTCCCATTGGTGAGGCGGTCACATGACCTAAAATAGTGTACCTGATTGATGCAGAGAATGGGTCACATGTTCGCCGAGTTTTGATGGAGAAACTACAATGACCATCAGACACTGCGCATCCCACAGCCTACATTCCCGGGTATCTCCTACACAAGCAAGGCGCCGGAGGCGGCTCCCTAGAGTGAATCTGTCACGTGACCTGGATTAGTAGCATATCACATGATTTAAATTGTAATGTCGGACTCGCAGTGTGGGTCACATGATCGCTTCTACATTACCCAGAATTCATGGATGAATCACATGGTTTTTAATCAGCCTATCCGTGTAGTGGAAAAGCAAAATACATTCCAGTGATGTTTGCAATTGGTTGGTTACCAAAAACGCTAATATTAAGTCCTCAAGAGGCCATATTACATATCAGTTGTCATAGCGACTGGTATATACAAAAATATTCACCCATTAATATAGTTCAAATTTGTATATTCGATATTTAAGTTATCAATTTGAGGATTACCACACCGCTTGCAAGTTGGATTGTGTGTATGGAAAAAAAGTTTTTATATATAGAAGACATACATTAATATGGTGGATATCTAACCAGGGATTTTTTAGTCAATATATACGAGGAGAAAGTCACTTTTGAATTGTCCTTATAAAGCTGTAGCAATGTTATCTCTATTGAAAATGGTTTAGGTTACACAGACATAGTTATGACCATCATGTCTATCAAGTAGGAAATGAATTAAACAGATTACTAATATATATTTATTTACAGTCATTAATAGACAAATGTTTTTATGGTTGCACAGGAACTGTGACGTTAGATTACCATGTTTAGTTCAACCATTTCGTTAAGGCCATCAGGGTGAATTGAACCAATCAAATGCATCCAATAGACTTCTTGTTTACAAAGTCTCCTGAATTGATCCCCCCCCCCTGATGGTAGCTGTGACATGTTCAACCCCTCGGAGTTTCAAACTGCTGGGGTTACCTTGATGATGTTCATGAAAATGGCGTGAAAGACTGTGTGATGTCACGTGATTAATAACATTTCGACGATGCTCAAGGAACCTGATCTTTAATTTCCTGGTGGTACGTCCTACATAATGGAGTCCACAGCCACATGTGAGAATGTATATCACGTAAGTGGTGTTACAGTTAATGAAAGAATTAATGGGCAGATTTTTATCCCCTATTGTTATGAACGTTGTTTTTTTATTTTCAATATATGAGCATGTGGTGCATTTAGAATTGCAACATTTGAAAAAACCCTTGGGTTTCTCAGGAAGCCAAAGTGTGCTTTTGGTAGGCAGTTTACGTTGTTCTCTCAGTTGGCTGGGGGCCAAGAGGTTCTTGAGGGATTTATTCTTCTTAAAAATAAACCGTGGTTTTTCTGGAATGGCTTTAATAAGAAGGGGATCCTGTTTGAGAATGTTATAGTTTTTTGAGACAATGGCTTTGATTTCAGGACAATATTTATTATAAGTCAAGATGTAGGCTACTCCCACATCTTGATCTGTATGTTTTTTATGGAGTGACTTTTTAGATTTCAGGAGTAATGACCGATCTGAAGATGTGACTTCTGAAAGGGCATTATCAACCAAAGATGGTGGATATCCTCGCTGTTTGAATGACATTGCCATAGCAAATGCCTGTTGTTTAAAATCTTGTAGAGAGGAACACTTTCTCCTGAGACGGATAAACTGTCCCTTGGGGATGCTCCTTTTCCACGGGGGATAATGTTCACTTTGATAATGGAGGTAGGCCGACATTCCTACTTCTTTCATGTAGTTTTTTGTAACAATTTTTCCATCATTGATTTCTAGAGCCACATCCAAGAAGGAGATCTGTGTCGGGTGAATAGTGTAGGAAAACTGTAAATTATAAGTGTTCTTGTTAAGAGTGTCTACAAATTGATGTGCCAATAATGGGTCCCCATCCCAAATAATAAAAAGGTCATCAATGTACCGCCCATAGAGGACCAGGTTCGCGCCAAAGTCGCCTCCCCAAATGAGGAGCTCTTCGAGCTCACCCATATAGAGATTGGCGTAACTCGGCGCAAACCTGGTCCCCATGGCGGTACCCATGGTCTGTAAATAAAAAGTGTTTTGGAAAAGAAAGTAGTTGTGTTGGAGAATGAATGAGATACAATCCAGCAGAAAATTTTGTAGTTCCACTCCCAGGTCCCCATCTTCAGTCAGTCTGTTTTCTATAACCTGGCGTCCCAGATCATGCGGTATATTTGAGTAAAGACTCGTCACATCGAGTGTGAGGAAGTGATATGAATCCTTCCAATCTATATCTTGAATAAGTCTCAAAAAGGAAGTTGTATCCTTTATGTGGGACCTGAGAGTGGAAACTCGGGGTTGCAGAAAAGAGTCTACAAAAAAAGATAAATTAGAAGTAATAGAGTCAATACCAGAAATAATGGGTCTACCCGGGGGTGATGTGAGGGATTTGTGAATCTTGGGAAGGTGGTAGTAGATTGGCACTACAGGGTGTAGGGGAAGCAGAAATTTCGATTCCTCCTTGGATATGGCTCCGTCCATCTGGGCTTGGTCCAGGAGCAGAGATAATTCAGCCAGAAAATTCACAGTTGGGTCTTTTAGTAGTTTGGAGTAAAATAGGGGGTTATCAAGTTGACGGGAGGCCTCTAAGATGTAATCCTCCCTATTTTGTATTACGAGGCCACCCCCCTTATCGGCCTCCTTAATTATAATGGTGCTGTCTGAAATGAGGTTTTTGAGAGCTTTCTTTTCTTTAGGGTTTAAATTAAATTGGGATTTCTTTTTAGAATTATCTAGCTTAATTTTTTCACAAAGTGTTTTAAAATCAGCCAACGTGGTTTTGTAAAAGCTTTCTACATTAGGGCCCTTGAATTTAATTGGAAAAAAATTTGATTTAATTTTAAAATTCTTTCTAGTTACATCAAATAATTTGATGGGGGAGGTAGGTTCAATCTGGTTTATATTTTCTTCCTGGAGTTCCATTAGCATAGTAATGTAGGAAAGATCTTCAGAATCAAGCGTGGTAGGTGTACTTAGGTCATTAGGTTGATTCTGACCGTTCTTCGCAAAGAATCGTTGGCGACAGAGTGTCCTGATAAATCTATTAAGATCTATAAAAAGTTCAAAAATATTAGGGGATGACGTAGGGGCAAATTTTAGGCCTCGACTGAGGAGGGATAACTCGTCCTTATTTAATACCTTGTTAGATAAATTGAAAATACTTTCAGTAGTCTTTTTCTGATAAATTTGATTTAGTGTCTTAATCAAGTCTGCCTTAGTTGTTGAGTGTACTTTGACTTTAGGACAAAAATCAGTGAGTGTATGTTTAGCCGTTACCTTACAGCATACCTCCCAACAGTCCCGATTTTATCGGGACAGTCCCGATTGTCAGGGCCTGTCCCGCTGTCCCACCCGCGGGCGTCAGTGTCCCGCGGTGTGGGGGGACTGTTGGGAGTCCCCCCTGTCAGCTGCTAAGCATCGGGGAATAAACGCTGTGCGCATGCGCACAGCGCCTATTCCCGCAGCCAGGGGGCTGGGGGCATGGCTAGAGGCTCACAGAGCCTCTGGGTCATGCCCCCATAGCGGCAAAATGGGGGCGTGGCCTCACGGAAGAGCCGCAAGTATAGGCCACGCCCCCAAATTAGGCCACCCCCCCCGAAAATGTCGACGCGCCTGAGGCGCGCAGCAGCAGCGTCCCGCCTGCTGAAGTGCCAAAGTTGGGAGGTATGCCTTACAGTGAGATAGGAAACAAAGCAATGAGCAGTGAAGTAAAACAACAAGAAGGAGATTGGCACATCCAAAATGGTAAGACATATTTCAGCCAAACACGACCCATGACCTGGAAGGGATTACTGAGCTTGTGACAATGACCCTTATTCTGGTTCACTCGCAAAAGCAAATTCCTTCTCAAATGGACAAAACCATGTGCACTGCAGGTGGGGCAGATGTAATATGTGCAATGAGAGTTGGATTTGGGTGAGTTATTTTGTTTCTGTGCAGGGAAAATACTGACTGCTTTATTTTTACACTGCAATATAGATCTCACTTTCAAGTAAAACCCCACCCAAATCTAATTCTCTTTGCACAAGTTACATCTGCCCTACCTGCAGTGCACATGGTTTTGTCCATTTGAGAAGGAATTTATCTTTGCGAGTGAACCAGAATAAGGGCAGCAGATGGAGCAGGGTGCAGTGCAGTGCAGTACAGTAGCATGTCATGATGGAGCAGTGTGCAGATAACAGTGCGCAGCAGGAACGCAGTTGATGACAGGAAACTGTTTTATGGGGTCATTTTTGGTCAACTATCTCTAAAATGGTGGTATTAATGAGCGTTATTTCACGGCTAAATGAAAAATCCCTCATTTAAATGCGGAGGACACCACAACATACAATGAAATCTGGCGCAGGGCCACCTGGGCTGACAACACAGTTCTGCTTTTCACACGACCCCCAAATTTCTTTCCATACGGCCCAAACCCTATTTACAGTATTAAGAAAGAAGGTAGTATAGGGTAGTGGCGCTTTGACTATATCAACAACAGGGTGTATCTGTGGGGAATAACCAATAACCAAAAAATTGGGGGAGGGAGTACCGGTGAGGAAGATCCCCACAAGGAATCACCAGGACTTTAAAGGAAACTTCTGAGCTAAGTATTCCTCACAGATACACCCTGTTGATATAGGCAAAGTGTCACTACACTATACTACCTTCTTTCTTGAATCTATCTTTGCTGGTTAGGGATCCTACCCTCAGTATAGTGAGACAGCTGCCTCAAGTGAAGCGCCAAAGTGATTCCCTTCACCCTTTCTCTATAGCTTATTTACAGTATGCCTGTCTTACACAGAGAGTGGAGGCAGCCATTTTGTGAGCTGAACTGATATGCTCGAAAGAAGCTGCCTCTTGCCTCAGTGTGTCACTGATGGACGGCATTCTGGTGAATAAGGGTTTAGTCCACAAAATGGCTGTCTCCACTGAGCAAAGGCGATCCCAATTTATGGAATGCCTATATGCAACTTTTCAGTGGGTAACAGTTTCAGGGGGAGATTCTCTAAGAATCTCCGCCCCCCTTCGCATATTTAATTATCGCATATGCTGTAACATATGCGATAATTAAGGCAAAGGACAGCTCTTGCGTTAAGAGCTGTCCTTTGCGGTGAGAGTCGCTGGGTCCCAGCAGGTCCCGGCGGCTCTCCCCTCCCACACCCGGCGCTGCTGCGCCGGGCTCTCCTCCTCCCTGCACCCGGAAGAGGATCAGTGCAGGGAGGAGGTCACAGGTCCGGGCAGCACTGCGCTGTGCAGCCCGGACACAGGTGAGGGGGCGATGCGGGGCGTCGGCGCGGGGCGGCGGAGGGTTGCGATAGAAGCCCATTGGCTTCTATGGGGCATCGCCAGATTTTTCTGGTGATGCCCCCCGCCGCGGTAACCCGGCCGGGGATGCTTACAGCATCCCAAAATGTGGTAAAAACCCTGATAACAGGGGTTAGGTTATGTTCATCGTGGCATAGACTACAGGTGACTATCTGCATCTAGGGCATTAGATTCCAGTAATGCAAAAAAAGCAAGCAAATGGACAAAATCATGCTGCGCTGCAGGTGGGGCAGATGTAACATGTACAGGAAGATTTAGGGGTATATTTACTAAGATGGGAGTTCTATTTTAGATGTTAGTATGGACAACCAATCAGATACTATCTATTATCTTCTAAAAGGTGCGAAATAAATAAGTACATTCTGATTGGTTGCCCATAGCAATCCAAAATTTAAATTCCCCCTTTAGATTATGGTGGGTTGTATTTTTTCTGTGTTCGATAGGGCCCGCACAGAGGAAAAATCATTTGATGGTTACTTACCATCGAATCATCTTTCCTCCTCTCCCGGCGCTCGCAGGCGCCGTGAGACCCAGGAGTCAATCGGCATCTGCTGGGTTTGAAGCGATGTACCAATGTCATGCACCCGCCCCGAGCAGCCAACCATTTTTGTAGGCACACCAGGGATCCAACCTTGGCATGTCCCCCACCTGTCAATCAGGTTGCGAGCGCCTCGCCAAGGACGAAATCGTCTGAAGGTGCTTGCTGCCGGGCCCTGCACCTGCGCATTACCGACATGCACATGAGAAGCTGCCTAGAATTTGGACCTGGCCGAATTGTTTTGAATCGGCCCTTATGTAAATAACTGTTAATAGATTAGTTAAAAGTTCTTAAGCTAAAGGGAAATAGATTCATAATCACTGCAAGTGAGAACGGCCAGTTACTCAAAATCCCATTTATCGTCTTGTAGTGTTATTCAGAATGCTGCCAACAATTAGGATAAAATATAGCATCATGGTCGCCTATCCTCCTGCTTTTAGCGGGAGACTCCCGCATTTTAAATCTTTCTCCCGGTCCCCCCGGAAAGTCCCGGCATCCTCCCAGTTTTTCAGTGTTGTTGCAGAAAAATTGGACTGCGCATGCGCAAGTCCCAAAGTGGCGGGGGCGGGTGCCAGAGTCCAGCGCGATGTCATGACATACCCGGCATCATGGCATCGCTGTTCTGTTAAATGGGCCGCCGCAGAGACTGGAAACAGTGAGAGGAGAGCGTGAGCGGCAGCGGTGGGAGCAGCAGCGGTGAGTGACGTGCCGGGCTATGAGGGACTGGCAGCACGGAGAGGAGAGCTGGAGCGGCAGCCGCGAGTATGTTATTTGGTTAGTCCCGCCCATGCATCCGCCCCCTTTTGTGGCATGCCCGCCGGCCCCGCCCCCTAGTTGATGGAGAAGGCAGCTGAAAAGTCGGCAACCCTGTATAACATTTTTTTTTTTTAAATAGTGCTGGATAGCTTTAAGCAATACACAACTATGGAAATATTCGGAGAGATGGTTCCCGGCACCCAGCACGGAGACCTAATTGAGGCGGCTCCCCACAGAATTATCAACAATGAAAGGTGCATAATTGTAATTGCAATGGAATTATTACATTCTGCAATTATAACATCAGTGTCAGTAAGGAAGATGTGTGCCCCCATCGATGTGTCTATGCGAGTGTCACAACATTCTATAAAATGCAGAAACAACGGATAGTCAATAATTGCCACAACACAGAATCATTCCCTCTCAGGGGTGTCAAACTCAAATTCATCGGGGGCCGCATCAGCAGTTTGGTCACCCTCAAAGGGCCGGTTGTATCTGTAGGTCCCCCTGTATAATTATAATGCCATGACACCACAGGCTGCTCCCCCTGTATAATATAAAATGAATGCCATGACACCACAGGCTGCTCCCCCTGTATAATAATAATGCCATGACACCACAGACTGCTCCCCCTGTATAATATAATAAAAGTAATGCCATGACACATAAATGATTATACAGGAGGAGCAGCCTGTGGTGTCATGGCATTATTATTATTATACACGGGGACACCTCAGGAAACAGCAGATATATATTTTTTTTTATTGTGAGTGTGATCCTCATCCTAACTTACTGTTTCTCCGTCTGTCCTGCAGCTGCTGCGGCTTCCAGCTTTTCTTCACTGCTTGCTGCGGCCACACTGTCCCCGACTCCCGGTCCATCTTCCCTGCCTGCTCCTACTTCTCTACAGACGCATGGGCGGGCAGCGTCATCGTCATGACGTCCCCACCCAGTGTCTGTCACTGCCGGGCATCAGAGGGAACAGGTGGCCGGGCCCTCCTCCACGTAGCCGTAGAGGCCGGCGGCCATGTTTCTGTAGCCGCATACATATGTGCCTACAGGAACATGGCCGCCGACAGTGGAGGAACAGGTAAGGCGGCCGCGGTGGGGTGGGTGAGAGGAGGTGGCCTAGGCAGGAGCTGGGACACACTGCCCTGCGTGCTATCTCCTCGCGCGGGCCACATGACGAGGTCTGGCGGGCCGGATTTGGCCCGCGGGCCTTGTGTTTGACACCCGCGCTCTAGAACATAACGATGGGGAATCAATGTCTTCCGAAGGCCACACTCAGAGGATCACTAGCATAGAACACAACTTTGATTACACAATAGAACATCTAGAAGATAAAGAAGTTGCCCGCGATCCGCCCTTTGGGCCTTCCCGGATGTGGTCCTGCTAGTGTATGGGGCATACTTAACTACCCTCGCGGAAAAGCAGGGAGGGTCCCGATAATCGGGCCCCCTCCCAGCCCCCCGGAATGGTGGCCAAGCCTCCTGCATTTAGCGGGGCCCTCCGCACGCCCTCCCTCTGCAGGTCAAATACCGGTATCCGTGGCTCTTTAGGGAGGGTGCGGGGCTAAAATGACACAAATCAAATAATTTAGTACTTAACCCTCCCCCGAATCACAGCATTTACCAGATTGGGGGCGGGGCTTAATGGGGGTGGGGCTTAATGATGACAAAGCCCCACCCCCAGAAAAACTGGCTTCTCCAGGAGGGGAGACTCTACAGGTAGGCAAGTATAGTATGGGGGCCGAAAGAGTTGCAGGAAATTAATAGAGCTGAAGCTATTCCACATGAAGGGTGGATGGGACACTATCACATATTGAGTAATCATTCAGTACATTTTTCACACAAAAACAGGGAATAACAGCTCCACTTCATGTAAACATAACATTGTAGTTTGGTATTCTATTAGCAGTGCAACCGGCATTTATCTGGGATTATGCTTCGGGGGTCTCAGGCCGTGATAACCCATGGGTTCAGGAGCCCTGTAAACTATTACCTCTGTAAAATAAAGTACGAGTTCAGCCAGCATCCTGCATCTCGGGTGCTGAGGAGAAATGGCCCATGGCAACCAATCAGCACTGAAGTAACATCTGTAATTTGCATAATATAATTTATACAGAGCAGCTGAT
The DNA here is from genome assembly GCF_055691185.1 of Crinia signifera. Lineage (NCBI taxonomy): Eukaryota > Metazoa > Chordata > Amphibia > Anura > Myobatrachidae > Crinia > Crinia signifera. Next base: position 34,470,799 of record NC_139220.1, read on the forward strand.
TGGTTGCCCTGGGCCACTTCTCCTCTGGCTCACGTCTCCTCCCTTATCACTGCCTCGTACACCTACCCCACTATTACATATGCCCCAAGTCAGTAACCAATATTTGGCTATATTTGGACATGACAATGGTGACACAATTGTTCTGTTAGTTAAAGCATTTGAACCACATTAGCAATATAACTATAAAGATAACCCTGAAGCTGCATGTTATACTGCCAATAAGTCATCACAGTGCAGGAACATGGAGCGGCTGGTTGGATCCAAGCATTTCATTTACTTCATATATTTCCTGAGAGTTTGTTTTAATGGGGATAATGCAGGGCTGAAAGTAATCTGTGCACAAATTGCTCCACACTGCTGAGAATGAGGAAACAGGTATATTCACCCACAAAGCATTGTGAAACGCATCAGTGGTGAAATGCGTCAGCGGTGTGAAACCCGTTGGTAAATCATCATCATCATCACTATCAGTGTGCACTATACTAGGTCCATATAATAATCCTCCAAAAAACTTAAATATCTATGTGCTTGTGAAACGCGTCATTTGTGAAACGCATCAGTGGTGTGAAACGCGTTGGCGTCATCATCACTATCAGTGTGCACTATACTAAGTCCAAATAATAAGCTTCTAAAAAAGTTAAATATCCTTTTACTTTTAATGCATATTTTAGTAAACACTGCCCTCCCCCATTCAGGGTGAGTAGGTGCACTCTGCATGCGTATGACTTTGCATTGCCGTACTTGCATGTGACCCTTTTTGGAGGACGTACCATGTGACATCATAAGAATTTATCTGTGCATACAGCTTTCAATTCAGCATCCACCGCAAAACAATTTGAGATAAACTGCAAAAGACTTTGGCGTTGCGAGCATTTTTCTCTGTGTGTGTGTGTTTGGGAGGCTAGTCGTGTTTGACATTCATCCACAAGGTGCTGCATATTAATATGCAATATGTTCTCAGCAGTCTTTTGTGATGGATAGATATGCAGAAAGTTTTCATTTGGGATATTACTCATTACTGTCGTGCGCCCTCTAGTGGCTGCATCACCAAACACAGTGAAATCATTTAAACAAAAATAACATCATAGCACTTTTTTTTGGTACTTGTGTATTATCTGGGCACCCAATTTTTTCATCGCACGTTAAAAAATCGCATCGCATTGCATACAATCATATCGCATGCGATGCGATTGGACATGATTTTTAATCGCACAGGCACCCAGATGCCTGATTCCTATGTTAAATGACCCCCCAGACCCGATTTTTGATTGTACACCCACCCTGATGGGTGATTACTAGAGACAGGATTATATGCACCATAAAAAGCTTGAAATATGCATGCAAATATGCATGAAAAATACTTAAAATATGCATGAAAAGTGCTAAAATATGCTACATTAAATAATAAAAAAAAGTAATTTTTAACTTATTTATTTAAAAATCAGCATAAAATTAGTTGCAAATAAACCTCAAAAATAGGCCCACAGCACCTGCACATGTCTAGTGCTATAAACAGGACTTTTTTTCATCCTGGCTGCTACAACATCAACTACACGGACCCTCATCTCCAGAGCCGATGGATCAAATGTCAGCATAGCGTGTGAGGGCGGCGCAGTGGAACGTTTCCTCCCTGCGTCGCATACTCACTGTGACACAGCATTTCCTCCGCGCTGCGTGATGTCACAACCCTTCTGCCCGCCTCCTCTGCTGCAGAAGTCTGTCTCTTGGTGTAAAGTCCCAGGCCAGGGGCAGGCAAAGGTTCAGGAGCTTCGTAATGGCATCCGCCCGACTGACTTTTATCAGCATGGATTGGCAGCCTAGAGCAGTGTCAGACATAGCGTACATCCAAGGTTCCACACAATGTGCACATATTGCCCCAGCCTGCACACTCTACCACTACCTGGCCAGCAGCAGCAGGGCAAAGCAGTGCTGTGACTCGCGGGTGGAAAGGGGGCAGGGCCTAAAATATGCACCATCACTAGATTTTAGGTAAAATATGCAATAACCAGTGAGAATGGGCAAAATATGCAAATGCATATGCAAATATGCAAATGCATATAATCCTGTCTCTAGTGATTACTATGTTAAATGGCCCCCCATTGTTAACGCCACCCCACTATCAATGCCAACCCGAAGCGTGCCAAGCGTAGGGGGGGGGGGGGGGGGCAATTCACATAGTAATCACCCATCAGGGTGGGTTTACAATTAAAAATCGGGTCTGGGGGGGGCATTTAACATTGTAATCAGGCATCAGGGTGCCTGTACAATGTAATATCGGGTATAATCGCGTCGCATGCCACTAGTTAAGGCATGCGATGCAACGCGATATTAAAATTGTACACTCCTCCTGGGAAAGGCTCAAAATCGGGTACAATCGCATCGCATCGCATGCCTTAACTAGCGGCATGCGATGCGATATATCGGGCGCCCAGATAATACACAAGTACCCTTTTTTTTTTTAAATACGGCTAATGACAAAAAAAAAGCTCAGGAGAAATGGTGGCAGATTTTCTTTACGAATAAACCATTTTAGCCCCGTGTCAAACAACTGCAATGTCTGTTTCATTTATCTTTGTCTGAGCTGCTGTCACGGTTATTATTGTTAAGGGACAGCCAGGCAAGTGATAAGAGAGCATAATAAAGACATCATAAAAATACAATATAAAGTTTACTACTTTCACAGAATAGCAGCAATTGTCTCTACTTCCCAAGGGCAAACTGTGAGGACCTCATTTCTGCACATGTTGCAACAGTGTCTACATAGGAATACATGAATGTTTCAATCATAGTCTATCAGCCAGAAAATAATACCAGGGATAGGGAGCCTTCAGCCCCCCCCCCCCCCCACTGTTGTTGAACTACGCATCCCAGCATGCCCTGCAACAGTTTGAGCATGGCCAAATAGCAAAACTGTAGCATTGCATTCTGGGACGCGTGGCTCAATAACAGCTGGAGGGTCAAAGGTTGCCCATCTCTATAGCCATGAAAGTCTGCCCCATCCGAGCTGTGAATGTTGGCTCATTTCATGGCATGGTGGGGCACTCACAAGGGGCAGGAGAACCATGTGCGCCCCCAGTACTTATATACATAGGAATATTACATGTACATTAACCCTGCCACTGACAGAGAGATCTGAACTACCAAACTGATAATATAGGAGCATAAAGTCTGACTGGCTGGTTCAGGAGCAGGTCAATTGGCTATTAAAATAGGAATGTAGCCATACAAATATGGATGAGGCGTCATGTGTAAAATGTGTCTGTTATTTTTATACACACATTATATATATATATGTAGTCACTATGGAATTCGATGACCACACAAAGGCACAGGCTCCAGGTTAAATATTTCCTTATATGACACAGAAAATGCGGTGACTGTAAGGGGTAAAGTTTGGAGTTATACTGAAGATGAGATGTTGCCCCTAGCAACCAATCAAATTCTACTTCTTATTAATTTAGCACCTTCTAGAAGATAAAAGGTAGAATCTGATCTTCAATAGAACGCCCATTGGTAAATTTACCCCCTAAGTACCCATTATAATCTGGGTTGCCTACTTTTAAAGTCTTCTCTCTGAGAGAACCCCAGAGAGACTGTCAGTAGCACTTTGGGGGGCGGGGCCTGATGTAGACAAGCCTCACCCCAGTACTGCAAATTCGCAGGTATTCGAGGAGGAGACGGGGCTAAATTACGCAATTTGCATATTTAGCCCCACCCCTCCACCCGAATATACTGCAGATGTGTCCTCATACATTAACATTAAACATTAAATGTTATACGCTATGATTCCGAAACTCATCGTTTATATCAATATTATTGCAAGAGGTAACGTATATTATCACCTGTGGGTTCTTGCATGTTATATACATCCATAAAGCTGCAGTAAGAGTCAATGGGCCTAATTCAGACCTGATCATGATTTGCAGCCCAGCAATCGTGTAAACGCCACCGGCCAGAGTTGTAAACCACCCCCTGTGCATGGCTGTGAATCTGTTTGCAGCCGTGCACACAGGGGGAAAATCATTCGCAACCACTCACCACCGAACGGCCCCCCCCCCTCCCCCATTCTAGACTACAGGCCACTGCTTACTTCAAAAGCCCTCCCTCCCCACGGCCGGGGAACATTTGCATTTTTTGGGGCACTCCCATATAACGCTGGCGTGCCATCCAAAAACGTCCACTGGTAAGCCAATGCTGTCTTCGTTCTCTGGGGAACCCCACTCATGCACACTGCGTACCGTGCTCGTGCATGGTTGTTCGATAATCACTCTGCTGTGCATTTGCAGCCCAGCGGTCATGTCTGAATGAGGCCCAATGTTCGAATTTTCAAAAGAGTGACAGGTCAGTTCATCGCCACCATCAGTTCCTGGCTTAATGTAAAATCTCCGCTTACCTTAACACCGTCATTCTTCTTGTTACTGCCACTTTTGCCTCCTAGGAAAAAGAAGTAGGCGGTGAGAAGGCCCAGGCCAGGAAGTACCAAGATGCAGAAGATGAGCAGAAGCATACTAAGACGTCCTTTCTCATCGGGTTCAAGGTCAACTTCTGACATTAAGTTGGAGATGAGAGCCAAGCCAGAGAGGTTTATAAAACTTGGAGATCTGGTTCTATACCCGGCAAGGTCCTGCCCCAGTCACAAAACCCTGATTCTATTCTGTAATCCACAATATTTTCGACCAATAACCTCCACTCATTACTGGACTTTCCTCCTTAACCCTCGCTCCCATTCATTCTAGTTTAAGTCCATTTCCCCTGGTGTCTCTGGAGCTTCTACGACACCGAGACACATCTTTGTTCACCCAACCGCTGGTGTGTGTGTCTTTATTTCTAGTCTCTGTCCCCGGGCGACCAGGCTGCCTCCTCCCCTCTAATAATAGCCCTTTAATACTGCGGTCATTTGAAGCCCGTATCCCATGAAGACAGCTGCACAAGTGCATGATAAACAGTTGTCTGTCTATATCTCTCGCTCCCTCCGACAGTCCTCAAGTGTCTCCCAAGTTTCATGGGCTGCTTCCAACGTACATTCCAAGCGGGGAGAGGAGAAAAGAAGCAGGGGAGGATTTCGGAAGTGGAAGTAATGCATTAGAGCCCAATATTCTTCCATGTTAAGAACCAAAAATCAATATATTAAATAGTATAGGAGAATCTTGTAGTGTTTTTTACTGACTTTGATTTCCTGGGCAATTAAGAAATGAAAGTCTCTTTATACTGAGGATATGGTTGGATATACGGGTTGTCTATTAAACCCCTGGCATGTTACTGATGCTACCCTGTTCAGGACAGATTTCGGTGTGTGAGGGCCTTACGGCAACCAGCACGTGGGGGCCCCATCCAATAAAATTGGTTATATGATATGCTAGCAAAGTTATTAAAGAGTATACTGTGTGAATTCTCCCAGCACCATAAACATCTAAAACACAAAAAACTGTAGTGCCTAAAATTCATGTTATGACATGCAGTGCCCCCAGTTCACATTATACCATGCAGTGCCCCCAGTTCACATTATACCATGCAGTGCCCCCAGTTCACATTATACCATGCAGTGCCCCCAGTTCACATTATACCATGCAGTGCCCCCAGTTCACATTATACCATGCAGTGCCCCCAGTTCACAGTATGCCACAGAGTGTCTCCATTGCTGGCGATATGTGGGGACTCTGAGCAACCCCCCCCCCCCCGACTGCCCTGCGTTTATACAGTATATCTATACTGGGTGCAACATTAGTGGGGAGATGTATTAACCCTTTGAGTGCTATTATCTCTGTGAGGGTTGGGGAGTGATAAGGTGGGGAAATTGCCTCAAAGCTGCCAATCAGCTTCCAACTATATCTAGGACACAGTGACGTAACTACTTATTTTGTGCCCCCCCCCCCTCCGCCACACATTTTATTTCCGCCCACTCCCACTTCCCTCGGTGCCCCCCCCCCCCCCCCATGCACATACCTGCCCGCCGCTGCATCTGCGGTCACAGTCCCGTCTCTCCCAGCGCTGGCTCCTGCTGCTATAATGAAAAGGGACTCTTAGAAAATGGCTGCCCCCATACTGCAGACAGAAAACTGTCTGCAGTATGGGGACAGCCATTTTCTAAGTGTCCGTTTTCATTATAGAAGCAGGAGCCAGAGCTAGGAGAGACGGGACTGTGACGGCACGGCAGGCAGGTACCCGCAGACAAGAAGAAGCTGACTGGCTTCTTTGAGCGAATGTTCCACTTTATTGCTCTCCAAGGGGGTTATTGTGGTTCACTCTTTTTTGACAAATTCCTTCTTAAATGGACAAAACCATGTGCACTGCAGGTGGGGTAGATGTTACTTGTGCAGAGAGAGTTAGATTTGGGTGGGGTTTTACTTCAAAGTGAGATCTATATGGCAGTGTAAAAATAAAGCAGCCAGTATTTTCCCTGCACAGAAACAAAATAACTCACCCAAATCTAATTTTCTCTGCATATTTTACATCTGCCCCCCTGCAGTGCACATGAATTTTTCCATCTAAGAAGGATATTGTCAGAAAGAGTGAACTAGAATAAGGCCCTAAGGGGCAGATTTATTAAGCTTGGAGAAGAGATAAACTGGAGATAAAGCGGAGAAAAGGTTAAGGGGCGCATTTATCATTGGAATGCAATGCCGGGGCGGTGACATCGCCCGACATCGCATTGCGGTACCCTGCAATACCGCCAGGATGTATCATCTGGCAGGGACAGGGCTCCGAAAGGAGCCCGTCCCTGCGATGCCTGGAGCCGGAAGCTGGGGGATCTGCGCATGCGCGGTTATGCGCTGACCCCCCCGCGACCCCGCTGACCGCACTGCCGCTCGGGCAGTGCGATATGTAGCCATAGGCTACAACGGGCTATCGCCACATTAGAATAGCGATAGCCCAGGGGAGCGATGCCGGGCTGCCCGATGTTGATACATCGGACAGCTTCGCATCCCCCATAGAAACCTATGGGGGATGCGGCCGGCGGCGCTGCAGGGGGGATCGCAGCAGGGATCTCTGATCCCTGCTGCGGTCCCCTTTAATACATTCAGATGATACTTAGTATTTGCGGCTAAACCCCGAAAACGTGTGTTTTCGGGGATTTAGCCGCAAATATTGCTTGATAAATGGGCCCCTTAAAGAGATAATGCACCAGCCAATCTACTCCCAACTGTCTTTTTCAAACACAGCTGATTGGCTGTACTTTATCTCCTTTTACCTTTTCTCCGCTTTATCTCCAGTTTATCTCTTCTCCAAGCTTAATAAATCTGCCCCTAGTCTCGATACATCTTCCCTTAGGTGAGAACAAGCGCCCGATATTGAGTGCCGCTACCTGATAATATGGAAAGACGAAAAGGTAAAATATTGGGCATTGAATGAGATCACTTACCAGAGAAATTCCGCGTAGCCAGCATGGTGGTCAATATAGCCCCCTACATTAGAGACAAAACAATTATAAAACGTACAGGCATCTGGATACAAAGCCATAAGGTCTTTGAGATTGGAAGTTTGGAGATTGGACGTATGACCGTGACGCCTAGTGCACAACCTACACCGTCATTGAAACCCCCCCCAGTAATGTACAGTATTAAGGGCATTCCAGAATGGGCTACATAAATATTACAGTGACGGCATGTTGTGTATCATATATGCAAAACTGCACACATGTAGGTCCAGCAGACCAAATTCTATGTTTGACCAGAATAAAACCAACATCAACCACAACATCGACTGCAGTGTTTTTATATCAAATAGCTATTTTGCTTACAATCAATTTTTTTTGTTCTATCCTGTTGTCGATGGTGCATTGGTTTCTATTGTTAAGTTCTATTGGTGTTACATGTATTTTTCAACCTCAGTAGAACTAAAAATGGACTCAACATCAATTCGAAATTAGACCACAGCATTGCTATTGGCCAAAACAAGTCACATGCACTGTATTACCCATAAACAACTTTATGCCAGGGCTAATTCATTTGCATAGCCACAATTTTTGTCTAAAGCATTGCTGTGCCTCGCATTCTTCTTCCTATCTTATGTATGTGTCAGACAATTCCACATGAAATCAAATAGAACTGCTTCTATTGAAAATGACAGTTTGTGGTACTTTTTGGTCTATTTTCAAATTGACTATTTGACAGTAAATATGGGATAGGAATAGAGCTCTATATTAAAGTTGAAGGTTTGAATTGGATTTATCTTAGTTCTATTGAAGTGCAAAGTCCTATTTCAGTCGATTTTGATCTTAGTAGATACCTGACACACAAAATCAACCAAAAATCGACAGAACATCGACTGAAAAACTTAAATCGACTAAATACGGTATACCCCTTGGTCTAGTCACCATCCTGCTGAAGATGGGTACAAATCCAATGTGTAAATTCTCTGAGTTTTGGTACTTGTCACTGTGTCCTACACCGTTATGCTCTATGTTTGAGTGGGAAGTGAAACGTTGATATTTAGTGATAAGGCAGGATAAGAGATTGAGGGGCAGATTTATTAAGCTTGGAGAAGAGATAAACTGGAGATAAAGCGGAGAAAAGGTAAAAGGAGATAAAGCACCAGCCAATCAACTCCCAACTTTCAAATACATCTGATTGGCTGTGCTCTATCTCCTTTTACCCTTTCTCCGCTTTATCTCCAGTTTATCTCTTCTAAAGTGCCTGGTACTTTATCACCGGCCAATCAGCTCCTAACTGTTAAGTTACAGGCTGGGTTTAAAAAAGAAAAGTTAGGTTGAGGCACTAGGGGGGAATGGGGGCGACGACGACAACAACTTAGGGTTAAGCTGTGGGGTAGGTTAAGTAATACCCCTTTTACACCAAAATCCCTGGTCGGACCCTGGTCTTTGAACACAGGAGTTTCCAGGGTTGGACCCAGCTTCATACCCCATTTACATAGCCCCGTGACCCACGTCGGACCCAGGTCTGTGCCGTTTACACTGAACCTGGGTCAGCACTGCTTTTCCCTATGGATGACATTAAAAATTTCATTTTAGAACAATGATTTAAAATAAAAATTAAAAGACATGACTAGTTAGCATTGAAGAATGTTGGTTTGTTTTTTGTAGAATATTTTTGCAAAAAGTTTTATTAAGTGCCCTTCCCCTGCAGCAGCAGACCGATGTGCTCCCCCAAGCCCCCCCCCCCCCCCCCAAAAAATAACATAAATGATACTGCATCCAATTATGACTTCTGTGTGCATAGCCTGTATCTTTCAGGCTGCTGTCTTTTGCCACTGCAGTGCACTATGGAAATGCATCCAGCACTTTGCGGATGTCCCAACCTGGGTTGGGACCATTTACACCGCCCACGACCCAGGTCCAACCAGTGTTCAACCCTGGTCAGGACCTGTGTAGGAGACCAGTGTTACTGGACCTGGGTTGACCCCTTTTACACCAAAGCTGACCTGGGTCCAACCTGGGTCCATCCTGGGTTTTTCCTTGGTGTAAAAGGGGTATTAGGCTGTTGGGGGTGTGGGGTAGTGTAAGGCAACAAAAAGGGGGGTAGGCTGGGTGTGGGGGTTGGTTTAGGCAGCAGGCTACAGGGGGTTGGGTTTAGGCACTAGTGGAGAGGGTTAGGTCACGCTGCGGTGGATGAGGGTTAGGATAAGGCTGCTAAAAGGAAGGGTTATAGTTAAGGGGGCGGGGGGAAGGGTTTGGAGCCCCTGTCAGATTTTCCATATTGTGATGCTGGGGTCGGTCTTAAGGGTTCAGTTGCAGACTAACCTTTAGCTTCCTTCTGGCATTGAACTTCTTCAGGCAGTCCACCGTCTCCTGTCTGTGCATGCACGAGGCCACTGTAGAACGGTGCTGAAAGCAGGAAGGAGCCAAGATCATTTCTTTAGATGGAGGAAAGAAGATCGGGAAGACAGCACATGAGAAACACTAGGAGGAACTACTCACTGATATCCATGGGTGCTTCAGTGCTTCGGCCGCAGTGATTCTTTTTGCTGGGTTAATGGTCAACATCTTATTAATGAGATCTTTTGCTTCTGGGGTTACGGTGTCCCACTCAGGGGAAGGAAACTGGTGAACAAGGGAAAAACTTTATTATTATTATCTTGCAACACAATGTATTTAATTCCAGTGAACATCTTTGAGGAACAAGACCGACAAAGGCCAAAGGCAATATTACCTGTGGCTCTAACCCACGGGAGAAGAGACTCTGAGGGCAGCCCATGATCGCCAGGAATGCGATGGAATATACCCATGGAAACAAAAGTTTCCTAAGGGCTGTAGTGGGCAAAGATGCTGTAAGTGATGGGGAGTATCAGGTGTATGTACATCTGTGGGGTCAAGGGTGCCAAGGGCAGTGTGGTTCCAAAAAAGCAGCCCCCCATAGGTTTACATAGGATATGTAATGGTGCACCAATCATGTATCTGGCATAGCCACTTCAGTCTCTTCCTTCTGTTATGGGGCAGCTGAGGCTGAACATGATTTTTAGATGTTACTGGAAGCGTTATGGGCTGTAAAGCATTGGTCAGTCGTTCCACTCACATCATACGCTCCAGCCTTGATCTGCTGATACAGCCTGTGCTGATCCTCATCCCAGAAAGGCGGGTAACCGACCAGCAATATATAGAGAATAACTCCTGCCCGGGACAAGACACAGAATCATCAGTAACAGAAAAGTGACAGCAAAGTAATAAGTAGGAACAGATACTGTCATTTATACATGGGGATGAGGAACACTAGCTGTATTATTCCTGTACATGTGTACCCTGACATCAAATGTACATTACATTACAGGATGATAGACTACTGGGCTAGTCAGTTACATGCAAAGGCCGCCAAATGCTTCTCTGGAATGGCCTACCATGGAAAGCAGCATACGCGCATTACGGCGATGCTAGGTGGCACATCCAGGCTAACTGACGTCCCCCTATAGCTCCTCAGCTCTGTACAATTACATTCAGCATGGAGCTGGCAGGGGATGCAGAAATAGTGAGCAACAGGATGCCTATAAGATAGATAGTTCTATAGGTAGATAGAGCAACAGGATGCCTATAAGATAGATAGTTCTATAGGTAGATAGATAGATAGATAGATAGATAGATAGATAGATAGATAGATAGATAGATAGATAGACATTACCACAAGCCCAAAGATCCACAGCCTTTCCATAAGGATCTTTCCGTAGAACCTCTGGGGAGAGGTATCCTGGGGTCCCAGCAAATCCTGCAATAACATATAGTATGGGTTATAGTCAGCTGCATAGGATACAGGGGCAGATTTATTAAACTCGGTGAAGTGATAAACTGTCTGGTTTTTATCACCGGCCAATCAGCTCCTACCTGTGAAGTTACAGGCTTGGTTTGAAAAATTACAGGTAGGAGCTGATTGGCCGGTGATAAAAAACAGACACTTTATCGCTTCACCGAGCTTAATAAATCTACCTCACAGTACTGTAGGCGGTTGGTTCCCCTTAATGCACTCAATAGGTTACCCCAACACTACTCCATGATACTACATGCTGCACTACTGTGTTATAGTGCAATGTTATTGTGGCCATTGTGTCGGATGAGATGTCACACGGGACAACCTTATGATGGAGCAGCTATGCGTCCCAGCCACCATGACTCAGACATACTGTACAGGTTCATCTCCATAATGGCCCAAGACACAGTGTAATTTGGTTGGTCTGACATTCCAGGTAAGGCCGAATCCACCTATGGGGCTTATTCAGTACCGCAGTTTCCCGATAATGCGCTCATGCGGAACGGGTCCTGCGATGGCATCTCAGAAATGCAAACACATCGCAGGGGGGGGGGGGGGTCACAGATCTTCGTTAATCTTCAAATGCTGGTGCTACTGTATCTTTTGTGCAAACAGGATCGCGGTTTGTCGGCTGAGACACGCCCACAAAAATGATTGACAATTGCTGGAGTTTCTTGTGGCCACTCCCCCCGTATCCTCCCCCCAAGCCGTCCCTGGGTGTCAATCACTTTATGAATAAGGTAATAGGTAGCCGCAACATACAGTATGCGTACTCTGCCAATAATTGCTCAACTGCCTAAATATTGTCCCTGTGTGCATCTGTGAACCAGGTCGCTTTTTAAAAAAAAATCCTTCTGTATAGAACTTGCCATCATCTTCATTACCCTTTATACTAAAAGGCTAACGTTGCTCTCCACCTTTATAGGAGCAATTCAAGTGTTTTGTTCACTGGCGGCCACTAGATGGCATCTGATGGAGGAGTTCAAGTGTTGCTCTGTCCGGGTGCCTCACAGCCACCGGCGCTGACATTACTGTTATATCCTTCCGTCATTATGACGGGCTGGTAACAAGTTATTTATTATTAATTTATTGTAAGATATTAAAAATAGCAATGCTCTATAATGTACAAACTGGTGGGAAAACATTTCCTAATCGTCATGCACATCCTGGAACCAGACTCTGCAGCCCCCGGCCTGGGTGGGAAATTGGAGGCATCCTGTCCGTGTTGCGTTTGCTCTCTTCCATATTTAATACACGTGAAGCATGCACTCACCAAACCATGCCTGCTGCTCTCCTTCCACCTCAATCGCCAGTCCAAAGTCTGCCAGTTTCACCGCCGCACCTTTCAGCTTAGAGGCCAGTAAGAGGTTTTCTGGCTGTGTGAGAACAGGAGAAAGTGGATTACTGGCAAATCAGTGATGTTCCTCCTGCGCATCCAATAACCTGCCACCCGCACAGCACGTAATGCCTATACTGGTGTCTGTCACATGCATTATAGGACTCCTGCCATAGTCTAGGAGGGATATGGTCGCTCGGTCAACACAATCAAGGTCGACATACCTTAGATAAACCTCTAAACGTCGACAGTGAAAAACTCATGTTGACTTTTTGACTGTCGACGTTCCCATTGTCGACCTAATGCTTGCGTCAACCTACCGACCCTGTAGACCAGTGATATTCACCCTTTTTCAACTTGTGGCACATCAAACAAGACATTAAAACTGCCAAGGCACACCATCAGACCCCCACAAGGAAAATAACATTAGCCCCCACAGGAAAAAAACAAACTCATTGGCCCCCATATGAAAAAAACAAACTCATTGGCCCCCCATATGAAAAAACATCACACTGGTCCGCACAGGTAACAACAATAAAATACATTGGCCCTCACATGAACACAAGAGTGAATCACAGTTGAACTGGTGGCGGTTGGACATCTCTAAATCTGGGGGCACACTTGAGAACATCTCAAGGCACAATGGTGTGCCACGGCACAGTGGTTTAAAAACGCTGCTGTAGACCTTAGCCCTGTTGACCTTTTGTGGTCGACCTAATATATATCGACCTTCATTGTGTTCACCCTAGGCACAGATGCTATAAGATCCTCAGAAATAACTGGAGCCAAGAGTCACGGGGAAAATACAGGCAAGAACGAGCCAAGGGGCCGGAGATCATACCGGTAGCAGAAAACGGGGTGATTGTGAAACGCAAGGCAAAGATGAATGCACATCTGAAATTAAGTATACCTGAGGGATGTCACCTAGTTACTGAAGGACAGTGAGCACATTAACGCTATTGTCGCTACAAAGCCGTTCCCTGGTGAACATTCATGTACCTAACTGTGCACCTAACTGTGTTGAACTATACATCCCAGCATGCCTGGGAACAATTTTGCTATTTCGCCGTGCTAAAACTGTTGCAAGGCATGCTGGGATGTGTAGTTCAACAGCTGGAGTGCCAATTTTCTCCATCACTGTCCTAGAACCTGCTAAGCTGAACACTGTGCAAAAATAAACTGAAAAGCCAAGCAGGAAAGAAGTACAGTGATTAGTACGACGTGTTTTAGTTGCTACCATATAGCAGGGTGAGAAAGCAGTTTGGAGTGTGAGTGAAAAGGAGAAAGGTGCGAGTTTCTTATTCCACTATGCACACAACACCTCTTGTGTTAATGAAAGTATCGCAACATCACATAACTGCAGCCTCAATGTTCTAGAGCGCCAATAATGAATGAACTGAGACGTACCAACACTAGCGATGGCTTCTTACCATATATATTACATTGTCCCATAATTCTGACTTTGCTGGATGTCTTCGGGACTATTGTTACTCACTGCCTTCTGCCGCCAGCGCTTCTGTCCCGGCTTCTGCTGGGTCCCGGCTCTCCCGGGTACTGCTGCAGCGCTGCTAATACAAAAAAGTGACACTCGGAAAATGGCTACCTTCATACTGCAGACAGTTTTTGAGGATGCTAGAGGAGGCAGCGGCCTCCTCTAGCAACCTTAAAAATGGTCTGCTGTATGGGGGCAGCCATTTTCCGAGTGTCACTTTTTTGTATTAGCAGCGCTGCAGCAGTAGCAGGAGGGCTGTGTGATGCGTGCTGAGGGCTTGCCCTATGCAGCCTGTCTATAGGGAGTCAGTGTGTTCAGCGCGGGGACCGGGCTCTGACTTCTCCTTACTGCCAGGGAGTGTGAGCAGCCCACTGCTGGCATGCGGGGGGCTGGAGACCCCCCCCCCGGGCTGTCTGTCACCCGGCTCGGATCGTACACTAACAGCGAGATAAGAATACAGTCCTGGGGGAGCAGAAGCTGGGACTGGATGCTGCAGCACTGTGAGTACACGCTCCCCTCTAGTACTGCTTCTTTAGCAGCCAGCAGGGAGGGGGGGGGGGGGCCTGCATTTTCGGCAGTGGGGTGCAGAATTAACAGTTACGCCACTGATAGCGGCCTAACAGTCAGGATTCAGACGGTCTGTATACGGACATCGGAATCCCTACTGCGGGTACTCCGACAGAGGGGCGAGCGCATCAAAGCCCCTTGTGTGCTTGCTGTGCTCGCCACAGGTTCTATTCTCCCTCTATGGCGGACGTGGACCCCCACAAAGGAGAATAGCCCCTGTCAGTCAGGATCCGGCACCTACTTCAAAAACCTGTACTAGACTTGCATTATTGGTGTAGATACTCAGGGGTAAATTGACTAAGATGGGAGTTCTATTGAAGATGAGGTGTTGACCATAGCAACCAATTATCTCTAGAAGGTGCTAAATAAATAAGAAGTAAAATGTGATTTGTTGCTACGGGCAACATCCCATCTTCAATAGAAATTTCATCTTAGTAAATATAGCCCTAAAATATCACATCCCTATCTGAGGGGTGCAGTTAGTAAGTGGAGCGTTTTCGAAGTGATCCGTTTGCAGTTGCTTTGATGGGTCTGTTTCATTGGGTTGACCAATATTAGGTCGATATGCATTGGGGTGACCACAGAAGGTGGACACATGAAATCGGTAAACGTGGCTAAGGTCGACAGGGCTGTGAGGTTGACACAAGCATCCTTTAAACAAACTAGTTTTTTTTATTAACTCTGTGTCATACACACATCACACAGGATGAAATGAGTCCCGATTGTAACAAGTTACTGACATCGGTGAGAGATGGAACCTCCTAGAGCCGGCTCTGTGACATGTACCTTTCATCAAACAGGCCACAATATGGTTTTATCTTTATAAGATAATGTGAAATATCTATCATGCCCAGGTATAGTCTATTATGTCAACATTCACCATATCAACACGGATGTTATGTCAGCAGTAAGCATGCTGACATTCATCAGTCAACATTCAGCTTGTTATAACTGCTGAAATGTCGATATGGTCACAATGCCAACAATGTACGGCAGCCGGAAGTCTATCTCTAAGGCAGATAGCAGACATTATATGGGCGGTCTTGGTTGTGACTTACCTTCAGGTCCCTGTGCACCACCCCCATCTGGTGACAATGCAGTACTGCCTCTAGTATCTGCTGAATGCAGTGACTGAAGGAAAGCAAATAAAGTTAAAAAAAATATATATATATATATATATATATAGAGAGAGAGAGAGAGAGCACAAGACAGAAATGCAGATAAAAGGTGTCATAAATATAGCAAATTAATATGCTATGATTTTGGATTGTGAAGTGACCCATGACAGACTCAATTTAGGCTACAATGGCGTCTCTCTGGGTAGAAGAAGTTGGGACAGCAGACATCACTCAATTACTAAAACCAACACTTGATTTAAGGAGAATTTATATGAATGCACAATAATTACAGTCTGCATTTGTATAGCCGACATTTCTATTATCATACCTCCCAACATGACCCATTCCAGGAGGGACATAATGCTCTGTTCCTGGACTTCCCTTTTTAATTTATGATTAAACCAGGTGATGGAAACCAGGTCAGTTGATAAGAAAAGTGTTTCACCACAGGTGATGGCAATCATAACTGAAGAGGGAAGTCCAGGAACAGAGCCCTGAAGAAATAATTCCGTGGTCAGCGTCCATCGAAAGATTTCTCCACCAGTGGCCAAATGCGAGCGGATATGGTGGTGGCGATTCGGCAGGGCAGGCCCTCTGGGACTCGGTAAGCTGCGAGCTTCGCTGTCAACCAGAATCAGGGCCTTAAAAGAAAGTGCAGGAGCAGAGCACTGTATCCCTCCTGGAGAGGGTCACGTTGGGAGGTAAGTATTACTAATAATGACTCAGTTACATAGAAAGAGAGATAAACAAGGCAGTCAGGATGCTGGCGTCCAGTATACCGACATCGGCACTCAGAACATCGGCACCGGAACTTCAGTAAAACATCAGGATGCTGATGCCGGAATACAGACAGCTGACATCCGGAATGTAAGCATGACGGGGCGGGTTAGGGTCAGGCCAATGCATGGGGGGAGGGGTAGTTTTAGGTGGTGTGGTACAGGGGTTCGATATAGACACTAGTGGGGAGGGTTAAGGTGCCCATACACTAGTCCGATTTGCGTCGAAATTATCAGATTCCGACATATCGGGCAGAGAATCGTCCAAAATCTGAGGTTTTCGACATCCCCTTCAGGTCCGATGCATGGTCCTAAGAGCCATCCAACCTCCCACACGGCCCCCCTCCTGGCAATGGGGAATGGGGTCGCACGCGATCCTGCTGCCCCGGTAGGTCCTGGGAGGCTCAGTTTGGTTGGATGGCAATACACTGCTGTGATATATCGCAGTAGTGTATGGCCACCTTTATAGTCAGGCTGAATAGTTGGGTGGGTGCGGTGGGGGGGGGGGGGGGGGGTTGTAGGCTGCTACAAGGGAGGGGTAGGCTTTAGGGTGGTAAGGAGAAAGGGTAAGGGTACCCACAGAGCACCTGTAGGGATTCTCTGTATATGCAGCGGTCTATCTTATGACCGTGGTCAGGAAACCGGTGTCCAGTATACCGACACCGGCATTCCAACTGCAGTATTGGACCAGAGAAAGGCAAAACAATGCGTGTAATTGCTACAGTGTATATGCATGTTGGAATGGGCACTGTAATGAGAAGCAGTGGGTGAGATTTAATAAGATGATAGATTCAGAAAGTGGGAGATTTGGTGAGAAATCTCCAGGTTTTTTTAAAGCGGCAATCATTTACACTGCAAACCAGATTGATTTTGCAGTGTAAATGATTGCTGCTTTAAAAAAACTGGAGATTTCTCACCAATTCTCTCACTTTCTGAATCTCTCATCCTATAAAATCTCACCCAGTGTTTCTAGACACGGTACATCTGTAAATTGTGGCACAATGCGTGGAGGGGCATGATGATGCGTTCACAGCCATCCGCAGTAGCCGTACATGTGTCCCCATTACATGCTCAGGGTGTGCACATATTCCCCATGTCATTGGCTGCAGGCAATAAATAAGATGACAAATGCCTCAATGACCTTTGGCATTAGCCGTACACACTAACCTGGCATCTGCTTCGCTGTAATATTCCCTGGCAACAATATCCTCAAACAGCTCTCCTCCGGTGACCCTGCGGAGACACAGCACCGTCATCTGGGGCAAGGTACAGGCACATCTTGCTAAGCACTTCAGACAACATTTGTCAAGTTCAATAAAGAGTCCCTTAGCCTCGCACACAATGACGAACTTTATCCGGCAGCACCATAACCTGGGGTCATTCATGCTGTAAAAATACCCAGAGTTCTGAACTTGTTTTTACACGCCGGGGTCATTAGCGTCTCAGAATTGGCAGTTACCAGGAAAATATCTGATATTTAGTATCAAAGGGGTTTCTCTCATTTGTGACACTTTCATTTATCGGCTGTACATGTTCTCCTGGAACTGTCTGTACCAACAATATTGCCCTGTACTCAGCCATCACTTGGCGCCAGTACGGAAGGTTGTGTGCAGAGACCGACTCATCCCCGAAAGGAACAGGGTCAATAATCTGAGGTGCGTTCTAGCTCCTGATGCCAAAATGCAGACAATTGCTGCTATGTATTAGGCACACGGGCAGCTTCCCTCTGTTACATTCACTTTCAGCGACTATAAGGCGCACCTCTGATAGGATTTGTAATATACATGCAGGGAAAAAGATAACGGAGAGTAGAACGGAAACAATTCTACCTCTAGGGGTACATTTTAGGGGGCTAAGGTCGCCACAGGGTCGGAAGGTCAACACAGGCATTAGGTCGACATTAGGAAGGTTGAGTTTTTCACAGGCGGCATTTCCTAACCTACCATCCAATAGGGCGTGGAGAGAGAATATTATTGTGTGCCAAGCGCAGCGAGGCATCGGGCCTGAAGCATGGTTGAGCACAGCGAGCCATGCCAGGGTACACGGTACACTGACAGGGTGTCCATGTTGACCTTTTGACTGTCAACCTTCCCATTGTTGAACTAATGTTTACGTCAACCTTTGGGCCCTATCGACCTTAGCTATGTCGACCTATATCATGTGTTGACCTAAGCCCTGTCGGTCTTTAGTGGTCGACATAATGTATGTTGACTCTGTGACCCATACCATTTCAAAAGTGAAGATGTTTCCTATAGCAATTAACCAGATCCTGGCTATTACCTCCTGCATGTCCAAACTGTGGCCTTCCAGCTGTTGTGAAACTACACATCCCAGCATGCCTTGCCATCATTTTAACATTCTCTAATAGCAAAACTGTGACAAGGCATAATGGGACTTGTAGTTTCACAACATCTGGAGAGCCCTGGTTTGGACATGCCTGCGCTGTATAAATGATAAGTATAATCTATTTGGATGCTATTAGCCTCATGTTCACATTTGACAACCTGCACTTCCCCCTGTAGTCTCTATGTTTAGGTCTAGGCAGCCAAGGCAACTGTATAGGGCCCCGAATATTGGGGGGCTTAATATTGTCTAATAGGGTGTGGATCGTATTGTCGAACCGACTTAGGTCGACAGTCATTAGGTCGACACCGCTGAGTCGACATGCAACTAGGTCGACAAAGTTGCTGTAAAAGCTTTATAAAACATTTTTCAGAACTTAAGGGGGTCTATATACTAAGCCTTGGAGACAGATAAAGTGGGCGGATATAAATGACCAGCCAATCAGCTCCTAACTGCCACATCACAGGCTCTGGGGCAGATGTATTAAGCCTGGAGAAGAGATAAAGTGGAGATAAGGTAAAAAGAGATAAAGCACCAGCCAATGAACTGTGTTTGCAAATGACAGTTGGGAGTTGTTTGGCTGGTGCTTTATCTCCTTTCACGTTATCTCTACTTTATCTCCAGTTTCTCTCTTCTCCAGGCTTAATACATCTTCCCCAGCTAGGGGCTTTTTTTGGCTGGTACTTTGGGCCTTATTCTAGTTCACTCTTAGAGGCAAATTTCTTCTAAGCTTGACAAAACCATGTGCACTGCAGGAGGCAGATGTAACAGGTGCAGATAGAATTAGATTTGGTTATTTTGTTTCTGTGCAGGGAAAATACTGACTGCTTTATTTTTACACTGCAATATAGATCTCACTTTGAAGTAACCCCCCCCCCAATCTAACTCTCTCTGCACAAGTAACATCTGCCCCACCTGCAGTGCACATGGTTTTGTCCATCTAAGAAGGAGTTTGTCAGAAAGAGTGAACCAAAATGACCCCCTTTATCTCGGTCCACTTTCTCTGCCTGGTTTCTTAAATGAACAATTCTGCTGAGACCGAAGCACTTCTGACCTTTTCAGCACCAGATGAACGTAACGGAACACAAAGGGTGGAGAAACACAAAGGGTGGAGAAACACAAAGGGTGGAGAAACACAAAGGGTGGCGCTCAGCCGCGTTCCTGAACTATTGAAATGGGCCATTACAAGGGCTCAGCGCAGAATGAGTACAGAAAGGCAATTAGAATAATCATTGTAATAGACTGGGTCCAACTAACCGACAGATCTCGGGAAAATCGTGCATAAATTCCGACACATAACACAACCCTTATTACAGCATTATTTATTCATTGTGATTTTAGTCACAGATTGCAGATCAGGCACAGCTCGCAGCTTGCAAAGGCACATCACATACTTACAGATCAAACACCAAGTAGTGGTGTAGTTCCTCCGAGATACTGTCATGTAGTCTCACTGGAAGAGAATGGGGTAGCGTTAATGCAGGCAATTAAATCAACACAGCCTCCATTTCATTATGGAAGAAAATAAATATTTATGGCATTGCAATTTGCATAGTTTAAAAATCACATGGGCAGGCAAACCCCCCCCCCCCCCTCCCCTGCTAATATCTGTGCAAATGATGGCATTTGTTGAAAGAGGTTACATAGCGGTTGAATGGGCTTGTTCTAGCAATCAGTCACGGTTATTTCGTACTGTAGCAGCTCTTTATTAAAAGTAGGCATTTTAGATTCATCATAGCTTGAAGAGAGATAAAGTACCAGCCAGTGAACTCCAAACTGTCATGTTACAGGCAGTGGGTGGGATGCAGTAAAATCTGCAGCCCCTTCCACGCCACACATCGCCCACTACCGCATAGATAATTATCGCATATGCCCTAACATATGGGATAATTATTGCAAAGGACATGGCCCCAGGATTCTAATGGCCTGTAACCTGCTGCACCCTTCAATGCACTGATTGGCTGTGCACATAGCAAGCCATCCCCCATACCCATTGGAGGTTGCAGTCATGGACAATACCCACCCACCCCCCCTCTTCCCAGCAACCTGTTTTTTTTTTGAGCCACGCCCACTGTCGATAGCACCTTCCGGTCATGGATGAAGGAACACCACCTCCCTTCCGTCCACAGGACACCACAGCTACTGCCGCCTGTGGTACACCCCCTGGCTAAAGAATGGTGTGCCCAGGGGCCTACACTGCTTAGATGGCTATGCGCAGGGGGACAGAAAATGGGAATCTTCTGGCTTGCACTCTTCGGGTGCACACTGGCACACAAGGAGATGGCTGTAACAAGCATTTGCATATTACCGTACCTGTAATAGTATGGGTTGGACTCAATCCTCAGATGAGTTTGTTAAAGAACAATTAAGAACTTGTTATCTGCTGTACTCTCCTTGCTCCTGCCAACCATGTAGAGCAGAGGTAGGTGCAAGACCAAGAACTGGAACGGTGAAGAAGTTGTCCATAGCAACCAGCTTCAAACTATCATTTTAAAGAATGTACTTAATAAATTCTACCTCAATGCTGATTGGTTGCTCCACGCACCGTCTTCACTGGTCCACTTCTAGACACTTTTCAAAGCTTGATGCTTACCCCTGATCTGATTGGACAGTAGCTACAGCCTATAGAATCAGTTACTGTGTTCCCTGTACATTCCCCACCCCAGCCACCTGAGCACAGCAAACTGACCCATCCATGCAGTACAGGTTTACTGATCTTCTCCCCACCATAGCCAGGCAATGGATCTAAGAGGGTTCCCAACAAAATAACTAAGGGTCTGTCGCCGAGGTGAACACATGCGCCCTACATTGTTCTGCCTACTGTGGATTCCGATGCCAGTGCTACAGAAACCACTGGGAAGATGGCGCCATTTCTACACAGATTCGGGCATACGTAGGTGGAGAGAGGGGGTGGTACAGGGGCCCCTTCCTCTCTTAGGGCCAGATGCACTAAGCTTCAAAAGTGATACAATGGAGAGTGATGAACAACCAACCAATCAGCTCCTGCCTGACATTTTTCAAACACAGCCTGTGACATGTCAGGTAGGAGCTGATTGGCTGGCTGTTTATCACTCTCCATTTTATCACTTTTGAAGCTTAGTGCATCTGGCCCTTAAACTTTTCCTGCATAGAGGATCATTCTCTAAGCAAGGTTGGAGAAAGAGTAAAGCGGCGATTTGTAGTACAGTATATTGTATAAAGAACCGAGTTTGGAAACCTCCTTATTACTGCTATATTGTTACACACCGATCCAGGCCCCTTCATTTGGGTCCGAAAGTCCTGACTGACTTCCTGACCTGTTTGCTAGGCGGCAAATGTACGCAGCCGACTGAACAGGTCTGAATCAGGCCCTTAGTATAAGAGCTTAAGTCAAACGCTTACTGTTTACAACAATACATTTTGGAAAATATTTGCCAATAGCCAGGGCTGCCATCGGAGGCGGGACTGCCAGGACTCCAGTTACGGGCAGAAAAAGAGGCCTGGTATTGGATTCTATCAAGCATAATTTGTCATGAACAAAGTTGACATTTCCCTTGAAGCAGTGGAGAGTAGTGCAGCCCGTGTCTGTGGAAGGCACAATAAAGGTCCAAGAATGGGGCCCTGTCTATTTTTGTCCACAAATTCCGATGGCAGCTCGCTAACAGCAGAGACCAACGTCCGGCGCTGACATAACTGCAATAGATAACCGCAGCTACTGGCATTTTATAATTGATGGGATACATCTAATTTTAAAGAGAACAAGGGTTCAAGAGAGGTGTTCATTTAGCTGAACTCCTGATTACGTAATTGCAGCTCTTCTAAAATCTGATTGTTTCCACTTTAACCCCCTCGACCGTGGAAAACCCCACACTGTGCGGGGAGGACAATGTAGGAGGGGGACTCCACACAGCGACAAGTTAATAGCGGTGTTTGAGACAAAGAACTACGAGGGAATACTGGTCTATTTCTGTACGCTGACAACCAACTGAACCCTCCAAGCCCAGCAATTAGCCCACGATGCGTTAATTGTAGCCTAATTCTCCCATCCTACACACTACACTTACACAGCAAGGGGATCCAGCGACCCGACCCCCCCCTTCCCCTCAACAAACAGCTCCGGCGATAATGAAACATCAGCTCTTGAAATCCGGAATGTTCTGTCATGGTCTTTTTATTTCCAGTTCGTTGTTTATTTTTATTTTTTTTCGTTTTACAAAGCCCCTCGCCCTCTTTATGTTGATTCTTAGCTTTTACAATGACTAACGTTTGCATTTTGGAGGCTTTGACGCGTTGTGGGAGTAGGCGCTGGGGGATTTGAGGATTTGTATTTTTTATATTATCGCTCTTTACTGTAAGTAAGAAGGTTCTGGCTGAGACCGCACTCTGGAAATGGGTCCCGAGGTGATTGTTTCACAAATGTGGAGGTGGATTTTCCGACATAACATGTAAGACAATGAAGGTAACCCATCTCCGTTTGGGAGGAGGCGCGTGCGTGGGGAGGTACGAGGTGGGATAATAATGTCAAGCGATACAACCACGTACTTATTCCAAAGTGAAAAATGAACAGAGGGATATAGAGGGATATACAGTCAAGCAGGCGGATATACAGTACAAGCAGGCGGATATACAGTACAAGCAGGCGGATATACAGTACAAGCAGGCGGATATACAGTACAAGCAGGCAGATATACAGTACAAGCAGGCGGATTTAGGACTTTAGGGCTGATTCAGATTCTGTTTGCACAGGTCCAAAATTGGCCCTTCCGTCGATGGTTGGGGTCTACGTGTGCACTTGGGCTCGGCCGGTGTGTGTGTGGGGGGGGGGGGTTGGTTTGTATTCACTGGGGCTGTGTTTGGAAATGAAAAGCAAAATTTCAACATTAAAAAAGGTAGACACATGGAAAGATCGCCATGAGTGTTTCATGGTTTTTGGTGTCAAAGATGTCAACACCTGACGACATGGTCCCCCAATTAGAGTAGCTAGTACCCTCACATGGGCCCTTATTCTGATCGGTGCGGATATTCCCGCATTCTTACGGAGCGGTCCGCACGCGACGGTGTTCTGCCGCGTGCGGCCATCGTCCGTAGAAACGCCCACGGGTCCTCCGCATTCGGACGGACTCACTCTTTAAGAACAGGGCGTGTTTACGGACGACATACAAACCATGCGTGTGCGGGAGAAACACTCAGATTCTGCACGGTATTACAGAGTATTACAGATTATGCTCGGGAATACCGCATCCGAACGGGAGCCAAGCGGTGCGACCGCCCGTAAGCGGAGTATTTACGCCAAACAACCCACTATTATGTATCTTCTGCAATACATCACATGACCCACTTATTCAATTACCTATCCTCATAAAAAACTTCTTATTTGGAATTGGAATCAATTAGATGCCAATATATCCTTACAAGCATGCCTAACACATGCATTGCACACATTAACCCTTACAGCAATTGAAGCAGCAATGGTTTCAATTAAAGCACTGACAAGCGTCCTATTAGTGAGTAATGAGTAAAGGAGTCGATTCTATTGGGTTCAGGTGTTAATGCTTGTAGTCATTAGGCGTACGTTCGCCTACCGCATGAACGAGTGGTGTCCGCAAAGCAATAGTACACTTGTGGACACCGCACATTTCTTCCCTTTTTGATCGCGTGCATTCGGAGTGGTATCCGAATGTACGCCCCCCAACATAAGTGTACTCCCCCGTGTCCGCCCATGTTTCCGCCCCGTTTTGCCCACTTTGAAACTACGCCCATGTGTCATTCCGCATGACGCCCATAATACGCCCATATTTCCCGACTGATTGCGGGGAACAGTTTGGAACGGGATTTGGCCGAACTGGTACGGAGTCAAGGCCTGGCACATGCGCGTTGCGTTCTCCACGCATGCGCAGACGCCGTAAAGACGCCATCCGAAAGTATGCGGTAAAGTACGCGTCAATCAGAATAAGGGCCATGGTGCCTCATTTTTTAATGTGTCCACCATTGCCATGTTGACCTTTTGCTTGTGTCGGTCTTGTGTCAGTGTTGACCTAGTGCATGTCGACCATACGGGGTCGACCTTTCGACTGTTGACCTAGACACCATAAACCATCATACGGATACCCGCTGTGATCAAACCTTCTAGACAGCAGAGAATTTCCCCAGGTTACAAATAAGAAAGGATTACAGTAGAGGCTGAACTATCTGGCGCAGCAGGGGCAGTGCACCAGGGCCCCTGAGGACTAAGGGGCCCACTGCTGCCCCTGTCACCCTCTTCCTGTCACCCACTGTTTTTTATCTGTCACACTATGCCTCCCCATCTCTCCCCCTGACACACTTTGCCTCCCCTACCTCTCCCTGTCACACTCCGCCTCCCCCTGCCTCTCCCCCTGACACACTCTACCTCCCCCTGCCTCTCCCTGTCACACACTGTGTAGCACCCCAGTGGGTTGCTAATCACTATAAACTGACATTTTGAGTATCTGCCTAAGGTATGGAGCACTGAGGGTAAATTGAGTGCAGGCCCCTTTAATGCTACCAGCAGGGGCGGGATCAACCCAGCAGGATGATTGACAGCTTTGAAGAAAAGGTAGCTGTATTGGCTAACAGAGTGTGGGGTCAAGAGGTGAAGCAGGAAGAAGGATGTGGAAGAGAGAGAGAGAGAGAGAGAGAGAGAGAGGGCAGCAGCATGGTGTCTGAGCTGAATGGAACTGAGGTGTGAAGAGAGTGACACAGAGAGAGTTCTTAATCTCCCCAGCTAATCTGCCAGCCGTCCCTGCTAGCAATAAAAGTGCATGCTACTGAGTGGGACACAGTGGAAATAACTGCTAACAGCAGCAGCAAGGAGCATAGACACACAGAGCCCCATGTGCTCAGAGGAGACCCTGCAGAGCAGGACAGCATGCAGAGTGGAGGACACTGTAACAGCCTGTACCAGCAACATCCAATAAAGCGTGAGTCTGACTATAACACCCCTGTGTAAAAGTGTGCTCCCCACTAGATCCAAGTTTGCACCACTCACCCCAACTCCAGTATTAACAGAGGAAAGCATCCACAGAGAGCTCAGGCAAAAGATAGCTCCTGGCTATAGAAGTGGGTCCCTGTCAGACCCCCCAGCAGAGTATAACAGGACTGCCCTAAAAAGACTGTAACCTTTATAAAAGGATCTCTCAGTAGACTGTGAATGCAGAGACTTCATTTAACCCCTTCATGCAGGAAGCTGCTTTGAATGTGGGATTCAGCATTAACCAAGCCTTGTCTAAGGATTTGAGAACACCTAAATGAGTTGGCCTTGGACTGTTTTCAGTTAGCAAACCTATTGTAAGACTCTCATCCACTGACCCCCAAATAAAGACTGTGCTTTACTGCTGACTGAGCCAACCTGAAGAGACTGTTACACAGCATTTGATCTGCCGGATCATTACAAGGAATAGTGACTATTGAGTTGTATCTGGGTACCCAGTAGTAGGATGATATAGCAGAGTCTAGTTAATGCATGCAGCTATTGCACATAATAGTAAGTGTATTGTGAAGAGAAGTTTGCATATATTGCAGGTAAACAGATTGTGTTATAAGAGTTGAATTGTTCATCGGATTGGATATATTGTACTCTTCCACTAAAGATGTGTACAGAAGTGTGCAGTGCTTTGTTTGCTTGATACCATAATTGCCGTTATTACTGAAGGTGATCATTTATACCCTCACCCAAGAGTCACAAAATAAACCGTTATAATTGTACCAACTTGTCCATTCATTGTGAGCAGAAAGACTCCTGACCGAATTGGAAAAGAAGAACTGAAGTAACCTCACAGTGTGAACTCCACCCAGTTCAGGTAAACCCGGGCCACCACTGGCCTTGGGGGTGTCACATTTGGCGTCACGAACAGGATCGGACATGGAAGTGCATAAAGGCAACCCCACTTCAGAGGACAAAGCTTTTAGGGAATTGTCTGTAACATTGGATGGACTCCTCAAAATGACTGCAGAGATGAGAAAGACCCTAGCCAACCAGAGAATAAAACAGACTGTATACAGAAACGGGGAATGGCGTTCAGAACGCAGAGTAAAGCACCAATCCAGATGGGACGTTACCCAGGAGACTGGAAGATGGGGGACTAATCAGTCTCATGCTCGAGGGAGGCCAATATGTTGGCAATGTAGACAAAGTGGTCACATTGAGAGGCATTGTCAACAGTCCTCAGGAAGACCATCACGAGGAGGACCACCCTGGGAAGGACGACCCAGAAATGCACGCCCACCTGCAGTATTCCAGAACCAAATGAGAGTGTCTGGGGTACATAATGCTGTGGCTGGTGAGCGAACCAACCCAAGAAGGATCTCTGGTCGTGTCGTGTGGTTCAGTGTACCACGTGGGTACGGGTTCATCAAGAGAACAGACACCAGACAAAGCGTGTATGTACATTTTACGGCCATTCAGAAAACCAACCGAAACTGGTTTCGGAGCCTGAGAAGTGGCGAAATGGTGGAATTTGAGTTGGCAAATGGAAAGAAAGGTATCAAGGCTGTACACGTGATCAGTCTAAATGGGGCTCAGGCGCAAGGCAACAGGCATGCTGCAGAGGGCAGCCAGCATTGGCGCTGTCCACCTTTCAGAGAGCATTCACGCTACTGCCAGCAAGATTACCATTACAGTAAAAGTAGAGAGGAACCAAGTGAAATTCTGCTGGTTGAGGAAAGACCCCGGGGAGGTAACAAGATGCAGCCGAAGCTGCAGGATGTAGTCAGATGGCAATTTCCCCCAGAACCAAGAGAATGGGAGGGCAGAAAAAGGATAGAGCACACTGGTTCCAGCACAGCCAACCCCAGACCAACAGATTCCAGTGCAACTCACCGAGAAAGAGCCATTGAAGCTGTGGGGCAACTAGTTGTGGCAGAGAGATCTAGAGCCTTGGAAACCAATAGCAAAGAGTCAGATGTATCAATGTCTGAGTGTAAGGCCCCAGAACAAACCCCTAGTGCAGCTAAGGAGAAAGTGACATGGCTCTTCCCAGAATTGCATGGGCCCGACGTTGAGTACCACACGATCAGCAAGGAGGAGGTCACCTTGTGGTTACAGCAGGCATCAAGAAGGAAAGAAAAAAGATCCAAAAGGAATTTCTACCAGCAAGAAGCACAAGGAATATCTTGCCCGCCAGTTATGGGGATTGATGGTTCCCGTTGCCATTAGCTGTCGATGCGTGAGGACACGAACATGAAAAAGCGTGGGCGAATGTAGCACCCCAGTGGGTTGCTAATCACTATAAACTGACATTTTGAGTATCTGCCTAAGGTATGGAGCACTGAGGGTAAATTGAGTGCAGGCCCCTTTAATGCTACCAGCAGGGGCGGGATCAACCCAGCAGGATGATTGACAGCTTTGAAGAAAAGGTAGCTGTATTGGCTAACAGAGTGTGGGGTCAAGAGGTGAAGCAGGAAGAAGGATGTGGAAGAGAGAGAGAGAGAGAGAGAGAGAGAGAGGGCAGCAGCATGGTGTCTGAGCTGAATGGAACTGAGGTGTGAAGAGAGTGACACAGAGAGAGTTCTTAATCTCCCCAGCTAATCTGCCAGCCGTCCCTGCTAGCAATAAAAGTGCATGCTACTGAGTGGGACACAGTGGAAATAACTGCTAACAGCAGCAGCAAGGAGCATAGACACACAGAGCCCCATGTGCTCAGAGGAGACCCTGCAGAGCAGGACAGCATGCAGAGTGGAGGACACTGTAACAGCCTGTACCAGCAACATCCAATAAAGCGTGAGTCTGACTATAACACCCCTGTGTAAAAGTGTGCTCCCCACTAGATCCAAGTTTGCACCACTCACCCCAACTCCAGTATTAACAGAGGAAAGCATCCACAGAGAGCTCAGGCAAAAGATAGCTCCTGGCTATAGAAGTGGGTCCCTGTCAGACCCCCCAGCAGAGTATAACAGGACTGCCCTAAAAAGACTGTAACCTTTATAAAAGGATCTCTCAGTAGACTGTGAATGCAGAGACTTCATTTAACCCCTTCATGCTGGAAGCTGCTTTGAATGTGGGATTCAGCATTAACCAAGCCTTGTCTAAGGATTTGAGAACACCTAAATGAGTTGGCCTTGGACTGTTTTCAGTTAGCAAACCTATTGTAAGACTCTCATCCACTGACCCCCAAATAAAGACTGTGCTTTACTGCTGACTGAGCCAACCTGAAGAGACTGTTACACAGCATTTGATCTGCCGGATCATTACAAGGAATAGTGACTATTGAGTTGTATCTGGGTACCCAGTAGTAGGATGATATAGCAGAGTCTAGTTAATGCATGCAGCTATTGCACATAATAGTAAGTGTATTGTGAAGAGAAGTTTGCATATATTGCAGGTAAACAGATTGTGTTATAAGAGTTGAATTGTTCATCGGATTGGATATATTGTACTCTTCCACTAAAGATGTGTACAGAAGTGTGCAGTGCTTTGTTTGCTTGATACCATAATTGCCGTTATTACTGAAGGTGATCATTTATACCCTCACCCAAGAGTCACAAAATAAACCGTTATAATTGTACCAACTTGTCCATTCATTGTGAGCAGAAAGACTCCTGACCGAATTGGAAAAGAAGAACTGAAGTAACCTCACAGTGTGAACTCCACCCAGTTCAGGTAAACCCGGGCCACCACTGGCCTTGGGGGTGTCACACACTGCCTCTCCCTATCACCCTCTGCCTCTCCCTGTCACACACTACCTCTCCCCAACACCCACTGCCTCTCCTTGTCACACTCTGCCTCTCCCTGTCACACACAGCCTCCCCTGCCTCTCCCCCTGACACACTCTGCCTCTCCCTGTCAAACACTGCCTCTCCCCGTCACCCTCTGCCTCTACTTGTCACACTCCACCTCCCCCTGCCTCTCCCCCTGACACACTTTTCCTCCCCCTGCCTCTCACTGTCACACACTGCCTCTGCCTATCACCCTCTGCCTCTCCTTGTCACATACTGCCTCCCCGTGTTACCCTCTGCCTCCCCCTGCCTCTCCCTGTTACACACTGTCTCTCCCGTCACCCTCTGCCTCTCCCTGTCACCCTCTGCCTTGTTGCATTTTGTGAACTTGGGTCAGGATATAGAAGGGGACCCAAATTATATTTTTGCACCTGGGCCCACCACCTAAAAGTTCCGCCAGTGGATTACAGACAGCTTTGTTTTTAATAGTAAAGTGTTATCTCGTCCTCTTTGATTGATTGATGTTATGCTATCTCTGCTAAAATGGGTAAAACCATCCTTTAGCTGGCAAGCTACCGCTGGCAGCTCCAAGCACTCCCAGCCTCGTGGCCTGCGGAAACGCATGAACTTAGCAACCATTGTGTACCAGAGCAGCCGGGGCAGCGCGCCAGCCTGCGACACCACCTGTAACACAGTGCATCCGACGTAGCAGTGGTGTGAACCACTCCATTAATGTCTCAGAGCAAGGAGAGCCAGTGTTAGCGACTGAGCAGCCACAAAAGGCACCTGTGGCTGATTGATGAGAAGGCCTCAGCCCAAGCGCATACATCCCAACCATCTCCTCAGCACCTGAAGTTCATCTCGGCAGGAGGGCCGCCTAATTGGCTACAGCCCCAGCAAATGCCAGGCGCTCACTTAACGAGAGATTATCAGCAAGAAGTTTTCATGTGCTGTAAATGAAAACAATGGCGCCTCTGACACCGGCGGCTGTTCTGTGCAACATGACAGGAAGATTGCTGCTAACACATCTACTAATCTGCGGCGCACAGACAAAGATGCAAGGCCTTTACGCCTGAGAAACATAAACGTCACCGTGGGGGATTTTGTAGCATTTACTAGGGTGCTAATAGGAGTTTGCTGACATTATTTTGGTTTTGATCATGTGATTTTTCCAGAACTAAAAAGCTGAAATGTTGAAATGCAATTGAACCAATAAGATGGAGACAATGCGATTCAGCCAATTGGATTGAGGGGCTGATTCTGAGTCATTTTTTGAACGGCAGATCAGAGAACCCTGGAGTGGCCATCTATTTACTTTCAGTAAGAAGCCTTCTATGCTCTAGTATAATTTTATACAGCCCCTGCGTACAGGGGCTGGCTGGCAACTTTCAGCCTGGGGGGCAACACAAGCAAATGGCCCATCACCATCGCCATCGTTTCACCACCCTACCCCCTCCCCTCTAGTATGCAGCAATGATTAAACAATCCTTCACCCCCACACACATACACCAGAAATGGTCACAGTGCGTGCCGAAGGCGCGTTGCAAAAATTTACACTGTAATGCCCATTACACATAAT
The DNA here is from genome assembly GCF_055691185.1 of Crinia signifera. Lineage (NCBI taxonomy): Eukaryota > Metazoa > Chordata > Amphibia > Anura > Myobatrachidae > Crinia > Crinia signifera. Next base: position 34,501,849 of record NC_139220.1, read on the forward strand.
GCCACACACCGTAATGCCCATTACACATAAAGCCATCACTGTAATGCCAATTAAATATAATGCCAACACCGTAATGCCCATTACACATAATGCCACATACCATAATGCCCATTACACATAATGCCACACACCATAATGCCCATTAAATATAATGCCACACCGTAATGCCAATTAAATATAATTCCACATACCGTAATGCGAATTACACATAATGCCAACACCGTAATGCCCATTAAACATAATGTGACATACCATAATGCCCATTAAACATAATGCCACACACCGTAATACCCATTAAATATAATGGCACACACGGTAATGCGAATTACACATAATGCCACTTAAATATAATGCCACACACCGTAATGCCAATTAAATATGCCACACACCGTAATGTCCATAAAATATAATGCCACACACCATAATGCCAATTACACATAATGCCACATACCGTAATGCCCATTACACATAATGCCACATACCGTAATGCCCATTACACATAATGCCACATACCGTAATGCCCATTACACATAATGCCACACACCGTAATGCCCATTAAATATAATGCCACACCGTAATGCCAATTAAATATAATTCCACATACCGTAATGCGAATTACACATAATGGCAACACCGTAATGCGAATTACACATAATGCCAACACCATAATGCCCATTACTCATAATGCCAACACCGTAATGCCCATTACACATAATGCCAACACCGTAATGCCCATTACACATAATGACACACACAGTAATGCCCATTAAACATAATGACACACACCATAATGCCAATTAAATATGCCACACATCATAATGCCCATAACACATAATGCCAACAAATTAATGCCCATAAAACACAATGCCACATGTCGTAATGCCCTTTACACATAATAACATTACAATAACATTACATATTATATCATATAACTGCTGCTTACCTACATGCTCATTGTGAGAGGAATATCGGTTCTTGTCAGGGGTTACATGGTTCTTGCCAGGGGTTTCCTTCTATTTGCCATGGGGAGTGATATATATATATAGGGGGGAGCCAGGGTACATGCTCGTCGCCAAGGGGCTCTAATCCATTTAAATAGCGCGCCAGCGCTACCCGAATCCGCACTTCCGGGTAGCGCTGGCCGCACTGTTCTTCTGACAGACACTAGAGGTATAGCCTTACCTCTAGTGTCTGTCTCCTATAAGGCGGCGGCCATTTTTGGAGAGGCCGTCGCCTTAGAATTGTGCAGCCAGGAAGCTGCTGGACAGTCACGGAGGCGGCCGGCGGCTGCGGCGGTGATGGCTGTGGCGGTGTGTGCAAGATGCACAGAGCCGGCCCAGCCAGAACACAGTCATACCGGCCTAGGGGGCATGTGGCACCCTGCCCCCCGGCCCAGCCCGCCCCTGCCTGCGTACAAAGGGTCTGAATCCGCTTTGGTAGCAAAGCAAAAAAGCATGCAAATGCGGAAAATCATACTGCACTGCAGGTGGGGCAAATGTAACATACTGTATGCACAGAGATTGAGATTTCATCTGAGCTATGGGCAACCACTTTTTTTATTATTTTTAGAAGCTTTAGTACAGTGGTTCTCAAACTCGGTCTCCAGGACCCCACACAGTTCACATTTTCCAGGTCACCCGGCAGGTGCACTCATTACTGACTGACAGGGCCTAATTAAGGTCTGTGGGGGCCCTGGACAACAAATTTGTGGGGGCCCATATCAATAAAAGTGATATAATGGCGATGTTATGTTGTGTTCAATTCCATTAGAAAGCATTCCAAATGACCACCATAGAGTACACGTAACATCCCAGTGACAGGCTACATTGGTTCAAATTATTATGTATTGCGACCTAGTGTAGCCTGAACTGGTGTAGACTATATTTCCAGTACCCTGACCTGGCGCAGAGCATGTTCCCAGCCAGAAGTATGACTTGGTGTATCGTAACCTGGTGCAGAGTATATTCCAATTAGTGGTACAACAAGTCCATGTCCTGACTCCTAGTAGTGGGAGTCACGGGCCCGGCAGTTACTCACCGCGTCCACGCGGTGCCGCTGAGGATGGAAAGAGCTTCCTCCAGTGACAGTCTCTGACGAAATGGCGCCTGCCGCGCCGCCTACCTCTTTGATATCCCATCGGTGCTGGGTCCTGGGATATCTCGCGAGAGTCGGGCCGGGGCAGCCGCAGGGCCCCTAGATGTGTGGGGGCCCCGGGATGACTGCCACTGTTGCCCTGTGGTGGATCTGGCCCTGCTGACTGACACATTTTGAAAGAGCCACAGGTGAGGATAATTATTTCACTCGATTCTGTGAGGAGACCTGCAAAACATGCACTGTGTGGGGTACTGAGGACCGAGTCTGAGACCCTCTGTGAGCTGCTGGCCACTCCCCCTTATCAATGGATTGCTCTGGCTCCTGATCTCTGATCCCCAAGTTCCCAGCTCCTCCTGAAAGGTGGGACTCTAGGTTTTTATACTATTGAAGGCCAAGAAATCTGTTTCCAGATAATGGAGATATCTGCAGTCAAACAAGCTGCACTTCCACCGGAAAATGACGAATATTAAGCCCACTCCATTGTCCAACCCTCCCCTGCGTATAAAATACCCCCTACCTCCCTGGAAGTAATTTACATTAATTACATTAATTTTCATTCAGCTCAGTGCCCCCTTCTACACGTTAGTGTTCTCCCTCCCACCACCTGTGCAGTAAAGGAGTAATTAGCAGAAGTTACTGCTCCAGGTCCTACATGTTGAATGGAAGATAGAGCACCCCCTGCCACCCGTGTGACATCAAAGCTGCTGCTGATAGCACCCCCCACCCCTAGGAGGGGAGAATGGGTAAGGGCCCCAGTGCAACGCCAATTAAAATTCCAATGAACAGTAGCACAATCATATACACATTACACAGCATGTAGTGCCCTTGATTCATATTAAATCACACAGTAGTGCCGCTTATACACATAATGTCCACAGTTGTGCAGCTTATACACCTCTTTCTCTGTCACTCCAGAAGCTCACCATCCATGTCTCTCAGCAGCTCCATGCCCTGTGTCCCCCCCAGCAGCTTCCCCGCCTCTGAGTCCCCCCAGCCCCCTCTTACCCTGTCTTCAGCAAGCACAGAGCCTGTTCCTCTTATTGACCCTTCTTCACTTCAGCAGCGGTGATGGCATGACATCACCTACGATGTGCCAGAAGAAGAAGCCGATGGGACAGGCTTTTCTTTTGGAATTGCTGTTCAGGCTGTTCAGTTCCCCCTACCATTAGAGGTGGTGGAACTCAGTTCCACCTTGTTCCCCCTCACTTTAACCACTGGCAGGGACTGAGTTAGGCAAACACACTGTGGCTTAAAAAAGCACATCACAGTAAATTTAACACAGTTGCAATGTAATGATTCGGAGAGATCATTGCTGGATACCTACACTATTAGCTCAGCCAATGAAATTCTTACCTCCATATGCAATTGATACACTTTAAGCTATATTTAGAATTAATTTTAGAATTATACAGCTTTATGCTGCAGTTTATAGAGCCCTAAAAAATCTTTATGACTGTTGATTAAAAAACGAAATGCATGAAATGTGCAATCACTGACACCTGAATATTTTTAATCTATATCAATTATACTGGCGGAACATCAAAACAATTTGCACTCAGTACACAGCTTGTAAATGAAAATACATTATTACTGTAATATGACATTTACTTAATCACTAGTTAAGCCGGAGAGTTTTTATGGATCCCCTCTGGTTCAAATATATCGTCAAGCTGCTAATAAACTTTAGTCACTTGTACAACTTGAGTACACTCTGTCCCACTCCCCCCCCCACTAGCCAGGGATGTCTACACTCTATCCCACCACTGTGCTGAAGCCCCGCCCCACTCTTCAACTGGCTCTGCAAAAGGGCGTGTAAAACTCTTCCAAAGGGCGTGTCTAGTTCAATATATGGGCATGTCTATATGTAAATGCTTGTTGCTGCAAAATATTTCTTAATAACATTAGTAACAATATATTTGGGAGTATATTTGGGAGTATTTTCAGATATTGATACGAACATTGCTGCTTGCAATATGGGGTTTCTTGTTTGCAATTATATATTTGCTTGTTATTTTTTTCCTCATTTAGCAAAATATACATGATAAATGCAATCTGACCAGTCATTGCTAAGCATATACATATGTTTATGATGTATTCAATGTTATTTTATAACTACCTATATATATTTAATGTGGTGTTTTCCATACCATTATAGCATTCGCCAAATCATTATGGTCACCAGATACTCTAATTAAACAAATGTGTTTAACTAAAGAAAATGTACTAGCAAACAATCTTATCCTAAGTAACTCACTACTAGCAGAGCAGCAGCAGCAGCATGCTATGAATGAGTGAACACCAGCACAGATAAGAAGACCCTGTGTGTAATCAGTCGAGATCTACCTTTTCTCTCTCCTGTCAGGGGTTCCCACCATTAAGGATAATAAGAGTAATCAGCAGAGACGCTATCAGAGTGATTACAACAATCCTTGCACTCCTTAGTGGCACCTCTGGCAGAATATGAGGAATCAGGGAGATTAATAGTACAATGCAGGGCAGCAGGAGATTTAAGACTGAACTGGAGGTCTCCTGCAGGAGGAGGGAGGGTAGGCAACTACAGTATGATTTAATGTATGAATGTGGCATGACTCTTACTAGACCTGGAGGCCCATTACTGAGTCTCTGGAACAAGCCTGTGTCCATGAGATTAGCACTTGCTCCTATCTCTGCACCCTGGCTGCCAGTATGGAAGCAGCACACTGGATATCGTAAAGCATTGAATTATTTAACTGATCACTACACTTATCCTTAAGGAGAACATGCATAAGTTTGCCATCTACTGGCCAACCGAGAAATAACACTACTGTAGGCTTACACTCATTAGGCTGTCAAGAAAATATATATTTGGAACACAAGTTATTCTCAAGAACAGTGTAAATTTCCCAATAATTCCAGTGCATTTTCTACAATTAGATTTAAAAGCACCTATTATGTGTTATTAGTACTAACTGCAAGTGGTAAACAGTCGTCTGACTGTCAGTGAGATTGTTCAAGCAATCTGTATGCCATTTATTGCCCAACATTTCCCCCAAGACCCTAGGAAAGATAACCATGGATGTGCTCCACCAAAACAAGCCTGTCCCTTTGTACAGAAACCGGGTTCTAAAGGAAAGTACATTTTCTATTAGATGGTAGCATTTAAACTGATTACTTACAGTTTCCAGCTCTAGTTTACTTGGCGGTATTATAAGACTATGCTAACGTCAATGTTTCCTTTTTTGGCGGTGCATATCTGATGCATCAAATCCGCTTCTGACACCCTATTTAAATGCCTTTTCTTCTTCTTTTAAATTTTTTTTTTTTTCCTGCACTACTTGATGTGGCGTTAAAGTGAATAGCTCTAAAAACTATTAAAAACCAATTCCATATGAATGGTCGGCAGTGAAAAAGTAAACATTGTCTAGGTCAACCCTAAATTGTCAACATGCACAATATCAACACAGTAAAAAAAAGTCTACACAAGCAATAAGTCTATATGGGAATAGTCAACATATAAAATGGTCACCATGAGTTTTTCCTGATTTTTGGCAAAAAAAATAATCAAACATTTTTATCTGTAGCAAGTTGACCCCCAATTAGTGTAACTGCATCCACACGGATGGTTCACTTTGCTTACCATGCTTTCGGCAATGTGCCTCGTTCCACTACCCCTGTGCTAGGTACACTTCACCATTCCCACATACATAGGTGCCGATTCTGTGGGTGCTCAAGAGCCCGAGCACCTACAAAAAATTGTGAGCACCCACTGGCCCGCAACCTCCCAAGTCCCACTGCCAGGCCACATCCACCTGCCGATCCGCGTCTGCTGCACCCACACCACGAACCTGCTGCCTGGGACACACAACTGGCGCATGTGCACCAGCACACACAAGATTATGCCCGGCACCACCACAAAGCCGCCGCTCCGGCGAGCAACAACCGCCGGGCAGATTGCAGTGTGCTCTCCCCGTACACACACTGCCCTCCACGTGCAGCATGTGTGCCTACAGTGGGAGGCAAGCACACCGCCATGTGCCGTGTATACAGTGTGCAGCACTAGCCCCCGCTCACCGTGTGCACACAGTGACCCAGGACCGCCCAGGCCAGGCCAGCACACTGCAGGCCCCTCCCCAAATTACACCCCCCCCCCCCTCACAAGGCCACACCTCTCCGGGCACCCCCTAGCAAAAAAACACAAATTGGTAGATGGTAAAATATGAAAAAGTAAAAAAAAAAAGTAAAACCTTGTCGAATACGCTATGTTAACTATTATCATATTGAACTTTTGACCACGCCAGCCGAATGCCTGTCAACCAATAGTTATCGACCTATTGACCGTCACACTTATTTTCGTAGACATAGAAACATAGAATTTAACAGCAGATAAGAACCACTTGGCCCATCTAGTCTGCCCCTTTTTTTAAACATGTTACCTCAAACCATATTTGATCCTTATTTTTTTGTAAGGATATCAATATGCTTATCCCAAGCATGTTTAAATTGTACTACTGTATTTGCGTCTACCACCTCTGATGGTAGCTATTCCACTTATCTACTACTCTTTCTGTGAAGTAATTCTTCCTCACATTTCCCCTGAATCTTCCTCCCTCTAGTGTCAGTGCATGTCCTCGTGTTCTGCTGCTCCTCTTCCCGTGAAGAATGTCTCCCACCTGACATACGGCACTTGTTGGAGGCGGCACCTGTTAGGGGGCCGGCACTTGTTGTGGGGCAGCACTTGGATGCTTGCTTTGATACTATCAGCCCGAAATGTACCAGTAGCTGCAAAATATGTCCACTGCACTGTACCTTATGCCATTTTGCATGGAGAGCAAAAGGCTTGGATAAGAACATACTGCTCATGTAAGCTGTCCTACTTAGTAAATATGTGTACATAATTAAAAATAAAGAAGTCATAGATATTAAATTGGCAAACAAATGAGGGCTTACAACCAATCCATGAAAATAATAAAATTAGGCAAAGGGAGTCGCCCGTTACTGATGTGCCCTTACCCGTAAATTTACCCCTGGCACTAGGACACTTTAGATGGGAGACACTGATTATATTACATATTTGATATAATCAGAGGTTAACTCACACCATAATGAAAACAATTCTTATACTTTTAGTTAACTATGATGTGTGAACCTATTAATTAATAATTCAGGTCAAACAGTAGTACATTTTCCTCTAGAAATAAAATCCCATTGGAGACATCCTGTTATAGACAGTGATTTAATTTGGTCTAACCCATAGTTGCCTCCCCTCCTGCATTCTGCAGGAGACTCCCTGACATAGCAGCAATCTCCCTCACTCCCTCATTAGTCCAGCAATCTCCCTCATGTCACCTAGCCCACATTACACTGTTACATCATTGTTAACTCCCCTCCTGCATTCTGCAGGAGACTCCCTGAAATAGCAGCAATCCCTCTCTTCCTCATTAGTCTAGCAATCTCCCTCATTTCACCTAGCCCACATGACACTGTTACATTTTGGGTAAAAAATGAATCATCAGCACCATTTCCCAGCACTTTAACAAGTATATTATCTCTTACTAACTGCTTTGGGTCTCATCTACATTTGTATAGAAGTCATTTTAAAAGATTCCTCTTAGATGTAGCAGTGCACACACCCACGCTTCTAGGTGCCATGTTCACAATCTCTTTTCACAATCTCTCCATATATGGAACTAGACACGCCCTTTGGGAGAAGCATGACACGCCCCCTCAATCGGGCACTGTGCAAAATTCTATTACCAACTATAATCTCCCTGAAACTTGTTTTCAAAAGTAGGCAAGTATGGTCTAACCACTTTGTATGTGATAAGAGTAGACCTTGTTGCTTTAACCCCTTCCTGACAGAGCTAGTTTTTGCGTTCCTGACAGAGCCATTTTTTTCAAATCTGACATGTCTCACTTAAGTGGGGATAACTTTTTTTTGCTTTTACTTATCCCAGTGATTTTGAGATTGTTTTTTCGTGACACATTGTACTTCAAATTAGTGGTAAATTTGGGTCGATACAGTCTGTGTTTTTTTGTGAAAAATACCAAAATGTCGTGAAAAAATGGAAAATTTAGCGATTTGCAAAATGTTAAATTTTCTGCTTGTGAGACAAATAATCTTACCACTCAAAATAGTTAATAACTAACATAGACCATATGTCTACTTTATGTTTCCATCATTATTTCAACTTCCTTTTAATTTTTTTGGACACTAGGAGGCTTACAATGCGAATAGCAAATTCTCAAATTTTCAAGAAAATTTCAAACACTGATTTTTTTAGGGACCAGTTCAGTTCTGATGTGACTTTGAGGGACTTGTATGTGAGACACCCCCATAAATGATGCCATTTCAAAAACTGCACCCCTCACAGTATTCAAAACAGCATTTTGGAAGTTTGTTAACCCTTTAGGTGTTTCACAGGAATTAAAACAAAGTGTAGGTGAAATTTCAAAATTTCATTTTTTTTGCAGATTTGCAATTTTAATACATTTTTCTAAGGAACACAGTACATTTTACTAGAGAAATGTGACTAAAAATTGATTCCCCCAAATCTTTTGTTTTCATAAATATCCTATATGTGGCCCTAGTGTTCACGTTGACCAAACCACAGGCTTCATAATAGAAGGAGCACCTACTTGATTTTGGAGCCTCCTTTTTATGAGATTATTTTTTAGGCACCATGTAGGTTTCTAGGCACCATAAGATGCTAAAATTTAGGAACCCCCCCACAAGTGACCCCATTTTGCAAACTACACCCCTCAGGGAATTCATCTAGGGGTATAGTGTACATTTCAAACCCCCAGGGGTTTCACCAATTGTGGTCCAACTGGGCAGTGAAAATGAAAAATTAAATTTTTTACACAAAAATGCAGTTCTGGCTCAAAATTTTTCATTTTCACAAGGAATGAAGGAGACAAAGCCCCCCAAAATCTGTGCCCCAATTTCTCCCGAGTACGGCAATGCCTCACATGTGACCAAAAAGTACCAGTTGGGTGCATGGCAGGACTCAGAAGGGAAGGAGTGATTTTTGGATTTTGCAGCACAGATTTTGGTGGAATGAATGGTGGGTGCTATGTTGCACCAATACAGTGGAACCCCCCCACAAGTCACCCCATTTTGCAAACTACACCCCTCAGGGAATTCATCTAGGGGTATAGTGTACATTTCAAACCCCCAGGGGTTTCACCAATTTTGATACAAGTGGGCAGTGAACATGAAAAATTACATTTTTTTACACAAAAATGCTGTTCTGGCTCAATATTTTTCATTTTCACAAGGAATGAAGGAGAAAAAGCACCCCAAAATCTGTGCCCCAATTTCTCCCGAGTACGGCAATGCCTCACATGTGACCAAAAAATACCAGTTGGGTGCATGACAGGACTCAGAAGGGAAGGAGTGATTTTTGGATTTTGCAGCTCAGATTCTGGTGGAATTTTGGTGGGTGCTATGTCGCATTAGCAAGACCCCCCAAGCACCAATACAGTGGAACCCCCCCACAAGTGACCCCATTTTGCAAACTACACCCCTCAGGGAATTCATCTAGGGGTATAGTGTACATTTCAAACCCCCAGGGGTTTCACCAATTTTGATACAAGTGGGCAGTGAACATGAAAAATTACATTTTTTTACACAAAAATGCAGTTCTGGCTCAAAATTTTTCATTTTCACAAGGAATGAAGGAGAAAAAGCACCCCAAAATCTGTGCCCCAATTTCTCCCGAGTACGGCAATGCCTCACATGTGACCAAAAAATACCAGTTGGGTGCATGGCAGGACTCAGAAGGGAAGGAGTGATTTTTGGATTTTGCAGCTCAGATTCTGGTGGAATTTTGGTGGGTGCTATGTCGCATTAGCAAGACCCCCCAAGCACCAATACAGTGGAACCCCCCCACAAGTGACCCCATTTTGCAAACTACACCCCTCAGGGAATTCATCTAGGGGTATAGTGTACATTTCAAACCCCCAGGGGTTTCACCAATTTTGATACAAGTGGGCAGTGAAAATGAAAAATTACATTTTTTTACACAAAAATGCAGTTCTGGCTCAAAATTTTTCATTTTCAGAAGGTATGAAGGAGAAAAAGCACCCCAAAATCTGTGCCCCAATTTCTCCCGAGTACGGCAATGCCTCACATGTGACCAAAAAGTACCAGTTGGGTGCATGGCAGGACTCAGAAGGGAAGGAGTGATTTTTGGATTTTGCAGCACAGATTTTGGTGGAATGAATGGTGGGTGCTATGTTGCACCAATACAGTGGAACCCCCCCACAAGTGACCCCATTTTGCAAACTACACCCCTCAGGGAATTCATCTAGGGGTATAGTGTACATTTCAAACCCCCAGGGGTTTCACCAATTTTGATACAAGTGGGCAGTGAACATGAAAAATTACATTTTTTTACACAAAAATGCTGTTCTGGCTCAATATTTTTCATTTTCACAAGGAATGAAGGAGAAAAAGCACCCCAAAATCTGTGCCCCAATTTCTCCCGAGTACGGCAATGCCTCACATGTGACCAAAAAATACCAGTTGGGTGCATGACAGGACTCAGAAGGGAAGGAGTGATTTTTGGATTTTGCAGCTCAGATTCTGGTGGAATTTTGGTGGGTGCTATGTCGCATTAGCAAGACCCCCCAAGCACCAATACAGTGGAACCCCCCCACAAGTGACCCCATTTTGCAAACTACACCCCTCAGGGAATTCATCTAGGGGTATAGTGTACATTTCAAACCCCCAGGGGTTTCACCAATTTTGATACAAGTGGGCAGTGAACATGAAAAATTACATTTTTTTACACAAAAATGCAGTTCTGGCTCAAAATTTTTCATTTTCACAAGGAATGAAGGAGAAAAAGCACCCCAAAATCTGTGCCCCAATTTCTCCCGAGTACGGCAATGCCTCACATGTGACCAAAAAATACCAGTTGGGTGCATGGCAGGACTCAGAAGGGAAGGAGTGATTTTTGGATTTTGCAGCTCAGATTCTGGTGGAATTTTGGTGGGTGCTATGTCGCATTAGCAAGACCCCCCAAGCACCAATACAGTGGAACCCCCCCACAAGTGACCCCATTTTGCAAACTACACCCCTCAGGGAATTCATCTAGGGGTATAGTGTACATTTCAAACCCCCAGGGGTTTCACCAATTTTGATACAAGTGGGCAGTGAAAATGAAAAATTACATTTTTTTACACAAAAATGCAGTTCTGGCTCAAAATTTTTCATTTTCAGAAGGTATGAAGGAGAAAAAGCACCCCAAAATCTGTGCCCCAATTTCTCCCGAGTACGGCAATGCCTCACATGTGACCAAAAAGTACCAGTTGGGTGCATGGCAGGACTCAGAAGGGAAGGAGTGATTTTTGGATTTTGCAGCACAGATTTTGGTGGAATGAATGGTGGGTGCTATGTTGCACCAATACAGTGGAACCCCCCCACAAGTGACCCCATTTTGCAAACTACACCCCTCAGGGAATTCATCTAGGGGTATAGTGTACATTTCAAACCCCCAGGGGTTTCACCAATTTTGATACAAGTGGGCAGTGAACATGAAAAAATTACATTTTTTAACACAAAAATGCAGTTCTGGCTCAATATTTTTCATTTTCACAAGGAATAAAGGAGAAAAAGCACCCCAAAATCTGTGCCCCAATTTCTCCCGAGTACGGCAATGCCTCACATGTGACCAAAAAATACCAGTTGGGTGCATGGCAGGACTCAGAAGGGAAGGAGTGATTTTTGGATTTTGCAGCTCAGATTCTGGTGGTATTTTGGTGGGTGCTATGTCGCATTAGCAAGACCCCCCAAGCACCAATACAGTGGAACCCCCCCACAAGTGACCCCATTTTGCAAACGACACCCCTCAGGGAATTCATCTAGGGGTATAGTGTACATTTCAAACCCCCAGGGGTTTCACCAATTTTGATACAAGTGGGCAGTGAACATGAAAAATTACATTTTTTTACACAAAAATGCAGTTCTGGCTCAAAATTTTTCATTTTCACAAGGAATGAAGGAGAAAAAGCACCCCAAAATCTGTGCCCCAATTTCTCCCGAGTACGGCAATGCCTCACATGTGACCAAAAAATACCAGTTGGGTGCATGGCAGGACTCAGAAGGGAAGGAGTGATTTTTGGATTTTACAGCTCAGATTCTGGTGGAATTTTGGTGGGTGCTATGTCGCATTAGCAAGACCCCCCAAGCACCAAGACAGTGGAACCCCCCCACAAGTGACCCCATTTTGCAAACTACACCCCTCAGGGAATTCATCTAGGGGTATAGTGTACATTTCAAACCCCCAGGGGTTTCACCAATTTTGATACAAGTGGGCAGTGAACATGAAAAATTACATTTTTTTACACAAAAATGCAGTTCTGGCTCAAAATTTTTAATTTTCACAAGGTATGAAGGAGACAAAGCACCCCAAAATATGTGCCCCAATTTCTCCCAAGTACGGCAATGCCTCACATGTGACCAAAAAGTACCAGTTGGGTGCATGGCAGGACTCAGAAGGGAAGGAGTGATTTTTGGATTTTGCAGCACAGATTTTGGTGGAATGAATGGTGGGTGCTATGTTGCACCAATACAGTGGAACCCCCCCACAAGTCACCCCATTTTGCAAAGTACACCCCTCAGGGAATTCATCTAGGGGTATAGTGTACATTTCAAACCCCCAGGGGTTTCACCAATTTTGATACAAGTGGGCAGTGAAAATGAAAAATTACATTTTTTTACACAAAAATGCAGTTCTGGCTCAAAATTTTTCATTTTCAGAAGGTATGAAGGAGACAAAGCACCCCAAAATCTGTGCCCCAATTTCTCCCGAGTACGGCAATGCCTCATGTGTGACCAAAAAGTGGCAGGACTCAGAAGGGAAGGAGTGATATTTGGATTTTGCAGCACAAATTCTGGTGGAATGATGGTGGGTGCTATGTCGCATTAGCAAGACCCCCAAAGCACCAATACAGTGGAACCCCCCCACAAGTCACCCCATTTTGCAAACTACACCCCTCAGGGAATTCATCTAGGGGTATAGTGTACATTTCAAACCCCCAGGGGTTTCACCAATTTTGATACAAGTGGGCAGTGAACATGAAAAATTACATTTTTTTACACAAAAATGCAGTTCTGGCTCAAAATTTTTCATTTTCACAAGGAATGAAGGAGAAAAAGCACCCCAAAATCTGTGCCCCAATTTCTCCCGAGTACGGCAATGCCTCACATGTGACCAAAAAATACCAGTTGGGTGCATGGCAGGACTCAGAAGGGAAGGAGTGATTTTTGGATTTTGCAGCTCAGATTCTGGTGGAATTTTGGTGGGTGCTATGTCGCATTAGCAAGACCCCCCAAGCACCAATACAGTGGAACCCCCCCACAAGTGACCCCATTTTGCAAACTACACCCCTCAGGGAATTCATCTAGGGGTATAGTGTACATTTCAAACCCCCAGGGGTTTCACCAATTTTGATACAAGTGGGCAGTGAAAATGAAAAATTACATTTTTTTACACAAAAATGCAGTTCTGGCTCAAAATTTTTCATTTTCAGAAGGTATGAAGGAGAAAAAGCACCCCAAAATCTGTGCCCCAATTTCTCCCGAGTACGGCAATGCCTCACATGTGACCAAAAAGTACCAGTTGGGTGCATGGCAGGACTCAGAAGGGAAGGAGTGATTTTTGGATTTTGCAGCTCAGATTCTGGTGGTATTTTGGTGGGTGCTATGTCGCATTAGCAAGACCCCCCAAGCACCAATACAGTGGAACCCCCCCACAAGTGACCCCATTTTGCAAACGACACCCCTCAGGGAATTCATCTAGGGGTATAGTGTACATTTCAAACCCCCAGGGGTTTCACCAATTTTGATACAAGTGGGCAGTGAACATGAAAAATTACATTTTTTTACACAAAAATGCAGTTCTGGCTCAAAATTTTTCATTTTCACAAGGAATGAAGGAGAAAAAGCACCCCAAAATCTGTGCCCCAATTTCTCCCGAGTACGGCAATGCCTCACATGTGACCAAAAAATACCAGTTGGGTGCATGGCAGGACTCAGAAGGGAAGGAGTGATTTTTGGATTTTACAGCTCAGATTCTGGTGGAATTTTGGTGGGTGCTATGTCGCATTAGCAAGACCCCCCAAGCACCAAGACAGTGGAACCCCCCCACAAGTGACCCCATTTTGCAAACTACACCCCTCAGGGAATTCATCTAGGGGTATAGTGTACATTTCAAACCCCCAGGGGTTTCACCAATTTTGATACAAGTGGGCAGTGAACATGAAAAATTACATTTTTTTACACAAAAATGCAGTTCTGGCTCAAAATTTTTAATTTTCACAAGGTATGAAGGAGACAAAGCACCCCAAAATATGTGCCCCAATTTCTCCCAAGTACGGCAATGCCTCACATGTGACCAAAAAGTACCAGTTGGGTGCATGGCAGGACTCAGAAGGGAAGGAGTGATTTTTGGATTTTGCAGCACAGATTTTGGTGGAATGAATGGTGGGTGCTATGTTGCACCAATACAGTGGAACCCCCCCACAAGTCACCCCATTTTGCAAAGTACACCCCTCAGGGAATTCATCTAGGGGTATAGTGTACATTTCAAACCCCCAGGGGTTTCACCAATTTTGATACAAGTGGGCAGTGAAAATGAAAAATTACATTTTTTTACACAAAAATGCAGTTCTGGCTCAAAATTTTTCATTTTCAGAAGGTATGAAGGAGACAAAGCACCCCAAAATCTGTGCCCCAATTTCTCCCGAGTACGGCAATGCCTCATGTGTGACCAAAAAGTGGCAGGACTCAGAAGGGAAGGAGTGATATTTGGATTTTGCAGCACAAATTCTGGTGGAATGATGGTGGGTGCTATGTCGCATTAGCAAGACCCCCAAAGCACCAATACAGTGGAACCCCCCCACAAGTCACCCCATTTTGCAAACTACACCCCTCAGGGAATTCATCTAGGGGTATAGTGTACATTTCAAACCCCCAGGGGTTTCACCAATTTTGATACAAGTGGGCAGTGAACATGAAAAATTACATTTTTTTACACAAAAATGCAGTTCTGGCTCAAAATTTTTCATTTTCACAAGGAATGAAGGAGAAAAAGCACCCCAAAATCTGTGCCCCAATTTCTCCCGAGTACGGCAATGCCTCACATGTGACCAAAAAATACCAGTTGGGTGCATGGCAGGACTCAGAAGGGAAGGAGTGATTTTTGGATTTTGCAGCTCAGATTCTGGTGGAATTTTGGTGGGTGCTATGTCGCATTAGCAAGACCCCCCAAGCACCAATACAGTGGAACCCCCCCACAAGTGACCCCATTTTGCAAACTACACCCCTCAGGGAATTCATCTAGGGGTATAGTGTACATTTCAAACCCCCAGGGGTTTCACCAATTTTGATACAAGTGGGCAGTGAAAATGAAAAATTACATTTTTTTACACAAAAATGCAGTTCTGGCTCAAAATTTTTCATTTTCAGAAGGTATGAAGGAGAAAAAGCACCCCAAAATCTGTGCCCCAATTTCTCCCGAGTACGGCAATGCCTCACATGTGACCAAAAAGTACCAGTTGGGTGCATGGCAGGACTCAGAAGGGAAGGAGTGATTTTTGGATTTTGCAGCTCAGATTCTGGTGGTATTTTGGTGGGTGCTATGTCGCATTAGCAAGACCCCCCAAGCACCAATACAGTGGAACCCCCCCACAAGTGACCCCATTTTGCAAACGACACCCCTCAGGGAATTCATCTAGGGGTATAGTGTACATTTCAAACCCCCAGGGGTTTCACCAATTTTGATACAAGTGGGCAGTGAACATGAAAAATTACATTTTTTTACACAAAAATGCAGTTCTGGCTCAAAATTTTTCATTTTCACAAGGAATGAAGGAGAAAAAGCACCCCAAAATCTGTGCCCCAATTTCTCCCGAGTACGGCAATGCCTCACATGTGACCAAAAAATACCAGTTGGGTGCATGGCAGGACTCAGAAGGGAAGGAGTGATTTTTGGATTTTACAGCTCAGATTCTGGTGGAATTTTGGTGGGTGCTATGTCGCATTAGCAAGACCCCCCAAGCACCAAGACAGTGGAACCCCCCCACAAGTGACCCCATTTTGCAAACTACACCCCTCAGGGAATTCATCTAGGGGTATAGTGTACATTTCAAACCCCCAGGGGTTTCACCAATTTTGATACAAGTGGGCAGTGAACATGAAAAATTACATTTTTTTACACAAAAATGCAGTTCTGGCTCAAAATTTTTAATTTTCACAAGGTATGAAGGAGACAAAGCACCCCAAAATATGTGCCCCAATTTCTCCCAAGTACGGCAATGCCTCACATGTGACCAAAAAGTACCAGTTGGGTGCATGGCAGGACTCAGAAGGGAAGGAGTGATTTTTGGATTTTGCAGCACAGATTTTGGTGGAATGAATGGTGGGTGCTATGTTGCACCAATACAGTGGAACCCCCCCACAAGTCACCCCATTTTGCAAAGTACACCCCTCAGGGAATTCATCTAGGGGTATAGTGTACATTTCAAACCCCCAGGGGTTTCACCAATTTTGATACAAGTGGGCAGTGAAAATGAAAAATTACATTTTTTTACACAAAAATGCAGTTCTGGCTCAAAATTTTTCATTTTCAGAAGGTATGAAGGAGACAAAGCACCCCAAAATCTGTGCCCCAATTTCTCCCGAGTACGGCAATGCCTCATGTGTGACCAAAAAGTGGCAGGACTCAGAAGGGAAGGAGTGATATTTGGATTTTGCAGCACAAATTCTGGTGGAATGATGGTGGGTGCTATGTCGCATTAGCAAGACCCCCAAAGCACCAATACAGTGGAACCCCCCCACAAGTCACCCCATTTTGCAAACTACACCCCTCAGGGAATTCATCTAGGGGTATAGTGTACATTTCAAACCCCCAGGGGTTTCACCAATTTTGATACAAGTGGGCAGTGAACATGAAAAATTACATTTTTTTACACAAAAATGCAGTTCTGGCTCAAAATTTTTCATTTTCACAAGGAATGAAGGAGAAAAAGCACCCCAAAATCTGTGCCCCAATTTCTCCCAAGTACGGCAATGCCTCACATGTGACCAAAAAATACCAGTTGGGTGCATGGCAGGACTCAGAAGGGAAGGAGTGATTTTTGGATTTTGCGGCTCAGATTCTGGTGGAATGAATGGTGGGTGCTATGTGGCATTAGCAAGACCCCCGAAGCACGGTGAAATTATGAACCTAATATTCCATAGATGTGTGGTATATTTTAAAACACTCCTTTATACATAGGCCGGGTTTGTCGGGGCAAGTGTCACACTGGAAAATAGTTTGCTTTCTTATTCCCTTTTTATAGCAAACTTTGCACCTTTTTTGTGTCCTGCCCTTTTTTCCAGTGGAGGGGATTTCATCAGGAAAATGCTGCCCTGGTACAATACGGGGACCAGTACTAGAAGTACTGGGGCCCTCTGCCTGCTGGTTCCCAAATATTAGGCCCTTTATGACTTCCTCTTGAAAGTGCATAAATGTCCCCCTCTGGCCGGTAGAACGGAATAGCACGTAAGCGTTATACAGTGCCATCTGGATGATATACACGGCCACCTTCTTGTACCAGATTTTTGTTTTCCGCAGGGCACTGTACGGCTTCAGTACCTGATCTGAAAGATCAACTCCGCCCATGTACCTATTGTAATCCAGGATACAATTAGGTTTGGAGGTGTGGGTACTGGTACCTCGTACAGGGATGGAGGTGGTACTGTCTCCGTGAATTGTTGTCAGTATAAGGACATCCCTCTTGTCCTTATATTTGACCAACAACATATTTTCGTTGCATATTCCCCTGCTTTCACCCCTTCTCATTACTTGGGCAATGTGCGTTTTTGGGAGGCCTCTTTGGTTCTTGCGCACAGTACCGCAAGCTGCTGTACCTCTTGAACCAAGGGCCTTAAACAGGGGGATGCTGGTGTAAAAGTTATCCACATAGAGGTGATAACCTTTATCCAGGAAGGGGTGCACTAAATCCCAGACAATTTTCCCACTAACACCTACGAGGGAGGGGGGGCATTCTGGCGGTTCAATTCTTGAATCCTTCCCTTCATAAACCCTAAACCTGTGGGTGTACCCTGAGGTGCTTTCACACAGTTTATACATTTTTATGCCATACCTTGCCCTCTTACTGGGAAGGTACTGGCGGAATTTAACCCTTCCTTTAAAATGTATAAGGGACTCGTCGATACAAATACATTTTTCAGGGATGTACACCTCTTCAAATTTGGCACTGAAATGATCAATGACCGGCCTGACTTTGAATAGCCGGTCAAAGGTGGGATCATCTCTGGGTGGGCACTGTGCATTATCGGTGTAATGTATAAATTTAAGAATTGTCTCAAATCGAGTCCGGGTCATGGCCATACGGTAAAATGGAGTACTGTACAGAACATCTGTACTCCAATATTGCCTAATTTCTGGCTTTTTTACTATGCCCATATGAAACACCAGACCCCAAAACGTCATCATCTCTACTGCATCTACAGGGGTCCACCTAGCAAATGATGACGTGGGGTTTTGAGCAATAAACTGCTGGGCATATAAATTAGTTTGGTCCACCATTAAATTTATAAAATCATCAGAGAAAAATAATTTGAAAAAGTCAATTTCTCTGAGACCTGTGGAATCAAATTGGATTCCTGGCATGGCCAAAAACTCAGGAACCTGGGGCTCAAAATTGTCTGGTGGTGGGGTCCATACGAGATCAATTATTGGGGGGGGGGTCTCAGCTGCTCTACGGGGGCGTCTTTGAGGGGGTCCCTCATCACCAGAGGAGGAAGAGGAGCTTAAGGCAAATCCTTCAAATTCCCCGCTTGCATCACTGGCTGTGTCAGAGTCAGAAGCAAGCATGGCATATGCCTCCTCCACTGAATACATTCTCCTGGATGACTGGGAGGACATTTGGGAGGACATTTGGGAGGACATTTGGGATGCCATTTTTATTTTTGTGTTACTGGTAGTGAAATGTTTCAACACGTGTATAGTGTAGGGGGGGGTACAAACTTTATTTCAATCCGGGGGGTATGTAGTGTGTATGTAGTGCAGAAAAAAAAAAAATACTTTATACCAATAAAAAAAAAAAAAATGAAGGGGTTAAAAATAAAAAATTGAAGGGGTTAAAAAAAAAAAAAAAGGTCCTGCGCCAAAAATTGAGCACAGATGTTGGTCAGTAACGTCTGTCACTGAACAGCGCTCAAAGGCAACAGGAATTTGATCAAAAAAAAAAAAAAAAATAGATCAACCCTGTGCCGAAAAAGATGATCAGTGATGTACGTCACTGATCAGCGCACAGCGGCCACAGGACACCCACAAAATCACAGTGTGTGTAAAAAAAAAATTAAAAAAAGACCCCACAGCACACACACAAAAAAAAAAGGTGATCAGTGATGCGACACTGATTACCAGTGAGGTGCAGCAGGTGCACAACCTTTGGTGCAACTGACAGGTATATATAAAAAAAAAAAAACCTCTGTACCCCCAAAAAAGTGGCTGATCACCTCAGATATAGTGATCAGCACAAAAGGCGGGGGCAGCAGACACAAAATTTAGCACTCTCTATCACTCTCTGTCACTATCTCTCTCTATCTCTCTATCTCTCACTATCTATCACTCTATGACACTGCAGCAGCAGCACTGACAGGTATATCTATATATAAAAAAAACCCTGCGCCCCCAAAAAGTTGCTGATCAGTTAATTTATACTGATCAGCACAAAAGGAGGGGGCAGCAGTCAGTTATATAAAAAATATATAGCACAATCTGTCACTATCTCTCTCTATCTCTCTCTCTCTATCTCTCTCTATCTCTCTATAACTATCACACTGCAGCAGCACAAAATATAGCACTCTGTCACTAGGCCTCTCTATCTATCTCTCTCTCTCTATCTCTCTCTCTCTATCTATAACTATATCACACTGCAGCAGCACAAAATATAGCACTCTCTGACACTATCTCTCTCTCTATCTCTCTCTATCTCTCTCTATCTCTCTCTATCTCTCTCTATCTCTCTCTATCTCTCTCTATCTCTCTATCTCTCTATCTATCTCTCTATCTCTCTATCTAGCTAGTACACTGCAGCAGCACAATTTCACAGGAAGGCACAAGTAGCAACAGGATCCAGGAAGCAGTGATGAAGCAGCGATCAGGTAAGTATGGAGCAAGTTTGGAGCAAGGTTCTGGTCAGTATGGCGGCAGGGGGGTACGGTGACCGCACTGCACGCTATTCCAGACCGGAATGGCGTCTGCAGTGCAGTCACCGTTAGTTTAAATCCCCCTCCTTGGCTGTGATTGGTCCGTCGGTCCGACGGACCAATCACGGCCTTTGGGGGCGGGCGGGGTGAGGTGGGGTGACACCAGTGTCACCCTTACACCCCGCGGTGATTGGTGCTGTACTTTACAGCACCAATCACCTCTGATCCCGTGTCACCGGCGAACGTTATTCGCCGGTGACACAGGAAAACGCTGTGAATGGCTGTTCACACTGAACAGCCAATCACAGCGATCGCCGACGGGGGGGCGGCATCGCAGCCCCCCCTGGGCATGCACGGACATGTCTGCTGTCAGGGACAGCAGACATGTTGAAACTGTCACCGCGTCTATAGACGCGGTGACAGTTTAAATCCATGACGTACATTTACGCCATGTGTCGGGAAGTGCTTCCCGACCATGACGTAAATGTACGTCAAATGTCGGGAAGGGGTTAAACAGTTAGAGTTATTTATGAATGGCGGAATGTGTGAGCTGAAAAAACATTTCACTTAGTGCGTATACCAGCATGCGTCAGGGATAATACACACATTTCAGGCACTGTACAATGATTGGGGGTTTGGGAGTGCGTATGTAAATGTTTGGGAGGGGATGGGGGGGGGGGGGGGGCTTGGACTGCACACCCTAATTTCAACAATAAAAGGTGATCCCATGCCAACACTGACAATCAGAGTAACTATAATAAATGCTGCAATCTAACACAGAGCAAGAATGAGGGGCTTAGTGGGGTTTTTGGTGCCATGAATCGCAACCATGTGGTCTCAATTTGTGGGTACCTAATAAGTACGGATCGCTAGATCCCTAAGAACTGGTACTTTGGGACAAATGTATTAAGCCTGGAGAAGTGATAAAGATGATAATCGGGCTTAGGGCGGGATGTATTAATATACATCGCCGCCCTTCGCCGGCTGGCCGGCGCATATGTACTAACATATGCGGCTGGCATCGCGATGTGGTGACGGAGGCCCCCCGCGATACCTGGAATGTGGTGTGCGGGGAGTCTCCGTCACCTCTCTGCCCCCTCCTGCATCCCTCACGCCGGGGACAGCTAAGCAAGCTGTCCCCGGCGCCTCCTCCTCCCAACTGCAGCCGGAAGGACGTCCGGCTGCGTCACTAGGGGAAGGAAGGTGTTACCTTCCGGGTCCAGGAGGACCTGGACCAGGTAAGAGAGGGAGGGGGAGAGGGGGGTCGGCGGGTTTTTCGGCGGAGGCGTCGGGCGGCGAAAAGAAGCCCATAGGCTTCTATAAGGTATCTCCACCCAAAGGTGGCAATACCCTACACTGCGGTGACGTGGCGGCCGGGTAATAGTACATTAGAAAAAGTGTATGGGGGGCCTTTAGAATTACTGTGCAGGGCCAAGGTGGACGCTGAACCATTACAGATGGTGGAACTCAGTTCCGCCTTGGAAAACCCCCCACCAACCCCACCAACACCACCAGTTTTTAAATGCAGGAGAGAATGCTTCAGCTAATTAGCACATAACTGTCGTTACAGCCTGGGTTTGAAAAATGACATTTACAGTATGAGCTGACTGGCTGCTGCCTACTCACCTTCCACTTTCTCACTTCCCCACGCTCAATACATCCCCCCCTTTATCGCTTCCCACTTTACCACTCTCAAAAGCTTAGCACAGTAAATAGACCCCTAAGAGGCATTGCACTACAGAGTTCTTCTGACGGAGTTATTCTTCCAGTGACAAACATCACAGCTGCCTTGATTGATGAGTCTCTTCGCTAATAGCCCTGCCAAGGAGCTGTCACAATGCGCTGCTGATGCCTGGCTGCTCACCCGCAGACCTGAGTCTGTGCAGTGCAGCCTTTATCCGTCTCCAGCTCCCATCCCTAGAGACATACTGTATCACTTCAACCTGACCTACTTCTCCAGGGGGGCCGGCAGCGGGGGGGGGGGGGGGGGGGGGCAGCAGGTGTGATAACATCTGCAGCGTACAACATGCCCACGCTGTAATCAAGGTGCATGTATCTGGAAGCAAGGGAATTTGGCAGCCAGATGCATTCAACCGGAGATGCTGTATAGAGACGTAATGTGAATATGAGAAGTGTGGGCACTTGGTGATTGCATGAATTCCAGGGTGATGTGTCAGAAGAGGATGTCTGCCAGTTCATTATTTCGGGGGGGAATTTCAGGTTGCTGTTAACGCTTGGCGATGGCAACATAACACTCACAGGTCAGTTTATTAGAGGGAGACGATCCCTTTCTCTGGTGAGGTTGGGTCATAGGGTCAAACACAATTATGGTCGACAAACAATAGGTCCACCACTATTGGTCTACAGGACAAATGTCGATACATGAAACGAGGCAACATGCATAAGGTTGACATGTCCAAAAGATCGACACAACGAAAAGGTCGACATGGGATAGATCAACATGAAAACGGTCACCATGAGTTTTTCATTTTCTTGGGTGTCGACATGGACACTGTATAATTATACCGCATCCCCTTGCGTGGTTCAGGCACTATTATATCCCCCCTCCATGTCTACTGGCATGGTAAAGTCCTTTAAAAAACATAAATTGTGAAAACGCATGTCGACTTTTCTCACGCCGACCGTTTTCATGTTGCATTACTGACTGGCGGGAAACCGTAGGCCTAGCAGATTGCATAATCTCCAAGCACCCACTGTAAGATGGAAAACCTGGGTTACTAAAAGACCCGGGTCCAATGTGAAGAGTGATGACCTGGGTGTATCCTGGGTCATAGGTGCCGATTCTGTGGGTGCTTGAGGGCCCGAGCACCCATGGAAATTGATGAGCACCCACCCGCTCAGCAGCGGCCCACCCACCCATGTCCTACTACACTCCCCCTCGCTGGCACAGGTACTGTACTGTGGGGGCATTTATGTATTTGGCACTGTGGAGCCATTTATGTATTTGGCAATGTGGGGGTATTTATGTATTTGGCACTGTGGGGCCATTTATGTATTTGGCAATGTGGGGGTATTTATGTATTTGGCACTGTGGAGCCATTTATGTATTTGGCACTGTGGGGCCATTTATGTATTTGGCACTGTGGGGCCATTTATGTATTTGGCACTGTGGGGCCATTTATGTATTTGGCACTGTGGGGCCATTTATGTATTTGGCACTGTGGGGCCATTTATGTATTTGGCACTGTGGGGCAATTTATGTATTTGGCACTGTGGGGGTATTTATGTATTTGGCACTGTGTGTGCATTTATGTATTTGGCACTGTGGGGCCATTTATGTATTTGGCACTGTGGGGCATTTATTTATTTGCCACTGTGTGTGTGTGTGGGGGGGGGGGGGGTTTGTACCTGCACTGTGGGGGCATTTATGTATTTAGCACTGTTGCCATAATTTGAATATTGGAGACAACTGTGCTGCGTAATATAAATCAGTATTATTGTGTGGCCACGCCCCTTTCCCATAAAGCCACTCCCCTATATTTTTGGCTTGAGCACCCACCAGCAACAACATAAATCGGCACCTATGTCCTGGGTCATAACCCATGTGTGAAGGGAAATCTTTGCCCCCAACTACAGACACTGATTAGTGTACGGGTCCATGCTGGTTTGAAGCAGGGTTTTATGTGGGAAAGGAATTTAAAAAAAATTAACCAGGGCCCGGCATACCTCACGGCGCCCCTGCAAACCACCCCTGACCACAATAAATAAATTCAAAATATGAGTATCCTTGCATTTGACACAAAAATAGTGCAATGGTTAAAAGAGAGCATTGGGAACCGGTTGCCGTCCCACGAGTAATACTGTAAAACAAGTACATAGTGATTTCCACTAGAACAGAGTAATGAAACAATATGTGGACTCTTTAAATAGATGTATTATATTTGAATTTAAAACAATGCACGTGGGACACAAAACTCTGTAAGTAGAATATTGAAGGAAATTTATTTCCCACAAGATTCTTGAGATTTGAAGGTATAGTTGACAGCTCCAATTATAATAATATAGTGGCATCTTTCTGGCGTCCGTTCCTCACAATTATTAGTTACCTTCAGATAATTTAAGCCTGAAGCAGTTGCTTATTTCACAAATCGTCCTGTCTCCCCTGATCCCCCATCTCTAAAGCTTCCCTCTTGCGCTTCCCTTTGTTGCCCCTTGTGTCATCTCTGCTGCTAATTATTCAGCAGCAGTAGATAAAATGACAGCATCTCGAATGCGTTTCGGCTGGCAGAACAGTGTATAAGGGACAGGTAGAAATAATATGGAGATGCCCTGGAACGAAAATACTTTAAGGATTCTCATTAACAACGACAAGGTGGGAGGGAGGGTATGGGGAGGGGGGGGGGGGGAGACATGACACAGACGATTGCTGTAACTGAGCAAATCACTGGTTATACACATTATGATGTTATGTGGGCAAACACTGAAGCAAGTTAAACCCAGAAGCCGTGTATTTCTGTTAAAGATGAACATGTGTGTGTGAGTAATAAAGTTTGTTTTAGTTTGACATGTGGTGCGGTATGTTTGATGATGGCCGTTGGTGGGTGGTGTATTACATAAGATTATTTGGTACTTGTGTATTTTCACGGCGCCACTGCCCGCGGATCGCATTGTATGCAAATCACATCGTATGCGATTTAGCACACCCCCACTATCCACGTCAGCCCGAAGCGTGGCGAGCGCAGCGTGCCCTGCAAGGGGCCGCGGTACGCATCCTCCCGACCTGTTCATACACCCACTATCCATGTCGGCGTGGAGTTGATTTTATTAAGTGTGGCGAGCGCAGCAAGCCACCAAGCCCAAAGCGTGGCGAGTGCCGAGAAAAATGAGCCCGAAGCGTGGCGAGCGCAGCGTGCCCCGTGTGGGGACGCGGAATACACATCAAGTAATCAGCATCCCCACGCGGGGCTAGCTGTGCTAGCCATGCTTTGGGCTCATTTTCCACATCCCCCCGCGGGGCGCACTGCGCTTGCCACGCTTCGGGCTCAGTGGCTCCCTGCGCTCGCCACACTTTATAAAATCAACTCAACGCTGACGTGGATAGTGGCTGTATAAACAGGTCGGGAGGATGCGTAGCGCGTCCCTTCGCCACGCTTCGGGCTGACCTGGATAGTGGGGGTATGCCAAATCGCATTGCATGCATACGATGCGATCCACGGGCAGTGGTGCCATGAAAATACACAAGTACCCATTATTTAGATGGATTGTTTGTCCTGCTTCACCATCTTTGAATTATTATTATTATAATTTTATTTATAAGGCGCCACATGTGTATCGCAGCGCCGTACAAAGGAACAATACAGGGAGACAAAACTTGGCATAACCTTGAATAAATAACAAAAATACAGTACAAATAAAGAGCCCCACAGATCAATACACATTACAGCTTAAATGTAAGTAGTGAGGACCCAATCAACATACAACTAGAGGCTTGAGGCCAATGATGGAGATGAGTATGAAGATGGTCACTGAGTGTTGGAGTAAAGGAGAGCTGTGAGTGAAATGTGAAGAGAAGTGGGCTTTGACAACAGGAGGGAAGAGGGCCCTACTCGGAGGAGCTTACAATCTAGTAGGAAGGGGAGACAGACAGATTACAAGAGGTGCAAGCGAGGGGGTGGTGGTTAGATAGCAGGATGTAAACAGGCAAGGGGACGGAGAACCAGCTGGTTTATGCAGTGGAAGGGTACGCTTTGATGAATAGGTGAGTTTTCAGTGCCCGTTTGAAGCTTTGCAAGGAATTCTGATATCTACCCTTCTAGTCTTAAATATGAATTGCTGCTCACATGGGGGGGGGGGGGGGGGGCATTAAGCTGATGTAGTAGGCTCTGGAGACTGAATTATGCTTTACTACACAATTTTAAATTTATTACCCCTTTGTGGCACTGCGGGCCTACAAACCTTAATCCTGGCTTCATTTCACTCATTGTGCCAGTTTGTGCCATTGTGTCTAAGGCTGGACAGTTTGCTGAAACAGGCTATGGCTTTTCCACCTACCCCAGTATGGATGGTGTAATGGTCAGCATTACTGCCACACAAGTCATGGGTTTGATTCCCATCAAGGCCCTAACTGTGTGGAGTTTGTATATTCTCTCCGTGCTCTGTTTTTTCCCACACTGCAAAAACATTCCACTAGTTTAATTGGCTCCCAACAAAAAATAACCCAGTGTGCAAGTGTGTGTACATGTGCACTGGAGACTAGATGGCCCAAGTGGTTCTTATCTGCCCTCACATCCAAATAGCTCCCAACATGACCTTCCAGGAGGGACAAAGGGGCCCATTTATCAATGATCAAATTTACAATGTGATCTGGGCGGAATATTGCCTCCCAGGATTGCATTGTAAAATGCAATATTAGCGCTGGGTTGTATCATCCCACAAGCCCAGGGATTTGGCTCCGAGGGGGTCTGCACATGCGCGGTTAGCGCTGCCCCCCCACCGCCGACTCCGCTGACCGCGCTGCCCCGGCAGCTTCGCATCCCCCATAGAAACCTATAGGGGAGGCGGCGGGCGGCAATACAGGGTGGATCGCAGCAGGGATCAGAGATTCCTGCTGTGGTCCCCTTTGGTACATTCAGCGGATACTTAATATTTGCAGCTTACCAGGGATGTAGCCGCAAATATTGTTTTAGAAATGTGGCCCAAAATGCTCTGATCCTGGACTTCCTTGCCAGTGGCAGTTGCAGAGGTAGGGCTGGGACAGAGTCCAAAATGCAAATAGGAGAGCCACACCACCTGCCAGTGGGTCCTGGCAGGGTATGGGGTGGCAGTTGGTGTGGCTCCCCTATTTGAATTTTGGACTATGGTGCAGCCCCAGCTCTTCCCTCCTGGAATGGGTTATGTTGGGAGGTAATCCATGTTTCTGGGTGTACTAAAGAGGACATGCAACACTTTGTGGAGGGTAATGTCAGCTTCTTCCCAGTACATACAGTACCATACCTCCCAACTTGGAGGAGGGAGGAGGAGGAACGCAGGTGCGGGTGAAATTCTGGGGGCATGGCCTAGCGGGAATGGGTCGTGACCTACACCCACGAAGCGAGGCCAAGCCCCCAGTTTCGCCGCTGTGGGGGCATGAATAGACGATATGCACATGCACACAGCATCTACTCACGGGTGACAGGGTGGTGGCTCCCAACTGCCCCTCCACCGCGGGACACTGCCAGCCCTGGGCGGGACGTGGGAATGTCCCCAAAAAATGCAGAGGTAAGCAGCAATGTATGTGCACGTGTATTCATCTTGGCGATGGGGCCGCCCATGCCTCCTTAATGTTTCTCACAAGCCCGCAGCTGTACATGGCTGAACTATGCCACCATATTTAAAGCTAAGTGCCGGAGTGCCAAACTGCAGTTGGCACCTGTCACCTATTAAGCGCCTTCATTTTGCGCAACCTGTCGCTGCTCTTTTAATCTCGTGCTGATATTAGTAGCTTCACTGGTGCTGTAGTGTCTCCATGTGTCTCTCCAATCTGTTGCTATGGAAACCTCCACTGCAATAGGCAGTTCTCATGTCCCATATAAAGAGAGAGAGAGAGAGAAAAAGAGAGAGAGAGGGGGGCTCTGTGGTTCTAGGGAGACAGATTGAACCTGACAGGCTGCTCATAAAATGATATGAAACATTAATAAATTCCTGTCACTACATTTCTGTACACTGTGTGTGCAGAGCAATATCACCACAGTAGCAGAAACACACATATAACACACACACACACATATAATATTGGACCTGCTTTATAGGTGCCGATATTCATGTTTGTATTCATTATCTCTATTGCTGAAGACAGACTCTAAGGCATACCTCCAAACTTTATAAAATTGGGCGGCGGGACCACTGCACATGCCTGAAATTTGAGGGTGTGGTCTAGTGGACAGGGGGCGTGGTCTGCAAATCTCCCGAGAGGTCGCACTCCCACTACTTGATCACACGCCAAGGCTTAGTACATCTGCACTGTGAGATATCTCTGTGTATCACCATGATATTTGCAGGGTGGCAGCCTGCCAGATAAGGGGTCTGTTCATCAGAGTGATAAAACTTAACATCCTAGCAACTGATGTGTGAGCCTGTGTTTGCATGAAGTTTAACACTTAACTTAAACCTGAAATAAAGACACGAGACTTAGGTTTGGCAGAAAGTGTTAGCTGTATTTATTATTATTATTAAAGCACTTTATACAAATTAATTTGATTGTAATTAATTAATTAATGGTGGCCAAGAAAGAACGGCTAATTATTTAAGCTCCACCCACAACTATCCTACATAATAAAATAAATATCCTAACAACAAGTGGTATCCGCTCAGCCTTCTACACTGACTGCCCACCTATCCGGGTGGTGTTGCTGTCCCCAATCAGGGTGATCCAGTGGAAGAACTATAGTTAACGAAGGTGAGCGCACCGAAAGGCAACTATATACAACGAATCCTCATTTAACGAAGACTTTAAATCAATTAACCTGCCAAAAAGCCAAACAGCCAAAGCCAAACAGCCAATAAACCATTCCAGCCAAACAGCAAACGCAAATAAACACCAACCCACATCCAAGTAAAGGGGAGGGAGGGCGGGAAACTCAGGAAAAAGAGGAAGACTCCTCCTCTTCCTGCAACATATTCCCAGCTAACTTGCCATCCCTGCATCCTTATTGGATGCTGAGTCACATGCTTTACTAAGGTCAACACAGCCTTGGATGTTTAACCCACTACATGCCTATTTCAGTCATTCCGTTATTCCACTGGGAGAGATAAAACCCCATGGGAGAGATAAAAATAAAAAACTCATTGCATATGATAAATGGTATTCCAGTTTTATAATTCACGAGTTTTATCACTCATCAATAAATGAGCCCCATAATACAGTATATATCTGCTATGTATGCCCCCAGCATAATTGTCATTATTCAAGCACAGCCTGTAACGTTGGAAGAATATTGGCTGGTACACTCTCTTCATGCTTTGATTATTTTTCCCAAAAGAGGGATATACAGTATACAGATCGTCAAGCATAATGTTTAATGTTATAATGTCAGAATGGTTCAAATGCTTCAAATAACATTACTACTGCGTTGACATTGACACGTTGATTTAGTGTTGACAACATTATGACTGTCGACACCATTAATGACAGCTCAATGGCTATTTTCCCTGAAAGATAACCTATCCAATCCTGCGTTGTGAACAAAGACCATACAGTGTACGTATATAACGATAATTGTCCAATGCTTAAAAAATTGAGAAAAAAATATTGTGATTTTTATTACAAAACATGTTCGATCTGACAGACCATTGCCAACTTCATTCAGTCTACTTTACCAATGGAAGATACATTATTCAGTGTTTGAATCTCCCAGATCATCGGCAGAGTTATCCTTGAGGCCTGCGGTTGAGGACCACTGTCTTAGATGATGCGGTGAACTCTTGAGGACCAATAAACTCCACACAGTCATAGGCATTCATCCACACTTACACCACTTATCTATGAAATAATGACGCGTACAACTGAATTGGGCTTAAAGGGGACGGCTTATTTATTTTGAGCAGGGGCGGCCTATTTGAAACTAACTGAAATTTACGTCCCTGCTCTAACTAAGGTGGCGGGCAAAGAACGGCATGGCAATAAAACACGTGTCAGCTGGTAAAATAAAAAAGTAATGAAAATAATAAACTCCGGATCCAAGGGCCTCCTGCCCTTTTGCCTAGGACCGGCCAACTGCCAGCGTCCTTGGCAACAGACAACTTTATATGCGGACTTTTCCCAAAGGGCCATCTGCCCTTAAGGCCAGGGGTTGACCTTCTGCCTCTGCCCCTGACCTCGCATATATCACTAAGGCAGAGCTCACCACTCTGCCCGAGCTAGAAAAATTGGGCCACCTGCCCTGACACACAAACTGTCCGCAAAATTTTTGCCTATCCGAAGTAAATGATTGTTAAGGTCCAGATGTGGGCCCACCTGGATCGGTGATGCCCACATCTCGACACCAACCACCAGCTAAATGTAAATACCGCTAGAATTTAAACTACCGTTCTTTCCGCCAAAATAAGCCGACAACAACTAAATAGAAAAAACTGCTAAAGAAAAACTCCTAAAACTAAATAAATCTAATAATTGGGGCGGGAGGGAGGGCAACGATTCCAGAAGAAAGAGGCAGAATTTTCTGGAAGCAGGATCATCTATCCATCAATCCACGCCTCTGACTTCAAACCAGCCTATCAATGATCTACATGCAAATCAGCCACCTGCCAATCAAGCAAGCAAGCCAAGCCCCCCAGCCCGACTCCAGCGTGCAAGCTAAGGATTCCTGCCATAGCCTGGTGAGTTTATGCTGCTTTCAGTCAGACAAGCTGTCTTCTACAGTCTTGATCTAAAATACATGTTCCTTGTATCCAACTTTGTCCCGTGTCTTTTAATCACTGCCCACTCAGCCTTACAAGATATCTCCTGATTATTGACAATTTTGGATTGAAATGGGTAAGAATTCCATAAGCCTGACACTGATATGCTGGACCCCCGCTTACTGGCTATAGTCATTTGTTTATATATCTGAACCAGGCCTCAAAATGGCTGCACAAGGTACTTGAGACTGACCTATGTTTGCGTGCTTCAGGAGTCGACAAATCCGCGCCTCTCGCTCCAACTTCTGGTGATCTGGGGAAAAAAAATAAGAATCCTTAAAATATTATTGCATTGCGTTTATCCAGACACTGATATTATATATTACAATGAAGCGACTTTAGCTCGAAGTTTGGGGAACATTCTGAGATTGTGACTAATAATACGCCGACAATTGTGAGGTAAAAAATGTGCTACTCTCTTTTTTCCAATGGGAAGGTGTATCAAACCTTCTAAAGGTTGTATTTTGAAACTGCTCAAAAGTTGCGACCTCCAAATCTGACCGTTGCAGGAGGTTTTGAAGCCGTTTATTGGCTAACGCTCCGGCACTCCTCTACAGTATAAAAAAAAAACTTCATCCGATACGAACGTTGTTTAGATATACGAAACTACAAGCTACAAACTTGGTGCTTTTCCCAGTTTACAGAAGCAGAAATCAAAATAAATGAAGATACCAGCAGCTACATCTGTTACATCTCTTATACAGCAATTAGTTTTAATTGTTCCAAACAACCCTAAATTTCACAGTAAAAAAATATATATATCAAAAACAAGGCACAAAGGGTATTTTTGGAACGGTTTCCCTAAGAAAGCAAAAAAACTTGGAAACTTAGTACTATTAACTATTCTACATTGTGTGGGTTAGACATACAGGGCCTGATTGAGAGATGGATGGTTCTGCACAGCAGCTGCATCATTGGATGCAGCTGCTGTGCAAAAACATGCTAATGACTGCAGGATGCGTCTGAAGGAAAAAAGACTCATCTGCCACTACCCCAGATCCTAGTGCTGCATCCAAAGACGCTGCATTGGATCACGGTGTATGCAGGAGGCTTACTCAGAACGGCCTTACCAGTCCCAAAAAAGGAGGCCGACAATCCCCTGTCTTCTGCTGGTGCTTGTAACTAATTTACTTATGAATAATCCCAATGGATGGTGTGGGGTCTGCACAGGCACAGTACCTTGCAATATCACTTGCAGCCAGAGGCGGAGCTGCAGCACAGTTCAAAATTGAAGTAGGGGAGCCCCACCCACTGCCATAACTGCCATTCTAAACTGACTCACCGGCAGTGGGTGTGGCTCCCCTATATGAATTGCTACAGCCCCTCCTCTGGAGCCACCACTGCTCACTGCTGTTTGCGTTTAGATTAAGCAAGGGCTGCATAGGCATGAGGGCATTTAAGAGCCTTTGAAATTTGTGATTGTCCTAATAAAGTTGTTGAATAGTTCAGTACCCATAGAAGTGCGCGTGATTGATAGTTAGAGTAGTTAATTAGGTAGAAAAGGGGTGGCAGCTAATGCAGGGGTATATAAAGGGGAGTCAGATGATGCTGCTTCCTCTTTGGGCAGTATTCAATGAGAAAGTTCTCCGTGCATGGAGAGCGTTTTATTTCGCTCTCCATGCACTCTCCGTGTTTTAGCGGAGATTCTCCCTGTTCCGGAGCCTCCTGCTCCCACTATTCAATGTATTTAAGACTCGCCGCCACTCGCGGCGAGTCTTAACCCCTGCAGCGGACGAGCGTCCGCGGCAGGGAGCTTTCAGGGAGCCGGGGGACAGAAGCAGCCAGAGAGATTAAAGTCTCCCTGGCTACTCCAGAGGAATGTGGAGGGGAGGTGGGCTCCCCTGGACCCAGGCAGCACAGGCTGCCCCCCCCTATAGCCAGCGGGGGACCCAGTATTCACTGCACCCGATCGTGCATATTAACGATCGGGTGCAGTGAATATATGAATATCTAATGAGCAGCTCGAGCGCTCCGGCCCCCTGCTGGCTGCACTATGTAAAAAATAAATTAAAAAAAAATATTTTTTTAAAATTAAATATATATTCATGTGCTATAAGCACATGAATAAAAATAACATGCCCCTTCACAGAAAAAAAAAAAACTGATTTTTTTACACCAAAATTAAAAAAAAAACCTTTTAGTTTAAAAGTTCACATTCCAGATCTCCATCAAAAGATGGAGAATTTCTACACGGAGAGAGACGGAGAAAATCACTTAGAAAGACGGAGAATATTTCACATTGAATAGGGTTGCTCGCTTTTGGAGAGCAAAATGCTCCGTCCAAGGCGAACAAAGCACAAATTCTCCATAAAACACGGAGAATTTTTCTCATTGAATACTGCCCTTTGAGTCTGGATTCACCCCCTCCCTCCCTTGCTTTTTCAATTGCTACCTAGGCTTTCGGCCTTCACCTAATTTGGCTTACAAAAGTAATTAATAATTGGCGGGAAGGCGCTCTCGACCAGCGGCCAATTTGAGGTACAGGTGGTCACTGTGCCGTATTGCCCCCCTCTGTCAGGACGGCTGGTGAGTCCTGCCCCCGAGGGGGGAAGTTGGCCACTTCCTTGAAGTGTCCTCGCCATGCCATAGGAGGGGCGGTAAGACCGTCACAGTGTGGGCTGTGCCTTAAATTCAATGGGGGCGGTTCATCGCCCTGGTTATAAGTTGGGCGTTGTAGTCGCCGCCATTACTAACATTTTGTGACTGAGCTGGTCTCCAAGCGCTTTCCTGGCCATCCCTTTCAATAGGGTCATACCACTTAATAAATACTGTTGACCTTTTAACTTATGCAGTTGTTGTCCGTGTGATTCATTTAGAATAAGGTGTCCGTGTGATTCATTTCTAGGGGTAATTTAGAAGTTAAGGTAAATGTCAATCATGATAATTCAATAGGCGCCTTATGATCCATGTGCATTTTTGGTTGACTTTACCCTTTGCGCATGCACAATGCCTACAGAATGCAAGCACAGTCATTCGATAATTGCTCGATTTGCAAATTCTCTATTTGGCGATCCCTGCTAAATTAGCCCCGTGTTGTCCCGATTTTCCCAGGGGTTGGAATGGGAGTATACATAAAAGAAAAGACAATGTAGGAAATGATGTAATTAAACAGATGCCCAACCTATTATTAGAGTCTATGACCACATGGAAGCATGTTGTTCAAAACATTCAGAATGAAACTCTAAGGACTGTGAATTCTGCTATTCGGTGCAAACCTGCGCAACCCTGACCCGTGTATAATGCATTTTTAACATTGTCATTTCCAAAAACGCTCAGCCTGTGTTAAATCAGGAACTGGAGGAATTTGTGGCACATTATTCACTTGGGCTCAGCTGGACGGAGACAGCTGCTTCCAGCATTCTACGCATTTAATCATTTACACCCAAATGTTAGACTCTTGTCTCGCCTGTAGTTGTTGATACGTTCTCAAATGATGAGTGAAAGTGCAAATAGATTTCATGTAATACAGTAAAGGCACATTCATGGGTGGGTGGGGGGGGGAGACAGTGCTCTGAATGGTGACGGAGTATGCTGGCGCTATGGGGGGGGCGGGATAAATGTTAATATAAATAATAATAGCAAACTTCTATACGATGAGCATTATTAACCGCTAAGTAAATGAAGGGGGCCTAAACACATAGGGCGGTTTTCCTATGTACGCATTTTCCTATGTACCAATACCCATCTGCCCCGTCTTCACCTGGCAGGGTATCGCCACCCTCTGGGTGGCGATACCCTATAGAAGCCTATGGGCTTATATCGCCGCCCGCCGTCCGCGTGCCTCCCCCCTCCCATCCTCCTTTGATCTCCTCCTCCCCCAGCAGGTGTCACAGCCGGGAGGACATCCGGCTGCAGAGGGGAGGAAGAGACGCAGGGGGACACTGGCAGCCGCCGGGAGGTGACGGAGACCCCCACAGACCACATCACAGGTATCGCGGGGGTCTCCGTCACCGCAACCCGATGCTAGCCGCATATGTTAGTACATATGTTGCAGCATCGCGGCGGCTGTCAGGCGAAGGGCGGCGATGTATATTAATACATCCCGCCCATAGGGCCTTATTCTAGTTCACTCTTTCTGACAAAATCCTTCTTAGATGGACAAAACCATGTGCACTGCAGGGGGGGGGGGGGGCAGATGAAAAATTTGCAGAGATAATTAGATTTGGGTGAGTTATTTAGTTTATGTGCAGGGTAAATACTGGCTGCTTTATTTTTACACTACAATTTAGATCTCACTTTGAAGTAAAACACCACCCAAATCTAATTCTCTCTGCACAAGTTACATCTGCCCCACCTGCGGTGCACATGGTTTTGTCCATCTAAGAAGAATTTTGTCAGAAAGAGTGAACTAGAATAAGGCGCATCGCTATCGCTATGACACACGGAGCGATGTAGGGTCATTTTCTAAGCGGTCTAGTGAGATTGCTTAGAAAATGCCCTGGAATCTCCCCGTGTGTAGGGCCCATAGGTTATTTTGGAATGATTATCATAATTTCAGAATGTCTACGAGAAGGACTACGAAAAGATGGAGCAGCCAGATAGGGTATTAACTCCATCCTGCCACTGCTCATGGTAATTCTAGAAGACAGCTGCATTACATTGACTAGTCCCTCCAAATATTAACGATCGTTACCGATAACGTTGACTGAGCATATCACATAATGGGGGTTATTCTGGTCTGTTTGCAAGGACCGTACGTTAGCACAGGGGCAGATGTTTTGCATATGCGCATACGCCGGGTGTGTGTGGCCACGGTAAACAGAATGTTCGCTGGGTGCACACACCCAAAGCTGCGGTCGAGTGGGGGGCGTGGGCGGATAGTCATGCCCATGGGAACGCCCACTGTTTCATGGGTGTTTCCATGAAAATTCTGGACGTTCCCATGGTAATCGCCTGCTGACGTTGGACCTGGGGGCGGGCAGCTGACATCACGGATGTCAGCTGCCTGCCCACTTCCTTCTGAATGCCCACGCACATCTAAGGTTACCTCAGAGCAACCGTAGATGTGCGTGTGCCTTTCACATACGATGTTCGGCAACCATTGAATCATGTGGGTGTTCCCCCACAGCCTGTGAATGAATGTTAATGTTAAACTTCCATTCGCAGCTGATACATACAAATCATGCGGGGGAGGGGAGCCCACAGCACCCATTTTTCTAATACCCTCCAGCATCCAGCAGTGGTAGCAGGAGCACTGTCAAAATCGCAAAAAAAAAGGGCGAGGCAGCCATTTTTCTGGTGATCTGCTTATGCACAGCAGAGTCTGAGTGCTCTATTGCTCAGTCACAATGGTGTGCGCCCCCATGCCCCCAGGCCGCCTCCTCCATTTTCCCAGAGATTTGCGCATGCGTAGTACTACACAGTGCTGCTCCCAGCAGATAGTAGCGGGCCCGACCGTAGGAGGCTGCACACGGGCTGCCTCCTCCTCTCTTAAAACACTCCCGTACTTAGATGTATATAGCAAGACGTGTGTACGTATTAGCTTGACAATGGCTCATTTATTAATAATACAATTACATGCAAAATGTGTTTTTAAAACAGGCAACCAATCAACAATTATAGTGTTCCTTCTAGGAACTGGGGCAGGCAGGGCGCCGCTGCACGGGGGCATCGTCAAGGGGGCGGACCGGGACCGCCGACGTCACTGTTCTGGGCGGTCCCGGGCCGCCGACGTCACAAAAGTGGCATGCCCGGGCTGCGGCGTGACGAAAATGGGCGGCCCGGCCGTCGTCGTCAAGAAAATGGGCGGGCCCGGCCGGCATCGTCATTGAAAGGGGCGGGCCTGGCCGCACCGAAGGCTCTCCGCTGCCAGGGAAGCGCCGGGCACCGCTATATACTGCGGCGCCGGGCTTCCCCGGTATCACGCTAAGAGTAGGAGACAGGCATTTTGCCCTTTAAAAATCGGGCAGGGCGCAGCGCCCCGCTAAAACAGCCTAGCGGGAACACTAAATTAGGAGTTTGTGTTTGGTATAAATTATCTAGTGAAAGCTCCCTTCTGATTAATGCCCCTAAATACGCCATTATAAATGGCCGTCCATAGACAATAAACTAATAAATCTAAAGGTGCCCATACACGCACCGATTCTGCCGTGCGTTTTGTGCTAAATTAGCATCGCATCGCATGTGTTGTGCATGCGATGCTATAAAAAGACAGTACAAAAAGTATGTGCAGCACATACCTTTTGTACTGTGCGATGAGACACCGCGGGAGCGCGCATCTCATGGCACACATCGCATCGGCAGCATCGGTACGTGTAAGCTGCTGCCAAAATATTTGCTGTCGATGTTGTACTTTGGACCTTATTCTAGTCCATGTGCACCATTGCAAATTCCCAACGGTAAGCGATGTTTCCTAACTGCGCATTTCTACATGCAGCGGGTATGAGCAGCGTGGGACAGCGGTGAGTAGTCGCGTCCAGCATTTCATGGGTGTTCCCATGAAAACGCTGGGCATTCCCATGGTAATGGCCCAGTGACGCGGCTGCCCGGGGCGGGCAGCTGACATCACCGGAAGTCAGCTGCCCACCATGTTCCCCCTCCAGAACACACGCAAAGCTAAGACACCTGAGAGTGTTTTAGTTTTGTGTGTACTTTCCACATCATTCGATGGTCGGCGACCATCGAATGATATGGGTTTGGCCCGTAGCCTGCAAATGGATTTTTATGCAAAAAGCCGAATTTGCCCTTTGAAGGGGGACAGCAGCCTGTACGAGCGGCAGGCGGCTTAAAAAGACACGCAGCGCTGCGAACTTCGTGTCAACTAGATTAACCCCCTATTCGGTACTTGTTTCACGGCGCCCACTAAGCAAATAGCTTAGTGGGCTATTCTGTGTAGGAAAATCGCATTACATCGCGTACCGTGTATAGTGCTGTGCGATGAGTGTGATGCGATGTCCATATTAAGTGCACAGGAGTGCTTATACAATGAAATATCGCATAGGATGGCATGGCACCAAATGTGATGCGATCCGTTGCAATGTTTCATTGTACAAGCACCCATGCCATGAGATGTGATGGGTGCTTACTATGACATATGATGTGATTACATGTCACCCCCTGTATCCACGCCACCCTGAAGCGTGGCGAGCAGCGGCGGAACGCGTCCTCCGACCTTTTCATACCCCCACTATCCACGTCGGTGTGGAGTCGATTCATATAGTGTGGCGATCCACCGAGCCCGAAGCGTGGCGAGCGCAATGAGCCCCGCGAGCGGACGCGGAATACATGCAAAGTAATCCTCGTCCGCTCGCCACGCTTCGGGCACGGTGGCTCGCTGCGCTTGCCACACTATATAATATCAACTCCACACTGACGTGGATGGGGGGTATGAAAAGGTTGGAGGACGCGTTCCACCGCCCCTCGTGGGGCTCGCTGCGCTCGCCACGCTTCGGGGTGGCGTGGATAGTGCTGGTGTTTTAGGAACACATTCACACCTGCACATTCATACAGCTGACGACATGTGTTAACTAATAACTAATTTACTTAACAAATTTGATAAATGTAGTATAAATAATTTAAGGACATTCATTAGTGAAAATCTCATCGCATCGCATGCTAGTACTATGCGTTATGCGATGCGACTACGTTTGCGTACGTAGCAAATCTGGGCGCCGTGCTAGGAAACAAGTACCCCCTATTCTTATTCTGCAGGAGTTTTGCGCTTATTGTCTTTAGAAGAAGTTATTTTCGGTGTAATGTTCCTTTGTTCCCTTAGTTTAGCCCTTCAGTGACTTTAACCAATGCAGCGATACAATGGGAAATTACATTAGAGAACAGGCAGCAATCACACAGTGGGGATGGCGGCTGAACAATCAGGAACAATCATATGCCCAAAGTCCAATTACTGGGTATTTGCATCGCCAAGAGAGATTAGCAGAACAACGCATCTAATGAGCCGGCTCCTTAAATGAATTTTACTAATGATAGCTCCATTTTCCAGAATGTTTTATCAATGAATCCGCGGTTGAAATAAACAGTTTGCAAACTATAGATTATCCGCAGAACCGTTCCTGACAATCAGCAAACAGGGAGGCCAAGGTTCTGGCATCAGACATATGTCCTCACAGGGGGGAATCCGGGTGACTTTCACGGGCAGCCTGCCATTATTACCTTTTACATATCAGCATGCAAGAGACAATGGGGTCATTCTGGTTGATTCGTTTGGATGCGAATTCACAGCCTTGCGAATCAACTAAACCCCGCCTTGTGAATGGATTGGCGGGTACACAGTAACGTCCCTTCACAGGACAGGTGGAACCTTCCACATCTTTCGATGGTCGCCAACCATCGAAAGCTGTGGAAGGTGCAGGCATAGCTAAGTTTTGGGCACCCCCCCCGCCCATACCCACCCCCCGCCGCCCCGTCAAGCATCCCCCCCCCCCCCCCGGCCGCCCCGTCGCCCCGTCACCTATGCTAACCCCCTCCCCCGCAGTCTTACCTATCGCGCTGCGCTGGTCCCGGCGGCTCCGTTCTTCGGCTGAGGACCACCACAAAATGGCCGCCCTCATACAGCAGACAGTTTCAGAGAACAGTGTGCTATATGGGGGCGGCCATTTTGTGGTGGTCCTCATCAGAAGAACGGAGCCGCCGGGACCAGCGAGATACGTAAGTCTGCGGGGGATTGGGGGGTAACTATAGCACCGCGGTGGGGGGGTCTGCGGTGCTATAGTTACGCCCCTGGGCATAGGTAAGGTTTCTCTGAGCAACCGTACATATGCGAATGCAGGCAATCTGCGAACGGACCTGAATAAGGTCCAATGAACCTGATTCAGACCTGCTTGCTAGGATGCGTATCTTCGCTGCCTATTGAGCAGGTAAATGCTGCCCTAGGAACGCACGCCCACCGCGCCATCCGAATCCCCACACTAGCATGCGAGCGGGCAGCGTACAGAGGAGAACTCATTAGATGGTTACTCACATCAATGACTTTTCTGATGGATGCTTCCTAACGAACTCGGGGCGGATGATGACGTGTGTGACTTCCTCCGCCCACCGCAAGCAGGTGGGGGAATGCCTGCATTCCCAGGTGTCCGCCCAGCGTTTCCATGGGCGCATCCACCGTTTTTGTTGGCACGCCCTCGAACGCCCTCTGCCTGTCAGTCATACCGTTGTAGATGGAGCCAAATTTGGACCTGAACGATCGGAATCGGCCCGATATTGGAACAGA
Source organism: Crinia signifera (assembly GCF_055691185.1). Taxonomy (NCBI): domain Eukaryota; kingdom Metazoa; phylum Chordata; class Amphibia; order Anura; family Myobatrachidae; genus Crinia; species Crinia signifera. The sequence goes on from NC_139220.1 coordinate 34,541,712, forward strand.
TGCGAGCGTGTCTGCTGTGTATGCGATTGAGCATACAATATCGGCTGATATATAAAGTGGACTCACTATAGGTAACCACATTTCAGAAATGCACTTACATATACATATTACTCTCCTGATGAAGTCCAGCCCAAAATAAAGGGGCGTTAGCGATGAAACGCGTAGAGAGGCCTCTACCTCATCACTTAGAACACCTCATTTTTATTCATACTTTGCACATGCACTGGGATGATACATTGAGGACTGGCTTGGACACCGATTAGAAGAAGGTCCATTCTGACACCATCTGGGGAGATCCTGGTAACCAACATAGTCCTCAAAGGGTCACCAAATAGTCTTGATGAGCACAATCAATTTATACCACATGGTATGCCTATTAAGCACTAGCCACGGTGATTTCACCTACTTATTACACTAGAGAGCAATGTTTATTATTTTTTAGTATCTTACGTCTTGAGACGATACAACAACGTCCCACAAGGAGAACAATACGCGGCCACCTGTCATTCAGAACTGTGTTTTAAGGAAAAAGAGTATCCCCTTCTTAAAGACAGTTTGACTGACGTTTCAGACCAACCGGGGCAGAAGCGCATGACGGCAGTGGCGGATTTAGGGGGGGGGGCACCTGGGCACGTGTCATGTGGACCAGGGCTTTCCAACGAGCCCAGCCCCGTGTCTCTAGCCCCCCCAGGGACCGGAGATATCGCCTGGCAAAGCTGTAACGTTTTTTCCCCATAGGATAATATGGGACCGGTCAATTCCGACCCCCACCCGGTTCCGACGGCTGCCAGTTCCCCCCCTGGCATCACCGAAGCTTGTGGTTGATCTCATTCAATTCCAAATCGCTGGGCCTTCAATATGTGTAGAAGTTGTATAAGGTGTGGTACACTACACTCAAGGACACGCCCCCTGTTGAGTGGCCACACTCCCTGTTCCGGAGCGCGCCTTCGGCGCGCGCACAACTACATCCTTCACTTTTGTCGCCATGGTGGGTCTGTGTACTTTAAATGCCAGGGCCTATTTTTAATCCCATTCCCACCCTCTCTCTGCCGCTCTCTTAGCATGTACACTGGCACCACTAACACTGGCCCTCCCCCACCTAAACCCTCTTTTATCATGGTGCCCACCCTGTCATTTTATCGTGGATCAGCCGCCCCTGCATGACGGTACCCCTTTCTACACACACACACACACACACACACACACATATATATATATATATATAAAATGATTTGACCACAGCATCATCTCATCCACTTTTCCCACTCAAATTATTTTCCAAACGTTGACCATTATGGAAACCGCATAACTAAAAGTCTTAACCAATGAGAATATGATATCCTGGCTGCCTGTCTGGCAATACTCTCTGAGTCTACATTGATGCGTAGAGTTAATAAAGATAAGATCCAAATAATACACTGGGTCGGAAGATCTAAAGCTAATTAGCATGCACAGACTAAAGCATGAATTAATGACGGAGTGTAATTGTACATGAGATGACATTACAGAGAACATTGCGCTCGCTGCATTTTCATGACCCATGAAATAGAAAACAAGAGACAATGCAGCGGACGGAACGGCGGCCCCGGCTTTAGCTAGAATTACATTTATTTGGCTCGCATTACAAAATACTGGGAAGAGAAACATTATTTGGCAAGATTGTATCCTTTTTCGGGAAGCCCAAGGGCAGGATCACTGCGAGGCGTAACTTACAGCTGGCGTAAGTGCACAATACACAATACTCAGCATGGTAGTTGCTAAATCCAAGTGAGCTAAAGGACCTTTCACACCCAGGGGGAGGAGCAAGGCCAGGGGCGTTGCAGCTTCACTGTCCACACCACCACTGTTTGACTTTAGTAACCAGGTGGGGAGTAAAGCGGAGCGAGCCACCGTATTTATTTATTTATAAACAGTTTCTTAATTAGCGCACACATATTCCGCAGCGCTTTACAGAGAATATTTGAATACTCACATCAGTCCCTGCACCAGTGGAGCTTACAATCTATATTCCCACATGTACATGCACACACACAGACATTCTAGGGTTAATTTTTGTTGGGAGCCTACTAGTGTATTTTTGGATTGTGGGAGGAAACCGGAGTACCCTTAGGAAACCCACGCAAGTACGGGGAGAATATACAAACTCCGCACAGATAGGGCCATGGTGGGAATCGAACCCATGACGCCAGTGCTATGAGGCAGTAATGCTGACCATTACACCATCCATACTGCCATGCGTTTGGTGTCATGAACCGGCATACAGCACTGTTACCTCTCTCACGCTGGAGCACTCCAGTTCACCTGCTTCCTAGTGTCCCTGTTGCTTAGGTGCTGAGCATGGCCACGCCCCCCTTGATACGCTCCACCAATGACTGCAAACCCTCTGGTACAAAGATCAGCTATTCCCAGCTAGCCTTGCCTTGGACTACAAGTCGCTACCAGCAACAAGTATCCTGGCTCTGTCTCAGTTCAGTTCCCTTGTTCTGACACAGTTACCTGTTCCTGCTCGTCTCCCTGTGTGATTCCTCCAGTCAATAATCTCCTGCTGGTTTTTTCCAAGTTCCTGATTCTCTGCTCCAGTTACCCTCCGTGGAACTACTGCTCCCAGCAACCAGACTCCAGGTTCTAAGCTGCAGTACAAGCTGCCATTTCCAAGTGCAGCAGAGACTTCCAGCAGGTGTAATCACCAGCAAGCACCTGAGCAACAACCTGAGCTATCCAGCCTGTTAACCCATCTGGTGCTGAAGATTATCAGTGTAAGTCTCCTGCCAAGCAAACCTGGTTTATACTGCTGCAGCATTACTGGCATTTCCTGTGTTGTTTACTGGACTTATACTGCTTGCCTTAGGGCTGTTTCACACAGTACGGTTCCTGCCGCACGGTGAAATCCCGTACGGCCAGGGAGCCGTGCCGCACTCAGCAGTTGTGAATGGACACTATTGTGTCCATTCACACGGGACGGCCACGGCCCGGCCGCACGGCTGCAGCCGGATCCCCCCACTGGAAGGGACGGCTGCCGGGCTGTGGCCATCCCTGCCATTATAAAATTCTGAGTGCGGCGCGGCTCCCTGACCGTACGGGATTTCACCGTGCGGCAGGAACCGTACTGTGTGAAACAGCCCTTACTGTTTGGACTCTCAGCTTCCACGCTGATTATTTCCATTGCTCCTACCATTTGTTTCAATTGCCATATTGCCTGTCTGCATCTTCAATAATAAATACCAGCGCACATGCGCAGAAACTTCATCTCGCCTCCACGACTAATCCTTCCTTCCACCACTGACCCACAAGCACCAACACCGGGAACATCACTAACCCCAGATCTGACATTTGGTACTTAAATCTGATAGGCTTGCCTGGAGAGGTGAAAGTTTGGAGGCTAGTAGAGAGTCTTATTGTGCGTGGAAGGGCATTCCATAGGGTGGGAGCACCTTGACGAAAGTCCTGTAATAGTGAATGGCAGCTAGTAATCCGTGCAGAAGAGATACGCAGATCTTGTGCAGAGCGGAGTGATCGAGTTGAAAGATATTTTGAGATAAGTAAAGAGATATATGTTGGTGTAGAATGGATAATCGTTATATGTGAGATAGGGTCGTATTTTTGGATATGATTTTTAGATGGATGTAACAGGATTTGGAGACATATTGAATGTGGGGAACAAAGGACAGTTAAAAGTCAAGGATGACTCCTAGGCAACGAGCTTGTGGGGTAGGGTAGATTGTCAGGTTTTCAATGGTTATGGAGATAGCAGGATGGTAACTGCTCCTGGCTGGTGGGAATATAATTAATTCAGTTAATTAAAGTTCTTGTGTTCTGATGGTAGCCAGAGGTGGAGGGAACAGAAAAATCTTAAATGTGTTAAAGTCACTTACTGGTGGCATGAGTAGATATGAGAGATTGGAAATATGTTTGTTTGGCAGTGTCAAAAGTATTGCAGTAGGAGTGGTAGTCTTATATGTGAGGAAATCACTCAGATTATGAGATTTACCCCATTGGCATTCTACTTAACGTGACTGAATTTGTGGTTGTCTTGTTGTTTTGGAGTGCTGCAGCTGGCATCTAAGCCTGCGTGGGGTGTAATAGGAAGCTGGAGCCACTTCATCAAGGGCTGTTTCAAGAGTCTGGTACAGGCGAGAAGCAGCAGAGTCAGGAGAGACAAATGTAAAAAATGGTGAGAGCTGTAGTTGGAGAAAGGTGGAAAGTTGTGGAACATTAATAGCATTAGGTTAGAGAAGGCTTGCATGATTTCAGTGTCTGTAAGCTTGGGGTAATGGAGGAGAGTCAGAGGGTAATGAGATTGTGAGAGAGGGAAGTAAGTAAAATCAGAGACTGAGCACAGCCTGGTGAAAACAAGGTCAAGGTAGTGGCCTTCCTCACGAGTAGAGGAGTCAGACCACTGGGAGAGGCCGAGAGAGGAGGTTAGAGAGAGTTTGGAAACATGCGGGGAATGTGACTGTCAATAGCAATATTAAAGTCACCCAGGATGATGGTGGAGATTTCAGAGGATAAGAAGTGCAGGAGCCAAGCAGAGAAATCTTCCATAAATTGAGGTTTGGGAAGCCCAGGTGGGCGATAGATATCAGCAACACGCAGAGAGAAAGGGGAAAAAATCCTAATAGAGTGAACTTCAAATGATGTGAATGTGAGTGAAGGAACTGGTGGTAGGTGAAGGATTGTGACAGTAATATACCTAACCCTCCTCCTTTACAGTTACCAAGCCTGGAGGTATGAGTGAAGTGGAAACAGGGACGGATTGGCTACAAAAACCGTCCCGGGAAAAATTAATCAAGCAGCCCACGGGGGGGGGGGGGTGTCACGGTAATGAGCCGGTGGGGGGGGGGACACGCGGTAACGAGCAGGTTGGGGGGGTGGCGCGCGTCACTTACCAAGCTGGTGACACGCCGCTTGAGGCCACGCACGCCCATCGCCACCCATGCTGAAGCCGCTCAGTTCCAGGTGCCGTCACCCAAAAGCAAACACCGTCGCACTGGGCAGTTGGTGGCTGCGTCCATGGGCACTAACCACTGTGGTAGCACAGTCCGAGGCCCGCGGCCCAGCCAGGGGAAAGTGGCGGCCCAGACAGGGAAAAGGACGCCAAATCAGTACCGGCCCACTGGGAAATGGCCCGGTCTCCCGGTGGGCCAATCCGCCCCTGCGTGGAAACCATGTGACAGTACTGCAGGTTAGGCCGTGACTGATTGTGTGAGCCAGGTTTCTGTAATAGCCAACAGGTTGAAGTTATGAGTGATGAAGAGGTCGTGGATGAATGTTAATTTGTTGCAAACAGACCTGGGTCCCTTCTTCTTGTCGACCTAACTGCTGTAGACCTAATGATCCATACCCGTCAGGTGACAGGTCCTTTAGCCCACTTGGATTTAGACCTAACTGTCTGAGCACCTGCTCAGACGCTGCCTGTCTGTTCTTGAACTCGGCATGCAATGTGTCGTTGTCAGAGGTCACGCTGCACAAGCCCCACTGCCGCTCCCTTCTGCATCATTGTCTTTAGGCAGCACCCACGCACCGCTGCCTCCTGCCCTGCTCCCGACCACACTGCCTGCCTATGTAAGTAAATGCGCATGGCGGCTAATCTGGGGGGCTGGGGCGGTTTTCCTTAATTAGGGAGGCAGATTCCAGGATTGAGCATTTTTCAAATGCCCGGGGTTGGAATCTCTACTCCCAGTAGTGTATGGACTCCTTATGGGTCATTAGAGGGGAGGTAGCACAGTGAATTTAAAAGTCCAGTAGATGGAGGGTAATGGTGTTACATCATATAAATTCAGAGTAATATACTTAGTATATAGTACATAGTATACATTATGACAACACGCACAGTAACGTAAATGTTTATACAACTCCCATTAAGCACCTTGAAGCCTGAAGCTACAAGTCTCAGGACTTTTCCTGTAGACCCATATCAACGGTTTTAATGGACTTGAATTTAAGGCATTTGTAGGAAAATAAATCTTATAAGAAATAGATAATGGAACAGATGGTATTCCAGATTTTTGTCCATAATTCAAGTCTCATTAGATTGGGAGAATTTCAGGACATCCATTTTTAAATCCCACCTGTGCTAGGTACTTTAACAAATATGTTATTACATGCCGTGCTTGATTAGTAATTCATTCATTTATGCAAAAAGGAAATGAAGAGCATGTTTAGCTGCTTATTTTTCTGGAATAGCCCCAGGTTTTCCAAGTATGTTTCTCCCAACCGCATAGAGTTACCCAAGACGATAATTATAACTGTTATGATGATGATGATGATGATGATGATGATAATAATAATAAAGGTGGCCATACACACGCATATCTGTCTGCAGATCTGTCTGGTTGGAACAAACACATGGTTATGGATGAGAGCAAATGACAGTTGACCATTTGCTTGGAAATGCTGGAAAACTGACAAACTGTCACTCATCCATAACCATGTTTTTGTTCCAACCAGCCAGATCTAAAGATAAATCTTACTAGTGTATGGGAACCTTTACTGAAGCCTAAGCATAACCTCAGCCCAAACGTAAATGCAGGCTAGCCCTAACCGCAGTCTAACCCTAACCACGGCGCATCCTTAACCACAGCCCAAACCTAACCGCAGTCCAACCCTATTCGCAGCCCAAACCTAAACTAATCGTATCCCAACCGTAACAGCAGCCTAACCTTAACCCCAGCCCATCCCTAACCCCAACCAAACTCTAAGAGCAGCCTAACTCTAACAACAGCCCAACCCTAACAGCAGTCCAACCCTAACCACATCCCAACCCTAACCACAGCCCAACACACCTACCTACAGCCTTACCATAACAGCAGCCTAACTCTAACACAGTCCAACCCTAACCACAGCCCAAGTCTAACAGTAGCCCAACCCTAACAGCAGTCCAACCCTAACCACATCCCAATCCTAACCACATCCCAACTCTAACCACAGCCTTACCCTTACCACAGCCCAACCCTAACCACAGCCCACCCCTAACAGTAGCCTAACTCTAATGCAACCCAACCAAAACCACAGCCCAACGCTAACAGCAGCCCAAACCTACCTACAGCCAACATAACATCAGCCTAACCCTAACCTCAGCCAAACCCTAACCACAGCCTTACCCTAACCACAGCCCAACCCTAAAAGCAGCCCAGCCTTACCCTAAATCTGTAATGTTCAGATGCTGCATGTGAATTTTAGTAATTTCCGGCGATATGTGATAAGGAATTACATTTATGGGTTCCAACTGCACAATATTGCTAAATATGCCACTACAACAATACTGAAAGTGAAACTCACATTGTGTTTTGGATTGAGACTCAGGAAACCAAGCAACGATTATGCAATGATGGATGAAGAAGCAGCGAGTAACAGCAAATCAATAGTGCGATGAGTCAATGTTTACAGCGACGAGATTTTCTCCTTCAGAGTTTGTACATTCAGCCATGGTTCTCTGTGAATAACAATGTGTGCGGTGGGATTGTGTACCGCCACACCACACAGTACACAGTATTGCACGAGCTGAAGTATGGGCGCGCACCGGAAACCTATCCACAAATCCCAAACGCCACTTACACCTCATTCATTAGAATTTATAGAGATAAACAATTATAATGTCAAAATATTGTGTTCATTTATAAAGGACCACACAAGATCATTTAAACTAGAAGTAGAAAAAACAGAATATAAATCACATTTAAGAGAAAGCCCAGAGGGCATTCTAAAGAAACCATGGAAGAAGTGCACCAATATAAGAGGTCCCCAATACGCCACTGGCACGAACGCCCCCCCTCGCATGCCGATTTCCCAATGCGGGGGCAAAATCGTTTGATGGCCGACGACCATCGAATCTTTTGCTAGCGCTCGCAGACCTAAGACACCTCATTGGTGTCTTAGATCTGCGGGTCCATGTACTGGAAGTGGGCGGGCACCTTGGGTTAGCATGGGAATGGCAAGCGTTTTTCATGGGGACGCACTGGGCGTTCCCATGAGCGCTACCCCTTGCCGCCGGTCCCACGCCCCCCCCGCCCGCACTGCTTGGTGCAAATGGGCCGGCGAATAAGAAATTTGCAGCGCCTGCTTGCATAATGCAGCTGTGCATGTGCAAAAATGTTTATGCGCATGCGCAGTCCCTACACATCAATCCCCTGTGCGAACGCGCATGGGAGGGAACAAACTAGGATGAGAGCCAATGGGCCGCTTTGAGCTGAAAGCAGCTCAGTTTTGTCTTTTGAGCTGCTTTCGGGCCAGTGTGTACGGGGCAGCGATGAGTGGTGAGTGCTGATGTGCGCTCCCGCAACATCGCTGGCCCGGCCGCCCATCTGCTGGTAATTACCAGCAGATGAGTGATGGGGTGGACAGCTTTCCATAGCGTCGCTATGCTTTGACTGCACAGTCTATTTTGCTATGTGATACTGAGTTAGCATCGGTATAGGCAGGGGTTAAAGTGAGGGGGAATAGGGTGGAACTGAGTTCCACCACCTCTAATGGTGAGGTGGAACATTTTAACCTCCACATTGGCCTAGCACGGTAGTTCTGACAGAAAAGCATTCTAGTTTGCAAGGAGATCCCAAAAACCGTACCACTGGCCCTGTCTCTGCCTAATGGGGGGGAGGGGAGGGGGGTTAATTGGGTGGCATAGAGAAATGAGTTCCCCCACCTCTGCATGACCACTTTAAGCCTTGGGTATAGGCTGCATGAGATTTTGGCTAACCTATCTAGTTAAATTTGCCTTTTGGAAAAGGGTTAATCCCAACCACCTCAAGCGCTCCGTTCAGTTATATTTGCCTGCCAAAATCGCACCACATGTACACCCCTTAAGATTTGGGTGGGATGTGTAAAAACTGAAATTAAAACTGCAATGTACTGTAAAAATGAAGCAGCCAGTATTTACCCTGCACAGAAACAAAATAAGGCGCCTATTGATTATCATGATTGACATTTACCTTAACTTAACTCTAATTACCCCTAGAAATAAATCACACGGACACCTTCTCCTAAAAATAATCACACGGACTGCATAAGTTAAAAGGTCAACAGTATTTATTAATGGTATGACCCTATTGAAAGGGATGACCAGGAAAAACGCTTGAAGACCAGCTAAGTCACAAAATGTTAGCAATGGCGGTGACTACAACGCCCCAACTTGTAACCAGGGCGATAAACCGCCCCCCCATTGAAATTATTTAAGGCACAGCCCACACTGTGACGGTCTTACCGGCCCTCCTATTGCATGGTGAGGACAGTTCAAGGAAGTGGCCAACGTCGGGGGCAGGACTCACCAGCCGCCATGGTAGAAGGGGGCAATACCGCACAGTGACCACCTGTACCTCAAAATTGACCGCTGGCAAGAGCGCCTTCCCACCATTATTAATACATTTTTGTGAAGGCCGAAAGGCCAGGTGGAAATTGAAAAAAGGCAAGGAGGGAACGTGGAAATCCAGACTCAAAGTGAAAGTGGCATCACCTGACTACCCTTTATATACCCCTGCATAAGCTACCACCCCTTCTACACCTAATTGGCTACAACAACCATCCTGACTTCTATGGGTAAAAACTATTCAACATAACTTTATCGGGACAATCACAAAATTCTTAGGCTCTTAAATGCCATCATGCTTATACAGCCCTCGCTTAATCGAACTCACCCAAATCTAACTCTGCACCTGTTACATCTGCCCCACCTGCAGTGCAGCATGGTGTAGCCCATTTGCTAAATCAGGCCCTATGGGGGTGATTCAGACAGGCTCGTAGTTGAGTGGTGAGTAAGCATCGACTGATTTCTCTCCCGCTCGGCTGCATGCGAGGGGATGTGTATTCGGCTGGTCAAAGATCAGCTTTCTTTCCTCCACTGGGCTCATTGGCATTCGGCCTGCTCCGTTCTATCCTCATATTATCCCAACAGAAATATTCATTATTCCTCTCACACCTGACACCCAGCCCCCCCGCTGACCAGACATGTCACGATCACGCCATTTCTCTTTTCAAAAAATGATTCTTTACACCAACTGTCTTCTGATCACCTTTGATCTGGTTTCCACCTTTTACTGCACATTCCTCAGAGACAGTTGGGAAAAATGACAAAGAGCTCGTTATCTAAGTCTAAAGGGGGAATTGTCTAAACTTCATATACTAGATCTTACCTCTGCTTTCCACAACAGTAACCTTTTATCTGTGTTTATGTCTGTGCAGTGTCATTAATAGGACCCTTCCACACGCATTTTGTTATATGAATCCCCACAAGTTGCGCAGTTGAATATCATATTACCAAAGTAACTCAATGCTGCACTGGCGTTCGGATAGAAGATGCCCCCCACCATGCCTATGATGGTAGATTACTAATTTCTAGCGGATGAATTTTACACTCCAAGGTTTCACCCAGCACTGTTAGTGCACATGCCTGACCTAGGTGGCTGGTTCAAAGAGGGACAATGGGGCAGATGTATTAAGCCTGGTGAAGAGATAAACTGGAGATAAAGTGGAAGGAGATAACGCACCAGCCAATCAACTTCCAACTGCCATATTTCAAACACAGCCGATTGGCTGATGCGTTATCTCCTTCCACATTAACTCCAGTTAACTTTGCCAGGCTTAATACATCTGGCCCATTATGTGCAACACCACTGCATCTTTGTATGCAGTGGCGGTGTAAAAATATATAACAGCCTCCTGTGACTTTTCTGATTCCCTGCGACATCCAAAGATGCAGTATCAGATAACCGTCAAGGCCATTGGTCACTGTATTGGCCTAAAGTTACTCAGAATGGCCGCCACCATTTCCGCTCCTGTGGCCAGTAAATCTGCATTGGAAGATGCAGTCACACCCACAAAACTAAGGCGGCTTGTCTCCGCTTTGTGAAACCGCCCATTTCTACTCCCCAGTCCAGCACATCACAGCACATATATGCATGGCAGCCCCAGTGCATGCATAGTCCTGGAAACATTAGACCAATGCAGAACTTTGTAAGCCCCTAAGTTCAGGCATGCGTGCTGCCTAAATGGACGCAAGGCATATAGAAGGAGGGACCGGTCACATTCTTCTTTGCAACCTGGACCTCTTTCCCTTAAGGAAGAGTAAGAATCTGGGAACAAACGCCATCTGAAGATGATGGCTACAGCTGATTTTAATATTCAAACTCCCTATCTTGTTTCTGTTCTGGATCTATATGGTAGCAGGAAGCCGCCCTTAGCCGGGAAAGCAGGTTCAGAGAAAACCGACTATAATATTGATTAATTAATATCACTCCATATAGGAATCGCCTGAAAGTTCTAATTTTTTTGGTGTGTTAATCTAATGACAGGTCGTGAGAGGGAAGTAGCTCTATTAAGCGAATGTGAATGTTACTAATTTAATGTCGGGGCTGGATGTTATGAGGATGGAGAACGGTGAGGATGCCATTACTGGAGTCAGAAATCCCAACAGCAATCATCCACAATGTAAGTATTTGGGGAGCGGTAGTGCTAGGCCAGGGGGTGGGAGGGGTGACATTAAGGTACTAGGGGGACTTAGAGTTAGGCCGCAGGGGGGAGGGAGATAGTGTCACCCCACCTAATGCATTGTAGTGCACAGATAGAAAAGCTGGGAGCACTGGCGCAACTAGGGCTCCGCAGACCAAGCAGTGGCAGGGGGGAGCAGGCTCCATAGGGGCACAGGGTCCAGAGCCGGAGGATGGATACAGGGGGAGGCGAGGTGGTACATGAGCAGCGTGAAGCGCCCAGGGGCTGTCGATGCAGTGGCGGAGCGGGCAGTCTGCAGTGTCCGGGAAGCGCTGAGTGAGCGGAGACTGTGGACAGCAGTGGCAGAATTAGAAAATTCAAAAGATAGGCCAGCCGCTGATTGGCTGACTGTGCTCTCTCTCTTAGCCAATCATCGGCCTATATTTTGAATTTTCAAATTCTGCCACCACTGTCCACAGTGTCCGCTCACTCAGTGCTTCCCGGACACTGCGGACTGTCCGCTCCGCCACTGCACCCATAGCCCCCGGGCACTTTACACTGCCCTGACTCCACGCCGCCCAGGTACCACCTGCCTCCCTCTGTATCCATCCCGCACTGCCCGGGGGGTGCCAGAGACTGTTTTGCTTGGGAAGGGGGGGATGATAATTTTCTAGTTACGCCGCTGGCCTCTGCATTTATCCCCTTTATCGAAGAACTGCAAATCAGCTCCCGCATGCAGTGCACCTGGAATTAATGCGGCCCTTTTGTCCGCCAACAATTAACTGCAAATAAAAACATCAAATGCATAACTGCACTTCAGTTATTTGTTCCATCAGTTATACAAATTACATGTAAGCTAATCACCGCTCAAAACCGGCCTCCGAGAAATGAGATTGTTTTTTGAGTTAATTATTTACGGCTTGCAGTTCCCCCCTGTGCGCCGTGCTGGAGGGTATCTGCCACTGTACAAATAAATAACAAGACTTAATACAGTAGTTGTGCTGTCTGTGTTCTGTGCTCACGTCCCCCTTGTCTATCACTTACTCCTTATCTCCTCTATCACCCTGACACATATGTCTTCTCCCGTCCAGTACTCTGCGTTTTTTAATTTGCTTTACACCGATAGGATCTTGATTTATTCCGCGTGGAGTTGTGACCTTATCTGTCGCTGACAGTCAGGGAGAAATGAAAGGTTGCCACCCTGCACTCACCTCGAGCTGAAAGCTTCTTGGTGTTAATGATTTTTGCTGCATACTCCTGGCCGGATAAAACTTTCACGCATCTGCGGACGATGGAGAACGCTCCCCTAGGAATAAAGGAGATAGAATGGTCATTTCATTTCTTTAGTCATTAGCGTGAAGCAATACTGCACAGTAGCAATCATGATTACAGATGGTACCTGGAGTTAAGCAACTGTAACTCTATAAAAGATAGTGTTCATTTTTGCACCCTGCTCCTTGTAAAATCCTTGCAGTTCCTCCTTCCTGTCTGTGGTGTCACTCTCTGCTGTGGTGTTTCTAGTACCACTTTTATACCAAAACTGCCAGGTTGCACCCGGGTTTTTGGACCCGGATGCGACCCACCAGTTGGTCCCTTTTACACCGGCATCCCCCGGCACTATGCCGGGTGGGCGACGCCAGTGAATTTGGGCCCTGAGCCGGTGTTTGACATCATCTCCAAGCGCCGGGAAACCCGCCGACCATCACCCTCGCAACGCCGTCCGACGCGCTGAGGGCAAGCCCAGCAGCGAGGTAAGCTGCTGGGCTGCCCCCAGCCTCCGTGCACCCCAAGCCTGAGGTGAATGGATGCCGCACACAGGCATCCATTCACCTCCTCCCAGCCTCCACTGCTGTCTGCATAGTTCCGCAGACAGCAGCGGAGGCTGTACGCAGCCCCTGCCCAACCTCCGGACTGACCTCAGGGCGCTGCAGTCCAGAGGCTGGAACTCCTTAATTGGTGGAAATGGGTCCAAGGGTCGGATGACCCGGGTTACCCATTTACACGGCCTTGACTCCGTGGAAGCCCGGTGTCCGACCTAGAACATTTGCCAGGTCAGACACCGGGTAACAGGACCCGGGTAATTTTTTTCCCCCCTTTTACACCAAGCCTGGAGCGGCAATATCCCGGGTTGTGGCTCTGGTGTAAAAGGGGTATAGGACAGTCTGGTTTGTATCTCAGCATTGAAATACAAACCAGACTGTTATTGAAGTACCACTGCAAAAAGCACCCCAGACAGAAAGGAGGAACTACAAGGATTTTACAAGCAGCAGGGTGCTAGAATGAACACTTAAAGAAATGACGTGTAAATAGTACATGTTCTATTGACTCATTAGCAGTCCTCCGCAGAGCTGAGCGAATGCCGGCCGCAATTGGACTTGCGTTACATATAAGAAAATAAATATGGGGTTTCACAGTATAATGAACATCAGTATACATCAGTTGGTACTTGAAAATAATATTGGTAATACTAGTGGAAGAAGAGGAAGAAGTCTCCTGTTGCAGTGAAGATGAACCTCGTTGTGTCACTTTGTGGTTTTGCCCAAGCAGCAATCTACTGGGAGCTACTCGCCCTGCCCTCAGACATCAGTGTTCTACCCCGCAATGACACAGGTGGAGGAAGCAGCGGCTTTAATCCTACAGGCGTTAGCGGGAACCCCGGAGACAGTACACCGCCAGCGGCCAGACACAGAGGGACATGATTCTTGCCCGCACACTACCTCCTCCGCTACTCTTTTACATAAGGACACACATACTGTTCACTTCCACTCCACTCATAGGTAAATGAAAAGCTTAATCAAGGTATACGGGAAAGTAAAAAGGTTGGGAACCTCTGGTATACATCTAGCCAACCTCACCGGCACTTGGGATGCCAGTGGCCAAGGGATTAACAGCTGCAACCGGATGGGCAGGATCCCAACGTACGTATCCCCTCCACCCAGTAATCCTCCCTTCTTAGTGTCTAACCCACTCCCCCTGCAGGCTAACCCTCCTTTGAGTGCCTAATCATACCCCTCTGCAGTATAACCTTTACCCTCCACTGCATAATTGCAAACAGGATGCTGACAGTCAGGGTTCCAGCGCTGGCACTGTAAGCGATGTCGGGATTGCGGCGCCAGTATTGGGATTACAGTATCAGCATAGCGACTAAAAATACTACATCAAGTGCCATGCGACTGTGGTTGTCATGATTGTCACATGACCATGTGCAGGATGATAAATCATTAATTGCAGCCTAAAAAAAAAACAGGTTAAGGAGAATTGGTATATAACAACCTTTTATTTATAGCCAGCCTTCTTATGTAAAAGATATAGGCGTGATGTACTAAGCATTTGCTTTACATCCCGCCACAATTCGCATTGATACTAATCCCATATGTACTAACATATGCAATTAGTATCACAAAGGGCAGCACCTCCCTGATCCCGGAAGGGGGATATTTCGGTGCTAGGGAGGCGGGGGTCACTGGTCCAGGCAGCACAGCAGGAGGGTGCCCGGACATCCGTTGTGAGGGGGAAGGGAGGCGGTCAGTGTAGGGCGACAGGTGTCAGTGCGGGGCGGCAGGGGATGCAAAAAGAAGCCCACAGGCTAGCTAGAGCTGGCGTAACCCCCCTACGACGAAGCCCCAGCTGTGAGGTTTTAGTGCAGCCCGCCCAAAAACAACAACTGAATTTTTAAGAAATTTCTGCTTTAAAAACAAGAGTAGTACATATGAAACCAGCTTCCAATGCTACACAACACCTCCCTAGTTTCCCAGCACACCAGTCATACTAGAGGGAGAGATGGCTCCAGGCAAGAACTAAATTAGGAAGCACAGATTTGTGTGATAGATTGACTAATGAAATTACAATTCTTGTAACCAAATTCATATCGTTCACATTTTTTACATTTTGCTCAACTCTGACATGCTGCAGTGAAGGGAAATTTAATTTTAATTGGATACAGGTGTCACCTCACTGTATTGTCACTGCCAATGCACTTTTGTTCGTCGGGAGGCTTGCCACCTAGCAACAGCTGGTGGGTTATGGTGTAAGCCTCCCGACATACGCTGGAATGGTATAGTGAAAAGAAAAATTTCACTTACCTTACCACAGCCAGGGGAGTAGGGAGCTTAGCTGCTGATGCATGACATGTGCACAAACAGTGCACATATACTGCAGGTCATGCAGATGCACTCTAGTCACATGCACCTGCTGTATATAAGGCTAAGCCCCACCCCCTGAGGTCAGATTTTACCTCAGCGCTGAAGGAAGGAGGAAGCTGTGTCTGTGTCTGCTACAGACAGACTAATAAAATCCCCATCCTTCAGCAAAACAGACGGCCCTCCAAACATTACATGGCTGTGGCTGCTTATACCTCCTCTTCCTCACAGAATGAGGTATTATTTAAGAGGAGAAAATTATTTAACCCTGTCAGGTCGGAAGACAGCAGGGAAGTTTCTGTGGAGAAAGGAGAGCCCAGTCAGGCAGAGGGCGGTATTCAATGTCCTGAATCGTTGGTCACAGTGATTCAGATTTAACATTCGCCTGCCAATCGCCGTTTTTTTGCTGTGAATCGCCATGCATGGGGATTCGTGGGGAGTCGCCGAGTCACCCTATTCAACGTGGCTGAGAATCGCCGCCCCTAACGGCGATTCTCAGCCAAACCGGCGTTTCCCTATACAGCCTCATTAATGTAGTCAGTTGGTTAAAAAATTGCAGAAAAATGCCAGAAAAATGCAAATTACCCTGGACAAACGCTTCCCATACAGCAGACGGCAAACGCTGGGTAATCTGCTCAATGGCCAAACGAAGGAGTGAGGTGGGGAGGAGAATCATGGGTAAGTGAGGTGCACCATGGGTAAGAGCAGTGCTTTGTGGGTGAAAAAAAAAATACCTGAAAAAATTTAATATATATTTGTATAGCACTTCTACGACCGTGACATCACACAAGGGCAGCAAATAATAATACATTAGACTTGCATAGTTAAATAGAACCCTTAAAACCAATTATTTCACATGTTCCTAAAAAAGTTCACCAGAAAAAGATGACGAGGGACACTCGGTGAGGAACGGCGATATGAAACAAGAAAAAGGAATCGCCACCTTCTCATTGAATACACTTTTGGCGATTCCCCTCAACTACCGTCGATTCCCCATGAAAAATCCTAGAGACAAAAAACGGCGATTTGTAGAGAATAACATTTGGCGATTGGTGCTTCATTCACCGGTCGTCATCGGCGATTACAGCTCATTGAATAGGGTGATTCGCATTTGGAGCTCCAAAAATCACCGTCAGACACGAAACAAACACAGAATCGCCATAAAACTTGGCGATTCTGGCTCATTGAATACCGCCCAGAGTCTCCTCCTCCCCCTGCCTATTCTCACAGTGTTGTGGAAAGGCAAAAAAAGAAACAAACAAACAAACAAACAGTTCATGTTTCTTCAAGAGATGCCTGTTCAGGCAATAACATCTCTTTACCAGGTATTGCCTGCAGTAGGAATACCTGAGAGGTCTGTAAAAGGAGAAAGGAGAGCCCAGACAGGCAGAGTCTCCTCCTCCCCTTACCTATTCTACCAGGTATTGCCTGCAGTAGGAATACCTGAGAGGTCTGTAACAGACCACCCTCTCTTGCCCATTGGTGGCACATTTTCCTGCCTGTCACTGGCAGTATGCTCAACAACAAGCTCATAACAGGGACTAGTGCTCAGAAAAGGGACTAGTCACCACAGTACACAGTCCCCAGCTAACTCACAGGGAGTGGCTTGGGAGTTGGAGGATGTAACAAGATCCAGTGAATCCTCTCACAGGGGTGAATATAGTGATTTGCAAATGACCTGAGTGGCATTGGCAAGTGAAATGCCCCATTTATGCTATACACAGCACACTCTGCCCTGAACAAGTGCTTGAGGTGTAGTAATTCACCCAGCTGGCTTTTGCAGTCCCTCATTAAGGAGGACAGATTGTTCTCTGTAACACCTGGGCATTCCTGAAATCCCTGCCCTTTTTACCCTAGAGATTGACTCTGCTTTCTCAGCACAAGTGGGGGAAAAAGTGCTGCAAAAAATAAATAAATAAAAATAAATAAAGTTTAAAGTAACTGACACTGTGGGCCAGTATTATTTGCCCTGGATAAGGCAGAGTAAGAAGGGTTCCAGCGAACTCCCTAGATTCGCTGTTTCCAAATGGCCCTATTGAAAGCTGTTAATAGAGCTACCCTGATAATTGGCCAGGCCTTTAATTCTATTTCAAATGCCTGCAGAACTGCCAGCAAGCAAGTGCAGATCTCAGTAATGTAGCTCCTGCATCAGTGGATGTCCCAAACCTAATTTTGATCTTTCAGTCCTGACTTCATACACAAGGTTAAGTTCTGCTAAAGTCCCCAGCCCTTCAAGGGGCCTGTTTGCTAGGAGGGTCATTCTGTTAGAGCCAGCAGTTTGAACCTAGAGCAATGTGACAGCCACAGAGTCCTCAGAGGAGGCTTCTCCCAGACACAGGTCACGAGAGGTGAAGTGAATATCATCCTAATAAAGACAGAGGATTCCTCCCTGTCTTTCCAGAGCATTGGCCTCCTGTAGGCGGACTACAATGTACAGGTGGGAGGAGGGGCATATTCACCTTGTTCCTTTTCCTAACCAGATATGCTCCCATCCAGGGAACACTAGTTCTGGATGCTGGATAAATAATGTCCCTGGCCCTTTAACAGGGCTAGATCGAGTTGGCAGACAATTGCAAATAGGTTGGGTCAGCTACCATTTCCCTGTAAGGAAACAGGACCTTTCATATAGGCCAGTACTGAATATATATGAAACCTTGGTCTTTCCATATGGAGGGTTTAGCAGATATACCCTTTAGGCTGGTCCAAGCTAAACATTGTAGCTAAACAGACCCGAAGGAGGCATTTAACATGATACTGGAACATCCAAATCATAGGAGGCTGCTAAGTTCCCTGTGGAGAGACGTTCCATGCAACTGGACTGTAATGGATTTCGGACTGTCCAATGCCCCTTACATACTCATATGCATCATGAAGGCAGCAATTACACACCTCAGACAGTAAAGGGTTTGCTGTTATTATCTACCTAGGTAATCTCCTGGTAGTGCATGCAGAACAATTGTCCCCCTTTTCTCCCAGGTATCTTATCCTGTCGCTCCTCTGGCATCTAGGTTTTCATAAGAACCTTGAGAAATTTGTATTAGTACCTTCCCAATCTGTTGTCTTTCTGGGGTCTTTGATAGATTCCTCTTCTTTATCAAAAGCGGTTCCCTCAGACAATTGGAACGCCATACAAGTCTGTTTCTCAGGTGCTCAGTTTTCACTGAGAGACTTGGCTAGGCTGATAAGGAAAATTAGAGCCTCAGATCCTGGGTTTTCTCCACGTACCTCTCATAAACCTAACCTGGACCCTTTATCTCCCACAAGCTACCGCCCTATCTCTCTTCTCCCATTTGCTTCTAAAATACTAGAACGGCTGGTTTACAGGCGTCTCACAAGCTACCTGTCTGACCACTCCATCCTAGATCCCCTTCAATCTGGCTTTCGCCCACTTCACTCCACTGAGACTGCCCTAGTGAAAGTCACCAATGACCTGCTGTCAGCCAAATCCAAGGGTCACTTCTCCCTGCTTATCCTTTTGGACCTATCTGCTGCCTTTGACACTGTGGATCACCCTCTCCTCCTCCACACACTCCAAAACATTGGCCTCTCTGGCACAGTCTTCAACTGGTTTTCCTCTTACCTCTTCAACCGTTCCTTCTCAGTCTCTGCCTCTGGCTCTACCTCACCACCTTCTATCCTTCCTGTCGGGGTCCCTCAGGGTTCCGTCCTTGGCCCCATTCTGTTCTCTCTGTACACCTCCTCTCTGGGTGCACTCATTAACTCCTTTGGCTTCCAATATCACCTCTATGCAGATGACACCCAAATCTACCTCTCCTCTCCTGATCTGTCCCCCACTGTTTTCTCTCAAGTTTCCAACTGCCTCGCTGCCATCTCTACCTGGATGTCTGAGCGATTTCTGAAGCTGAATATGGACAAAACCGAACTTATTATCTTTCCCCCACCCAGAGCTATGCCCCCTTCTAATATCTCTATCACTGTTAACAACACCATCATCTCCCCTGTTCCCCAACTCCGCTGCCTGGGTGTCACACTTGACTCCTCCCTCTCCTTTGCACCCCACATCCAAGCCCTGGCCCATTCTTGCCGGTTCCAGTTACGCAACATTGCTCGCATCAGGCCCTTTCTCTCACAGAGTGCAACTAAGCTGATCATCCACTCATTAGTCATCTCACGGCTTGACTACTGTAATGCTCTTCTCACTGGCCTCGCTCAATCCCAACTAGCTCCTCTCCAATCTGTCCTCAATGCTGCAGCCAGGCTTATCTTCCTCTCCCGCCGTTCTAACTCTGCTACTCCCCTTCAACAAAATCTGCACTGGCTTCCATTCCCCTACAGAATCCTCTTCAAACACCTCACACTCACATACAGGGCCATCTCTAATTCCATTGCTCCATATATCTCTAACCTAATCTCCATTCATACACCCTCCCGCCCTCTACGGTCAGCTGACGACTGTCGTCTCTCCTTCACCCTGATCACTGCTTCCCATGCTAGAGTACAGGACTTTGCCCGTGCTGCACCCCTTCAGTGGAACGCACTCCCTCGCTCCATTAGACTCTCCCCGACCTTGCAAAGCTTCAAACGGGCACTGAAAACTCACCTATTCATCAAAGCGTACCCTTCCACTGCATAAACCAGCTGGTTCTCCGACCCCTTGCCTGTTTCCTGTTTACATCCTGCTATCTAACCACCACCCCCTCGCTTGCACCTCTTGTAATCTGTCTGTCTCCCCTTCCTACTAGATTGTAAGCTCCTCCGAGTAGGGCCCTCTTCCCTCCTGTTGTCAAAGCCCACTTCTCTTCACATTTCACTCACAGCTCTCCTTTACTCCAACACTCAGTGACCATCTTCATACTCATCTCCATCATTGGCCTCAAGCCTCTAGTTGTATGTTGATTGGGTCCTCACTACTTACATTTAAGCTGTAATGTGTATTGAACTGTGGCGCTCTTTATTTGTACTGTATTTTTGTTATTTATTCAATGTTATGCCAAGTTTTTGTCTCCCTGTATTGTTCCTTTGTACGGCGCTGCGAAACACTTGTGGCGCCTTATAAATAAAATTATAATAATAATAATAATAATAATATGCAGACAATTCCAGAACCTCCTATCATCCCTTATTTGACAGGATTAGGACAGACAAAATGATACTATCTCCCATAGTCTACAGGGAGATTCACAGTTGGAAAACATTTCCTATTCCAGATCTCCCCTACCTCCTACTCCAGACATAGTCATCACATCAGATGCATCCCTCATGGGCTGGGGGGCATTCACCCAGTGCAATACAGTAGGAGGGAAGTGGACCGCTTGAGATTCTAAAGCTCATATCAATCTCTTAGAGCTAAGAGCTCCCAGATTGGCTATATCCTCTGTATTTCCCTCAGACCCACGGGATAATTCAGCTCAGCTCTGTCTGGACAACAAAACCACTGTTTATCTACCTCAAAAGAATAAGAGGCACTTGATCTTGCATTCTCTGTCAGCAGGCAATAAATGCCTGGAAGTGGGCAGTACAGCGGTCCATTCTCCTGTTTGCTACATGCATACAAGAAGAGTTAAACAAGATAGCCATTTCCTTATACATAACCAGTCATACTGTGGATTGAGCGACTCTCCAGTTCCTTCGGAGGTGTAGATTTAGATCCCACTGCTGCCATAACACACCAGAGATCTTTCTCAGAATTGCAAAGACCTTGGGTCACCCACAAGTGGATACGTTTGCAACACCATCAAACGTACAAGTTCTGACATTCATATCCAAATTTCGGACTCAAGGGACTCTCCACATGGATGCTATGTCCTTTTTCGTGGGCTGACATTCCACTTTCATATGCCTTTTTCCCTCTGGCTCTGCGGTTGTGGGTCATCCACAAAATCAAAACAGACGTGTCCAAAATACCCAAATATTTCTGGCATACTCTGTCTGGCCCTCCAGAGTTTTGTTCCCTTTATCAACCTTTTTCACAAGGTTCCGGGCTTCCTCTAGGTTCATCTACAGACTGCTTCCAGGGCAGCACAGACCTACTGAAACATCTTCCACATTGTATGTGGATTGCAACATTACTAGGTTGCAGACCATTCCCAACCTCTCTGCCTTTTCCACGCCTTGCCTGTTTTAGGCCTGGAATAAGATCCAGATATCAATCCATAATTGAATTTCTAGCCTTACAGTCCTCTAACCTTCCTTCTTCAGGCCCCCTTTTCCGAGCCTAGCATAACTCTGGACTTCCTTGCCACCACATACGAAACAGGTTTGGCTTATGCCAAGATATGCTCATATGGCTTGACTCTAGCTCTCCTTATCCCAGGCCTCAGAGAATAAGAATACTTAAAGAATTCTTTCTAGCTAGACCACCATGCTATGGCATTCTACCTGGTGGGACATTAATCCCTTTTTGTACTTCTTGGCCACTATACCACCATCTGCAGATATCTTTGGCCTTTCAAAGAAGTTAGCTTCACTGTTAGCCCCTGCCTTTGCAGCCAGAGGGGCTGAGTTTTTCGTCAAACCACATATCTGAACCTGGATGACCCCTACGCCAATGGGTTTCCTTATTATTCTACGGGGACACACAAAAACAAGTTCCATGCACACACCTCTGGTGGAATGTGATCTGGTCAGAGACCAGTCAGATCCAGATCTTTGTATAGTTGATTGCCAATCCACTTACTTACCCCTCACAGTACCTGTAAGGAGAGACATCAAACAAACTTCTCTCTCACATGCCAGAATATTTTTCATCCTGCCAGACCTTTTTATGACCAGGGAGTGTATAGTTTCCACCATACAGAGTTCTGGAATAGACACTACACTTCAGAGGCCATCCCCTTCACTGTGACGCAGTTAATTCAATGGCTGCTAGAGGCTTACCATTTCAGCCTGTATTGCAAGCTGCACATTGGTCATCCGCTTGGACTTTCTTTAGACATTGCTGGAGGCCTTCTGGTTCTCAAAGAATAGCGTTCCTTAGAGCAACCACCAGGTGTGTGGTAGTCTACCCACCAGCTGTTGCTAGGTGGCAAGCCTCCCGACGAACAAACACTAGTTTGCAGGAATCTATGATCTGCAAACTCTCTTTGTTCTAGGGAATAGGATTGCCACCTAGCAACAGCTCCCACCCTTCCCACCCAGTACCTTGCTAGGTCTGCTGCTTGTTCTCTCTAAGGTTCGGTTATATACCTAACTTATCCTTTGATTCAAGGCACTCCAAAGGCCTAGAAGAAGCAACAAGTGCAGTCACCTAAAGATCAGAAATTAATTATTTCCTCTTCTCTGCTATACTCACAAGTTTGCCTCAGTTTATAACATGCCTGGCTACAATACAGCATGGCAGTTATTTCAGTTGTTTGTTCCTAGTCCAACCCAGTTTCATTCTTACTCCTTCCAGTAGAGTTTCTCAGATCTGATCTATGTTCGTTATGAATGTTCTAGTTAACATTATTTTTGCATACAATGGTCTTTGCATACAATGGTATTTCTCTCTTGTTCCACTTTAGGATTGCCATCTGTAAGCTTCTGTAAAATCTGACCTCAGGGGGCGGGGCTTAGCCTTATATACAGCAGGTGCATGTGACTAGAGTGCATCTGCATGACCTGCAGTATATGTGCACTGCCTGTGCACATGTCATGCATCAGCAGCTAAGCTCCCTACTCCCCTGGCTGTGGTAAGGTAAGTGAAAAAAATTTTTTCACTATACCATTCCAGCGTATGTCGGGAGGCTTACACCATAACCCACCAGCTGTTGCTAGGTGGCAATCCTATTCCCTAGAACAAAGAGAGTTTGCAGATCATAGATTCCTGCAAACTAGTGTTTTGTGTGACGAGGTTACAGATCATTCCATCCACTACAGCGTGTGGGAGATTTACCAAAGCTTGGAGATTTGGGGAGGGGGGGATGTAAGAAGAGGCGGTAAGTGACAAATGCACTATATGAAGTGCATATTTTATCTGCAGTATTTGCATACATCTATTTCACCATCACCATACAAGTGTATGGCGATGGAAAAGATGTATTAAAAAAAAGATAAGGGCACATTTGTTTCTTATAATTTTTTTCACATATCAACAAGTGTTACTGTATGGTATGTGTGCTGACCTGCGGTACAATCCCATGGACTAACAGGGGGTACCTCCCAACTGTCCTGTTTTTCATGGGGCCGTGTCTTTTTTTGGTGTCCCGCGGTGGTGATGGGGGGGTGTCAGTTGGGAGTCCCCCTGTCATCCGCTGCTCTACTCAGCAAGTCAGAGGGGCTGGGGTCATGGCCAGCAGTTTAAAGAGTACTGCCCATGCCTCATGAATGTTATATTCAGGAGGCGTGGCTCACGGGAGCGTCATCCCCGTGAAGACATGTCTCCTTTTGGATAGGCCACTCCCCCTTGCCAGAAGTCCCAATGCAAGAATTTACTGTTAGGAGGTATGCAGCTTTGTCACCTATGTAACACACAATATAAAGGTGCTGTCTTGGGAAGTTGGCTTGTGTTGGCCTGGGGAGTCCCATGCTCTGGACGTGATCCTTAGGAATTTTAGGGTATCACCAGCCAGATGAAGTCATTGGTTGACCACTATTTCTGGCCAAAATGATGCTAAGTACCAGGGATATAATTAGGGCGGTACAGACTGTGCCACTGCATACAGCATTGCAGGGTAGGGGGCGCTGTTGGTGGCATTTATGAATTAACTATTTTAATTTCTGTCACTGGCATCTCCTCGCCAATTTTATTTATTATTGTATTTAGTATTAGTCTTTCAATTCACAAGTCAGATGGTTTTAAACAATATGGATTAAAGGTTATATTATATCTTTATCTTTACATTTGCACCAACAAGAAACAACATTTTTCTCTCCTAGTTGCTACATGTTTAACTGGAATGCAAAAGGTTATGGGTGTGAATCCTGGGTACAGTATATTGAAATGATGAAATTTGATAAGAGGCATCATATCATGGGCATTCTCTAAGATCAGATGGAAAAATGTTGGAAAAATGCGGGGGAGACAATTCTCTTTCTGGTACCGGGCACCAAAGAGTCTTGTTTTGCTCTGCTTAACACCTCAATTTTACTATTACTCAGGGTTGCCTACTTTTAGGCTGCCCTCGCCAGGAGAGGGCAGCCAGATAGAGGAAGCAGGGGGCAGGGGTGGCAAGTGTGTCGCAAAAGGGGCTGGATCAGAGGCAGGCTCAACAACTGAGCCTTGTGAGGGGCGTGGCCATTGCAATTGTGTCACAGTGGCCATGCCCTAAAGGCGATTTGGGCACCACTGACCCCCCGCTGAGGGGGGGATGCAAGAGGCTGTGGGGATTGCGGGGGACTTGTTTACCTTCCCTGGGGGTCGGGAGGTGAACCCTATTTTCGTGAGCCTCCCGGCCATTCCTTAGCCAAGTAACAGAAAATTACAGTATTATAGGTTTTCTGATTAGCAGTATTTACTGCTCTTCTCTTTTGCTTTGTAGAACTGCAAGTCTCAGCATGGTAGCACCTCATCATTTTTCTAATAGAATGTGCAGTTCAAGTCCCCCAAACTGTATATGACTCTACAATGGAATCCTAAACTGCCGCTCTAGTCCCATTACGGCTTCAATAAATAACACCATTATGTAACAGATGAAGGAGTCAGTTGTGCACACAATGCAAAACCAATGTTACCTCCAGGAGAGCTGCCAGTGTGTATTATACTGCAAGCATGCTGCATTGTATGAAATGTAGAGCAACAGACCCCTGAAGAATATTATTCAAGAAGGAACTAAATATAGAGGGAGACCTCTGGGACTATAATGATATAATGTCCGTCAAGCAGAAACTGTGCACTTTGATGAACAATGAGAGTTTAAGGGGATATTTGTAGAGCTCATGGGAAAAAAAGTATTCCAAATGAGCGGGAAGGCTTTGCAGTTATAACTCTGAGATATTTTTATTTTATTTTTATCTTTCAGCAAATACCACAATTCCATTGGCTGGCACTTCTGCAATTCATCCAATGCATACATCCCACATACAGATTGTAAAGGGTCAGCTGTATGGACTAAGCCTTCGGAAGTATTAAAGTGGACGGATAAGTATTAGCCAATCAGCTCCTAACTGTACTTCTGGTATGTGGTCCCTGATGCCCATGTCACCCTCTTCCTGTCACCCACTGTTCCTCCCTGTAACACTCTGCCTCTCCCTGCCACCCTCTGCCTCTCACTGTTACCCACTACCGTGTTACATATTATTAACTTGGGTTGGGATGGAGACGGGGGGCCCAAATTATACTTTTGCACCGGGGCCCACAACCCAGAAGTTCCACCAATGTACTAAGCCATTAGCAGACGCAACATCCATCTCTTCGGCTTGTAAGCTTGCAGGGAGAGACACTCCCCTCATGACTGGATTATTGCAATGTTTAGCCACAACTGTACAGCGCTATTGGTTATGCTGGTGCCATATAAATATTCCGTGAAACAGATATATATGGCAGGACTGCACATAATTGGTGTTATGCCAGGCCTGTCGGCAGTCTAATGACAGGCCACTTGTGCGTTAAATAATAAAATGCAGCAATACATATGACTTAAGCTGTAATTACTCATTAATATACAATTCACAGACGGAGTCAGATAATGGTTGTTCCTTCAGAGGAGGCATAGCTGGTCTGAGCAATGCTTTCTAATCTCATTGTGGGTATTATATATTATCCCACTTGACACCCAGTTGAAGATTACCATTTTAATACATTCTCTATTCTAGAAATATCTCGTATGATGATTACTAGGTAGATATACACATATTTACATACAGATTTTTATCTTAATGTTCACGAAAGCTGCATCCATTGCAGCTCATAGGGACAGCTGGGCACAAAAGCCGGACTCCTGATGCGATATAACTAAACTCAGACTCATCTACATAGAACTATTTTTGTATCGTTCTAATGCAAACCTGGGGCAGAAATACCCAAGGAAGGTGCTGACATCAGCAGCAACACTATTAAGCCGCTTCTGGTTGGCTGCTTGCATATTGACCCCTCCAGCGGATATTAAATCAAACGCTATTAAGCCATTTCTGATTGGCTGCTTGTGTATTGGCCCCTCCAGCTGTAGTAACTCATTCATTAGCATAACTACAATATTATGTTAAGTCATAACTGTTTTTTCCAGTTGTTTGCCATTTTAAATTAGCGGCTGTAGGAAATTGTGGGCCTTATTCTTAGAGACAAATTCCTTCTCAGATGGATAAAACCATGTGCACTGCAGGGGGGCAGATGTAACAGGTGCAGATAGAATTAGTTTTGGGTCAGTTATTTTGTTTCTGTGCAGGGAAAATACTGACTGCTTTATTTTTACACTGCAATATAGAATAAGGCCCTATTCCCATCGGATTTATAGGTGACGCGTGTGCGCGTGTCTGTATGTAAGTAGATTTTATATGGTAATCACGATTTTCATATTTATCACACTAGCACAATACCCCCTTGTGTATATGACACTTTGGGGCAGAAGTATTATGCCGATGAAGTGATAAAGTGTAATGTGATAATGCAGCAGCCAATCAGCTCCTTACTGTCATGTTACAGGCTGGGTTTGAAAAACGTTGTCACTAGGGGCGGCCTGACCCTTAAATCCGGCCCCGCATCTGACCCTTTGTACCATTTTTTTTGGTAACAAAAGTGGAGGCCATGGAAAGTGACATTTACTAAGTTGCTGCTGACAGTGTTGGACTAGGAGGGTAAGGGCCCACCAGTGGGACCGCCGTGTGACACCATGATGCGGGGGGGGGGGGTCCTGCGTGCTGATGTCATGGCTCCTCTTCTCGCTCCCAGGCTGCCTTTGCCGGGTCAGTCAATAGCTGATGGCTGATTGACGATAATAACAAGATCATCTTGCAGTGGCCAGGTCAGTCATCTGGTACTGACTGCCGGCGACAATAAAGGTTTGCTACAGGCCCTGCCCAGCTAACAAAACTGGGCAGGGGCCTACTGTCAAATACCACAGTTCCCTATTGTTTGGTGCAGTGGTCGAAGTGGGGCGGTATACGGGGGTATGGCATACCCCCACTTTAATCTAAAGATAAAAAAAAAAATTTGTTCCCCCCTCAGGATGCTCTCTGATCACTCAGCAGCACATATTGTGCTTTTGTAATACCCCTGTACAACGGGGCAGTCTGGCAGGGGACGTTGATGGACAGGGGGGTGTCCGAAGGTGCGCACTATATTCACTCTTTACTTTTCCATACCCCCACTTCAAAATTTCCATACCCCCACTTCAAAATTTCCACTTCGACCACTGGTTTGGTGCAGATGTCCACATTTGTACATGGATTCAGAAATGGTGCTGACTGGGACATACAGGGTCTGATTCCGAATTGAATTGAGGTGGTAAGTGCCACTGGATGCTGCAGGAAGCGTCACTCCTCCCTCATGAATTATCGATCCGAGCTTCCTCCTAGGACGAAGCATAGAATCATCTGCAATACCATTGACTGGCACACCTCCATTTTGAGAGGCGGACGCTTTCGCCAATGCCCTCAAAGATCAGACTGTCAACCAGTAACAGTCTGAAGACTTACAGTACAGCCTCTACTGTTGCAGAAACCGGGTGTGGCAACAACTGACGCTCACCCTTCATTAACACTTCCACCCCCACCCATTGCCTGAAAAGGGGACATGTCCTTAAGTCCTAATTGAAAGGGGTGTGGCATCATGCTCTGCAGAGGGGCTGGGCCAGCTGCTCTGAGAGCTTCTTGCCATGGTCCCACCCTGTCGAAAGCAGTGCGTGGTCTTGCAAGAGCACTGCAAGCACAGGCCTCTTGCAGCTAGGCCATTCCCCCAAATTGTGCACAGGGTCCCGCATTCCATCTTTCTGGAGTTGAGAGGTATGTCATTTCTCTATTACAAAATTTTGCTATGAGCAACATCATCATGCATCCCTTTTATAAGCTTTGGTACATTTTCACCTGTCTGTTTACACATTGGAACCACTTCAAATAAATAACCTACAAATAGGGTGGGTAATCCCGGGATTTGGCCCTTAAAACACCAGGATTCCGGGATTGCCCTACACATGCGCAAATCTAATGCCGGGCAGTGCTGAGAGACCAGCTCAGACGCTGCCCAGCTGCTTCTAATCCCTGCCACTCCACGTCACACAACCGCCCGGCACCCGACCTCCTCACCACCGTCCTGTGCCTCCCGGACACGCCACCGCGCTTGTGCCTCCCGGACACCACCTCCCGAGCCTCTTGGATACCGCCTCCCGGACACCGCCGCCTGGGTACTGTGACAATGGTTTAGGGGGGACAGAGGGGGATTAAAGTTTGTCATTATATTGACAAACTCAATCACGGGTATCCCTGGCAATCCTGGGATTAGGCATTTTTCAATCCCTATTTCCGGGATTGTAAAAATGCCCCGGAATTGGCACCCCTACCTACAAAGGCCACACGTGCACAGCACACCTCCTAAATGAGGGACAGGAGATAAAGTCATTTTAATGGAAATATATTTCAAAAGAAAGCAAATACAACATGTACTGTATGACTCTGTGTGATCATGTTCTTGGAAATATAAGTGTTTTATAATTAAACATTTCTGGTGTTACCTTGGTAACCATGAAAGAGCTATAAAAAAAAAAGAAGAAAACCTCTTGAACACATTTACATAATTTTTGGCTTTGTGCGCCCCGGCAAAAAATTATAATTTGTGCTGGATCTTCTGAAAGAATTTGCCATCTAGGCTGCGCAATGTGACGGAAGCCTCATTAAAACATTTAAATTATCAAAATGATGTGCTCGGGGAGCGATTTAAGGCATTTGCAGTCCAGTGCATTCTGAATAAAGTTATAATGAGCTGTCTGACCCTTTGGGGGAAGTAGGTAAGGGCCAAGTGACACACGTAGCGTCAATACACCTTCTGGTCAGGCTCAGAGGGGGAACGCAGTCTGCCTATTCTGACAGTTTAGGCATTATTTTAGTTTATCAGTATTTTTTCTTAATTGGCTAAGATATGACAAAAATAAAGGCCCCATATTAACAGCGGCAATTTTTTTTTTTGCCATTTAATGAGGTTACTGTGTTGTACTTTATTTATTATTGTTACTTACATAATGCATGTGACAGTGCTTTACAGCAATTTGACACACTCATAATCCCCCCCCTCCCATGCCCCCTCCTCTGTCAGTAAATTACCGGCATTCACGGCTTTCCAGGGAGGGGGCGGGGCTAAAATTAAGCAGAATAGCACAATTTTAGCCCCCCCCCCCCCCCCCCCCCCCCAAAGAGCTGTGAATATCAGCATTATGTGTAATGTGGGTGAGGTTAAAGACATCCAGCTCTGCCCCCACCCCTGGAAGTTCTGCAGAGAGTCTCCTCTCCAGGCTTTTCTGGAGAGGAGACTCAAAAAGTAGGCAAGTATGACTTCTGGATACAGTTGGACTACTACATACTACATCGGACTACTGGACAATGTTACATCACATCTGCCATTTGGTACATCCCGCAACTTAACATTTGGGAGTAACTAAGTCGATATGTACTAAGAAATTTGCATAATACAGCTCTCCCACTGAGAACTATCCTCTATTTAGGAAGCCAGTGCCCCCACAGTACAATGGAAGCAAGGGCACTACATTACAATGGAAGCCAGAACACCCCATTACAGTGGAAGTCAGGACACTACAGTACCATGGAAGCCAGGATACCCCATGACAATGGAAGCCAAGAAACCATGTTACAATGGAAAATAGGGCACGTGGTTACCATTGAATCCAGGACACCATGTTGCAATGGAATTCAGGGCATCAAGTTACAATGGAAGCCAGGAACTTTGTTACTATGAAAGCCAGGAATACCACATTACCATGGAAGACAAGGAACCACATTGCAGTCACAATGTACAGCCCTCAAGTCACAAACTTCTAGTTACACTGCATGTTCCACAAGACTTCCAGCAGATTCCAGTCCCACTGCATGGACTTCATGGCTTCCAGCACAGATTCCAATGATACTGTATGGATCTGATGGCTTTTAGCACAGATTTCAGTCACACTACATGGACCTGATGGCTTCTAGCACAGATTCCAGTCACGCTACATGGACCTTCCAGCACAGACTCCAGTCACACTACATGGACCTGATGGCTTCAAGCACAGACTCCAGTCACACTACATGGACCTGATGGCTTCCAGCAAATACTCCAGTCACACTACATTAACCTGATGGCTTCCAGCACAGGCTTTAGTCACACAACATGGACCTGATGGCTTCCAGCAAATACTCCAGTCACACAACATGGACCTGATGGCTTCCAGCACAGACTCCAGTCACACTACATGGACCTGATGGCTTCCAGCACAGACTCCAGTCACACTAGCTGGACCTGATTGCTTTCAGCACAGATTCCAGTTACACTGCATGGACCTGATGGCTTCAAGCACAAACTCCAGTCACACTGCATGAACCTGATGGCTTCCAGCAAATACTCCAGTCACACTACATTAACCTGATATTTCCAGCACTGACTCATCACACTACATGGACATGTTGGCTTTCATTACCGACTCCAGTCACACTACATGGACCTGATGGCTTCCAGCACAGGCTCCAGTCACACAACATGGACCTGATGGCTTCCAGCAAATACTTCAGTCACACAACATGGACCTGATGGCTTCCAGCAAAGTCTCCAGTCACACAACATGGACCTGATGGCTTCCAGCATAGACTCCAGTCACAGTACATGGACCTGATGGCTTCCAGCACAGACTCCAGTCACAGTAGATGGACCTGATGGCTTTCAGCCCAGACTCCAGTCACACTGCATGGACCTGATGGCTTCCAGCACAGACTCCAGTCACATTACATGGACCTGATGGCTTCCAGCACAGACTCCAGTCACACTACATGGACCTGATAACTTCCAGCACAGACTCCAGTCACACTACATGGACCTGATGACTTCCAGCACAGACTCTTCACACTACATGGACCTGATGGCTTCCAGCACAGACTCCAGTCACTTTACATGGACCTGATGGCTTCCAGCACAGACTCCAGTCACACTACAGGGACCTGATGGCTTCCAGCACAGACTCCAGTCACACTACATGGACCTGATGACTTCCAGCACAGACTCTTCACACTACATGGACCTGATGGCTTCCAGCAAATACTCCAGTCACACTGAAGGCAGGGCTGTCTTAACGGCATTGTAGGCAAAGCAATGCACTGGGGCCCCTACTTAAGTAAAAAAAAAATGTAACTTCCTGTGGTGTCTCTTCAACTGCTATCAGCCATCCGGCAGTTAGCATTAGCTTACAGCCCGTAACTGTTTGTCTACAGGCCGCTAAAGAATGTTTCCCGACAGC
Organism: Crinia signifera; assembly: GCF_055691185.1. Taxonomy (NCBI): domain Eukaryota; kingdom Metazoa; phylum Chordata; class Amphibia; order Anura; family Myobatrachidae; genus Crinia; species Crinia signifera. Next base: position 34,573,570 of record NC_139220.1, read on the forward strand.
TCTGATTTTGTGTAATTCACAATCAAAGCAGCAGCCTCACAGCTCGAAGGCCCCTAGAATTGTGAGGCCCTAGGGCAGCTGCCCAGTAAGCTATTATGTTAAGATGGCCCTGCATGTAGGATGCTTTATACAATTACATCACCATAAAGATGCCTTTATGCATGTACCATTTAGAGAACAAATTTCAGTTAGCAAACATCGTCTATCGGACCTCCCTTGGTATTGTGTCCTGCACTTCACACTCTCATGGCCATGTCAGCGTGACCAATAACCCTGACAGATCAATAGTAGATTTATGATTGACGAGAATGATCTTGATTCAAACATAAATATAATAAGGAGATATGTCCTCCCTAACAAAGTACAGAAAAATGTTGTGACATCAGTTGCCGCAGTCATTTATTACATAGCTTTGTTCCCCAGACAGATAGCCTCATATGGTCTCAGCAACGTAAGAGGACCTTGAAGTGTTAGTGCCTGAAAATAATGAAACCAATATGTTTTGCAGGATCAATAACATTTGATGGGTTCCACAACTACCTAGAGGCCGGGAACTGCCAAACTATGGACGATGCTTAAATGTGATACTGTACATGTTCTACGGTCAAGAAAACACAGTGAAGAGACAATAAACACTCATGTCTGTGGTGCCCTGGTCAGGGTGCTGAAACAAGAAGGATGATACAGGTACAGGGGGAGCAAAGTAGTGCCTGTAAATGTCCCAAAATCACTATATTTATCTATTACAACAGTGGTTTCCAAACCATGGCCCTTATTCTGATCGGTGCGGCCGGATCCGAATATGCGGCCAGGACCGTGCGTGCGAAACCCCGCCTTCCATACGGATCGCCAACTCCGTCCGTACGCGGTAAGAAGCTGGCCGAACGGACCGCACGTGTATTTTTCATGGAATACGCCTCCTCCATCTCAGGGAACCTCCCCCATCATTCGATGGTCGCAGACCATCGAATGCAGGACCGAGTGGTCCACCAGCTCCCGCAACCTCAGACCACATTTACATTTTTCCTTGCAAAAGCAGGGATCTGGGCGGGCAGCTGACATCCGGCGATGTCATATATTCGCCCCCTACACGTGCGTCACAGCCGCATTACCATACGTACGCCCAGCGTTTGCATGGGAACGCCCATAAAACGCGGGGCGTATGCATATGGTAATGAGCCCAAATATCCCTTCACGCCCCTCTCCACCCCCTGTTCGGAGTGTTCAAATTTCATGCGGAATTTGTCCGTACGCCCTGCTCGCACATGCGCAGAGACGCCTCTGCACATGCGCAGACACAAAACATCGGCGGCACGAACGCACGCGGATATTACCGCACCAACCAGAATAAGGGCCCATGTGACCTGGCACCCTGGGGTGCCTTGGAACCCTTGCAGGGGTGCCTCTGGTTTGTGATCCAGGATCATTTAAAATTAATTATGGTCAATGTAATAGGCAAAACCAGTACTTGTGGCTATTATTCAAAAAAATATGTGGATCTAATCTTGTCCCACGCTACATAATTAAACCTAAATATGACATTTAAACACAATTTATTTCATTTAGGTTTTTTTTTCTTAATATCTCAATAAGAAACTTTTGGTCATGGGGTGCTTTTGATAACATTCTGATACTATAGGGTGCCATAAATAAACAAAGTCTGGAAACCTCTGTATTACAATATTATTTCAACAATAAATTTGACTTCATATATCAAATTTTAAAGGCCCATAAAAAAAGTTGTCATTGTTTTATTTTTATTTTTTTTAGATTATTTGCTTTATCTCTTCTGCCTCTTTACGAAGAAAAATAAGCATATTAATAAATAGTTATTCTATTTACTGTACTTGTGACCTGGAGACTTGCCTATGTATTTCATGTGGACAGGACTGCCAAGAGGAACTTCAGGCACCTCCCAGGCATAACCACTGGCGGTTCAATAACACCGCTCCAAGTTCTTACCACACACAACATAGGAATATTCTATTCCACGCAGTCCCTCTGAAGTGCGATGGCATGCGATTTTGATCACAAATGCATCCAAATGCATTTAAATTATTAGCAAACATGTTAAATGCACCCCAAATGTCTTTTTTCACACTGTACCACCACCACTATCAACGCCAACCCGAAGCGTGGCGAGCGCAGCGAACCCGCGAGGGGCGGCGGTACACGTCCTATGACCTTTTCATACCTCCACTATCCACGTCGGCGTGGAGTTGAGAATAGAAAGTGTGGCGAGCGCAGCGAGCCTCCGAGCCCGAAGCGTGGCGAGCGCAGCGAGCCCCGCGAGGGGACGCGGAAACCTTCACAGGTATCCGTGTCCCCTCGCGGGATTCACAGCTATCCGTGTCCCCTCGTGGGGCTCGCTGCGTTCGCCATGCTTCGGGCTCGGTGGCTCGCTGCGCTCGCCACACTATTCTATTCTCAACTCCACGCCGACGTGGATAGTGGGGGTATGAAAAGCTCATAGGACGTGTACCGCTGCCCCTCGTGGGGCCACGCTTCGGGTTGGCGTTCATAGTGGGGGTGGTATAGTGACAAATGCCCTTTGGGTGCATTTAACATGATTGTTACACATGTCAATGATTTCTGTGAAAAATGGCATCGCATCGCAATTTTTTCCTATACGATGCCCATCGTGGGAGCCGTGATACTACACAAGTACCTCAAAGAGTATGGGCAGCCAGATAACATATTGGGCAGGGAGATGCACCTCTGTAGCTGAGAACACGGGACTCTTAGAAGGGCAAGAGGGCACAGGGCTTGTGTTAGGAGTCCTCTATGTGTCCGGGGACCTGGGACTACACCAAAAACGAATGTCCCACCAGAGACCGAACGTCATCCAGATCAGAGTGAGCTACAGACTTTAATGTTGCAGTTACACGCAAGGTGAACAAACACACTCTTGTGTCATCTGTATCATGGACTACAGATATGGTGACCATGTACAGTATCTCAGCTGCCCTGCAACCATGTGTTCCATCGTTCCTGCATAGTACAGTGGGTGGAGAACAACACCCCCTGCCCGCTGTGCCAAAAATCAAACTTCCCACCAGGCACGATTACTGACTCTCCGTTGTCTTAAGTCTCACCATGTTATTCCCACCACACACGTGGAGACCTGATTGGTACATGCCCCATGCTTCCCACCATGGACATGAAGACTCAGCTGTGATACCTCCCCTGTGCATTCCACCACACACGTAAAGACCCAGCTGTTCTACCGCACCCTGTGCATTCCACCGCACATGAGAAGACCTGGCTATGCTACCTGCCCTGTGCTTCCACCACACACATGGGGGCAGAGCCTCATGACTTGACTAGCCTGGCATCACCCCTGAAGTAGTCAACTGCATCTCCTCTCTGGGCTTCTCCTGGAGAAAAGAATCATAAAGTAGGCAATTATATGCTATATCAAAGGCCTCTGTGATTTAAAAGAACCCACACCAATTTGTACACTACTTTGCAGCTTATCACATGTTGCTGCCTTGTTCAATAAACACTAGGCAAAGAAAAAGAAAGGAGAGGGTCCTCCGGGACCCAGCTCTCCCACGAGAGAACACTTAATAGACTCCTCTCTACTTGCGTTATGCTGTCTCTCTGGCCGGATCCTTTGATATCTTGCAGTAGAGCAGCTGTCAGGTGAAGAGTAAACAGGTTCAAGGCAGAACATAGAACATTCTGACAGACGTCTTTGGAGTTGGGCTATCATCTTGAGATCACAGTATGTTGGAGATTGATCAAATCTTCTAGAACTATAATTTCCCACCTCAGTCTTCAAGGCGCCATATGCACTAGACGTTTCGCTCCACAAGCATTATCATTACCAATTTCTGCAGAACCTTAGTGCAAACACAATATAGTGCATACGCACTGAATGATATAGTCAGCGATATCATTCATTGACGCCATCTTGTTCCCACTCTCTACATGCAGTCATCAACGTCATAGCCAAAACTGAGCTGCATGTACAGACGATGGAGGACAACCTGCGGGAGCAGTATCATTAACGATACTGAGCATACACACTAGACTAGACATATAACAAACGATATGGGTTAGACAGGCCAAAACGAGCGACATCATCTGTAATACCTGGTCCTCATTCGATCGGTCCCTGGCGTATTCGCACCGGGGACCAATGTTTTGGCTGTGCACGTGCGTATATAGTAATATACGCATGTGCAGTGCCGCTGTGCGGACACCTTCGACGACTTGCACAGTCGTCGAGGCGTTTGCACAGAGGGTGCGGGCTGGAGGCGGTCAGGGGGATGGCGGATGAGGGGGTGTCCCCATGAAAACATTAGGTGTTCCCATGGGTGTGCGGGCGGGTGTATGATGTCAAAGGATAGGTCATTCACCGATATAGGTCATTGAAGACTGACTTATATTTATGAACAGGGGAAACTTCATTTGATGAATCGCACGAACGATCGGGATGTTCGTGCGGCAGCGGGCATTCTTTAGAGGGCTGCTAAGCAGCGAGTCAACGTGAATCAGGCCTAGTGTGTTTGGGACTTAAGGGGTAAATATACAAAAGGTCCAAATAATAATAATGATAATAATAATAGGTGATTTTACCAATAGAAACCAATCATATTCTATCATTGCATCCTAAAAAATGATAGACAGAATATGATTGGTTACTATGGGCAACATCACCTCTTTTCATTCTTAGAAGCTTTAGTAAATGTACCACTAACATTGTTTTGGTGATATCCAGGGCTTCAGCACAGATACAGTAGTTACATCAAAATAACCAAGGTTCTAATTAAGTCACCTGTGATCAAGCATGGATATCACAAGAACCTGGAATGAGTTGAAAATATCGTTTCTAGACAGATAAAAATGTAGATATTAAATGTTCCAACCAATCAACTAGTTTACAGGCTGCGTTTGAAAAATGATAGCAACCAATCAGATCTACATCTTCTTCATTTAGCACCTTCTAGAAGATAATATATAGCAGCTGACTGGTTGCTATGGGCAACGTCCCATCTTCAATAGAACTCCAATCTCAGTAAATTTACCGCTATGGGGTATATTCAATTGACGCCGGATCCATTCCGAAATTATTTTGCCGGAATGGATCCTTCATCCATTATTCAATGCAGTGGGCAAATCGGGATGTCAGATTTTCAGACCGATTGATGCTCACCCGTCCCGGGGCGGGGACCCGGTGTGGGCGGCGGTGGGAGCTGGGACGGAGCCTGGACGGGGCCGGGTGAGCTGCTCTCACCTGGTCCAGCGGTGGGTGAGTGCGGCGGGTGGGTACGGGAGTCAGCGGGTGGGTAAACGAGGTTGCGGGTGGCGGCGGACAGGTGAGTGTGGCGGTTGGGTACAGGGTACTGTGCCGTCCTCCCTCCCTTAATCCGGCATTTTTTCATGTCGGATTGAGATTGCTGGAAACATGGCTGTGTTTCCGTCAAAAGCAGGTGGATTAGCAGCTATTCCCTCAATCCACCTGGTTTTTGGCAGGTCGGAACATTTCGACCTGCCGAAAAAAACAGCTAGCATTGAATAGATCGGAACCATCTTCTGACCTATTCATGTCGAAAACTGCCGTCTTTTCGGCAACACGGTTGTTTCTCCACCCAATCAGGCTGATTTATTGTACAAGCGTTACACGTGGGCTTCCTAGGGACTACATTTTGCAAGTTATGTCCGTGGCCATGTGGGATATCTTATATAACACAGTTATATATGCTGTCCCTATAAAAGACACTTAGAAGTAGGCTCCATGGAAAGAATCAGGTTATTCATTAATCAAATGGTAATATACAAAAAAAAAAAAGTCCACGTGCCACTTGCAGTTCTGAGAATCTAAGGTTACATTAGAAATTCGAAATCTATTTAAATTGGCCCAAGTGACTTGTGCCATTATCTGAATTCAGGAATGTGACGTATTTTGTGCTATAATTAACTATGTGGGCCTAATTCATGTTTGTACACCTACTGGAGTCATCGCCAGCTTGTTCACATTCGAAATCTATAGGCAGAAACCAGGAACATCGAGGGTAAGGGTTGGGCTTGTGGCTGCTCAGACTGGACATGCAGATGGCTCATCTTCGCACATGCAAGCTTGAAGTCGATGGCAGATACACACCCGGAAAACAGCCATGACTTACACGGAGGCTGCAATAGAATAAGGCTGATCAAGGCCAGTGCTGACGTCACACATCCTCCCTCCAAACGCCTGGCCACGCCTGCATTTTACTCCCAGAAAACATTGGGTTACCACCCCCCAAACACCAGCTTTCTGTCAATCAGCTTGCGAATGGCCAGCAGGAAGGCCTCTAGCATGTGTGCAACGGGCCGTACGCATGCTTAATCTATCGATAATCGGCCAGGCTGTGAATTCACAGGGAAGGCCCTGAACATGTTCCCTGGCCCATGGTGTGCCCAGCATACACCTCTCTGTGGTGGGCTCCCAGATCAGCCCACATTTTTTTCTTAAACCCCATGTCCTCTACCCCCTCTGTGTTATGCAACTTTGCCATATCTTGCTTCCGTGACCCATTTTGGGGCGGGATTGGGGGTGTCAATGGGTGTAAACCCAATCTGGACCCAATCAAGCAAACTCGCCTTGGTTTCATCCAAATATGTCCAAAAATGTCTGAACGCATACCGGACAAATAGACAAACAACAGACAACAAATATGTTAGAGATTTCTTGGTACTTGTTTCCTAGCACGACGCCACCGATTTTAATTGTATGCAATCGGGTTGCAAAAATAGGGTCAATCGCATAGCATGCAACCAAATTGCATGCGATTGACCCGACCGACTCGATTTTCTACATTGGAACCAATGTTAAATGGTCCCTGAGACCCGATTTTACATTGGCCCCAAAGTTAAATGCCCCCCAGACCCCATTTTTCATTGTATGCCTCCCCATTGTTAACGCCATGCCACGATCAACATGAACCCGATGCGTGGCGAGCGGCGGCGGTATGCGTGGAGTTGATCATATAGAGCGTGGCAAGCGCAGCGAGCCACCGAGCCCGAAGCATGGCAAGCGCAGCGAGCCCCACGATCGGACGCGCATTACTTCAGACGTATTACGCGCTCCCTCGCGGGGCTCGCTATGCTAGCCACGCTTCGGGCTCGGTGTCTCGCTTCGCTCGCCACACTATATATCTTAAACTCCGCACCGACGTGGATAGTGGGGGTATGAAAAGGGCGGAGGACGCGTACCGCTGCCGCTCGCCACGCTTCGGGTTGGCGTTCATCGTGGGGTGGCGTTAACAATGGGGGGCATTTGACATAGAAATTACCCATCAGGGTGGGTATACAATCAAAAATTGGGTTTGGGGGGCTATTTAACATTGGTTCCTATGTAAAATCGGGTCCATTGCATTGGTCGCATTGTATACCATTATAATGGCATACAATGGACCCGATTTTACATAGGAATTTAACATTACATACAATGCTTACAATGTAAAATCGGGTCAGTCACATCAGTCGCATCGCATGCCATTATAATGGCATGCGATGGACCCGATTTTACATTTGTTGGGAAACCTCAAAAAAAGCCCGAAAATTAAGTTAAGGTATGCGATGGGACCCGATGGGCGCCGTACTAGGAAACAAGTACCGATTTATTTTTTGCCCAAGACTTACAGTACACAGCGCTGCGTAGGACATGGAGAAGAGGAGGCCACTGCTGATGTCAGCGGCCCTCCCTTCCAACAGCCGGGCCTCACCTGCATTTTCTGGGAAACTTCCAAAAACCGCCGGCATACCACCCGCAAACGGCCGCTGGCTGTCAATCACCATGCGTACAGACAACGAAGGCAATCCTGCCTGAATTGGGCCCTATGTGCACTTGTGATTTTGACTATGTGCTACTTGGTCTATGGCGAAATATATTACAAGCAACATAGTCAAAATTGCCTTGTCTGCACGGTATCGCACGCTGGGGAAACACTGACGTTTTGACTAACTTTTCATACAGTTTTGACTACATAGTCAGAATTGTTAACCAAAATCTCACTGTGTGTATGCCCCTTAGGACAATGATGTTCTATGTTTCAGTAACAAAACCCACAGATGCTCTAGGTCCTACAGCTTCCAAGGAACACAACCTTGTCATACTAACAGTAATCACTGAGACGGGAATTTGCTAAGACGGGAATTCTGTTGACGATGGGACGTTGCTCTTCGCAACCAACCAGATTCTATTTCTTATTTATTTAGCACGTTCTAGAAGATAATATATAGAATCTAATTGGTTGCTATGGGCAACATCCCATCTTCAATAGAACTCCCATCTTAGTAAATGTACCCCTGATTGGGGTGCCATACTGCCGCCGTGAAACTAAACAAGTACCTCCCAAATTGACAATGGAAACATTTAAGAACTAATGCAGAGATTCTAAAAGGTTCTGTATGCGGTATGCTCAATTAAAATGCGACCTAAGGGTGACGGAAATTAGCTTCTTACAGTCTTAAGGCCCCCATACATTATGCGATTTGGGCCCGATTTCACCCGATTCGGATGAATCGGGCTTTGAAATCATCCCAAATCGCATGTTTTGACACCCTGTCCGACCCGCATCGGATCAGAGTCGGCCAGTCGCACCGGCTGCACATAGGATTTCCTAAATCTTATGTGCAGTCCGGGCAGGGTCAGTGGGTGGCGGACGCAGGGGAACTGCAGGGTGAGCTGACAAATAGTCAGCAGGCGGGGGAAGCCGGTGAGCCGGGCATGGGGAGAGGCTGGGAGCGGACACATAGGCAGCGGGCGGGGGGGCGCCGGTGAACCGGCGAGGGGAATAGGTCACATGCTTGGCAGGAGGATCAGGCAGGCAGCCGCAGCTTCAAGGAAGAAAAATCCCAGGTACTCTTTACTTAGAAGGGCGCCCACGATTTTGATCGTGGGCATCGTTAGTAAAAAATCTCGGGCATCTCGGGCATTGAATGCACTAAAAAATCGGGTGCGATCAACCGACGAGATGCCCGAGATTTCCCATAGGGAACAATGTTAAATGTCTCAATTGACCCAATTTTCCTGTTCAATGCCTCAATTGACCCGATTTTTCCATAGGAAACAATGTTAAATGGGCCACAGAGGCCAAATAGGCACCCTGAAGTGTATAATGGCCACCCGAATTGTTAACGCCACCCCACGATCAACGTCAACCCGATGCGTGGCGAGCGCAGCGAGCCCGCGAGGGGCGGCGGTACGCGTCCTACGACCTTTTCATACCCCCACTATCCACGTCGGCGTGGAGTTGAGAATAGAAAGTGTGGCGAGCGCAGCGAGCCCGAAGCGTGGCGAGCGCAGCGCGCCCCGCGAGGGTACGCGGACAGCTGTGAAGCCCGCGAGGGGACGCGGATACCCCTCTGCGCTGCGCTCGCCACGCTTCGGGCTCGGTGGCTCGCTGCGCTCGCCACACTTTCTATTCTCAACTCCACGCCGACGTGGATAGTGGGGGTATGAAAAGGTCGTAGGACACGTACCGCCGCCCCTCGCGGGCTCGCTGCGCTCGCCACGCTTCGGGTTGACGTTGATCGTGGGGTGGCGTTAACAATTCGGGTGCCCATTATTCACTTCAGGGTGCCTATTTGGCCTCTGTGGCCCATTTAACATTGTTTCCTATGGAAAAATTGGGTCAATTGAGGCATTGAACAGGAAAATCGGGTCAATTGAGACATTTAACATTGTTCCCTATGGGAAATCTCGGGCATCTCGTCTGTCGCATCGCACCTGATTTTTTAGTGCATTCAATGGCCGAGATGGGCGCCCTTCTAAGTAAAGAGTACCAAATCCCAATACAAACGTATGGGCAGCCAGTGGTTGGCTGAGAGAGCTCTCAGCCAATCACTGGCTGCCCATTCGTTTCGATTGGGTTTTTCTTCCTTGAAGCTGCGGCTGCCTGGTCCTCCTGCCGAGCACGTGACCTGTTCCCCTCGCCGGTTCACCGGCGTACCCCCCTCCCGCTGCCTATGTGCCTGCTGAACTCCACTCCCAGCCTCTTCCCACTACTGGGACATCTGTAACGGCACTACTGTGGACATGATATGTAACTGGCACTACTGGGGACATGATATGTAACTGGCACTACTGGGGACATCTGTAACGGCACTACTGTGGACATGATATGTAACTGGCACTACTGGGGACATGATATGTAACTGGCACTACTGGGGACATCTGTAACGGCACTACTGGGGTCATGATATATAACTGGCACTACTAGGGACATCTGTAACGGCACTACTGTGGACATGATATGTAACTGGCACTACTAATATATCAAGCAGGGAAAATAGTCAAGTGGACCAGTAGACAATTTCCCCATAGCAATCAGCTTCTACCTAAAGTTTTATAGAATTTACATCAGCCCCTTAAGGATCTATCTATCAACTGTCAAAGAACCCCACAGGGCCAGTCATCTCATCACCCAAAATATGAAAAGGGTTACCACCAGCAATAACATTGTTATCCAAAGATGGCAATAACATAAAGTCATTGAAAAGTTTTTCAACATTTTTTTATTTTTTCCCTTCTTTTTTTCTCTTTATTTTCTGTTGTTCATGGATCGAGACGCCCAAATCTGAGCTCTCAGTTCCAGTGAGAATGCAGACTCATCTAGTAGGTTAACCCTTACTGCTCCACGTCAGTACTTTGTTGCATAAAATGTGTTAATAAAGGATGTTTATCGCCAGTTTTAACAAATGTATTTAAAAAAAAAAAGAATCACGACTATCACACAAAGAAAGAATCACAACTGTCATAAAAATAAGAATCACAACTGTCACCAACAAAAGAATCACAACTATCACACACAAAAAAGCACAACTATGACAAAAGAGAATCACAACTACTGTATTACACAAAAAAGAATCACAACTGTCACAAAAAAAAGAATACAACTGTCACAAAAAAGAATCACAACTATGGCAAAAAAGAATCCCAGCTATCACAAAAAAGAATTACAACAATCACAAAAAAACTCTACTATCATAAAAATTAGAACCACAACTTCAGGGTTGCCTACTTTCTGGCTGCCCTCTGGCTGCCCTCTTCTGGCTGCCCAGTTCCTTGAGGCAAGGAGGCAGGCCGTTGAAGGGATGAGAAAGGGGCTGGATGGGAGCGGAGCGATGGAGGATCATAATATTTTGGAGGTATGGCCAATGCGATGGCGTCCTCATGGGCACTTTCAGGCATTGCACAGAGGTGGGCAGCGCTAAAAAGGCGCAATTCTAGTCATCTGGTTCAAAGGACCCATCTGCCAAGAAATGGGGGGGGGTTTGTCATGGGAGATGGCCAGGATTCTGGGAGCTATTCCCCCCTTTCCGGGAGGGGGGATCCTTCTCACCTTACCGGGAGGTTAGGCAACCCTGCACCTGTTCCAAAAAAATAATCACGACTATCTCAAGACATATATATTATGCGTGGACAACATACTGTGGCCAATAAAATGTATCACAAGAGCTTTGTGATGTCATAATATAGGCCCTTATTCTGGTTGGTGCGGTAATGGCCGTGTGCGTTCGTGCCGCCGATGTTTTGTGTCTGCGCATGTGCAGAGGCATATCTGCGCATGTGCGAACGGAACGCACGTCCAAATTCCGCATGAAATGTGTACACTACGAACAGGGGGTGGAGAGGGGCGTGTAGGGCTGTTTGGCCGCATTAACATATGCATACGCCCCGCGTTTCATGGGCGTTCCCATGAAAACGCTGGGCGTACGTATGGTAATGCGGCCGTGACGCACGTGTGGGGGGCGGACATATGACATTGCCGGATGTCAGCTGCCCGCCCAGATCCATGCTTTTGCACGGAGAAATGCCCGTGTCGTGTGGGGGGCGGACATATGACATTGCCGGATGTCAGCTGCCCGCCCAGATCCATGCTTTTGCACGGAGAAATGCCCGTGTGGTCTGAGGTTGCGGGAGCTGCCTGGCCACTCGGTCCTGCATTCGATGGTCTGCGACCATCGAATGATGGGGGAGGTTCCCTGAGATGGATGAGGTGTATTCATGAGAAATGCACGTGCGGTCCGTTCGGTCAGCTTCTTACCGCGTACGGACGGAGTTGGCGATCCGTATGGAAGGCGGGGTTTAGAACGCACGGTGCTGGCCGCATATTCGGATCCGGCCGCACCGATCAGAATAAGGGCCATAATGAGGGATCAATCTCACAACCTTTAAGTTCCTTCAATCATACAAAACGGTGGAAAAACACAAGAACCATCCCAATGAGAGATGATCCGGAGCGAGGATTCCTACCTACAGTAACACAGCAATTTCCACTTAATATTAAAGGATAGCAATTTACAATATTTGTTTCTAATCATACCAGAACATGTATTGCCAGAGAGAGTCCCTTTGCAATAAGTAAGAAAAGGGGAGATAAAGGCAGGAGGAGACACTGAGACAGATCTTCAATAAATCTGCCAGTAATATAACTGCCAGGGGGCAAGTGCAGGACTGTGCAATAAAGCAAAAACACAACTTGCTGTAATAACTCTGTGCAACAAGAAATGTCTTATTGTGGTAACCGTTATAACTGCTGCCTTCGGAATCCCGATGGTTGGTTTACTACGTCTAAAGGTGCCCATACACTAGTAAGATTTATCTTCAGATCTTCAGAGTGACAGTTTGTCAGTTTTCCAGCATTTCCAAGCAAATGGTCAACTGTCATCCATTACCAGGTTTTTGTTCCAACCAGACAGATCTGCAGATAAATCTGCGTATGTATGGCCACCTTTAGTTGACTGCCAATAAGTCAACACCATATATGTCGATGTGGTCAGGTGTCGACATTGACAAGAAAATAAAGACAAACATATCAACCTTTTCATGTGTCAAAATTTTGTCACTGAGTCTGTCGACCTTGTGCATGACGACCTAAACTATGTCTTAATATGCTACAATCACTGAGGGAAATTTACAGCCAACTCTGAGGGAAATTTTAAACAGCCAGCCAATCAGCTCCTACCTGCCATGCCACAGATTGTGTTTGAAAAATGTCAGACAGGTGCTGATTGGCTGGCTGTTTATCACTCTTAATTTTATCACTTTCGAAGCTGAGAGAATCTGGCCCAATGTCTATTATCTTCTAGAATGGTGCTAAATAAATAATAAGTAGATTCTGATTGGTTGCCCATAGCAACATCCCATATGGCCAAAAATCTAGCAAGGGGGAAACGGCGTGTGCACGGGGTCAGCTGAATACTGAATATACTGACCCTGTGAGCTGTGACAGTGAGCAGGCAGCACTGCTCCCTGTCGCAGCTCGCCCGCCGCATTGAATATACCCCATTGACTTGAAGTTTGCAGATGTTTGAATGATTCAAGTCATGAAAAGTTAATGTGTCCAGACATGATGCTCAGTCTCCCTCCAGTTCAACTCACAGTGCTCTGCGTCCTGAATACTCCCTGAGTTCCTCTCTTGGCTCTCTCCACCAGGCTACAGCTCTGCATCTTGACTCCTAACAGGAGACAGAATGTACTTAACAATAAGGGCGGGATGTTGTAACATCCGTAGCCCATTATCGCGCCCCTTCGCCGGCCACCGCATTTTTAATAACGGCATATGCTGTAACATATGCTGTTATTAACGCATTGCATTAAGAGCTGTCCCTTGCGAAGCGGTGCCGGCACTGGACTTCCGGGTCTGTGAACCAGGAGTCCATCTGCGCATGCGCAGTGACGCGCCGGCCGCAGGGCATGCTGGGAGGGATCCGTGACGGATCTCTCAAACAGAGCTGCGGTAAGAAGCCCATAGGCTTCTGCAGGGAATCGCCAGCTTTTGCTGGTGATTCCCTCCGCAGCGCTGCCACTGCGGAGGGGGGTTAGAGCATACAGAAATTCAATAAAAAGATAACGGGGGTTTTTACTGCATTTTTGTCTTAAAGAATCGCCCCCTAAATGCAGTAAAGACCCCATTTTCCGGGGGTTTTTTAACCCGCATTTTCAAATGCACTAAAGCTCCTGGGAAAGGCCTGGCTGTGGGGTTTATGCAAGCTCTATGGGCTTCTCTTCATAGCGCTGCTGTGTTAGGAATCTGACACAGATCCCTCCCAGCATGCCCTGTTACAACTACTCTGTGCATGTGTAGTTGGACTTCAACCATCAGTAACAAGGAAGTTTATGAGACAGCTTTGTCTCCTGACTCCTCCCCGAGTCCCTCCATCGGCTCTCTCCTCCAGACTCCAGCTTCGTCTCCTGACTCCTCCCAAATCCCTCTATCGGCTCTCTCTACCAGGCTCCAGCTCTCCATCCTGACTCCTCCCTGAGTCCCTCTATCGGCTCTCTCCACCAGGCTCCAGCTCTGCATCCTGACTCCTCCCCGAGTCCCTCTATCGGCTCTCTCCACCAGGCTCCAGCTCTGCATACTGACTCCTCCCCGAGTCCCTCTATCGGCTCTCTCCACCAGACTCCAGCTTTGTCTCCTGACTCCTCCGCGAGTCCCTCTATCGGCTCTCTCCACCGGGCTCCAGCTCTGCATCCTGACTCCTCCCCGAGTCCCTCTTCCCCTGGAGCTCACTCCTCCAGGCTAATGGTGCTAAGACACTGCCCACAATCCCGAAATCCCGGCAATTTTAGGACCCAATTGTCCGCCCTAAACACACCCCATCTAAACCTAAGTCGTTCTGTTCATTTTACATCTGCTCCAACTGCAGTGAAACAGAGAGAGATGGAATCAATAGGGACTATCATCCTCAAACTGACCATCGTGAATACCAATCTCGTCCTTATGGAAGAGATAGATTTAATAACTATGTCCAAAAAGGGAAGGACCATATAGAATATGGGAGCATGCTAATAAATATGACTCCTTACGAGAGGATTGCCATCACCGGCTTTTTTATCCAACCGACGGGATACCTTCAGACCGAGATAAACCATAAAACAAGAAGAGGGACAAGGGGTGGGATAAGGAGGAAACCAAACCCCAAACGAACTAAGAGGAAAAAGAGAAAAATTAGAGACACACAGGAAAATGTGGCTGAAAAAACAGGCAAAATAAAAATATTCAACCTCAGCAATCACCAGCTTGAGATAGCGGAGATTGCTGTCCTGGAGAAGGGGCTGAAATATGCCCCATCCCTCCCTCTAAATAAGTTCAATACATTTGTTAACCTCAACAAATTTATCAGAAAGCTAAGTTTAAAGAATTTTTTCCTAAACCAGACAGTAGAACCCCCTGAGGAAGACCCCCGTACCCCTTTCAAATCTAAATCAATTTTCAACCTGGCCCATGTAAGGGGTAATTACATTGAAACGTTCCTCCGTCTCGTGTCAGATTACATAAAATAAATGGAACAAAAGGTAGCAAACTGCAATTTAACATTCAAAGAACGGGCCGCTCTAAAAAATCTGAGAGATAACGAGGAAATTGTGGTAAAGCCCACAGATAAAGGTGGGGGGATTGTCATAATGACTAAGGAAAACTATGACAAGGAGATTTATAGACAATTGGAGGATAGTAACACCTATACAAAATTAAGAGGGGACCCCACAAAAAGGATCCTAGAAAAAATCAAAGATCTTTTGACTAGGTACAAAAACAGGGAGGTCCTCACAGAGAAGGAGCACTCCTTCATATTCAACGAGGACCCATCCATTCCAGTCATATACATCCTCCCAAAGGTCCACAAGGATCCCCTGTGCCCCCCCGGGAGACCGATCATTTTGGGTATCGGTTCGATCACAGCAAATTTTTCAGAATATATCGATTACTTTCTGCAGCCGTTAGTCACCCTTAATAAATCCCATCTTAAAGATACTAGGGATATATTGAACAACCTAGGAGGGATTCGATGGGAAGAGGGATATATGCTGATTACAGCAGATGTAAAATCCCTCTACACTATCATTGACCATCGAAATGGGACAGAGGCATTAAAAAAAGCACTAACAAAAAGTTCTTTGGACAAAGATCTCCAGGAGTTTTTATTAGAGGGAGTCCTTTTTATCTTGGAAAACAATTATTTTCTTTTTAATGGTAATTTTTATCTTCAGAACATCGGGACGGCGATGGGCACCAGGTTCGCCCCAAGTTATGCAAATATATTCATGGGGCAGTGGGAGGAGGATTACATCTGGACCCACTGTCCCTTTGGGGCGAACCTGGTGCTCTGGAAACGTTATATCGATGATGTGATTTTTATATGGAAAGGGGGTGAGGTTTTATTAGAAGAATTTTTTAAAATATTTAAATGATAATCCACTCAATATTGAATTCACGTTTGAAAAAGATTTTAAGAAGATACATTTTTTAGATATATCGGTATATATTGAAAATAATGAGGTCCACACAATGAATTTTAGCAAACCCACAGATTCGGGGGCCTACATCCAAGCCAAAAGCTGCCATCACCCGGACTGGCTCAAATCTATCCCTGAGGCGCCTGAGACGAAACTGTACCCAGTTAGAAATATACAGAGATCAGGCAAGCACTATGAAAGAAAAGTTCATATCATCCGGCTATAATGAAAACATCATAGACGGGGTGAGAAACAAAGTGGCAGATCTAGACCGAGTGGATTTACTTAAACCCAGAGACATAGAAGGAAAGGATACCACCAAATTTGGCTGGGCTTTTGTAACGACATATAGCAGTCAATATAAACTATTGGAGAAATCTTTGAAGAAGCACTGGGGCATTTTAAAGAAGGACCCAATTATAGGGGATATTATACTTACACATCCGAAATGCATACATAAAAGAGCCCCCACAATTAAAACTAATTTAGTAAGAAGTGCAGTGCAACCCACAAAACCGATGACAACTATAAAATCAAAAGGTTTCTTTCAGTGTGGGATATGTCTGGGGTGTAGGGCTGTACAAGGACCTCCTTCCAAAATCACAGAGGTCTCTATTAACCAAAAAGACTTTAAAATTAGAGACTTTGTGACGTGCAATAGTAGTAGTGTCGTTTATGCAATCAATTGTAAATGTGGCCTATGGTATATTGGACGCACATCCAGGCCACTGAAAGTGCGCCTGGGTGAACACCTTAGAAATATTAGGAAAGGTGTCACTACCCATGCACTGTCCGAGCATTTCAGAACCCACCATAATTGTAATCCCGATGGTATAGCCAGTTTCGGTACTTGTGTATTTTGGCGGCGCCCATCGCATCGCATACCATAACGCATACGATGGTATGCGATGCGACGCGATATCGTACGATAGTGCACGATGGCATACAATTTTGAAATTGTATGCCATTGTACATGGCATACAATGCCATACGATGTGATGCGATTAAACATTGTATAAGCACCATAATGGGTGTTTATACAATGTTAAGCACCCTAATGGGTGCTTACAATGTTAAATGCACCCCCACGCCACCCCCCCACTATAAACGTGAACCCGAAGCGTGGCGAGCGCAGCGAGGGGCGGCGGTACGCGTCCTACGACCTTTTCATACCCCCACTATCCACGTCGGCGTGGAGTTGAGAATAGAATAGTGTGGCGAGCGCAGCGAGCCACCGAGCCCGAAGCGTGGCGAGCGCAGCGCGCCCCGCGAGGGCACGCGGATACCTGTGAAGCCCGCGAAGGGACGCGTTTACCTGTGAAGGTATCCGCGTCCCATCGCGGGGCTCGCTGCGCTCGCCACGCTTCGGGCTCGGTGGCTCGCTGCGCTCGCCACACTATTCTATTCTCAACTCCACGCCGACGTGGATAGTGGGGGTATGAAAAGGTCGTAGGACGCGTACCGCCGCCCCTCGCGGGCTCGCTGCGCTCGCCACGCTTTGGGTTCACGTTTATAGTGGGGGGGTGGCGTGGGGGTGCATTTAACATTGTAAGCACCCATTAGGGTGCTCAAAAGCACCCTTTAGGGTGCTTATACGATTTTTTATCGTATAGGGGGTCAAAATCGCGTCGCATCGCATGCCATCGGGTACATGGCATGCGATGCGATACGTTCATCATACGACGGACATCGGGGGCGCCGCCAAAATACACAAGTACCCCAATTTCTGCGGTCTAAGACAGATCAAAGAAAATTGGAGACAAAAAGGGTTAGCTAAGCCACTTGCGAAAGCAGAAATGCAAATGATCTACGACAGGGCCATATTCAATAAGAAAAATTTGCCGTGTTTTATGGCGAGTTTGTGCTATTTTCACGTTGGAAGGAGCATTTTGCTCTCCAAAAGTGAACCACCCTATTCAATGTGATATTTTTGACGTCTTTCTAAGTGATTTTCGCCGTGTCTCTCCGTGTAGCAATTCTCCATCTTTTCATGGAGAACTGGAATGTGAACTTTTAAACTAAAAGGTTTTTTTTTTTAATTTTGGTGTAAAAAAATCAGGATTTTTTTTCTGTGAAGGGGCATGTTATTTTTATTCATGTGCTTATAGCACATGAATATATATTTAATTTAAAAATATATATATTTAAAAAAAAAAAAAAATTTTTTACACAGAGCAGCCAGCAGGGGGCTGGAGCTCTCGAGCCGCTCATTAGATATTCATATATTCACTGCACCCGATCATTACATATGCACGATCGGGTGCATTGAATACTGGGTCCCCCGCTGGCTATAGGGGGGGGCAGCTTGTGCTGCCTGGGTCCCGGGGAACCCTCCTCCCCTCCACATATGTTCTGGGGCAGCCAGGGAGACTTTAATCTCCCTGGCTGCCACCGTCCCCCGGCTCCCCGCCAGCTCCCTACCGCGGATGCTCGTCCGCTGCAGGGGTTAAGACTCGCCGCGAGTGGCGGCGAGTCTTAACCACATTGAATAGTGGGAGCAGGAGTGGCAGCGAGCCCTCCGGAACAGGGCGAGTGCATGGCGAGAGAGAATTTTTCTCATTGAATATGGCCCTTAGGCACTTTAATTCCCCACGGGTTAAATTCGGACTTCCAAATAAAATGGTTTTTATAGTTTTTACTGGTATATCTGTTCTTAATGTGGTTTTATCATTTTATATTATTGTTCTCAAATTTCTTTATATATACCACTTTTAGAAGGAATCGGTGATACTACATCATGAGGCTGAAATACATTAACGCAGCAAAACAAATGAACATCCATGTAGATTACATCACCATAGCAAGGCAGAAAGCGGGATGGATCCAGTGGATGAAAGCCGGAAGTGACGTATCAGCTCCCAAAGACACACCTGAAGGGGAGCACGATCGCGGTTACACCCGGAAGGAATGCAGTGGCTGCCGGACGTCCTGCTGCGTCAGGACACGGCGTTTGCCATGGTAACCCTGTCAGCCAATGGTGGCTGAAAGGAAGCCCGTATGCAGGCAAGGGATTATGGGACTTGTAGGAATTTACTAATTAGAATCCAGCCTGACATACGGGATAGGGTATATAAGGAGTTCACTTGCCTCTCACTGGTACACCTTGAAAAAGTCCTTAGGAAAAGGAAGAAACGCGTTGGTGAACTGGGCAACTGAATTCCTCACTGGTTGATGGACGGAGAGAGCCGGGAGACGCTGTGGTACCATCCGAGCATTGTCACATGCGCTTTTGGGACTGTGTTTTGATCAGTTCCCACTACAGCCGGTAATTTCTCGTTGATACCTACATTGAGGATTATTTATGCACTAAAGCAATTTCATCAGTGCTGCATAAGAAGCATATGTTTTTATGAATTGTTTTTATTGTGTATTGATTTTATGTGTGCATTAAAATCAGAAATGTAGATTTAAACGTACTTCACTATTGCACTTTTTGTTTTTCTTGCATGAATCTATTTGGAGGACTCTCTGTAAAAAGGAGTGGAGCGCCTGATAAGTGTGGTTTCTATTTTTTGTATTTTTGGTGCCCATTTTCATGCTAATAAAGCTGAATCAGAAACATAGGGTGAGATTTAATAGGATGAGAGATTCAGAAAGTGAGAGATGTGGTAAGAAATCTCCAATTACACTGCAAAACCAGTTTGATTTTGCAGTGTAAATGATTGCCGCTTTAAGAAAACTGGAGATTTCTTAGCAAATCTCTCACTTTCTGAATCTCTCATCCTATTAAATCTCACCCATAGTGCTGTATAGTAAGTGTTTAACAGATGATGCACCAGGTTTTCCTAATACAGCTCCCTATGCAGATCAGGCTGGATACAATGATGAGCGGAACCCTCATATATCGGTGAAGGGTCTGTCAACACAAGCTTTATAGGCCCAATCACATGGGTGAAAAAACAGATCAAGATTCCATTATATGTGTTTTGGAACTTTCCTAAAATATTGTTTCATGTATTCTTTCCCCATATTTTACACAGGAATTTGTGAATATGAGGATTCTCTTTTAAAGAATTGGACCCACAAACATCAGAAGACCCAATCTTGAAAACAATTACTCACCCAAAGGGAAGTACTTATCTGTATAAGCGCTAAGATATCTCTGTTTGAAATTCTTTTTTGTGCATGTTGTTGGGGGAGGGGTGTCTCCCCATCAAACATTGAGATTGTTTTTGGCTGCTGCGCCGGAAGAAGTGTCTCACTCATTGCTCTTTTCTGTACAATGATGAGCGGAATCTACAAATATTGAAGGCTCAGATTTCTAAATCCTGTTAACACAGAATTAGCATAAGTCATGCATAATAAATGAACTATAAGCGGAGGTTAAAAATTTCCACAAGGTGTTTTGGTGCGCAGCCGGCTATGTCACCTTAGAGCCGGCACAAGACTCAGGTCTGCAAACTATGGGGGTTATTCTGGTTGATTTTCAAACCCCACCTGCGAATATGCATCGCCCCCCCCCCCTTGTGGCGTGTGTTCCCACTGAAGGCTGTGAATGGATGTTTAACATAAACATCCATTTGCAGTGCAGGAGGAACCGCCCACATCACATGTCGATGTGGAAGGTGCGCGCATATAAAAGTGACTTTCAAGTCACTTACATATGCATGCACGATGGGTAGGAAATGGGCGGGCAGCTGACATCTGGAGATGTCAGCTGCCCGCCCCCTGCACCCGCATCACAGATTAATTTGCATGAGAACGCCCAGCATTCCCATTTGCTAGTGGAGCTGCCCGGCTCCGCCCCCCACCCCTGCCGGCTGTGCTGGGTGTGTGTACAATGATGTAGTATAAAAAGGAGCACTTATTAATGCATATAACAAGTATAACAGTAACAATAACAGAACGATTGTGCCAGATGGGCAACATTTACCACTGGAAATTAATAAGCGCAGTTGTAAAAAATAGAATTAGATAATAGCATCTATAATGGGTGCACCCATTTTTCCAATATGTACCCTCTGGGGCCCAGCGATGGCAGTTAGATCCCGTAAAAAGGGGAAATCTTGGCATGCGCCGTAGAGTCATAGGGTCAGATGTACTAAGCTTCAAAAGTGAAAAAATGGAGATTGATAAACAGTCAGCCAATCAGCTCCTACCTGCCATGGTGTTTGAAAAATGTCAGGCAGGAGCTGATTGGTTGGTTGTTTATCACTCTTTGATCACTTTTGAAGCTTAGTGCATCTGGCCCTTAGTGCTCTAGTGTTCAGACTCCACAGCACAGCACTGTGGCTCCTCCACCAATGAGTAAGTAGCACCTGGTGACGCCCTCCTGCCTTAACACTGCCAAGAGGCAGCCAACGCATCTTACAGTAGATCAATCCAGATGCCACTTCTCTCTGCCACCGCTCCTGTTGCGGAGATGAGCACCTTACACAATCAGATTTAACTTTTCATTTATCTGGCACCTTCTAGGAGATACAGCTAGATTCTGAGTGGTTACGTCTCCGCTTCTATAAACCCACACTTTAGTAAATATACCCATTCGACATGTGACTTTAGGACAAAATAAGCTCCGCCTCAATTCCCCTCAAACTCAATTACGATCTGTCAAACTTTGCCAATCGCTGGCCTTATGCACCCAGAAGTTCCAACTTTTTGGTGGAAATCCAACCCTTTAAACGTCTGTTCATTGAGACTGTCCAAATAAAATCAGAACTAACCTTCTACAGCACAGGTTCTCAAACTCGGTCCTCGGGACCCAACGCAGTGCATTTTTTGCAGGTCTCCTCACAGAATCACAAGTGAAATAATTATAAGGTACATTCCGCCAAACACTGTATTGATACTAATAGCATATGTATCATAATATGTTATTAGAACCATAAAGGACAGCTGTACCGATAAGAGCTGATCTTTGCGATCAACTCGGTCAGATGAGCTTCTCCAGGTTGTCTATACATATACCCCACCTCCCGAATTGCTGCTCATTCGCCACCTGTTCATCTTCAAGAATCCCTCCAAATTCCTCGACAACTTTTCTTCCTGGTTTCCTCGCTTCCCTTATTCTGACATTCCTTTCATTATCTTAGGTAAATTCAACATCCCAGAATCATCTGCCTCTAAATCGCGCCCCCCACCTCCCATATTCACTTGGCCTCTCCCAGTGGAACACCTCACCCTCACATGTAAATTAAAGCTTACTTGATCTGGTCTTCACCTACCATTGTGATATTTCTGATTTATCCATCTCCCCTCTTCCCCCTCTCTGACCATCACCTGCTCTTTTAACTTATCTCTCTGCTTCTCCATCTGCTTCTCCTCTTAAAGCTGCCATCACTAAGCGTAACATTGAGTCTATTGACACCAACTCCCTATCCTCCCCGTTCTCTCTCCCACTCTCTCTCTCTCATGCCCAGAACAAACCACTTCCCAATACAATGCATCCCTTACTTCTGATCTTGACTCTGTCGCTGCATCGACCACTATTTACCCTCACAGATTAATACCTAAAAATTGGTACGCCAATTAAGAACCTCAACTCCTCCTTCCAACAGATCTCTCATCCACTTCTCTTTCATTTACATATCTAACCTCTTTTACACTCCTACCCATCCTCTTTGCTCCGATACTGCACACCGCCAATCCTGCATACTGATTACTTCCTCCCAATTCTGCCTCTCACAGGTAATGGTAGTCAGAGAAAGTGGTGGTATCAGGGTTGAAAAAGGGGTGTGGCTTCCTAACAGGCCTTGGAGGAGCCCCTCTGCTGATATTTCACTCTGCATACAGCCTCCAAATACTCTTCCAGCACTGCTGGCTCCTGCTCAGTGACAGAAGCCTAGTGCTGCAGGATAATGCACCTGGCTCCTGTCATTTTGGAGGAGACTGCATTTTGGTGTAATTTCCTATATTGGGAATTTTCTGACAGGGTAGTGGTAATATTAGGGAATGGACAGGGAAAAAAGTAGTAGGCCTACCAATAGTCACTATGCACAGTTCTATTGCACAGAAGCCAGCAGGGAAGTGAGTAGGGCGAAACTCAGGTTAATAGCTCTGAGGCTATAGGCCAGATTCAGAGATGGGTGCGGTTCGTACAGCAACCTTGGATGCAGCTGTTGTGCGAAACTACACAAAAGCCGCAAAAGGCATTTAGTAATAGGGACCTCCAGCATGCTTGTGTGATCCGCTGCTGTGCCCAAAGGTGGAGCGTTGGATCACTTGTGTGAACCTTGGCCATCTGAGTATAATCTGGATTATAAAGGATGCCTGGGCTGCTCATGCTGCTGAGGCTAGGAATCTGTATCCAAAGACATAGACCTGGCCTTGACATAATGGGGACAACCAGTGGTGGTTCTAAAGGTGGAGCTGCAGGGCAGTTCAAAATTCAAATAGGGGAACCACACAACCTGCCAGTGAGTCAGTTTAGAATGGCAGTTGGTGGTAGTTGGTGTGGCTCCTCTACTTACATTTTGAACTGTGCTACAGACCCTCCTCTGGAGCCCTCCCTGGGGACAACGTGCAACTCGTTGTTGAGAATGCTGTTCAGCTCCCTTTAACCCCCTGCCCCTAACTCTGGGGCATGATGAGGTACTCAAGCGGTACTGGGTCCGTCTTCCCATGGAAATTCCATGGCAAGTGTATATGATGCTGAAATCACAAACAGGCAATGGCATACGTAACATCAAGGACAATCTGCAGCGCCTATAGTGCACATATAATTGCAAGCATGTTAGAGAACCCGGGGAGGACTGTTGCACCACCGAAATACGTTTTCTGAAACCTTTGTAAATCTCAGACTTCCTTTCGGAAAGAAAATATTTCTGCATTCACCAAAAAGTCAAACAAGCACTGCACAGACTGCAAAAGCCTTATCTACACAGAAAAGCATGGATTTCTGATGCTTTTTTCGTGTAAGCCGTTGTTGGCCACAGGACAGGTGCTCAATAAACAAAGCGGTGCTTGCAGTATAGTTTGGTCAATGGACCCACGCTGTTACAATTTCCTCTTCCCTCTGCCAGCCACAGGAAACCTGGGCTACACTTTCCAGCCACTAATTCATCTAATTTAAAACAAATGCATCCAAACAAGGGAGACAGCACTTGGCTGGCGAACCATATCTAGGCTTCAAAAACAATTGTTTATCTATCACACAGGAAAAAAGGTCCATGGGATTTCTCTGTAAAGTACCATTCGGCGCTCTATAAATCTCTAGGGGATGCTGTGGAGTGCAGTGCGGGGGTACCCCATTAAGCCTGTCTTTGCTGGATGTCATTACACTGCAGTGGGTGGGAAGAAACTGTCATCAGCATCCATTCTAGCTGGCTTTGGGTGTATCAAATTCCGATTTCTGCCTATATCTACTTTAGCCTCTGTCTCTCTGGGGGTTTAGACTCTCCAGATAAAAATACTCAAATGAACGACAATCCACTCGCCATGGAGATTGTAAGATTGCTCTGCCTGAGCCAGTTAAGAGACACCTGCAGGTTGCTAAGTGTCTCGGTTCTTGGCACTTTAAAAACAGAGTGGGAGGGGGTCTAAAAACTTGATTAGAGAATCTTACTGTCATGAAGAGACATTCTACTGTCTATATACAGTATATATACAGTATATATATACATACATACACAAGTAAAAAGATCACACACACACACATATATATATATACATATATATATATTCACATTTAAAATATAGTTTATATAATATATACTGTACTATGTCATAATAATATTATTAATAATAATAATAACAATAATATAAACATATAAACTAGACTCACAACAGCAGGCCACATGCATAATTTATAAATATAAATATATCTATCTAGATAGATAGATAGATATAGATATAGATATACATATCTCTGAGGGTGCTAGTGTCAAAAGGATTCAGGTTGACATTCAATGAAAATAATCATTTAAAAAAATGTTTTTGATTTATAGGTTTAAAATGTGACCGTTTCAGTGTCCTTGCATGTAGACAATGATCTGCCAGAATTCATATACATATACAGCTAAGAGCACATCATTAAGATGGTGAAACCCAACGTGTTTCGTCAATCATGACTTCATCAGGGGTAACAGTACTTGGAAATGGATTGACCTACAGTAGCTGAAGTAGGAGTTCTTAATTATTACGAAGCGATTGGAAATATATCAGTGGATGAAAGAGCTTTAGAACAGGTGGTGGATTAAGAGTCCTCTGCAACCTTAGTTTCTATAGAAGCTCGACATGTAGGGTGAGATTTAATAGGATGAGATTTAATAGGATGAGAGATTCAGAAAGTGAGAGATTTGGTAAGAAATTTCCAGTTTTTTTAAAGCGGCAATCATTTACACTGCAAAATCAAACTAGTTTTGCAGTGTAAATGATTGCCGCTTTAAAAAAACTGGAGATTTCTTACCAAATATCACACTTTCTGAATCTCTCATCCTATTAAATCTCACACACAGTGTTAAATAGGTAGCAGTGCTCACATCTAGGCTCCCAGCACAGGATTGCTCCTGTGCTGGGAGCCTAGATGTGAGCACTGCTGCCTATTTAACAATTCCCAGATGCTACCGGCTACAATGACAGTAATCACAGCACACTTGTAAATCCAATGTAATATATGCAGCGTTGTTGTCGTATACAAACAGCCAAAGTTATTGCAAAAAGATACCTTAGGCTTAGGATACCTTAGGATACATTAGGCTACATAGCAGATCATTATCTCTGATGCCATTCGCTCAGCTGCATTCCTACAGTACAGTATATAGGTAACTAATGTGAGATGGATCAAGGTGAGTGGAATTATAGGTAAGTGCTGTCTGTAATCACAGATACGCTGCACATTGTGGTTTATAGCAAATACCAGTAGTTCCCAAACTCATTTATCACATCGACAGTGCAGGTTTTAAGGATGTCATGATTAAGACCAAGTGAACTATTAATAGTCAGTTTCATTATATAACCTATGCACAAGCAGGGATATCCTGACGAACCCTACACTGTCACGGTGGCTTGAGAATTGAGTTTGGGAAAACCCTTTTACTGGGGACATTGTTCAGTACATAGCACTGATTCCCTGCCAGTTAGGTGTCCTTGATTCTTGTTAGTAACCCGCAGAGGATGACCCCAGTGTCTGTGATCAGACAGCATGCCACTGACCTCAATCTGTTACTGGACATTGATATACAGTAGCATATGAAGGGGTTACAGTATATTCACCTCCACCATACTTACTGAGTTGTTACTGTTCTCTCTCCTATATTCCACGAACACCTACAAATAATATACAACTGATGGCAAAGCAATAGGCTGACCTATACCTTACAGAGTGCAAACTGCAGACAGGTACATTGATCTGAGGCTTTCAGGATGAGTTGGAGAACATGCCAATTCTGCTGGGGGCTTACAACTCCACACAACAGATGGAGAGCCCCAACTCTACTGCCTCTGCCATAGAGTGTGTGTAATATATCTAATATATATAGTATACATATATTTATATATATATATATATATATATATATATATATATATATATATATATATATATATACACACACACACACACACAGTATATAATTAGCCAGTGGCACAAATCACCCATGCCCACGTCAGGCACACACCTTGCTAGCCCAATAGAAAACTTTGGCCGGTCACTAATATACCTACCCCCAAACAATACAGCACAGCACAGCGAGCGCAGAACATCGCTAGATCGCATACCACCGCCGCGGTAATACCGATCGCCGTGACCTTGGCAGTCGTTAACAGCAGCAATGAGAAATTGCGGCGACTTACTTCCCCAGTTCCTCGAACAGCTGGTACTCTTCGCTGAAGCGCGTGCAGGTGATAGTAGCCATGCCGGGACCACGCTGCGACCGACCCCCTTTGGGCGATGTTCAACAGAGGTGGCGTGGAGGTGTCAGAAGTGGGTCGGTTGTCTTCGCGACTGCACCGCCGGCGGTTATCCTATCGCCTCTTCTGGATGCTGAATGGAGCAACGGTTCCTGCTTCTTCCGAACGTTCAAATGCCTGATCGCTGCTCTCTCTCTTCCCCCCACGTATCCTTCTCCCCGAGCAGCCTCTGATTCGTCTTCTCGCTTCTCTCCCCTGCCCCTTTCTCACTTGGACAAGTGCTCCGCCTCTCCGTGCACTTATATAGGAATGTATTATTAATCTATCGCAGAGATCTTCCCTGATGTTGGTTTTATAGCATCACCACCTCTCCAGCCTGCTCTCCCTGCCTATGTATCCTGTCTGCCTCCCTTCGCTTGCCCCCTGTCCTGTTCTGCCTGGTACTGCGCTGTGTCTTGCTCTGCTCCCTGCTGCTGATGCTGATGCTGCTGCTATCTTGAAGGTGAGGGAGGCAGGAATCTCTGACTGACAAAGCCTGCGGGTATGCATGAAGCCAATCTGTCCTCCCAACCGTCAGCATCCACATCTCCACGGCAACCACCCTTTTAAACGCCCTAACTCTGTTGCCTAGGCAACTGCTTCCCAAACATCTGCCCCCCCCCCCCCCCCCTCCACCCCCCCCCCCCCCCCCCCCCAAACACACACACACACTGTTCCTGAGTTTAAAAAAATACATCCTGAATATTGGACAACATGAAATAAGTGCAGAGCCCAATTGCCAGAGGTAGCAGAACATACAGGCGCTGTACAGTATCCTATTGGGGTTCCTGGACAGTGACCCCCGATCCATTTTGGCTGATGGGTCGCCATGGTAACTACAGTTACAGAGTTATTCTGGCTGATGGGTCGCCATGGTAACGACAGTTACAGAGATGGTCCCCAGGAAGGCAAGATGTTGTCACCAAGGCAACCCAGATTGATACCTTGCAATAGACAGGTATCAAATGTGTTCCCCGGCAACATTCTTTTATTTATTTCTTTTCTGTCTTCCTGCTAAGTTAATTGTTCAAAAGATGATGGTTGAGGCATTAAATGTCATTGTAGCGTTCATAAGCAACAAAAGACTTTTACATCCTTATCAGCACAATTAAAAAAAAAGCAATGCAGCTATTTAACTGTTCATAGTTAAAGTACTATTTGGACAGAACAGATGTCCAGTTTAGTGCAGAAGCCTTATAATATACAAGTTGGATGTATTGTATCATTGTAACAATTCATATGGTGTACAGCAGGGAGAGAAACAATTGATAATTCCGTTTCCAGATGTTAATGAGTCTCATTACGAAGAACATGGCTGACATTTATATCTGTTGTTTAAAAGTCATAAATAGTTCAAACAAAGGCCCTTATTCTGATTGAGTCAAACAGCTGCGTGTACGGACAGACGGCCGATGTTTTGTGTTTGCGTTTCTGCGCATGTGCGAACACCTCGCACGTCCGAACACGGCGTGAATTCCGTGCAGAAAACGATCGGTCAGAACCATCCGAGCAGAGGGTGGAGAGGGGCGTGAAGGGCTGTTTGGGCTCATTACCATATGCGTACGCCCCACGTTTCATGGGCGTTCCCTTGAAAACGCTGGGCGGACCTCTAGTAATCCGGCCATGACGCACGTGTGGGGGGCGTAG
The DNA here is from genome assembly GCF_055691185.1 of Crinia signifera. NCBI lineage: Eukaryota > Metazoa > Chordata > Amphibia > Anura > Myobatrachidae > Crinia > Crinia signifera. Next base: position 34,602,278 of record NC_139220.1, read on the forward strand.
AGCTGACATAGCCGGATGCCAGCTGCCCGCCCATATCCCTGCTTTCACACGGAAAAATGTCCGAGTGGTCTGGAGCATTCGGAGCTGCCTGACCGCTTGGTCCATCATTCGATGGTTGGCGACCATCGGAGAATGGGGGAGGTTCCCACAGATGGGGGATGTGTTCACATAAAACATCCACTCGCGGTCCATTCGCTCTGAGTCTTCCCGCATTCGGAGGCCGTGAGCGATCTGTACGGTAGGCGGGGCTAAGAACACTCGGTGGCTGGCTGAAATACGCATCCGTCCGATTCAGCCAGAATAAGGCCCAAAGTGTAACTGTTCCAATTTCCTTTCTCAGAGTCTATCCATTGCCATCAAACTCTGATATCAGTGCCGCACGAGGTATATGGTGTCTCATGCCTCGGTCAGTGAGGCATGAGGTATGGACGTGTCTCACATCTCAGCCATAGCTATGTGCCAATAAATTCGTAGCTAGCTGTCTCATGCTTTTTTGAGTCACCCAACAAAATAGCTGCTAAAACTGTGTGTAGGCGACGAGCATATTTTAATCATGGACACTGATGTCTGGTCTCTTTGTTTCAAGAATTTATTATTCGCTCCAGTTTATCAACCTTCTTACATTGCTCTAATTAAAGGTAATGTGCCACATAAACACAATGGAACAAACTTATAGGGGGATATCCAATCCGTGACCCTGTCCCGTTCTCAGCCTGCTTGACGTGAAATCGGCAGGCAGGATTCAATGTCCCGCCTGCTGAATGCCGAAAAGGGTGTGTGGCCAGGAGACATCGTCGAGCTGTGGCCGGTAGCTCGACAAGACACGGCCGTTCTCGGCAGAACGGGCCTGACTGCTTGGCCCGTTCTGCAGAGATCCCTGTCCAATGCTGTTGGGAAAGACAGCATTGAATAGGGCCCCGACGGGTGAAATAGCGGCGGGAGATTGAATACCCCCGTTTATCTTAAACACTGCTTAGCGAGTCCTGAAATGCCGCCCGCCTACTGGGCGAACATCCCCCGCCACCAAATCCCCTCGGTACGCGAACACACCCCCTTGCATGCGGCTAAAGGGGAGAGAAATTATTTGATGGTCGCCGTGAACTATCTTTTATTTTCATCGGCCCGCCCACGTTCCCATGGGTCGTTCCCGTGATGCGGCCACCTGCACGCCCCCTCCCTCTCCTGTGAACCAATCAGTAATGAATCAGAATAGAAACCAAAAAATGAACAGCGCACTAGTGATGAGAATCGAAGAAATTCATAAAATACATGTGTTAAAACTGGAATTGATGTATTGCACAATTGATAACAAATGGGTATATGATATGGGGGTCCCCCTGCAGTTGGAATAAAGCTGGAGAGTCCGTTCCTATGTTCCCCTGGACAAAATTTGTATGGAATATAGTTACCACCCTTGATGGATGTGAGGATGTCCTCGTCCGAGTGTCCACTAATCGGCCCAAGTTGGCACAAATAACCGATGGTGGAAAGATGACAACGTGCTCGGATGCTCCAAAGGATGGAAATGGATGGTGAATTACCAGATGCTTGTCCTTTAATGGAGACACGAGAAGACAATGTCCTGTGGTGGTATTTGTAAATCCAGGGGATGGTTCGGGCTGCAATTCAAGGTTTTGTGGGCAAATAAGAGGGGTGAGGGGTTCCCCAGTAGCTCCCTGATGCGTTTCACCACTCCTGGTGGCTTTATCAAAGGTGGGTAATGAATCAGACCCAGTGATTGTTCCTTCATTATTATTTCTCCAGTGTGTATGGGTGATTTGGGCTGAAGGGGATGTTGGAACGACTCCCTGTCGCTCCATTGTGTACCCGGCTTTAAGTTTAGCTCTGCCCAGCTATAAGCAGGGTACACACTATCGACAGGAACCATTGGGGTGCCGGCATCGGCAAGTGCGTACATTTACCGTTGTTGGATGCGATAAGCGATGGGGAGGCAGAAATTCTGCAGCATGGCTCTTTCTAGCGATATCCTCCATTGTCCTGCATCTACAGATGACAGGGGATGTCTCTGACGAGTGCGCATCCTCAGCGACATTGTGAATGCACATTGGATGATATTTCAATTTTGCAGAGTCCATGGGAATCTGTCAAATCGTTTAAACTGTCGTCTAGTGTGTACTGAACTTTAGACTGCCAGACCGTGCAACCAACACTGAGGTTGCTGCTTCAAAGCTGCTACAGTGCTCATGTAAGCATATCAAAATCAACTGGAATATAAAGGATTTTGAGTGACAGATACACAGGAAGGTTCAATGACCTGCAACCTGGAGGGGGATGGGGGGTGGGAGAGATCCAAAAGGTAGAAGAACATGCACAAACGTCCACCAGCACACATCGCCGGAATTCACATTGTTATTATGCATTAACATATGTGATTATTTCAACGTACGAGCTGTCATTTGTGATGCGACTCCATCGCTGGACTTCCGGGTATGAGACCCGGGAGTCCCTCTGTGCATGCGCAAAATGACGGTGTCAGCCGCCGGGCATGCCGGGAGGGATCCCTCAATCTTCGCTGCGAAAAGAAACCCGCAGGCTTCTATAATTTTATTTTGATTTATTTACAGTTTTTTATATCGTGCAGTAGAATCCGTTGCGCTTTACAAATGTTGACAACACTGAAAGAACAAACTGGGTAACAACAGACAGACATAGAAGTTGGAGGTCCTTGCTGCAAGCTTACAATCTATCGGGACATAGGAGGGAAACACAAGGACGGGCACCAGTAATAGCATAGCAGTCTGACCAAGTTGCAGGTCCAGAAGGGAAGCTATATAATACATAGGTGCCTCAGAGGTTTAGGTGGGTGATACCTAAATATGATAGGCTTGCCTGAAGAGGTGAGTTTTCAGTGAACGCTTGAAAGTTTGGAGGCTAGTGGAGAGTCTTATTGTGCATGGAAGGGCATTCCATAGGATGGGAGCAGCCCGATGAAAGTCCTGTAATAGTGAATGGGAGCTAGTGATCCGTGCAGAGGAGAGACGCAGATCTTGTGCAGAGCGGAGTGGCCGAGATGGGAGATATTTTGTGATAAGTAAAGAGATATATGCTGGTGCAGTATGGTTAATAGCTTTACATGTGAGTCAAAGTATTTTGTATTAACTACGGTAGAATACGGGCAACCAATGGAGGGACTGGCAGAGCGGATCAGCAAAAGATGAACGTGTGACTAGGAAGATCAGCCTTGCAGCTGATAGATAGATTGCAGTGGTGAGAGTCTGTTCTTGGGAAGACCAATGAGGAGACTATTGCAATAATCAATGCGAGAGATAATGAGTGCATGGATTAGTGTTTTAGCAGGGTCGTGTGTAAGATAGGCTCGTATCTTGGATATGTTTTTTAGATGCATGTAACATGATTTTAAGACAGACTGAATGTGAGGAACAAAGGACAGTTCAGAGTCGAGGGTGAGCCCTAGGCAGCGAGCTTGTGGGGTAGGGTAGATTGTCAACAGTTATGGAAATATCAGGATGGTAACTGCTCCTGGCTGGTGGGAATATAATTAGTGTTGGAAATGTTAAGTTTGAGGTGGCGAGAAGACATCCAACATGACATGGCAGAGAGGCATTCAGAGACTCGGCCCAAAACCACTGGTGACAACTCTGAGGTTGATAGATAGATTTGAGTATCACCCGCATATAAGTGATACTGAAATCCGAAAGAGCTGATTAGTTTGCCAAGAGATGAGGTATAGATTGAGAAGAGCAGAGGACCTAAGACTGAGTCTTGTGGAACTCCAACTGACAGAGCTAGTGATATATAGGGTAATGTCAGCTTTTGCTAGCGTTACTCTACATTGGGAAAACCAGAAGATCAGGTTTTAGTGCATGGGGAAATGCAGTAACAAAAAAACCCGAAGACTGTGTTTTTACAACATTTTCTCTTTAGTGCATCTCTCCCTCAGAGAGAAATACACTGTGGAGGAAATAAAGGGGAAATTACAGTGATGAATAGCAGTTCTGTAACTAAGGGCCTTATTCTAGTTCACTCTTTCTGACAAAATCCTTCTTAGATGGACAACACCATGTGCACTGCAGGTGGGGCAGATGTAACATGTGCAGAGAGAGTTAGATTTGGGCGAGTTATTTTGTTTCTGTGCAGGGAAAATACTGGCTGCTTTATTTTTACACTGCAATATAGATCTCACTTTGAAGTAAAACTCCACCTAAATCTAACTATCTCTGCACATGTTACATCTGCCCCACCTGCAGTGCACATGGTGTTGTCCATCTAAGAAGGATTTTGTCAGAAAGAGTAAACTAGAATAACCCCCTAAGTGTGAGTGCAGAGACTAAGGGCGAGATGTATCAAATGGAAAATGCGGTTAAACCCCGGTTTTACCGCATTTTCCAATGTATCAAAAATGATACCGCACTGAAGGGTATCGCCACCTCTGGGTGGTGATACCCTATAGAAGCCTATGGGCTTCTTTTCGCCGCCCGCCGACGCAAACCACCGCCTCGCCGACCCCCCCTCTGGCTTACCTTCCTGAAAGTAAGGAAAGAAGGTAAACCCCTCCTCCCCCTAGTGAAGCAGCCGGACATCCTTCCGGCTGCAGGGGTAAGGAGGAGGCGCCGGGGACAGCATGCTTAGCTGTCCCCGGCGTGAGGGGAGAGCGTGGTGGCAGGGAGATGACGGAGACCCACAGTACAGGTATCGCGGGGGCGCCTCCGTCACCGCACCGTGATGCCAGCCGCATATGTTAGTACATATGCGGCAGCATCGCGGCGGGGGGGGGGGGGGGGCGGCGAAGGGCGGCGATGTATTTTAATACATCCCTCCCTAAGAGCTTACAGTGGTCCAGGAGAAGTTATGGAACTCATTTCTCCGGGCTGTGGTGAAGTTGGAGCTGGTTACCCCTACCATTCCCCCGATGTCGTCCCCCCCCCACACACACACACATACACACATACACACATACACACTTTAACCCCTGCTGTCGCCTACCCCATTACTTGTGCTTCTGATTTGCCGGGTGCATGGAACAGCACCCTGGAGCTAGTAGCTCGGCAGTGGTGCCCCTACAGCGGCCTGAGTTTCTGGGTGCTGGTGCCCCCGCCCCCTTTGTGTGATGTCACATGTAAAAGTGGCGGTGCCAGCACAAGAGGGCTCATGAATAGTGATTCCTTGGTCCACTTATTTTTTTTATATTGTTCTCAAGCAGGTGCACTTTTATTACAAGTTAATATATTTGGTAAACTTCCCTCTTTAAACAATCTGTCCTTGGTCAATGGCCATGCCACACACTGCCATCTAATTGTGAGGGTTGGGGGTGTTTGATCATTTACTTTAACTACTTTCAGGACGTCCTCTTTTGTGCCAGGAGAATGGGTCCGATTCAGACCTGATTACTGGGCTGCGAGTGTTCTGATCAGGTAAATGCTACCCCATACCTCCCCACGCACGCAAAAGCCTGCCCATGTGCATGGCTGCAAATACATTTGCAGCCGTGTACACAGAGGGAAATTCATTCATAATCACCCTCCATCAAATGGATTTCCCCCCTGTACGCAGCCGAACAGGGGGGGGAAATCCCTGACTTGGTTTTGGATTTCAGTACAAATCAGTTTCATCAGAAGTCGATGTTACAGTCCAGCTACTGTACCTGTTCAGCTTGTGACGGGGTATGGCAATGACATTCCACCTCTGAATCCCCGAGTGCTGCCTAATACAGAGCACAGCAGCTGCAGTGAATGGAAATAGTTTACAACTTACAAACATCTCATGACATTGAGCATTCTGTTGCCATGGAAACAGGCGTTATCTTATAGAAGCGTAGAGCAGAGGTACTGAACTGGTGAGGGCCGTGGTGGGAGATTACTGTAGGCTTAAGGGGAGGATGCCATACTCATACCCGCGCCCACAAGGTTTCTCCAGTTACCCTTACCCACCTTCAGTTTAATGTAGCAGTGTGCTGGGATTGAGGGTGGATTATGATCTTTGGCTATAAGAAATGCCATCATATGCTCAACCAATCTATGGTATCATGATACAATATCCACCCCAACAAAAGGAACCCACTACTATGAATCAATGCCCCAGCCAGGACTCAGGGATATTTGTTATGAGGTGCAGAGGTGAAGTCACTGGTTGCTAAGGAACGGATAACCTGCATTCTAATGAATATACATTAATTCACGCAAGGCTTTTAATCGCATCCGTGGGAACTCCCAGCGTTTCATGGACGTTACATCCATTCGCAACCATGCAGGGGAATGGGGGCGGCAGCATATGCAAACGGTGGGCGGGTGAAAAATGACACCCAGAATAACCCCCTAAATGCATGTATAATAATGTGTTTTAACATATTCAGTGCGCTTTGTGCAGTTGGAGAATGATGGGAACGCATGAATGATGCACTTATGAGGCAAGAAAACTTACAAGGTCGACAGGTCATTAGGTTGCCACAAGCATTAGGTCGACATGGTCTAGGTTGACAGTCAAAAGGTCGATATGGTTTTTTTTACTGTTTTTTGAGCCGACATGTGCCGACAGGCGGTATTTCATGCCCCACCATCCACTAGGGCGTGGTGGGAGAACAAAAGAGTGTGCCGAGCGCAGCGAGGGGACGTGGGGGACTTAATCCTGTGTCCATGTCGACTGTGTCGACATTTGGGTTAAAAAAAGTGAAAAACCCCATGTCGACCTTTTGAATGTCAATCTAGACCATGTCGACCGAATGCTTGTGTAGACCTAATGACCTGTCGACCTTGTCCCATGTCGACCTAGTCCCATGTCGACATTGCAGTATGTCGACCTAGTGGTGTCCACCTAATGACTGTCAACCATCCTTACCCCACAGGAGTGACCTCTAGAAGACTTTCCAATATACCGGCAGCACCATTCATCTGAGAGATCCGAGGACGCTCCGGTTCTCCCTCTTCTATATACACGGTAAATACCCATTCATATTTCCAGCTGCAGAACAGGTTCTCCTGTTCTTAAGAACTATCAGAAGTACTCTGATATTATGTACAGTGGAACCATACCCATACCCTCAAACATGACCCATTCCATTAGGTACAAAATTCTCTGTTTCTGGACTTCCCTGCCAGTGGCAGTTGCAGATGTGAGGCTGCAGCACAGTCCAATATTCAAAGAGGGGAGCCACACCTACTGCCACCCCAAACATCACTGTCCTGGACTCACTGACAGTTGATGTGACCCCCCTCTTTGAATTTTGGACTGTGCAGGAGCCCCACCTCTGTAATTGCCACTGGTAAGGAAGTCCAGGAACAGAGCATTTTGTACCTAATGGAATGGGTCATGTTGGAGGGTATGCATACCATAACTCAATGTGAGTATATTGGTGAATGCTCCCAATTATTATATTTATTTTATTTGTTTATAATTGTCATTGTGTATAAACACAAGATTGTTTTTATAAATGCAACAAATATCGTTATATTTTACCATATTTATTTTGTACATTTCTGTGGCAGATCCATAATCCACTCACTCACCTGCGCAGCTATTCATTTCGTTTCTAACAATTGGCAAGGGGACTATGTAAAAACCGGACCCGGACAATACCCCGGACTGGACACTACAAGCTCCAGACTGCAGATTTTGATGTCGGTCCGGCGGTCCAGGGTCTTGTCTGGGTCCGGTTTTTACCCATACCTATCGGCAAGTTTGTTGATTAGATGCAGCGAGATAGCGCAGGTATATGTAACCAATATCTCTGAATTCTATTATCATGTAGTGTTCAAGATTGGTTACTAATACTACTCAGTGTGCTGGGGGAACCAATGTCTTGTGTTACTTCAGTATTTAACCCCTCCCTCATGCACCTGGGAAATGCTACTGAACTAATTGAGCATCTACCACTATCTGTATGTATGTTGTTAGAGGCAGAAGGGAGCTCATATTAGGCGGAGATGCAGGTCCTGATATGCCACATGGAGTAGTCTGGGGTTGCTCCAAGGTAGGTAGCTCTTAGTTTGGATATATCAAGTAAGGAGCCATTATCATGTGGCTCCTTGCTGGTTAATCGTAGACCTAATTTAGGGTAACAGTGGTGTGGGGTGTGGTGCCCCTGGACTGGTTGGGCTGGGTGGCTTTAGTGCGGCATGCCCTTACATTCTATTAACACTTTCCCCTCACAAACACTATCTCTCTCTTATTTTAATTACATTTCATTTATCTCTCTCTCTCTTTATATAGCTTCGGCTTCCTATCACTAATTATGAACACTATAGTATCTCACTGGCGTGCTGCTCTGGGCTTCCTAGCTTATGATAGTTTTTGGGGTGCCGCACCCTGCACCTAGATATAGCGCTGGGGACCCCCAATATACAGAGAAGCCTTGACAATGGCTTGGGGGCATATCATACACCTGCGCAGGTATATGTAACCAATATCTCTGAATTCTATGATCATGTAGTGTTCTAGATTGGTTACTAATACTATTCAGTGAGCTGGGGGAACCAATGTCTTGTTACTTACTCAGTATTAACCCCTCCCTTATGCACCTGAGTAATATTACTGAACTAATTGAGCATCTATTGTCATGATTGGATGCCATCTTACTGAACTAATTGAGCATCTACCACTATCTGTATGTAAGCTGCAGCGAGAGATTGACTGGATTTACTCAATTTGCTTCAACACCCCTCCAGCGCTAAGAGTTCTCTCTCCTCTTGTTTTCCATGGGAGTGGGCTGAGCCTGTAGGCCAGTGGTTCCCAACCTGTGGTACGCGTACCCCTGGGGGTACGCGTCCACACGCTCGGGGGTACGCGACGGCCCGGCCTGTAATGGCAGCCACGGCAATCAGACAGGTTGCTGGAGGGGAGGAGAGTGCATTGCGCATCTCTCCTACCCCTCATTGTGCTTCCCTGTGACTGGCCGCCCGTCCGCCAATCAATCAGAGCTTGCGGGCCGGCAGCCAATCAGGAGCCGGCCTGCGAACTTTGATTGGCGGGCAGCCCAGTCACAGTGAAGGGAAGGAGAGATACGCAGTGTGCTGTACTCTCCTTCCCTGAGAGAAGCAGCGGCGGCAGCTACATGGCAGGGGGACACTGGACTGTCCTCTCCCCAGCAGCAGCGTAAATGGCGAGTGTGCTGCTGCTGGGAAATACTATGGGGGCATTGCTGGCACTGTGGGGGCATATTTATTGCTGGCACTGTGGGGGCATTGCTGGCACTGTGGGGCATACTTGTTACTGGCACTGCGTGCATACAGATACATGTGCCCAAAAGTGAATAATGACACAGCGGCTTTTGCCCTGCAGGCCCCCCAAAGTCGCACGCAGCGCCTAATTTCCAACAATTGTTCTCAGGTACGTGTGACAAATCAGTAATAATGGGCCTGGAAATATGGACTACGACTAAAATAGTCTTTCTTTAAGTTTTGTGCTTACTGAAAGAGCCTCAGCGCAGACTTTGTGTATGTCCGCAGGGAACTAAGCACAGAGCAGCCGGCTTCACACCAAGCAAATATGTTCATATTAACAAAGCCTCACAGAGTATATTTTGCCAGTTCCGTACAAACAAACGATGCGGAAAATAGAACAAATTACAATACTCAGTATCTATAGTCAAAATGCTGGAAAACTTTCCCTTCCATTGTGTCTCACGTCAATACTTATCCCCCACGGACCTGTTGCTCACATTCTATGCAGAGTGAAGTATTATAATTTCCTCATTTATATGCCTGTTTTCCCAAACGCTCGCTGCAGTGAAAGCACCAGATGCTGGAACCGCCAGGTTTTGGATCTGTTGTACATGTACTCATATGTTTGCTATCTCTACCTCGTACATTTTATTACAGATCATTTTTGGGAATTGTATTATTCATCCTAGCAAGCGCTCGGTATTTCTGGCACTGCCCAACGTTTCCAGTTCATTTAAACCAGTAAGGTATTAACCTTTGAAGAACTCTGGGTATAGAAACACAAGTTTCATCCCGTTGTAATGTGGTTGGGAGGGGATGGGATGGGTCAAGGGTGGCCAACCAATCAGAGGCAATGAGCCCAAAAATATGTTATGGTAAGACAAAGAGCCGATGCCGTGCAGAAAATTGGCGTGGCCTAGCTCCCACTAGGCCACGCCCCATTTTTTTAATTGGTTGTGGTCTAACTGGTACAAGGCCATGCCCCATTTTTGCGTTCATGTCTTTAGAATGAACTTTGTGTCAAACCGTAGTGTTTAGATAGGCGGGGGGTGAGACAAGCACATTGAAAATTCACAATTTACGTGATCTTCCCAATATAATAAACTTTATTAACTTGACACTTTGCTGTCATTTTTTTATTAGTGGGACATTTGATCATCCTTGGTTTTCATACATTTTTTAAAAATTCTGTCTCGTATGCGAAGCTGCTCGCAGTAATTCTCTCACATGTGTCTTTAAGAACGGATCAAAGTTATGATTTCACCTATTTTAGCATTGAAAATAACGACTCGCAAAATGTAAGTACACAGCCCCCACACCCGCTCCTCTATGCAGCCAAAGACCTGCTCTGACATCTGACCACTGCAACCGCTCTGCTGTCGAGCCGCCGCACCCAGCCTCTCCCCTCGTGGCCTCTGTTCCCTCTTCCTGATGCTGGGTACAGCATGCTCTTCGTACGATGTGACGTTATGACATCACGTCCAGTACACAGCAAAGTAGTACACAGTCAGAGGAGGCAAGTGTCAGTGCCGCAGGTGCGGGAGCCACATCTCAATAAGAAAAGAGACACATGCAGCTCAATGGCCACAGGTTGGCCACCCCTGGTATAATGTGTATGGGCCTTTACTGTTCTTCTGTGATTCATGCACTTTTTGAATAAACACGTTGAGTCGCAGCCAAGTACCTTTTCTATTAATGGCCCAATCGCAATAGAACTCCCTCCTTTTAAGCTAACGCTCACTTAACTTTCCATTCCTTGCCAAACCCTCTCCTTGCCATTTAGCCACCCACTCGCCTTCTACTGTGTAACCTATATCTAATTCCTTATACTGATATGGAACTAAAGCATCCAGAGGCGTAACTGGAGTAATCTGCTGCAGGACTCTTGCTCCAAGAGGGACACCTCTTCTCCCCCGCTAATTTGAAACCGTTAATTGTAAGCTGTCAATATTGCTTCTGCCACGGATTCCCCCTCCTTGCAGGACAATAGATGCCACACTCTCTTTATTCTAAACAAAAAATTTGCAAATGTCATACCCTGTATTTGAACCCATGACCTGTTCAACTAGAAGCAGACACCACACTGATAGAGCTATTTACTCCTACATAGGAACTATGTGAATTCTAGCTATATGAAGTTACTGCACTACATAGCTCTGCCCAATAGTCATTGATTTGAACTAACAATTATACATAGTCAGAATCTGCATACTTACTATGGAGGAGAAAATATCTCTATCGGTGTGGTGTCTGCCTCCAGTGATACAGGTCACATGTTTTAATCCTAGGGATGACTGCTAAGTATTGTATTTGTTCAAAATAAATGGCAGTGTAAATAAATGTGTGCGTACGGTACATAATGTACTGATGAAGCTGTTTCCGGGTGCAAGTACAGTCGTCGGTGTCTGATCTTGATAGCTGCGCTGTCCTGGTAGAAGATTATGCACCCATATAAAAAAATAATGCCATTTTTCACTTTGTATTTTTACTTTTTAAGATTGAGTGGGTATAGCAAGGCCACATAATAATTGGAGATGACTTTAATCTGGCCATAAATCCAGACCTAGATAAATCACTCTTGTGTCTGTAGAAGGCAGGTGACATTTCATCTGGGGATTCGCTTGATTCATTTGCCCGTAAGGTGACCGAACTTATATGGCACTTGGCAGAATAAAGACTCAATAACCACATATTAAACTGTACTATTTGGGGTGCATGAAATCTATTAGAAGATTGATTTACTGCAGGTCAAGCAGGACCCTTTTCATGGATCCAAGTGGCTTGCTAGTGCCACCAAGCGTCTCCATCGTCATTTGCACCTTCCCCTGACCACCCACAAGTATAACGTCTGTTCCAGACATTAATGCTTTTTTGAAATTCCAGTCTGGATCCAATAGGAGGAGGGTGATATCTGACTGTTATTGCCGGACTTTGCATGAACAATCGCATCATGGCGGGCCCATCCCTTGTGAAGTTTTGCCGTGATCTCCGGCTTTGTGACACCAAAGACAGGGCTGCAATTTATAGCAAATTGTATCATCAAGACAGATGACTCTACCACTTCACAGTCAGCTCGTGAGATGCCCAATTTACCAGGTGCCAAGAGACTCCTTCTTATTCAGGAACCTCCTGGAATGTACGTGAAAATGGGTGTTAGCGTCTTGGACGCTTGGCTGCCGGGGGCTGGTGCGCAGAGGGTGCACACAACGCTTCCGCCCGGCAGAGTGACAGGACTTTCGCCCGGCATGGGCGCGCGGCACAGGACTCTCGCCGTTCCCCTGCAGCCACTCAGCGGTTGCCTGGCAACAGGGGGCGCCGAGGGCCTCACGCTCGGTCATCCTGATGTTCATCTCTTCCGGAGGCCGGGTCTGTGGCAGGGCCATTGATTGGCTGCACCATCCTTCTTAAGGGATGGGCGCAGGCAACATGGCGCCGGTTATAGCTTATTCCCAGCTATTCCTGGTCGCTCCTCCAGCTCCTGGTCGTTGGCTTCCAGAGTCCCTGGCTCAGTAGCCTTTAGTACCTGGATCCTTTCTGTTGATTCCCTCTCCTGTGGAGCCTGGTTATTTTAATTATCATTTCTGTGGCACATTGCCCTTTATTTCTGTTATTTTCTTTCGGGCTGCCAAGCCCATCTCTTTTGTTTAGGCTTTAGTCCAAGCCTTTTCCATCAGCCCTGCTGGTCTTTGCTAGCAGTGAGGCTAGTTTAGTATTTCTGTTAGACTCTCCCACCTTGGGGGTCCTCGTAAGGCAGGGAATTGTTCCTGTTCTTGCTCCTGTTGTTTTGGGGTTTCATTATTTTGTTTACAGTCTCTGTTTGTTGGTGATTCCCCGCACCCTTCCACTTGTATTTGCGACTGAGTCGCATCCCCGTCCTTGGCCTGGTGCCGACAGACAGGGTGTCCTCTCCAGTTAGGCCCAGTAGTCAGTTTTACCTCTTGAGCATACCTCTGACGATCGCTAGCCCTTTGTCCCCACATAAGACCTAGCTGCATCGGGGTTGGAGTGGGCCTAACTCGCTCCTTCGAAGGCGGCGGCCACAGGTGAACACTAGCGCTCACAGGGGCTTGACATCTGCCAGAGGTACTCAACAGAGTGAGTGTAGGGTTCGCTGTGGCCGTTCTAACCAGCGGTCCCGGCTACGGGCTCACGCCTGACGTCCTGTACCTAGTCTCCTGGCATAACAATGGGCAAGCTGAGTGGGTTGTCTGTGACCAGTGGGGTAAGTTTGTCCCAGTTGCCCGGTGATAAATATTGGTGCACCCCCCCACACACACATCACCTTATATAAATATATATATCAGAACACAGATCATATATGTGACGCTTGCAAAAATTATGTTTAGAATAGAGTGTGAATATTGTCCTGCTAGGAGCCACAGAAGCGATATCAACGGCTTTCAAGTAACTAATTTAAACTAGCAGGGGAGGAGAGGTGCCCCCTTGGGAGCAGGAGCCCAGCGGCAGATAACTCCATTGCCTCCCAGAGTTATGCCTCTGTCTGTGACCACAGTGGATGTAAAAGTGACTGTTAAGGTGGCCATACATCAGAAAGATATTGTACCCAATCATACAATCTCAACTGATTGTAAGATGGATTGTATGCAGATTGTGTGCACATCTTATGTACATAATCATACAATCAATCAGTAGATGGATTGTATGACTGATTGTAAGATGGATTGTATGCAGATTGTGTGCACATCTTGTGTACACAATCATGCAGTAGATGGATTGTATGATTGATTGTATGATCGATTGTGTGTAGATTGTGTGTCCAAAAACCACCAAGGACTGCCGGGGATTTCAAGGGAAATTGTACACAATCATGAGCGCAATCGATCTTAAGATCGATTTTTCTGATGTATGGCCAGCTTTAGGCCACACCTGAGTCCACCTGCCCTAACTGTTAGTGCATGCCCTCTAATTCTGGGTGAGGCTGGACCACTATTATGAGCAGAGGTGAAACTACCATTGGCCCTGAGGACTAAGGGGCCCATTGCTGCCCAGACCAGCAATGACTTCTTGGGCTGGGCTAGAGGAGATGGCCCAAATGATATTTTTACACCTGGGCCAGCCACTCACAAGTTGCTCCACTGTTTGGGAGGTATGATGGAAAGCAGTATGATGCAGTATGATGCCCCATCCAGCATGACACATACATCAGGACGCAGTTTGGACAAACAATACACGTGAGAACTATAGTTTTAAACATGTTTATGAGTGTTGTCTTTTATAACCATAATGCGGTGAATCAGGGACTTTGTCTGAGAGCAGATACTCAGATCTGGCTCATTAACAGTGACTCATCATGAAAAGGTTATTTTAGGTATAAAACACAGGCTGCTTTATCAAAGATGTTACTGGAGAAAGCAGTTATCATTGCCAGCGAATGCTGATTTCGCTTCACCTTGTACAGTATATTAATAGGTAACTGCCTGCAATAACTACAGATGCTCTGGTTCGGTTTTCTGAAAACCAAACCCATCTGAACTTGGCGTATCTGAGTATATCCGGGGGGGGGGTTCCTGCCATGGTCAGACTTCGAAAGAGGCAAAGCGTCATCTTTCCAGCACTGTCTGAGTAAGCAAATAAATGCCCGTAGGAGCACTGTATTACTATACTTATATGGGTATATGGGTTATTAAAATAACAAACACCAGTAGGAGCTCTGTTTTATTATTACAGTGGAATTCATCATTAAAAAACAAAGAGGCACTGTGGTCTGCAGCACTGTGAGGCACTGTGTTGTATGTTCACGGAAGGCACAGTGTGAGTTAAAAAAGAAAGTGCATTAAGTGCCACCTTGTAAGAAAAATTAAACTTGTGTGTGTTCGGGTTCAAACACTTTGTTTTAAAATAGCTTTCATTAGGTGCCACCATTACCATTACTTAATCGCAGTGTTTAAATAAAAAAATATGGATAGAAGAGCAGTGGCAGCAACCCACTACTAGTGTGGAGTCACGATAGAACTTAATCTACTAAAGGTGGGTCAGGGGTCACAAAGTTTAAGAAAGGGCATATGCTCTACCCCACCAACCTCTGTATCATAGACATGCAGTAACCCCCAGTCCTGGTACATATGCCACCCACACTGGCCCTATAGACCTAAACTACCCTTTGGCTAATGGCACATTCTCTAGGTCTTGCATAATAAACCCATGGAAAAACACTCCTGTCCCCTACGTTAGCATTTTATCTTTTATTTTATTTTTTGCTATTGGGGCCAATGTTTGTTTTTTTCAATATAATAATATGTTTTTTTTTTTCAGGTGCTAGCTAATGTCTTTAATTATTTTCCTGTGTGTGTTAATGTGGTTTATTTTTTTTTTTGTGTGGGCCAATGTATTTTTATTTTCCTGTGGGTGCCGATGTGTTTATTTTTTGCTTATGGGGTCTAGCCTGTGCTTTTTCTCCCCCTGTGGTGGCCAATATATATTTTTTTTCTTGTACAATGTTTTTCATCTGTGCATCTGTCTGAGTGGCACCACAAACGTAACCCGGTGATGTTTGTACAGAGTCGCAGTACAGATTTAGATGTATGCACCAAGTAGTGTTTGAGAAATGTTTTCCTGGGCAGTTACAGTGGGTTGGCTAATCAGATGCAGAAGTAACATAGTATATGTGTTTTGCTGAAAGTAGTTGCATATAGAGATGTTGAATTGCTCACATTGGAGGCCCAACTCTGAAGGATTATCTCCACCCAGCATAAGGCTGGTGATAGATTAAATGGTGTGACAGGTGGTGGCATGTTAATATGCACAGAGCAGGATAGCAGCGTCTGCAGACACTGAGAGTGGGCATCTCAGTAATTACATATTCGGATGCAGATAATGTACACCAGGGAAGGGCAATGTAGCAGCTTCAGCATAAGGACACAGATGCAATTGCAGCAGAAGACACAAGGATGGCCCTATAGGGAGGCATCTAACCCCCAACAGACCACACCCCCTCAACACACCCCACCCCATTCGGGCTGCTTTCAGAAATTTCTGGGTTGGTTTTCCACCCCAATTCACTCCTAACTGGAAGAATCAGAAAACCAGAAAACTGGAAGACCCCTGCCCAGGCTGACTGGTTGGTAGGGTTAATGTTTTGGCCACGGGATCTTATATAATAAGTGTCCCCCGGCTGTGACATTACCCTGCTGGCTGGTTGGGTCTGGGGCTGGTTCTTGAAATACGGGGGACCCCTATTAATTTTGTCCCCCATATTTTGGAAACAGGCCCGCCCTGGGGCCTGGGGCTGGTTTAAAAAAATCAGCGGAGGCCTATTTCATTGGGTTTCTGATTTTTTAAAACCGGGCCCGGCTGACTGATCCATGCAGGCTTCTGCCAAACACACCAGGAAATTGAAGTCTATTTTCCTGGCATATTTGGCCGGCAGTTAGCAGCCTTTTTGCACTAATTAGCGGCTGTATTTTAATATGGCCGCTTAGTAAATTATTGGGGATTCCTGTCATATTCTATTGATGGTGTATCCCTTCGTATTTGTAAATACAAATACGAATGTGCCATCAATACGAATACGAGTTTGCATATTTTCGGGATACTAGATTTTTTTTTTTTTACGATTTTGCTTTAGTAAATTTCCCACAATATTAATTGATTTTGGTCCATGATGTCACTGATACACATTGGTGCTACAGTGCGTATGCTATATACCACCACATTTAATGTTTGCTATTTACTGTATATTGGTTATATGTGAAAGTTAGATTAGTACTGTATGATATAATCTCCACTCTTCATGATTCCAATGTTACATTTGTCTATATTAAACCAAAACAGTCTGTATTAGTCTAGAACCCTTCTCACACCAGGTTTGCCTACCCTCCCAGAATGCCCGGGAGGGTCCCGAAAATCGGGTCCCCCCTCCCGGCCCCCCGAAAAGGTGGGCAACCCTCCAAGAATCTGGGGGACCCCCGCTCTGCCCCCTGATCGCGGCTTTCTCTGCCTGACAGCGGCATTTGAATAACCCTATCTGCTGATCTCCAATGAGGGGGCGGGGCTAAACTGTCATAACGCATGATTTTAGCCTCGTCCCCTCCGCGGAGATCGGCAAATCAGACCATTTACCATCATGGGGCGGGGCTTAATGACATCACTCTCAAGCTCCGTCCCCCGAAGTCCAATCGCAGGGTGAAGTTTTGTACGTACTGGACGATTCTGGCTGCTGCCAGTAAAGTTAATGATATCTGCGGTGCCGCTGGCTGACCGATATAGCGCATACACAGTGAATTATATAATTTAACAATACCGACCAGTGACATCACCGTGTCCTGCCAGTGAGTATTCAGTTGTTTGACAATATACCAAATTAAGCTGCATGCAAATCGATTGGGGTGGGGGATCCCACATCGTCTGTCATTTTCACCATACACACTAGGAGATATTTTAAACAAAATCACACTGAAGGGCCAGAATGAGGGGGAGATTCTCTAAAAATCGCGGCTCAGCTCCGCCCCCCTTCGCATACATAATTATCGCATATGTTCTAACATATGCGATAATTATGGCAAAGGACAGCTCTTGCGTTAAGAGCTGTCCTTTGCGGTGAGAGTCGGCGGCTCCTCCCTTACCCGGCGCTGCTGCTGCTGCGCCCGGCTCTCCTCCTCCCTGCACCCGGAAGAGGATTTTAGTGCAGGGAGGAGGAGGTCATAGGTCCGGGCAGCACAGCTCTGTGCTGCCCGGACACAGGTAAGGGGGGGTCGATGCGGGGCGGCAGGGGACTGTGCGGGGCGGCGGTAGGTCGGTGCGGGGCGGGGCGGCGGTGGGTTTGCGTTAGAAGCCCCTAGGCTTCTATGGGGCATCGCCAGATTTTTCTGGCAATGCCCCCTGCCGTGGTAACCCGGCGGGGGATGCTTAGAGCATCCCAAAATGCGGTAAAAACCCAGATAACGAGGTTTTTACCGCATTTTTTGCTTAGAGAATCTCCTCCTGAGTGATATCATTTAAAAATATCACCCAGTGCATATGCACCTTCAGACCATATTCCTCATCCTGCAGTGGGAACTCTGTTACTTATAATTTCACCCTTGTATGTCTTATTTCCATGTATTGCTAATCACACATTGTAACCTATATAGCTCACCCAAGATGGCTGCCACCTGGGACACTCTTGTGTAGTATGAGCAGTGACATCACCAGGTCCCAGTGTGTATGCACCTTAAGACCATATTCCTCATCCTGCAGTGGGAATCCTGTTACTTATAATTTTACCCTTGTATGTCTTATTTTAATGTATTGCTAATCACACTTTGTAACCTATATAGCTCACTCAAGATGGCCGCCACCTGGGACTCTCTTGTGTAGAATGAGCAGTGACTGGGTCTGATGATGTAGGTAGGAAATCTCCTGCTCCCATTGTGTGACAGAGGAATAATCCTTGGAATTGATAACCCAAAATGGCTGTTACATCCTTATATTACATTCATTGTTTCTGTATTTTAAGCAAAATTAAACCTCTGTATTATGTTCAAAGTATCTGAAGAGCACATATGTAGAAAAGTGACATATACATATAATTCTTCTTCCTCTTCTTCCTCCTCCTTTTTTTTTTCCTCCTCTTCTTCTTCTTGTTTATCAGGAGTTTATCACCTGGATATGATATTATGTGCTGAATGAAACATATAAATATGTTTCCCTACCAATTCTTGGTAACATATTACTACTGTACTTCCCACCTGTCCCACGGTGGGAGAGTGGAGATGGGGAACACACAGCGCTGCATGGCTAGCAGAACAGCGGTTAAGTAGCGGATGAATAGACGCATGCGCACAGCATCTACTCACAGTGCCCCCAGCATCGTAGAGAGGGCTGGCCACATCTGTCAATGATGATAATGGTGGTGCCGCTATCATCCCCCCTTCAGCATATTCTCCTGTTCCCCTATTCCACCAATGCTGGGAGATATGCATATTACTAAGAGACATTTATCCATTCTCATCATTACTCTATAAGCTCCTCCCATTTGTATGGTCATCTCAGTGATCAGGGTGTAAGCCTACTCCATAAGCCCCTCCCATTTGTATGGTTACCTCAGTGATCAGGGTGTAAGCCTACTCCATAAGCCCCTCCCATTTGTATGGTCACCTCAGTGATCAGGGTGTAAGCCTACTCCATAAGCCCCACCCATTTGTATGGTCACCTCAGTGATCAGGGTGTAAGCCTACTCCATAAGCACCTCCCATTTGTATGGTCACCTCAGTGATTAGGGTGTAAGCCTACTCCATAACCCCCTCCCATTTGTATGGTCACCTCAGTGATCAGGGTGTAAGCCTACTCCATAAGCCCCTCCCATTTGTATGGTCACCTCAGTGATCAGGGTGTAAGCCTACCCTATAAGCCCCTCCCATTTGTATGGTCACCTCAGTGATCAGGGTGTAAGCCTACTCCATAAGCACCTCCCAATTCTATGGTCACCTCAGTGATTAGGGTGTAAGCCTACTCCATAACCCCCTCCCATTTGTATGGTCACCTCAGTGATCAGGGTGTAAGCCTACTCTATAAGCCCCTCCCATTTGTATGGTCTCCTCAGTGATCAGGGTGTAAGCCTACTCCATAAGCCCCTCCCATTTGTATGGTTACCTCAGTGATCAGGGTGTAAGCCTACTCCATAAGCCCCTCCCATTTGTATGGTCACCTCAGTGATCAGGGTGTAAGCCTACTCTATAAGCCCCTCCCATTTGTATGGTCACCTCAGTGATCAGGGTGTAAGCCTACTCCATAACCCCCTCCCATTTGTATGGTCACCTCAGTGATCAGGGTGTAAGCCTACTCCATAAGCCCCTCCCATTTGTATGGTCACCTCAGTGATCAGGGTGTAAGCCTACCCCATAAGCCCCTCCCATTTGTATAGTCACCTCAGTGATCAGGGTGTAAGCCTACTCCATAAGCACCTCCCAATTCTATGGTCACCTCAGTGATTAGGGTGTAAGCCTACTCCATAACCCCCTCCCATTTGTATGGTCACCTCAGTGATCAGGGTGTAAGCCTACTCTATAAGCCCCTCCCATTTGTATGGTCTCCTCAGTGATCAGGGTGTAAGCCTGCAGATGTCACACCTGTCCCTATACTCTATATAAGCTGACCCTTCATCCTTTCAGCCTCCCCACCCCTGTGTTACTTCCCATTACCACTTCTTACCCCACCAGCCCTCACTGTGGACTCCTCACCTTTGGGAACATTTAGTAATACAAATAAAGACAAATTCACGCAAAATATATTTAAAATAAATGTAAACTTTTATTTTAAGTAAAATGTATATATTATTTTTACTCTGCATTATAAAAAAGGAATTCTGGTACAAGATTGTTCCAGAACTCTTACACACTTGTCCTATGAGAGGAATAAGATGGCGGAAGCCTCATGACTCATAAAGAATCATCCGTCAGCACTCAGGAGAGGAAAAACCCCCTGTGGGGGAAACCTCTGGGGACCCATGGCTGACGGACCAAACTAAGATGACCGTTAACAGGGTCAAGGCAGTAATCTGTCTCCCCCATTCATGCACTTATGGATATCACACAAAGCACTCACTCTGGAGTGAGTGGATGGCCTCCCCCTGTGCTGGACGGCTCCTCCCCCCGCAGTCTAGCACTGCCAGTTGCTGGTTTTCAAAGTTTCCCAAAAATTGCAACTAACACTGAATCAGGCCCTTTATTTGGAAGTATACATCAATCACCATGTTATTTCCAGGGGAATGTTCGGCAAGGGGAATAGGGATTGTTCACTGTTTAGTCGTAGGCTGCTGACCACCGGGGACGCGAGAAGTGGGTGGCCACATGTGGCCGGTCCTCTCTCTCATGGAGGCAACTGGGAGAAGCAAATACTGGGGTTGCCTCTGCACACTTTATCACTGAGATTACTTTGTCACATTAGATTTAGGAATTTTCTTGGCAGCTAAAAAACAAACAATGTTGTTGATTATGTGACAGAAAGCTGTGAAAAAACAATTGTTCTTTTAAGGCGCTTGTCAGTTAATAAACCGGCCAAATCCCTAAAGAACCAGTGGGATAGGTCATCTGTCATTTTGTCCTTTTAAGATTCTTGAAGGATGAGAAACAGGAACGGTGACCTGATTAAGATGATAGAACCAACTTGTCGTATTTACAGTACTTCCAGGATACTCCCAGATCCAGGGAATGAATATTCTCATCTATATAAAAAAAAATGTAATATTAAATAACACTATGCTTAAGATTGCTGTCATTACATCAACATTAATCAATCCAAGCTAACTATTGTGGTTTATTCAGAGCTGATCGCTATTGTGCGAATTTGCACGGCGATCCAGAGGCATAAGTCTGGGAGGCAATGGAGTAATCTGCCACAGAGTTCCTGCTCCCAAGGGGGCACCTCTCCTCCCCTGCCAGTTTGAATCAGTGGTACTTATTTCCTAGCACGGCGCCACCGATTTTGGTTGTATCCATCGGGTCGGAAAAATCGCGATGCGATTGACCCGATTTTTACATTGGAATCAATGTAAAATGGTCCCTGAGACCCGATTTTACATTGATTTCAATGTAAAAAGCCCCCAAACCCCCCATTTTAATACCAAACCCCCCCTCATGTTTTAAATGCCCCCCCATTGTTAACGCCACCCCACTATTGACGCCAACCCGAAGCGTGGCGAGCGCAGCGAGCCCGCGAGGCGCGGCGGTACGCGTCCTCCGACCTTTTCATACCCCTACTATCCACGTCGGCGTGGAGTTGATTCTATAAAGTGTGGCGAGCCCGAAGTGTGGTGAGCGGACACGGATACCTTCACAGGTATCCGCGTCCCCTCATGGGCTTCACAGGTATCCGCGTCCCCTCGCGGGGCTTGCTGCGCTCGCCACGCTTCGGGCTCGGTGGCTCGCTGCACTCGCCACACTTTATAGAATCAACTCCACGCCGACGTGGATAGTAGGGGTAATGAAAAGGTCGGAGGACGCGTACCGCCGCCCCACGCGGGCTCGCTGCGCTCGCCACGCTTCGGGTTGGCGTCAATAGTGGGGTGGCGTTAACAATAGGGGGGGGGCATTAAACATACTTTTTAACCATATTCAATGTGAAATGGGCCATATTGGCCCATTTCACATTGTCACCTATGTAAAATCGGGTTGATCGCGTTGATTTTCACATTAAAAATAATTTAACATTGTTCCCTGTGGGAAAATCGCGTTGATCGCGTCGGTCGCATCAACGCGATTTTGTCTTTCACCGGCAAATTAGCTGGTGATTGACATAAAATGTACACATTACCATAAAGTTAAGGCATACAATCAATGAGATGGGCGCCGTGCTAGGAAATAAGTACCGAATCAGTTAATTGAAAGCTGTCGATATCGCTTCTGAGGCTGAATCCCTCTCCTAACATCATATTTGGAAGTATCACACCCAGTATTAGAACCCAGGACCTGTCTTACCGGAGACAGACACCTTACTGATTGAGCTATTTGGGTGGCACCGATATTTTTCTTGCCTCCGGGCAATTGGGACGAACTTACGCCACTGCGGCGATCGATTATCGAATGACTGCGCATGCAACCCGACAGCAGTTTCATTATCAGGAAGCTGCCTTTGGGGGTGGTAACTGTTTTTGGGGAGTGTCAGGAAAAATGCAGGTGCATCCGAGCATTTTCAAGAAGGTGTGTGACTAGGGAGGCAAATCCCGGGGCCTCCCGATTTAAAAAAAAATTCTCCCGCCCCTCACATTTACATACCGGGCAGTTCGGCCGGGAACAGGCAGTGCAGCAGAGAAGATACGGGAGCAGCAGCAACATACCGGGCAGTGTGTCGAGAGTGGAGTCTTTGGCGGTAAGGCCAGAAGTTGAGAGCGGCGGAGCAGGGACAAGGCTGGCGGGCTGCACAGCGTGATTTCCGACCGCATAATGCTGTGCAGAGGAACCGCACAGCCAGGAGAGGATCAGCTGGGCAGCATCTGATCAAGTGCTCGGTCTAATCCCAAAATCTCGGGAGACTCCAATACCGGGATTCAAATCTGAGCAATTTTGGGGTCTAATCCCGGGATCCCGCCAATTCCGGGATTGGCTACCCTATGTGTGATGTTAGCCCAGGAGGCTGCAATTTCGTACAGCATTGATCAGTACTGAATAACCCCCATTGTGTCCTTTGCAAATTCTCTCTAATTTGCAAGTGTCTTTAAAGCTGGGTTATACGCTGATAGTATTACATTTATTATGTATATTATAATTTACTACTTGATTGACCAAAGGTAATTTGACCTTAGATGTGTCGACCGAATGACAGTTTCCCTCCCTTCTATACCATTTGTGTCTAGATGCTAGATGCAACCTGGGTTAATGTACAGTAAAGCCACGTACACACGCCGAGATATTGGCTAATCGCCAATATAGACTAAGCAATTTTGACTAAGCAATTTTGGGAGAGGTTTTGGCTAGATGCACTGGAGATTTTGACTAAGCGATTTTGTCTAAGAAATGATAGTCTATGATCTAGTCAAAATTGCTTTGCCTGCACAGTCTATCTATGCTAAGCAATCTATGCTAGACAATATTGACTAAGCAGGAGAAAAATAGGGAGATTTTGGCTAGCCTCCTAGGAGATTTTGACTTTCTGGTCAAATCGGTTGCCAAGATCTCACCGTGTATACACCCAGGGCTTAGAGTGGTCCTGGAAAGGTGGTGGAAACCCGTTCCTTAATCTCCACCCCTCCATTGTGACCTCAGCAGCATACGCTGTGCTGCTGCATACATCTTCCAGCTTGCAGGATGCCACGGTGAGCCCCATACATCAGGAGAGTCGCACGGTGACAGGCACCACTTTGCAGCTGTCAGGATGAGAAGCCGCTATAACCAGTCACAGCATTACTCCCATATAACAGCGGTGGGGAATTAGCAGGGACCTGCACAGCTAGAAGAGGCTGGGAGTACTCAAAGGGGAATCCCATTCTGCCGTTATGAGACGATACAATGCCGCTGTGCACATCTTAGAGATAAATGACATGGACCAGATGCACTAAGCTTCAAAAGTGATAAAATGGAGAGTGATAAACAACCAGCCAATCAGCTCCTGCCTGACAGTTTTCAAACACAGTCTTTGACATGGCAGGTGGGAGCTGATTGGCTGGCTGTTTATCACTCTCCATTTTATCACTCTTGAAGCTTAGTGATACCCTAGGGAACCCTAAGAGCAAGGGAAGCCTTTCCCAGTGCAGGAAGATACATTTCCCTACCACAAGCTGGCATGCAATAGGTTACTGTCCATAAAGGGGAATTCTGGTCCGAAGAAACCCCATAGAGAGACCCACAGCTGTGGATTACTGGACGTAGCAGAAGTGCTCTCCCACCACTAACAAGTATTAGACATGTAACCCCTGCCCGCCTTCCTTCCAGGTAATGTGTACAGCATGGGGGGAAGGTGTGAGACAAGGGTATGGCCATAGGGTCGAGCCAATTAAGATCATCAGTCGATGGGTCAACCACTATTGATTGACAAGCACTAGGTCGACACATTAAAAGGGTTGTCATGGCTTAGGTCGGCAGGGTCGAAAGGTCAACGCAAGCAATAGTTGGACATGGAAAAGGCTGACATAAGTTTATGTCAACTTACGTCGACATGTGTGCCGCAACCCCTCATACGTCACGCTTTGCAGGCCATGCTTCGGGCACAGTGTCTTGCTCGGCATTTTTCTTCTATGTCCAAAAACTCATGTCGACCTTTTCATATTGACCTATTGTAGGCGTCAACATTTTGACCATGTCGACCTAGGTTATGTCAATCTTTTTCATGTGTCAGCCTAGTCACTGTCAACGTATTTCTTGTTGACCTGCCAACCACATCCATGAGGCCCCTCCGCACCTTAGCAGCGTATAAGTAAGTGGTTTATAGATAATTCTGCTGGGGGGGGGGTAAGTTCCACCCCCTGTACTGCTTATATATGGATCTGTGCCTTGTCATTTCACAAGAACTTTAGGGGGTCATTCTGGTTGATCCGCGAGGCTGCGAGGTGATTTGCATGGAAATGTTGGGCGTTCCCATAAGGGAATCGCCCGGGCCACCGCCCCCCGCCCCGCAAACTTGGGTGCGTATGACCGGAAAGCACCCTGTTCGCCGTAGCCCCATGCACCCTCCATCTGCACATGCGCAGAAATGCGAACGCACGGGGGAGTGAAAGAATAACCCCCTTAGTCAGAGATTCCAGTTCACACCCAGTCAGTCAGATTCCAAACAGTACCTTACAGCTGCCTCGATTTTTGCCGAACAGTCCCTTTTATTTACAGGCAGCAGTGTCTTTGTGGGGGGTGGGGGGCAGTTGGGAGACACCGTCCTACCGTACCGCAATTCCCCCCCCCCCACCACCACCACATACACACACACACACACCCCTGTCGCTGATGCTGGCCATACCCTGATAAAGACAAAAAAATGAGGGCGCAAATCGCATTTTGCGGCATTGCCGTAAAGCATTGCCGTAGAGCCATGCTCTAAGCATCTCCCGCCGGGTTACCGTGGCGAGGGGCATCGCCAGAAAAATCTGGCGATGCCCCATAGAACCCAATGGGCTACTAACACAAACCCACTGCCGCCCCGCACCAACCTACCACCGCCCCGCACCGACCCCCCCTCACCTGTGTCCAGGCAGCACAGAGCTGTGCTGCCCGGACCTGTGACCTCCTCCTCCCTGCACTTTACATCCTCTTCCGGGTGCAGGGAGGAGGAGAGCCAGCCCCCCCACAGGAGCAGCCGGCCAGCCAGGTAAGAGAGGGAGGGGGGAGCCGCCGGGACCCGCCGCTCATCGCCGGGTCAATGCAAAAGACAGCTCTTAACACAAGAGCTGTCTTTAGTGGTAATTATAGCATATGTTACAGCATATGCGATAATTATGTTTGCGGTGGGCGGCGGTAAGGGGGCCCGGATGTTAGAACATCCCCCCCCCCCATGTCTGCTCTGCCTATGCACTTCCAGAAACTTATTACACACCCGCGTTTATCTACCATTCCTGCAGACCTAGGGAAATGACGTGTTCATCCAAACATACATCATCACTTCAAAGATCGCAAATGGCTACGTCAGCGAGCAATGCTTGCAGCAAAGAATGAAACAGCAAAGAAAATCAATGTCAATACTGCAATTAGCGACTGTTGAATTTGTCAATTATAGATCATTTGACACTGTCACTGACCCAAACCAAGCCGTGCATTATCCAACTGAATCCCTGAACTGCCAGGGATCACCAGGGACGGCGCACCAATCATTCTGCTTAGCAACCTGGATGCACCAAAGCTTTGCAATGGTACAGGACCTCTGAAAGCACATGTCGGTGAGGCCGCATCCCTCTCATGCCATCAGACACGCCATTCGAATTCAAGAGATTGCAATTTCCAATTTGTCTTTCTTTTGCAATGGCCATCAATAAGGCTCAAGGTCAAGCTTGGAAGGTAGCAGGTTATTGACCTGCAAACTCCTTGCATTTCCCTTGGGCAGATCTATGTGGCGTGTACAAGAGTGGGGGCTTCCAACAGCCTGTTCATTCTGGATCCTAATGGAAAACAGCTCAGACACTGTTACCTCAGAGTTGTGGTAAGCGTCTAAGTAATCCGTGGAAATGGCTTCTTTTCGCAGCTTAAACCATATTAGCAAACAGTGGTGTCCATTTCTGGATCATTAATAGGGTTACAGACCAGGACAATGTAAAACACTGAAGGCTGCAGATGTATATTGAGGGGCCCATTTATCATTGATCGCATTTACAATGCAATCTGGGCAGAATATTACCTCCCAGAATCGCATTTTAAAATGCGATCACTTCGTCGGGATGTATCATCCTTGACAATGAAGGGACAGGGCTCCGGAAGGAGCCCGTCCCTGTGAAGTGCTGACCCAGAAGCCGAGGGGGGTTGTCTGCTGCGCATGTGTGGTTATGCGCTGACCCCCCGGCGACCCCGCTGACCACACTGCCGCCAGGACAGTGAGGTGTGTAACCCAGGAATGGCAATAGCCCAGGGATGCGAAGCCGGGCTGTCCGATGTTGATACATCGGGCAGATAAATGCAATTTGCACGGGACCACGCATCGCATCAGACCTGATATCAATGGATTTGCACGAAAAGTTCCAAAATCGCATGTGAATCGCAATAGTGTATGCACACCGAAACACACAGGCAACGCCGGGTATCCCAGTTAGTGAATAATTATTCTTTTTATTACTATTAATATGATATGCTTATTGCTTTCTTCATTCATTACTGTTTTCCCATAAATAGAACTGGGCACGGTATTGAGTGTTTGAGTAAGCCGCGCAGTGTCAGAATAGACCCTGTGGAGGCCGCTAGGCAGCCGGAATCTTGGGGCCTCCCTTGCTAATTATCTCCTAATACGTGTAGAAATCTTCCGACCCCTTCTCGCAAATGATCTACTAATATGTTTGTTGTTTTACCAACCCACAATCTACGTTCTGGAAACTATAATACGAATGTTATGTCTATGCTTTATGTACTGTTAGTTGTTGTCAAAAAGTATACGGTCAGTAGGTGGACATGCATTGGGTCAACATGGTTTAAGTCGACATGGCGTAGGTCAACACATGAAATATGCCAACGTGGTTTAAGGGATGGATGGTCGACACAAGCATTAGGTCGACAATGGCAAAGTCGACAGTCAAAAGGTCCACATGAGTTTTTCCACATATTTTTCTAGCCGACATGTGCCGACAGGCGGTATTTCATGCCCTAGCATCCACTAGGGTGTGGAGGGAGAATAGATTAGGGCCTGAAGCATAGTGATGTTTCCACTATGTCGATATTCAACCTTTTGACAGTCGACCTTGTGTCCAACCCTGTCGACCTTTGCCATGTTTACTTTCAGTGGTTGAATAATGAATGTCCACCTAATATAGGTCGATGTAATGTAATTAGGTCAACAGCATCTAAGTCAGGCATGTCCAAAGACAGGCCCGGGGGCCAATTGCGGCCCGTGCTGTCTTTTCAAGCGGCCCGCAGCCTCCAGCTGGAAGAGGGCAGAGCATCAGATGTGGGAAGCACAGGACACTAAAGGTGGGGCCCCGGCGAGCGCGCATTTACCTTGCTGTCTGCTGCAGTGAGGAGGTGTTGGCCGCCACAGTCAGATGTGTTTGGCGTCCTACCCCTGCTGCTGCAATCGTATATCACCCTACTCCACAATCACAGTGACAGCAGTGTTTGGGGAGAGGGCAGCAAGGGGGAAGCTTGCTCCCGTAACATGCAGAGCGGAGGAGGGCAGCAGCGGGAACCCAAGCATCTCCTGTTCTTGCAGTGCCTGCTTTGCCTCTCCTTCCTCTTGGCTCAGACAAGGGGCGGAGAAACATACAGAGAAGGGAGGAGGCAGAGTGGGGGACATACAGTGAAGGAGAGTCAGGCTGGAGGACATACAATGAATTGAGGCAGTGATGGCCATTCAGATAAGGGGGATCAGGGGCAGGCTGGGGGACATACAGTGAATGGGGGCAGAGTGGGGTACATAGTGGATGGGGCACATACAGTGAAGGAGGGTCAGGCCTGGGGACATACAATGAATGGAGGCACTGATGGACATTAAGAGAAGGGGGGTCAGGCTGGGGGACAGAGTGAATGGGGGACATACAGTGAAGGAGGGGCAGGCTGGGGGACATAGAGTGAATGGGGGCAGAGTGGGGGACCATTCTGATGTGATTAATGATTCAAAGAATGTCAGGATGAATGGTCGGCCCCCACACATTTACACTTCACCAAATCTGGCCCTCGTCGCAAAAAGTTTGGACACCCCTGGTCTAAATCGACAGTCAAAAGATGGACACAAGCAAATAGTCGACATAGAAAAGGTAGACATGGAAAAGGGTTGACATGAGTTTTTCACCTTTTTTTGGTGTCTATGTCGACATTTTGACCTTTTTCTGTGTCTATCTTTTGACTGTCGAACAAAGGTGGTTGACCTTTTCACTGTCAACGTAGACACTGTAGACCTAATGGCCACATACCTTTAATATAAAGTTTTTGTTTCCTTGTGTTTATCTAACAGGCGCAGGGCCCCAAACAGGCGCAGAGCCCCTAACAGGCGAAGGGCCCATGTAGTATTTGGTAATCCAGCAGTGAAGACAGTGATTTGTATAGATAATAAAATCAATATACACCATGATAGTCCTGTGTATGTAAATGATGCTGTAAATGACACCTCAGGCGCACGTTGTATTCCATATAGTTACCCACAGACATGTTCGCGGCACAGATGTGATATATTCTTTGCAATAAAAACTGTTTTTCAGAAGCTCTATCAATAAATGTGATTTATATCGCAAGACACATGATCGATTCCCTCTGGCGCAAACATTAATCTGAATTACCCACTCTATCAAACCAATTCTGTTGTACAATTGCGGAAAAAGAACACGCGATAAAGTCAACATAAACCGTGGTTGGCACATGTGTGGCTGTATTCATGTATTTAATAAGTAGGTCATCAGTGTCACATGAATCCAGTATGTCACCAATTCCCATATGGCCTAATTACCAGAAGGTATGAAGCTTGCATACAAGTTATACACTGTAACTTATATATATATAATTATATATATACATATATATACACACACACACACACACTGTTATATGCATATACTAGCTAAGCCTGCTCGAAGCAAAAGCTTTGAAAGCTAGTCTGCCTTGTGATTGCCTCTGTGTTTCTGTATGTGTGTAAAAGGAAGAGATGCAATTTCACTCGCTGCCAGCAGATCGCAGTGTTTTGGTTATACACTGACACTAGACAAATACAATAATAAAAAAAAATGAGAATAAATAATTAGAGACCCATCTAATATTAGCTGATAATAAATCCCATCCTGTTGGTGTATTTATAATGGGTGCAGTGTGTAAGGAGCACACTGGCCCCTGGCTCCCAGTGGGGCTAAGATCGCGCATGCTGCACCTATTTTTGCAGCGCCCCCCTCCCAAGTAAAGTTAACCCCGCACCCCCCCCCCCCACACACACACACACACAACCCTGCCTTACCCCTCCGTATGTGGCATCACTGCCGGACTAGTCTGCGGTCCCAGCGCTCCTCTCCTCCTGGCTCCTGCTGCTATTGAAAATGGACCCTCACAAAATGGCTGCCCCTAATAGCAGACCATTTTTGAGGATGCTAGATCCTCAAAAACTGTCTACTGTATGGGGGCAGACATTTTTTTAAAGTCAGTTTTTAATAGCAGCAGGAGCCAGGAGGAGAGCTGGGACAGCAGACAAGTAAATCTGCAGGTCTCGGCCAGAGACGCTGCAGGCAGCAGCAGCAGAGTAACAATAGGCCCAGGCCCCACACTTTCTCAGTGCCTCCCCGATACTGCGAGGTGTGCTGCGCTATAGTTACCCCCCCAGCCCTGCAAAGTCCCAGCAAGGCTGGCTACCAATCTATGAAACCGCCATCCACCTGCTCACAATACACCACCACCCCTTCGCCTCTCCCTCAAACACTCCCAGATTAGACCCCCCAAAATCTCCACCCATGCTATTTACCCCATTGTCACCCTTTGTCAGAATTTGTTACGATAATCACATGTAGACATAACAAACTACCTTCACAAGTCATTAAAACTGTGTCTCCTGTTCTTATCCCAACCTAAACTAAAATCTGCAATCTCTCTCTTGTTACTGGTACTTTTCCTTCTTTGCTCAAACATGCAGTTATTACTCCCATTTTGAAAAAACACAATTCTGACCCTAACTCTCTCTCTCTAACTGTCGTCCTATCTCTCAGCTCCAAGCTACTGGAGAGACTTGTCTACTCTCTCCTCACACACTTTCTTAACTCTCACACCCTATTAGACCCGCTTCAGTCAGGCTTTCGTTTTTCGGAGCCCTGTCCCTGCAGTGCCAGGCATGATACATCCCAGTGATCTGATCGCATTTTACAATGCGATCCTGGGCGGTAATATTCCGCCCAGATCGCATTGTAAATGTGATCATGATAAATGTGCCCCTAAATCTCCTATTCATGCACTTATTATATCCCGGATTGATTATTGAAAGTCTATTGAAAGTCTCCTAACTGGTCCTCCCAAGAACAGACTCTCGCCACTACAATCCATTCAAAATGCTGCTGCTAGGCTGATCTTCCTAGCAAGACGCTCATCGTCTGCTGATCTGCTCTGCCAGTCCCTCCATTGGTTACCTGTGTTTTACCGTATTCAATATAAAACACTTCTACTTGCATATAAAGCTATTAACCATACTTCACCAGCTTATCTCTTTACTTATCACAAAATATCTCCCATCTCGACCACTCCGCCCTGCACAAGATCTGCGTCTCTCTTCTGCGCGGATCACCAGCTCAGATTCACTATTACAGGACTTTCATCGGGCTGCTCCCACCCTATGGAATGCCCTTCCACGCACAATAAGACTTTCCACTAGCCTCCAAACCTTCAAGTGTTCCCTGAAAACACACCTCTTCAGGCAAGCCTATCATATTTAACTTCCATACGCATAACCCACTGAGGCACTCTTGTATTATATAGCTTCCCTTCTGGACTTGTAACTGCTACGCTATTACTGGTGCCTGTCATTGTGTTTCCCTTCTATGGCCCCCATTTATCATTGATCGCATTTACAATGCGATCTGGGCGGAATATTACCGCCCAGGATCGCCATGTAAAATGCGATCATTTCGCCCCCATGTATCATCTGGCAGGGCGCAGGGACAGGGCTCCCAAAGCAGCCCGTCCCTGCGAAGCCCTGACCCGGAACCTGGGGGGTCTGCGCATGGTTATGCGCTGACCCCCCCCCCGCGACCCCACTCGGGCAGTGCGATGCAGTAGATGCAGTGCGGGCAGTGCGACGTGTAGCCATAGGCTACAATGGGCTATTGCCACATTAGAATGGCGATAGCCCAGGGCTGCGATGCCGGGCTGCCCGGTGTTGATACATCGGGCAGCTTTGCATCCCCCATAGAAACCTAAATACATTTAGGTGATACTTAATATTTTTGGCTAAACCCCGAAAACGTGTGTTTTCAGGGATTTAGCCGCAAATATTGCTTGATAAATGGGCCCCTATGTCCCTATAGATTGTAAGCTTGCAGCAGGGCCCTCCTACCTCCACGTCTGTCTGTTGTTACCCAGTTTGTTTTATCACTGTCTACTATTATAAAGCACAACAGAATCTGCTGCGCTATATAAGAAACTGTTCATCAATAAATAAAAAATAAATAAACTAAGAGGGTGATGCACTACATATTAGAGAGATAAGATAAACAAAAATAAAGTACCAGCCAATCAGCTTCTAATTGTCGTGTTTTAAACCCAATCTTTAAGAGCTGATTAGCTGGTACTTTAGGCTGGGGGGGGGGGGTTGTCTGGATTTTTAGAATTGGATGCCACTGTAGGTCTCTGACCGCTGGAATCCCAAGTGCTGGCATTCTGGCACCGTCCCTTGCAGAACACTATATTACCTAAGCAGCAGTGTGACAGTCACAGGGTGATAGATATCTGGATCGCCAGCACTCGCTCCATTACTGTCAGATTTTAGTTTAGTTACTTCATATCTATTTCATAAGCATTATTAATTCACAATATTTAATATTATGGGAAGATTGCATGCTAATAGCACATATTATTCATGTAGAAGAACCTGGAACTAGGGATTAATTTAATCATTCTCTACAGTATAAGGGATTAAAATAGATGGTGATTAATTATAAGCAGGGACGTCTTGGTTGCAACCTTCAGTGAAGCTGCCAACCGCTGCTATACAATACAGCAAATGATGGGGGTGGTTCAGGTTGGTTTACAAAAGCAAACTCCTTCTTTAATGGACAAAACCATGTGCACTGCAGGAGGGGCAGATGTAATGTGCACATTCACCGCTCAACCGCTCCATGGCGCGGGTCACCCACTCCATGCCACGGCCCAACCCCCCCTCCCCTGCACGGGGGGGGGGGGGGGGGGTTTGGGTTGTGGGTGTTTGATGCAATGCGGCCGCCGCGGTTGCTCGGCAGTGTGAGGGGGGGGGGGTTGGGTTGCTGCTGGGTGTGATGCACCGCTGCAAGGCGCCACAGGGGGGGGGGGTGTTGGGATGGTGGGCGGACGTTACTTCACAGGTGTGGGGGGGGTGATGTGGCGGTCGCCTAGTCGCTGGGAGGGGGGGAAGAGGATTGACAGCCACTCACCTCCATCCACTGGGGTCCCTGCTCCCAACTACCGCCCTCCAGTGGCCGGCTCCCTAGGCAAATGCCTAAAGCTGCCTAGTGATGGCGCTGGCCCTGCAGGTGCAGAGAGAGTTACATTTGGAGGAGTTATTTTTTTTCTGTGCAAAGTAAATACTGGCTGCATTATTCTTACACTGCAATTTGAACACACACAGATTACAGGGAAGCACATTCTCACTTGTTCTTTTTTGTAACGCTGTAAATATTTTCTTTGCTCCTTCATATTTTCAATGAAGGCCCCCATACACTTGGCCGAGTTGTCCTAAGGACAAGTCGGACCAGTTTACCCGGAGCCCCCCCAGCCGCTCCCCAGGAGGCTTACATGCGATCTGACACTTGATGTGCCATTTTTACATGTGATTTATTGCATGTAATACTCCTGGGAAGCTGTTGCGGCGGCGGGGGGCGGGCAGTGGGGTCCGGCCAGCTGGTGATGATGGCAGGGTGTGGTCAGCTTGTAGTGGCGGGCAGTGGGGTCAGTCCGAGCAGCAGCAGTGACTGGGAGCTTGTAGATGCATTTTGCCGGGCAGCGTGGGATGTGGCTGCTGAATATTTTAAAATGTCTGGCCGGACACTGATTGGCTGAGAGAATTCTCTCAACCAATCAATGTCCAACCAGTCATTTCAAAATACGCTGCTCAGGCCCGCTGTCCACCACTAGGATCTGCACGCCCCACGGACCACGCTGTCTGCCCCCAACCACACGTGGAGGGAGGTCCCAGGTCGGATGGTCAGATGGCCAGCAGGTCAGACCACCGGCTCAGGTCTGATGCGCATAGGACCGTGCATCGGACCTAAGGGGGACAGCAAACTGAGCCAGCGCAGTGTATGGGCACCTTTAGATTTTACTCATCAGTCTGTTAGTAAATACATCCAGGGCCAACAGCCCTTACTCTGGCCGCTTTTGTATAATTTATTATGGCAACATGTTTGTCTATATCTTAAATAATGCAACATCATACAGAATAAATGATAGCCCAAAATACTGCAAAATAAGCAATGAGGTGCCCAATGACTAGCGTTTACTACTGGCATTTACGTGCTAGGAAAACAGCCATTATCTAATTTATCCTCTGTTCCTTGAGTGGTATTAAGAGCAAAGTTAAGTACCTAGAGTACATTCCCATACCTCCCAACAATCCCTATTTCCGTGGGATTTTTTGTGGCTGTCCAGTGTCCCACCCGGGGCTGGCATGTGCGCAGTGTCTATTTACAGGAAACGGATGTACCAGGGGCATAGCCAGAAGCTCACAGAGAGCGATGGTCATGCCCACCCAGCATCAAAATGGGGACATGGCTTTGCAATAACGGACATTTCCATGAAGCTAGCCCCCCACCACCACCACCCCTTTACATAAGGCCACATCCCTTTTTGGTCACATGCGCAGCAGGGCCATGTGGGCATCTCAATCCTCATTTGTTCATAGTTGGGAGGTATGCATTCCTGTTTTTGGATATCATTTTAAGATCTCCAGATATCAACATGGAACCTAATGCCCTTAGTCAGGGGTGGCCAAAAAGATGGTAAGTAATTGTGAATAGTTTTCTACCTGTGTGTATGGCTGCCAATGTATTCAACTGCCAATTCCAGAATGTGTGAAAGTGGACATCCACATACCTCCCAACTTTGGCCTGACCAGCCCGGAAACGAGGTGGAATCTGCACGCCAGATGGGCATGGTCTAGGACAGAGGGGGCGTGGCCTAGTATAGCGAGCCCTCGTTTTTGTCACTTTGGGGGCATGCCCAGCACTCCCCATGCAGTTGGGCAGCCCACTCCCCCACCCCCCTCCCTGCACTCCAGCTCCCTGATCTCTGGTTACCCCCAGCTGTACCCCACGGGAGGGACAGTCTCCAATTAGCGGGATTGTCCTGCTGTAATTGGGACAGTTGGAGGTATGCATCCCCTTGCAGGTTTACAGAATTTCAGATGTTGCCCGTAGCAACCAGAATCTAGTTATTATCTTTTCGAAACTAGATAAATGTTAAGTTGATTGGTTTCTATGGCAACAACCCCACGATGAGTCACCCTGGTCTCCTCTGTACTGGATCCCAGTCACCTTTGCTGTTGTTTGTTGTCCATGCCGGCTACAGCACCCTGTTCCTCTGTGTTCTGTCATCCTGGATTTTGTCCTTGGTCTTTTCTGTCTGAGTCTATTTTTGATACTTTTCCTGACCTAAATAAAAGCACTTGGCCTACAGATAAATGCATTTATTCTGTTACAGAGCTCCTTGGTGACTGCTAATGTACATTTCATGTCCCGGGTGGGATGTATCAAGTATCACAATTAGATACGTCCCATCCCTATGTGCATGCATTTTTTCCTGGGGCCATTTAAGCATGTGCTAGTGATTTTGGCCTGTAAAGGGGTCTGGTATATTATGTCGGCAATGTCTAGGTGGACGTTGACAAAAAGCATACCTCTCAACATTGGTGGCAGTGGAGGAGGGACATAAGCGCATGGTGGAGGGGTGTGTGACCTCCTGACAGGAGGTGTGGCCTATGTAAACGGCTTCTGCAAGGCCATGCTCCCCGTTTTTGCCTCTGTTTGAGGTCATGGCCAGCTCTGTCAGAGGTAGGATAAAAGGTTGACAGGCACAAGCTTGACAAAAGGTCAGTACGGAATAGGTCGGCACATAAAAAGGCAGACACACAGATTTTTGCTCTCACTGTCGGCACCTGAGCAAGTGGAAGCCCAATTGGTAAACTGTGTCCTTTCGCACGGCTTGCTTCACTCACCATGCTTCGGGTTAAGTGCCTTCCTCTACCACCACTGCGTCCGGCGCACTTTTCTATTCCCAGACTCAGCCCACGTGTATGGTAAAAAGTTCAAACTAGGAAAAAAATCCCCAACAATCATCTTGACTTTTTCATGTGTTGAACAAAGTCACGTTGATATTTTACTTGTGTCCACCTATTGATCATGTCGACCATATGGTGTGACCCTATTGTTTGTCAGCCTAGTGCATACCTCTCAACTGTCCCACTTATCGCGGGAACGTCCCGGTTTTTTGGGACTTTCCCGCATTCCTCCCACAGCCGGCAGGGGGGGCAGAGGCAGTTGAGAGCATACCCTCCAACATGGCCCATTCCATTAGGTACAAAATGCTCTGTTCCTGGACTTCCCTGACAGTGACAGTTACAGAAGTGGGACTGCACCACTGTCCAATATTAAAAAAGGGGAGCCACACCTAATGCCACCTCAAACATCACTTACTGGCAGTTGATGTGTCCTCCCTCTTTGAATTTTGGACTGTGCTGGAGTCCAACCTCTGTAACTGCCACTGGCAGGGAAGTCCAGGAACAGAGCATTTTGTACCTAATGGAATGGGTCATGTTGGAGGGTATGTGAGAGTCCTTCCCTGTGGTCCGTGAATAGACGCTGTGCACAGAGTGACTGGGAGCATAGCCAGCAGCACATGGAGCTGTTGGGCATGCCCCCACAGCAGCGAAAATGTGGCGTGGCCACGCGGCAGTGTCACTTGTACAGACCACACCCCCTTTTCAATTGGCCACGCCACCAAAATTTATACGCTTGCCTATGACGGCCGAGCTGTCCCAACGGACTGTCTTCAAATGTTGGGAGGTATGCTACTGTCTTACCATCTGGATACCAGCCACTTGTCTGTCCACCCGCAGCGGCCTACATACTAGCCTATGCTGCTATGTCTGTGTGCATTGGGGGGAAGGCCCCATTTATATCTACAGCTCATATGTTCTATGCCTATATCCACGAGACACGGACGCAAACCCCGCTCACATACGTCTTAGAGGTTTATTTACTAAGATGATAGTTGTATATAAAATGGGATGTTGCTCTGGGCAACCAATCAGAATCTACGTCTTATTTATTTACCACCTTCTAGAAGATAGTAGATAATATCTGATTGGTTACCCATAGCAACATCCCATGTGAAATGGAACTCCCATCTTAGTAAATTTACCCCTTAGAATCTGTTTCTATATTTTAGCTATAGTCGTTTATGCTGTCAGTTGAAGCATTCATCATCCATTCTGCTGAATGCTAGAACACTAACATGTTAACATGCACAGCAATGTTTGTGTTGATATATATATACTGTACGGATAATTAGGCAACTGCATATCTGCCGCAGAGGTGATTAGCAAACTAACAGCCTGGTACGTTCCAGCTGCACATGATTAGTTATTGCACAATGAAGTGTGACCAGCAGTGGTGGGTGGCGTAGTGCAGGGTATAGGGAGAAATGGGTCTACATACAGGCATTGGTGATAATAGGGTGGTGCACAGATGCAGAACGAAGCAGACAGAAAGAGGCAGAGTGTTTGGGAAATATAGACAATGGGATATACAGTGCAATGGCTGAAGACGGCAATGCACTGGCGTATCTGTTCTGTCCACCTCAACTCCCTGATTTCAGATCTCCTTTAGGTTTGGTGGGGGTATTTCATCACCAGCCGTCATCACCGGCTGGCGGCAGTAAGTATAGACTTGCCCATACTTACCTATCCTTCTGGAAAGGCTCCCAAAAATCCATTGGCCCGTCTGGGCCCTTGGAAAGGTGGGCAGGTCTCCCGTATACCCTGATAGCCCCACGGAAATCAATGGACCGCCTACTTGCAAAGCACACGTAGATGGACTGAGGGGGACCCAATGACGCAATCTGAGTCATGATGGCCTAGCGGGCATCACTGGGCGGGGTTAACCCCATGCACCCTATAGTTTGCAGCATATTAAAACAATATTTTAGAACAATATTTTAGAAGGAAATGCCAGTTGGAGAAAAGGTTTATTAGCGCTGGTTAGAATATGACCTATGGGGAGATGTATCAAGCCTTGGGGAGAGACAGGGTGGAGAAGTTATCCAAAGCAGCCAATCAGCTTCTAGAATATGCTAGACAAATGGCATTTAGGAGCTAGTTGGCTGCTACTTTATCTCTGGACTTTCTTCTTTACTGCATAAAATTAGATGTTTATAAAGTTATAAAGGGGCTCATTCTGGTTGGCTCAGTAATCACCCCCCCCCCCCCTGCTGCTTTCTTCCTGGCTTCTCCTCCTGCACCTCATCCAGCCCGATGCCCTGCCCTCTGTAGCGGCCTCCTGCACTGTCTACACAGGTCCTCAGTGCAGGAGGCCGGCGGCCATGTTCCTGAAGCCGCAGTCCCATTTGGCTATCGGCCCTTTTGCCATTTGCCAGAAGTGCCAGATGGCCAGTCCGGCCCTGAATGTAGCCCATGCACAATCATTCAATAAATCCCGTGACAGTTGGTCACCCGCAAGTTAGACAGTCACTAGGTCGACATGTGTGTAGGTCGACATGCAGGAAGGTCGACATTAGTCTAGGTCGACATGGGTTAGGTAGACAGGGTCATAATGTCGACAGGGTCATTAGGTCATTAAATGCATGTCGACCTAAAATTGTCAACCTAATGACTGTCTAACAACTTGCTGGTGACCCAATGACCGTATCCCTGCGGAGGGGCCCAAGCACCCTAGCGGTGAAGTGGATTTGAAAGGAGATGGACCCCAGTATGTCCTTTCCCAATATGGCCACCATACCAATACAGGACATGGTAGACCACTTACACCAGTGGATAAACTCTTTTGACTCAGAGGGTAAGCAGCTTACGACAGCCGCCCACCCCTGGCACACTTTGTGCTGTTCGCATTCCCATGGAAACGCTGGGCGCTCCCGTGGGCGACACCGACCACTCCGCCATCCAACCCGTCCCGATCCCTGCGAGCGGCTTGGCTACTATGCAAGTCGTAGAAGCCATTCGCAAAGGGGACATGCACATGCGCATAAAAGACTATGAGCAGTCCACCGACAATCGCAATGGGGCAAATTCGGCTCGAGGGGATTACAAATCTATAGTTGGAATGACTTGGGCAGATTTGGGTGCCGGGTTTATTGGGTTTAAAAAACAGCTCGGGAAATTTCTAAAAGCTGCCCTAATGAGGGCGGTATCTGTTGAGGATGGAATTAGTTGGGGACTCCCCAATATAGATTTTGTGGGTGCCTGCACTTTGAACAATCCAATGTCAGTGGCATTCGGCTAATAAACAGAATTTTAAAAGTAGGAGATGAGAACTGCAGGTGGGGCAGATGTAACATGCGCAGAGAGAGTTTCTGTGCCTATGTCTGAGCAATCCTATGCTGTCTCAGATGGAGAGCCTCTCCTTACGCAGTCTACTTGCGGATAAATCCTCTGTAACATTGCAATTGCTAATCATTCATTGCACAAGCCCAGGAAGTGAGGCTACGGGGCATGCACAATGGCAAAAGTATGCCCCCCCCCATGGCATGCTTACTTTGCCGGTTGCAGTAGTAATTAGATTTTTGGGTAGTCCCTGTACTCCTGGAAGAGAAGGCAGGTCTCCAAAATCCTGGTAAGGCAGGAAGGATGGAGAGATAATTACCAGCAATCCCGGTACTTTGGGGAGGATCTAAAATGAGTCCATCGTTCCCAGAAGACCCATGAATTGCGGCGTTTTGCAGAAGTCGAGTCACAACTTGATGATGTGAGAGCCAGCTCCTGCCCCCAGAAGTACCCAGTAGCATTTTCTTGCAAAGAAAAGTAGGCAAGCGTGCACTGTATCCAGCATTGACTTGCATGTGCTTCTGAGAGAAAAAGAGAGAATTAGAGTGCTGCGATTGGGGGCTGAGAGAGAGAGAGGACAGTGAGAGAGAGAGGGGACAGTGAGAGAGAGGGGTGTTCTGAGAGAGCATGGTGGGAGAAAGAGAGAGAGAGACTGGCAGTGAGAGGTGAGAGCTAGACAGGGCCAGCATAGCAGGGCTGCCATCATACATTGTACATGACCTCTGCTATCTGCGGCACTGGCCACACTCCTCTATCTCTGCATTACTTCAAGGGAAACCTTGTTTATGACAAATTATACTTGACTCCAGTCCTGGGCCCCCTTTCTGTCTGGGCCCTGAAACTGACGACGCAGTAATCACCCCCCACACACCTTCCCGATGGTGGCACTGCAGGATAGTGATGGACAGAGAAACAGATTTTAATTAGGAAAAGAGATGGATATTAAAACTTGATACACATGTGATTTTCTTGGACAGTAGTAATGAGTATGGCTACGTTCTATCAGGACATTAATAAATCCAGTTTCATCGGAAGATCCTTTTGTAGTTCCACTTGTTACGAAACAAAAGAGGTCCGAGAAGAGACGCCTGTGAGTATACAGTAGCCTACTATTGTGTGCCACTAGCATATAGGCAGAGCCGCTTTACTGAGAATGTCAAAAGAAATTAAGAATAAAGTGGGTGTAGATATTATATTATGTGTGAGTAGTGGGGGTTGAGGCAGAGGGGTGGGGGTGGGGGTGGGGGTGACATGTCACTGACAGAGGCTTCTGGGATGCAGGGCTGTACTGGATCTATGAGAACCAAAGAGGTTAAAAGAAATGTGAAAGGAGACAGGGAGGGGAAGAAGAGAAGGGTGCAAAAGAGGTGTGAGGATGAGAGAGAGGGAGAGACAAAAGAGGTTGAGCATTAACATTAAGTGCTTTTTATCTAATAGCACCATTTCCACTGTTAATACTTTTTTCTCCCCGAGCCGCCAACGTCGCAGCATAAAGCAAGACAAAGACATAAAACATCGTCCTTGAGAAATGACACAAACATCAGGGATGGCGCTGTCATCCTCAGCACAGGCATGGGCTAAGCAGATATCATCTTGGCAGGAATTTAGGAGAAATGATATTTAAAACTCTGTGATAGAATGGGAACGCTATTTCCATCAGATGCTCCTGTAATAACCGGGGTGTTTGCATAAATCAATGGAGTGATTTTTTTTTTTGTGGGAAACGAGTTGTCTGCCTAAGGAAGAACTCAGACATCCATGATACAACAATTACACTATCGAGTCCTTCAGGGACAACAGGCAGGTGTGCGACCATGTAGCTGGATGTGGGTTCCGATGCTGCAACTGTTTACACATCAAGGACACTTCAAAGGAATGTTTTCTTGAGTGGTGTGTGGCTTTGATGGGTATATATCCAGCAGCGACTGGGGCTAAACTGCTTACCCTTTGAGTCAAAAGAATTTATCCTCTGGTGTAAGTGGTCTACCATGTCCTGTACTGGTATGGTGGCCATATTGGGAAAGGTCCATCTCCTTTCAAATCCACTTCACCGCTAGGGTGCTTGGGCCCTTCCGCAGGGATACGGTCATTGGGTCACCAGCAAGTTGTTAGACATTAGGCCCACACCATTAGGTAGACATGCATTTAATGACCTCGTGACCCTGTCAAAATTATGACCCTGTCCACCTAAACCATGTCGACCTAGAATCATGTCGACCTTCCTGCATGTTGACCTATACACATGTCGACCTAAATGCATGTCGACTTAGTGACTGTCTAGCAACTTGCTGGTGACCAACTGATCCACACCCCTTCCGCAGTTGGTCACCTTTTGCCACCAATGGGCATACAATCACGGGATTTATTGAATGATTGTATATACAGTAATATCTCACGTGCATGGGCGACATTAAACACTGACATTTCTCCCAGGTGATTAGACTGTCTCTAATCATTCCGCAAAGGTGAGCGTTATGGGAATCAGCGGCAGGTTCCGGCTGGTTAGTGTATTACATAGCAACAGGACTTGTGATAGCCCCGAACCAGCTCATATGTAGTACCCCTGGACTGCTGTGGAACTACAAGTGCCAGCCTGTCTCTGCATTGCCAGTTGCTGAGGCATGCAGCCCACAGCCTGATGCCCCTCTCTTGTTTGACACCCAAAAAGTATAGTAAATCTTCCCAAGAGACTGCAGGGGTTAACTCCATTTTACTGTACTGTGAATAGCAGGAGTCTGCAATGAGCTGTGAAATGAGGAGGACTTTAGGACCCAGAGATGACTGCAGGGGAAGAACACATGTGAGCAGGCTGCTGGGACAGGAAGTGGAAGTAAAAAGGAGACTGCACTTGAAGTACTGTATGCTGTGAGAGCTAGGAGCTGGAGGAGCTCTAAAGGGAGAGTCAGCAGTGTGCTGAGAAAGTGAGAGAGCATGTTACAGCCATGAGCAGCAGTATGCAGAGAGATAGAGCAGGTGTGTTACAGCTGGGAGCAGCAGTGTGCACAGTGGTGCAGGACAGACCATGAGGAGCAGAGTTTGGCACCATACCAGCACAGAGAGTGAAGCACAGAGAAGAGTGGGAGCAGCAGCTGCAGTGGAATCCCTGCTGTACAGATATCAGGGGTGGATTTATCATTGTGAGGCTAATGTTCGTTAAGGGCGCAGGTATTTTTCTCCACTTTTGCGCAGTGAAGCGTACCTGTTTAATGCCCTTATTTACGAATATGTGTGCGCACGTTATGGGAGTGCGTTATCACTGACCTGTGGTGATACGCCTCCTCCCATAACGAAGGGGGAACCTCCGGCCGGCGGTGTCTTCTGCGCATGCGCCGGATACCTTGGTCTCGCGTTGTGTATCCGGCACATGCGCAGTTTTCCGCTTGCTGATCTCCGGCGTCTGCAAATTCAAACTGCGCATGCGCCGGGT
Organism: Crinia signifera; assembly: GCF_055691185.1. Lineage (NCBI taxonomy): Eukaryota > Metazoa > Chordata > Amphibia > Anura > Myobatrachidae > Crinia > Crinia signifera. The sequence goes on from NC_139220.1 coordinate 34,645,094, forward strand.
AATGTTCGCCGGGGATGCTGTGTACCCGGCGCATGCGCAGTTTGAATTTGCAGACGCCGGAGACAAGCAAACGGCGAATAAGACAGCAGGAGAGCCCCGCAGCGCCAGATAATTCTGGCGATATGCATTTACGTAAAACAGAGGAGCGCGCGGCCATCCATCTAATTAATAAATAAGGTATTAGCCCGGAGCTCTGCAGCAGCTAACGCTCATACGTTAACCCTCCTGCCCCGCACCGCCGCCGTTAAAGTACCCGCACAGCGGGTATGATAACTGAGGGGAAGCGCTATCCCCTGCTTTAGCGCACGGGGATAGCGCATATACCCCATAGCGCACCATCATAAATCTGCCCCTCAGTGAGAAGGGCTCAGCACTCAGGTGCCTTTTGACCCAGGACATTGTGAGTATGTGTTGCCCTGTACACTCACATTGAACACTACTCCAGACTTTCTATTATACATGGAACATTTGCCCTAAGGGTAACACTCCAAACAAGAAGAGATGAGAAAGGAGCCTTATATTAATAGGTATCCTAGGGATGTGCTGATCCCTGTGACTCAGTGACATTTCAGCTACACCAAGTTAATGTAATAGGCCATGTGGGGAAAGAGAGTAACTGGTCCCCATCCCACATGTTAACAGGGCCTATGCAAAGGAGGACTCTAATTACAGTAGGCCGCCTGGCTGCAGTACAAGACCCAGGTAGCCCCATCTACAGGACAGTGTCTGTATTACAGTGCCTGGGAATAGCCCCATCTAGTGCATGGACTTGGATATACAGATCTCATTGCTTTTAGTCCTGTAAACCATTGGAGTACAGTTAATCCTTTCTTGTTGAGCTACAAGGACAGTTTATTTGCCTTCCACAGTATTACACGACAAGGATTATTTCACCATTACCTCGGCCAGAGTTCAAGAGTGACCTTCTGGCTACTAATCCGTAGGAAGGCCAGAGCTCAAGAGTCACCCTCTGGCTACTTATCCGTAGGAAGGCCGGGTTGCCCTATAGAGACACCTCCCCCGGGAACTGTACATTAGTTACTGTACACAGGCCGAATCCTAAACTCGGATTTTGGATAAAAATGGGGTACCGGTACCAGTTAGACTCAAGTTAACATAGGCCAAAGTACTGTTAGTATATTATGTATGGTATGTTGAGAATTGTCTGTTTATTCCAGTATCTTGTACCATTGACCTGATGGGTACAGAGATTGGTTCACCAGAGGTCGTAATATTTCTTATTGTTATAAAGTGAAGAATAAAATCACTCGTGTTCAATTGCATCTGCGCTCTCAAGCCTGCATTCGTTTATTGTCTACCAACCCCCTGGACGAATGAGCCCCTAAGCGTGGGTGTCACATTTGGCGTCATACCGAACAGGATCGGACATGGAGGTGCATAAAGGCAACCCCACAGCATATGACAAGTCCATCAGTGAAATGTCTGTCATACTGGATGGACTCATCAAGATGACTGCAGAAATAAGGAAGACCCTAGCCAATGATAACATAAGACAGACTGTATCAAGAAACAGGGAATGGCATTCAGAACAAAGAGTGAACAACCAATCCAGATGGGATGTTACACAGGAGATGGGAAGATGGGTGACTAACAAGTTTCATGCTCGAGGGAGGCCAATATGTTGGCGATGTAGACAAAGTGGTCGCTTTGAGAGGAATTGTCAACAACCCTCAAGTAGACCATCACAAGGAGAACCACCCTGGGAAGGACAACCCAGGAATGCAGGCCTGTCTGAAGTATTCCAGAGCCAAATGAGAGTGTCTGGGGTACAAAATGCTGTGCATAGTGAGCGAACCAACCCAAGAAGGATCTCCGGTCATGTCATGTGGTTCAGTGTACCACGTGGGTATGGGTTCATCAAGAGAACAGACAACAGACAACGCGTGTATGTACATTTTACAGCAATTCAGAGAACAAATCCAGGAAACTGGTTCCGGAGCCTGAGAAGTGGCGAAATGGTGGAATTTGAGTTAGCAAACGGGAGGAAAGGCATCAAGGCTGTACATGTGACCGGTCCAAATGGGGCTCCAGTGCAAGGCAACAGACATGCCGCAGAGGGCAGCCGGTATGGGCACTGTCCACATTTCAGAGAGCCTCCACGCTACTGCCAGCAAGATTACCATTACAGTAAAGGTAGAGAGGAACCCAGCGAAGTTTTGCCTGTTGAGGAAAGACCCCGGGGATTTAACAAAATGCAACCAAAACTGCAGGATGTGGTCAGGCGGCAATTTCCCCCAGAACCAAGAGAAATGGAGGGCAGTAAAGTGGTAGAACACACTGGTTCCAGCACAGCCAACCCCAGACCAACAGATGCTGGTGCGACTGACCAAGAAAGAGCCATTGAAGCTGTGGGGCAACTGGTTGTGGCAGAGAGATCTAGAGCCTTGGAAACCATTAGTAAAGAGTCAGATGTAGCAAAGTCTGAGTGTAAGGCCCCGGAAGAAACCCCTAGTGCAGCTAAGGAGAAGGTGACCTGGCTGTTCCCAGAATTACATGGACCCGATGTTGAGTACCACACGATAAGCAAGGAGGAAGTCACCTTGTGGTTACAGCAGGCATCAAGAAGGCAAGGAAAAAGATCCAAAAGGAATTTCTAGCAGCTAGAAGCACAAGGAATGTCTTGCCCGCCAGTTAGGAATATTGATTGTTCCCGTTGCAATTAGCTGTTGATGCGTGAGGACACGCACATGAAAAAGTGTGGGCGAATGTAGTACCCCTGGACTGCTGTGGAACTACAAGTGCCAGCCTGTCTCTGCATTGCCAGTTGCTGAGGCATGCAGCCCACAGCCTGATGCCCCTCTCTTGTTTGACACCCAAAAAGTATAGTAAATCTTCCCAAGAGACTGCAGGGGTTAACTCCATTTTACTGTACTGTGAATAGCAGGAGTCTGCAATGAGCTGTGAAATGAGGAGGACTTTAGGACCCAGAGATGACTGCAGGGGAAGAACACATGTGAGCAGGCTGCTGGGACAGGAAGTGGAAGTAAAAAGGAGACTGCACTTGAAGTATGCTGTGAGAGCTAGGAGCTGGAGGAGCTCTAAAGGGAGAGTCAGCAGTGTGCTGAGAAAGTGAGAGAGCATGTTACAGCCATGAGCAGCAGTATGCAGAGAGATAGAGCAGGTGTGTTACAGCTGGGAGCAGCAGTGTGCACAGTGGTGCAGGACAGACCATGAGGAGCAGAGTTTGGCACCATACCAGCACAGAGAGTGAAGCACAGAGAAGAGTGGGAGCAGCAGCTGCAGTGGAATCCCTGCTGTACAGATATCAGTGAGAAGGGCTCAGCACTCAGGTGCCTTTTGACCCAGGACATTGTGAGTATGTGTTGCCCTGTACACTCACATTGAACACTACTCCAGACTTTCTATTATACATGGAACATTTGCCCTAAGGGTAACACTCCAAACAAGAAGAGATGAGAAAGGAGCCTTATATTAATAGGTATCCTAGGGATGTGCTGATCCCTGTGACTCAGTGACATTTCAGCTACACCAAGTTAATGTAATAGGCCATGTGGGGAAAGAGAGTAACTGGTCCCCATCCCACATGTTAACAGGGCCTATGCAAAGGAGGACTCTAATTACAGTAGGCCGCCTGGCTGCAGTACAAGACCCAGGTAGCCCCATCTACAGGACAGTGTCTGTATTACAGTGCCTGGGAATAGCCCCATCTAGTGCATGGACTTGGATATACAGATCTCATTGCTTTTAGTCCTGTAAACCATTGGAGTACAGTTAATCCTTTCTTGTTGAGCTACAAGGACAGTTTATTTGCCTTCCACAGTATTACACGACAAGGATTATTTCACCATTACCTCGGCCAGAGTTCAAGAGTGACCTTCTGGCTACTAATCCGTAGGAAGGCCAGAGCTCAAGAGTCACCCTCTGGCTACTTATCCGTAGGAAGGCCGGGTTGCCCTATAGAGACACCTCCCCCGGGAACTGTACATTAGTTACTGTACACAGGCCGAATCCTAAACTCGGATTTTGGATAAAAATGGGGTACCGGTACCAGTTAGACTCAAGTTAACATAGGCCAAAGTACTGTTAGTATATTATGTATGGTATGTTGAGAATTGTCTGTTTATTCCAGTATCTTGTACCATTGACCTGATGGGTACAGAGATTGGTTCACCAGAGGTCGTAATATTTCTTATTGTTATAAAGTGAAGAATAAAATCACTCGTGTTCAATTGCATCTGCGCTCTCAAGCCTGCATTCGTTTATTGTCTACCAACCCCCTGGACGAATGAGCCCCTAAGCGTGGGTGTCACACATACATCTAAATGCTAAATAAAGACCCAATGATCCACCTGCATCTTTATCATTGATCGAATGGAGAATTTATGTTATATATAAGGCCTGGCACTGCCTTATATCTCCACTTAGATCTCTGACATTTACTTTCTCCCATCCCAGCTTCTCCTCTCTCTTCATCCTCTCTCTTTTCTCCTATCTCCCCTGTGGTCAGACACCTCCTGCTCTCTATCTCTAGGCTCCGGAGCATTTATTCAGTTCTTCATGTCTTCATTATTATCTGCGCTGATAACATTCAAGCCTATCGCTGCTCCCGATCTCTTGCCTCCACTGGATCAAGCCTTCCTGTGCCAGCACTCTCGTGTCCTGATGCTGCTTACAGATCAACATGGGGAAACTAAACGTGTCATGTACAGGTGCCGGATGACGCTCCGATAGTCATTAGTCCGACGTCGGAATCCCGACGATTAAAAGACCGAGAGCTGGGATCACGGCTTACAGGGACCATTCTCCCTCGTAGGGGTCCACGAACCACATAGGGGGAGAATAGAACCTGTGGCGAGCCTGCAGCATGTACAGCGAGGCGAGCACAGCGAGCTGCAAGGGGTTTTGTAGTGCTCGCCCCCCTTTTCAGAGTCCTGACAGTCGGGATTCCGATGTCTAACTATAGATTGTCGGAATCCGTCTTCCCAGTTTGGGGTCATTTTGACCCTTTCATCCACTCATATTGGATCATCTCCAAGCGCCGGCTCAGGACTCCGCCGACGTCACCCGCTCAGCATAATGCCGGGTGGAGACACCGATATATATATATATGGTCAAACCCTGGTTTACCCCGAGCGTTTCGGTGTAAAAGGGGTATAAGTAGGGTGATCTGCTTGTACTGGGCATTTGCAAAAGCCCCCCCAGATTTAGCCAAATAGTGGATCCAGGGCCGCCAACGGGGGGTGCTATGGGGACAACTATCCCAGGCCCAGCCAGAGGGGTAGGGCCCTGCCCAGGCTACTCTATCCCTGCACCACCCCCCTGCCTCTTCAGTAAGTAGCCGCCAGGCCCTAACCTTTAGTCGGTGGCAGCCATCTTTCCTCACAGCACAGCATCAGAGTGGCCTGAGTGCGACTCAGCTGCCCACTGCCTGCCTGGGACCTTAAAACAGGCAGTGCAGTGGGCAGCAGGATAGCCAAGAGCCCCCACAAGTGCAATGCGAGCGCGCCGCCCGGAGGACGAGGAGCTAATTTGGCAGCGCCCCCCGTGCCTAATCTCTCCCGCCCAGCGTCAGGGACCCGCAGAACTTGTCATCGGTGCAGTCCCGGCCCCTCCCCTTCAGAGAACTATCTGCTATATGGGGAAGAACATTTTATGATGGTTCGTCCGTCCGAAGCCAGGAGGGGAGCCAAGGCCGCAACGTATACCACTAAATCTGCGGGTCTATGGCGGAGGTGTTACAATAGCCCCGCAGCCTCCGGCGCCTGCACTTACACAGCTCCTCCCTGCTACCTTCATATCCACTGTACCCCAGTACATAGCAACCAAACAGATTCTACTTCTTATTTATTTAGAACATTCTAGAAGATAATAGATAGAATCTAATTGTTACTATAAGCCAGGGTTGCCGACTTGCACAAGATCCTCTCCGGGAGAAGCCCGGAGAGGAATCTTTTCATTACGAGTTGGGGGCGGGGCTTAACGGTGACTTCATTAAGCCCCGCCCCCATTACGACAAATAGCCAAAATATCTGATCACCATGGAGGGGGCGGGGCTAAAATGACACGATTGTGCCATTTTAGCTCCGCCCCCTCCTCTGAGACCCGCGGATTGCGGTATTTAAATGCTGCGATCGGGGGGGCTCAGTGGGGGTCCCCCTGATTCCGGGAGGGTTGCCCACCGGGAGGGTCGGCAACTCTGCTATAAGCAACATCCCATCTTCAGTAGAACACCGATCTTAGTAAATGTACCCCTGTGTTACCAGCACAGATTATTATAAACACACAATACAATATGGGTCCAGCCATTCAGCACATGCAGCCCTCTGTTACCAGTGGACTCCACAATCGGCTGAGGAGAGGAAATATGCGCTGGAACCCTGAGGCAAATAATGATTGACATGTATACAGTTATTGGTTGCATCATAATTGAGCGCATTGCTCTTGTTATTAAATAAGCCCCAGACGTCTCCTATTCTTCATTGTGATTCCCAGTCACCCATATAAACAATGCATAAACATTTCCTTACAAATCACCTGACACATTGTCGGCCTGTCACTTTAATTGCAAGAGAGAGGCACGGTAATACAACCTCAGCCAAGTGCTGTAGAATGAAGTGATCCCGGTAATCACAGCTGGCGTTGTCTTGGGAGCTATTATTAGGAATAATTAGGATAAAGATTAACAATAAGGATATTTTAATTATATCTGTAATAAGCATGTCTCCATTTTCTCTATTCCCCTGATATTCGCATCAAATCCATACGAAATGCAGACGCACTGATACATCTAGAGAGCTAGGCCGCAGCCTAACAGTTGGCTCACCGAGCCAGAAGCTCTCCAAGCGGAAAATGGTGTAATATCTAATCTCATTTACAGAAGGGAGAGTCTGGAGTGTGATTAGGGACATGTAAAGGGGATGTGCAGCAATCTGAGCAAGTGCTCACACACATGGACTGGAATCACTTCTGGGCTGTAGATGTGCTTTACAGGTATTGTTCGAATATGCTTCTATTAACGGCACCAATGCATACACCGCCACTATATAAAATCTCCTGATTACAGCAGAACAGTCCCGCTATTTGGAGACTGTCATGTTGTCCCTCCCGTGGATGGCAATGTCCCTTTGGGGGGGGGGGGGGGCAGTTGGGGGGCAGTTGGGGGGGCAGGTACAGAAGATCACCACTATTCTGGGAGGGGGCCAGAGGCTGCCCAGTCCCTAAGAGAGCACTGGGCACACCCTTGGAAATTATAAAAATAGGGATCGCGGCACTAGGCCACTTTTCATGTGTTTACAAGGGGAGCTACATGTGTATTTGCTTGGGGCACCCGGGACCTTTAATCAGGCTCTGGCCCTCACGATAGGTGCCTTTGCAGTATGCACTTTCAAGTGGCTTCCTTTAATATGGAGTTTTGATGGATTACACATGCCAAATATATTATGTTCTGTCACAGTAGGAGAGCGTTTAATATTTTTTTAAATACAGGTACATCAGCTAGTATCCGGTACCACTGTCAATCCAGGCACATCCTGCACCGGGGGAAGTTACCTGGCAGGGGGAAGACCTGCTGTGGGAGGGTTCGGTCAGGCAGTGGGAGGGTTCAGTCAGGTGGCGGAGTAGAGTTAGGCTGCGGGAGTGGGGTCTGGCTGTGGGAGGTTTAGGTGCTGCAGGTCAAAGTTAGTATGCAGGAGGGGTCAGAGAGGCTGCGGAGGGGAAGCATGGTTTGGCTGAGGCAGGTCTAGGTTTAGGCAGTGGGCACAGGAGGGTGTGGCATTGGGAGATGATGCCGCTGCATGTACCACCAATAGTCTGGCAATCCGCCACAGAGCTGGAACCAAGGGTCCCGGATTGCAAGACTCATTTCTCTAACAGCTAACGTGTATTTCCAATTTAGTGCCCCCTTCACAACTTCCAGGCGTGTGTATGTGTGTGGGGGTGGTTGGGGGGGATTAATAATTCCACTAGTGGGCTAAATAGAGGGGATATCCAGAGGGCCTGTCCTGTAGTTGAAGGATGTGATGTATCAAGCTCCAAAAAGTGATAGAGTGGAGAGTGATAGACAACCAGCCAATCAGCTCTTATCTGTAATGTTTCAAACACAGCCTGTGAAATGGCAGGTAGGAGCTGATTGGCTGGCTGTTTATCAATCTCCAGTAAATAGCAGTGACAATTGGTCCTTATGATTGGAAATGAAGAGCTGTCACTGTTGCAGGCAGCAGGTGTAGCAGCAGCAGGTGATCGTGGGATGCAAGGGACTTAACGAGATGGTCAGATGGCGGTGGCCTCTGGCTATGAGACCGCAGGTTGCCAGACGTGACAATGCAGGCTGTTGCTGAAGGTTATTACTAAATAATTTGTAATTACATTTATATTACTTGGATTACTATCCCTTTTATTTTGTGAAATAATTCACCCCCCACTTCATTCACCTGCCTGTGCTCTCAACACTCAATTGTGCTCAAGCCGCTGCGGGCAAAGTAATGTTTTATTAATGATTGCTACATCCAAATTCTTATAATCACTTATTCTTAGCCTACCATCTATTTAATTCCTGTCACTGCAGAGGATTCAGCATTTTGGTGTTACCCCTTGGCAGGTTGCTGGCCCACACACCCTCTGTGAAGCCTCTCCTTTTCCTATCACCATGTTATCTCTCTACAACAGGCATGTCCAAACTGTGGCCCTCTAGCTGTTGTGAAACTACACATCCCAGCATGCTTTGGTATAGGTTTAGCATTCCCTATTAGCAAACTGTGGAAAATCATGAGGGGACTTGTAGTTTCACGACAGCTGGAGGGCCATAGTTTGGACATGCCTGGTCTACAAGGTCTATCCGGCATATTCAGCTATTTCCACAGAGTCACCTAGTCACAGGCATGCCTAGGTGCATCAGGGTTGCCGACTTTTTTAATCTCCTCTCTGGGAGAAGCCCGGAGAGGAGACTTGCAGCAGGAGGTCGAGGGGACGGGGCTTGAGCGTGACGTCATTAAGCCCCGCCCCCATTGTGGAAATTACCCCATTTGCCAATCACTGCGGAGGGGGCGGGTCTAAAATTATGCGATTCTGCCCCTTTAGCCCCGCCCCCTCATCAGAGATCGGCATATCCCGATATTTAAACGGCTCGTGCGGGGGAAGGTAGCTGGGAAACCGGGAGGGTCGCCCACCTTTCATGGAGGCCGGGAGGGGGACCTGATTTTCGGGTCCCCCTCCCGGCCATTCCAGGAGGGTAGGCAACCCTTAGGTGCATCCATTCCTAACATACAGCATAGGCTGCTGAATCTGATATATCGTCCGGCAATATATCGCCGGGCGATATATCGCCATGTGTGTACGCACCTTTAGGCTTGCAGGTACTCAAATGAGGTATTTAACAAAATTGCCTGCAGCATTGCTTAATATTGCGTTTAGGTGTCAGTATTTTAGGTGTGTTGCGTGTTAATTAGCCGACCGATTGCGTCCAAAATCACGCGGATGAGTGGTATGGAGCACTCTTTGGCGGACCGATGGTTTTGGCCCAGAAGCGTCCCGACCACTCTCCGAGTGAGGCGGATGCACCTTCGTGCAGTTTGAGTACACTCCCCTGTGTACGCCTAGGGATATGCCTAGTTTTGCCCTATTTTCAGGCCTCTCCCCTATAAGCGCCCACATTACGCCCATTTTGTCCGTCTGTGATCGGACAGGACTTTTTGGTCAGCGAGGTCCGTTCGCAAGTTGTGTGCTGTCGGCGCATGTGCACTAGGAAAAAATTGAGTTCCGTCGGAACGCGGACAGAACCGGACAGAACCGATCCAACCAGAATAAGCCCCTAAGTTACCTTAGTGGCTGAAATCATTCATCAGTGGCAACGATTTAGTCAGTCATTTACATGCAAAGAAACATCTTAATCACTGAACGAGTCCCTGCATTCACCTCAAAACACATCTAATTACTTTCTATGCGATTCAATTAGAATTTTCGAAGTTGAAAATCTAAGTGACGCTTCCCCCAGGAGAAATCCTGAAACACACACACACACCAGTGTACATACACATCAATACACAGCGCTGCAAGCTGTTACGCAGCAATGAATGAGACTTAGTCACCAGCAGCTACTGCAGGAACATATAAAACAGAGAGAGCAGGCGTGGGTGGCGAAGGGCATAGCTGATGGGAGTGGGTGATAATGTACGGTATGGGAGGCAGGCAAGTAAGGGGAAGTGCTTTACAAACGTCCCCGCTCGCCGAGAGGGATTACATAAAATAATTACCGAGTGTTTTTGTCATTGATTGTTTCAAGGAAATTGTACTGAAAGAAGGAAAAATAAAAAATGTCTTCTCGCTTGGAAATTGGTCGTTTTCTGAAGTTAGGCAGCGAAGGGATGTTTCCATCCTTTATTCAGACACAGGAGGCGTCCTTTCATGTCTGTTGTATCCGACTTCTAAGCGGCGTCTCCCGTGTGATGTACACCGAGAAGTTTATAAATTGATTTATTCTAAAGATCGGTAAAGGTAACAATGGAGATAAAAACAATGGAGATAAAAAATTAAAAAAAATCTGTTTTTGAAATGTGTTATATTTTCTGCCCATTATATCTGAGATTTAAGCACTTAGTTAACAATATTTTTATGTAATATTAAAGAAATGACAAGACGTCAGTGGCGTAGCAACAGCCCCTGCAGACTTAAGGCACACACTTGTGCGAGTTCTCTGAGGTCCTCTTGCGTGTGATACGGTCCTTGTAATCTAGTGGCTCCAATCCGATGCGCACATGCGATTTGCCCGATTTCACCAGATTTCCCGTTCCGATGCATCAGAATTGGGTGCAATCAGGTTTAGGGGATTAGGGGCTACCGGCTCCTGTGTTATGCAGATTGCATGCAGTCTAGCCGTCCACATGAAATCTGTTGAAAAATTCCCTCCAAAAATTTCCACCGCCTAGCAGGAGACAGACGCTAGAGGCCCTACATGACCTCTAGCGTCTGTCTGCAAAGCGCAGCATGTATAGATTTACCCAGAAGTGCTGAAATCCCAGGAAGGTTGGCGCAGCCTGCGAACATGAAATCCCTGACAACGGGCATGAAATCCCTGACTATGAGCATGAAACCCCTGACAGCAAGCATGTTTATAAAAATTATAATAAATGTATGAGGGGGTTGTACTATAATATCTGCCATTCCAAAGGATGTAGTCTCCCCATCCGGGGGTCATCCTGTCTTGGGGGGAGCCTATGACTGTCAGCAGGTAAGGTGAGTGTACACCTCTCCGTATAGGGGTCCAGACCATTCTGTTTTTTTCCCAAACCCAGTCATAATAGCTGAATGCAATTAAAGATGTACTGTATCAATTTTTTCCAGAACATTTTGATGCCATACTTCTTACACTCTTGTAAGAGGGATGGAGAGAGATCTAATTGGTATTTTTGCGATAAAAAGTCCATACAGGCAGCGCCATCTAGAGATGACATTGTCTATCGAGCAGAAGCAACGGAAAGTTACTTTGCAGCATACTGGCACATTAGTGTAATGTGTGTAAAGTGTAAAGTGTAATGTGGGCAAGGTAACATGAGGGAGATTGCTAGACTAATGAGGGAAAGAGGGAGATTGCTGCTATTTCAGGGAGTCTCCTGCAGAATGCAGGAGGGTTGGTAACTATGGCCCTTATTCTGGTTGGTGCGTACTTTTCCGTATACTTTCGGATGGCGTATTTTAGCCGTCTGCGCACGCGTGGGGAACGCTATGCGCATGTGCCACGCATGGTCTCCGTACTTGTACTCACTAATACCGTACAGAAATGTGCACCGCAATCACTCGTGAATTATGGGCGTATTATGGGCGTCATTCGGAATGACACAGGGGTGTACTTTCAAAGTGGGCTAAACTGGGCGGAAACATGGGCGGACACGGGGGAGTGCACTTATTTTGGTGGGCGTGCATTCGGACAGCACACCGAATGCACGCGAACAAAAAGGGAAGAAATATGCGGTGTCCATAAGCAAGTATTGCTTTGCGGACACCACTCGGTCATGCGCTAGGCAATCGGAACGCCTAATCAGGACGGACGCACCTCAACCAATGTCAGCTGAACACAATACAATCACCTACTTTACTCATTACTTGTTAATTACACGCTTGTCACTGCTTCAATTGGAACCATTGCAGTTTAAATGGAACATTACTAAACACACACATATATGCTGCACTTTTCACACACTTTTACACTGCAAATAATGAACACAACTTAATATTAATAATACAAATACACATGTCACTTCTACATGTATCAATTAAACCACACATTTGGGGGAAACAAAAAAACATTTATTAAAGGAACTTATAAAATACATTAGAAATCGCAACAAAATAAAAGGTAGCATAGCAGGAAGACAATTAAATAATATATCATAAATACATGTATTATAGACATACATAGCCACAGCAGAATCATTAGGAACACATCAGGTGGCTTCACAACAAAAGTATAGCACCAACACTTCAAGTACAACACACAGTAATGCTAGCCGAAACAGGGCAACAGGGGAACCAAACATGACATTCGAAGCAAGGGCAAATGTGGGTACCCTCGGCACGGAATTGGACACAGGAAGCTGACACAAACAGCTCACTGAAAGATTTGGGAAGACATAACGGTGGAGATTAATGCGGACACAAGTTAATTTGCGGGCACGTTTGCCCCTGGCAGGCTCCTTGCCACGTGCAGCAGCTCTCCGGCCACGGCCACGGTCAGATGGTGGGCCAGGTGGAGCAGATGCTGGGGAGGGGGTGGCTCGTCTTCCCCCTCTGGCAGCAGGGAGTGCTGATGGTGGTAATGCACCAGAAACGGATGACATTAGGACCCTATTGCTGGCAACTAGCTCCACCATAAGATCATTATGGCAGAGGAGGAGGTCATTTTGCCGCAGGGCTTGATCAGCCAGCACCTGCAGGCTAGCAGCAATTGATTGCTGGGTGGCAGTCATAGCCTGCAGGCTCTCAGCGATAGTCTGCTGGCTGCTGATCAAACCCTGCAACACCTCCTCGGTCCTACGCACCCGCTCTGATGCCGACTCTCCCTGCTGCTGAATATTGGCAAGCACATGCCCCCACGTGGCCAATTCAGCCGCGGTCAGTGGCTGCTGCTGCTGCTGCACGGGCCTGCTACTGGGGCCAGGTGGCACAGACTCCTCAACCTCCTCAAGAGATTCTTGACCAAGCGGTGGGGATGCTGGTGAAAGAGAACATTACAATTACAACACATTCCATGCAAAATTAGAAGCAGCTACTTATGGCATGGCAAATAATTACCTTCAAGCAAAGAAGCCATGACTTCCGCTGGGGACTCGATGTCGATGGTGCTCACCCCCCGGACCTCCTCCACTGCAATGCAGCACTCGGCCATCTCTTCCAGGGGGGTGAGCTGCAGCTTTGAAGGCATGGGGCCAGCCCCAGAGGTGTGGCTGTGTTCCCACCGCTGGGTCAATTTTTTCTTGAGGTTCGTTTTGAAGTCGTGCCACCTGCAATCAAAGTGTACATATTAATACATGTCACTCCTCATGTTTGCTGTAGCACCCATTGCAATCTGCAACATAATACAACATGTGCCTCATGACACCAAACTTAGAATATATTAAATTTGAAAACCAACCCTTAGAAGATACACTCACACTCACCCTACAATAACTATCAATTAAATGACATGGCAAACATGTCTGTGCCTCCAAGCAACGTGACCGCCCATTGACCAACTCCATCTAATATCTAATGTAAACATTACTGGTCTTGTACTGCTCAAATGTAACACACATGAACTTGCCTCTTCTTAACGTGCTCCGTCTCACGAACTTGTGGAGCCACCGCATTAATCTCCGCCGTTATGTCCTCCCAGATCTTCCATCTCCTTGTGTGTGTCAACCGGTCCTGTGGACACTCGATCCAATCCCGTGCCCAGGGCACCAGGATGGCAAGCTCCTGCGCTTCGAATGCCATGTTTCTGGTGGTTGGTTCCTCTGTTGCCCTATTTCGGCCACGACCACTGGCACCGCCACTGCCACGGCCACGGCCACCTGTCGCTGTACTTGAAGTGCTGGCCAGGCTACTCTGTTGGGAAGCCACCTGCTGTGTTCCCAATGATTCTGCTGAGGCTGAAGATGGGCCAGCTGCCGATTGGCCTGATGTCGATGGCCCATCTGGCTGCTCTTCCCCCAATGGCTGGTCTGGGTGGATGGGCACATAGGTGGTGCTGGAGTCCATGCATGCAAATAGGTCCTGCCACTCCTGATCTTCCTCAGATAAAGATGCAGACATGTGTGCAACAACATTGCATTTGTCAAACACACCTTTATATACTATTTCTGTAATTGGCGTACATCAGCAACACCCTGCGTTCCGTACGGCCGCGTTCCGTACGGCCGCGTTCCGTACGGCAGCGTCAACCGTGCGGCGCATAGGCCACGCCCCTAGCTGCGGAAAATTATTTGAAAAAAACCTGGGAAACTTAGTAAGTCTGATTTAGTAGGTAAATGCAGATTTGAACACCAATGACCAAATAAAACTGAGGTCAGACATGAAATGTATATGTGAATGTACATCTGTACTAAGCACTTGTTTGGTATGTAGTACAAATGACAATACCCATTCCATATGTAAATCCACTCCACCACTTAGGCACAAGTAATCAGTGCTAGCATCCAAATCACATGTGAAAGCTCTCCAAATTCAGCCTTGATGCTAGCTACTTTTCATTCCACCTCTCTAGTATGGCCCAGTAGAAGGTAAGTGTACACATGGCAGCATGGCCTAATTTTGGGAAAAGGTCTGGCACTATTTGCTATGTTTCAGCTGCATAGCTTTCATTATAAAATAGCTGTTTAGTACCTTGTTGAGTTAGGTGTAAGTGGCTAGTGATGCAGACTATTTCACCTGTTGCTTATACCCATGTTTGGTGAATGTCATAGATTATATATAATGGGTTCCCATCTTATTTTACACTGTCTGTTTAGGAGATAGTAAGTAATGGCATGGTCTGCTAAACTATGCAAAGGTACAGCAAGTGTGGGTTTGCGATGCAATGGGTTCGCCGTCTGTTGCAATGGGTACGCATCCCCCGCCGGGTTACCACGGCAGGGGGCATCGCCAGAAAAATCTGGCGATGCCCCATAAATGCCTATGGGCTTCTAACGCAAACCCACCGCCATCCCGCACGACTCACCGCCACCCCGTACGGACCCCCGCCGCCCCGCATCGCCCCCCTCACCTGTGTCCGGGCAGCACAGAGCTGCCCAGACCTGTGACCTCCTCCTCCCTGCACTGATCCTCTTCCGGGTGCAGGGAGGAGGAGAGCCAGCCCCTCCCCCACGCAGCAGCAGTCGCAGTCAGCAGCCGGGTAAGGGAGGGGGGAGCCGCCGGGTCCCGAAGGCTCACTGCAAAGGACAGCTCTTAACGCAAGAGCTGTCCTTTGCCATAATTATCGCATATGTTAGTGCATATGCGATAATTATGAATGCGATGGGCGGCGATAGGGGGCCGAGCTGGGGTGCGGATGTTAGAACATCCCCCCCAAAATGCACTGTTTCTGGATTTCTTTCTTAATTGATAAGTGCAGTCACCTGTGTTGAACTAGTTCAGTGATAATAACTGTGTTCCAGCAAAGGTGAAGGCAATCCTAAATTAAGGAAGAAGTCCAGAAGCAGGGCATTTTGTACCTAATGGAATGGGTCATGTTGGAGGGTATGCATCCTCAGGCTTCCAGCTTTATTTCATGTCTCCATAGAACGTCTCTGTAGTACATGCCTCCTTTAATCCTGTCCCATTAATCATCTTTAAGGAGTCCAGTTTACATTTGGGCTCTATACTTACTGTGTCTGAGTCAACGAGCAGGCAGGGTCTGTCTACTACTGAAGGGGGAATTCTGTGTCAGTTTATTGCCAGGAACGAAGGACTGCTATTGGCAGCACCAGGGCAGAGAATGCTAATGGGTAATGATAAAGAGTGCTGCAGGGTTATCAAGCAGCTGTGTATTATTAGGGATGGTATAAGCTTTACAGCATGCTGCAGGGTAATCCTAATGACTGTCATGTAGAAGCACTAATGAGACTAGGTGGAGGCTGGCTCAATTCTGTGTCTGTTTGTATCTGGCAGGCAGTAATTGGAAACTGTTATGGCATGTGAATGTAACGCCGACTGCAATAAACACGGAAACATAGCGCACCGGAAGGTGTCAACAGATGCTTCTCTGTTACATTGTGTAGTATATGATAAGCTGGCAGCTCTAAGAAAGGATATATATATACTCCTGAGGAAGTCCTGCCTAGAGGCCACGGACGAAACGCGTTGAGGGGACTCATTGCTATGCCATGGTGTTTGGTGACGGACTGCATCAACAAATTCACCAGATAAGCAATTATTTTTCTAATACATTGTACGGACATTTTTTGTCATTTTAGCTGTAAGAATAAACGTTTTAACAATATCACACTAGTATTTTCCTGTATTCTCTCTTTATGCTGGTGATTCTTTTGAGAATTATCCTGGATGATCTTTAAGGGAAGTAAACAGTTCCTGGGAATCGAGGTCTATATACAATCAAACGCTCAACATAGTGGTTGGAGACCACTATTAATGGTACACCTGAATTTGTTGGGGTGCTCATTTTACGCACAGTGAAGGGTATCACTGTAAGTGTATAAACATACTGCACTAGGAGGCTCCCATCTCATCTTGTCTTCCAGATTTCCACCAAACGGTTCCCTTGAGCAGGAACCATCAGGAGAGGAGCTGCCACTCCAAAAGAAGGAGGAACTGTGCATCCGTGTGAAATTCACACGTACTACCTATAATAGGATAGACCTAACTCTTACATCCCTAATTTTGAGGGGGTTTTCTTCGCGCTAGTACCACCTTTTTTGTGTATATATATATATATATATATATATATACACAAGTAGTACGCCCGGCACTCACACAACCAATTGAGAGCTTTGAACGGGTGCCATCAGAGACAGTGGCAGCTGCCAATATATATTGCGGGACAGCGGCACTCACGTCACATCAACAAGAAGAGTCTGTAGTATTATCAACGTTTCGCTAACTTTATTAGCGTCTATATCCTGAAGACGCTAATAAAGTTGATAATACTACAGACTACAGACTCTTCTTGTTGATGTGACGTGAGTGCCGCTGTCCCGGGCTTTTTTCATGTTTTGTGTTTTGGATCTGGATCTCCCATTGTGTTTTGGATCTGGCAAAACCACATACCCTCCAACATGATCCATTGCATTCGGTACACAATGCTCTGCTCCTGGACTTCCCTGGTAATGTAGGATTGCCAGCACCTGTGTGGAATTAGGTAATTGACGAGAAGGGTGTTTCCACACAGGTGATGACAATCATACATTACCAGGGACGTCCAGGAACAGAGCATTGTGTACCGAATGCAGTGAGTCATGTTGGAGGGTATGAAACCACCCTATCGGGTTTTGATTTTGGGTCTGGGTTTTTTGGGGTTTTTTTAAACAAAAAACAGCTAGAATCACAGAATTTTTTTTTTTGTTCCTACGCTATTATCAACTTCAATAACATCAATTTCCACTCATTTGCCGTCTATTCTGAACACCTCACAATATTGTTTGTTAGGCCAATAGGTTGCACAGAGGTAGCTGGATGACTATGCAAAGCGGCACAAGTGGGCGGCACAAACATGGGGCTCATCTAGGAGTGGGACTGCAGCGCCAGACAGGATGGCAATTTTAAAAACTAGGCTGCAAAGAGCACATACTGCAAAAAAAAAAAAAGGTGCAAGATTAAATTGTCGTTAGTAACCTCCCACCCTTATGTTTGTAATCAGAACATGCACACTAACAAACCAATCATTTCAGCGACAGGGTCTGCCACACGACTGTGGCTGAAATGATTGGTTTGTTTGGGCCCCACACAAAAAGAAGCAAATCATCTCTCCCTGTACAAACCGGCTCTACAGAGGCAAGATGTTGTACTCACCCCTTCAGTATGTACATCCTCATCCTTACACATTATCATTTCATCCCCGCTGGACTCCACAATCACAGGTTCCTCTGTAGTCTCTGGAGGCAATTGCTGGTCTTCATTTTCATAAACATCATCTTCTCCACATTTTGCAGAAGCAACCTGGTTCCCCGCTGCACTAAAAACTCTTTCGGAGTGCACACTGGAGGAAGGACAACTCAGCCAGTTTGTACAGGGGCCTCCAAACTGCCTTTTTTTGTCCTGCCAATACAGGTAAGGACTGTCTGACATGTCTACTTGGATGCTGTCACCAAAGTAATCCTCCACCATTTTTTTCAATGGTGACAGCATCGTATGTAGTGACAGTACACATGTCAGCAATCGTTGGCAGGTCCTTCAGTCGGGAGCAGGTGTCCAAACTCCCTCCTGCCTGCCCTGCATCCCCACCAGCGGGTCAGTTAGGAAATCTGTGTTGGTTCCTCACAGACCCAGTTGCGGGAGAAAATGAAGGAGGAGCTGTTGCCGTGTTATGCTAATCTAAAGGTGTGTATACACGGAGGAATATATTGCTCACAATATATTGCTCAGTGTCCCGTTTTCATCAGCGACCAGAGATGGTCGTTGATAAAAAGGAGACTCTGCCGGGGGGATATGGTCCCAGGCTGACATCAGGTAGCCGCCCCCGTTCGCATGGGATGCCCAGCGTTTTTGTGTATACGCCCAGAAAACGTAGGATGAAGGCATACCTGCCTCCTGCACCACCTTCCCCCTCTCCTCATGCACATGCGCAGGCAGTAAACATTGGTCGCCATTGTGAATTCGCAATGTAGCAAACTGATCAGAATTAGGCCTAAAGGACCCAACTGCCAGCACTGTCTCTAATGGGTTTGGTTATCAAGTAATATTTGTGCCACATCCCTAAATTCATTTGGCCAAATGCTAATATTTTAATGCTGCAAAACTAAAAAGTGAAAATTTGGTTCATACCAAACCACACATGACCAAATATTTATATGGAAATTCTGCCATAATATAACAAATAAGATTCTGGTGTGAATGTTATAGTTTAAAATATGGAGTAAAATCAGAAATCACATTTCCCTTAGGTTAGTCATGCTAAAGACAACAGGAACTGTGATGTCATAATGGGCCTCAAACCACAAATAGCCAGTCCTGGCCAGTCAGGTGGGGTCTGTGTTGTCATAGTAAAGTCACAAAATCGCACACCTAGGGGGCAGAACCGTACCTAGCAGCCACTAGGGCTGTGCCTGGGACACCTAAGGGCGGTGTCTGGATGGCGCTGGATAAACCCTGTATGGAGCGGTTAGGACGTGTCGCAAGGCACTAAGGTGCTCTATGCTGCATCAAGTCCCCCATTCAGATCCCTACTTATTAATGTGCAGAGGTGGGAGAGATGTATATTGTGCTTTAGCCATTACTTTGTTATTATCTGATACTGTTGTTATAGCTTAATCATAGTTTGGGCTCCATGTAAGAGTGATACTAAATTCTGGCAGCATATTGTGTTAGTGTCAGGGTGATACGCAGGAATATGCCGCTGGTATTTACCATCACATACAGTATCTGTCCGGCGAGGACCAGCGGTGTCCCCTCCTCCGCTGCATCCTCTGCTGTGTTGCTGGCAGCCTAATGCTGCTGGCAATGGGTTACTGACTAATGCACATACATGACGGCCGTCTGTGTATGTGCATAGAGCTCAGACCCAGTGGGGACATAGGAAACAGAGTTAGAGCTGTCCTGTATATATCATTGCAGCCCTAACCCCTTATAGCACCAGAGACAAGTCCTAAATGGGTTCTGGCTGTTTCTCACATGGAGTCCTAATACCCAGTGCTAGGGTTCTCTCTTCTTTTCCCTCCTCTTCCCCTTTCTCTCTCTCTCTCTCTCTCTCTTTCTCTCTCCTACCCACTTCCACATCACTATCTATCTATCTATCTATCTTTCAATCTCATTTTCTCCCTCTCACTGTGGATATGCGCGTGCCCCCCCCCCCCCCCCCCCTCTGGTGCCATCAGGTGCGTTCTTCATCGGGTAAAAGGTCAAAATGCAGATTTGGGGTGACAGAAGGGATGACGGGTTATACAAGGTTAGTGGGTGGATGGGTGGTTTGGGCAAACTCTGCAAAGTCTCTAATGCCTAGAGGGACGGGCAGTACGTCAGCCATGGGTCCCCAGAGGTTTCCCCCACAGGGGGTTTTCCTCTCCTGTGTGCTGAGCCCGATTCGCTGCCGATGCGTGCTCCCGTGTGAGCGCATATCGGCAGCCAGATAGAGAGGGCAGGCAACACTATATAGTGCAGATCTGCACTATATAGTGTAAATTGTGCCCTCTAGCATGCCGTGATATGCGAGTCCCGGTGTGATCTGATCGCGTCGGGACTCGCATCTCACGGCAGTATCTGCCATGTGTACACACCATTACAGTGCCTCAGATGTTTGTCTTATGGTTTTCGGACTGTTAGAGAAATAATAATAATAATAATCATTTTATTTCTATATAGCGCTCTTACTCCAATAGGACTCAAGGCGCTTAACAGATATACTGTAAAGGCCGAACATGGAAATAAAGAATCAAGCTCAGGCCTACAATTATGTGGGCAGCAATGGTAGCCACTGTGCCACTCTGAGGTCCCATTCAATGCATTTACATTACATACATGAACTGATATAAAAGCATCTGTGCACTTTTGTGGTATTATATCACTATTCTAATATCCCCACCTGTTAGTACCCAAGCCTACTACAGACGGAGCGCCCCTCAGTGTTGCGGGTCCCAATGCCCAGGACGCTTGGGTGCCCCGTTCCATCTGTGCCCACCTCCGCCACCTCCGGGCCGCTGGTGCTCGCAGCCCCACGCACCCCCATCCCCCACACACACACACACAACCCTGCCCATCTCCCTGCAGTGGAGAATGGCAGGGATTCCGCTCCCAGCCGCCGAGTGACGGGGACACGCATGCGTGTGAGATGCTCGCGTTTCCATGTCAGATGGAGAGCCTCTCTGCCGGCTCTCGCCAGCGCAGGAGATTTGGCGAGAGCTGGCGCTGAATGACACGCGCTCCAACTGTATATCTTTAGTAAAAATTCGAATACATTGGGCAATGATATTTTCTCATACATTCAACCCTTCCACGTTTGCACCAGGAAGTCTACTTCAAAGTGAGTGCCTCCTGCTTTTGTTTATATATATATATTTATATATATATATATATATATATATATATATATATATATATATACACAGGGCTATTTTTGTGCAGGCTCCAGCAGGAACTGAGGCCCTTATTCTAGTTCACTGTTTCTGACAAAATATTCCTCAGATGGACAAAACCGTGTGCACTGCAGGTGAGGCAGGTGTAAAACCCCACCCAAATCTAATTATCTCTGCACAAGAAACACCTGCCTCACCTGCAGTGCACATGGTTTTGTCCATCTGAGGAATATTTTGTCAGAAACAGTGAACTAGAATAAGGGCCACAGTTCCTGCTGGAGCCTGCACAAAAATAGCCCTGTATATACACACATTTCCTCAACAGCGGTGCTTTATATCAGTGGCGTAGCTACGTTTTGGGCGCCCCCCCTCGCCGCCGCCCCGCCAAGCACCCCTACCCCCCTGCCCTGCCGGCCCACCGCCTCGCCGCCTATGCAAACCCCCCCCCAATCCCCCACAGCCTTACCTATCGCGCTGGTCCCGGCGGCTCCGTTCTTCTGCTAAGGACCACCACAAAATGGCCGCCCCCATACAGCAGACAGTTTCAGAGAACTGTGTGCTATATGGGGGCGGCCATTTTGTGGTGGTCCTCAGCAGAAGAACGGAGCCGCCGGGACCAACGAGATAGGTAAGTCTGCAGGGGATTGGGGGGGGGGTTAACTATAGCACCGCAGCCCCCGGCGCCCCCACATGCACAGCGCCCCCCCGCGGTGGCTGCGGTGCTATAGTTACGCCGCTGCTTTATATACAATTCATAAGACACTGCTGCATAAAGGTGGAACCGCTCGGATTGCCAGTGTAGAAGACAGAACGCAACAGGCAGGGCAGCAGGGAAAACACAGTAATGTAAGGGTGTGTGAGGCTGGTTACGGTTTGTCTTTGATTGCAAACTGCATGCAGTAATTGGTATATCCCCTGGCATATGGATTTAATGCTGATATCAACAAACATATTAACAGAGTGATGCATGGTATCACGCATAGAGATGATGCTGCCATCAGACAAAGGAGCATGGATGATCAAAGGAATTCCATCACTGCCTTTCATGTCTAATGCCAAGCACAGAAGGTTCCCCTCCTCTGCTCTTTGATAGTAGCCAAAAGGCTAAAACAATAAGCAGCACAAATGCATTGACAGTTGATTAAAACGGAAACATATATAATCGCAAGATATGTGAATAAACTTTATTTGACACGATAGGCGCATAACACGCATAACTATTTAAAAAATAGACACTTAATTAGTATGTTTAGTGTAATTAATACGTTTATGTGTAATCATTACAAAGCAGGTCTGGACATAGTTACCTACCCTCCTGTATTCTGCAGGAGACTCCTGAAATAGTAGCGATCTCCCTGAAGAATCTAGAAATCTCCCTGATTTCACCTAACCCACATTATGCAGCTGTTTTTTTACATACATTCAATCACTCAATCCGCACCATTTCCCTGCATTGGATGAGGAGTATCATGGGTGAAGATCACTTCACCTTGAACAAGGAGTGCCTACTTTATAGCTGCCCTCTCCGGGAGAGGGCAGCCAGTTCGGTGTGGCAGTGGGGGGTGTGGCCGCAGACGGGACAGGAAAGGTGTGTGGTGGTGCAGGACCATGAAAGAAACTTCCTGTTCAGGGGCATTGCCAGTACGATCACGTCCTCGCGGCCATGCCCCCACGTCCAATGCCGGTACTTCATGCATTGGACAGTGGTGGGTGAGGCTACAAGGACACGATTTGCGTCGTTGGTCCCAGGAACACCACCCCCCCCCCCCCCCCCATCGAGGGAGGGTCGTGGGAGACTGCATGCAATCCAGGAGGCTTGCCCCCCTTTCCTTCGGCCATTCTGCCTTAAACTCTAAAATAAAGACACTGAGATGTAGATTTTGGCAGAGGAACTGGAAGCTAATTATTGAAATGAAAATTATTATTATTTCAAATGTTAAGAATGTATGGTGGCAAAGTCAGGACGGCCAGGAATCAGCCATTTTGCCATGCCCAACTACAACCAACAACAGGCTTCGCAGACGGAACTGCCATGAATGCACAAACACAGGCATGAAACCTGGGTAGACCCTAAAAGGTAACCATTCAACTTCTAAATCGACCACCCACCCGTTTGGGTGATGATACTGTCCCGCGTTGGAGTGGTACAGCCTACTACCAGTCAGCAAAGGGAGTGACCTCAACTGGAACAATTCCCGCACTGGTGACCCCCCCCCCCCCCCCCCCTGCCCTGCAAATAGCCAATGTCAATACCACAAACTTCAACAAAGGGGAGGAAGAGTGAGGAACCTGGAAGCAGAGAGGCTTTGGCCTAGCAAACCATCCCCTAAATAAACAACTACTGGCACTATGCCCCTTATACTACCATAGGTTACTAAAATGGTGTGATCAGCACCCACGCCAGCTCCCATCCCAGAGGTTTTACACAGCTCTTTTCTTATCTATTATTTGATTTCTCTTTTTCAAGACGTGCAGCAGATCTTACTGACTACTTTGGGGGCTGGTGGACAGAAGCTCCATCTGACCAGGACACGCGAGCGTCTCACACATGTCCCCATCAGCACGGTGGTGGGGAGAGGATTTCCTGCCCGTCTCCGCTTCAGGAAGATGAACAGGGCGAGTGGGGGTTGCAAGGGGCTACAGGGAAGACAGGGGAGCAGCGGGGAGCCGGCAGAGGGCATCGGCAGTGGCGAGCGAGCCAGACAGAATGGGGCGAGCAAGCATTTTGTGCATGTGCGCCCCCTTCTTTTGGCTGGCCCACTCTTATGCAGAGGAGCATGCTTCTGCTAGGGCACCAAACAGTGGCCCTGTTAGAAGTCGGGCCTTACTCACACTAGATTAGGCAGATGATTGTGGTGGAAAAGGAAATGTTTGTTTAAACTGTCAGATATTGATATTCCGGGGGAAAATTATATAAATGCTTTGAGATAGGGGTGTAACGCCCAGAGACAATGGATGCTCCACCCTCTGGGCTGCAAGCTCTAAAGGGGCACCTGCATGTAAAGCAGCACCTGTGTGGTTCAGGATCCAACTGAACACTGCTCTTGCAATGGAACTCTTTGGTGCACCTGTAGTTAATTGGCTCTGCTAACATCTGCAGTAGGGTACAGGATGGCTCCTGCCTGGTACCACTTAGCCTGCGCTGCAGCTGGACTTTAAGATAATATGCACAGGTGAATGTTGACCAGTGGCGGCTCTTACCATTATGGAGGAGGGTGGCTGCCACAATCCGCCCCCCTCTCAGCTGCCGCTGCTGATGCCGCTGTCATCCCCAGCCACTGCCGCCGTCCCCGGACTCCGCGCAACCCTTTTCCCCCGAACAGGGTCAGCACATGCCCAGTAACTTCATACATACTGCACATGCTCTGGCCCAAGCCTCCAAGGGCTGCCTTTTCCCCTCGGAGGCTTGATCGGGTTCGCGGGTCCGGCGCATGAGCAGTATGGTCCGCTGTACTGCGCATGCACAGAACCCATTTTGCGGGCATCCCAGAGGGTGGAAACACCTCCCGATGGGATGCCTTGAGTGACTGGCAGGTCAGACTTCCAATAGGAAGTCTCTGCCGGTCACAGTGAAGCCAGAGCAGTCTCACAGACTGCATCTTGCTTCACTTTAGCCAGAGACAGTGGCGGATTTTACCTGGGGGGGGGGGCTGCAGCCCATAGGTAAAAACCGCCACTGATGTTGTTGGGTTGGGGGGCAAAAAACTTCACCTTCCCTCTGGGCGACTGAGATGAACTTATGGGGGTGATTTAATAATGATGGAACGGACTGCTGCTTAGTGAGCCATTTTGAATCACCCCATTACTTCCCTGCTTTTAGAGGAAATGTAAGCTTGGGAAAGATCATACTTACAGTGAAAGAAGTAATTTTGGATACTGTATCTTTCTTTGAATCTTTAAAATATTGTATTCTGCAATAAAAGACCCCCCCCCCCCCCCTCGACTGATATAAATTGTAATAACCAGTATTTCCACCCAGCTGTGGGAGAAACAACTACGAAATAATCACATGTTGCAATTTAGCTTGTGAACAATTAATGTTCTGCAAAGCTTTGTGCTTCCCATTACCCAGCCTTAGCTAAGTCTTTCAGAATCAGAACACCCTGCTACTCAGAAGCCCACACTCCAGTCGCAGTGCGCCCGAGCCTGCAGGTAAGAGCTGTGTGATCTCTGGAGTTAATACACCTAATGGATAAATGCAGTTTCAGAAAGAATGGAAACATTATAATTATTATTATTCATTTTACTGGAATTTATAAAGCGCCAGTTTCTGTATTATGAGGTGCTACTGAGGGATAGCTAAGACAAGTGAACACAACCTGAAGGAGAAAAAAACATTCCAATTCAGTTTTCAGGGGTTTTGTAGAGAAGACGGATTACAGACGTACAGCAGGTTTGGGGGGCAGAGGTGAGGAAGGTGTTGTCGATGGATAGGAATAATGAGGAAGGCGAGGGCAACTGGGAAGCAAAAGACAATGGGGTAAATATGGAAGTTGTATTGTAGATGGGATGTTGCTATAGGCAACCAATTAGAATTGACTGATCAATTTAGAAGAAAATAAATAGAGGCTCTTCAGATATGATCGCAGTACAAATTTGTTCTCAAAAAGGGCAAAACCATGTGCACTGCAGGTGGGGCAGATGTAACATGTACTGTATAGAGAGATTTAGATTTGTGTGAGTTTGTTTTTGTGCAGGGTAAATACTGGCTGCATTATTTTTACACTGCAATTTAAATTTCCATTTCAACACAACCCACCCAAATGTAACTCTCTCTGCACATGTTACATCTGCCCCACCTGCAGTGCACATGGTTTTGCCCATTTTGGGAACAAATTTGTACTGCAATAAGATCTAAATAAGGGCCATAATCTGATTGGTTGCCCATCGCAACATCCCAGCTGAAATAGAACAACAATCTAAGTGAATTTCC
Organism: Crinia signifera; assembly: GCF_055691185.1. Classification (NCBI taxonomy): domain Eukaryota; kingdom Metazoa; phylum Chordata; class Amphibia; order Anura; family Myobatrachidae; genus Crinia; species Crinia signifera. The sequence goes on from NC_139220.1 coordinate 34,671,194, forward strand.
CCCAATGACCTCTGTTGTAGAGAGGTTGAGTTTGAGGAGACATCTGACGCATCACGGCATGTGGATGGCTCACAGACAATGTCTAGGTAGACAGTCATAGGCCAACACCAAAAGTTCGACATGCACTAGGTTGACAGTGACAAAATGTCAACATGAGCAAAGGTCGGCATGTCAACACATAAATAAGTTGACTTAAATTTTTCACAATTTTTTCCTATTTTTTTTACACTATTTTATGATGACGGTAAAGTGTGCCGAACGCAGCGATAGGAGAGAGAGGCTGTTAGGGCTGTTTCACACAGTACGGTTCCTGCCGCACGGTGAAATCCCGTACGGCCAGGGAGCCGTGCCGCACTCAGCAGTTGTGAATGGACACTATTGTGTCCATTCACACGGGACGGCCACGGCCCGGCCGCACGGCTGCAGCCGGATCCCCCCACTGGAAGGGACGGCTGCCGGGCTGTGGCCATCCCTGCCATTATAAAATTCTGAGTGCGGCGCGGCTCCCTGACCGTACGGGATTTCACCGTGCGGCAGGAACCGTACTGTGTGAAACAGCCCTTAGACTTCTGTATGTTTATTATAGCAACCACTGTTCTCAACTGTGCTTATAGATAGATATTGTCAGTGTATGTCTGATAGTTGTTGATAAAGTTTTTCAGGTACTTCCTGTTTTCTCTTCCTGGTTGTTATGCAGTAGCTGGTGATGCAGCAAGCAGAGTGCAGCATGTCATTCAAGTTATATGTTCATCATTAAACCTTCTTCTTGAAAATCTTACAGCATCTACTTGTTCTAAATGCGTTCCTGCTAACAGGTTATGGGCCCAGGACTGCAGAAAGAGAAGTAACAAGAATCAAAAGCACTCAAACAGAAAGGCAGAACCCAGAAGAGACATGGCTGCCATTAACAGTGCCTCAGCCAAATTCACAGTGATGAATCTGACTAACCAGAATTACCAGACATGGAAATTCAAAGTAAAGATGCTGCTTATAAGAGAAGGTACGTGGAAATGCATTCAAGAACCTAAACCTAACCCAGTCACAGAGGAATGGACTGAGAGAGATCAGAAAGCCCAGAGTACAATCTCTCTCAGTATAGATGATGATCAGATCGTGCATATATGTAACTGTGACAGTGCAAAAGATATGTGGGATGTGCTGCAGAAAGTGCACGAGAGAGCAAATTTAAGCAATAAGCTATATTTAATCAGAAAGCTGTATCAGTCTAAACTGCTTAAAGGCCAGGACATGCAGGATTATATAAGATGTACTCTAGAAATGGTAGAGCGTCTGCGTTGCATAGGAGAAGAAATAAAAGACTTTCATATAGCAGCCCTGCTACTCAGTGGTCTCCCAGATAGTTATGAGACACTTGTAACTGCGCTAGATGCCAGACCAGACGATGAACTTACATTAGAGTATGTGAAAGGCAAACTTGTGGATGAATATAAGCGCAAGACTGAGAGTACAAATAAGGATGAAGGATCCTTAGCAGAATCGGCATTAAAGGTGCAGAACTGTTTTCAGAAATCCACTCAGAGACATGAAACACGTGAATGTTTTGTATGCAAGAGACCCGGTCACTTAAAGGCAGATTGTAGAGTTTGGAAAGCCAGAATGGATCAGTTAAAGAAACAAGATGCTAAGCAAGAAGCAAAATGTGCTATAAAAGAGCCAGGAAACACTTATAATGCTGAATTTGCCTTTCATAGTAACGGCGGTACATCAGTGATAAATGCGTGGTGCATTGACTCAGGAGCTACAAGTCATATGACTAATGATAACAATTTCTTCACTCAGTTGGACCAAAGTAATTCAGAAAGAATAGCTACAGCTAATGGACATTACATGGTTTCAGGAGGGATAGGGGAAGGTTATCTTTACTGTCCAGTCTCTCCAACATTTACCAGAAAAATATTTATGAAGAATGTACTGTATGTGCCCAATCTTGACACTAACCTGCTATCAGTGAAAAAGCTTGCCAAGCAAGGACATATTGTGACATTTAAAGGTGACAAGTGTATTATTACAAATGGAAGCCACATTCTTGCAGAAGGAACTATCAAAGATGAGCTATATCAGTTAAAGTGCAGAGAAGTTGTTAATACCGCTAAGCAGGAGCATATTAACTGCATCCATGTATGGCACCATTGTCTAGGGCACAGAAATCCAGAAGCAATAAGAAAACTAGCCCAAGAACAGCATACAAATGGTATCAAAATTGATCCTTGCACACAAATGATGAAGTGTACCAGCTGCCTAAAAGGAAAAATGACAAGAAAACCTTTTCCAAAAGCAAGTAATAGTAGAGCTGAGAATTGTCTGGATATAATTCACACAGATGTATGTGGACCAATGAAAAATATGACCCCAGGACAGAAAAGATATTTTCTTACATTCATTGATGATTACTCCAAATTCACAACTCTTTACCTGCTGCAAAGTAAGGATGAAGTCTCAGAAAAACTTGAAGAATATCTTGCCCAAGTAAACAACAAGTTCGGAAGATTTCCAAAAATAATGCGTGCAGATAATGGCACAGAATACAAGAGTGGCAAAACACAAACCATTCTGAAAAGACATGGAGTTACATTCCAGACTACGGTACCGTATAATCCAGAGCAGAATGGTGTCGCTGAAAGAATGAATCGGACACTATGTGAAAGTGGGCGGAGCATGCTCTTTGATGCAGATTTGCCAGCAACTTACTGGGGAGAAGCAATCATGACAGCCTGTTATCTCCAAAATCGTTTATTAGGTAAAACAACTGAAAAGACTCCATATGAACTATGGAATGGAAAGAAGCCTGACCTGCATCATATTAAAATATTTGGAAGTAAAGCATTTGTACATGTTCCAAAGGAAAAGCGCTCAAAATGGGATGCTCGAGCAGAGGAAGGAGTGCTCGTAGGTTACAGTAAGTCTCAAAAGGGATACAGAATTCTACATAAAGAAACCAACCAGGTGACATCAAGTAGAAGCGTTATAATTGATGAAAACTCAGTGTATCTTACATTTGAAGAAATGACACAGGCAGTGCAGCTTGAAGAACAACCACCGTCAGTAGAAGAAAATGATATTGAAGTTGCTATAACTGATCCTGTTACTGCTGAAAATGATATTGAAGTTGCTATAAGTGATCCTGTTACTCTACCTCCAGTCAGGAGTTCTACAAGGTGTAATAAGAATATTCCACCAAAGCGCCTATCTTATCTTGCACGAACAGCACCAGAACCTGAACCAGAATCCTGGAAAGACATGCAAAAACTGCCCACTGATAAAAAGGAAAAATGGATTAAAGCAGCTGATGAAGAAATGGAATCTCTTAAACAGCTCCAGACATGGGAACTTACAGAGTTACCTGTAGGAAAACATGCAGTTGGATGTAAATGGGTTTTTAAAACCAAATATGACTCTGAAGGTAAAGTCCACAGATTTAAAGCAAGATTAGTAGCAAAGGGCTATACTCAAAAATATGGTGAAGATTATGATGCAACTTTTGCACCAGTTGCGAAACAGAGTACTTTCAGAACCTTGATGGCCATAGCTGCTTTAAGAAATATGGAAGTAAGGCATTTTGACATTAAAACTGCTTTTCTCAATGGCGATATTGAAGAAGAATTGTACATGGCTCAGCCTGAAGGTTATATAGTAGAGGGCAAAGAGCATCTTGTCTGCAAATTACAAAAATCTCTCTATGGTCTCAAACAATCAGCAAGAGCATGGAATAGTAAAATAAATGAAGTTTTACTAAACGAAATGTTCACAAGAAGTAAGGCAGACTCATGCCTATACTCCAAGTTTGAAGATGGGAAGTGGATGTATCTACTCTTGTATGTGGATGATTTGATTATTGCCCATGAAGAAAATGAAGAAATCAAAAAGTTAAGTGAAGTTCTGAATTCACACTTTGAAACTAAAGATCTGGGAGAGGTGACATACTATCTAGGAATCCAGATACAGCGGAAAGAAGATGGAAGTTTTCTGCTCAATCAATCTGCTAAAATTACTAAAATTCTCAATCAGTTTAAAATGTCAGAGGCTAAAGGTGTGACTACGCCAATGGACGCAGCTTATCTCAAACTGGAAGGAGAAGATGATCTCTTGCCCAATAATGAACAATACAGACAAGCAGTGGGGGCACTTATATATGTGGCAACCACTACAAGGCCAGATATTTCAGTTGCCATGTCTCATCTTTGTAGGCGTGTGAGTAAACCTCGTCAAAGAGATTGGAATGCAATCAAGAGAGTCATGCAGTACCTTAAACACACACAGGACTTGAACCTGACATTGTCAGAAAAAAGGAAATCTTGAATTGACAGGATATGTGGATTCAGATTGGGCAGGTGATTACAAGGATCGTAAGTCAACAAGTGGCTACTTGTTCAAGGTTGGAGACAGCCTAATATCATGGTCCAGCAAAAAGCAAATGTCAGTTGCCTTATCATCAACAGAAGCGGAATACATCTCAGCAGCTTATGCCAGTCAAGAAGTTGTTTGGTTACGTCAGTTACTACAGGATTTTGGAGAGTCAGTAGCAAAACCAACGATATTGTTTGAGGACAATCAGGGATGTATAAAACTTGCAAACAGTGAAAAGATAAATGCTAGAACCAAACATATTGATGTGAAGCATCATTATCTACGTGATCTTGTGGAGCAAAATGTAATTCTTCTTGAATATTGTGAGACTGACAATATGTTAGCTGATATTATGACAAAGCCAGTACCAAGGCCAAAGTTTGAGGATATTCAGATCTAGAATGGGACTTGTTTGAGAAGCAGTAGTTGAGTGGGGGTGTTAGACTTCTGTATGTTTATTATAGCAACCACTGTTCTCAACTGTGCTTATAGATAGATATTGTCAGTGTATGTCTGATAGTTGTTGATAAAGTTTTTCAGGTACTTCCTGTTTTCTCTTCCTGGTTGTTATGCAGTAGCTGGTGATGCAGCAAGCAGAGTGCAGCATGTCATTCAAGTTATATGTTCATCATTAAACCTTCTTCTTGAAAATCTTACAGCATCTACTTGTTCTAAATGCGTTCCTGCTAACAGAGGCACCTAGCCTGAAACACGGCAAAGCAGACCTGGGCCCCCACTAATTGTTGGGGGCCCATGGCCCAGGTGTCACAATTGATACTAAAAAACAAGAAAAACTCATGTTGACAGCTCTAATCGCAGCAGCAGCCTCTCTCTACTCGGACTCCAAGGACCAGGTCCTGTAATATGGACCAAATGTTTAAAGACATCAGGAAACTCTGGACCTCTGTTGGTCCTAATGGCCTAATCTTAGAACCGATGGACTGTGACAGCCAAACGTCTCTTTTCCATTTTGTTCACACAAGGAAATAAACCAGTGCGTATTCGGTGTAATGAAGACGGATGGACTCTCAGGCCGGCCCGTAATTCTCCTCTCTAGACTGCAAAGTATGTGCTTACCATAGCAGTAGACTAGTAACTTCCTAGGCAGGGTGTGATACAAAAATGACTGTGTGTCATCTAGAGCCTTGCAAGCGATACCAGGCCTCTACGGCGGCTTCCGGCCCTCGATGGTTGCCATCGATGGCAATAGTGCAACTGACCATCGATAGGGTCCTACTATGTAATGGATGACCATCAATGCTTTTACATATAGATGGTCGTGTATTTTCTTTGACTGGTTGGCCCTTCAAAACATGGGGGCGGAGCTTAACGGATGTCAGGGCGGAGCAATGCTCCGTGCCCCAGCCCCTTGGGAAGAAAATAAAAAAACTATTTGTTTATGGTTGACGTTGATGCAGGGAAACCATCTGGTTTTCCCCCAACCGATGTCAAACTTATTCTGCATCGGCCATAAACCAATGATGATTATGAGTCATCAATGGTTGATGGCCATCCCAACTACACAATACCAGAGAGATTAGATGCAGGGGTTGACAATTGCCCACCCCTAAATGATTCATTAGAGGAACGGAGACGTGGAGGAGAGGGACAGAGATGGGGGTGGGTAGGTTACAGATTAAAGAAACGAAAGGTCACTGAGGTAAGTGAGAGAGAGACTGGGGGAGGGGCCAGATGTACAAGAGAGATATATATGGGGGGATAGAGAATGAGATGAAGTTCTATCCACTTGGGATGTTGCTATGGGCAACAAATCAGAATCTACTGCTTGTTTGTTTATTTATTTAGCACCTTTGCAGCGCGGGTTCGCCCACACTGGCTGCCAATGGATGTTTAACATAAACTCTGGGTCTCTGGGGATCCACCCACATCCAACACCTGTTGGAATGTTTTTGGATTGTGGGAGGAAATCCACGCAAACAAGGAAGAACATACAAACTCCACACTGCGCCTGAGGCAGGTACTGAGCATGGTTGTGAGGAAACAATGCTTACCATTGTGTCAACCGTGCTGCCTAAGAATATATAAATCCATGTATGTTTTATTTCTCACTGCATCAAACTTATTTAAGTACAAGTACCCAAGGCTATATCTCTAAGTACATAATTAGCACCGTGTTTCACAAATTTACTGACTTCCATGGAATGCATAATCCCCCAGAGGTGAACAATAAGACCTAAAAATAGCATTTAGCCCCAGAATTCTTACAAAGCACCTCAGGCCTCACCGGTAAGCAGTGCCTAGCGTCATTACATCCTGCATCCACATTTACAGACGCCTGTCACTGCATTTCCTCTCGCCTCCGTAACTGCAATTGGATAGGGTTTTGTTTACTAAAAAAATTAACTCCATCCTGCCAGCTCTGAAATAATGGGTGAAATGTAATAGGATGAGATTATCAGAAAGTGAGAGATTTGGTAAGAAATCTCCAGTATTTTTAAAACGGCAATCATTTACACTTCAAAATCAGACTGGTTTTGCAGTGTAAATGATTGCCGCTTTAAAAAAAAAATTCTTACCAAATCTCTCACTTTCTGAATTTCTCATCCTATTAATTTTGCCCCATGGTTTTTCTAGTAGTGAACACATGCAAATGGGTGTGGTATGGCGATCCGACAGGGAGATCCCGATGGTCAGTATCCCGTCTGCTGCTGCTTCGACAGGGGGGCGAGCGCAAAGAAGCCCCTTGTATGCTCGGTGGCTCGCTTCGCTTGCCACAGGTTCCATTCTCCCTCTATGGGGGTTGTGGAAAATAGTCGGGATCCCCCCTGTCAGAGAACCCTGCAGTTGGGATTCCGAAGTCGGGATAATGACCGTCGGGATCCCCCCTGTCATGCAGTCATCCGGCACCCCATGCAAACTGCCTGAGAACCACAGTGAGCCAACGGTAATTCTTTCATGACAACCATTGGTTGACCGGAAAAATGTCCATACATGTCAAATGGTCGACACAAGCAGAAGGTTGACATTGCTAATAGTGGACATGTAAAAATGACGACATGCGTTGGGTCAGTGTGGACACAGGGCAGATGCAAGCAAAAGGTCGACATGGAAATGGTCAACACAAGAAAATGTTGGCATGAGTTTTTCTGTTAGTTTTTTTGGTAGCTATGTCGACATGGACCCCCAATTAGTGTGGCGCGTCCCCTCGCATGGCTCACTTCGCTCAACATGCTTTGGGCTTGGACACGATTATATTCTCCCTCTGTGCTGACATGGATGGAGAAGTAACAAGTGAACAAGTCGGTTTAACAAAAAAAATCATGAAAAACTCATGTAGACCGTTTCACGCGTTGACCAGTAAGATGCCGACCTTCTGCTTGTGCCTCCCATGGCATTATCACACAGCCGCTACATACAAAGATGGGGGGGAGGGTTTATTCAGACAAAGTTGATCAATGTTGTATGATTTCCTATCGATCATTGAATGACTGTGAATGCTTACGAATCACAGCGTTAGTGCACAAATCAAATCAGCGTAAAAAAATCTAATCACAATCCCCTGGCAATTTGACTGACAGGAAGTCGGTGTTTGGGGGGGGGGGGGGGGTGGTAACTGGAGGTGGGTCTGTGACATCAGCGCCAGACTTGATCCACCTGTCTCTGTTGCAGAGTTGTGGAAGGGTCGGATTCACTCACATTTGCACAGACTGGAAAAAACTGTTGCGTATGGATGTGTGACAGGATAGCGAACATCGATATTTTCAGAATTCCCTCATATATTTGCACAGGGAAGGTTTTCTTACTGGAAATACTGTAAGTTGTATGGCGCTAGAGCAGCTAGTAAACGAACAGAGCGTGTAAATCAGCAGCCACAGTAGAGGAGGTATGCCAGCCTCCAAATATAGACACTAGGGGAAAAAGCACTACTGTATGGCGCTAGCTGACGCGTAAAAAACAATCAATTTATTAAATAGACATCATATACATACAATAATTCATATACCAGACAAAAAAATAAATACAAATAAGAATAAAATGAAAAGAAAAAATGTATAAAAAATAACAAAAATAGAAAAGAAAAACAAATACCGCAAAATAACCACAAAATATAATTTAAAATGGAATAACACCAATATTTGTAAGCTACTATGTATTCACAGACATATATAACCTCCCGTTTTTTTTTTATTAAAATATAAAAAAATATAGGTAATATATAGGCTGTCCAGGTAATTGAGTGGCAGGTTTTATACATACTGTACTAGTCCTTATGAGGTAGGCAGTCCTTCTGGTGGGCTCTCACAGTTGCCTGCTGACAAGAAAGTTTCTCTGCTCCGATAATGTGGTGGCCGTGACTCCACACCTTTACATCACCTGTGCGATTACGCGTTTCACCACTCGCAGGGCGGCTTTCTCAAAAAAGGCTGAAGTGATGAGTGTCCATAGTACAGGTGTTTTATTCACCTTCGTTGAACTTAATCAGGTGTATTTTACTTGATTGGGGGGGGGGGGTCCCCAGAGCCCGTGAATGGATGTTTAAGTTAAACATCCATTCGCAGCCAGTGCGGACGAACCCGCGCTGTGAGGGAGGGGGCAGGCTGGGTAAATTACCCACCTACATATCTGCCACACAGCGGACTGCACCTACATCTCTGCCACGTAGCGGACTGCACCTACATCTCTGCCACATAGCGGACTGCACCTACATCTCTGCCACATAGCGGACTGCACCTACATCTCTGCCACATAGCGGACTGCACCTACATCTCTGCCAAGCAGCGGACTGCACCTACAACTCTGCCAAGCAGCGGACTGCACCTACATCTCTACCACGTAGCGGACTGCACCTACATCTCTGCCAAGCAGCGGATTGCACCTACAACTCTGCCAAGCAGCGGACTGCACCTACATCTCTACCACGTAGCGGACTGCACCTACATCTCTGCCACATAGTGGACTGCACCTACAACTCTGCCAAGCAGCGGACTGCACCTACATCTCTGCCACGTAGCGGACTGCACCTACATCTCTGCCACGCAGCGGACTGCACCTACAACTCTGGAAAGCAGCGGACTGCACCTACATCTCTGCCATGCAGCGGACTGCACCTACATCTCTCCCACGCAGCAGACTGCACCTACATCTCTGCCACGCAGCGGACTGCACCTACATCTCTGCCACGCAGCGGACTGCACCTACATCTCTGCCACGCAGCGGACTGCACCTACATCTCTGCCACGCAGCGGACTGCACCTACATCTCTGCCACATAGCGGACTGCACCTACATCTCTGCCACGCAGCGGACTGCACCTACATCTCTGCCACGTAGCGGACTGCACCTACATCTCTGCCACGCAGCAGACTGCACCTACATCTCTGCCACGTAGCGGACTGCACCTACATCTCTGCCACGCAGCGGACTGCACCTACATCTCTGCCACGTAGCGGACTGCACCTACATCTCTGCCATGCAGCGGACTGCACCTACATCTCTGCCATGCAGCGGACTGCACCTACATCTCTGCCACGCAGCGGACTGCACCTACATCTCTGCCACGCAGCGGACTGCACCTACATCTCTCCCACGCAGCAGACTGCAACTACATCTCTGCCACGCAGCGGACTGCACCTACATCTCTCCCACGCAGGGGACTGCACCTACATCTCTGCCATGCAACGGACTGCACCTACATCTCTGCCATGCAGTGGACTGCACCTACATCTCTGCCACGCAGCGGACTGCACCTACCTCTCTACCATGCAGCCGGCTGCACCTAGAAAGGCCGCCCCAGCTGCGAGACGCCACATGCTGCCACTTTGCCGCCAGGGGGCAGCCTAGGCTACGCAGCGAGGGATATACGAGCACTTGGCTGTGAAGTGGGCACATCACCAGAAGGGACCTGATGAGCGGGGCAGCCATGCCCTGTGCTGGGTGCCCCCTACAGCATAGTTTTACAAAACTGCAACTAAGTCTGTATCAGGCGCTGTGTGCGGTATTGGAGACACAGCGCCAGTCTTCTGGCCAGCGTGTGGATTCTGGCATCGGAACGCCAAATGCGGCCCATTGGTGCTATGAAAAAAATAAAAAATAGTAAATTATTTAAATACCTATTGACAGTAATTTGTATCCAGATCTTGGCTGTCAAAACACTATTTTATTATGCGTCTTCCGCAGTATATTATCATTAATGTAACGATGAGTGGTGCAATCACAGCGGTATCTAACAGAAACTGCATGACTGGCAGACGATTGTCCTTCATCGTACAATATGCAGAACTACTGAGGCCGGCTGCCTTATACATGAAAGATGCTTTGTACATTACAGGCCTGTATGACAAGCACTGACCTACAGACTGGAGGGTGCCCAGAAAATGCTTCTGCCGCACAGGGACTGCGGCTGCTGCCGGCCATCCAGCACTTTCTGACAACCGATAAAATGTATGTTCTGCTCTGATGTGAGCAATATCTGTCTGCGGTAAAGGTCAAAAACATTCCAAAGAATTCTACTTGAAAGTCATGCGCAGCTGAGAACAGAACCTGACCCACTTGGATTGCAGCAAGTTGTCCATCACAGACGCTGCCTCGGCTACAGAACGTGGCACGACCTCACTGTGCTCTTAACTTGCTGCATTGATATGAAAGCGCGGAACATCAGTTGTTTCTTTTCTAGCAATGATATGAAAGAACCTGAAAACACATTACTGTACATCACTATATTATATGGGGCTTCTATGCATAATATGCAGCATGGGTTCGGGTTCAAATTGGGCCCCATGTCTGATTGGGGGGGGGGTGTTATGAGCATGTGCACGCGCGAGTATGCTATGCACAAGTGCAGAACCCTAGAGCGAATGGCTTCAGTGAGTTTCACAATGGCTGTGCAGTTCGCTCCAGAGAGGGAGGTCCAGGAGCCAGGGCAGCCGAGAGGTACTGTATGCCGGGCCCCGGTAAAATGTTGGGGGCATGGCCTAATTGAGGGAGAGACTTTCACCCCCTGTGATTAGACCATGCCCCCAAAACGTTTCGGGGGGTGAACACACACTTTAAAGTCGAGGGGGGAGTGTTATTGTCACCCCCCCCCCCCTCCTCAACAGCAGCATGTGCTGTGCTGACAGCAGGCTCAGCATGACCTCTCACGCTGTCAGTGAGACGCTCATGCTGAGCCTGCTGTCAGCACAGCACATGCTGTACGTGTGTGCTGCTGCCCAGGAGAGACAGAGGGGAAAGGGGGTGGGTCAGACCAGTGCCCCCGCCAGGCCCCTCCAGCAAACCTGGGCCCGGGTAATTAGTACCCGCTCCCCCCCTCTCTCGGCGGCCTTGCCAGGAGCAGGCAGGAGGTGGCAGCAGGGGAGCCCCAGTGTTTTATGAGTTGTCTGTGGGCCTCTGAAAACTAAGTATGGACTTACTTTTCAGAGCAAACGCTGAAGATATAATTTGATGGTCAGCTGGATGTGGCCCTGGGGTGTGTGTGAATGGCCTCCTAGATAGGGAGCATGGTCTCCTGGCCCAAACCCTCCATTTTCATCACTGAGTGGGTCCCGGGGACCAGCCATAGTGCTGGCTCCTACGCTGTGACAGGAGCCTGATGCTGCTTGTAATGTTATAGTGCAGCACCTTAGATGGGAGCACAGGGGCAATGGGGCTCATGCAAAGCCAGAAAGGGTTTGCTTAATCCCTGCCGGGTAAAAACTCCCACACTCAATATGCCACACGCAGTGATGCCCACATAGGGATGGAGTGGGTAATAATAAGTACTCGGCCTTGGATTTATTCAAGTGGCCCCATGGGAGCCCGTGGTTGTGCAAAAATGCTCCACTTTAACAGGGCATCTAGTAGTTTTAATTGGGGTGCAGGTGTCTCTTGGACTTGGACATGCCCCCTCAGTACCAACCTGGCCTGTCATATGTACTGTATTTAGGAATTTAATTAGCTAATTCAGATCAGTATGTAACCATATTATTTACATACCAATCCGATGGGAGTCTGCGCAGGTGCAGAACAGGTCCTGCTATACTGCCTCTGGCGGCTGTAGCATGATTGAAATGCTGCTGCATTTGGGGGGGGGGGGGGGTAGAGCGGGATGGCACAGACACCATTATTCAAAATGGGAGCATGTATCTTGAAGGAGTGACAGGCCCAGGGTCTGTGCCACTGGACCCAAAGCTCACTATGATGAATAAAAATGTCTGCTTGCCAATTTTCACACCTATTTTGACAAATTCACTTGATGCTGTAGATGCTGATTGGTTGTCCATGGCAACATCCCTCTTTCAACAGAACTCCCATCTTAGTAAGTAAACCCCTTCCTATCTCCTACAGAATTCTCCTTCAGCATTTATTATTGTAAATGCACAGAATGATACTGTGCAGTAGATCCAGAGGTTCTCATACAGACCATGAAACCCCAACGCATTCATCCCAGCGCCTCCTGATGCTAAGGTGCAAGTCTGACATCCTCAACTCTTATTGCACCATGGGCCTGATTCAGCTTTAGTTGTACTTTTACGAGGATTCACACTGCCCAGCACAGGGCAAGGCCGACCCACAAGCCATTAACACTTCCTGTCAGTCACTGCTCCATAACATCCTCATTGTGAGTAGCGCATGCATATGGTGACTGCAGTCTGCTGCAAATCGCACCGTTGTGCGAGCATCGATTATTGCATGAATTAGGCCCTCTGTCATGCGCGCGATGCACCCACAGCCGGTGGTGTAAGACGTGTGTCACTTTTCATTCAATTTCTTGTGAAAGCCGTTGAAAGTGTTTTTCATTACTTAGTAAGCGGATGGAAGTTATTCTTTTAATAGACCACTTATTTAGACATCGTAATGGCATAAATTAGGCAATAATTTGATATGTGTTCTACATTTTAACTAAAGGAAGCCGGCGAAATCTTGTTTTTTAGAAACAAATTAATTTCCTTAGAAACTATTACATTTATTGCATTTGCCGTAGTTCATTTTTTAATCAGAACTTTAGAGACTCGATCTGTTGCCAGTGCTATCTCTGCCGGCTGCAGGAGTAGGTACTAGTAATACTGGTAATAGTGAGTAGGTGTGGCTATCCCTCAAGCAGGTGTTCAGAGCCTAGCCAATGGCTAACAGCAAGACTGGCGGAATGACTTAGTCCACAGCTCAAAAATACTGCACGATGTGGTGGACGATGGTGCAATGTATTGTTGTCCACTGAATTACAAACTTTGACGTTCCCTGAGTCATCCCATTGGGTGGGCAGCGCATTTGTCAGGACGGCACAGGGAATGACTTATCGGTGAAAATTGACGTGGCCTCAGCAATTGTGACCACACTCGTTAGCCATGAGGTCCCACCCACAAACAATGTCCGGGCATCTTTACAGCGCATATGTTTCCCTCTTCCCAGGGGTATGCATGAGGGGTATGCATTGTAAAGCATAAACTCAAAGAAGACCAGGAAGAGGGAAACATATGTGCGGTAAAGGCGCCCGATGTTGTTTGTGAGCTACGGCTAAGGAGTGTGGTCACAGAGCCGGATTAAGGGGGAAAGGGGGGCTCAGGGGGTCAGTAGACCTGGGCCCCCTTGTGGTCGGTATGTATTTTAGCTAAAGGTTTATACATGGGAGTGGGGTAGAGCTGCAGCTTCACCTATCTGCTGATGTGACAATGATTAATGGTGCTGAGCATTGGTGCAATACCAGGAGTTGACTAAGTCCCATGAGACTTTGCACAAGAGGTCAGAGGCTGAGAGACTTGTGCTGATCTCTGATTGGTGGAGCTCATCACATGCTGCTCAGGCCCATGGAGGACAGCAACAGCAGCCTCTTCATGGTAGGGTTTTTATCAGAGGCATCACTGAGCCTGTGGGGTCTCCTACAGAGCAAGGTACATAGGGACAAAAACATGCTTTCTGAGTAACCCAAATTTGTTAGCTAGACTATAGTGGTGAGTAGAATGTGCCACTCACTGTCAAGGGGGAGGATCATGCCATATCTCCCAACTTTCTTATAGCCCCATGCTCCTGATAAAGGGGCATGGCTTCATGGAAAGACCATTCCTGCAAGGCCACACCTTGTTTTTGCCACTGGGAGGTATGCTCAGTGCAGTGTAAGCTGCTGGCCATGCGCCGTGTCCCTCTGCCTCCCTGATTAGACAATCTCTCTGGTTTAAGAGTTGAAATTCGTCATAAAGGTCCATTCAATAGATTTATTTTCAGTCCTCTTATTCTACTTATTTTTCAATAGATCTCTTCTATCAATACTTTTTCACCTTTTCTCTGGCTTGTTGCATAATGGTCTGATTATAACCTTTAATTTTAAAAACTTCTGTCATTTTGTCAATTTGAATGTCACACTTCTGTGTAGTTTCACTTAATTCTAACGAACTGACCAAATGGAATACCCTCTAACCACCTATTATGGTGTTGACTTGTATTTTTTTATATAACTTGTAAAGCCAGTCCGTTTTCTCTGTGTTTTAGTATTGATTTTACCATCTTTAATATAAATATTTAAATCTGGAAACACAATCTCCTCTTTACTGATATTAAAAGTTAATTTAATGTTAAAATCATTAGTATTAAGATGCTCACAGAATAAGGATAATTTGGTACTGTAGGTACTCCTTCCCAAATTAATAAAATCATCAATAAATCATTTCCATGACACCAGACCCACCTGCAGTACCTTCTCCATGGCACACCACTTGGTCCTATCAATAGGCCACGAAGAGGTTGGTATAATTGGGGGCGAATCTGGTGCCCATGGCTGTCCCGACCACCAATGGTTTGAGGTAAAAAAAATAATTAAAGGCGGATCAATTTGAAATGATGCTGTGTTTTCCCAAAGCTATGGGATGTCTGGGGGTTCAGGGGATCTTTGTGCACTTTTGGTAAAATATATGCAAATATATAGTTGGCACACTGGGTTCTTTAAAATTTATAAAATTGAATTCCAATTTCGTTAAAATATTATTAACCAACGCCTTTTCAGGAACTACATAAAGTGCTTTGGTGACATTTGTTGTAGGATCATGTTTTAATTTTTTATAAGTGGTGCTGTTTAGCTGTTTAAAAAGAAATCTCGTTATTTAATAAAACAACCTTCCCCCCCCCCCCCCCATCAGCTAATTTTACAACTATATTTTTCTTTTAGCGTTTTTATAGCAGCGTATACTTCTTTGTGTCATATTTTTTTATTTTTTGTTTTGACAATTTTTTCAGTTTCATCACTCACGACTTTGCTGAAACAGTCAATAAAACTACTTTTCTGATGACTAGAGTAGAAATAGGATATTGGCCTGAAATTGGACCTGGAGGGACCTTCAGTCTACACTTTGTGTAATTCCTTATAAACTTTTGTATATCTATATATATATACATCAAATGGATCTAAATGACAGCTTGGCGCAAATTTAAAGCCTTTTTTTATGCTTTCTTGCTCTTTATTTAATTCTCAAATACTGAAGTTAAATATTTTGGTTGTATTTTTGTACAATGTATCCTTGGTTTTTTTAATTAATCCATCATTATCAACTTTCAATGATTTACCACCTCTTTTTCCACGTTTATTTCTTCTTCATTTTTATCTGCTTATTCTCAACCTATTTTTTTAGTTCTCGACCTAAACAAGTTCTACCTTCATTGAACACATCATACCTATTAGGATGTCAAAAATTAGCAAATTAATTCATTACTCTTCAGTCTTGATAATATGATAGCTCTTTTCTGTAGTTGTACTCTTTAATTCTGTAGGTCTGATCTCCATCTTTAACTCTTTCCCATCTATCATTATTAATATAAAGTTTCTTATTCCTTACTCTAGGTGTTTTTTTTTAACAATTTAGATGTATTCCTAACTTTACTCTGATTTTTCACTATCTTTTTTAGACTTCTTTTGTTTCTGCTCATTTAATTCTTTGGTTTCCTTTTTAAGTTTTCTAATGATTTCAATCTCGGCTTCCCTATAATCTTCTAGTTCTACAATAGGTTTTGTGATTGTTCTTAATGAGTCAATCTCACCATTCAATTGGTCTAAGGTATTTCTTCATTCTTTGAGTATCAACTCTATTGACCGTTTGCAGTCCAAATGGTCTACATTGAGTATTGAACAATGTTAATGTTATTTTAAAGTGGCTCACCGTTGGATCTACTACTAGTAAAAGGGCTGCTGAGCCTGACTGGACGTTGGACTTGAAAGGGTTAACTTAAAAAAAAAATGTAAAAGTATCATGTCCCAATTGTTCTTAAAATTTTCATCTAAAGTATTAAAAGTAGTGGGTTTTATGATTTTTAGTCCTTTCGGGATCAATTTCTCAGCATAATATTTTTGGAATGTAATAATTTTCCACCATGCTCTATTTTGAGAATGATGGTTTCTATTTTTTTCCAAAACTGAGCTAAGATCCTCATCTATTACCTTTTTTTGCCTTTTTGTTTTGTTTTTGCCTTTTCGTTTTGTTAGGTGCTGCGGAACCTTGTGGCACCATATAAATAATCTCCTATATAGTAGCCCAGATCTGTCACTTTTGTGACTGTTTGTATAATGCTGGGCGGAGTCATAGAGTGACAGATCGAGGCTAATAGCCTATTAGCGTTGCACTTGCTGAGATCGCCCCCTCCCCAACCATGGTTCCTCCCTTCAACCACCCCTCTCCCACCCGCAGTACACTCGCCCCTCCCCCACCAATGGCACACCGGCTTCTCCCCCAATCACAGCACACTCAGACCCCGTCCCTCACCCACGCCAACCTCGCGCCTGCCATTCCAATACCGGAAGCACCTTCACCCTCGAAGATTCCTCACAAAAATGCAGCACCCCAGCATCTGCCCCTCCCCCACCTACATGTGGCACCCCCCGTCCCTCACCCACGCCAACCCCATGTCTGCCAATCCAGCACCAGAGGCACCTCTGCCCCTTGACCATCCCCCACCCAACTGCAGCAACCCTGCATCCGCCCCTCCCCCAACCACATCACCCACATGCGGCACCCCCGCACCTTCAACTTCACCACCCTCAGCACACCCATACCCGCCCCTCCCACACCTGCAGTACCACCAGACACCCTGCCCCACCTGCGGCAACCCCGCACCTGCCACTCCCTCACCCGTAGTATGAATGCAACCACCCACGGCACCCCGCACCTGGACCTCCTCAACCCTCAGTACCCCTGCACCCAGCCGTGGCAACACGGCACCCACCCATCCCCCATGCATCTGTCCCTCCCCCACCCACATAACCCCCGCTCCCACACACACACAGCTCCCCGCGACTGCCCTTCCCTGAACCGGTGCATACCCGCACCTGACCAACCCACACCACCCACACGGGCCACCCCCACACCTGCAACTCCAGCACCCACACCACCCCTAAGCACCTTGACCCACCCATGGCACCCTTTCACCTGACCTTCACCCACCCACCGCACTCCCACCTGCGAAACCACCACACCTGCCCCTCCCTCATCCACAGCAAACCCTGCATCCACCTGCGGAAACACTGCACCCTCCACTTTTCATCCTGCAGTACACTCACACCCGCCCCTATCCCATCCACGGCACACTGGCCTCTCCCCCATCCACAGCACCCAGACCGCCTTCCTCATCCACAGCACCCCCGCATCTGCCCCTCTAACCCTTGCGTCACCCTGCCCCCGCCACCCCCCACCCAACACACCTTTATACCCCATCCAACATCCGTGGCACACCTGAACCCGTCCTTCCACCACCCGCAGCCCCTTTGGACCTCCTCACCCATATGCCCCACACATGCACCTAACCCTCCCCCACCCCCGGCAGCTGCCCATCTCCCCCGCCCGCAGTGCCATCAAACCTCCATCCCCATCTGCAGCACCCCACACCCACCCCTCCCCCACCTGTGGCACCTCCAAACCCCCTCATTTCGACACGGAACACCGCACCCGCCCTTCTCCCCTTCAGCAGCATCTACATACCCCTTCCCACATCTGCACCACCCACCCGCACCTGGCCCTCACAGATATGCAGCACTCCCTGCCCCATCTGCGGCACCCTCCCACCTGTCACTCTCACACCCGCAGCACCTGTGGACACGCTCCACCATCCAACTTAAGTAACAATGCAGGGAATCCTCCATATAATACAAACCATATTTTGCGCAATAACAGAGTAATAGACTCAAAATAGCAGGACTGTCCGCTGTAATTGGCAGGGCCATCATAACGATTGGGCTGCCTATGGGCCCCAATTCCAGTGAATGGATGTCAGCATGCTGATTGGTGGATGGCTGGAGCTATCCATCAATCAGAGTCCAGCATTCTTTACCTTCCTCCAAACTGCAGGCAAACAGTGACTGGCTGTCAGCATGCCAATTGGTGAATGGCTGGAGCTATGTGAGTGATCAATATTTAAATATGTGCAAAACAAATGTAGAGGTTAACGGTGAAATACGGGATATGTTCATTAGGTCGACAGTGTCTAGGTCAAAAGTCAAAAGGTCAACCACTATTAGTCAACAGTCAAAAGGTCGACATGCATTATGTCGACATGTTCAAAAGGTCGGCACAAGCAAAACGTTGACACGTAAAAAAGGTCTACATGAGTTGTTCGTGATTTTTTTTTCTTAAACCAACTTGTTCATACTTTACCATGCCAGTGGGCATACAGAGAGAATGTAATATTGTGCCGAGTGCAGCGAAGGAACACAATACACTTATACCATGTCCATGTTGACATATGTCTACATAGACATAAAAAACCTCATGTTGACCTTTTCTATGTCGACCCTTTTGTTGTATCGACTCTTTGACTGTCAATCGACTGCTCATGAAATACACCAAGCCAATGTTTTCTAAATCCGGTCATCAGTACAACCTTACAGTCCATGTTTTACAAACATCCCTGCTGGCAGTGCCGGTGTATGCCATTTCACCGGCCCAGGCAAAAATGTGGGGGGGGGAGGGCTGCTCCAAGGGGGAGACTGTGCGGGCAGACCCGTTGCTCCAGGGGTAGGTGGGTGTGCGGGGCAGACCCGCTGCTCCGGGGGAGGTGGGGTGTGAGCAGACCGGCTCCAGTGAGGGGGGGCGGGCAGACCAGCTGCTCCAGGGGGGGGGGGGGGAGTGTGCGGGCAAACACGCTGCTCCAGTGAGGGGTAGGGGGTGCGGGCAGACCCGCCGCTCACCTGCACCAGTTCCACTATGTTGGTGAGTCAGGGCGGCGTGCTGGTAACGATGACCTCACTTCATGCCGCCCTCTAGTGGCCGGTACCCTAGGCAGTTGCCTAATGCTGCCTAGTGGTCGGTGGCGCCAGCCCTGCCTGCTGGAGCACATGTGTATGCATTACAGACTGCTGTGGTAGCAAATATTATTCACATTTGCGATTCTGAGAGGAGATCTGGAAAACCTGCACTGTAAGGGTGCCCCGAGGAATGGATTTGGGAAGCACTGGTTTGTGCCATTACCTCTGCTCTATATTGTGAAGGCTTACAGTAAGCCTTCCTGTAACATCGATGTCCGACTCACTGCCATCGGGAAAGCAGTAACTCCTTAGCATATTGTACAGCAAGTATTACCCCTCAATGCGGAGCGCAGGCTGCAGAGCATATGAAAACGAGAAGGGAACGCAGCACGTGGAGCGTGGGTGGGGAACAGAGAGGGGTGCTAGGGAAAGACAAAAGGGAGGGGGATACGGGGAATACAGAAACCTCTCTCAGTATGGCAGGAAATGGATTACAGCTTTTTGTGACAGAAGGACAAAGAGGAGTAAATGTAATGCAGGGGGGGGGGAAGGCAACGATTGCAGGGAGAAGTGTTATATGTGTGTGGCTGGCTGTTGGAATGCCTGTGTGTGTAGGTGTTGGGGGAGTGATCCGAGTGTGTGTGGGTGGTTAACACTAGCAGCTTGTGTTCGCAGCACCTACAGTATGTGTATGTATACAATCATCCATATATGTAACGAGAAGGTGTCCTGTAGGCTAACTGCAATATCCATGGCTTGGCTGCAAATGAATAACCCTTTCATTACTTACAGTATGGCGTTCCAAGGTCATGATAATTGCAAAATACATGTTGGTATGTACAGTGTGGCTCACTTCACTGTAAATACGTTTATTATAGAAGAAATCATTTTCTGCAGGAATACACAGCAGATATTTTTTCAGGCAAACACACAATGGGCCTGATTTGGTACTGATCGCTAAGCAGCGGTCATTCGCTGCTTAGCGAGCTCATAAACGCCACCCACCACCTGGCTAAACGCCACCCCACCTCGACGAATCCCCTCGGTAACATGCGAACACATCCCCTCGCATGCGCCGAAGGGGAGATAAAGCATTCGATGGTAGCCGACCAACGAATGATTTCTCTCCCCTTCTGAAAAAAGTCTGTCTAAACTGTTTTTTATTTCCGTCGGAGTACACCGGCAGGCATCGGCCCACCTGTGTTACCAGGGGAACATCCAGCATTTTCATGGGGACGCCCATAGGGACGCTGGGTGTCCTCGTGCTCCCGCCCCTGCCTGACCATTCTCTCCTCTACCCATACGAGCACCTCGGCAACTGTGACAGTCACCAAAGGCCCTGCACTGTGTAAACTCATTTATTTATCAGCACTTACCCTACTCACAGTGGCGGATTCAGGAGGGGGGCACCTGGGCACGTGCCCCCCCTGTCATTCAATTTGTAGATGAGGACCAGAGCTTTCCAATGAGCCCAGCCCCGTGTCTCTAGCCCCACAGGAACCTGAGATATCGCCTGGCAAAGCTGTAACATTTTTTCCCCATAGGATAATATGGGACCCGTCAATTCCGACCCCCACCCAGTTTCGACGGCTGCCAGTTCCCCTACTGGCATCACAGGAGCTTGTGGTTGAGGTCATTCAATTCCAAATCGCTGGGCCTTCAATATGATACCAGGATGGTCCATATCGGTCAATCAGTTCCAGAGATATTGCGTGTAAATCGATTTATTTTCTTTTTTAAATGTAATTTCATGGCTGTTCATGTTCTTTGAGGGCAGATTACTCTGGAACCAAACGTTCCAGTTGCACTGGACCAAAATCATTCAAAGCCTACTCAAAAGTTCTTCAATATGATACTTGTCTCATGTAAATGGGACAGTTAGTTCCGAAGATATAGCCGGTTAAATTAGATAACTGGTTAAAGGGGGGGGGGGGGGGGAAGGGGGGGGTTTCTCTCCCCCTCACACCAGAAAATGCAGGGACTAGGCTGGTGTAAAAGGGGCCAACCAACCTGGGAATGCATTTTCTGGTGTGAAATGGGTATTATTTCAAATAGCTGGGACCTGCAGTGCTCGGAATAAAGCCAGGCTCCGCCACTGTCAGTGGCTATCACTTCTGCCTGGCGGCGGCTGTCCCCCATTTACCACGAGCATGTATTCCCCGTTGGCAATGAGCATGTAATCCCACATGGCAACAAGCATGGAACTTCTGGCAACGAGCATGGAACCCTTGGCAATGAGCATGTAGATAAGCAGCACTTACTGTATGTAGCATAATTTTTAATAGGCATTATGGTGCTTGGCATAATACATAATGGACATCATGCCGTGTAACTTAACGTGCAATGGACATTATGGTGTAAATCAGGCATGTCCAACGTTGGCCCTCCAGATGTTGTGAAACTACACATCCCAGCATGCTTTGCCACAGTTTTGCTATTAGAGAATGCTAAAACTATTGCAAAGCATGCTGGGATGTGTAGTTTCACAACATCTGGAGGGCCAACGTTGGACATGCCTGGTGTAAATGTTTAATGCGCGCCTTTGGTGGACAATGTCCCTGTTTATGAAGCGTATTGTGAATTTTGTCTTAATCTGTGTGGCATTATGTGAATTCTGGCTCAATCCGTGTGGCATTATGTGAATTTTGTCTCAATCCATGTGGCATTATGTGAATTTTGGCTCAATCCGTGTGTTATTATGTGAATTTTGGCTCAATCCGTGTGTTATTATGTGAATTTTGGCTCAATCTGTGTGTTATTATGTGAATTTTGGCTCAATCCTTGTGGCATTATGTGAATTTTGGCTCAATCCGTGTGGCATTATGTGAATTTTGTCTCAATCCATGTGGCATTATGTGAATTTTGGCTCAATCCGTGTGTTATTATGTGAATTTTGGCTCATTCCATTTGGCATCATGTGTAAGGGGCAAGTATAATGGGGTCTAGTATTTTGTTGCATAATATGTAGAAGTTGTATATGGTGTTGTACACTACACTCAAGGACATGCCCCCTGTTGAGTGGCCACACCCCCTTTTCCAGAGCGCGCCTTCGGCGCGCGCACAGCTACATCCTTCACTTTTGTTGCCATGGTGGGCCTGCATACTTTAAATGCCAGGGCCTATTTTTAATCCCATTGCCACCCTCTCTCTGCCGCTCTCTTAGCATGTGCACTGGCACCACTAACACTGGCCCTCCTCCACCTAAACCCTCTTTTATCATGGTGCCCCCCCTGTCATTTTATCCTGGATCCGCCCCTGCCTACTCATACTTGCCTACCTTAAGAGTCTCCTCCCCAGGAGAAGCCTGGAGAGGAGACTCTCTACAGATTTTCCAGGGGCGGGACTTGCCGCCAATAAGCCCCACCCCATTCCTGTAAATCGCGGCTGTTCGGGGAGTGGTACTAAATGAAGCGTTTGCTTTATTTTAGCCCGTCCCCTTCCCAAAGAGCCGCAAATGCCAGTATTTGACCGGCAGAGGGAGGGGGTGCAGGGGCTGATGTGGGGCCCCCACTAAATGCGGAATGCTTGTCCACCCTTCCGGGGGCCGGGAGGGGGACCTGACTTTAGGGATCCTCCCGGGCCATTCCGGGAGGGTAGGTAAGTATGACCCTACTTCACTACCACTACTGTCCCAATGTCCTTTGTTAGTGATTTCCACTGCCAGCAAAGCAATCACTACATGTTATCATGCCTGCCTTTAATTTATCTACCTTGTTTGTCCCTGATTTACGTACATCCTGTTTTACTCTACTGTCCGGTGCTGCGAAGCTCTTACACATCTACAAAAATAATAATTACAGCACTCATTGTCAGTAGGGACAGAGTGATTAATGTAAATATTGCATTAGTCATAATTACCACTAATTAGTTCAGTGATTGCGAGATCCAACAAACGAAGCCATGTTACCTTTTTGTCTCTGTGCATGTATTATTAACACAATGTGTCCAATTTGTCTCCATTATTGTTCAGCAGTGTCTACACAGATGGCTCTTTTAAAAACCTATTACGGTAGAATTAAATACACTCTGAATCTTCGCCATCATATAACTGAGAACGAATGAAAAATACTTATAAAAGTGGGAACACTCTTTTAATTAAGAGACATTGTGGCCGCGTCCAGAATAGGCTGTTCTGTTATTACAGTTGTGTTATTTAGTGCTATTAGCACCTCTTTCGCACGTCCAAGCCGGTACGGAACTGGAATCTGGATCCCGGTTTTGACACGGGTACGGCTTTGACAGTAAACTCGGGTCGGCTAATACATAGATAACAACCCAGGTTTAACCCTTCTTATAATACCCCTTTTACACCAACGAATAACCCATGTTGGACCCAGGTCATTGTTGGTGTAAAAGGGGCCAACCCAGGTCCAGTAACACTGGTCTCCTACCCAGGTCCAGACCAGGGTTGAACACTGGTTGGACCTGGGTCGTGTGCGGTGTAAATGGTGTAAATGGTCCCAACCCAGGTTCGGACATCCGGGTAGTGCTGAAAGCATACCAGAAGTGCTGGACGCCTTGCAGTGGCAAAAGACAGCAGCCAGGAAGGATACGGGCAGTGCACACAGAAATCATAATTGGATGCAGTATCATTTATATTATTATTTTTTTTGGGGGGGGGGGGGAGCACATGGGAGATTCGGTCTGCTGCTGCAGTGGAAGGGGCTGGGGAGAGCACATGGGAGATGCTGCACTTGTATACCGCTATGTATGCTTGAGCACTGAATAAAACTTTTTTTTTAAATATTTTACTAAATAAACAAACCAACATTTTTCAATGCTAACTTGTCATGTCTTTTCATTTTTATTTTAAATCATTGAGGGAAGGTTGGATGGCAGTCAGTCCTAAAATGGACATTTGTAATGTCATCCATAGGGAAAAGCAGGGTTGACCCAGGATCAGTGTAAACGATGCAGACCTGGGTCCGACCTGGGTCACAGTGCTGTGTAAATGGGGTATGAAGCTGGGTCTAACCCTGAAAACTCCCGTGTTCAAAGACCAGGGTCTGACCAGGGATTTTGGTGTAAAAGGGGTATAACTCAGGTTGGATTGCCGGGTTGGTGAAAGCTTTGGTGCTTTCACACCGCAACTCGACCCGGATAGACACATTAGCAACCCAGCAATTACCCGGGTCCAGGGTACGGTGTTAAAGGGGTATTATATAGCACACACATATTCTGTAGTACTTTATATAAAATTAGCATATGGAAATGCACAGCGTTTTATGGGCATGCTGACATCACCGGATGTTGGCGACCATTGAAAGATGTGGGAGGCTCCCAGGGGCATGTGAATGGATGTTTATGTAAAACATCCATTCTCAGCCAGTGCGAACATACACGCCTTACGAATGGTGGCCCGGCATACCACCATTCACAAAGACAGGATCTGGTTCACTTGCAAGGATGCAATCCGAGTGAATTAACGAGAATGACCCCCTAAGTCCTGGAGGTGCCTGGGGCACTTAAGATAGGGGGCCCCAGGTAGAAAGGTTGGGTGGGCATATATATATATATATATATATATATATATATATATATATGTATATCACACATTGTGCTTACCCCTTCAGGGAAAGGAATTGGAGCCAGCACTCAGCATTTGGTGAAAGAAAAATAGTGTTTTAATGCAAAGACATAGTTGCAATGGTAACAGCTGTTATCCTGACAGCTATTTCAACTGCTCCTTGGCAGTTTTCATCAGAGGCCAAGGAACAGTTAAAACAGGTGTCAGGATAACAGCTGTCACCAACTGCAGAGTGCTGGCTCCAATTCCTTCCCCTGAAGGGGTAAGTGCTTCACCGGCTATAATTACATCATCACTTGGAGAGTTTCACCTTTGAAAAACTGTACTATATCACATTGTGTATACCTCCCAACATGACCCATTCCAGGAGGGACTGTACTGCTTGAATTCTAACTGATCCAGTCATGGTGCCCTAAGCTGCAACTTAATCAGCCTATTGGTTAATCACGCACTGACAATGCCACGCCCACATTTTGGCTGTGCACAAATATTACATTGTTATAACGTCTATGGAGGGGGCACCAGCGGGTGTTTGCATTTTTTAGTCTTCGCAATGGGAGCCAAATTTTCTAGAGATATCCCTGCAAGAGACACTTCATCGCAGGTCCCCGGTCACTTCACATTCCTTGTATTGCATCTCTGCAGTCATGTAGTCAAGGCTTGAGACATAGAATCTGTCATCCAAGAGAAGCGGCCTTGCCTTTGTTCTTTCCTATTGTTCCTTTTCATTCATTTCCTCTACATTGAAGAGGTTTGTGTGACACAGACACTCATCACAGACAGTTACAATGACTGTGTACAAATATCAAAGAGAGTTAGCTTAGATATTTTCCTAATAAAATTGATAGCAACAACAATAATCCATTGCGTGTGTTAAGAATAATACAACCATATCGTAGAAAATATACAAGGAATATTCCATTGTTTAGCTTTTCTTAAATAGTTTGATGTCAATAATGTAACAACATGAAAGAAAGATATCAACATTCCTTGTGGTATTATTCCCATAATGTTACCGTGGCAACAAGGAGAAGGGATCCGTAGGAGGGCCATTAGCATGGATTATATAGTACTTTGGAGAACTACTTTCTCCCTGTTTGGTACTTACAGTACTGGCGGTGTATCTGATTTTGGCAATCTTCCATGCGCTTGCATATCAGCATTACCAAGTATCATACATCCCAACTTTGACAGTATGGAAGGAGGGGTGACTGTGCAGGCGCCTAGGGTGCGCGGGCAAATTTTGGCCAAACACATAAATACCTTTAGTACATGTATGGGAGACCGCCAGGGAATACCGGGTGTAGTAATATACCTGGAAAGTAGAAACACCACAGCCTGTATAGAGGAGTTTTCTTCTTCCTTTTTCGCTTCTCATGTATTCATGTATTCCCTTTAAAGGGGGAGATTCTCTAAACTAAAAATGCAGTAAAAACCCCTGTTATCTGGGTTTTTACTGCATTTTAGGATGCTCTAGGCATCTGCCGCCGGGTTACCACGGTGGGGGAAATCGCAAGAAAAATCTGGCGATGTCCCATAGAACATAGGGGGAGGGGCCCTAAACTGCACACCCTGGACATATGAGGTGCTACCTGCTGAGACTTGTAGTGCAGCAAGCAGGAGGAGGAGTTTGCAGGTGCACACTAAATATATATGCTTAATATATATGTAGCACCCTTCACATTTATTATTACTTCTTACCTTGGTAAGTCCTATCACATATAATTTCCCCTATCCCTTTTACTATCACTTTAATTTTACACTAATGTGATGCCATGGGGTGGTTCTGCTGGGCTGGCCTGGGGGGCCCTGTGCCCTGGACCTGTCCCAGAGTAGTGTTAGGGACTTGTCCTAATGAGGTAACCTGGACGCGGTGGACAAGCCGATACTAATGGCCATTACTATGCTAATAACCTCAAATGCAATATAGCAAGATATTAAAAGGTCTAGCATATATATTTAGTGTGCACCTGCAAACTCCTCCTCCTGCTTGCTGCACTACAAGTCTCAGCAGGTAGCACCTCATATGTCCAGGGTGTGCAGTTTAGGGCCCCTCCCCCTATGTACTATATATTGTGTATTCATACACACTGGAAGGAACTAGAGACGCCTTCCTCCTAAACTTGCACCCCACCCACCTGTCCCAAATTGATTTTAATTAGGTTGGAGTCCCAACATTCAAGACTGCACACCTCAGCTTGGCACTATGAGGGTAAGTCCTACTATACATATATGCTGAGTGTTAGTCTGTGGGACCGTGTTTGGGGCTCGGGGCTCTTTGGGCTGCTGTTGCTGGGCTGCTCCATGGCATCATATCGTATACTTTCAATCACCCCTTTAGTTTGTTTAATATATATGTAGCACCCTTCACATTTATTATTACTTCTTACCTTGGTAAGTCCTATCACATATAATTTCCCCTATCCCTTTTACTATCACTTTAATTTTACACTAATGTGATGCCATGGGGTGGTTCTGCTGGGCTGGCCTGGGGGGCCCTGTGCCCTGGACCTTTCCCAGAGTAGTGTTAGGGACTTGTCCTAATGAGGTAACCTGGACGCGGTGGACAAGCCGATACTAATGGCCATTACTATGCTAATAACCTCAAATGCAATATAGCAAGATATTAAAAGGTCTAGCATATATATTTAGTGTGCACCTGCAAACTCCTCCTCCTGCTTGCTGCACTACAAGTCTCAGCAGGTAGCACCTCATATGTCCAGGGTGTGCAGTTTAGGGCCCCTCCCCCTATGTACTATATATTGTGTATTCATACACACTGGAAGGAACTAGAGACGCCTTCCTCCTAAACTTGCACCCCACCCACCTGTCCCAAATTGATTTTAATTAGGTTGGAGTCCCAACATTCAAGACTGCACACCTCAGCTTGGCACTATGAGGGTAAGTCCTACTATACATATATGCTGAGTGTTAGTCTGTGGGACCGTGTTTGGGGCTCAGGGCTCTTTGGGCTGCTGTTGCTGGGCTGCTCCATGGCATCATATCGTATACTTTCAATCACCCCTTTAGTTTGTTTAATATATATGTAGCACCCTTCACATTTATTATTACTTCTTACCTTGGTAAGTCCTATCACATATAATTTCCCCTATCCCTTTTACTATCACTTTAATTTTACACTAATGTGATGCCATGGGGTGGTTCTGCTGGGCTGGCCTGGGGGGCCCTGTGCCCTGGACCTTTCCCAGAGTAGTGTTAGGGACTTGTCCTAATGAGGTAACCTGGACGCGGTGGACAAGCCGATACTAATGGCCATTACTATGCTAATAACCTCAAATGCAATATAGCAAGATATTAAAAGGTCTAGCATATATATTTAGTGTGCACCTGCAAACTCCTCCTCCTGCTTGCTGCACTACAAGTCTCAGCAGGTAGCACCTCATATGTCCAGGGTGTGCAGTTTAGGGCCCCTCCCCCTATGTACTATATATTGTGTATTCATACACACTGGAAGGAACTAGAGACGCCTTCCTCCTAAACTTGCACCCCACCCACCTGTCCCAAATTGATTTTAATTAGGTTGGAGTCCCAACATTCAAGACTGCACACCTCAGCTTGGCACTATGAGGGTAAGTCCTACTATACATATATGCTGAGTGTTAGTCTGTGGGACCGTGTTTGGGGCTCAGGGCTCTTTGGGCTGCTGTTGCTGGGCTGCTCCATGGCATCATATCGTATACTTTCAATCACCCCTTTAGTTTGTTTAATATATATGTAGCACCCTTCACATTTATTATTACTTCTTACCTTGGTAAGTCCTATCACATATAATTTCCCCTATCCCTTTTACTATCACTTTAATTTTACACTAATGTGATGCCATGGGGTGGTTCTGCTGGGCTGGCCTGGGGGGCCCTGTGCCCTGGACCTTTCCCAGAGTAGTGTTAGGGACTTGTCCTAATGAGGTAACCTGGACGCGGTGGACAAGCCGATACTAATGGCCATTACTATGCTAATAACCTCAAATGCAATATAGCAAGATATTAAAAGGTCTAGCATATATATTTAGTGTGCACCTGCAAACTCCTCCTCCTGCTTGCTGCACTACAAGTCTCAGCAGGTAGCACCTCATATGTCCAGGGTGTGCAGTTTAGGGCCCCTCCCCCTATGTACTATATATTGTGTATTCATACACACTGGAAGGAACTAGAGACGCCTTCCTCCTAAACTTGCACCCCACCCACCTGTCCCAAATTGATTTTAATTAGGTTGGAGTCCCAACATTCAAGACTGCACACCTCAGCTTGGCACTATGAGGGTAAGTCCTACTATACATATATGCTGAGTGTTAGTCTGTGGGACCGTGTTTGGGGCTCAGGGCTCTTTGGGCTGCTGTTGCTGGGCTGCTCCATGGCATCATATCGTATACTTTCAATCACCCCTTTAGTTTGTTTAATATATATGTAGCACCCTTCACATTTATTATTACTTCTTACCTTGGTAAGTCCTATCACATATAATTTCCCCTATCCCTTTTACTATCACTTTAATTTTACACTAATGTGATGCCATGGGGTGGTTCTGCTGGGCTGGCCTGGGGGGCCCTGTGCCCTGGACCTTTCCCAGAGTAGTGTTAGGGACTTGTCCTAATGAGGTAACCTGGACGCGGTGGACAAGCCGATACTAATGGCCATTACTATGCTAATAACCTCAAATGCAATATAGCAAGATATTAAAAGGTCTAGCATATATATTTAGTGTGCACCTGCAAACTCCTCCTCCTGCTTGCTGCACTACAAGTCTCAGCAGGTAGCACCTCATATGTCCAGGGTGTGCAGTTTAGGGCCCCTCCCCCTATGTACTATATATTGTGTATTCATACACACTGGAAGGAACTAGAGACGCCTTCCTCCTAAACTTGCACCCCACCCACCTGTCCCAAATTGATTTTAATTAGGTTGGAGTCCCAACATTCAAGACTGCACACCTCAGCTTGGCACTATGAGGGTAAGTCCTACTATACATATATGCTGAGTGTTAGTCTGTGGGACCGTGTTTGGGGCTCAGGGCTCTTTGGGCTGCTGTTGCTGGGCTGCTCCATGGCATCATATCGTATACTTTCAATCACCCCTTTAGTTTGTTTAATATATATGTAGCACCCTTCACATTTATTATTACTTCTTACCTTGGTAAGTCCTATCACATATAATTTCCCCTATCCCTTTTACTATCACTTTAATTTTACACTAATGTGATGCCATGGGGTGGTTCTGCTGGGCTGGCCTGGGGGGCCCTGTGCCCTGGACCTTTCCCAGAGTAGTGTTAGGGACTTGTCCTAATGAGGTAACCTGGACGCGGTGGACAAGCCGATACTAATGGCCATTACTATGCTAATAACCTCAAATGCAATATAGCAAGATATTAAAAGGTCTAGCATATATATTTAGTGTGCACCTGCAAACTCCTCCTCCTGCTTGCTGCACTACAAGTCTCAGCAGGTAGCACCTCATATGTCCAGGGTGTGCAGTTTAGGGCCCCTCCCCCTATGTACTATATATTGTGTATTCATACACACTGGAAGGAACTAGAGACGCCTTCCTCCTAAACTTGCACCCCACCCACCTGTCCCAAATTGATTTTAATTAGGTTGGAGTCCCAACATTCAAGACTGCACACCTCAGCTTGGCACTATGAGGGTAAGTCCTACTATACATATATGCTGAGTGTTAGTCTGTGGGACCGTGTTTGGGGCTCAGGGCTCTTTGGGCTGCTGTTGCTGGGCTGCTCCATGGCATCATATCGTATACTTTCAATCACCCCTTTAGTTTGTTTAATATATATGTAGCACCCTTCACATTTATTATTACTTCTTACCTTGGTAAGTCCTATCACATATAATTTCCCCTATCCCTTTTACTATCACTTTAATTTTACACTAATGTGATGCCATGGGGTGGTTCTGCTGGGCTGGCCTGGGGGGCCCTGTGCCCTGGACCTTTCCCAGAGTAGTGTTAGGGACTTGTCCTAATGAGGTAACCTGGACGCGGTGGACAAGCCGATACTAATGGCCATTACTATGCTAATAACCTCAAATGCAATATAGCAAGATATTAAAAGGTCTAGCATATATATTTAGTGTGCACCTGCAAACTCCTCCTCCTGCTTGCTGCACTACAAGTCTCAGCAGGTAGCACCTCATATGTCCAGGGTGTGCAGTTTAGGGCCCCTCCCCCTATGTACTATATATTGTGTATTCATACACACTGGAAGGAACTAGAGACGCCTTCCTCCTAAACTTGCACCCCACCCACCTGTCCCAAATTGATTTTAATTAGGTTGGAGTCCCAACATTCAAGACTGCACACCTCAGCTTGGCACTATGAGGGTAAGTCCTACTATACATATATGCTGAGTGTTAGTCTGTGGGACCGTGTTTGGGGCTCAGGGCTCTTTGGGCTGCTGTTGCTGGGCTGCTCCATGGCATCATATCGTATACTTTCAATCACCCCTTTAGTTTGTTTAATATATATGTAGCACCCTTCACATTTATTATTACTTCTTACCTTGGTAAGTCCTATCACATATAATTTCCCCTATCCCTTTTACTATCACTTTAATTTTACACTAATGTGATGCCATGGGGTGGTTCTGCTGGGCTGGCCTGGGGGGCCCTGTGCCCTGGACCTTTCCCAGAGTAGTGTTAGGGACTTGTCCTAATGAGGTAACCTGGACGCGGTGGACAAGCCGATACTAATGGCCATTACTATGCTAATAACCTCAAATGCAATATAGCAAGATATTAAAAGGTCTAGCATATATATTTAGTGTGCACCTGCAAACTCCTCCTCCTGCTTGCTGCACTACAAGTCTCAGCAGGTAGCACCTCATATGTCCAGGGTGTGCAGTTTAGGGCCCCTCCCCCTATGTACTATATATTGTGTATTCATACACACTGGAAGGAACTAGAGACGCCTTCCTCCTAAACTTGCACCCCACCCACCTGTCCCAAATTGATTTTAATTAGGTTGGAGTCCCAACATTCAAGACTGCACACCTCAGCTTGGCACTATGAGGGTAAGTCCTACTATACATATATGCTGAGTGTTAGTCTGTGGGACCGTGTTTGGGGCTCAGGGCTCTTTGGGCTGCTGTTGCTGGGCTGCTCCATGGCATCATATCGTATACTTTCAATCACCCCTTTAGTTTGTTTAATATATATGTAGCACCCTTCACATTTATTATTACTTCTTACCTTGGTAAGTCCTATCACATATAATTTCCCCTATCCCTTTTACTATCACTTTAATTTTACACTAATGTGATGCCATGGGGTGGTTCTGCTGGGCTGGCCTGGGGGGCCCTGTGCCCTGGACCTTTCCCAGAGTAGTGTTAGGGACTTGTCCTAATGAGGTAACCTGGACGCGGTGGACAAGCCGATACTAATGGCCATTACTATGCTAATAACCTCAAATGCAATATAGCAAGATATTAAAAGGTCTAGCATATATATTTAGTGTGCACCTGCAAACTCCTCCTCCTGCTTGCTGCACTACAAGTCTCAGCAGGTAGCACCTCATATGTCCAGGGTGTGCAGTTTAGGGCCCCTCCCCCTATGTACTATATATTGTGTATTCATACACACTGGAAGGAACTAGAGACGCCTTCCTCCTAAACTTGCACCCCACCCACCTGTCCCAAATTGATTTTAATTAGGTTGGAGTCCCAACATTCAAGACTGCACACCTCAGCTTGGCACTATGAGGGTAAGTCCTACTATACATATATGCTGAGTGTTAGTCTGTGGGACCGTGTTTGGGGCTCAGGGCTCTTTGGGCTGCTGTTGCTGGGCTGCTCCATGGCATCATATCGTATACTTTCAATCACCCCTTTAGTTTGTTTAATATATATGTAGCACCCTTCACATTTATTATTACTTCTTACCTTGGTAAGTCCTATCACATATAATTTCCCCTATCCCTTTTACTATCACTTTAATTTTACACTAATGTGATGCCATGGGGTGGTTCTGCTGGGCTGGCCTGGGGGGCCCTGTGCCCTGGACCTTTCCCAGAGTAGTGTTAGGGACTTGTCCTAATGAGGTAACCTGGACGCGGTGGACAAGCCGATACTAATGGCCATTACTATGCTAATAACCTCAAATGCAATATAGCAAGATATTAAAAGGTCTAGCATATATATTTAGTGTGCACCTGCAAACTCCTCCTCCTGCTTGCTGCACTACAAGTCTCAGCAGGTAGCACCTCATATGTCCAGGGTGTGCAGTTTAGGGCCCCTCCCCCTATGTACTATATATTGTGTATTCATACACACTGGAAGGAACTAGAGACGCCTTCCTCCTAAACTTGCACCCCACCCACCTGTCCCAAATTGATTTTAATTAGGTTGGAGTCCCAACATTCAAGACTGCACACCTCAGCTTGGCACTATGAGGGTAAGTCCTACTATACATATATGCTGAGTGTTAGTCTGTGGGACCGTGTTTGGGGCTCAGGGCTCTTTGGGCTGCTGTTGCTGGGCTGCTCCATGGCATCATATCGTATACTTTCAATCACCCCTTTAGTTTGTTTAATATATATGTAGCACCCTTCACATTTATTATTACTTCTTACTATATATGTAGCACCCTTCACATTTATTATTACTTCTTACCTTGGTAAGTCCTATCACATATAATTTCCCCTATCCCTTTTACTATCACTTTAATTTTACACTAATGTGATGCCATGGGGTGGTTCTGCTGGGCTGGCCTGGGGGGCCCTGTGCCCTGGACCTTTCCCAGAGTAGTGTTAGGGACTTGTCCTAATGAGGTAACCTGGACGCGGTGGACAAGCCGATACTAATGGCCATTACTATGCTAATAACCTCAAATGCAATATAGCAAGATATTAAAAGGTCTAGCATATATATTTAGTGTGCACCTGCAAACTCCTCCTCCTGCTTGCTGCACTACAAGTCTCAGCAGGTAGCACCTCATATGTCCAGGGTGTGCAGTTTAGGGCCCCTCCCCCTATGTACTATATATTGTGTATTCATACACACTGGAAGGAACTAGAGACGCCTTCCTCCTAAACTTGCACCCCACCCACCTGTCCCAAATTGATTTTAATTAGGTTGGAGTCCCAACATTCAAGACTGCACACCTCAGCTTGGCACTATGAGGGTAAGTCCTACTATACATATATGCTGAGTGTTAGTCTGTGGGACCGTGTTTGGGGCTCAGGGCTCTTTGGGCTGCTGTTGCTGGGCTGCTCCATGGCATCATATCGTATACTTTCAATCACCCCTTTAGTTTGTTTAATATATATGTAGCACCCTTCACATTTATTATTACTTCTTACCTTGGTAAGTCCTATCACATATAATTTCCCCTATCCCTTTTACTATCACTTTAATTTTACACTAATGTGATGCCATGGGGTGGTTCTGCTGGGCTGGCCTGGGGGGCCCTGTGCCCTGGACCTTTCCCAGAGTAGTGTTAGGGACTTGTCCTAATGAGGTAACCTGGACGCGGTGGACAAGCCGATACTAATGGCCATTACTATGCTAATAACCTCAAATGCAATATAGCAAGATATTAAAAGGTCTAGCATATATATTTAGTGTGCACCTGCAAACTCCTCCTCCTGCTTGCTGCACTACAAGTCTCAGCAGGTAGCACCTCATATGTCCAGGGTGTGCAGTTTAGGGCCCCTCCCCCTAAGCACCTCATATGTCCAGGGTGTGCAGTTTAGGGCCCCTCCCCCTATGTACTATATATTGTGTATTCATACACACTGGAAGGAACTAGAGACGCCTTCCTCCTAAACTTGCACCCCACCCACCTGTCCCAAATTGATTTTAATTAGGTTGGAGTCCCAACATTCAAGACTGCACACCTCAGCTTGGCACTATGAGGGTAAGTCCTACTATACATATATGCTGAGTGTTAGTCTGTGGGACCGTGTTTGGGGCTCGGGGCTCTTTGGGCTGCTGTTGCTGGGCTGCTCCATGGCATCATATCGTATACTTTCAATCACCCCTTTAGTTTGTTTAATATATATGTAGCACCCTTCACATTTATTATTACTTCTTACCTTGGTAAGTCCTATCACATATAATTTCCCCTATCCCTTTTACTATCACTTTAATTTTACACTAATGTGATGCCATGGGGTGGTTCTGCTGGGCTGGCCTGGGGGGCCCTGTGCCCTGGACCTGTCCCAGAGTAGTGTTAGGGACTTGTCCTAATGAGGTAACCTGGACGCGGTGGACAAGCCGATACTAATGGCCATTACTATGCTAATAACCTCAAATGCAATATAGCAAGATATTAAAAGGTCTAGCATATATATTTAGTGTGCACCTGCAAACTCCTCCTCCTGCTTGATGTCCCATAGAACCCTGTGGGCTTCTAACGCCCCCCCCCCCCTCCCTCTTACCTGTGTCCGGGCAGCACAGAGCTGTGCTGCCCGGACCTGTGACCTCCTCCTCCCTGCACTATGATCCTCTTCCGGGTGCAGGGAGGAGGAGAGCCAGCTCCCCCGCCGCAGCAGCAGCACAGTGCCGGGTAAGGGAGGGAGGGGGGAGCCGCTGACTCACCGCAAAGGACAGCTCTTAACGCAGCATATGCGATAATTATGTATGCGGTAGCCGGCGATAGGGGGCGGTAAGGGGGCGCGGATGTTTGAGCATCCCCCCTAAGTATCTATTAAGGTCATTATATCACAGCCTTAAATCTTTATTAAATGATATCATAGTATTTATTTCTGTATTAAGAACCGTTGAGGATGATTTGTGTTATGCGCCTCCTTTTCTGACTCTTTTTTTTTTTGTCAGAAATTTGTTTATTTTTGAACTGCAATTGTTGATAACTAATTGAACTGTATTCAAATTCATCCGAAAGAGTCTTATACCATTCGCCTCAAAAACTATTATGTGTTCATTATTATAACCTTGTGACTGCGGTATTATCATAAACGATATTTGCTGATTAATTTATTTGTTTAATGTTGTATGTTATGTCATTACATTTACGCTCTTATTTTTTAGCTTAGTATCATAATTAAAAGGTTTGCTTTAAATTAATAAATGTATCCATTATTGCCAAAGTGTGCCCCAAGAAGCCGTTCTCTACTGGTCATTCTTTTGACCTATTCTTTCAGTTTCAGTACTGAACACTATTTGGGAGCACCGCCAACCAGACACCGCCAGTGATTAACGGTAATGCCGTATTTATGTTGGTTACAAACAAATGACTAAGCCAATCTATTACTTTTCATCATACTTGCCTACATTCTGGCTGCCCTTTCCGGGAGAGGGCAGCCAGCTCGGGGGGGGCGGGGCTGCAGGGAGTGAAAAGGGGTGGTGAGGGGGTGGAGCCACAGGGGTGGCTACTTGCTTATGGGCGTGGCCAGAACGACCGTGCTTTTTTAGCCACGCCCCCCAACGTGCAATGCCATTTTTAAGGCATTGCACTGTGGTGGGCGGGGCTAAAACGGCGCAATTCGCGTCTTTTGACTCGGGGACCCGCGGGGGGTCACGTGTGGCGGCAGGAGGGTGTGTGTGTCGCGGGAGCCGGGTGGCTTTGCGAGATTGTTGCCCTACTTTCTGGGGGGGCCGGGAGGGGGACCCGATTTCCGGGATCCTCCCGGCCATTCCGGGAGGGTAGGCAACCCTGCTTTTCTTTAGCTAGTGCCAATCCATACCCACTTTATATAGGCTTTGTCTAGACTTACTCTGCCCTACGAACAGAGGGGAAAACAATTTCATGGGGACTGATTCCGAAAGGTTTTCCCCTTATGTGCACGGCTACGAACGCATGCGCAGCCGTGCACAGATGGGACAGCGTGGGGCGGCCTTTACTTGCTCACTGGGCACCGAAAATTTGCAGCCCAGTGAGCAGGTCTGAATTGGGCCCTATGATTCATAGTTTGTCACCACACTGACTACATCATCAATGAAGGCCCTGTTGTAGATTTACTAAAACATCTAAAAATGAAAAGTGGTGGTGTTGTCCATAGCAACCAATCACATTGTGTCTATCATTTTGTAGGATGCAGTAGAGAAATGATCGCTAGAATCTGATTGGTAGCTTTAGGCAACATGGCGTCCAGATGATAGATCAGCAATGTATTGGTAGACAATATGAGGCGAGGGTGCGATTTTCGTAGAGATCAAAAAATCGCACCATATCGCACATGTAATAGCATACCCTCCAACATGACCCATTCCATTAAGTACAAAACGCTCTGTTCCTGGACTTCCCTGCCAGTGGCAACTACAGAGGTAGGACTCCAGCACAGTCCAAAATTCAAAGAGGGGGGTCACATCAACTGCCAGTGAGTCCAGGACAGTGATGTTTGGGGTGGCATTAGGTGTGGCTCCCCTTTTTGAATATTGGACAGTGGTGCAGCCACACCTCTGTTACTGTCACTGGCAGGGAAGTCCAGAAACAGATAATTTTGTACCTAATGGAATGGGTCATGTTGGAGGGTATGTAATAGGGTGCAAATTTCTTAAACCTGGTGCACAGATCTCAACAGACAAGTGGACCATGCACATAGAAATATGCTCTTATGGTCTCTGCTCTCTGATGCTAGTCTAGTGCAATTGGTACCATGCATCTGTACCCCCTGCATAGGTCTCCCACTGCAAATGTTGCTGTGGTGCCCAAATAGGCAATACCCTATACCAGGGATGGCCAACTCGATCCTCAAGATCTACCAATGGTCCAAATCACCTCGCTGCTGCACAGGTGTAGTCATTACTAACCACACCTCCCAACTTTATTCATTTCTGAATTGTGACCAGCTTCGCAGAAGGTATGGCCGACCAAAAAGGCATGTGGGCACAGCCTCCAATAGATGGCTTTACCCTATCAATTTGGTGCCGTGCCCAGCATTCCCCGAGGTGCTGGGCACTGAGCAAGCACTTGGCTCATCCTTCAATGTAGGGATGCCGTGTGCATCCGCGCAGCATCTATTTAATGATCACCAGATGCTCTGCAGAGCTAAGCAGCAGTGATCTCCCAGCTTCCTCCCTGCCTGTGGAACACTGTGACCCACAGGAGGGGCAGCGGGAGAGGCTGCAATTAGCGGGTCAGTTGGGAGTATATGCTGTCACATTTTTAAACATTTGTCGCATTTATTTCTACTATAGGCCCACTGGTTGCCTGATATACATGAACTGTTGGTAGATTTTGAGGACAGGTTTGGCTAGGGATGGCCATCGTTGCCTTTGCCATCGATGGTTGCCATCCATGGGATCCATCGATGGCAAAAGTGCAACTGGCCATCGATAGTGTAAAACTGCAATGGATGACCGTGGATAGTTTTACATAACAAAGGTCATCCATTATGTTTGACTGATTAGCCAATCAAAACACGTGGGAGGGGCTTTGTGGGTGTCTGGGGGCGGAGCCATGCTCTGTGTCCCAGCACTTTAAAAAAAAAAAAGCGAAACATCGGTTTGGCCTTGCCATCGATGGAGGTAAACCATCTGTCTCTCCCCATCAATGGCAAAGTATTCGACATCGGCCATAAACCATCAATGATTTAAAATCATCGATGGCCGTGTTTGACCACCCCTGCCCTATACCCATACCATTATCTTTTTATCTTATAGATCTCCTACTCACTCTCTCTCTCTCTCTTTGTTAGCGAAGCAAAAAAGCACACAAATGGGCAAAACCATTCTGCACTGGGGGAGAATGGGGTGATCAGATGTAACATGTGAAGAGTGAGGTAGTTTAGATTCAAACTGAAATCTAAAATGCAGTATAAAAATAATGCTGTTTAACATCTGTGGGCTTCATGCAAACGATATAGATATATCTCCTCCCCTTGCACTGCAACATGGTTTGTTCCAGACACAAATTGACTTGCTTTTCTGCTTTGATTAATCTGGGCCCCATCAGCGGTCAATGATAAACAGGACCCACTCTTTCATAAATGAGCTTTTATTTGCCTGCATGTCTATACCAGCACCAATGCCTTGCCCAGCAGTCCTGCTGTAACTAGGAGACCTGGCTTCTCCGTCCCCAACAGCTACGCAGGAAAACAACAGCTCGGGCTTATCAAACTTTTATCGCTTGATACATATTGACATCTGTTCTACTTCATTGTGACAGCTCCAAATACCCCACGCCGCCGTAACGCTGTGCAGCTAATGGTGCTTCACGCAGGCAACTTATAATGAGCCCTGTCAGACAAAAACACAAAAACCTCCCTTACCAGGTGCGTGCACACAATTCAAAGTAACGCACTGTGTGGGACAGGCAGGAACGGATCTATCACAATCACTGCCAGGGACTCTGGGTACACAATCTGGAACTTGTCAGAAAGGTTGCAAGGAATATTTTACCTCAGAAACCACCTCTACAGACGTACGATTTATTGGAAAGGAGAACAGACAGGTGTTGCTGTCACATTCGGAGCTTTATTTAGGATTCCAGGGGATGCGCAATAATGGAAAGGGCAAATTGTGACATCAGCGTAGAGCCGTATGTGGCTGTCAACCTGCCGAGGAACTATGTATCCCAGCAATGCTTGCCAGAGGCTGACAGGTCCTGCTGGGCCTTGTAGCTTTACAATAGCTGGACAGCATACTTTGCAACTTTTCCATAACGGGGTGTGATTAATATTTAGAAAGTGTCTAGATAGTGAAAAGGCAATAGGTCAACAGGGTCAAAATATCGACATGGGAAGGGGCAACAGGGTCAAAAGATCGACTTGGAACGCAGGCCTAGCAATGCCTGCCTGGGGCGGGCGTCTGACATCACATGACTTCAGCGCCCGCCCCCTTTTTTGTCGATCTGCAGCTGGAAGAAAATTCAATTTAGACTGACTTTTATTACCAAAGGTGAGAGGAAGTATTTGATGTTCTGCGACCTTCAAATGATTTCTTTCCCGTTCGGCCACATGTGAGGGGATATGTTAAGGAACACATTCCCTCGCATGCTAGCGATAGGATTCAAGTGGTGGGGTGGGGGGGTGGATGTTCGGCCGGGTGGCGTTTACCTGTTCGCTAGGCTTCTAACATACGCGGCCTAGCGAACAGCTCCGAATGAGACCCAAAATCTGTATCACTGGAACCATTACCACAGCCCACAGTTATCACATCACCCCTGAGGTGTCAGCAATCCGCGTGGGCTTAATGCCTATATTGTATAAAATTCAGACTATGAGTTTAACATCTTCCAAATGTGACACAGAACTACAGATAAAGCACCTCTGATCCTTGACCGGGGATCGCCAGCATGTCTCCGCTCCATCTGACTGGGACGCGCGTGCGTCTCACACGCACACGCGTCCCAGTTTCAGGACGGCGCCGCTGCGGGTCCCTGCCCGTCTCCACTTCAGGGAGACGGGCAGTGATAGGGGGGACAGCGGGGTGGCGAGAGGCACCGGGCGAGGCAGGGGGCGGCAGAGAAAGCTCCGTAAGCACGGGGCGCGTGCGAGCATCTCGTGCGTTAGTGCCCCTGGTGAGAGCCGGCCGCTGGCAGGGGGCAGGCGATAGAATCACAAGGAAGAGGCCGGCTCTATCTGTAATATAGTTGCTTCTTATTTTACCCTTGTATGTCCTATTGTCATGTATTGCTGATTGCACATTGTAACCTACACATACCTCCCAACTTTTCATACCAGCAAGGAAGGATAGGGGTGCACGCCCGGTCATGGCGTAGCAGTAAGGGGCATGGCCTATAAATCGCATCATTCCCATGAGGCCACGTCCCCATTTTCGCCGCTGTGGAGCCTGGCCTGACCAGCGGCTCTGTAAGCTGCTGGCCAGCCCCCTGTCTCTCTACTGCGGGAATAGACCCTGTGCACAAAGCGTCTATTCACTGGATTACAGGGGGGACTCCCAACTGCCCCCTGCCGCGGGACACTGCCAGCCTTGGGCGGGACGCGGGGAAAGTCCCCAAAATCCAGGACGTTCCCACAGAATGCGGGACAGTTGGGAGGTATGACCTACGTCGTGCACCCAAGATGGCTGCCTCCCTGGGACTCTCCTGTGTAGAAAGAGCTGTGACTGGTTCTGATGATTTAGCAGCAATCTCTCCTAATCCCATTGTGTGTAGGAGGAATAATCCTTGGAACTGAAAACACAAAATGTCTGTCACATCTTTGTGTTTTATTAATTGTTTCTGTATTCTCTGAACTTCTGTATGATGTTCATGTTATCTGTAACGTGTTTTGTGCCGAATTGGAGGAAATACTGTAGAAATATAATTCTTCTTCTTCTTTGTCTTCTTTCTCTTCCTCCTTTGTTAAAACTTCTTTTTACTATTTTGTATTTTTTATTATTATTATTACTATTGTTACTATTATTATTAATCAGGCGTTTATAACCAGTATATCATATAACTGACTTGCATTAATCACATACAAATATGTTTCCCTACTAATCCTTGACTACATATTAGTCAGAGGCATTGATCCATTCTCATCAATACTCCATAAGCCCCTCCCATTTGTATGGTCACCTCAGTGATCAGGGTGTAAACCTACTCCATAAGCCCCTCCCATTTGTATGATCACCTCAGTGATCAGGGTGTAAGCCTGCAGATGTCACACATGTCCCTATACTCTATCTAAGCTGACCCTTCATCCTCTCAGCCTCCCCACCCCTATGTTACTTTCCATTACCACCTCTGCTCCCATTTACCCCACCAGCCCTCACTGCAGCCTCGTCACCTTTGGGAGCTTTTATTAATACAAATAAAGATACATTTACACAAAATGTCATTAAAAACTAATTCAAACTTTTATTTTAAGTAAAATGTATATATATTATTTTTACTCTGCATTATAAAATAGGGAATTCTGGAACAAAATTGTTCCAGAACTCGAACACACTTATCCTGTAAGAGGAACAATATGGTGGAAGCCTGATGACTTATAAAGAATCATCCATCAGCACTCAGGAGAGGAAAAACCCCTGTGGGGGAAACCTCTGGGGACCCATGGCTGACGGACTGCCCGTCCCTCTAGGCATTAAGAGACTTTGCAGAGTTTGCCCAAACCACCCACCCACCCACTAACCTTGTATAACCCGTCCTCCCTTCTGTCACCTCTAATCTGTATTTTGACCTTTTATGTGGTGAAGAGCGCACCTGATGGCGCCGGGGGGGGGGGGGGGGGGCACACGCACATGTCCAGTGAGAGAGAGAGACAGAAAAAGAGACACAAGATAGGGAAGAGAGAGGGGAAGAGGAGAGAACCCTAGCACTGGGTATTAGGACTCCATGTAAGGAACAGCCAGAACCCCTTTAGGACTCGTCCCTGGTGCTATAAGGGGTTAGGGCTGCAATGATATATATAGGACAGCTCTAACTGTGTTTCCTATGTCCCCACTGGGTCTGAGCTCTATGCACATACACAGACGGCCGTCATGTATGTGCATTAGTCAGTAACCCATTGCCAGCAGCATTAGGCTGCCAGCAACACAGCAGAGGATGCAGTGGAGGAGGGGACACCGCTGG
Source organism: Crinia signifera (assembly GCF_055691185.1). Lineage (NCBI taxonomy): Eukaryota > Metazoa > Chordata > Amphibia > Anura > Myobatrachidae > Crinia > Crinia signifera. Next base: position 34,713,679 of record NC_139220.1, read on the forward strand.
TCCTCGCCGGACAGATAGTGTATGTGATGGTAAATACCAGAGGCATATTCGTGCGTATCACCCTGACACTAACACAATATGCAGCCAGAATTTAGTATCACTCTTACATGGAGCCTAAACTATGATAAAGCTATAACAACAGTATCTCCTATATATTTGGCTACATCTGTCACTCAAAGTGGGTGTCTGTGTCTATAACGCTCTGTTCCTGGACTTTCCTCTTAATGTGTGATTGCCTTCATCTGTGCTGAACACCTTTCTGAGAAATTAACCTGTTTAAAACAGGTGATGGCAATCATTCATTAAGGGGAAGTCTAGAAACAGAGCATTGTGTCCCTCCTGGAGAGGGTCATGTTGGGAGGTATGTGACAGAGAACCAGCCCAGTGAGCCCACAGACAGTGCCAGACACCCACTGCCTTCCCATGTTGCCCAGCACTGCTACTCCACAGCCACCAGGTGAGCGCCCCCCTCCCGCTATTTGCGGCAAAACCTCCCCCCCCGCGCGCCCCCCCTCCCGCGATTCGTGGCATAAACACCCGCTCCCCCGCGACCCCCCTACCGCGATTCGCAGCAAAAACACCCCGCGACCCCCCCCTCCCGCGATTCGCTGCAAAAAAAAACCCCCACGACCCCTCCCGCAATTCCGGGCATAACCACCACCGCGACCTCCCGCGAATCGCGGCAAACCCTCCCCCGTGACCCCCCCCCCCGATTCGCGGAAAAAACACCCCCCCCGCGACCTCCCTCCCGCGATTCGCGGGAAAAAGAACCCCCTCGCGACCCCCCCTTGCACGATTGGCGGCACCCCCCTGCGACCCCCCTCCCGCGATTCGCGGCACCCCCCCCCCCCCGCAATTCGCCAGCAGCCCCAGGATTAAATGGCACATGCAAAGCACTGACATGGCTATGGTCGACAATGAAAAAGGTTGACATGAGTTTTTGAAGATTTATTTTTAATTTTTTAAATTTTTTCATATTCATTGTCATGTGTCGACATGGACACCAATGAAGTGGCACACTTATGTCAACATTTACATGTGTTGACCTTTCTGTGTTGATTTTTACTTGTGGCGATTCGCGTCACACCCCCCCGCAACCCCCCCTCCCGCGATTCGCGGCACCCCCCGTGACCCCCCACCTCCCGCAATTCGCGGCAACCCCCCACCGGAACCCCTGTGAACCCAGCCCCCCCGCGATTCGCGGCACCCACCCCCGCGACCCCCCATCCCACAATTCGCGGCACCCCCCCGTGATTCGCGGCAGCTCCCGAATTAAATTGCACATGGAAAACACTGACATGGCTATGGTCGACAATGAAAAAGGTTGACATGAGTTTTTGAAGTTTTTTTGTAATTTTTGAATATTTTCATATTCATTCTCATGTGTCGACATGGACACCCAATGAAGTGCCACACTTATGTCAACATTTACATGTGTTGACCTTTCTGTGTTGATTTTTTTTCTTGTGGCGATTCGCGTCACACCCCCCGCAACCCCCCCTCCGGCGATTCGCGACACCCCGGCACCCCCCCGCGACCCCCCCCCCTCCCGCAATTCGCGGCAACCCCCCACCGGAACCCCCATGAACCCCGCTCTCCCGCGATTCGCGGCACCCACCCCCCGCAACCCCCCCCCCTCCCGCAAATCGCGGCACCCCCGCGATTCGCGGCAGCCCCAGGATTAAATGGCACATGCAAAACACTGGCACGGCTATGGTCGACAATGAAAAAGGTTGACATGAGTTTTTGAAGATTTATTTCATTTTTTGAATGTTTTCATATTCATTGTCATGTGTCAACATGGACACCAATGAAGTGGCACACATATGTCAACATTTACATGTGTTGACCTTTCTGTGTTGATTTTTTCTTGTGGCGATTCGCGTCACACCCCCCCGCAACCCCCCCTCCCGCGATTCACGGCACCCCCGTGACCCCCCACCCTCCCGCGATTCGCGGCAACCCCCCACCGGAATCCCTGTGAACCCCTCCCTCCGCGATTCGCGCACCCAACCCCGCGCCCCCCCTCCCGCAATTCGCGGCACCCCCGTGATTCGCGGCAGCTTCCAGAATTAAATTGCACATGGAAAACACTGACATGGCTATGGTCGACAATGAAAAAGGTTGACATGAGTTTTTGAAGTTTTTTTTTCATTTTTTGAATATTTTCATATTCATTCTCATGTGTCGACATGGACACCAATGAAGTGCCACACTTATGTCAACATTTACATATGTTGACCTTTCTGTGTTGATTTTTTCTTGTGGCGATTTGCGTCACACCCCCCCCCACTCCCGCGATTCACGGCACACACACACACACCTCCCCCGCGATTCTCGGCACCCCACCCCGTGACCCCCCCCTCCCGTGATTCACGGCACACCCCCGCGACCCCCCTCCCATGATTCGCCGCAACCCCCGCCCCGTAACCCCCCCTCCCGCGATTCGCGGCACCCACCCCCGCGACCCCCCCTCCCGCAATTCGCGGCACCCCCCCGCGATTCGCGGCAGCTCCAGAATTAAATTGCACATGGAAAACACTGACATGGCTATGGTCGACAATGAAAAAGGTTGACATGAGTTTTTGAAGTTTTTTTTTTTCATTTTTTGAATGTTTTCATATTCTCATTCTCATGTGTCGACATGGACACCAATGAAGTGCCACACTTATGTCAACATTTACATGTGTTGACCTTTCTGTCTTGATTTTTTCTTGTGGCGATTCGCGTCACACCCCCCCCACCCCCCCCGCAACCCCCACTCCCGCGATTCACGGCACACACACACCCCCCCGTGATTCTCGGCACCCCACCCCGTGACCCCCCCTCCCGTGATTCACGGCACACCCCCCCGCGACCCCCCCTACCATGATTCGCCGCAAACCCCGCCCCCGTAACCCCCCTCCCGCGATTTGCGGCAACCCACCCCGCGACCCCCCTCCCGTGATTCTCTGCAATCCTCCCTCCCGCGATTAGCAGCATCCACCCCCCCACAACCCCCCCTCCTGCAATTCGCGGCACCCCCGCGACCCCCCCTCCTGCAATTCGCGGCACCCTCCGCGACCCCCCCTCCCGCGAATCGCGGACACCTAAGTTGCAATACAGGGCATCTTTCATACAATTCTAACCATATTTCTCATATACAAACGTTCACAAATTAAGGGGGCGCAGCCCCTTACGACGGTGTGAAGAGCGCCCGTAGGGCGCGATGAATCACCTAGTAAGATAATAACAAAGTAATGGCTCGAGCACCATATACATCTCTCACACTCCTGCAAATTAATAAGTAGGGATCCGAATGGGGGACTTGATGCAGCATAGGAACACCTTAGTGCCTTGCGACACGTCCTAACCGTTCCATACAGGGTTTATCCAGCGCCATCCAGACACCGCCCTTAGGTGTCCCAGGCACCCAAGATGGCTGCCTCCCCGGGACTGGTTTTGATGATTTAACAGTGATCCCTCCTAATCCCATTGTGTGTAGGAGGAATAATCCTTGGAGTTGATAACACAAAATGTCTGTCACATCTTTGTATTTTATTCGCTGTTTCTGTATTCTCTGAAAACCTAAACTTCTGTTTTCATGTTATCTGTAACGTGTCTTGTTCCGAATTGGAGAAAATACTGTAGAAATATAAATCTTCTTCTTCTTCTTCTTCTTTTTCACTTTCTCCTTTGTTAAAACTTCTTTTTACTATTTTGTATTTTTTTTCATTATTATTATTATTACTATTGTTATTTATTTTTTATTATTATTATTATTATTATTATTATTATTATTAATCAGGTATTTATAACCAGTATATCATATAACTGACTTGCATTAATCACATACAAATATGTTTCCCTACTAGTCCTTGACTACATATTAGTCAGAGGCATTGATCCATTCTTATCAATACTCCATAAGCTCCTCCCATTTGTATGGTCTCCTCAGTGATCAGGGTGTAAGCCTGCAGATATCACACCTGTCCCTATACCCTATCTAAGCTGACCCTTCATCCTCTCAGCCTCCCCACCCCTGTGTTACTTCCCATTACCACCTATGCTCCCATTTACCCCACCAGCCTTTACTGTGGTTTTGTCACCTTTGGGAGCTTTTATTAATACAAATAAAGATACATTCACACAAAATGTCATTAAAAATGAATTCAAACTTTTATTTTAAGTAAAATGTATATATTATTTTTACTCTGCATTATAATATAGGGAATTCTGGAACAAAATTGTTCCAGAACTCTTACACACTTGTCCTAAAGGGGGACAAGATGGCGGAAGCTTCATGACTCATAAAAGAATCATCCGTCAGCACTCAGGAGAGGAAAACCCCCTGTGGGGGAAACCTCTGGGGACCCATGGCTGACGGACTGCCCGTCCCTCTAGGCATTAAGAGACTTTGCAGAGTTTGCCCAAACCACCCACCCACCCACCCACTAACCTTGTATAACCCGTCATCCCATCTGTTACCACAAATCTGTATTTTGACCTTTTATGTGGAGAAGAACGCACCTGATGGCGCCGGGGGGGCACGCGCATGTCCACAGTGAAAGAAAGAGAGAAAATGAGAGGTAGATAGTGATGTGAAGTGGGTAGGAGTGAGAGAGAGAGAGAGAGAGAGAGAGAGAGAGAGGGGGGGGGGGGGGGGGAGAGAAGAGAGAACCCTAGCACTGGGTATTAGGACTCCATGTAAGAAACAGCCAGAACCCCTTTAGGACTCGTCTCTGGTGCTATAAGGGGTTAGGGCTGCAATGATATATATAGGACAGCTCTAACTCTGTTTCCTATGTCCCCACTGGGTCTGAGCTCTATGCACATACACAGACGGCCGTCATGTATGTGCATTAGTCAGTAACCCATTGCCAGCAGCATTAGGCTGCCAGCAACACAGCAGAGGATGCAGCGGAGGAGGGGACACCGCTGGTCCTCGCCGGAAAGATACTGTATGTGATGGTAAATACCAGCGGCATATTCGTGCGTATCACCCTGATACTAACACAATATGCTGCCAGAATTTAGTATCACTCTTACATGGAGCCCAAACTATGATAAAGCTATAACAACAGTATCAGATAATAACAAAGTAATGGCTAAAGCACCATATACATCTCTCCCACCTCTGCACATTAATAAGTAGGGATCCGAATGGGGGACTTGATGCAGCATAGAACACCTTAGTGCCTTGCGACACGTCCTAACCGCTCCATACAGGGTTCATCCAGCGCCTTCCAGACACCGCCCTTAGGTGTCCCAGTCACAGCCCTAGTGGCTGCTAGGTACGGTTCTGCCTCCCTAGGTGTGAGATTCTATTTTTATCCAATACTGTCCTGTCGGTCAGGTGATCAGTCATATATTACAGTAGTCACGCTCCGAGTCTGCCGCCGCATCTGCCCTTATCTCTGTCCAGTCACTAACCTTATGTGAGTATGTCCTCCTGCTGGTGAGCTGCGCACTGCCCGAGTCCTGTGAGGTGAATGAGTGAGACAGCATCAGTACAGCCCTGATTATGACCTCACAGACCCCACCTGACTGGCCAGGGCTGGCTATTTGTGGTTTGAGGCCCTTTATGACATCACAGCTCCTGTTGTTTTTTACATGACTGACCTAAGGGAAATTTGATTTTTTTCACTCCATATTTAAAATACTACATTCACATGAGAATCTTATTTATTATGTTATTGCAGGATTTCCCTATGAATCTTTGGTTATGTGAGGTTTTATATGAACACAATTTTCACTGTAGTTACATTGTTTTATAGCGGGATGTTTTTGTCCCAGGATCTACTTTTAGTTCACGTATTTAGCGGAGATCTACCATTGTCAATGGGCCTGATTCAGAGGTGGCCCATATACTGATATTTGCTCAGTTGAGAAATTCTGTTGCCATTCCGCATGCATGAAAGTGCAGGAAAACCGTTACTGCGGATGCGTAAACCTAAGCGTACGATGGCGGTCACAGTTGCACATGGCATCGCTGCCAGTAGAGATGGTGACTGCATATTTTTGCAGATATGAATACATAGGAAATAACAACTGCATATACTTACACACATACATACATAGCATCCACCTCTGAACCAGGCTCACAGGCCCTGTGCTTCTTATGCTTCCCACAACGGGAAGTTGCTGAATGCTCTTACACACATACTGTAGGCCCTTATTCTAATTGCCACGCTCCCCTGCGTGTTCGTGTGAGCTACTGCACATGCACATATACCGATATATACCCATGTGCAGCCGCTTGGTGCGAGCAGGCATGGCAAACTGCTTGTTCTCCATCCCGATAGTACATTGTACTATGCCTTCTGTAGAAGAGACATTGTCATTGGTATAGACCTATTACCGGTAGTCAGTCATCAGCTGATAACCAGGACACAAGCAGGGAACCAGGTGGTATATATAACACAGCAGGAGGAGGCTGTGCTCCAGCAGCATCACCCAACAGCCTCTGTACCACCCATATCAGACAATTACACACCACACACTATGTCCAGGAGCCGCTCAGGATGTACTTGGCACCCCCTCTCTGTCTCGGGTCGGGTCAGTCGGGATAATGACTGTCGGGATCCCGACTGTCGGGCCACTATATCACACCTGGGGTCCAGATTGTGTCATATTCTGTAATGGGCATTACGGTGTGTTCCATAATGTGTAATGCCTCCTTTTTCTGATGCCATGCCTACTTTCCATGAGGCCTGATGGGCCTGTGTGCTTAAAATGCCAGGGCCGATTTCTGTTCCCAGTCTGGCCCTGCTTGGCGCTGTGAGGAGGCTATGTGCTGGGCATTACAGTCTGTGGGTGTGGGACCAGGCTGATCTATAGCAGCTGCAGAGGGCTCCTCACAGCATTCTGGTAACGTCATGACATGAGGGGAAGACTGCAGTACTGGGAGCTGGCGTTCTGACACCTCAGATCAAGTGTATTTTTGTGCATTTGGTTGTGATCTACCAGCTGATTCCCCTAGATCTACTGCTAGATCACTATTTACCTTTTGGCCCGGTCTGATCTAGACAGTGCAGATCTATCAACCGGTACCATCCATAATGTTCTGGGGGCTTACGTATTTTAGGGAGTCCATTGGGACTCCCAACAGAGGCATATTAGAGAGGAAGGGGCCAGTGCGTGGTCTCCTTCTAGGCCCCCTCCTCCCTAGCCAGCAGTTCATACACTCTGAGACTAGAAAAAAGAACAACAGTGCGGACGTACAGATCAGAAAGAGGCTTGAATCAGGAAACAGCGCGCGTGCGCTGACCGGAAGCTGTCCAAATAAAAGGGGAGAACTATGGGAGAAGCTGCATACACCTCCTGAGGAAGCCGCTGACGTTAGAAGGCGGAGAAACGCGTAGAGGGCGACAGGGACATCTGGTGGCTACTGGAGACAAGCCTGAGGGGAGACGAACACTTTACAAAGGACCGCAGTGAACTGCTGAAATATTGGTCGCTTCAACTCCCAGGCATCAGAGCCGGATCCCCACGTGTCAGCAACTCAAAAATCACAAATGTGAGTTATAAACCACTAATACATGTGCACATGAGTGGGGGACATTCAATTTCTGAACAGCTGTGGAAGCGATTAACATCATACTAAAACCGGTTCACCAATGGACTAACATGATAGATTTAAGATACCATCCATACTAACAAAGTCTAAATAAGAAAGAGCATTAATTGTTATACTAGGTGATTCATCGCGCCCTACGGGCGCTCTTCACACCGTCGTAAGGGGCTGCGCCCCCTTAATTTGTGAACGTTTGTATATGAGAAATATGGTTAGAATTGTATGAAAGATGCCCTGTATTGCTACTTAGGTGTCCGCGATTCGCGGGAGGGGGGGTCGCGGAGGGTGCCGCGAATTGCAAGAGGGGGGGTCGCGGGGGGTGCCGCGAATTGCAGGAGGGGGGGTTGTGGGGGGGTGGATGCTGCTAATCGCGGGAGGGGAGGGATTGCAGAGAATCGCGGGAGGGGGGTCGCGGGGTGGGTTGCCGCAAATCGCGGGAGGGGGGTTACGGGGGCGGGGGTTGCGGCGAATCATGGTAGGGGGGGTCGCGGGGGGTGTGCCGTGAATCACGGGAGGGGGGGTCACGGGGTGGGGTGCCGAGAATCACGGGGGGGTGTGTGTGTGCCGTGAATCGCGGGAGTGGGGGTTGCGGGGGGGGTGTGGGGGGGGTGTGACGCGAATCGCCACAAGAAAAAATCAAGACAGAAAGGTCAACACATGTAAATGTTGACATAAGTGTGGCACTTCATTGGTGTCCATGTCGACACATGAGAATGAATATGAAAACATTCAAAAAATGAAAAAAAAAACTTCAAAAACTCATGTCAACCTTTTTCATTGTCGACCATAGCCATGTCAGTGTTTTCCATGTGCAATTTAATTCTGGAGCTGCCGCGAATCGCGGGGGGGTGCCGCGAATTGCGGGAGGGGGGGTCGCGGGGGTGGGTGCCGCGAATCGCGGGAGGGGGGGTTACGGGGCGGGGGTTGCGGCGAATCATGGGAGGGGGGGTCGCGGGGGTGTGCCGTGAATCACGGGAGGGGGGGTCACGGGGTGGGGTGCCGAGAATCGCGGGGGAGGTGTGTGTGTGTGTGCCGTGAATCGCGGGAGTGGGGGTTGTGGGGGGGGTGTGACGCAAATCGCCACAAGAAAAAATCAACACAGAAAGGTCAACATATGTAAATGTGGACATAAGTGTGGCACTTCATTGGTGTCCATGTCGACACATGAGAATGAATATGAAAATATTCAAAAAATGAAAAAAAAAACTTCAAAAACTCATGTCAACCTTTTTCATTGTCGACCATAGCCATGTCAGTGTTTTCCATGTGCAATTTAATTCTGGAGCTGCCGCGAATCACGGGGGGTGCCGCGAATTGCGGGAGGGGGGGGCGCGGGGTTGGGTGCCGCGAATCGCGGGAGGGCGGGGATCACAGGGATTCCAGTGGGGGGTTGCCGCGAATCGCGGGAGGTGGGGGGTCACGGGGGGTGCCGCGAATCGCGGGAGGGGGGGTTGCGGGGGGGTGTGACGCGAATCGCCACAAGAAAAAATCAACACAGAAAGGTCAACACATGTAAATGTTGACATAAGTGTGCCACTTCATTGGTGTCCATGTTGACACATGACAATGAATATGAAAACATTCAAAAAATGAAATAAATCTCCAAAAACTCATGTCAACCTTTTTCATTGTCGACCATAGCCGTGCCAGTGTTTTGCATGTGCCATTTAATCCTGGGGCTGCCGCGAATCGCGGGGGGTGCCGCGATTTGCGGGAGGGGGGGGGTTGCGGGGGGTGGGTGCCGCGAATCGCGGGAGAGCGGGGTTAATGGGGGTTCCGGTGGGGGGTTGCCGCGAATTGCGGGAGGGGGGGGGGTCGCGGGGGGGTGCCGGGGTGTCGCGAATCGCCGGAGGGGGGGTTGCGGGGGGTGTGACGCGAATCGCCACAAGAAAAAAATCAACACAGAAAGGTCAACACATGTAAATGTTGACATAAGTGTGGCACTTCATTGGTGTCCATGTCGACACATGAGAATGAATATGAAAATATTCAAAAAATTACAAAAAAACTTCAAAAACTCATGTCAACCTTTTTCATTGTCGACCATAGCCATGTCAGTGTTTTCCATGTGCAATTTAATTCGGGAGCTGCCGCGAATCACGGGGGGGTGCCGCGAATTGTGGGAGGGGGGGTCGCGGGGGTGGGTGCCGCGAATCGCGGGGGGGCTGGGTTCACAGGGGTTCCGGTGGGGGGTTGCCGCGAATTGCGGGAGGTGGGGGGTCACGGGGGGTGCCGCGAATTGCGGGAGGGGGGGTTGCGGGGGGGTGTGACGCGAATCGCCACAAGTAAAAATCAACACAGAAAGGTCAACACATGTAAATGTTGACATAAGTGTGCCACTTCATTGGTGTCCATGTCGACACATGACAATGAATATGAAAAAATTAAAAAAATTAAAAATAAATCTTCAAAAACTCATGTCAACCTTTTTCATTGTCGACCATAGCCATGTCAGTGCTTTGCATGTGCCATTTAATCCTGGGGCTGCTGCGAATTGCGGGGGGGGGGGGGTGCCGCGAATTGCGGGAGGGGGGTCGCAGGGGGGGTGCCGCCAATCGTGCAAGGGGGGGTCGCGGGGGGGTTCTTTTTCCCGCGAATCGCGGGAGGGAGGTCGCGGGGGGGGGGGTGTTTTTTCCGCGAATCGGGGGGGGGGGGGTCACGGGGGAGGGTTTGCCGCGATTCGCGGGAGGTCGCGGGGTGGTGGTTATGCCGCGAATTGCGGGAGGGGTCGTGGGGTTTTTTTTTTGCATCGAATCGCGGGAGGGGGGGTCGCGGGGGTGTTTTTGCTGCGAATCGCGGTAGGGGGGGTCGCGGGGGAGCGGGTGTTTATGCCACGAATCGCGGGAGGGGGGGGCGCGCGGGGGGGAGGTTTTGCCGCAAATAGCGGGAGGGGGGCGCTCACCTGGTGGCTGTGGAGTAGCAGTGCTGGGCAACATGGGAAGGCAGTGGGTGTCTGGCACTGTCTGTGGGCTCACTGGGCTGGTTCTCTGTCACATACCTCCCAACATGACCCTCTCCAGGAGGGACACAATGCTCTGTTTCTAGACTTCCCCTTAATGAATGATTGCCATCACCTGTTTTAAACAGGTTAATTTCTCAGAAAGGTGTTCAGCACAGATGAAGGCAATCACACATTAAGAGGAAAGTCCAGGAACAGAGCGTTATAGACACAGACACCCACTTTGAGTGACAGATGTAGCCAAATATATAGGAGATGTGTGTCTGTCTTGTTTGTCAAAGTGGCCACCCAGCATTGATTGTAATGTAAAAAGTTTTATGCTTACATTTATTTTTATGTTTTAATACATTTTGTACTATTTTGCAAAGCGCAGCCCCTATTCTTTCTTTTTTTCCTACTCTGAGACTAGGACCAATAGTAGGCCCTTGAACTCTAGCAGAGTCTAGTGTGCATATGCATGTCTTCAGGGAAATGGTGCGGCAGCCATTTTGCCAGTGAGTTTTATAGCAGGAATCCGGAAGTCCAGAAATGCCACTGACACCTCATTCACCTCATGGATCTGGCTACACTTTTTTTTGTATGGGTGAGGTGTCAACCTTTTCCCCAGTATGTGGGAGCAATTGGCATGACCAGACAGTCGAGGGATGGTAAATCAAAACATCTTTCCAACTGAGTGCCACTGTATAATGACATGCACAGAAGAGGGTGGAGCCTTAAGGATGCAAAAGAGTGGTATCACATTTCTCCTCTGGCTCATTTGGACCTCCCCTCTCAGGGGGAGGCTTAAATAGTTGGCAAGTATGATAGAGAGACGTGTTGCTTCTATTGGGGATCTTTAAAGATGAAAAAGTTAATGTTTTATATATGTCTGTTCAAATCGGGACAGTTAAGAGGCGTGGCTTACATACCCTCCAACATGACCCATTCCATTAGGTACAAAATGCTCTGTTCCTGTACTTCCCTGCCAGTGCTTCAGCACAGTCCAAAATTCAAAGAGGGGGATCACATTAACTGTCAGTGAGTCCAGGACAGTGATGTTTGGTGCGGCAGTAGGTGTGGCTCCCCTTTTTGAATATTGGACTGTGCTGCAGCCGAACCTCTGTAACTGTCGCTGGCAGGGAAGTCCAGGAACAGAGCATTTTGTACCTTATGGGCCCCATACATCAGCCATCACAATTAATGGATTTCCAGATCCAGTGATTTTTTGGCCAGATAAATGGATTTTACAATCTATCTGACTTGCCCGCACATTACAGATTTATTTCAGTGATCGGAAAATTTTCCATAGATGAAGAAGACGAATTGGGAATGCCCACACATATAAAAAAGATCCGCAGATATTACCAGATTATTAAGCACGTTTAAAAATCTGACTAAGCAATCGATTGGCGATCCCTACTAATTTTTGATTGGGATTGCTAAAAGGGGAAGCCCACACATCTAAAATTAATTGTGGCAATCTTCTCCAGATCTCAGGATTGTCACAATTAATTGCTGATGTATGGGGCCCATAATGGAATGGGTCATGTTGGAGGGTATGGACTTACCATACACAAATTATATATAGGCCACTGTATTGTTAGTGATATCCGGTTATAGGGATCTTCTCCCTCTAAAGAGAACCCTGGGTAACATACAGTACCTAACAAAATGTATCTAGTACTGTTCCTTTAACAAGAGTAAAATGTTAAATCTAAGTTGGTGCTTAAATGAGCGCTATTAAAATGAAATTCTTGCTGTGAGTTCCACATTTTTAGTGTTGCCTGTAGCCATTGAACTAGAAATTCTGGATAATAAAATTCATTGGAAATAATGAAAAGCCTGCTTAAGCAATGGAACTATGATGCTATGTACCAGGCTAAGGGGGCGAGGAGTAGCTCATTTGTGTGGTTACTATATTACAGCACAGGTGTTACAATTATTAACAAACAAATCTTAAAGAGAGCAAGCCATTAGGGGCCTGCAATAAGAGGGGCGTGAGCTTGCTGGTCTAATATGGAATTATAAGGTGAGAATTAGGCAGTGGCGGATCTAACCTATGAGTTGCAGGCCTGCAGCCGCCCCCCTCCCACTGGCTTCACTGTGGCTGGCAGTGGCTTCCGATTGGAAGTTCTACCTGTCTATCACAGACTCCACAGGCATTCCCAGTGGGAGGACTTCACTCCCTCTGGGACTGCCGGGTGAGGCTGCAATAAGCAGAAAGCTGGCCTCCTGTAGGAAGCCACTCCCTGCCTTTGCCATGCAGTACAATTCAGCTTGTATAGGCTGCACTTGTTGCAGTCCATAGAAGCCAAGTGTTTGCACAGTCGCATGGCGGTGACTGCGCATGCGCCAGTCCTGGAGCCTGTCAGCTGCATTATGCAGATGCCGGGACCTGGGGATCAGCGGCAGCAGGAGGAGCTCTCTTCCAGTGGACCAGGTAGGGACAGCCTCCCTATTTGTTACAGGTAGATGCCTCCACTGGAATTCGATATACAGTAAATAACCCGAAATGCACAATTATTTTAAACATTTTTGAGAGTTTAAAAGGTATATGGTATTTTGTGTAACTAAAACTAATATACATTTATTTTTAGAGCCGCAATGCCACTGCCGTGGCTGTGATGCCTTAGCTACACCACTGATCTAAACAAGAAGCTGCCGTTTCTTACAGGCAATCCGACAGAGCGGCTTACCCCCGAAACAAAGTTCAGCTGTAGAGGGTCACCGGGGTTTATTTACTAAGATGGGATTCTATTGAAGATGGGCGTTATACAAAATATTTCTCTGAATGTTGACAACCTGCACTGTATCGGTCCCACTCAGGGCTGCCATCAGAAATTATGGGGCCCAGGACTGTCAAAAAAGGCAGCCCTCCCCCCCTTTATATATGTGTGTGTGTGTGTGTGCGAGAGAGAGAGAGAGAGAGAAGGGAATAGGTGGAAAAGGAAGAGGGATGGGGAGAGAGAATGAATAGGGGATATTGGTGAGTGTGTGACAAACAGAAGAGAGAGAGGGAAGGGAGAAATTGGGAGAAATAGAAAGAGAGAGAGAGAGAGGGGAGCAACAGAGAGATCAGCCTGAACAAGAGTATATAATACAAGTACTCACTGTGGTGGGGGGCTGACAGGGAGATCGTTGCTGCAGTGTTTTCTCTGTATCCCTGTGACTTGTTGGGCCTCCTCCTCCTCCCTTCATCCGCACAGGCAGTGCACCATCACCATGCACCACTCTGACACCTCCTGATCAGCAGCTCTCACCGAGAACTGCTTCAGGCATCCATTCGTTTAGTCTGCTCTGGTCCCGGACAGCAGGGGCTGCTGGGACATGTAGTTTTGTTTTAAGTGCCTGGCTGCCAGACACTTAAAACAAAACTACATGTCCTAGCAGCCCCTGCTGTCCAAGAGCAGAGCAGAGTCTGGCTTCAGCCTGTAGCACTAGCAGAGCCGATGGACACACCACGGGGACAGAATGGGGCAGATATATAGCTGGTAAGGAGCTATTTAATATTTATAGTTGTAGGACCAGGTCCGGGCCCCCTTCTCTGTCAGGGCCCAGGACTCCAGACCCCACAGACCCCCCCTGTCGGCGGGCCTGGTCCCACTTACTGTTGCCTGGGGTGATTTATCCGATGACAGTGCAGCTCATTAGCTTCTATATTGATTTAAATCTGGACCCATTACTGTACTGCGCACAGCTTACTTTTAGTTTTCAGTTGAACACTTTTCCATTAATCTTCAATAGATTACGGACATGATGCTGGGTTATATTCTTTTTATTATATTATAATATTGGAGTTGCTCACAGTAAATAATTCTGCAACAAGTCCTGAATGGTTATGTATAATATGCTTATATTAATAAATAATTAAGGATTTTATGAACCTTTGAGACGTTAACCATTTTGTTTTAATAGATGGATGCATGCACAGTTCTTGTGTTTGTCCAAGGGCGTAACTACCACAGGTGCAAGGGTTGCAGCTGCTATGGGGCCCAGAGCTGAAGGGGGCCCATCGTTACTGTGTAAGTAATATGTTTTACATACATTTATCACCATCAGTTGCTAAATAGGGGTCCCTTACTGTCTTTGCTATGGGGCCTCCGAATATCTAGTTACGCCCCTGTAGTTTGTCTGTAGGGTTAGTTATTAAGGGGAATATTTATTAAGCCTGGAAAAGTGATATGGGACCTTATTCTGGACAGATGTGCAGGCAATGCTGCAAAATTCGCAGCGTTGTAGGTGGATGTAACGCCGCCCACATGACCGCCCCCCCTCGCTTACCAAGTTCCCTGCACGTCTGTGAATGGATGTTTTGCAAAAACATCTATTCACAGCCTTGGGTCTGGGGGCAAAATCATTCGATCGAATGATTTGGAAGGTACACGGAAAACTAAGACAACACTCTCTGGTGTCTTAGATTTGCGAGTTCCCTGTACGGGAAGAGGGCGGGCAGCTGACATCCAATGATAATAGCTGTCCGCCCAAGGGCACCCGCCAACCAGACATACATTGAAAATATATTTAAGAACTATTGGATGTTGGTCCAAATTTTGGGGTCCGGGACTGACAAAATAGGCAGGGGCTCCTCCCCCTTCTCAAATCCTTGTGTGCCTGGTGAGACCTCTGGTGTCAGCGGCACTGGTTGCACTACTCCACCTCTACATTGCTTCAAGGGAAATGTGAACTTTGCTTATGAAAAATTCTAATTGATAAGAGTCCAGTTCCAGGCAGTCCACTTCTGATGTCATCAGTGACGTCATGAAGAATGTCGACCTGGTCAATGTTTTAGCAGGTCGACATGCTGCATGTCAACATTATAGTTTCATGTCAGCATAATGAAAAAATATCCTAAACCCATGGGGTATGTATGCAGTGGTGGGATTCAAATAAATTAACAACAGGTTCTATGTCCTAATACCCATTGCGCATAAAGCCGCACGCCGTAATGCCAATTACCCATAAGGCCACACACTGTATACCCATTACACATTGTGCTACACACCGTGATGCCAGTAACACATTATGCCGCACACCATGATGCCCATTACATATTTGAAACATAAGTTCCACTTACCTACAGGCTCATTGCTAGAGGGGGGGTTTGCTTGATGCCAGGGGCTTCATGCTGGATGCCAGGGGCTTCATGCTCATTGCCAAGAAAAAATACATGCTGGTTGTCAAGGGGGAGTAAATTGTTCATTGTCAAGGGGGAATACATGCTGGTTGCCATGGGGGAGTAAATTGCTCGTTGTCAAGGGGGGGTGAAATGCCACCGCATCTTACTGCCGCGGACGCTCACAAGGTGCTGTGACAGCCGGGCAGAGAGCTGCGTGCTGCCCGGCTGTATACTGAAAGCAGGTCCGCGGCTATTTTGAATTCTCCCGCGGACCGGCAGCCAATAATGAGCCACCACTGCCGCTCCTTATTGGCTGCCGGACCGCGAGCTTCTATTGGCTCGCCGTCCAGCAGTAGCATTGAAAAATAGCAGCGGACCTGCTTTGTGTATACAGCCGGGGCCGGGCAGCACGCAGCTCTCTGCCCGGCTGTCATAGCTGTTTAAAGTACCTTGTGAGCGTCCACAGCAGTCCTTAGCAAACGGTTCTGCAGAACCGATCGAATATTAGGTACCGGTTCTGCAGAACCGGTGAGAACAGGCTGAATCCCACCTCTGTATATATGTAGAAGACAGCAATATCTCCAGCATTAGACATTTATTATAAGCTCACAATCCTAACAACTATTACTAATTTCCCAGTGATAGCTCCTAGCATTGCTATCTTCTATGGTATGCATGGTCGATATTTCGACAGCATAAAGGTCGACATTCAATAAGTCGACCACTACTGATCAACAGGCTAAATGTCGACACGTGAAAAATGTCAACATGGTTTAGATCGACATGTTCAAAATGTAGACAGCCAAAATATCGACATAGAAAAAGGTCGACAAGAGTTCATACATTACCATCCCAGTGGGCATAGATAAAGGGTGAATATAATAGTGCGCCAAGGGCAGTGAGCCATGTAAGGGGGACGCGGTACGCTAATACGGTGTCCGTGTCGACATAAAAGCAAAATATATAAAACCGTCAATCTTTTCCCATGTCAACTTTTTTTGCTTGTGGCCACATCTCGAAAATGCCGACCTAAAAGCTAGTAGATGTTGCTTCATTTGCTGCCAACAGATGGCAGTGTTCTGGAGTCACACGGACACTTGACATATATATATAGATGAAATAGCTTTTAAAAAATATATATTTAATTTGTATTGAGTTTTGTTGTGGGTCCCTGCCGAAATCAGGAGAGCAAAGAAAAAAAAAGGTAACTCTTATTGCTCCAGTTCATTCACCGCGGCGGCATAGCAATGCTCAGCTGCCATGGCGATAAAATGTTTGGTTCATAAATAGCCCCTCTGTGCTTT
The DNA here is from genome assembly GCF_055691185.1 of Crinia signifera. Classification (NCBI taxonomy): domain Eukaryota; kingdom Metazoa; phylum Chordata; class Amphibia; order Anura; family Myobatrachidae; genus Crinia; species Crinia signifera. The sequence continues at coordinate 34,730,592 of NC_139220.1, forward strand.
CAAGAATGATCTGATTCAGTATTAACATAGGTCATCTTGTGCTGCTCAATTAAGTTTATCACCAAAATAGATGTACACAGCACCTAGAACACACATAAACACGCAGATCACATCCTAAATGCAGTAACTACTTCCCAGCGCCTAAACTGCCACCCACGCAAGCAATGAAAACCATACACATTCATTCAGAGTCAAGTCTGCAGACGCTCAGCTCCCACACATGACCAGCAGAGGGCAGACGCGTCAGCACAGATTGGAATCCTAAACACACAGCCATATCACAATGCGCGCTCGTTATAGGGGTAAAATACACCTTTGGGCCCTGTTTGTAAATGTCTTCTGCCTTCAAATCTAGGCCAGAGTCCCTGCAATAAAGCAGCACCGTTTTTATACAAGGAAAAAGTCATATGAATTGTGTCTCCGGTCTATTAATTCTGACCCCTTTCTACAGAGAGGTTTAGCTTTGACATCCCGTCATGAGCAAGGTTAAAAACACAATTTCTCGGTTTAGTAAAGATTATTGCCATGTACGGGACAAATAATGGCTTCTATGAGGAAAAAACGGTCCGTGGTAAAAAGGTTCTGCAAACCGAGAGCCGATCTATATTATCTGAGCAACGAGAGATGTCTTTATACCCAGGGAAAGGTAACGCACCTGGGTCCCTTCCCACAGATTCACGGAGACCAATGAAAAAAATTCATAAGTTGTCACCTCTGTCCCAATTTTCACGGGACGGAATTTTTTTTAGCCCTGTCTCTCTACAATGTTTCATGTGGTGAATGGCTTTGATTGGTGGATAGCTCCAGTCATCTACCTAGCAGCATGCTGACTGCCATTCACTGTCTGGCTGCAGGCTGGGAGGCAGATAGAGAATGCAGCACTCTGATTGGTGGATAGCGCGGGACATCTACCTATCAGCATGCGGACTGCCATTCACTATCTGCCTGCAAGCTGGAAGGCAGGTAGAGAATGTATCACTCTGATTGGTGGATAGCTCCAAACATCTGACAGCCATCACTCTGATTGGTGGATAGCTCCAACATGCTGCCAGCCATTCACTATGTGACTGCAGGCAGGTAGAGAATGGTACCTCACTGCTCTGATTGTGTGACCTCCACCTACCCCTGGTGGAAGGCCCCTAGAATTGAAGGTACAATGCAGTAGTACAGCTGCCTCGCTGGTTCCTCGCTCATAGGGAAGGGGAGACAGACAGATTACAAGAGGTGCACGCGAGTGGGTGGTGGTTAGATAGCAGGATGTAAAAAGGCAAGGGGACGGAGAACCAGCTGGTTTATGCAGTGGAAGGGTATGCTTTGATGAATAGGTGAGTTTTCAGTGCCCGTTTGAAGCTTTGGAAGGTCGGAGAGAGTCTAATGGAGCAAGGGAGTGCTGCACCCCTTCAGTGGAATGCACTCCCTCGCTCCATTAGACTCTCCCCGACCTTCCAAAGCTTCAAACGGGCACTAAAAACTCACCTATTCATCAAAGCGTACCCTTCCACTGCATAAACCAGCTGGTTCTCCGACCCCTTGCCTGTTTACATCCTGCTATCTAACCACCACCCACTCGCGTGCACCTCTTGTAATCTGTCTGTCTCCCCTACCTACTAGATTGTAAGCTCCTCTGAGCAGGGCCCTCTTCCCTCCTGTTGTCAAAGCCCACTTCTCTTCACATTTCACTCACAGCTCTCCTTTACTCCAACACTCAGTGACCATCTTTGTCTGCATACTCATCTCCATCATTGGCCTCAAGCCTCTAGTTGTATGTTGATTGAGTCCTCACTACTAATATTTAAGCTGTAATGTGTATTGAACTGTGGTGCTCTTTATTTGTACTGTATTCTTGTTATTTATTCAATGTTATGCCAAGCTTTGTCTCCCTGTATTGTTCCTTTGTACGGCGCTGCGAAACACTTGTGGCGCCTTATAAATAAAATTATAATAATAATAATAATAATAATAATATTTTGGTATTAGTATCGTAGTACTATATATGGGTCCCCCGCTGGTGTATGGGCGCCTTAAACCAAAATGTACTCAGATTGGCCGTTTAAGTCCTCTTGCAAGACTCGCCCCCAAATGACTCCCATCTCACAAGTAACTTAGAAATCATGATCACATTCACAAAGTTATTTTAATATCGCAAAATCTGTAAGATTAAAAAAAAAAAGAAAAAAGTCAATAAAGAATTATATATAAAAAAAACAGTCATGTCTATTATTCGTTCAGCTTGGTATTTTTTATTATCAATCCATATTTTAAAAGGATTTTCTATTCCATTTAATTGCCACGTCAAAGACATTTCTAATGTTCCACATAGCACTTGATAAATCATCTTCCTACTTGAATGAGTCACCTTCTCTTAAAGCCTTCGGGCTCCGCAAGTCTCATTGTATTGCACAAATCCACCGTTTTCTATGGTTATATATATTGCTCATTTATAAACAAGCAAATGTCCCTATTGCCCTTTGTGGGGGTGTTATTGCAATACGGTCATAATTGCAATAATCGTTTATTTGCAGTAGGGGGCAGGCACCCTCTGGCTCACTCACGCCTCAGTGATGTCACTAATTTCCAGTGAATTCATTGGCTGCTGCTGGATTGACCACTAAAAGACTGTTTTCGCTACATACAGGTGATAGGTACGTTGTATGCAGGATTGAGCGTAAGGGGTATATTTAATAAAGCTTCTAAATATGAGAATAGGTGCTGTTGCCCATAGCAACCAATCATATTCTCTTTATCTATTTCTCGGATGCAATAGAGAAATGATAGACTGATTGGTTGCTATGGGCAACATCACAGCGGGTCAAATGATGCGGTCGCTGCATTTTAGTAACCCCCCCCCCCCCGCAGTGCAATCCCTGTAATACCGGCATTGCATGGCAGGGGGTGGGGCTAAAATGATTCGACCACTCTAAATAGGGATCCCGTCTGTGGCTCCAAACCCGAACCACCCCTTTGTTAGGCCCTAACATACAAACATGTAAATGATATACAGTACATAGGCAGCAATAGCAGAAGTGCCACCATGCTAGGAATGACGTTCACATCTAAATTGTTCCTCTTGGCAGTAAAATATATATATATTTGTAAATGTTACAAAGAAATCCTTCATCCTGGAACAATTTGTATCTACTGATTAAATTCCATTAAGGTAAATAGTCCAAAATGTGTATATTTTCCCTTTAATATTTCTAGTTTTAGTCTATTTGGTTACATCTCAACCGTACAAAAGTGTCGTCTTAACAGTCAGTCCAGATTGCATATTGTAAGGCCAATTCGAAAATGGCTCAACGTTACTGTATTTGTTTTTATGTATTGTCCACAAATGCGTTATTCTGTGTTTGTTTAGTCCACTTTTAATCCAAAACAACGTCCATCCAAACTCCTTGGACTTTTAGTGCATAATAAGTTTTGCAGTACTCCGGATATCCCAAGCAGATCTTGTTTGTCCTGTGTAATGTTCCCAAAATGTCATAAAGAAGGATAAAAACAAGATCAAAAAGATCTTCTCGAAAATTCTAGATAGTTTCTACATTAGCTATTTATATGCGATTGGACATGAGACGGGTGTTCAGCTTCCTGAAGAAAGATTTTAACTTGCAAATCTTGCATTTCTTTTTCTTATTCTTTAAATGTCCACCTCGTATCCAATTTTCTTCTTCCTCCTCTTCTTCCTCCTCACTGGCCCATGGTCCCCATGCACCCCCATTGAGTTCTGGATTACCTCTGGGGTCCTCATTAGGATAACGCACCGGAATAGCGCTACGATTATAGTAAGCCAGGCGTGCCAGTAGCTCTTTCACCACTTCGGGCTTCTGTGCAGACAAGTCATGGCGCTCGTAAGGGTCTGCGGTGATATTAAAGAGCCAAACGGACTTACGGGTTCCATCCGTATGGCGTTCTAAGTTCCACCAGGTTCCAGGAAAGTTGGTGAGTGTCTGGGGTGGAATCCAATCACTGTAGCCGGGATCTCCAGTTAACAACTTAAAATCCTTGACTCTGATAGAGGCCTGAACAGCGGTATTCCATACTCCTTGGCCTTCTTCCATGGACCCAGTCCTGGCAAGGTTATATAAAGGATCAATGTTGTGCAGAATTTCAGTCCGAGGTGCTTCCTTTCCTTCGCTGATGGATGACCACATATCATAGCCATCCAATCCTTCGGTGTCTGAGATGTTTCCTCCAGCCAACTTAACCAAGGTGGGATACCAGTCTGTAATATGCATTAAAGTCCGACTAATCCTTCTTTTCTTTTTGATCAAGGGGCTATGGACAAAACCCAAGCTCCTTATGCCTCCCTCCCAGTATGTCCCTTTGCGGCCTCGTAAAGGCCAATTGCTTCCACCAGAAAATGTCTGGCCACCGTTGTCTGATGAAAATATGATAATGCTGTTGTCATAGTAACCATACTTTTTCAACGCCCGAGTGATGTTTTTCACAGCTGCATCCATGCAGGTTACCATAGCGGCATACTTGCGTCTTGCCACATTGCCCATATTTCTATACTGGTATATGTACTCCCGAGGGGACTGTAGAGGAGTGTGCACGGCCTGGAAGGATATGTATATAAATACTGGCTGTTGGGGGTTATGGGATGCCAAGATTTGACTTACACGCTGGGAATACATGATAGTAGAGTATTTGCCGGCTAGATCCCAAGCCACATTCTCCCCCTCGTGCAGATCAAAGCCACAGACCCCTGGCCCATCACAGTTGTCATAGGTATAATAGTCCACGTTGCCGGTCAAAGAACCAAGGAAGGTGTCAAAGCCACGTCTCGTTGGTAAGCATTCTTTCTTGTAGAAGCCCAAGTGCCACTTCCCCACCATGTGCGTTGCATAGCCGGCTTCCTGGAGTTTCTGGGGCAGCGTGACTTGTTGTAGGGGTAAGCAGTTGGGTTGGCGCGGGCGAATAATGGAATGTTGCAAGCCAGTGTGGATCTGATACCTAAGGAAGAAAAAAAACAGATTATGACAATAGGTTCATAGATATAGACAGAGGAATGTTGAGAAAGATTAATTATATCTTATCAATAAATTACATCGCTGACTTAATGATACTGGAGTTCTTAGGGCCAGATGCAGTGGGGAGTGATAAACAGCCAATCAGCTCCTAACTGTCATTTTCAAAATCCATACTGTAACGGCAGTTAGGAGATGATTGGCTGGTTGTTTATCACTCTTCACTTTTTAAAGCTTAGCGCATTTGACCCGTACACACTGTGAGATAGTAAAAATTGTCCATTAGCCATTAATACCCCGTTCTCACTGCCGCAAAAACCCGGGTATTTGCCAGGGCAAGCAGTAATTTCCCGTGTCCTGTCTCAGTGTTAAAGGGTCTTTGTGAAATTCCTGGGTGTTATGGCCTGGGAATTAGACACAGGTTTTTTGCAGGGTTTTTCCTGGGTAATACACGGGTGTATGGCAGTGTGAACAGCACAGACCCGGGTTTTTCTCACAAAATGCAAAAAAGCAAGTTCATTGGGGGATGAAATCATGTGATATGTGACAGCCAGCCAATAAAAGCTGGTTTTTAAACAGCCAATCACAGCAATTTGTACAAATTTCCCAACACCCAATCAAATTCCACAAACCTGTTGGATGGCAGACCATGGAAAGCAGTGTGAAAGGGGCAAACACTGGAAATTCCCGGGTCTGAAGTGCAGTATGAAGGGGGTCTGTTGAGCTGAGAAGCTCTGTGCCCCGCCAAAAATCCAGCAAGAAAAACCCGGGATTTTGCAGGGGCGGCAATGAGAATGCAGCATATGCTATTGTGACTAAGCAATTTTGACTAGATGCACAAGAGATTTTGGCTAGATGTACTGGAGATTTTGACTAAGCGATTGATAGTCTATGGCCCCGTACACAAGGTGAGATCTTGGCTAATGGACAATTTTGTCTATGACCTAGTCCAAATTGCCTTGCCTGCATAGTCTATCTATGCTAGGAGATACTGACTTAGCATCGGTGTCCCCCCCAACAAGGGGGGGACGTGGATCGCCGGCACGCTAATTTATTCTCCCTCCAGGGGTGTCGTCGACACCCACGGAGGGAGAAAGTGTCGGGATTTCGGCGGTCGGGATTCCGGCGTCGGGATTCTGAACGCCGGGATCCCAACCGCCGGGATTTTAACTGCATCTCGGTCCTCATCACCCCACACAGTGCAGTGCATGATTTGCTGGTAACCCAGCAGGTGCACCGGTGTACTAATTACTCACAGACACATTTTATAAGGTCCGCAGGTGGAGTTAATTATTTCACTTGTGATTCTGTGAGGAGACCTGAAAAACATGCACTGCATGTGGTAATGAGGACCGAGTTCCCTGACCACTGGTCTAGTCAAAATCTCCTGCCAAAATCTAAGCATGTGTAGTGTAGAAAATTATATATCATACACATATATATATAATACTCTTGTTGCATATGTCAGTGAGTGTATCACATGCAGCATATGATATTGTTAATATACTTTATTTAGAATGCAGGGAAAGAAAACGTTTCCATGGACAAGTCCTCACTGGGCATTATTCTTGGGGCTGCATTAATGCACCGCCCCAGGCCCCAGGTAGCCGTATCCCATCCTGCTCTCAGGTAGGCTCATCATTTCCCATCCCGCTCTCAGGTAGGCCCATCCCGCTCTCAGATATGCTCATCATTTCCCATCCCGCTCTCAGGTAGGCCCATCCCTCTCTCAGATAGGCTCATCATTTCCCATCCCGCTCTCAGGTAGGCCCATCCCGCTCTCAGGTAGGCTCATCATTTCCCATCCCGCTCTCAGGTAGGCTCATCATTTCCCATCCCGCTCTCAGGTAGGCTCATCCCATCCCACTCTCAGGTAAGTGCATTCCATCCCGCTCTCAGGTAGGCTCATCATTTCCCATCCCGCTCTCAGGTAGGCCCATCCCACTCTCAGGTAAGTGCATTCCATCCCGCTCTCAGGTAGGCCCATCCCATCCCGCTCTCAAGTAGGTGCATCCCATCCCACTCTCAGGTAAGTGCATCCCATTACGCTCTCAGGTAGCGCACCCATTACGCTCTCATGTAGGTGCATCCTATCCCGCTCTCCGGTAGGCTCATCTCATCCCGCTCTCAGGTATGCTCATCCTATCCCGCTCTCATGTAGGCTCCTCCCATTCCGCTCTCATGTAGCCGTCCTCCATCCACTCTCAGGTAGGCTTCTCCCATCCCACTCTCAGATAGGCGCATCCCATCCCGCTCTCAGGTAAGTCCATCCCATCCTGCTCTCAGGTAGGCTCATCCCATCCCGCTCTCAGGTAGGCTAATCCCATCCCGCTCTCAGGTAGGCTCATCCCATCCCGCTCTCAGGTAGCCGTATCCCATCCTGCTCTCAGGTAGGCACATCCCATCCCGCTCTCAGGTAGGCCCATCCCATCCTGCTCTCAGGTAGGCTCCTCCCATCCCGCTCTCAGGTAGGCCCATCCCGCTCTCTGGTAAGTGCATCCCATCCTGCTCTCAGGTAGGCCCATCCCATCCCGCTCTCAGGTAGGCGCATACCATCCTGCTCTCAGGTAGGTGCATCCCATCCAACTCTCAGGTAAGTGCATCCCATTATGCTCTCAGGTAGCGCACCCATTACGCTCTCATGTAGGTGCATCCTATCCCGCTCTCCGGTAGGCTCATCTCATCCCGCTCTCAGGTATGCTCATCCCATCCCTTTCTCAGGTAGGCTCATCCTATCCCGCTCTCAGGTAGGCTCCTCCCATTCTGCTCTCATGTAGCCGTCCCCCATCCAGCTCTTAGGTTGGCTCCTCCCATCCCGCTCTTAGGTTGGCTCCTCCCATCCCGCTCTCAGGTAGGTGCATCCCATCCCGCTCTCAGGTAAGTGCATCCCATCCCGCTCTCAGGTAGGCTCATCCCATCCCGCTCTCACATTGGTCCTCGCGAATGTAAACAGCAAGAACCTGTATAATTCTTTTTCTTTCTTTCTTTCTTTCTTTCTTTCTTTCTTTCTTTCTTTCTTTCTTTCTTTCTTTCAATACAGTTTAACCCCTGACATGTAATTTATTTATTTATTTTTAAAGTACAGAATATGTTGTGATTAAATTTAGGCAGAGTCTTCAAGCACGATGTTCTCAGTTACTATCCGCCTTCCCTCATTTAAAGAGTTAAAGCAATTGGGAATGGAGCCAAGATCCTTTTTGGCAAAGGCTCTTGGCTACACAAGTGCTCTCTTGTTTACATATGCAGTAAGATTAAGCCCTCTGCATAGGACCCTCTAGGAAATCAGCTCCTGGCCTCTGCCAACTCAATTTCCACCAGCCCTATATAGGGAATTCTCTGTACTACAATGCAGCGGGTTCAAGATGTAGAATAATGACCCCCGAGTGCTATAAAGGGTGTCAGTTTTACACATAAGGTACAGAAGATTCCAAAAATGTGTAAAGTGTTCACCTTAACATTGTGTTGAGGTGGACACTTTACACAAGACCTCTTCATTCATTCTGAAAGTATTTATTATTAATTAGTTATTTATTAGTCGGTTTTTCAACTCTGCCCAGTAAGAAATTAGACGCAGAATGACCAGACAATAATTTGCACCTAAACGCGACGCTTGTATAAACATTATCTTGACGTGAAATGAATATTTTAACTGTTTCTGTCCTTCAATGCTGCAAACTTACCATTAATGGAATCATTTTTACCTGGTAAGGGACTGAGGTGTCTATGTACTAAGCTTTGCAGAGAGATCAAGTGGACATAGACAAAGTAACAGCCAATAAGTTCCTAACTGCCATGTTTTTGGTGTATATTTTTTATACATGTAGGATTGCCCCAATGCACCGCTGGTGAATGGGCACTTTAGCACATATCGTTCTTCCGGGTTCCACAGCAGAAAATGAAAAATACATCATGCCAGCGAATAGTTATCGTAAGAACAAAAAGTTAAGCGTACAACTCATGATGGTCTTATGACATCACCGGCAGTTTATATAACATATGAATGTATATCACTTAAATGCTTTTATACTGTAGTCAGCAGATATTCTTTAGGCTGCACAGGAAAGTACTAAAATAGTTTCTTGCTCAGTACGTACTTACCTGCCAGTAATAAGCTGACTGCGTGATGGCGTACAGATAGGCTGAACGTAATAGTTCTCCAACTTTACCCCCTCAGCAGCCAGCCGGTCCAGGGTAGGAGTTTGAATGTCCGAGCCGTGGTACCCAATGTCGTGGAACCCTTGGTCATCGGTTAGGATGAAGATAATATGCGGAGGTCTAGATGGCGGTGGCATCTGTAATTTCGCCGGTGTATCCCCTGGACTGTCCCCCAGTACTGTAGGCTTCATCCAATCCCAGGACATGTAACCGAAGCTTAACAAGCTGACCAGAGAAAATCCTGTTAGAGTGTGAACAGCCATACCCAAGTTCCTACCACTACGAAAGCGGGGACTAAATATGAAGATCTGGAGCTATCTAGTGTAGGTACATCCGGGAAGCAGAACATAGATGTCCAGGTGTGAAGTGAGAATTCCAACGTGCCACCAAGTCCTTCTGCTCCATACCACTATGGTCAGTGATTAGCATATATGTTCTGAAGGATGAAAAGTCAGTTATGGTGTTGTATTAGTTACCTTAAGAGGTGAGCACCATTCACTAAAGCTGTTTGGAACAAGGTCATCAAGACAGGTCCAGAGTGAGTCTTAACTAGTGGGGTGGTTCAGTAGCCTGTCACATGGAGATGGGTAGAAGATATTGTCATGTCTCCAGATCAATCTCTGCCGTTCCTAGAAAGAGCTTTGCAGCAAATTACAGTGTCTCCTATCTGGAATGTGTGCAATGTATCCAATCGAATGCACAGAAAACCACTTTATCTCCTCGCAGCCTTAGTACCTTTTTTTTTTCTTTTGCTTTGTTATCCAGGGAAATATATTTTAACTCCAACACTCGATCCCAGCTCCGCATCCACAGGATTCAACAGGCTGCTACAAAACTTTTTTTTTTCAATGCCTTTAAACTGAGAGCTGCCAAATCTATGAGAAGAATCTGTCTAACTAGCCAGACTGTACTCTATCTAGATACTCACTGAGACAGGGGAGAGTAAATAAGTAGTTTATAGCATCTGTTTGGATCTGGCCAGCGTTGGTAGGTTTTAGGAGAGCTGGCTGGGGATACTGGCCCCTCCCAGTTCCTAAACTCTAGAGGAGTTTTAAAAAAACTCTGGCTGGGACACTTCAGGGTCCTAGTGAGCACCATTTCCCCCCAACCCTGTCTCCCCCTCTCCCTCCTCCCTCCCAAGCAAATGCAATAGCTGCAACTATTAATGAGACTTTCAATTTGTAAATAGCACTTTGTATGGTCTTCCGGAGATGTCACAATCACCGTATTTTATGTTGAAAGGTCAAGTAGTGCAGCCCCACAATTAAAAGTTACTCTAGGTCATTTTCGGGTTGGGTAGTTGTGTTATACAACAGGAAGCTGCAACAAGTCATTTAAGACTCTTTAAAGAAAAAAAAGTTTAATGAGTCCCTTGTTGAGAAGCTTTAATGGGTTATTTCGTGACATCTGCAAAGCAGGGCTGTTTATGTTACATTGGGATGTCGTCTAGATTTAGTCTACACAGATATAAAGAAACTGTTTTCCTCTGGCTGCAGCTGTATCCGATTTTGAATTCATTGCATGCAGTTGTTTGCAGAGTTGTACGCCACATTTCAGCCTGGCACTGTCTTTTTTTATACAGGAACCAGACAAGACACAGCAAATATGTTTAATTTGTCACCACGGCGGCGTGGAAAATTAAAGTTTCTGTAATAATAAAACTTGGCATAAAGCTTGCAGAAGATAACCACTCCTCTTTTAGGAACGACGGTGGGATGCTTACGTCTTCGGCAAACATCAACAGTCTTTCCTTTGTGGAATAGCTTTGATTTATGCGTGCAAATGTTTAATCCTTGATGATGTCACATCATGAGATTTCCTGGGATGGTTATTGAGCAACCACAATAAACAAGTAAAACATTCTCAAAGCACATTCTCATCCCAATAAACTACAATCGGTGGCGTGTATATGACAAGGTTGCCTACCCTCCCGGAATGGCTGGGAGGCTCCTGTAAATCAGGTCCCCCTCCCGGCCCCCCGGAAAGGTGGTCAACCCTCCCGGATTCTAAGGGAAACCCCGCTCCAACCACCGATTGCAGCATTTAAATTCCGCAAATTTACGGGTCTCCGAGGAGAGGGCGAGGCTGAAATGGCATAATCGCGTCCTTTTAGCCCCGCCCTTCCATGGATATCTGCGAATCGGGTTATTTTACATATTGGGGGCAGGACTTGATGATGTCACGCTCAAGCCCCACCCCACGAAGTGCTTCGGAAAGTCTCCTCTCCTGGCTTCTCCTCTAGCATCATCAAAAAGTGTCTGCTGTTAAGGGGGCCTACCTTTTAGGGGCGGAGGGCCGGGAGGTTGACTCCATTTCCGGAACCCTCCTGGTAGGTAATCCTGATTTAGATAAGCATTAGTACTTTTATCTGAAGGCACAGGTTTTATCCATTGGCCTGTGTGATATATGTACAGTATCTCTGAATATATCATTCTCCTCCCCCTTCCTTCCCTCTCCAGGCAGCAATATCACTAGAAGCCGTCTCCTTATAGAGGAGTCATGTAGTCCAAGCTACACAGCTTGCAGGCTCCCTTGCCAAGAGTCACTTAGCAGAAGCTTGGACTGCACAGGATCACCGACTGACATTGCCAAGCGCACTGAGGAAGCCGGCAGGAGGGATACACTCAGTCAGGATAATATGGCTTAAGATTTATGAGCATTTGCAGGATGGTAGAAAAGTTGATAGCAAAAAAATGTTGGTTTCCCATGGTAATGATCCACTCTGTCCTATTTATACATCTTTAATAAACAGAATTCTCCCTCCATGTGCTGTGTCTAGATGTAGTCACTCTCCAGGGATTGATATGTGGAATTTATAGTCACTATGGCGGAAATATCCTAAAATGGGAGTTCTAATTCACATGAGATGTTGCTAAGGGCAACCAATCAGGCTCTAGGCGGGAATCTCTAAAGCAGAAATGCAGGGTTTTTACCGCATTTCTGTATTCTCTGTTGCCCCTCCGCAGTGTCAGTGGCAGCCTATGCGCTTCTTACCGCAGCGTTGTGTGAGGGATCCCTCCCAGCATGCCCTGCGGGAGGGATCTCAGGCGCATCACAAGGGACAGCTCTTATTGCAAGAGCTGTCCCTTGTGTTAATAATCGCATATGTTAGAGGATACTGTATGTGATTATTAAGAATGCGGTGGCCGGCGAAGGGGGGCGTGACGTAAGTCGATGGACAGCATCCCATCTTCAATGGAACTTCCATCATAGTAAATTATCCCCTAGAAGTTGATCTCTCCGGGCTTGTACATTTGGCACGCACTAATACACATGGGGGCGGGGCTAAAACTAGTATATGCATAGTAACACCGCTGCCACTCCCTGAAAGGATGCAGCTACGCATACATTAGCATCCACCTGTGAATCAGGTTCTTTGTGTTGTATCCAAGGGCAACAAAATGAAACAAACATGGCTGTTGTTGACAACGCTTGGGAGACAGAGAGGAAAAAAACACAGTGTATTTAGTGAAAGTTGTAGTGCATAATACTACATGAGAAGTACAAAACAGAAACAAATGGGTATGTTGGCAATTTCACAGTAATCACAGTACTCTATAATTAATTAGCATGTTGTATAAGTAACGAGAACTGCATCCATTATACAGAATAGGAGGAGGGATACAGTGCAGCCAATTCTAGAACCTGGGGCTGTTACATTACAGGGTCTCACTTGTGTGGTATTGCTTTTAATACAATTCTCTAGTCTAAACCAGCTGCAGTAGCGTAACTAGCAATTTTGCTCCCCCCTGCCCCCCCCCCCAAAAAAATCTGGTGCCCCCCCCTCCTCCCCTAAATGCCAGCAGGCATCGGGGATCGAGAGCGGAGTAGGCAGTGCCGCACAGGGATCAGGGGAAGCTGGGCGCTGACACGCGTGTATATGGGGATAATATCCGGCGGAGGTGAGCGCTGGAGCTTGGCGCTCTCTCATCTAGGGATGGCCATTGACCATTGATGTTTAGAAAACATTGATGGTTTATGGCCGATGTCGAATAGTTTTGACATCGATGGGGGAGAACCAGATGGTTTCCCACCATCGATGTCAATCTTAAACTAATAAGTTTTGTTCTGATTTTTTTCCTGGGACATGGAGCATAGCTCCGCTCAGGACACCCGTGAAGCTCAGCCCCCATATTCTGATTGCCCCACAGGCCAATCAGTAAAAAACAATGGATGACCATCGATGGTAAACATCGATGGCAAAGGCAACGATGGCCACTCCTACTCTCATATCCCCCCCCCCTTATCGTGTCCCGCGAGACCGGCAGAAAAACTGTCTCAGCGCTGTCCTCATCCGCCGTACACAGCACAATACATTCGCCGCCTGGCTACAGGGAGCCTGGAAATACACAGCAGCATGCAAGCCAGAAGGGCAGTGGGCATGGTGGAAGGGGGAGCACTCTCTGGCTATCTGTGAGAGGAAGCTCAGTGACCCTGTCACTGAGTCCTCACACAGACAGCCAGAGACTGCTCCCCCTTCCACCATGCCCGCTGCCCTTGGGCTACATTAGAACACTGTAAACCTGCGCCACGATGGCGCCTGCTCCCCCCCCCCCGCCCCCACCGAGATTACCGGTATTATACAGCAGGGGGTGTGGCTATGATGAGGCGATTCTGCAGGAATCGGTACATTGGACTCCCGAACCGCCCACTTCACTAAGTTCCAGATGTATCAAGCTTCAAAAGTGAAAAAATGGAGAGTGATAAACAGGCAGCCAATCAGCTCCCACCTGCCATGTCACAGGCTGGGTTTGAAAAATAACAGGCAGGAGCTGATTGGCTGGCTGTTTATCACTCTCCATTTTATCACTTTTTGAAGCTTGATACCATACCCTCCAACTGCACCGATTTAGCCGGTACAGTACCGTTTTTTAACGGTCTGTACCGGCTAAAAACGGATGTACCGATTGTACCGGTTTTTATCTGCCAGAGGCAATGGAGTCGCCATTGTCTCCATTGTCTCTGGAGTCCGGCTCCTGGGGTCAAAGAAAGGAGGAGCGGAGCTTTAACAGCATCCACTGTTGCTCCAGCTCCGTGATTGTGGGTGCCGGTGCAGGTTTCTGGTCGCGAGCGTGATGTGTCACATCCGACCGTGACCACAGGGGGGCTGGGTGGCTGTGATGCGGACTGGGCCGGGGCTCAAGTGTCTGGTCGCGGGCGTGACGTGTCATCTGCCCTCGACCTTAACAGAGGGGCCGTAACTATAAAATGTGCGACCCCCGCTGGAAATTTTGGCAATGCTCTGGCACCTCCTCTAGCATCCTCAAAAAGTGTCTGCTGTAAGGGGGCGGACATTTTGTGTGGGCTATTTTTCATTAGCAGAAGCCAGGAGGAGTGACGGGACCGTAGACAAGTAGATCTGCGGGTCCCAGCGGCGGCAGCAAGCAGAGGGGTAAGGCAGGCAGGTCCCGGCAGCAATGCAGCGCATTGATAGTCCCACAGACCCCCAGCGCCTACACTTACTTGGCGCCTCCCCACAACTGCGGGGTCTGCGGGGCTATTGTTACGCCACTGATTTAACTATTATCATATAAGGGCTACGCATAGCCCAAATACCATTTGTGTAGCAGGTACTGGTATCATTCAATTTACAGATGTAAAACTACATAGGTTTTCTCTTAAATGATTGCCGCTTTAAATCTGGAGTTGGAATTGTCCAAATTGACTGGCACCTGTACCATTGGGCCATGGTGTCTATCTCAGACTTAAGCTGGGTACACATATATACAATCGTCAGGCCGTTCTTTTGATCTGTGATGAACGGCCGTTCGATTGTATAGGTGTGTACGCTGTCCTGATTCCCTCTGTACGATCGATAAACAGCCAAAAACTGACTTGTCCATCCATACTCGGTCGGTCGAAGGTTCATTGCTGTTTAATATTCATCCGACTGGCCGGGCCCATATCGGAACAAAAGTGCAGTGTGTACGCAAGTTCGATCGATATGATGCCTGTTTTTGCGATTATACTCCCAAAGCTGGAATGCCCATGTGGACGTTCCATAGCTGCATGATCTCTCCTACAGCACAGCATGTAAACAAGAAGCGTTCACCTCCAGGGTCCAAACATACGGCAAACTGGCACATAGACTGGGTACATGTCTAAATTAGTCAGCCGGCAGGGTGACTAATTTAGACACGTACCCCGTCTATATAGCAGTTTGCCGTAGTCACCCTGCCGGCTGACTAGTTTAGACGCGTACCCCTTCTATGAAGAAGTTTAGTCACCTTACCGGCTGACTAGTTTAGACGCGTACCCCATCTATATATAAGTTTAGTCACCCTGCCAGCTGACTAATTTTTAGACGCATACCCTGTCAAATTTGTTTAGGTTCTGTCCTCACGCCTCTTTGTTTTGGTATGCCCTTAAGCAGCCCATTATGATAATTTTGTTTATATATGACGTGTCAATAGCCCAAATCGAGAGAGTGTGTACGGTGGTACAATCTTTTTCTTGCGACTGTTTGGACGGGAGTAGATCGGACGTCGCAAGTAAAATTGTACAGGTGTATACGCGCGTATCGGCTGGTGTTTGTGGACGGTCCGTCGCGTCTATGGTCGGTCGAACGGTCGCAAGAAAACGGATTGTATAGATGTGTACCCAGCTTTACAGTATCATGCTATGCTGCTCTCCAGGTTGGCCTCCAGCAGACTGGGATATAATGGGTTTTGTTTATCAGACATGTGGCAGCTGACACCAATGACTTGGGACATTGTTAGGCGTATCGTTTAACACAGGCACTGGGAAGCGCCGAAGGGCAAATTCCAGCACGTTGCCCAGCTGTAAATGCATGCCGCTTTCCATATGAGAGGAGATGGGTGGAGGTGGGCTGGGGAGGGGAGGGGGATGCCATAGGCAGATACTAAGACAGCAGAAGGGAAGATACACCAGAAATGTACAAACGTGCCCACATTATATCCACTTAGCTGGGTTTATGGGAACATTGTACCCAGTTTCTGCGTTCGCTTCTGCAATAAATATGTTGTCACATTTTTAATCAAAACATCTTATCTCTAGTGGTAGCGAAGAACCATATGTCCTTTTCTTTATTAAATTCACATCCTTTTCTCTTCTGTTCCTGTTACAAATGCATTTCCAGCAGGCAGGGGATAAATATGTGTTTTCGGAAGGTTCTTGTAAATGTCAACGAAAGATTTGAAAATGGAAAAAATAAGTTTCATTATTATTATTTATTTAATGGTGTGTTTTTATTTAACTATTTGTACTTTTGTCGGACTACAAGTCCCAGCGGGCCCGTTAATGCCCTGCATGCTGGGACTTGTGGTTCTCCAAGTCCCTGCATGCGATGCAGGCTTGCTGGGACTCATAGTTCCACAGCAATACACAACAGTTATTTCTATTTTTTACAACACAATTAGCCCGGCGCCCAATGCCCAGGGTCACTGGAACAGCCCCAGGCTTCAGTCTGGGCAGGTAACTTCTGTAGGAGGGACTCACTTCCCCAGGATCCCTGCCCAGACTGACCGGTAATGCTTTGGCCGGAGGGACTTGTATAAAAAGTCCCCAGTATTATGGGAACCACGACCGGCCCTTGGGTTCGACTACGCCATCGGCCAAATACAAATCCGTAAATACGGAAGCATGACTTGTAAATGTCCGAGTTTGGCTGGCATCCTACACATCCACTGAATTTGGGCAGCATTACATCCGGCCACTGGTCTCACAGGAAGCCACTGTATAAGAACAATGTTTTGTTCTTATCCATTTCTGGGCGCTTTTAGCTGTGTTTTGGGTCATTATCCTGTTGGAGGACCATGACCTGTGACCTGTTTTGCTCCAGAATGCCTTGACTGTCCTCAGCTTTTACTGAGCCCTGCACAGATTTAGGGCACCAAGCCTTCACTATGTTTCACAGTAGATATGGTGATCTTTTCTTCGTAAGCTTCATATTTTCTTCTGCGACCATAGAGTGGATGTAACTTGGCAAAAAGGTTGGTTTCTCATCTGGACGGACATTCTGCTGGAACCTTTCTGGCTCACCAATGTGTGTTTTATCAAATCCTAGTCTTTTTTATTTTGTTTTTCAAAAGTAAAGTCCTCCTGGATCTGCTTCCATAGAGCCCACTCTTAGTAAAAAAGCGTTGGATGGTGAAATCAGATACTGCCATACCTTGACCTTGGGACTCAGCTTGTTTGTCCTGGAAGTGTCCCTTGTCTTTTTCTTTAATTCTGACGATCTTTCTGTTTAATCTGGGGTCAATTTTCCCCTTATGGCATGTTCAGAGAGGTTGGCTACAATACCATAGACTTTAGACTTCTTAATATTTGTAACTGTAGCATACTTGCCTACTCCATGGAATTCCCGGGAGGTCCATGAAAATTAGATGGCACTCCCGGACCCCTAAAAAAGTGGGCATGTGTCTTGCATCCCCGCTCACCAGTTACCCGCTGACTTCCGCTGACCATGACTTACTCCTGTTAAATCAGGGTTGCCGACTTTAAGATTCTCCTCTCCGGGAGAAGCCCAGAGAGGAGAGATTCAGCAGCCACTCAGGGGGCGGGGCTTGCGAGTGACATCACTAAGCCCCGCCCCATGCTGGTAAAGCAGCTAATTCACGGATCTCCGTGGAGGGGGCGGGGCTAAAACGATGCGATTGTGCCGTTTTAGCCCCGCCCCCTCCTCTGAGACCCGAGGATTGCGGCATTTTAATCCGGGAGGGTTGCCCACCCTTCCGGGGGGCCGGGAGGGGGACCCGATTTTCGGGAGACTCCCGGAAATTCCGGGAGGGTCGGCAACCCTGTGTTAAATGGGTGGGCAAATGATGAGATTCAGCTTGATGCCAGTAATTTGGCATAGCAGAGGGGCTGGGCCGCAATGATGCGATCACGTCTCGAAACCCCAGACTACCCTCTTATTTTAGAGTACAAACCCTTATTGAGCCAATGAGCTGTAGTCACAGGCAGGACTGCCACTAGAAATTGTGGGGCCCGGGACACATTTCTAGTCCAGCCCCCCCCCCTCTCACTTACCGCCCAGCTCCACTGGTCACTTGCGGTGAAGCAGAGTAAAGTGAAGATAAGCGCAGGGTCCCCCACCTCCTCCAGCTGAATCCCACTGCTCCCGGTGCGCAGTCTTCTCCTCCACCTCCAGACACTGGTGGTCATTTAAAATATGATGCCGACTTGTGAGCCAATCAGGCCTCACGGCCCTGCAGCCTGCGGGAGTGGCTGTTGGTGCACAAGCTCTGATTGGCTCACTCAACAGACGGTGCTGCATTTTAAATGGCCGCCAGCATTTGGTGTTAAAGGAGAAGCCTGCGCTCCAGGAGCAGTAGTCTTCAGCGAGGGCAGCTCAGCGTGGGTGCGGTGGGCGGAATGAGTGGCCTGGGCCCTTCCCTCTCTGTCAGTGGCCCGGCCCAGGAAAGCTGTGACCAAAGCACCCCCTTGATGGCGGCCCTGGTCACAGGATATGAAGCTGATTGGGCATTTTCTTATAGCCTTTATCTTTAACATATTTGTCTATAATTTTCTTTCTGATCTTAGACAACTCTCCTTTGCTATACAATCCAAAATAAGGGGTACAACAAATCTATACAGGCCATTTTAGCATATTTTAGGAGAATAAGCAATAATTTATCTCTTTTCACAGTTATTCTGCTTTATTCTAAGATACCAAAGGTATACAGCAGGTATACACGAGACAATAGCTTTTAATTCCATAATAGCTTTGTCTTAATGAGCATTAAGAGTACCAACAAATTTGCCTATGCATCTGCTCTATGTAAAAGAGCTTATCCAAAATGGCCACGCCCAGTATGGGCTTCGCCAAAATGTCTTGTCATTTGACTTCTTTTGTATTATTAGCTATTGTTAAGATTCCACTAGTTTCTTTTTGCAATTTCAAGCCATTGTATTTTTTTTAAAGTCTATGGACCGGATTCAGGGATGGATGCAATGCAAACATTGGCACAAACCAGTGATTGTGTACTCCGCAGGAGTATAGATACACATTTCATCTCTGCCATATATACTGTATCCGTTCAGCTAATCATGTGCAACTATCGAAGACTAAGGAAAGCAATCTGTCATCAACACAGTTGGACTGAATGGCTTTATTATGGGCACACGTGCCAGAGTGAGATCTGGCGGGCTTTCCATACTGTATCTATATATAATCCTACAGATATAAATGAAGCTGGCACTTGCCTTGGCAACGCTCTACAAGTCGTATTTAGAAAGTAATAACATTTTAATATGAATCGGATTCTGTTACTAATATTTTGTTGGCAAATGGCTAAAAGTTTTCCATATTTATAAATCCATTATTTATCTGTGTAAATATTATGGGTGGTTAGAACTCACTAGAATATTTTTGAAAAACAGGGATGCACTTTATAACAGGTGCTGGGTATTTGTGATCACATGAGTAGGGTGGCCAATCCCGGGATCGGCAGGGGAAATTCCTGGAGTTGAATTCCAGGATTGTGCAGGGGTTTCCTACCCCATAGATTAGTGAACACTTTTGTGCAAATTAGGCATTCCCCCGGCCAGGCAAAGGGCGCAAGATGGGGTGTCTTTGCTGGCAATTTGCACCCTATGTCCGGGGACTGAATTTACCCCTAGCCGATCCGACAAATGCTCGTATCCCCCCTCCCCACTGCCGCCGCTGTATCCCCTGGCAACCATGTGATGGGTTGTGCCCGCAGCAGGAGAAATCATTCGATGGTCAGCTACCATCAAATGATTACTCCTGCCATTGCATGTATAAGTCAGATGAGACTGACTTATATTTGCGGCCCCGCCCGGACGAAGACAGACATCAGACCCAAGAGAACCCCTCCGGCGGGCATCAGACCCAAGAGAAGGCCCAGCGATGGTGGTGGCGCCGGGCGTTCCCATGGCCCAGAGTTGTCACTGCCGAGGTCCCTCCCTCCCCTCTGCGAACTGCCCAGCTCTGACGGTCATCTGTACGTATCCCCTCTACCAAAGGCTGTGCTTTGGTTGTCAGTCTTGAATGGTGCTTCCTTTTTGTATGTGTCATCATCAGCCGATTGGTCAAATAAGACCACACAAAACAAAATGCTGGGATAGCTGTGACTCCTACCAGCAGGATAAATGCTGCTTGGAAGGTTGTCCCAGTGTCCACGCACTCACGCAGAATTTCTCCAGCTGTTTAATTGCTTTCGTGACAGATGCAGTAAGAATAACAGGCTTCTGTTAAGCACTTTTTTGCCTGAGCAACCTTTCAGCCGACCCTAGACGCTACTCGCAGATTTTCAACAGTTGTTACAGCCGGAAATATGTGACACCCTCTGGACTGAGTCCATTTATTTCAATAAAACAGATATCATTAAAAAAAAATGTAGGTAAAAATGTGCCAAAAAACACAACTGGATCGTCACCCTAACAGGCATTTTTTCTACACTTTTTTTTATAAAGAGAAATAAAAAATATAGTTACAATAGGTTAATGATACAAAATCAACAATGCTGCAAATTCGCCAAATATTTTGACACCTCTTTGGGGAACTGAGACTGAGGATCTCCATAAAGTGAGGTCAAATGGGCTTAAATAAAAGTACTTATTAACATAATGATATAATTCATCATGATCCACCCACCAGTTTGTGGCAATTTGCTTGCTGCAGTATGATGATGCGAAACGCGTTGTCCCACTGAGGGGAGATTTATCAAGCAGAGGTTTATCACAGTTTTTGGGTGTGTTTTTGGTTGGGTTATACACTGCTGGATTTAGCAAAGGCAACACTGAAATACATATTTTGTATATATATATTACAAAGGTAATATTCTGCAATTTTATAAACCACCAATAATGTGTATAGAGCACTGCTGCTCTGGTTGATATAAATATATGACTTTCAAGGGTATACATATGGATCCTGGCAGTCAATATACCGACGCCGGCGTCCCAAAGGAGCGAATCTCGAGCCATTTTGTTTGAAATTTCAAGGCCAAAGCAGCCGCTATGTAAGTATCCCCCAACATATCCATTCATTTAGCAAACGTAATGACCTCTGAGTTTAAAAAAAAGTTAAATATGATCAAAAATGTATCATGTCATTGATCACCTTCTATTGTTTTTAATGTCGCACAAACCTCATTTTTAAAATAATAATAGTTTTTTTTTAAATGGTAAAAAAACAGTCCGGGAAGCTTCTGGGTGCAGCCCTCATGGAGTTGGGGTTTGTTTAGGGGGTGAGGTCTGTTGAAGGGATTATTCCTTTATAGGACACAGTTGAAGACGTCTTTTCCTGCAGTTGTGCCACTTTATCCTGATTCCACTATAATGCCCCTAACTGGTGTCATTGGAGGATCAGGAGTTTAAAGTGACCCTGGAAAAATTTCCAAAAGGTGGCCGCTTTATGTACCCAAATTGTCATAGTTCCACCCTCTACCCCATACCACATCCACACCACCCTCTATACACTTCCAACCACATAATATTTACAATTATTATTATTACTACCAGTTTCTTATATAGCGCACACATATTCCGCAGCACTGAACAGAGTATAGTTGAACATTCACATCACTCCCTGCCCCAGTGGAGCTTACAATCTATATTCCCTACCACATGTACACACACAGACATTTTAGGGTTAATTTTGTTGGGAGCCAAATAACCTACCAGTATATGTTTGTATTGTGGGAGGTAACCGGAGTACCCGGAGGAAAAACACACAAGTACGGGGAGAATATACAAACTCCACACAGTTAGGCCATGGTGGGAATCGAACCCATGACCTCAGTGCTGTGAGGCAGTAATGCCAACCATTACACCGTCCGTGCTGTATAGATGGCCCCATAGGTACATCTGCCCACCAGGTATATTCCCATTGGCTTCTATTACCAATCCAACCCTATCTGTTTTATTTTATATATATATATATATATATTTATATATATATATATATATATATATATTGAAAAAAAATATCCTGCACTCATGTGTATAAATCAACGCGCCCGGTGCTACTATTCCTTGGCATCTCCTATATATTTGGCTACATCTGTCACTCAAAGTGGGTGTCTGTGTCTATAACGCTCTGTTCCTGGACTTTCCTCTTAATGTGTGATTGCCTTCATCTGTGCTGAACACCTTTCTGAGAAATTAACCTGTTTAAAACAGGTGATGGCAATCATACATTAAGGGGAAGTCTAAAAACAGAGCATTGTGTCCCTCCTGGAGAGGGTCATGTTGGGAGGTATGTGACAGAGAACCAGCCCAGTGAGCCCACAGACAGTGCCAGACACCCACTGCCTTCCCATGTTGCCCAGCACTGCTACTCCACAGCCACCAGGTGAGCGCCCCCCTCCCGCGATTAGCGGCAAAACCTCCCCCCCGCGCGCCCCCCCCCCTCCCGCGATTCGCGGCAAAAACACCCGCTCCCCCGCGACCCCCCCTACCGCGATTCGCAGCATAAACACCCCCGCGACCCCCCCTCCCGTGATTCGCTGCAAAAAGAACCCCCCCACGACCCCTCCCGCAATTCGCGGCATAACCACCACCCCGCGACCCCCCCCTCCCGCGAATCGCGGCAAACCCTCCCCCGTGACCCCCCACCCTCCCCGATTCGCGGAAAAAACACCCCCACCGCGACCTCCCTCCCGCGATTCGCGGCAAAAAGAACCCCCCCGCGCCCCCCCCCTTGCACGATTGGCGGCACCTCCCCTGCGACCCCCCTCCCGCGATTCGCGGCACCCCCCCCCCCCTAAATTCGCAGCAGCCCCAGGATTAAATGGCACATGCAAAACACTGACATGGCTATGGTCGACAATGAAAAAGGTTGACAT
Organism: Crinia signifera; assembly: GCF_055691185.1. Taxonomy (NCBI): domain Eukaryota; kingdom Metazoa; phylum Chordata; class Amphibia; order Anura; family Myobatrachidae; genus Crinia; species Crinia signifera. Next base: position 34,753,489 of record NC_139220.1, read on the forward strand.
GAGTTTTTGAAGATTTATTTTTAATTTTTTTAATTTTTTCATATTCATTGTCATGTGTCGACATGGACACCAATGAAGTGGCACACTTATGTCAACATTTACATGTGTTGACCTTTCTGTGTTGATTTTTTCTTGTGGCGATTCGCGTCACACCCCCCCGCAACACCCCCTCCCGCGATTCGCAGCACCCCCCGTGACCCCCCACCTCCCGCAATTCACGTCAACCCCCCACCGGAACCCCTGTGAACCCCGCCCTCCCGCGATTCGCGGCACCCACCCCCGCGACCCCCCCTCCCGCAATTCGCGGCACCCCCCCGTGATTCGCGGCAGCTCCAGAATTAAATTGCACATGGAAAACACTGACATGGCTATGGTCGACAATGAAAAAGGTTGACATGAGTTTTTGAAGTTTTTTTGTCATTTTTTGAATATTTTCATATTCATTCTCATGTGTCGACATGGACACCAATGAAGTGCCACACTTATGTCAACATTTACATGTGTTGACCTTTCTGTGTTGATTTTTTTCTTGTGGCGATTCGCGTCACACCCCCCGCAACCCCCCCTCCGGCGATTTGCGGCACCCCGGCACCCCCCCGCGACCCCCCCCCCCTCCCGCAATTCGCGGCAACCCCCCACCGGAACCCCCATGAACCCCGCTCTCCCGCGATTCGCAGCACCCACCCCCCGCAACCCCCCCCCTCCCGCAAATCGCGGCACCCCCCGCGATTCGCGGCAGCCCCAGGATTAAATGGCACATGGAAAACACTGACATGGCTATGGTCGACAATGAAAAAGGTTGACATGAGTTTTTGAAGTTTTTTTTTTTTCATTTTTTGAATATTTTCATATTCATTCTCATGTGTCGACATGGACACCAATGAAGTGCCACACTTATGTCAACATTTACATGTGTTGACCTTTCTGTGTTGATTTTTTCTTGTGGCGATTTGCGTCACACCCCCCCCACCCCCCCCCCCCGCAACCCCCACTCCCGCGATTCACGGCACACACACACACCCCCGCGATTCTCGGCACCCCACCCCGTGACCCCCCCTCCCGTGATTCACGGCACACCCCCCGCGACCCCCCCTACCATGATTCGCCGCAACCCCCGCCCCCGTAACCCCCTCCCGCGATTTGCGGCAACCCACCCCGCGACCCCCCTCCCGCGATTCTCTGCAATCCCTCCCCTCCCGCGATTCGCAGCATCCACCCCAACACGACCCCCCCTCCTGCAATTCGCGGCACCCCCCGCGACCCCCCCTCCTGCAATTCGCGGCACCCTCCGCGACCCCCCCTCCCGCGATTCGTGGACACCTAAGTTGCACTACAGGGCATCTTTCATACAATTCTAACCATATTTCTCATATACAAACGTTCACAATCTAAGGGGGCGCAGCCCCTTACGACGGTGTGAAGAGCGCCCGTAGGGCGCGATGAATCACCTAGTAGGAAAATATATGTAGACAATGTTCAGGAGCACTCGGGTCTAAATCAGCATATCAATATTCAGAAAAAAGACACCAACACGGTAATCTTATATATAAGATTACCGTGTTGGTGTCTTTTTTTTTGAATATTGATATGCTGATTTAGACCCGAGTGCTCCTGAACATTGTCTACATATATATATATATATATATCTAGACACACATATCCCTTTTGTATCTGTAGTGGGATGGAGTTTAAATCCCGGCGGTCGGGATCCCGCCGTTCAAAATCCCGACGCCGGAATCCCGAACGCCGAAATCCCGACACTTTCTCCCCCCGTGGGTGTCCACGACACCCTCGGAGGGAGAATAAATTAGTGTGCTGAGCGGAGCGAGGCACCGGGCCCACTGCGTGGTGGGCGCAGCGCGCCCGCAAGGGGGGGCGATCCACGTCCCCCCCTTGTCGGGATTTCGGCGTTCGGGATTCCGGTGTCGGGATTTTGACCGCCGGCTTTTCATGCCGAATCCATCTGTAGTCCTTATTTTTTTTAAATACAATTGAAAAACACAGGGTCTAATTCCATCTGTGCTTGCGCATTGCAAAAAATGCAACTGCAGTCTAAGGAGCGACGGGTGCCAGCGATGCGCGTTATCGGGGCTTTAACGACGCAGTCTGGACAACACAGTCTTTTCCTGACCATTTAGAGGGGAGGGGGTGGCGCAGTGGCTGTGTGACATCACACACAGTCGCTGTGAGTCAAAATATAGCAGCCGGAGCGACTGGCTTCGCAGCTAGGGGGCTTAATGTGGGAGCAATTCGCTACTATATAATGAATCGCTCAGACAATAGTGATGCGCCCACAAGATCTTGCGGTCGCAACGCGGGGTGGGACATGGCATGCGGGGTGGCTTTGCCCTGTACGGGGGGCTTCATGCTACCCCTGCCAGATGTAGTTTTGCCAATGTTTGCAAATCTACAACTGAAACTGAAAACCTGCAGTGGGTCTGAACAGAAGACAACAATTTTTAAATTATATGCAAAAGCCCACACAGAACCATATGAGTCTGTGCAAGTTACAAATTTCCCAAAAATTTTTTGAGCCATAAATGAAAACTCTAGCTAAAATACTTCCTGCTGTAAAATGCCAGTACTGTATGTACAGTATATGCACAGTATTACAAGTGATGTTCAATACTTTTCTGATCTTAAGGTGGGCATACATCGAGACGATTTGGTCCGATTAAACCGGGCCAAATCGTTTCTTCATGACATGGCGTCGGGTCCGATGCGCGGTCCCGTGCGTATCGGACCCGGCCCCAGGGGTCGGACCGGCGGGACATAAGATCCCTTGCAATCGGTCGGGCGGACGCAGTGCTGGGGTGGGCGGCGGTGACCAGAATCATCATCAGTGTCCACTCACTGTGTCCAGTGCCATAGCGGGCGGGCAGCCGCGGCAATTACAACTTTAAAATAGTATGTGAAATGACTGCCCGGCTAATGATTGGCTGAGATAGAGCACTCTCGGCCAATCAGTGGCCTCCCTCTGCGGCCGCTGATTGAATGAGAGTGCTCTATCTCAGCCAATCAAAAGCCGAAGAGTCATTTGACACATTATTTTGAAGATGTAATAGCCGCCGCTGCCCGCCCGCTGCAGCGCTGGACACAGTAGTGAGTCTGATTAACGCTGCTGCCCCACTCCTTCCTCCCCAGCCGGCCACTCATTTGAGAGCCGCCGCTGCCCGCCCCCACTGCTCCTCACCGCCCTGCAGCTCCCTGTTATTTTTATTTTTTTTCACATGTGATAAATCGCATGCGATTTATCACATGTAAAAAATGGCACCTCAAGTCCTAATCGCATGTGAGCCTCCCGGGGAGCTGCCGGGCGGCTCGGAGGAGAATTGGGTCCGACAAGTCGGCTCTATGTATGGGGGCCTTTAGATTCATATGTATTTACAACTTATTGTAGGATTGTATTTATAATAATGTGGAACTGATCGCACTGTTCGCTCAATTATTGGAAATCTGCAACCAGGACTGAATCAGGCCCAGAGTTCTCTTTTTATGTGTATTACTTACATGGGCATGCAAATACAAATATTTAATTACCCGTATCTACAGATGGGGCAGGCCTCTTCTTTGCTGGCGAATCGCCAGAACGTCACCGCTGGCGATCCGCCAACAGCCTGGCTCACCATCTGACTGAGACGCGCATGCGTCTCACGTGCGTCTCAATCTCCGTCGGCGGGGCGACGGGAACCCTGTCCGTCTCCGCTTCAGGGAGACGGACAGGGTTAGGGGGGGTGCGGGCAGGCGCCGGGGACCCCGGGTGACCGCCGGCAGTGACCTGGGGGAAGCGCTGGAAGCGCCGTCGGAAGGGGACGTGCGCGCCTCTCGTGCGCGCGCGTCCCCTTCTCACTATACAGATGGGGGATGGCGGCTGGCATCGCCATCCCCTGCAAAGATGGGACCTGCCCCATCTGTATGTATATAAAAGGCTAAATACTACTCACCTCTGAGGTGAAGTACCACCAGTGACCACTAGAGGCCACTCAATGGACCAAATTACTCCTTAACAGAAAATGATGCAAAATAATATTTTCAATCTTGCTGTATATGAAGAGAGGGAGCTGTGAAGACAGTGATTGGAGGTAGGAGCAGGTATGACCAATAATCCTGATTAAACCAATGAAGTCGCTCTCTACCACCACTGTGAGGCCAGTTCCAAATAAGGAAAAGGGGGAGGAGCCTGCGCACAGTACCTGTGCACAATATTTTCATTAAGTAAGTGGGAGTAGTAGTAGTCAGCAGAGCCACAACTTTATTCCAGGGTTGGCTACTTTCAGCTAGTCGAAGAAGGGGGCGGAGCTGGTGGACATGCCATGAAGGGGATGTGGTCAGAGGCGGGGCTGAACTGCTGTGCTGTATTTGGGGGCATGGCCATTATGAACTTGTCATTGTGGCCACGCCCCCCGCATTACAATGCTGGTATTTCGGGCATTGCAGAGCGGGGGTGGGGCCGCAATGATGCAATTTGCATCACCGAGTGGGAATTGCGGGAAGCTGGGGGGAATACAGGAGACCTGCCCACCTTCCCAGGGATGGCGGGCGGCAGACCCGATTTATTGGAGCCTCCCGGAATGGCAACCCTACTTTATTCAAACCTACATTGGAGGACTGCAGAGCTGAATGCTTCTATCCAGGGAAGGCTCCAGATGAGTGGCTGCAGCACAGTTCAAAATTCAAATAGGGGAGCCACACCCATTGCCACCAACTGCCATTCCTAACTGACTCCCTGGCAGTGGGTGTGACTCAGCTATTTGAATTTTGAACTGTGCTCTGGAGCCATCATTGCCTCCATCTATTCATATGCATCTGTTTATACACCTGTATCCATACGCTATTCCTGTATCCACTACATCTTCGAGTAAAATATTTATTCTTCAAAATTCCCTAAAACCAGCTGCCCGGTCATATCGCCCTTAATGTAATACTTCTCTTCCTCTGCAGAGTATTTTCTTCCTGTACCACATTAATCTATTCAAAGCCTCTATCAGATCCCCATCTCCCCAGCATGCTCCAGGCTATACATATTCAGGTCATTTAGCCTTTCCTGGTAACACTGTGATGTTATTTTGCACACTCTATCATTTATTTATGACCTTCTGGAGATGTGGCCTCCAGAATTGGAAGCCGTACTTTTGGTGACCTATATTGGGACAACACCACTTTCCTCTCTGTCTCTTTCTCATCTTCCTTTGCATTCTCCTATGCCATTGGTCTTCCCCATTACTTTTAGGTTGTGCAGAGGTGTTGCTTTAACACAGCAGCATTGTTGTGTTAAAACAAATGTTGGTTCTCGGCCCTCCCCTACCTTCCCACCATTTGTTGCTTATTCCCGCTTATTTTCTCTATCACTTATGTCTCCCACAATCTCTCCCTTTCAAGCATGTGCTAATTACAATTTTGCCTTATAACATCTGCCACAAAGCCTTCCATCCTCCACCACAACTGTAAGGTGGTCTGTGTGCAAATCGCCACAATACTCTAAAGAACTGTAGAAGTGTGACTTTACCCTCATGATAAATAATGGCTGCAAAAGTACTTCTTGTCTGACACAAACGTCCTGTATAAGAAACACTTCCTGTATAACAAAGGTATGGCAATAAAGCAAGTTCCATACAGTATATTGTAGATCTGTAACAACACATAGGGGCCTGCTTGTAGAACAGTAAATTTGGCCCCTCTGTCAATGATGGGGGTCTGCACTTGTGCATAGGCACCAGCATATTAATTAAGGTCAATGTTATATTCAGATATTGCACTTTACACAGCCCCATGTGCCTCCACGCTGGGGGACCTAGCCGAGAAGACACCAATTTACTGAATACTATAAATATAATTATATAAGTGTCAGCAGATAACACCTGTATACAGCTATAACTAGACAGTCGAAATTTGTGCGGAGTCAGTGAGCCACCATTTTTTAAACACATCATATTCATGTTGTCTTGTTTGTGTGTTTTTATATTTCGCTATCTTAAATGACGTTAATAAAAGTTAACTTTTACTCGTGTGAGTCCATTTGAGGCGCACCATGCCAGGACATACTTTTCTCTCTTCTCTTTATGTAGACCAGGCATGTCCAACGTTGGCCCTCCAGATGTTTTGAAACTACACATTCCAGCATGCTTTGCAACAGTTTTAGCATTCTCTAATAGCAAAACTGTGGCAAAGCATGCTGGGATGTGTAGTTTCAAAACATCTGGAGGGCCAACGTTGGACATGCCTGATGTAGACCAACGCTGATGATGAGACCAGTCCTGGTTACAAAAATATGGCGGCCAAAAAAAATAGGGTTCAACCGTATTTTTATAACCAGCACCAGGCATAGAGAATGATGGAATCCACGGGGACTTCCTCAGCCTATCAGGAGCGGGCTCAGGGGGAGATCCGCACCTTATAGGCTGCGCACATCTCCATTGATGCACATGTTTTGAATTAATATGTGCGTCTAAAAGTTTAACATAGGCTTCTATGGTGGGAACCGGCCATAGACGCACATGTTTATTCATAACATGCGCATCCATGGAGCTGTGTACAGCTTGTCAGGTGCAGAGCTCCCCTGGTGTCCGCTCCTAATAGGCTGAGACTGACATCACAGGGGTTTCCCTCATTCTCAGGGAGGTGGCGCAAGTGTCAACACACTTGCGGCACCTCAGTTCTCTTGGTATCGGGTTTTGTCGATTTTTTATTTTTTAACCCCTGGATGCCTACTATGGACTGAAGAGCACCGATCTACGCTGGAAGGGTGGTAAATATAATTTTCTTTTCACAGGTACTCATTTGGATGGGTACTCTTTACCTAGAACGGCGCCCATCGCGACCATCGCGACCATCGAATGCACTAAAAAACGGGTGCGATGCGATGCCCGCGATTTCCCATAGGGATCAATGTGTTCAATGCCTCAATGCCCGCTATTTTTTCATAGGAAACAATGTTAAATGGGCCACAGAGCCCAAATAGTCACCCTAAAGTCTGAAATGGCCCCCACAATTGTTAACGCCACCCCACGATCAACGTCAACCCGAAGCGTGGCGAGCGCAGCGGTACGCGTCCTCCGACCTTTTCATACCCCCACTATCCACGTCGGCGTGGAGTTGAGAATAGAATAGTGTGGCGAGCGCAGCGAGCCACCGAGCCCGAAGCGTGGCGAGCGCAGCGAGCCCCGCGAGGGGACGCGGACACCTTCACAGGTAAACGCGTCCCTTCGCGGGCTTCACAGGTATCCGCTTCGGGCTCGGTGGCTCGCTGCGCTCGCCACACTATTCTATTCTCAACTCCACGCCGACGTGGATAGTGGTGGTATGAAAAGGTCGGAGGACGCGTACCGCCGCCCCTCGCGGGCTCGCTGCGCTCGCCACGCTTCGGGTTCACGTTGATCGTGGGGTGGCGTTAAAAATTGTGGGGGCCATTTAAGACTTCAGGGGGACTATTAGGGCTCTGTGGCCCATTTAACATTGTTTCCTATGTAAAAATCGCGGGCATTGAGGCATTTAACACTAAAATCGCGTCCAATCTCACTTTTAACATTGATCCCTATGGGAAAATCGCGGGCATCGCGTCGCACCCGTTTTTTATGTGCATGCGATGGCCGCGATGCCCGCGATTTTTTACCCCCGACGCCCGCGATGCCAATCGCGGGCGCCGTTCTAGGTAAAGAGTACCTTTGGACTACTGTAGAAATGGGCCGGAGATACGGGATGAAGATAGGTAAGTATGTATGGGGTGTGTAATAAAGTTGTACTTTATTCCCCTACAGAAGGAGAGATTTCACTTTGGTTCTCTGTTTCAGTCCATATGTGCCATCTGACTAATATGCAGTCTAGGCATCGCTCTTGTAGCCGGGGAATCTGCCAGATAACGTTCCAGCTGCAATTAGGTAGTGATTTAATTACAATAATTAAAATGTTGGACTGCGTAGTGTCGCTCTGTAATTCTCCTGACCGCATCAGGACTGCCACTTGATTGCAGCTCTTCGCATTGTTTTGGTTGTTTAACTCAAACAGCAAAAACACAGGCAGAGTGACAAGCAACTGTCTCCTCGCCCCTTCCCCGCAGCCCGTGCCCATCCCACACATGTAGACACACAGACAATAGGAGATCAGACAAACAGCTGTAATATCCATTGTTCTATAGGCCCAAACAATGCACACACCGATAAACAAGACTACAGAATCGTACCTGCCCTATAGAAACGTACAGTATGTCCAAGTAAGTCCCAAGTATAGCCCCATACACACTAAAGGACATTGTAAGAGATATCAGTCAGAAGGGGGCTCTTGAGCGATATATTTTAAAATAGTGTGTATGGGGCTTAAGTCTTCTGGCATGAAATTAATGTAGTTAATGTTCGGCAGAGATTTAGGGAATTGTGAATTCATGAATCAAGTCAGTTTTGTGACTGGATCAGGACCATCTTAACGCATGGGCTTACTAGGGCCCTACAATTCTATCATACCTGCCAACTGTCCAGCTTATTGCGGGAACATTCTGGGTTTTTTTGGGGGACGTTCCAGTGTCCCTCCCGGGGCCAGCAGTGTCCTGCGGTGGGGGGGCAGTTGGAAGTCCCCCCCCCCCCCCCCCCTGTCATCCATGAATAGACGATGTACGCATGCACACAGTATTTATTCCTGCAGCCGGAGGGGCTGGGGGCACACAAAGCTGCTGGGCATGCCCCCACAGCGGTGAAAACGGAGCTCGGCTTCGCGGTAGCGATGCAAGCACAGACCACGCCCCCTTCTAGCTAGGCCACACCCCAACCTTTCAGCCGCGCACGTACTGTCCTGCCTCCCAAACTTAAAATGTTGGGAGGTATGTTCTAGGAGCCTTCGAGCAGGAGTTTGCAGGTGCCTCCGGAGTTTAATGTGAGGGTAGTAGAGATTGATGCCCGGATACTTTGATTGTGTTTTACAAAAAAACAGAGCCGCCGGTAAACAGTGATAAACAGCCAGCCAATCAGCTCCTACCTGCCATGTCACAGGCTGTGTTTGAAAAATGTCAGGCCGGAGCTGATTGGCTGGTTGTTTGTCACTCTCCATTTTATCACATTTGAAGCATAGTGCATCTGGCCCTCAGTCTTTTAACTTAAGTAGGGGCCCAGTGCATTGCTTTGCCTAGGGCCCACATACCATCTATATATATGTTTAGTGTCCATGAGTCTCTGAAACTGCCATCTGCTGGCAGAGAGTGAAGCTACATCTCTTTCTCACACATGCACAAACACAGAAGGCTGCAGACTAGCTTTCGAAGCTTTTGCTTCGAGTGGGCTTACTAGTCAACTTAATTATAAAATACTTGAAAAAAGATGCTAAGGCGGTGGAACACATCCGGAACTCACTGCGCCGGATTTACTTACGGCTATTTTCTGAAAGTGAAACATGCAAAATGTCCTAGCCAAATTCAAAATAAGGTGAATATAACGTACTGTAGAGAAGACTGTGGGGGTTATTCTGGTTCACTCCTTCTGGCAAATTCCTTCTCAAATGGACAAAACCATGTACACTGCAGGTGGGGCAGATATAACATGTGCAGAGAGAGTTAGATTTGGGTGGGGTTTTACTTCAAAGTGAGATCTATATTGCAGTGTAAAAATAAAGCAGCCAGTATTTACTCTGCACAGAAAAAAAAATCACCCAAATCTAATCTCTCTCTGCATATTTTACATCTACCCCACCTGCAGTGCACATGGTTTTGTCCATCTAAGAAGGAATTTGCCAGAAGGTGTGAACCAGAATAATCCCCTGTAACCTGCATCGGGATCGTCTTCTACATTTTACAGCAACAGAAAATCTATTTGGCATATAAGCGAATGATGAAGAGGGGAAGTAATAGAAATAAGATCACATGAAGCGGCAGCATACCTGTCAGTGTGTTTTTTACCTCATATATTTGTCATTAGTAAATGGGTTATGCTTCTACGAGCGGACCTCTCCGTCTGCAGTGAAATTTATCACTGTATATGACATTTTCTCTCCCTCGAGGCAATTACCATGGCAACCAAATCCTCTGCTTGCTACCCATAACTATTTTAGAAAGATAAGTGGTATGTTACTTTGTATTTGTGCTTATTTCTCGTTCTTACATCCTGTACCCATTCAGAAATAATAAGTGCAATACAAAAGCCTAAGAGCATAAATATAATGTGAGTTTGTACACACAAACAGTGGTAAGAAATAGTGATTCAGCGTATAAAGTATCCTACAAAACATATAGTTATATGCGTACCGCCAGGACAGTACATTTCTGCATTTATTATACTCCTTTTACACCAGAGCCGTGACCCGGGTTATTGCTGCTCCAGTCAGGGCCGGGGCTTGGTGTAAAAGGGGTAAAAAAAAAAATAACCCGGGTCCTGTTACCCGGTGTCCGACCTGGCAAATGTTCAGGGTCGGACACGGGGCTTCCCCGGAGTCAGGGGCCATGTAAATGGGTAACCCGGGTCATCCGACCCAGGGACCCATTTCCTCCAATCAGGTAGCCCCAACCTCCGGACCGCAGCACCCTGAGGTCAGTCCCGAGTTTGGGCAGGGGCTGCACACAGCCTCCGCTGCTATCTGCGATACTATGTGAATGCCTGTGTGCGGCATCCATTCACCTCATGGACTGAGGCTGGGGGCAGCCCAGCAGCTTACCTGGGTGCTGGGATTGCCCCCAGCGTGTCGGTCAGCGTTGCAGGGGTGTCGGTCGGCGTGTTTCCCGGCGCTTGGAGATGATGTCATCTCCAAGCACTGGCTCAGGGCCCAATTTCACCGGCGACATAATGCTGGGGGACGACGGTGTAAAAGTGAACAACTGCCGGGTTGCATCCGGGTCCAAAAACCTGGGTGCGACCGGCAGTTTTGGTGTAAAACTGGTATCAGTAATTGCTCTTCTCTTCGGCCCCGCCTCTCTACCCCAGAGTACATAGGAAATTAATATACAGTAGGGTCCATTTCAGATCCTTCCGCTGGCCTGCAAATCTTTGGATCCCAGCGATCAGTTAGCCGCCTCCCTGCCTGAGTGGAACCCCGCCCCCGTGCACGGCTTGCGAATGTGATCGCAATCACTCACCATAAAATGGATCCCCCCTTATTTGCAGTTGCTGAAAAGCCCAGGGAAGTCATGCATTTATATTCTACCTGCTTGTAGATTTCAGTGTATTTCTCGCCTGCAGCCTGGAACAGCTGATAGCATGTGACTGATCAAAACAGAGCAGCTGCGAGGGACTTTCTGGGCCATAAACTGGCGAGAGACTAGTGAGTAGATCTCAGTTAGTTAGTAGCTGGGCCATGAACATTTACTGTGTTGTGGTTACTGGTCTGCAGTCATCCTGATGAAATAAAACATAGTGGAGAAGTCTAGAGTCAGTGTGTGTGCTTCCGCTACACAGCTCCTTTATCACACAAACTAAATAGAAACTATTAATAGCAAAATGAATTTAATGATGGAAGCACTGAAATGACAATATGGATATTAAAGATGCCATTGATTAAATCAAATTGTGAAAATATGACTATACGAGGATATGAAAAATATGCTCTGCTCCCTTAGAATTGGTTATTAATATCAGAGGATATTACGGTATGGGTCGACCACTGAAGGTCGACATTTTTAGGTTGGAGGTCGACACAAGCATTAGGTCGACAATGACTAGGTCGACAGTCAAAGAGGTCAACCTAGCTCTTTTCACTTTTTTGGTCCCGAATGTAGACATGGTTGACATGGGCACTGTATCAGTGGTGATCCCCTCGCATGGCTCACTGCACTCATCAAGCTTCGGGCACGGTACCACGCTACGCCCAGCACACTATTCTGTTCTCCCTCCATGCCCTAGTGGATGGTAGGGCATGAAATACCGCCTGTTGGCACATGTTGGCTCAAAAAAAAAGTGAACAACCCACATTGACCTTTTGACTGTCCACCTAGCCATTGTTGACCTTCGACCTTAGGCATGTCGACCTATTTCAGAGAAATGATAGACAGAATCTGATTGGTTGCTATGGGCAACATCACCTCTTTTCATTGTTAGACCACTCAGGGGTTACCAACAATCCCACAGTGGCCTGTGCCAGGCACAATTACAGTAAAAGTGGACAAATTAGGGCAGTGAGCCTCTAATATAGATAACTCAATTCGGTAAAGTCTTGCATATTATTAATCCACGCTAATTTGCGGATTTTAATGAGTGAACAGAAAGGAGAGTTACTGCGGTTATTAGAGGAGGATAAAAATATCCCAAGCTCTTATGCTGGGGGACATGATACAGAGTGTATTGAGGTAATCAGAAGAGGTGGCACAGAATACAGCCTGGGGGGAGGGCTGCATCTGGTTTATGAGCTCCCAGCTGGACAGCCTGGAAATAACTAACGATGCAACCTAATTCACCTCATACCCAATCATTGCAGCCTAATGCGATAAAGAAAAAATCTGCTTTTTAAAAGTGATAATAATGACAATTCAGTGCCATGGAATATTGCATTAGAAAAAAAAAATAATTTTAATTAGATACAGGGCCACTAAGCTACAAAAGTGATAAAATGGAGAGTGATTAACAGCCAGCCAATCAGCTCCGGCCTGACATTTTTCAAACACAGTCTGTGATGGCAGGTAGGAGCTGATTGGCTGGCTGTTTATCACTCCATGATTTTATCACTTTTGAAGCTTAGTGCATCTGGCCCTTAGTGTTTTCCTTATTTCCCATGCCTCCCTCTGCTAACTAGCCATGTTAGTTTGCCAGTTGGATTAGTATCTAGCACAGCACGATCGCATGCTAACTGGACAGTCACTACATAGTAAATCACTACAAACAGTGACACCTTCAGGCTGTACACATGTATTATTGGTTGTGTTGAAAAGGGAAGTGTGCAGACAATCCAGGGTGAACTAGTCAATTTTAACTTATAGAAAACAAGTTATGTTGTACTGTTGGGTGTTAATCCAATTAGCCACATGGTTTACCAATGGGGAAGAGACACACAAAGGGGGCTTAGCCGCGCCATCTTGGGTGCATGTTTACTCCTCCCTTGTCATAGTTACTCTCTGCATGGTAATTGAATCTCTAATACAGGGGTAGGCAAGTAATTTTTGATGGAGTCCGGAAGTTTAAAATTATTTTGTTCGAGGTCCACAAAATCACACAATGAGATATTTTGAATGTAATTAGTTTTTATTTTAATGCAGAAACGTATACTAATTATTACTTACTTTGTAATGTACAACTGCTTAGTAGTAACATACTGCATTTCTTAAAAGGAATTTTAACTATGATCGCAACCAGCGACCAGACAAAAAAAACACATCTATTTTCAAACATTTGCTCATCAGTGGTGAGGTAGGGGTGGGGGGGCTGAGGGCTGGAAAACCTTCCTGCTCCCCCTGTATATTAAAGATAATAGGACACCACAGGCTGCTCCCCCTGCATACCAAAGATAATAGGACACCACAGGCTGCTCCCCCTGCATACCAAAGATAATAGGACACCACAGGCTGCTCCCCCTGTATACCAAAGCTAATAGGACACCACAGGCTGCTCCCCCTGTATAATAGTAATAGGACACCTCAGACTGCCCCCTCTGTATTATAATTACAGGACACACAGAGACTGCTCCCCCTGTATAATAATTACAGGACACCACAGACTGCTCCCCCTGTATAAGAATTACCGGACACACACAGACTGCTCCCCCTGTATAATAATTACAGGACACCACAGACTGCTCCCCCTGTATAATAATTACCGGACACACACAGACTGCTCCCTCTGTATAATAATTACAGGACACCACAGACTGCTCCCCCTGTATAATAATTACAGGACACCACAGACTGCTCCCCCTGTATAATAATTACAGGACACACACAGACTGCTCCCCCTGTATAATAATTACAGGACACCACAGACTGCTCCCCCTGTATAATAATTACAGGACACACACAGACTGCTCCCCCTGTATAATAATTACAGGACACCACAGACTGCTCCCCCTATATAATAATTACAGGACACCACAGACTGCTCCCCCTGTATGATAATTACAGGACACACACAGACTGCTCCCCCTGTATGATAATCACAGGACACACACAGACTGCTCCCCCTGTATGATAATTACAGGACACCACAGACTGCTCCCCCTGTATAATAATTACAGGACACACACAGACTGCTCCCCCTGTATACCAAAGCTAATAGGACACCACAGGCTGCTCCCCCTGTATAATAGTAATAGGACACCTCAGACTGCTCCCCCTGTATAATAATTACAGGACACACGCAGACTGCTCCCCCTGTATAATAATTACAGGACACACACAGACTGCTCCCCCTGTATAATAATTACAGGACACCACAGACTGCTCCCCCTGTATGATAATTACAGGACACCACAGACTGCTCCCCGTGTTGCCAAAGTAGCAGCCACACCACTAGTTTGAATACTGGCAATATACATTAAAAAAACCATCTGCTCACCTTTATGAACTCAGTACATGGGGAGCGTGCAGGCCACAACCCGCAAATGCACTTAAAAGTGCCTTCTGGCTCCGTTGCCTGCACCACCCTCTCTCCCTCCCTCAGACCAGGTCCAGTCTGGGGACACGGGGAAACGGTGGCAGCCCCTGCTCAGTAGCGACGCGAGGCGGGCTTGCAATGCGCGCCTTCTGCCCCTGAACACGTCGGCCGCGGCATCGACGTCAGCCGCGGCTCACGTGGGGTGTGTGGGGGAGCCGCGTACTCGCCCGTCCGGAAGGAGACATCATGTCTCACTTCCCCTGTCATTATAACAAAGAGCGCGGTCCGGAGATCTGGCGGCTGCGGTCCGGAGATGGACCGCGGTCCGCCAGTTGCCGGTCCCTGCTCTAATACATGTTATGACTTGTAAACGCACTACACTTGCATGTGAGTATCAACTATCCAATTCTTGAGGCACAAGGAGCAATTCATGTTTGAGAAGCAAAGATTAACAGGTACAAGCAGGGCCATTTCTATATATATCGCAGTCTGGCGATCTGCATGAAATCCTGTTGAAAATGTTGCTCCCAAAATGGCCACAACCTAAGAGGAGACAGTTGTGAAGCCTCCTAGAGGCGGCAGCCTTTTTGGAAGGGACATTTACTAGAGGTGATGTATGTGAAAGAAGCATACCTCCCAACAGTCCCGAAAACCAGAAAAAACAGCGGCGGCGAGGGGGGCTGTTGGGAGTCCCCCCTGTCAGCTGGTGAGCAGCGGGTAATAAACACACAGTGTCTATTCCCGCAGCCAGGGGGCTGGGGGCATGGCTAGAGGCTCACAGAGCCTCTGGGTCATGCCCCCATAGCGTCAAAACGGGGCGTGGCCTTGCGGGTGAGCCGCGAGTATATGCCACGCCCCCAAAATTAGGTCACACCCCCAAGGGGGCCACATGCCATCCTTCTTAGTAACCAGTCCGCCATTGCCTCTCTTCTTTTATGCTCTTCGCCTGGTAGATGGCAGCCTTTAATCTCTTTTGCATGGACCATCCAGGACTTCCACAGCATCTTGTATCTTCACAAGCTCTTCAGCTCTGGCTAATATTAGCTGAGACAAGGGTATAGGGCAATGACACAATATGCTGCTTTAGGCATTACTGTGTGGGGCATAATATGGTTCATGGGACATTACCATATGGGGCATAATATGGTACAAGGGGCATTACCATATGGTACATAATATGGTGCAAATAGTATTACCATATGGGGCATAATATGGTGCAAGGGGCATTACCATATGGGGCATAATATGGTGTGTCAAAGTCGAGTTGCATGTACACCGCAATAGAATAGTATGGCCGCCATCTTGGTTCGCAGAGTTACGCAAATAAAGTATGAGAACCAGATTTTGTAATAAGGCGAACCCCGTGCGCAGCCAAACTAATACACATAAATTCATATCCCACACTCACAAGTAATAAAATATAGATAATCTGGTTTTAATCCGCAGTACATAGTTTAACTGGTAATAAACGATCGTTCCTGTACATATTTCGCATCTACAGTATATGTTCCGTCTCTCTTGCGCAGCACTCCGGTCCTTGTTAAAAATTTGCAAGTCCTAACGGCCCACAGTTATGGATAAATTCCATAATTAATGGTTACTTTGCCATGAGGACAGAGAAACCTAGGAGATCAGGAGCAGTTGGTTTTAGTGTTGATTTACGACCCCTATGACGATGCCTGAAGACAAAGGACACTGAAGTGCACTCCCCTGCACCAATCCACAAGAAGCGACACCTGATCTCCTGACCAATGGAGACCCTCACTGCCCCCTTAACCAAGCCGGGGATCACTCACTGTATTTTTCCTGGGCTATGTTCTGGGCAGAACATAGTGAGCTCAGACCGGGTTTGCGCCAGCGCTATTTGATGAGACGGTAACATTTGCATTCCTGTATGTGTATTCTGTAGTGCGGCTGATTGCTTTTATATCTGTTGTTTTTCCCACAGTAGTTTAAAACATACTTTGTATTGTGTAACAAACTGTATACTGTGTTATATTGTTTCTCTCTCTTTCTGTAACCCCCTGTAGTCCGTTAGGGACTGAAATACATGATTTGGAGACTTTATCCCCTTATTCCGTAATTTATACTTGAGTCTTGGCTTTTTTCGCATTTAGCGACAAAGGATTTTAAGGAAATTCTCCTTAAAATTGTATTCACATTTGGGTACTAAGTACAGCGAAAGGTATCGGTATAGCATGTTTTATACACTGACAAGGTTCTCTACGCTTTGTTCGCACGTAGCTAGGAATAAAAGGTTAGTAGTTTACAAACACAGTACGTAAACTGCGCACTTCACTTATCGTCCATCTGGTTATATTTATATCGGTATTGATAGGTGCATGGGGTATTACTGTGTTGGGCATAATAGGATACATAGGGCATTACTGTGTGGGGTATAATATGGTGCAGGGGGCATTACTGTGTGGGTGTATGGTCATCTTTTACTGTTAGGTCATACCCATTGCAGCCAGGCCACACCTTCTGTTTGTGCACGTCTATGAGCACCTCATATTTTTTACTATTTGCTCTGTGAACCAAACTGAGTACAAGAAGTGCACTACTATCATTGGGATTGTGCCTGCCAACAAACCATGGGGAAGATTTAGCAAATCTTGGAGGTTGATAAAGTGGAGAGAGCTAAAATGCCAGCCAATCATCCCCTAAATGGGGACTAATTAAGAACCGGAACCGGACAAGACCCCGGAACTCTGGTCCGGACATCAAACTCTGCATTCCTGAGCTTGTAGTGTCCGGGCCAGGGATTGTTTTGTCTGGGGGATGCCTGTGATAGCTTTCACCAGGGACATGGGGAAGGGGAGATTACAGCCTCTCTGTGTGGTCTGGACCGTTCCTGGTCCCTCTTCCTCTCCCTGGTGACAGCTGTCGCAGGCAGCTCCTAGGGTTCTGTCCGGTTCCGGTTTTTACCCATACCCTCCTAAATGTAATATAACCAATTTGGATAATTCGGAACTATTGCCATGCGTGCATGACCAGACGGAATTGAGTGCAGCCGAGTCTCTGACACGGTATAAGCCGTCCCTGGATACTAAGCTCAGAGATGCTGAGAAAAATGTTAAGTCTGCACAAAGTGAAATGAAAGAATCACAAATCCAAGTTATCACGTTAATGCCGGCTAATCAAGGTGTGGATTAAGTGGTGTTAGAACTGCTTGATTCTAACAGCGGCACAAAGCGGAAAGCTGAAGAGCCGGCAGCACAATAGGCCGATCAGCCGTGGGTAGGTTTCCCTGTAACAAATACAGTGGTGATAACTGACAAATGTTCAGCGCGTTCGTCTTCCATTAGAACCAAGAAAAACACTGAGAAGTCTCTTGTATAAAAGGCCATGTTGTATTCTGGCCCTCTGTATCCTCGCAGAACTCTGCACACCCCCCCTTCCCCTCACACACACGGGGCCCATTTACAAAGCACAAGTGGGCACACTGCCCACCACTATGCAGGGGTATGGGTCATTGGGTCGACCAAACTAAAGTCGACCTGCATTGGGTCAACCACTGAATGTCGACACCGCTTTGGTCAACACATAAAAAGGTCGATATGGCTAAGGTCGACATGGTCAAAATGTCGACATAAGCATTACGTCGACAATGGGAAGTTTGACATGGGTTTTTCACTTTTTTGGCCCCGAATGTTGACATAGTCGACATGGATACCATATCGGAGCACCGTGTCCCCTGGCATGGCTCGCTGTGCTCGACTTGCTTTGGGCACGGAGCCTCCCTATGCTCGGCCCTAGTAGATGGCAGGGCATGAAATACCGTCTGTCGGCACATGTCGGCTCCCCCCCAAAAAAGTGAAAAATTCATGTCGATCTTTTCACTGTCGACCTTCTAAACTTTGACGGTGTCCATGTCGACCATATCAACATTCGGGACAAAAAATAAGTGAAAAACTCATGTCGACCTTTTGACTGTCAACTTAGCCATTGTCGACCTAATGCTTGTGTTGACCTTCCAACCCCGTCGACCTTCAGTGGTCGACCCAATGCATGTCGACTTTAATGGTGTTGAAATAACAACCGTATTCCCTATACAGTGCCAGTTTATAGGGTGCTGGGAGTGAAGCCACAATGACACAGGGTTGCCGACTTTATAAGTCTCCTCTCCGGGAGAAGCCCGGAGAGGAGACTTCCAGCTGCAGTTGGGGGGCGGGGCTTGAGCATGATGTCATTAAGCCCCGCCCCCAGAATGTAAAATACCCCAATTCACGGATCTCCGTGGAGGGGCTAAAATTACGCGATTGTAGACATTTTAGCTCCGCCCCTTCTCTGAGACTCACGGATTGCTGCATTTAAAATCAGAGGTCAGGGGGAAGGCGCTGCAATCGGGGGGTGGTGTGGGGGTCCCCCAGAATCCAGGAGGGT
Source organism: Crinia signifera (assembly GCF_055691185.1). NCBI lineage: Eukaryota > Metazoa > Chordata > Amphibia > Anura > Myobatrachidae > Crinia > Crinia signifera. The sequence continues at coordinate 34,772,358 of NC_139220.1, forward strand.
TGCCCACCTTTCCGGGGAGCCGGGAGGAGGACCCGATTTTCGGGATCCTCCCGGCCAATCTGGGAGGGTAGGCAACCCTGCAATGACACAATTGATCCACCATGCCCCTCACTGACCCATATGTTCCCCAGACTGCCCCCTTCTCTGTCACCATGTACAAGATATACAAGTTTCATTGTGCAAATCCTCTCGTTTACTCGTCAGTAATGAACATTTTTTTTCAATGTTGACAGCAAACACAAATGTAATGTGTTTACGACCATGGAAAGCAATGTCTCAATAAAAAAGTTTATTAAAAAATGTTGACAGCAGAGGACGGACTAATAATAAGTGATGGTCCTGTTTTTACCCGAATTCAAACTCGTTGTTGAGGTTCACAGGCAGGGGGTACCCTGAGGGAGTAGCCTGGGAAAGCAATGTAGCTGTAACCACGCCCCCACATGGTGGTAGGCTACACCTGCTGGGCCCAATATACAGACGTATGCAAACCCAATGGTAAAGGTACACCTCCTAACCTGCAGCGTCATTGACAGGGTGCGGCTGTTAGGGGGCTTGGACAGAGCAGCTATAGGCAGTGTTATCTATAGCGAGGGACGTAGGCCCCCGTTTTTTTGAAGCGCAGTGAGTCCAGGGACTACGTCTTCCCATACAGTTTCATTGGCCCTGGCAGCAGCATGAAAACTATGATGAAGGGCCTACAGTAGTTAATGAAGTGTCAGCTTGAAATCAATAGGAGCATTGTACCGGTGTGCTATTAGTTACACCGGCGGGTTATTAGTTATATCTCCAATGGATATCGATTTGTGAATTGACTCTTCCTCTCTCCATATCATCAACACCAGGTAAACCTATTCAGATCTGTATTGCAAACCTCCCAACCAGATGCGGATTTTGGGGGGTGATTCTGATCTAATCGCATTCGCACAAGGGGACGGTGTTTCACGACTGTGCATTGGCGTAAACATTTCTGTGCATGTGCAGCTGCATTGTGCGAGCGGCCATGGCGAATTGATTATTGGCCGGCCGCTCACACACAGTAGTGCGGGTGAGGGGTGTGGGGCGGTGGGCCGTGGTCGCACCCATGGGAAAGCCCAGGGTTTCATGGGCGTTCGGATGGAAACCATGGGTGTTCCCATGTAATTTCACCCATGACGCGGGTGCGGGGGGTGGGCAGCTGGCGTCAGCGTATGTCAGCTCCCCGCCTGCTTCCAGTACAGGGACCCGTAGATCTGAGACACCAGAGAGGTGTCTTAGATCTGCGAGTGCTGCAGAAATCATTCGATGGTCGGCGCAAGGCTGCGAATCGATGCTAAACATTCATTTGCATGTGTGCAGAGAAATCGGTGTGTGTGTGGGGGGGACATCATGCGGGCGGCATTTAGAGGACCCACAAAGCTGTGAATTTCACAGATTTGCAGGGCAACCAGAATCACCCCCTAGACCTCAAGCAGCCCCAAGGCAAGTTTGGGGCCCTCCAGCAATCCATAACACTATTTTGTTCTGCTCATTGCAGGCAGTATCGATAGTGTAACTTGGCCCCTGCACATGCTACCGATAAACGCTCTGCTGCGTAAATTTTGGCATTGCGTACAAATCTAATTCAGGCTCTAGGTTTTTTGGAAGTAGTATATATTGTATATATTAATAGTATATATTTTGTATCCTATCAGAGAACATCAAAGAGGCTTTGTGAGTGTGGCAGGTGCATGTGATGTCATGACATCACATGCGCCTGTGGAAACATTTTGGATGGCCAGGATATCTTCATAGGGCCCCTTGGGACCTGCTGGACTGGGTGCCTAGGCTACATTGTGGAACATTTGCTTTTGCTCCCAACTGTCCCGATTATTCGTACTTTCCCGCTGTCCTACCTGCGGGCAGCAGTGTCTGGTGGTGGAGGAGCAGTTGGGAGACCACCCTGTCACTCGCTGTTCAGCGGCGAATAGATGCTGTGCACATGTGTGAGCGACAACATTAATGTAATTGTGTTTCTCTACAAATGGGGAGCGGTACGAGGTGCTAGTCCTAGCCCATGGGCAGTCAGTTCAAGCTACTGTCAGCACATCACACTGGGTGGATGTGACATGTGGTGACATTGATCGGAGATTGAACTAACAATTCAGCAGGCCCAAAACAAATGCCGGCTGCAACGCTGTGATGGGAAGAAACGCCTCAGTAAGTATAGCCGTTTGGCAAGTTATAATCCAGTGACTGAATAAGGAAGGGAGGGGAAACTGACACAAACATATTTGACTGGCTGAAATCTCCATTTCACAATTAGATATGTTAGAAACAAATATGTTTTAATATCACATAGGGATAAGAATTTAAGTTGTGCGCATTGGCGGTTCTTACCTATGGGCTGCAGGGCTGCAGCCCCCCCAGGTAAAATATGCCACTGTGTGAAGCCAGATGCAGTCTGTGAGACTGTGACTGGCAGTGACTTCCTGTTGGGAGTCCAACCTGCCAGTCACCCAAGGCAGTCCCATTGGGAGGTGATCCATTCCTCCGGCATGCCTCTATGGGCCACTAGCAGCGGCAGCCCATAAAAACTGGTCCTGCTCTTGCGCAGTACCGAGGATGATACTGCGCATGTGCCGGACCCGGGACTGTCAATATGCTACTATGGATTACTGCCGAAGCAGCCCATAGAGGCTGGGGGCCAGCGCATGAGTAGTACTGAAGAAGCTACTATGCATTCGCATGGGTCGGGAATGGCAGCAAGGACCAGCAGGCGGATGCAGGGACCAGTGGACCGCGGCTTGCGGGGACCAAAAGTGTCAGAGGGGGCGTGTCATTCCCTTTAAATGTAACATTTTAAACCTTCAATCATCTGAGGGGCTGCCCCTGTGTATGCACCATGTAAGTAACACATTGTTAAATGAACAATAATAGCATACATAAAAACTTGGAGAGAAGAAATATTAAAGACACAGGAAATGTAAACATGTTTGGTACTCTTTACCTAGCACGGCGCCCACGATCTTGATCGTGGGCATCGTGAGGTAAAAAATCGTGTCGGTCGCGTCGTATGCGGGCTAAACATGCCCGCACGCGACGCGATGCTCACGATTTACCATTGAAACCCATGTTAAACATGGACATCGTGTCGGTCGCGTCGCGGCCGGCTATAAATGTGCACACGATGGCCCCGACGCGATGCCCACGATTTGCCATAGGAATTAATGTTAAAAGACCCGATGGACACGATTTTAATGTTAAATGGCTCAATGGACCCGATTTTAGCATAGGAAACAATGTTAAATGGGCCTTAGAGCCCAAATAATTACCCTGAACTCTGAAATGGCCCCCCCAATTTTGTACGCCACCCCACGATCAACGTGAACCCGAAGCGTGGCGAGCGCAGCGAGCCCGCGAGGGGCGGCGGTACGCGTCCTCCGACCTTTTCATACCCCCACTATCCACGTCGGCGTGGAGTTGAGAATAGAATAGTGTGGCGAGCGCAGCGAGCCACCGAGCCTGAAGCGTGGCGAGCGCAGCGAGCCCCGCGCGGGGACGCGGATACCTTCACAGGTAAACGCGTCCCCTCGCGGGCTTCACAGGTGTCCGCGTCGCCACGGACACCTGTGAAGCCCGCGAGGGGACGCGTCTAGCTGTGAAGGTATCCGCGGGGCTCGCTGCGCTCGCCACGCTTCGGGCTCGGTGGCTCGCTACGCTCGCCACACTATTCTATTCTCCACTTCACGCCGACGTGGATAGTGGGGGTATGAAAAGGTCGGAGGACATGTACCGCCACCCCTCGCGGGCTCGCTGCGCTCGCCACGCTTCGGGTTCACGTTGATCGTGGGGTGGCGTAAAAAATTGGGGGGGCCATTTCTGAGTTCAGGGTAAGTATTTGGGCTCTAAGGCTCATTTAACATTGTTTCCTATGCTAAAATCGGGTCCATTGAGCCATTTAACATTAAAATCGTGTCCATCCGGTCTTTTAACATTAATTCCTATGGCAAATCGTGGGCATCGCGTCGGGGCCATCGTGTGCACATTTATAGCCGGCCGCGACGCGACCGACACGATGTCCATGTTTAACATGGGTTTCAATGGGAAATCGTGAGCATCGCGTCGGTCGCGTCGCGGGCACACATAAATGTACCCGCGATGCCCGTGATGGGCGCCGTGTTAGGTAAAGAGTACCACATGTTTAACCCTTTGAGTGCCATTGTCAAAAGAGGTGTGAAAATTCCCAAGCAAAGCTTTTTATTAAACCCTTTGAGTGGCAACGTTGCTGTGAGACATCAAAATATCGTTTACAAATGCCAGCGCTGCTCACAGCTTTTTTTTTGGGTGCAATATTTAACTAAACTAAAATGAATTGACTTGGCTGCATTTATAATTATTTCTACTAAAAGAACAGTTGCTGTGAGCGGCGCTGGCATTTTTAACCGATATTTTGAGGATCGCTCACCGCAACGTTGCCACTCAAAGGGTTAAATAAACTAACGTTTGGTGGCCAAGTAATCATAGGGAAATCTCAATTAGTGAACAGTGAAGTAGGTAACACCTACCGACACAAGCTCCGACAGCAAGTCAACCGGACTGCGCTTCCATCTCCCGCAGTGGAGAGTTGGCACAATACTATATTGATAAGGTCTGAATCAGGCCCAGGGCTGCAGAGAGGTATGCTGGGCCCTGTTAAAATGTGGGGGTGTGGTCTAATCGTGGGAGGCGTGGCCACCTCCCACGATTAGGTCATGCCCCCAAAATGTTTAGCAGGGGGTGAAAAAAATGCTCTTAAGTCGAGGGGGGGGGGGGGTGTTATTGCCACCCCCTCAGCAGCAGCAGCACACACCTACTGCATGTGCGGGTAATTAGTACACCCCCCCCCCCCCCCCCTCTCGGCCTATATTTCTAAAGGGGCAGCAATTGATTTACTTCACCGTAATGTTTTAAAGCTATAAATTAGTGCTTGATTCAAGCGAAGATTTCTAATCAATAATTGCTATAAAATTGTCTTCCCATTAGAACCTTCTCATTAGAACTTTTAAGTACCGTATATACTCGAGTATAAGTCGACCCGAATATAAGCCGAGGCACATAATTTTACATAAAAAAAAACAGTGAAAACGTATCGACTCAAGTGGGACCCTCACTCGAGTATAAGCCGAGGGGGGGCTTTTTCAGCATAAAAAATGTTCTGAAAAAGTAGGCTTATACTCGAGTATATATGGTATATATGATTTAAATTTTTAATATGTGCACATATGTTTATAATGATATTGCGATCTCGCATATCAGTATGTTATTCATTCACATTAAGACCACTCAGAAACGTAATAAATGTTTTATGCTTGATAAAACGTTGTATGTCAATGTATTATATTATTATATCTCTTTTATTATATTATTTAAATACCTAGTAGCAGGGTTGCCTACTTTCTGTCTACCTTCTCCGGGAGAGGGCAGACAGTTCAGTGTAGCGGGGGGGATGTGGGGCCGCTGACAGGCCGAAAAAGGGGCAGGCCCACCAATGGAGCAATGCTGTTATTTCAGGCATTACACTGTGGTGGGCGGGGCTAAATGACGAGATTCACATAATTTGACCCCCTCTCCGGGGCCTGGAAAGGGACCCGATTTGCCTAGTAGTAATTTCAAGATCAGCTCCTGAATTTATTGGTTTAAGAATCTCACCAATTACCAACAACGAAGGGTATCCACTTAACCTCCTAACAAGACTAACAAGATCAGGAAGGAAGAGCGGTAGACAGGAAACAAAGAGGCTTTGGGGTAAATTTACTAAAATGGGAGTTCCATTAAAGATGGGATATTTTCTATAGCAACCGGATTCTATTTATTTAGCGCCTTCGAGAAGATAATGAATACAATCTGATTGGTTGCTATGGGCAACAAGCACCCCATCTTCAATAGAACTCACCTCTTAGTAAATTGACCCATGGTGCCTCACAAGACAGCCCCCCAAACTCTACTTTGGAAATGGCTCTGTTTCTCTTCTAGCTAGGGGGCCATTATTCTCTGCAATAGTTCTGTGATGGGAAGTACTGTAGTCTGTCATTTTGATTGAGTCGTTCTAAATGATTTCTTGCTCTATTGCAGGCATGTCCAAACTGTGGGCCCTCGAGCTTGTATGAAACTACACATCCCAGCATGCCTTGCCATAGTTTTAGCATTCCTTAGTAGAAAAACTGTGGCAAGGCATGATGGGGCTTGTAGTTTCACCACAGCTGGAGGGCCATAGTTTGGACATGCCTGCTCTAGTGGATTTTACAATGTCTACAAGATCCCAGAAAGTGGTGCATTACATGTGTCATTTGTTGATTCAGCTCCTGCGCATCACCATGCCATTGGATCGCTCAGAGACGGAACGCGAGGGTTAAAAATTGGCGTGGGAATAGTGACAAGCCCATGCATTGATATGCCGGTTGCCCTCGCATCAGGCAGACACCCACACAGACCACACAGGGCTTAGCTGTTCTCTCGGCTTGCAGCTGCCACCAATAGTACCAGGATGGACCCTTCGGGATAACTTAAACAGAAAGCTATCTGAGAAGCACTTACCTGCTCTCCTTCTCTGGCACAGGCGTTTTACTTTTTTATTGCACAAACATTCCCTTTTATTGAAAATTTTAATAAAATTATACATTTGTTTGACTTATCACGGTGTTACCACTACTTATATAATATGTTCTTGTTTGGTGCATTTTATTGTGAGGTAACTAATTTACTGGCCTGTAATGGGCCCCAGATATTTATTGCACCGTGGAATTCAAATCTGATGATGTGATATAGTTATATTAATCGGAACGTGGACACCGTCAACATTATCCTGGCGGTGAACATTTCCAATGATGGTTGTCTGATAACAGGAAGGATACTACATTAAGGACAAAAATAACAAAAAAATGTGCCAACCATTCGTGTGTCAACTATATTTATGTCGACCTTTTGAATTTAATGACTTTTTTTTATCTATTGACCTTAACTACTGTCAACCTTTCATCTTTCTATGCAGAGGTGCTTTCAGTGGTGTAGCTAGGTGCCATGGTGCCCGGAGCAAGGGCATGTTTCGTGCTCTCCCGTTTTGTAGTAGGCGGGGCTCTTGCGCTGCAAAAAGGGGAGTGGCCTAACATTATACCACACACCGTAATGCCCATTGCATATTTTAGTGAACTTTCTAATACCCATTACACATAAAGCCACATGCTGTAATGCCAAGGCCACACATGATGCCCATTACATGCTACAGTATATAACAAACCATAATGCCCATTACACATACAGTAAAGCCACATGCCGTAATGCCAAATACACATAAGGCCACACATGATGCCCATTACATACTATATAACAAACCGTAATGCCCATTACACATTTGACACATAAGTGCCACTGACCTACATGCTCATTGCTGGGAACTTCATGCTCTATGCCAGGGGCTTCATGCTCGATGCCAAAGGGCTTCATGCTAGTTGCCAAGGGGGATGGAAATTGCTCGTTGCCAAGGGGGACTGAAATTGCTCGTTGCCAAGGGGGACTGAAATTGCTCGTTGCCAAGGGGGACTGAAATTGCTCTTTGCCACAGGGGAACTGAAATTGCTCGTTGCCAAGGGGGACTGACATTGCTCGTTGCCAAGGGGACTGAAATTGCTCATGCCAAGGGGAACTGACATTGCTCGTTGCCAAGGAGGACTAACATTGCTTGTTGCCAAGGGGACTGAAATTGCTCATTGCCAAGGGGGAATTCAGCCTGCTCCCCTGCCAGCTCAGCTCTCCAGCTCCCCACTGGGCCCGGCTGAGCCAGAGCTCAAGTCTCCCACTGGACCGCCAGCCAAAAAGCGCTCGCAGTCCAGCAGCCAATGCTGCTTCTGACTGGTTGCTGGACCACAAGGGCCTATTGGCTAGTAGTCCAGCGGGTGACTTTTATTGAATATAGCGGCGGACTCCGATGCTGGGCGCAGCGGTGAGCGTGCTTGATAGGGGAGAGGGCGTGCTGGGGGAGTGGGGGAGCCGGTGGCAAAGTGCACGGCTCTGGCGCCCGGTGACATTTTGTTGCCCGGAGCTCGTGCTCCGCCCTAGCTCCGTCCCTGGGTGCTTTAAGGGCAAGATGTACTAAGCCTTAAAAAGTGATAAAATGGAGAATGATGAGCCACCAGCGAATCAGCACCTACCTGTAATTTTTCAAACACTGCCTGTGACATGGCAGTTAGGAGCTGATTGGCTCTCCATTTTATCACTTACCAAGCTTAGAACATCTGGCCCTAAGAGACAAAGGGGCATGTGTGCAGGCTTCAATTGGGCCCCCTCCTTTTTGGATTCTACGGCACATGCTCAGGTATTCGGGGACAAGGCACCCTCGCTGCTTTCCCGGGGACACGTCTATTGCGTATGTGCAAATCAGCGCAAAATGACCACGGCTTCCATTTTCCCACTGATTTTTGCACCCACCTCCACTTAATATTGCGCCACATTACTGTGCTCCAGTTCCTATTATGCCACCATGTATTGCCTCCACTTCATATCGTGCTACATTATAGTCCCCCCAGTTAATTTTATGCCACACTGTTGAACCCTCACTTTATATTGTGACACATTAAAGTGCCCCAATTTATATTGTGTATTATAATTCCCTTCAGTTCCTGTTATACCACATTGCAGTGCCCACAGGCCAGTTCATATTATATTATATACTATTATAGTGCCCTCCAGTTCATTATACTACATTACAATGAGCAGGTTCAGGGGCATACAACGATATTCGAGCAGGAGCCAAGGGGCAAAGTTTGTAAGACTCCAAGGTGGGATCGGGTGGCGGGGACCGGCGCTGAGCTCCGTAGTAATGGGAAGCACATGTGTCTCGTGCGCACTCGTCCCCTTCCGGCAGCTAGCGGTGGCTGGCAAATCTACCGCCAGCCCCTGCAAGAATGAAGGACGCTCCATCTGTAGTGTTGTAATTCTGGGCTCTTTCAGATACTTGGCACTACCTCCCCTGGGCTATCCGATGTATTCTAAAGAAAGGGCGTTCTCATAGATCAAGAGTGTAGATGCAGTGAACCCTGTACCTTGTATGTATATACTTATGTCTGTACTGCATGTCTATACTGTATTTTAATGCGATACTATCTATAACCATACCCTCCAACTGTATCATTTTAGCCGGTACAGTACCGATTTTTAACGGGCTGTACCGGCTAAAAAATAAATGTACCGATGTACCGGTTTTCTAAAACGGCGTCCACTCCTCCGACTCCGCAGGCGATGGCTCATGGATGGATTTGACCGGGCCCAGGGGAGGTAATTGTGTAACAGTGTGGCTGCCCCCGTTCCCAGTGGTGCCTTGCGCGGCATCCCGGCAGCCAGTATGCGAGCTTAGCGTGACGTCAGCACGCGACCCAGCTGACCCGCTCCCGCAGTATACTATGTGGCTGTCCGCACAGTAAAGACCTCCAGTCCAAGCTAGCTCATGCTTGACATATCTGACATATCTGGATTCCAGGTCAGTGCACTGACTGACTGAGCCCCATGATCTGACTAGCGTGGCGGGACTTGGACGATGGAGCAGCGCCTGGTGTTGAGGGGAGCGGCCGGCCGTGCAGCCAGTGTCTTCTTGTCGACGTCCCTCAGCTCAAGGGGGTACATTACAGAACACATTTAAAATGAATGTCTGTCCTCAGGTGAGGGCGTGGCCAAGTTGACACACCCCATCTACGCGTGGCCACACCCCCTAAAGCTGTGACCACGCCCCCTGTACAGATTTGTTAGGCTAAAATGTTGGAGGGTATGTATAACATGCAGCTATTATTATACCACACTCACTTGTGACATGAGTGTGCAAAGTGACAAGGGCTCAGAGCTCTGAAGCGGTCAGCTCGGAATGTCTTCCCCACAAGCATTATCTCGTGTTGAGCTGTGACTGGGTCTTTTGAAATTAACCTTTTTTCGAGTATTGAACCCAAACCCCCTTTCAGATATACAGTATTCTCGCAAACGCAAATTTTATGCATGTTTTTGAACAGACATCCCATATACATATTACATACTCTCTATTTCTTCACTGTTACAATTATCAGTGAACTTTTCCCTATTCCTGCTGTAGTAGCGGATCCAGGGGGACGGGAGTGCAGTGAGATTGTCCATTCTAGTTACACTTCTCCCCTGTCCTACTCTGAGTCTTTAAGGTGGCATCAGCCCCCCAGAATCCTCCAGAGCCCAGCACACAGAAGGGGTCTCTGCTCTCTCCATCCCTGATGTGCCACTGTACTGCCATAAAGCATCCGGCGCTAGCGGGCTGCTTTATGAGTTGACATGTTGGTGATCGCTCTGATCTCCCTCACTGGATCCGCCACTGTAACTGGTACTGTTACAAGCAGCCCAGTGTTGACCCATCAGTAGCCTGGAGGAGATAGGTTTGTGTTTGTCTCTATCGCCCATACCTGAGTCTGTGGAACGTGGAGAACGAAAAGCACGTTAGCTAGCAAACAGACTTACATTAATAACTGAATCAGCCCCCGATCCTGTATTGTTTAATCCTGAGCAAAGCCAGATTTGTCCCCTATTTTTTTTTCCCCTTGTTTTACGAAGACCTGCCCGCTTCTACCCAATACATCACTCTTATGGATGAGGATATGAAAAAAGTGGCTTCGTTTTGAAAACAGTGTCTGGAACAAGCATTAACCCTTCATTTGCCACAGCGCGCAGCAAGCTATTTGTGTTCTTCACCAGCATGTACCGGTCTGTAAGACTCGTCCAGTAATTACCCCGGCGAGATGCATTCATCCACTTTGTCGTGTGCTGTGTCGCAGAGCTGCAACTGCCAGAAGGGAACACGAGAGAAAGTCAGACATATGGTGTATCTGCTGCTTACTTTACCATATGGGCCCCATCCAGAGCAGCTTGTCCGGGTTTAACCCTTTCTGTGCACCTTCCTTCAATAAATCCATTCTGTTCAGCCATCAATGGTTCATTATTACCACAGGGGTTTGTGTAAGAAAACCTCGGCTCACATCACAATGCAGCCTGTGTAGGAGGCCGGGATTACGCGTTCTCTGCCCCTTACAGCCATGTAGCGGTTCACAAGCACCTCATTCTCCCTCCTCATACCAGCCGCACTATTATACAAACAAAGTGTGAAGTGTTAATGCCCCAACATAATCCACACAAACCACCACCACCATGATTGTCATATTACAGGGATTGTGCTTTTATTTACTTTCTGTCCTATGCTACATAGGGGTTACCATTGGCAAGTACCCCCGACAAGAAAGCAGATGATGATAAAAGTCACTTTATTCTATATGGGCAAGTTTTCCTTAAGCCTTTGTATGTGAGAGGCCATGGCGCCGATTCATTTCTCACCTGCACAAACAAGTCCGAATTTGGGCCCTGTCCCATGGTGGGCCTACTGCGCATACGCATTCTCAGTAATGTGCAGTACCCGGCTGCCAGCGTCCTTTGGCAAATTTCACCCTTGCCAAGGAGCTCACAGCCTGACTGACAGGTGAGGGGCTTGCCCGGGGTGTCCCACCGGTGTTTTCGGGGGTGAGCCCATAAAAACTATGGGAGTGCTCCTTTGTCTTCTAGGGGCGGACGCATGATCCTTGCAGTCTCCTGGGTCTGGCGGCTGCTGTGAGGGGAAGAGACAGGAGGAGAAATCATTAGTTGGTAAATAAATAATTTCTCCTCTGTGCGGGTGCTTGGTGCGTGCGGCCACGGTAAACAGATTGGGGGGGGGGGGGGGGGGCGGTTCCAATAGCATATGGGAAAGCTCAGCTTTTTTCCCATGAGAACGCTGGGCATTTTTCATGCTAATGGGCCAATGATACGGGGGCGGGGGGCGGGTAGCTTACATCACCGGATGTGCCCGCCCACTTTCCTCAGCGTGCACACGCACATCTAAGGTTGCTCTGATGTGGGTGTTCCCCCCGCAGGCTGCGAATGGGATGTTTATGTATATGTATATTATGGCCTTTATTCTGGTTCACTTGCAAAGGCAAATTCCTTCTCAAATAGACAAAACCATGTGCACTGCAGGGGGGCAGATGTAACATGTGCAGAGGGATTTATATTTGGATGAGTTATTTTGTTTCTGTGCAGGGAAAATACTGGCTGCTTTATTTTTACACTGCAATATACTGTAAATCTCACTTTGAAGTAAAACCCAACCCAAATCTAATTATCTCTGCACAAGTTACATCTGCCCCACCTGCAGTGCACATGGTTTTGTCCATTTGAGAAGAAATTTGCTTTTGCGAGTGAACCAGAATAACCCCCTTTATCTCAATCTACTTCATCTCTCTCCAAAGTTTGATACAGCAGTTGGATTTGTTTTCATATGGAAATGGTCGAGATATGCAGTCATGTGATCTAAGCTGTCCAATCTTGTTAGTGGGATTTCTATTATCAGAACACATTCATTTAATTATTAAATAAAAAAATGTAGATGCTGACTGCTCCCGGAGGTGGGGCTTATTGCAGTGCTGGCTCTTCCTCTGTGACAGAAGCCTGGTGCTGCATGAGAATATCACACTGCAGTCAGCTCCTGTCACTGCAGCAGAGCCCGCACTTTGGTGTCACTCCCTCCAAGGGTGTCGCTAGGGTGTGGCCCGCAACCATCTTATGACGCCACTGGCTCTCCACTTCATCCAAAAGCCTCACTGACGTTAACATATTCCAACTAATAGGTCACTTATGCTATTGCTCTTCTAACAGAATGATACGACATATGAATACTGTGCTATTTTAATGTTCTAAAAAAAGAAATAAAAATGACTAAAATGTAACGACGCAGCTGAAAAGAGATGTCAGACAAATGTAAGTAGAGTCGCCCTGCCGATTTATTCACACAGAACAATACATTATATTCCCCGCTCACTTATCCGCTTTGCCACAGCTTCTCTACTAGAACATTTCTTTTATTCCGCAGACTTGTTTAATATGTAGATTGTGGACCCCTGTTGAATGTGATTTTTCTCCTTTTGCCAAGCAGAGCTCTTGCTTCTGTTTCACCTGTTATTCATGTGTACACCTGCACATAGCTGTCAATGTAGACAGTCCCATAAGATATAATAACATTATAATACAGTATAAAATAAAATCAAACAATTCTGAAAGTCTGGAAAAAATTATATCAGGTTGAATATTGCCAGCGGGTGGCATGGTTAAAGCTGAGGGGAAGGAATAAACTTTTTATAGTGTTAAAGATTTGAATTAATAAAGTTTTTTTTGTCTAAAACAGGACATTTTTCACTTCACTGAAATCGCTGGAGGTAAAATATGTTCAGCCAGGGGCTAAGTGAGGGGGAACGGGGTGGGGAACTGAGTTCCCCCACCTCTAATGGTGAGGTGGAACATTTTAACCTCCACATTGTCCCTGCACAGCAATTCTCACAGAAAAGCATTTTATTTTGCAGGGGGGTGCCAAAAACCCACACACTGGTCCTGTCTCTGCCTAATGGGGGGATGGGAGGGTATTAATTAGGTGGCATAGGGAAATGAGTTCCCCAACCTCTGCATGGCCACTTTAAGCCCTGTGCACAGCTAGCACATACATACATACATACATACAGGGGCTGTTGAAAGTGAAGAGGGCTACTGTGCAGACTCCATGCTGTTCCTTCAGGGAGGCTTCATTGCCTGTACCAAGATGGCGACTGACTTAAGTACTGCACATGCGTGGTGTCTCACTGTGTCTTTGAGGGCCACAGTGGTAGACGGGCTATGAAAACACAGTATTTCATGGGTGTCCTCATGAAAACGCAGGGCGTCCCCATGGGATTGCGGGTGGGCCGATGCCTACCGGGGGCAAACAGCTGACGCCTGCTGCCCGCCGTGTTCGTCCCGGTGGCCGCAAATATAACTCTGTTCAGACTAACTTATACAGTATTTGCAAAGGCAGGGATATCATTAGATGGACATGCAAGGGGATGTGTCTTTGTAACACATCCCCTCACTGGGTTGTTAGGGGATACAGCGGTGGGGTGGGCGAGTATTTGGCGGGGTGGTGAGGCGGCATCAAAGGGACTGGTAAGCTGCAAGCTTTGCAGCATGACCCCTGGTGAGTACAGCTGTACACTGTGGGGCTGATTTATTACCGGCCAATCAGATCCTAACTGTGAAGTTACAGTCTTGGTTTGAAAAAGGAACGGTGGGAGCTGATTGGCCGGTGATAAAAAAAACAGACACTTTATCACTTCACCGAGTGTAACATCAATAAAAAACTTAACTGATTAATTATCTGGGTTCTCCTTAGTTGTAATGTAACACTGGGGCAGGGACTGATGTGAATGTTCAACTATTCTCTGTAAAGCGCTGCGGTATATGTGTGTGCTATATAAATAACTGGTAATAAATAATAAATGTATTGCCCTGTACTGGGATATAATATTCCAGGGACGAACCTTTAAAACAAGAGACTGTCCCTGAAAATTCAGGACAATTGGCTACAATGCCAATACAGACAAACATTACAAATATGACAACACCAATTAACCTCCAGGTAAAAGGGTCCTTTGAGGACTAAAACCAGCAGGAGGGGATAAGTGTTTTTCTATGGTTCATACTTTATTGGCAGTCCGAAGCCTAAAACATGTCCACAGCAAACATTCCCTCTCAAGTCTTAGTAATAAAATAAATACAGATTTTCTGTATTTTGGGAGACTGTAAGGAATATTACAGAGTTTTGGTTGATCGCCCTGCAATTAATTATTCATCAGAATGCAACCCTAGTTCTAAAAGTTAACAGATGTGACATCAATATATATTTGAGTCATTTAAAGTGGGGAGTCGGTTCCAGGTATGACAACAAGATCAGTGCGCGCCGAACGGAAAGAGGCCAATATTTGACATACTTAGCATATCTTTCCCAGCAGCGAGGGGTTAAGCCAAACAAGCGCTAATAACTGTGTCAACACATTTAAATTTCCTTGCACTGGGCTGAAATCCTGCTCATTTTGTGGTGGATTTTGCTTTGATTTTGCTGTTTTTACTGGAAGCTGTTTGTCAGACCTGCTCGCTCTCCTCTCCCACCCTCCAGTACGATATTGCTTTTGGACTTAATAAACCCTCCTCCTCAATTTCTCATAACCCTCAGATCAAACCGTTCCCCACACGGAATTATTGCTGTTTGCACACCTCGCGGCCCTGTATATGCTGGACGCTAAAGAAGGCAGAGAGTCTTTATTCTGCAGAGAGAGATTATAGATTACGATAACAAGATTCTGCAAAGGGGGAATGCTGAAGTCTATTGGAAAAAGTATTGCAATAAAATAGGCTTCCAATTGGCTTACAAGTCTAAAAGGCTACAGAAAAAAATATTTTTAGAAGCCCTGAATAGGTGGCCGGTGAATATCTAATAAAGCCGGCAACTTGTTGAAGCTGGAGACTGTTACTGCACAATCTCCATATTGGCTGCTTTCCCTCAACCAAGATGGCCACTGTCTGTACTTCTGTGCATGAGTGGCGCCATCTTGTCTCTGTGTTAGTGCACCATATTGGACATGGATTTGTTCCATTTAGATCCAGAGAGACGTTTCTATTACCGTTTGTTCAATTCTGCTACAATCGCTGGCACCACTTTCATTGTACAAGGCTACCCAAAGGGCTGCCATCGGAGATTGTGGGGCCCAGGGACTGACAAAATAGGCAGCCCCCCCTACTAGTCAAGTCCACGGCAAGCCTGGGTAAACCACACTACACTCTCTATCTATTTCTACATTGCTTCAAGGGAAATGTGAAATGTTGACAAATTATACTTGATAAATTCCAAATCTGGGCCTGGGACTGGACTCACGGCAGGTCCCCCTCCCCACTAATTTAAACTTGAGCACAGAGCACATTTTGTTAGCAAATGGACAAAACCATGGTGCACTGCAGGTGCGGCAGATGTAACATGTGCAGAGAGCGTTAGATTTGGGAGAGTTATTGTGTTTCTGTGCAGGGTAAGTACTGGCTGCTTTGTTCTTACATTGCAATTTAGATTTCAGTTTGAACACACCCCACCCAACTCGAACTCTCTCTGCACATGTTACATCTGCTCCACCTGCAGTGCATCATGGGTTTGTCCATTTGCAAGCACAAAGGGCCTTATTCTAGTTCACTCTTTCTGACAAAATCCTTCTTAGATGGACAAAACCATGTGCACTGCAGGTGGGGCAGATGTAACTAGTGCAGAGAGAATTAGATTTGGGTGGGGTTTTACTTCAAAGTGAGATCTTTATTGCAGTGTAAAAATAAAGCAGCCAGTATTTACCCTGCACAGAAACAAAATAACTCACCCAAATCTAATTCTCTCTGCACATTTTACATCTGCCCCACCTGCAGTGCACATGGTTTTGTCCATCTAAGAAGGATTTTGTCAGAAAGAGTGAACTAGAATAAGGCCCAATGTGCCCTGCGATCAGGTCTGAATTATCCCCATAGCCATTTTGTCGTCTCTGCCCTAAAATCAGCCCAATGCGCACTGCCTCACTTTTCTCTGTTCGTTAATCTATCCACAGCTATGTTAACATATAGGCTCACTAGACCAGGGCCCCACAATTTTAGGGGCCTTCAAGTATGAGCAGACTGGGCCAGAGAGCATCTGCCCTCCAAGCTGGAGCCTCTGGAGCTTTGTAGATTTACACACAACCAGAATGACCATACAGCATGCTCTGCCTCTCAGCCTGAAGCCAGACAGTGAAAGCGGTCAGCATGCTGATTGTTGGTTAGCTGGAGCTATCCACCAATAAAATTGCTGACAGCCCTTCTCTGTATGGAAGCACATGGAGAGACAATGGGGGTTAGATAAGTGCAGGTGGAATTCCAAAAATCCATTCTACGTTCTATGGAGCGCTCAGCAGGACCTGCAATTGAGTTCAGTCTTCAGGTAGACTTGCAGCCAGAGTGCCCTGGACCTCAGCCCAGATTTGCTCACCCAGCGCTCGGCTTTTTGGGGTACCGGAGTCACATGTTATTCTGCTAGCCAGTAATTAAATGAATACACAAAGCTGTTATGTGCTGCGAAGTCTGTGGTCCATAATGCAGTTGACAAAATTGCAGAGCAGAGTTCCAGGAACTCCAGGCTGCTTTTTAAGGTTTTAGTTTTCCTAATTTCAAGTTACCGTCTGGAAAAACGTATTGGAAAGCCAGCTGAACCTGTTCCGTATTATACAGGGCTCGACTTGGGTTCTAACATATTTTCTGCTGCCATATAAGTTATCTGATGCTTTGTGCAGAAAATCCAGAATTGCGCTGTGGCCAGGGCCAGATTAAGGGGTGGGGTCACAGGGTCAGTACTCCTGGGCCCCCGCTATCTAGGGCCCCCTGTGGTCGGCATATATTTATACAAAAATTAATTAATGGTGCTGAGCATCAGGAGCCGAAGCACACAAGTGTATAATAGGTGTATTACAATTTTATTAATAAAACAATTTTCCACAATAGGATTACCCTGAAGAAGACATTGATCGAAACGCGTTGGTTGAGAGAGGTACGTGTGTGACATCTGTGTTTTGTGTTTGCTGGGAATGGACACCGGCTTGGGTTGGAGTCTGTAGTCCGGAGGGGGTAGATCCTCCTGCCTGGCTTGGTGTCACAAACATCATTTCTACATACAAACACAGTATTACAGTCACACATTGTAATTCTATTGTGAAAAAATTGTTTTACTAATAAAATTGTTATATACTTATTAGATATGATTCTGACCTTCATTTGTTTTCTTTCTGCCAAAGTACATCTCGGAAATATTACAAGAAAGGGAACAAGAGGCATAAAAAGAAAAAATGCTATAAGGATACCTTGATGCTTACGGACATGCGACTGAACATGTAAGTCTGGTACGCCGCCCATCTACTGTACATACATGCATTGGAGACCCTGTTTGGGTTCATCCAGGGAGGGCACCAGGTATCATTATTGCTTACAGAGCTGTGTAGTGCTGGCATATATTCTATTTTATTTATTTATTTATATATATATATATATATATATATATATATATATATATATATATATATATATATCATAGTTGCCTATCCTCCTGCATTCTGCAGGAGACTCCTTGAAATAGCAGCAATCTCCCAATCTTCTTCATTAGTCTAGCAATCTCCCTCATATCACCTAGTCCAGTGGTTCTCAGCCTCAGTCCTCAAGGAATCCCAACAGTGCACATTTTCCAGGTCACCCGGCAGGTGCACTCATTAGTCACTGACACATTTTAAAAGTTCACAGGTGGAGCTAAATATTTCACCTCTGATTTTAAAGGAATGAGAGATAGATACATTTACATTGGATCATCAGCACCATTTCCCAGCACTATCAAGCATAGTATCTCTTACTAACTGCTTTAGGACTCATGACACGCCCCCTCAATGGGGCACTGTGCAAAATTCTGTTACCAACTATATTCTCCCTGAAACTAGTTTTCAAAAGTAGGCAAGTTTTTAGATCATACAGTTTTCTCCTCCGGTCTATCGTTAGCGTTGCTTAGACAGATATATCCTAATATGTTTTTCATTATATTTCACCCTGCGGGGTGTAAATTCCTCAGCTCCTATTTTTGCAATTCCAAGTATTTTGCACACAAGTGGGCCACCAGTTTGGAACACACAGTTTATATAAATACAGACATTTCCACCTGAATTTAGATGCTATAAACAGAACGTGCTGTTCTCTCGATGCCCAGCTGCACAGAGTTACACGTATAATAAATATTAGAGAAATAAAATGACCCTGTGGTCAAAGTGGCACAAACTAATCCGTAATGCGCCTTCGGTGCCAAGATCCGCCCAACGAAATGTAATGTTCAAGCCTCGCAGGCTAGGTCTTCAACATTTTTTATTTTTTGTTTACAGTGATGCTTTCTGAAGGCGCTAGGATTGCATAGCTTAATTGCGTGACATTAGCTAGGTTGTTTTCCAGCAAGCCGGATATCCTAGATACTTTACTACTACTACTACTACGCTACTGTATATACGGAGACAGATGCAGATGTGGTCGCAGTGCTGACACAGCAGTGATGATTTTTGTGTGTCAATAATCCCTTAATTGTAAAACCATAGTAGTTGCGGCTCTAAATGAGGCCCATGCTGCAGCCGCCACAACTAGACAGGGATGTGAGGTGAGGTAAATGGCTGAGGAGTTCCTGGCAAGTACCAGAGCCAGATTTGCATACAATATATGAGCCATGGGGCACATACCAGCATTATACACATGTGCACCCGTATACACTGCTGGTGATTCGATGAGTCTTGATAAGAGATGTGCCGAAAAGATAGCCAGGTGAGGCACTGCCTCACCTGCCATAGACTTTTTACTCCAGAGTTTTGACTATTAAAATTTTTAGAATAATAAAAATAAGATTTTTTTAAATATTTTATTTGTATTTTTGACATATTTAAAAAATTCAAAACTCTGGCATATACGCTAGTATGACAGGAAAGGCTGTGCCTCACCTACCTCACCCCACCGCACGCCACTGCAACTAGATTAATATCCAGTGCCCAAGACTGCATCCACCACACTGGATGAGTGACGCTAAGGGATACTCCATAAAATATAAGCACATACCTCCCCACTTTAAGAGGTTGCAACTTGGAACTTGCTGCGCTGGAGACACGTCTATGGCTGTACAAGGGGTGGGGCAACTGATGGAGGGGGTGGTGCATCAAATGGAGGGGTGGGGCTTTGTGGCACGACCCACTGAAAGCAGCGGTGACCACAGGCTCTCCCAGGGACAGATGTGCTAAGCTTCAAAAATGATAAACTGTAGACTGATAAACAACAACCAATCAGCTCCTGCCTGACATTTTTCAAACACATTCTGTGACATGGCAGGTAGGAGCTGATTGGCTGACTGTTTATCACTCTCCATTTTATCACTTTTAAAGCTTAGTGCATCTGGTCCCCAACCTGCCCCTGCCCGCGGGATACTGCAGCCTGTGGGTGGGAGACCAGAACAGTGTCCAAATAGTTGGACTGTCCCACTGGAATCGGGGCAGTTGGAAGGTATGAAAGTATCAGATCCATTGGTCCATTAACAAGTCTTTATTTGGGTGTATAATGGAGTGTACTCCACTTCCGGCCACAAAAGCAACCCCAATAGAAGATGTTGGATTTGCCAAGCTTTGTACTGACTAACACCATGGCATTGTCAACCTATGGGTTACTGTTCCACAGAACCCTCTCCATCTGCCACCATTCGTGAATACACAAACAGACGGGCATCACATCACATGCACAGTATACACACCGATGCCAACCCAGAAGCAGAACGATGGTGTAAGCATGGCAACATCCCCAGGATTGTCCACATCCCCACCGAAACATTTGTCCCTCCCTACCCCACATAGGTCTCTGCCGACCTGGAGGAGACAGGGAAGATAACCTATACACAGTGGCGGCAGCCATTTTGTTGGATGAATGAATATTCAAGGAAAATGGCACCATTTGTGAATGCACAGACAGATGGATATAACATGCACAGTACACACACCGATGCCAACCCAGAAGCAGAATGATGATGTAGGCATGGGAACATCCTCAGGATTGTCCAAATCCTCACTTAAACATTTGCCCCTCCCTACCCCGCATATGGCTCAGCCAACCTTTGAGCAGACAGGGAGAACAACCTCCCTATCTCCTCCAGGAGCCATTTTGTGGGTTGAATTAATATTCAAGGAAAATGGCACCACTATGGGCACCAGTGACCTTACTCACACCGCATTGATGTAACTGGCTGATGTGATTGCAATGATATTCAGTGTGTTCTCCCTCATTTGTGCAGCTTGACAGTGTCTTATAAATAAAATATAATGAATCTAATAATGGTGCAGATGTATTAAGCATGGTGAAGAGATGAAGTGGAGATAAAGTAGAAGGTGATAATGGCACTAGCCAATCAGCTATCTTTGAAAAATGGCAGTTGGGAGTTTATTGGCTGGTGTGTTATCACCTTCCACTTTATCTCTTCACCAGGATGAATACATCTGCTCCAATTATAGATGTTCCCTAAGCAATACTTACCTGTTTTTGTGGATTCAAATAAAACGATAAACTGCACACAAGCTATTTCCAATGCAAACTAAATCGCTGGTGAGCCCGCCTACTTCCTCGCCACTAGGCCAATCAGATGTGGTATATTAAACCACGCAGTTAATTACAGATAAGAGACGGCTCCTGATTCTCGATGGACTCCCATTGGCCCAGTCTTCCAAATCAGGCCCTCTATTTGCAGGTTTAATAAGTTCAATGTAATTAAGCCTATCTCCCAACTTCCCTCATTCATTCGTATCCACCAATCAGGGCAGCTTTATCCAAATTGGGGGCCAGAAGGTTGGGAAGGATATCCTAGGTTCCCGCGGAGCAGCAGTGATCGGTTGTCGCCTACACCAGACAAAGCGCCATTTAAAGAGAACGGATGGGGCAGTCCTACTGCAGCTCACCAAAAACACACCTTCATGAGATGTGTCACCTTCACAGGCATATCCTGATACCCCCAATAGAGGGTTGGGTGGGGGTATCAGGCAAACTTTATTTACTTGATCCTCTTCAGTCTTGGCCCTGCTCCTTAAAGCCTCTGTGACTGCAGTCTATTCCAACGTCCCATCAGTCTTCAGATTTATGTTTTATGTGAACTTATATTTTTTTCACTGTAATATTATGAATTCTGTCCAATCACATCAGTCCCTGCCCCAGTGGAGCTTACAATCTATATTCCCTACCACATGTATACACACACAACTTCTAGGTTTAATTTTGTTGGGAGCCAATTAACCTACAGTGTATTTTTGGATTGTAGGAGGAAACCGGAATACCCGGAGGAAACCCTCGCAAGTACGGGGAGAATATACAAACTCTGCCCAGTTGAGGACCTTTGATAAAGCCGCTGAGACGGCGAAACGCGTCAGGTGTCTGCCCACAGCCAGTTTTATTGGACTACTCCAGACCAGCCTTGGACCATTTTCCTTTGTGGACCATCATTTGCTGCACTTTGGCGATTTGCCCACCACCTGGAAGGACTCCATCCATGTTAATTGGACAATCCAGCTCTGGGTGACTCCCTTACTCTGGAAGGTGACTCGGCCCAAATTCCAACTCGGGCCTTGAGTCCCAGGGAGATACAAACCACACACCCCAGCATCCGATCTACAGGTGGACGGTAACCCCAAAATCTTTTGCACTTGCATTTGCACTTTATGGTCCTGACTCCAGGCACAATAGGAATGGACAGTCCACACACTGCATTTTAAATCCCCCAAAACCAGTCTTAATGTATACTTGTTGATTTATCAATTTTATTGGTCATGTTATATTAAACCTACTGTTTTTTAACTTGTACAATCAGTCCAATTATCATTACACACACCCACTTAGCCAGCGCTGCTCACCCCTTCTTTTTTGTATTGCACAGTTCGGGTCCAACTAACCCGACACCTACAGCAGCTGCTAGTGAAGCAGCCCTGGTCACAGCGCCACCTTCCCCCTCTCCTTCCTTGTGGAGGAGCACTTTTCCACTTCTGCCCAGTTAAGGCCATGGTGGGAATTGAACCTATGACATCAGTGCTGCAAGGCAGTAATGGTAACCATTACACTGTCCGTGCTGTGTAATATACCTTTAAGCCCTCTAGTGAGGTTTTGGTGCTGATTTCTTTTTGCTCAAAACTATGTGCAAAGTCAGAGGGGCAGCCACTCCTGCAGTAAATGGTGCCATCTGTTTGGTCAGGACTTTACAGCAATTTATGTTCTCACCCAGTGACTGGCACTATCCACCAACCCCTACGATTATGTCTCCATGCTGTAAAATGCTGCGATCATCGGTAAAGGATTAGACTAGGTAAATACTGGCACTTGTAACTGACCAGCGATGTTGACTTTAATTAAGCATTCAGGGCGAAGGAAAACAGATCACACTCCAGCCTCAGGATGGAACGCAGACGTCTTGCAGAGTCATCTTGGCCCCTGTGCCTTTTGCTGCGGATTCAGGACAACAGTAAATGACAAGTTAATTATTACTCCCAGGGACAGTGAAAGGGAACTCCTCACAGCACATAAATATCTTGCCTGGTGGTGACAAGCATCTACCATGTCACATGCTGAGCGAATGTCTTCTGCTAACCTCTAGCAGACAAAAACACTTCATTGGTTGAAACAAGCTTAGTTTTTAAACTGGGACCCTCATCCCAGAGAGGGAGGGGTGGGGCATGGTTCAGAAAATCACACTAGTGCAAAACACTGAAAATGCCTCATTGTGATCAATTCTCTGGGAAAGTGGGCTAGTGCTCCCAAAAATGTGCGACTCTCCCTGACACTCCAGCACTATTGTACCATCTTGACTACAATATTATAACATAAAGCCTGTGTATTACTCAGTAATCAGTGTACTAGACATAACTCATATTTATTCCATTTCTTCTTTGTATAATGACACATGCATCTCTGCACTGCGTACTGGCTATACGATGGGTCTCTGCACTGCATACTGGCCATCAGATGGGTCTCTGCACTGCATACTGGCCATCAAAGGGGTATCTGCACTGCATACTGGTCATCAGATGGAGTCTATGCACTGCGTACTGACCGTCAGAGGTGTCTCTGCACTGCATACTGGCCATCAGATGGGTCTCTGCACTGCATACTGGCCATCACATGGGTCTCTGCACTGCATACTGGTCAACACATGGGTCTTTGATCTGTATACCGGCCATCACATGGATCTCTGCACTGTATACTGGCCATCACATAGGTCTCTGCACGGCATACTGGCCATCACATGGGTCTCTGCATCACATGGGTCTGTGCACTGTATATTGCCCATCACATGGGTCTGTGCACTGTATATTGCCCATCACATGGGTCTGTGCACTGTATATTGCCCATCACATGGGTCTGTGCACTGTATATTGCCCATTAGACTAGAGCTGTGCCCTGTATTTTATGAATAAGACAATTTTATTCTCTAACACTATGACAATCCAAGCAAACTTCTATCTGGTTGGTATTGTGTATTACACATTTGCTATATTCTCTTTGATGGTAAATGTAATTTCCAGTGAAAATAAAATAACTTACATGCAATATCTGACGTCTAATGGAACTATTTCAATAGTTTCCATACAGCCTGTCCGTACAGTATATGGTATTGTGCTTTGTTTAACAGAGTTTATACTGAGTGAGAAACCAGAACAATATGAGATCTCCACACTGCCAGTGCCTTCAAACAAGATATCCGGCACGGCCCAACGTAGCTCCAATTCCTTTCAAAACTGAGACTATTACAGGGGCAGTGGGGTAACTGCTGGAGCAATAAGCTTGTTATTTAAAAATATATAGTTATTGCAGGCTTAATGACCATGCCGGGCTTGCTGTAGTGAAGGATTAATTGAACAATTATGACCACATTGTAATTAGCATTTCTGGGAAATTCTGTCCCTGAGGATTTGGCAGGGAATCACACTGGCCATTCAGAGGCAATGACACACCTGCAGTTAGTTAAGGGTCTTGGTGGAAAGCAAATCTATTTGCAGAACAGTCAGTACCTGTTACCAGAAGTCCCCAAACAGGTCGACCTTGTGAATGTCGACATAGACAATGTCGAACTAATGACCTTGTCGAACTAATGACCTGTCGAACTAATGACCTTTCGAACTAGAATCATGTCGACCTTTTCCCATGTCGACCTAGAGTCATGTCGACCTTTTAGCATGTCGACCTAATGGATTCGACCTAATGACTGTTGACCATAATGCAGTAGACCAAATGACCGCATCCCGCAGTAGGCATACACACACATTACATAGACATATAACACAGAAGAGACTGATCACCTTGCCCTAATCAGCTGTGGTATAGGGTACCGACAGTCAGTGGCGTAACTACCTAATTTGCGCGCCCCCCCCCCCCCCCCCCCGCCGGAAATTTTTCGGCGCCCCCGCCCTCCTCATTCCCTCGGCGCCTCTCCCCATGCCTGTACCTGCCCGGCCGCATCTGCAGTCACGGTCCCGTCTCTCCTGGTGCCATCTCCTGCTGCTATAATGAAAAATGACTCTTAGAAAATGGCTGCCCCCATACTGCAGAACAGAAAACTGTCTGCAGTATGGGGGCAGCCATTTTCTAAGTGTCAGTTTTCATTATAGCAGCAGAAACCCCCACACTTTCTCTGCGCCTCCCCGCCACCGCTATAGTTACGCCACTGCCGACAGTCATTTGCCCGACGTCTTGATCCCGAATGCCCGGACTCAGACAGCATGGTGAGCGCAACAAAACCCCTTGCGGGCTCGCTGCGCTCGCCACCTATTCTATTCTCCCTCTATGGGGGTTGTGGATCCCCACGAGGAAGAATATAGCGGGTGGCAGTCGGGCACCCGTCTGTCAGAGTTTTGACAGTCGGGATCTCAACGTCGGATAAATGACTGTCGGGATCTCGACTGTCGGGACCGCGTCTGGCACCCGCACTAATCCGCTCACAATGTACAGTAAGAGGTAGTAGTAACCCTTTATACATAAGACAACTGCTGTAGCTGCTGGTGGGGAATGTGCGTGAAGCCAAAAGGCAATAACTTGCCATTTGCCGCTCCCGCACATGTAATAACTAGAGATGAGCGGGTCCGGATCCCCGAGATCCGACAGATCCGAATATCGGGGATCCGGGCCAGATCCGAGCCGGCTCGGGAGTTCCCGCCTGAATTCCGGACCAATAACGAGGCCGAACGTCATCATCGTGCTGTCGGATTCTCGCGGGAGCGGGATCTTATAAAAGACGCACGCGCGCCCCGCCATCTTCACTCCAATCTTGGAGAGGGAAGAGGGTGGTTAGGAAGCTCCGTGTGCTCCGTGCTGTGCTCTGTGCCATGTGCTCCGTGACCTGACCTGTGCCCTCACTGCCCTGTGCTGTGCTCCGTGCCATGTGCTCCGTGCTGTGCTGTGCTCCGTGACCTGCCCTGTGCCCTCACTGCCCTGTGCTGTGCTCCGTGACCTGCCCTGTGCCCTCACTGCCCTGTGCTGTGCTCCGTGACCTGCCCTGTGCCCTAACTGCCCTGTGCTGTGCTCCGTGACCTGCCCTGTGCCCTCACTGCCCTGTGTTGTAGACTTGAGAGTCAGTGACTGTTTATAGGCCTGAGCCCTGTAGTGTGATTTAACTAACTAGGTGCTGCAGTGCTCACACGCAGGGGCTGCAGTGTCCACTGTCCAGGGGCTGTCCTTTGGCCCGTGCCCTGTTGTGATTTATTTAGCCCTAAGCCCTGTGTTGTGATTTATTTAGCCCTGAACCCTGTGTTTTTTGTGATTTAACTAACTAACTCAGTGCTGCAGTGCTCACACGCAGGGGCTGCAGTGCTGCTGAGTAGTACACTGTGTACAGGGGCTGCAGTAATACAAGGGGCTGTGTCCAGTGTGACGGCCTATATCTTATCCATTGTCCAGTGTCACGAGTCACTCACAACATATATCCTGTGTCCAGTGTGACATGTAATGTGTGCCGGCATATATCCTGTGTCCAGCGTGACATATATCCAGTGTCCAGTGTGACGACATATATCCAGTGTCCAGTGTGACGACATATATCCAGTGTCCAGTGTGACGACATATATCCTGTGTCCAGTGTGACGACATATATCCAGTGGCCAGTGTGACGACATATATCCAGTGGCCAGTGTGACATCTAACCATTGTGTGACGGCATATATCCAGTGTCCAGCGTGACATATATCCATTGTCCAGTGTACAGGAGCTGTGTCCAGGGGCTGTGTCCAGAGGCTGTGTCCAGTGTGATGGCTGTGTCCATTGTCCAGGGGCTGTGTCCAGTGTGACGGCTGTGTCCAGTGTACAGGAGCTGTGTCCAGAGGCTGTGTCCATTGTCCAGGGGCTGTGTCCAGGGTGACAGGCTGTGTCCAGGGGCAGTGTCCAGGGGCTGTGTCCAGGGGCAGTGTCCAGTGTCCAAGGGGCTGTGTCCAGTGTGACAGGCTGTGTCCAGTGTAAAGTAAGAAAAATAAATAAAAGTAATAAATAAAATAAAAACACATTTTTGGAGGATGATGGAGGAGGAAATAGTGGGAGTGCTGAAGCTGCTACCACCAGTCATGACAAGGCCGATACCTCTTTGTATTTGCTGTTTGGAGCAGTTCTCTTTTTTTGGGATAGTTTATTAAACTGCCACCCTGTCTGCCCCTGCAGTGCCGCTCTGCCAGGTTGGAAGTGTAAGGTCCACATGTATGTGATGCCGACTGCTGTCGCTTAGCTTAGTCATCCAGCTACCTCGGTATACCCTTTTGGCCCAACTACAGTAAATTAAAACAATTTTGTACGCTGTGAAGTGATCAAAATTGACTAGAAATGAGTGGAAACTAATGTTATTGAGGTTAATAATACTTTAGGGGCAAAAACAGGCCCAAATTCTGTTATTTTAGCCATTTTTAGCATTTTTTGATAAAAATCCAGATCCAAAACCAAAACCCACAAGGGTGGTTTTGCCAAAACCAATCCAGATCCAAAACACGAAGGGAGATCCAGATCCAAAACCCGAAAAAGTGGCCTCCGCACATCTCTAGTAATAACATGACAACAAAGGGGTGGGGCTAGCAGTAAAGCTGTGGCACTCAATGACAAACTGCTGCCAGCTTGGAAGGCTGCACTGATGCCCTAACTTTAGAATGACAGATGGCGTAAACTTTAATAAGAACAATATGGCATTACTTCACTCTTATGTAATCTGTTGGAAAAATGGAGATTTGTTCCTGATTTGTACTATCTATGCTTTTCTTGCTGTAAGTTGTACTATTCATGACTTTTGAGGTTGAATAAAATATATTTGGAAAAAAGATAGAATAGAGCAGTCCACCTGTCCAGTGGTGTAAGTTCGTCCCAGTTGCCTGGAGGCAAGATAAATATTGGTGCGCCGCCCCTTTCCCCCCATTATATAGCTTACACAATCTTTATTTAAATACTCAAATATACATTTCTTGACACCTTTCCTTTACATCACATTTAGGTACATTTATACCCCATTCTCACTGTCGCAAAAATCCGGGTTTTTGCCAGGGCAAGCAGTAATTTCCCGTGTCCTGTCTCAGTGTTAAAGGGTCTTTGTAAAATTCCCGGGTGTTATACCCTGGAAATTACACACAGGTTTTTTGCAGTATTTTTCCTGGGTAATACACGGGTGTATGGCAGTGTGAACAGGCTAGACCCGGGTTTTTCTCACAAAATGCAAAAAAACAGGTTCATTACATTGCTGAATGCTGCTTTTTAAACAGCCAATCAAAGATACTTTTTAAACATCCAATCAAAGCTGCTCTTAGATGCCACACACTTGATGGCAGGCAGTCCAGGGGAAGCAGTGTAAACAGGGCAGACACAGGAAATTCCTGGGTCTAAGGTGCAGTATTATTGGGGTCTGTAGAGCTGAGATGCTCTATGCCCCGCCAAAAACACGGGGGAAAAAACCTGGGATTTTGCAGGGGCGGCAATGAGAACCCAGCATAATTTGAAATTACACATTTCTTAGCAGTCACACCCAGGATTAAAACCCAGGACATGCCACACTGGATGCTGACACCTTACTGGTAGAGCTATTTGTTCCTTCATACTATGCGTGCAGATTCCAAGTACAGTATATGGAGCTCCTGGCAACTAGGGGTCAGAATACTTGGAATTCTCATGTTTCTTATGCATGAGCAAATAGCTCCATCAGATACTGTAGGTGACTGCTTCCAGTGCAAAAGATCAGGAGTTCTAATACCGGGTGTCGCACTGTTTAAATTTGTTTTTAATCGAGACGATGGGGGGAATTTACTAAGATGTGTATATTATTTATTTATTTACAGTTACTTATATAGCGCAGCAGATTCCGTTACAGTTACTTATATAGCACAGCAGATTCCGTTACAGTTACTTATATAGCGCAGCAGATTCCGTTACAGTTTCTTATATAGCGCAGCAGATTCCATTACAGTTCCTTATATAGCGCAGCAGATACCGTTACAGTTTCTTATATAGCGCAGCAAATTCCGTTACAGTTCCTTTATATAGCGCAGCAGATTCCATTACAGTTACTTATATAGCACAGCAGATTCCGTTACAGTTCCTTATATAGCGCAGCAGATTCCGTTACAGTTCCTTATATAGCGCAGCAGATTCCGTTACAGTTCCTTATATAGCGCAGCAGATTCCGTTGCACTTTACAATAGTAGACATTGATAAAACAAACTGGGTAACAACAGACAGACTTGGAGGTAAGCGGGCCCTGCTGCAAGCTTACAATCTATAGGGATAGAGGAGGGAAACACAAGGACAGGCACCAGTAATAGCATAGCAGTCCCACCAAGTTACAAGTCCAGAAGAAAAGCTATATAATGCATAAGTGCCTCAGAGGGTTATGCATGTAGAACTTAACTATGATAGGCTTGCCTGAAGAGGTGGGTTTTCAGGGAACACTTGAAAGTCTGGAGGCTAGTGGAGAGTCTTATTGTGCGTGGAAGGGCATTCCATAGGGTGGGAGCAGCCCGATGAAAGTCCTGTAATAGTAAATGGGAGCTGGTGATCCGTGCAGAAGAGAGACGCAGATCTTGTGCAGAGCGGAGTGGTCGAGATGGGAGATATTTTGTGATAAGTAAAGAGATATAAGCTGGTGCAGTATGGTTAATAGCTATATGCAAGTAGAAGTGTTTTATATTGAATATGGTATAACACAGGTAACCAATGGAGGGACTGGCAGAGTGGATCAGCAGGTGATGAGCGTCTTGCTAGGAAGATCAGCCTCGCAGCAGCATTTAAAATGGATTGTAGTGGTGAGAGTCTGTTCTTGGGAAGACCAGTAAGGAGACTAATGCAATAATCAATGTGGGATATAATGAGTGCATGGATAAGAGATTTAGTAGTGTCTGGTGTGAGATATGGTCGTATTTTGGATAAAAATCTACTTTTTATTTATTTAGCACCCTCTAGAAGATAGTAGACAGGATCTGATTGTTTTCTCATAGAAACATCACATGTGAAGTAGAATACACATCTTAGTAAATTTCCCCCGATATGTGCAGGGACTAGAGGAGGAGCCGGCACTGATGCAATGTCTATCAATTAACTGATTGATAAAGTTAATTGAATGGTGGAGGAGAGGTGCCCCCCTTTGGAGCAGAAGACCAGCGGCTTGTGATTCCATTGCCTCCCAAACTTTTGTCCCTGCCATTTATATAATGTAGGAGTGGGTAGGCTCTGGAGAAGATCATCTTATTGCATTATGTTAATTTTGTAATGCACTGAATTATACCGTTCTAAACAAAATGCATATGGTATTTCCATAAATGTAGGCCTGTATTTCCCGACACGTTCTTCTTGCACAATGTTGTCCGATATTTTAGAATCCTCATTTAATTTTGAATTCTAACATTCTCCAGACAGTTATTTTGTCTAGAAAAGGTGCAGAAACAGCAATTATATTATTATACTAAGCACCGCCAATAAATATAGCACAAAAATGAAAGAAATGTGCTTTCAGAATCCGGGGGGACGAGAGGGCTCTCAGTAGTGGTTGGCACCAAGGCGTAGGTCAGGGTGAGTTAGCAATCGCTGCATGATGAAACCTTCCAAATTCTTCTGGTGGCTGCATACCTCTTCCAGGAATAGGGTTATGAGTATAAGAAGTTAAATATTACCGCCCTCCCCTCCCCAACTGTTCCTGCTCTCTGGGGTCAGGTTGTTCCTCAGTCGGAATTAGGCAACAGAGATATGTTTAACATCCCAGCAAACTTGGTTTATGAAACAAGGCGCCCATTCTGCCTTCTCCCCAGGCGATGCTCAGGGTTGAACACGAGCCACCGATCACCTGATCTTCCTGTTTATTTCCAACCAGCCCCGTTTTGGGAGAAGGGTAAACACACCTGCCCTCGTGGAGAACCACATCTGCAGCCTCACTCTATCAAAGACAGGAACTGTGTATCCAAAAACATGCTCATTCCAGAATGGTTGTTTTCTTTTTGCTTTTTTGTGATTGCCGATGTTGCTTAAAAGAGGCCTTTGATATTTGTTCATTTTGGATTTAAATTCCTTTCTTCGCACGGCTTAGGATGCGGGGAGAAGCAAAACGATGTGTTCATAGACCGGTCTAAGAGCTGAGGTTGCTTTTCTCCCCATCAAGGAATGCAGGACTTGGCCTTTCATTCACTACAGCTTCAAACATTCACAATGACAGCCTGGCACTCTACATTAACCCTTCCACTATTAAGTCTCTACTTAAATATTCAGCAAGCAAAGTACCCTGATGATTACTGACAGTTCCTTTATTACCTACGTGGCGTGCAATGCGCTGATTACAGCTCTGTTCTCCCAACTTGACTCCTATTATATATATATATATTTTTTTTGTTCCTTTGCTATAACCTTTCCATTATTTTTCTTTGAATACAAATTTTCAGCAGTCTAAAGATAGCGGCTGCAATATCTCTGCGCTATTCCCCGCTTTTTTTTTTTTTCCAGCAACGGTAATAAGAGGAATAAACATGAACTCTGCAAACTGAATGTATTTTAACTGTATGATCTCGGTTTTCGGTTTCTTTTTGTTTTCCTAGAGCAGGGGCGGGGAACCTTTTTTGTGCCAAGGGCCGTTTGTATGGAGAAAAAAGCCTTCGGGGGCCATATGTAAAAATTTCTCTTACAAATTGTCCTGCTGCAGCCGTCCTATGCTCTGTCGGCTGCCGCTGAATAGGACTGACAGTCTCCGGCTGCTGTTGATTAAGAGGAATCTCGTGAGAACTACCGACCTCTTGCAAGAATTTCCCTGTACTTGACTCCCGGCAAAGCCGCCGATCGGGTGGGCGGGCCACTCAGAACGGCTACGGGGGCCGCATATGGCCCCCGGGCCTGAGGTTCCCCACCCCTGTCCTAGAGTAAAAGAGCTTGAATTCGGATTAACCATGTTCCAGAATTGGGAGTGAATTAGATTGGGGCGTGAATTGGTTTGGGAGTGAATTGGATTGATGCAATGGGGCCGATTTCACCAAGGTCTAGTCTGTAAAGGTGGAGTGTACTGCTGTAGCCTATAACTCGGAAAATTCTGGGATCCCGGAAATAGGCAATCAGCGGTGATGGGTCAAGAACACAATAATTATTGTCCATTTAAGGCAGGCATGTCCAAACTATGGCCCTCCAACTGTTGTGAAACTACAAGTCCCATCATGCCTTGCGGTTAGGAAATCCTAATATGATGGCAAGGCCTGCTGGGATGTGTAGTTTCACAACAGCTAGAGGGCCACAGTTTTATGGTATCTGGATGATAGATCGTCAATGTATCGGTGCACAGTCAATAGGTGAATACTATATGGTCAACATGCATTAGCTCAACAAGTACAAAAGATCAACATAAATATGGTCAACATATGTTTCAAATGTACAAAGAAAATTGCAGTGCCACTTTAAGAGACCACCAGTACCCTAGGTCAATACAGTTTACATACTCCTAATTTGTATGGGTGTCTGCTCAGTGGCATAACTATACAATGCGCCCCCCCTGCCGGAAATTACCAAAATAAATCTGCCCCCCCAACCCTGCCTTACCTCTCAAATGTGCCACCACTGCTAGGACCTGCAAATCTCGTTACCTATGGTCCCGGTGCTCCTCCTGGCTCCTGGTAATGAAAATGACCATCACAAAATGGCTGCCCCCTAACAGCAGACCTTGCTTGAGGATGCTAGAGGAGGCCGCCGCCGCCGCCGCCACCTCTAGCATCCTCAAAAAATGTCTGTTGTAAGGGGGCAGCCATTTTGTGATGGTCATTTTCATTACCAGGAGCCAGAAGGAGTTCCGGTACCATAGGAAAGGAGATTTGCGGGTCCTGGCGGCGGCAGCACATTTGAGTAGTAAGGCAGGCTGGTCTGACTCCCGATCAGTGCAGCGTATCAATAGCCCCACAGACCCCCTGGCGCCCACACTTAACTCTGCGCCTCCCCGTGACCGTGGGGTCTACGGGGCTATTGTTACACCACTGTGTCCGCTAACCTCTAAGAAGTTTGTTGTGGTAAGTCACTTATGAATAGAGGTATGATGCAACCTAAATCTTATCTTTTCGTATGGAAGGTCAGTGGGAACTACCTACACGTTTCATCCATCAAACTTCTCCAATACCTGCTGAGATCCCTCCTGCCCCACCGGCAGCCACATCCCCGCGTAGGCTTCTGTACTAATATCCGGCAGCATCGAATCGGATCCCAAAGTTACTGCCATTTTGAGATGGTGGTAGCCCATTGTAGACTATGGGCTACTTACCGCACTGCACTGGCAGGGTGGTCAGTGGGGTCAGAACTGACCATGTATGTGTGGCTGAGCAGTTTGCAGGAATGGACTACTTTCGGAGCCCTGTCCCTGCATGTGCACTGTGATGCATGCCACCAACGGGATCGCATATTGCAATCAGATCCTGGCCGGTAGATTCCACCCAGATCATTCCCATAGTAAATGGGCCGCGGTATAACGCTAACCATCCATTGTCGCAGTCTTACGCTAACCTTCCGCTGTTGCAGTCTATCGCTAGCCCTCCGCTCACTGCAGAATGTTGACTCACCTCTTAACACAGCAGTTCCTTTAAAACAGGCATGTACAAACTGTGGCCCTCCAGCTGTTGTGAAACTCCACATCCCAGCATGCTTTGCCATAGCTTAAGTATTCCCTAATAGCAAAACTGTGGCAAGGCGTGACGGGACTTGTAGTTTCACAACAGCTGGAGGGCCCTAGTTTTTCACATGCCTGCATGCCAGGTTAGATTATAACAGATCAGATAGTAGATCAGAAGGTACCAGCCAGCCACCGCAGGAGCCATTACAATAGTCTTCACTGGTCCTCGCCCCCTTGGTGGTGCAGGTCCCGTGTATACGCACTCATAAAAATTACGTTTACATCAGACTCCTAATAAACAAAAAAATGGAGTTTTATCCCCGGATCACATCCTGACAAAACTTTACGTGTTGAAATTCTACTTTCTATACCCTGTGCCACTAATGTATTCACGCGTTGTTATGCGTTGCCTTCACCTGCACATTCCAGGACAAAAATAAGCCATTTATGAAATTGTTAGCTCGTTGTTTCACAATGTTCTCAAACCTACATTATATAAATAAAACAAAACACAATCATTGTAACTGCAGCCATTGCCCGGAAAATATGTGTATTCTGTACCATAAAATAGACTCTTGTCCTTGTACATAGATCTAAAAATATCTGTATAAATATTCCTCATTCAGTAGAATAGTAACATTTTATGTAACAGAATGTGCTCATTTTGTTCTCTCCAGAAAATACTCTCATCCGTGGAGAAAATTGGGACAATGTTGTTTTTTTGCAGACAATTTTAGTACCGTTGCGTGCTATGACACACACTGGTGAAGTTCATATAATTATGTATGAGATGTGTATGGCCACAGGAGACAGGAAGGTCAGGGCTGGATATGCTTGCTAAAACAGCTAACTTAGGGCACAATTCAGCTTGACAGGATCACGCCGGGGACCGATCATATGCGTATAGGTGAAAATACACATGTGCGAGGTGTCCATACAGAGCGGGGCGGACAGGGAGCTGGAGCATGGGGACACGCAACATTTCCTGTTGCGCCCAGAAAAACCCCGGGTGTCCCCATGTGAATGCAGGTGTGGCGAAGCCAGCACGGCGCCGGCGGATGACGTCACAGGACCCCTGTTTGGCCATCTCCGGTCTGATAAAAGTCAGCTTTTATTTGCAAGCCTGTGAAAAATCATTAGATGGTTGGCAACCATCAAAGGATTTATGGCACGTACGGCAGCATGAGAATGGGTATCTCAGGGAACATATCCATTCACATGCTGCTGCGGGCATTCGCTCAGTGCTGGTGACGGACAATCGCTCATCTGGCGGGCTGCATTTAAGTGCTCGGTAAGCAGCAATCTATGCTTACCGAGTCAAGCTGAATCAGGCCCTTAGTACACAATCCATCAAAATAATTGAAGCTAAATCATATCACCATGAGCTTCCATGAAATACAGTTCCAATTAAGTTCCCTGATGACTTTTTACCACTAAGATGAAACGCATCAGTTTTGGACGCCTTCCACACCATTGGATTGTGCATTGATCCCGATATATATGTCTACATCAGATAAGCTTCTCAGGGGCATATCTATCACAATCCACCTTTCAAATGTGGATGGGGTGGGATCAATTCGCCCCAATCTGCAATATAAAAACTGTATACAACACAGGGATGAGTCAATTACCGTATGCGAGAAAGCTCTGTCCCTTCCACAATTAATGACAAATACCCAAGATTGCACCGTGCATGCACCACCAGCTAGCACTTTCCCCACCTCTCCGCTTATACTTACCAGCCCTGTGATCAGTGAGTCTCGCCTCAGGTCAGCTGGTCACATGGCACCTGTCTGTGACTCTGAATAGCTGTGCTGTAATCTTGTAGCTCATATGTTGTAAACTGAAATGCTGTTTACAGCAAAGCTGAGCGGGGTCACAGGGCAGGAGTACACCAACCAGCTGATCGGAGGGGAGACTCACAGATCACCGGAATCCAGGGTGCAGGTCAGTATTTGTGATTTTTAAAGTTTATATTTAAGTGATCAGCTTGTGGTCTATTTAGACAGCAAAGCTAATCAAAGGCTGACTCCTAGCTCTGCTCTGTCTGTCCAAGCTGAGCAGGAGTGAGGGAACATGGAGAGAGAACCCTGCTCAATGCAATCTCCAGATAGCATTGTTATCACAGGGCTCCTCCACCTTCCCCAGTATTTTTACACAATCCCTAGTATTATTGGGCAGATCGCATTTCCCATTAGAAGAATGTGAAATGCGATCTGCTTACTTAAAAAATACAAATTGAAGAGCTTTAATGCATTTAGGTGATACTAAAGGGTATGAAAACACCAATTTCAAATTATTTAAATAAAAAAATGATTATGGTAAGTATGCTGGTTAATATTTTTAATGATCTACAACTTTCACGTAAAGGTTTGCTCTCTTTCAGCTAAATACATTTGCTTACTTACTGTATTACACTCCTTGGCTCCGTTCTATGTTTTCTAATGCGTTGAAAGGAACTGATTCATAAAAAACAGACACTAACTTAAAGTTCCTGATTTAGAGATAATTATTTTCTGGTACAAGTCCATTTTTTATATGTTTTTTTCAGTTGACTTTTATTGCACAGAAGTTTGATCACTTAGTGGGCTGCCACCAACCTACAATACTAGATGAGAGGTATAGACCGGGTGTTGTATCTAAGTGGGGGGGGGGTTCCCAGTTCAATAAACAGAAAATCCCTCTCATTTTACAGGTATCCATGCCCTGAGAAGCCTAGCTGTGAAGACAGTCACCGGCCACCAAGTTTTGGGTCGCAGCGGCTGCAAGTAACGCCACACAGACACCTTGGCCTGCCCTGCAAACGGTCCAGACACGAGTGTGTTGTCCAGACCACACCCCCAAAATGGCCAAAAAATACTGCACTGCTGATGGTGCTTAGACTGTTGTTGCATTTTTCTGTATACGACCGCAGTTTATTAGGCTAAAAATTGCCTAGTTGCCTGAATTAGGCCCTTACTTTCGACCAGGGATGGGGACCCTTTGGCCCTCCAACTGTTGTTGAACTACACATCCCAGCATGCCATGCAACAGTCTGAGCATGGCTAAATAGCATAACTGTAGTAGAGCATGCTGGGATGCGTAGCTAAACAACATCTGGACGGCCAAAGGTTCCCCATCCCTGACTTCTATGAACTATACAACTTGCATTCTTTTACGAGTATATACAATGTATAATACCGGTATCTGGTCCCTGGGTTGACAATGTCTAGGTCAGTCTTTTTTAACTGGTGTGCCGCGGCACACTAGTGTGCCGTGGCCAGTTGACAGGTGTGCCGCCAGGCCGCGGGTCACGGCGACCAAATCATCGGCGGCAGTGCTGTCCCTGTGCCAGATTAAGGTCTAAATTATCTGGAGCTGAAAATGATCAAGGCCTCTTATGCGCAATAATAGGGGTTGCGGCCAGCACCTAATAATGTGGGTGGCGTGACCAGTGTTCTGTTTGGGTGGTCTGCTCATGGGTGTGTCTCTATTTGTGTAAATACTTTCAACTAATTATATATGCCTGGAAAAGGCAGGGAGCTGTCATAAGAAAAATGCAGGGAGATATATCGGCGGGTGCACTCCAAAGGTGCACCCGCAGGACGCCGATGTCCTAAGATACTTGCGGGGTGAGGCGGCACTGCAGTCATAAAAAAATACTGAAAACCGAAACTTGGTAGACAATGTGTCAGCACCTTTTATGTGGTAACCTAAGTTTACCACACCATATACCCCTTATACAAATCTTGCAACACAATAGTAACCCCTTATACTGTACTTGCTTCTTACACATTATGCCACATGGAATGAGACAAAGTTCACACCGATTGAGCAAAAATTCACACTATGACACAGAGTGAGTCAAAATTCACATTTTGCCACATGGATAGAGCCAAAATACACACTATACCAGGCATGTCCAAACAGTGGCCCTCCAGCTGTTGTGAAACTACACGTCCCAGCATGCCTTGACATAGTTTTAGCATTCCATAATTGCAAAACTGTGGCAATGCATGATGGGACTTGTAGTTTCACAGCTGGAGGGCCATAGTTTGGACATGCCTGCACTATACTAAACAGATTGAGCAATAATGCACAATATGCTTCCTAAATAGGGGCATTGCGCGCCAAAGGCGCACATTAAAAAGTTACACCATAATGCCCATTACATGTTAAGCCTCACACCATAATCTCCATTACGTATTATGCCAAACATCATAATGCCTATTAAATTATGCTACATAAGTGTTGCTTACCTACATGTTCATTGCCAGGGGTTCAATGTTCATTGCCAGGGGTTCCATGCACATTGCCAGGGGTTCCATGCTCGTTGCCATGTGGGATTACATGCTCATTGCCAAGGGGGAATACATGCTCGCAGTAACTGGGGGACAGTCGCCGCCGGGCAGAAATGACAGCCATTAACAGCCGGGCAGAGAGCAGGAGGCTGCCCGGCTGTATTCTGAGCACTGCATGTCCAGGCTATTTGAAATAATACCCCTTTCATACCAGAAAATGCAGGGAATATGGTCCCAGGATCATGCAGGGACATTCTCGGACTGGCCCCTTTTACACCAGCCTAGTCCCTGCATTTTCTGGTGTGAGGGGGAGAGAAAAGCACCCCCGCCCCCCTTTAAACAACCAGCTATATCTTCGGAACCAACTGACCCATTTACATGTAGCCTTCGAATGATTTTGGTCCCGTGAAACTGGGCCGTTTGCAGTGGCGTAGCTACGTTTTGGGCGCCCCCCCGTCGCCGCCCCGCCGAGCACCCCTACCCCGCCGCCCATGCAAACCCCCCCACAATCCCCCACAGCCTTACCTATCGCGCTGGTCCCGGCAGCTCCGTTCTTCTGCTGAGGACCACCAGAAAATGGCCGCCCCCATACAGCAGACAGTTTCAGAGAACTGTGTGCTATATGGGGGCGGCCATTTTGTGGTGGTCCTCAGCAGAAGAATGGAGCCGCCGGGAGCAGCGCAATAGGTAAGTCTGCGGGAGATTGAGGGGGGGTTTAACTATAGCACCGCAGCCCCCGGAACCCCCGCGATGGCGGGGGCTGCAGTGCTATAGTTACGCCCCTGGCCGTTTGGTTCCAGAGAAATCTGTCCTCAAACAACATGAACAGCCATGAAATTACATTTCAGAATTGAAAAAAAAAATAGTTTTAACTGCAATATCTCTAGAACCAATGAACCCATATGGACCAGGTATCAGATTGAAGGCCCAGCGATTTGGGTTCGACTGAGATCAACTTCGAGTTTCTGTGATGCTGTAGGGGGAACCGGCAGCCGTTGGAACTGGGTGGAGGTCGGAATTAGCTGGTCCCATGTTATCCTATGGGGAAAACGTTCCAGGTTTGCCTGGCGGTATCTCCGGTTCCCGGGGGGCTAGCGACGCAGGGCTGGCCTCGTTGGAAAGCCCTGACCCTCAGCTACAAAATGGTGAGTGGGCCTGGAGCTATAGCTCCATCAGACCCATTGTTAATCCGGCTCTGGTTGCAGGCGCGTCCCGGGACATGCGCAAAAGGCCCCCATGGACGGTGGGGCTTCTGCCGGCACCATCTTACAAGGCTTGTGCGGCGTTTTGACTACCTATGGGGCAGGTGCGTGGAATAACTAAGAGGCATTTGTGTGCGTAATTGCTAAGGAGGGGCATTTGTGTGGGGAATTTCTAAGGGGGAGCTGGTGCTTTGAATTACAGAGGGGCATTTGTGTGGGGAGTTTCTGATTTTTATGTTAATAAAACCTATTTATTTCTACTAATTTTAAGAGAAATATTAACAGATATCAACATATATTTTACATTTAGGTCAATATTTGTTATTATATGTATTATATTTGATTAAAAAACTGTTAGTGTGCCTTGGCAATTTTAAAGTCTTGCCCGGTGTGCCGCAAGCTTAAAAAGGTTGAAAATCACTGGTCTAGGTCGACAGTCACAAGGTCACCACTATTGGTTGATGGTGAAAAGGTCGACATCTAAGAATGGTCGATATACCCTAGGTCAGGCATGTGCAAACTGTGGCCCTCCAGCTGTTTGTGAACCTACACATCCCAGCATGCCTTGCAATAGTTTTAGCATTCCCTAATAGCAAAACAGTGACAAGTCATCATGGGATTTGTAGTTTCACAACAGCTGGAAGGCCGTAGTTTGGACATGCCTGCGCTAGATCGACAATGAGAGAAGGTCAACACAAGCTTAAGGTCAACATGTACATAGTCGACACTCAAAAGGTCGACATGAGTTTTTCTGGGTATAGACTTTACTATACAAGTGGGTATAGAGTTAGATTATAATATTGTGCCAACAAGGCACAGCGCCTGAAGCAGTGGCGTAACTACAGAGGGTGCAGCTGCTATAGGGCCCGGGCCTTTGGGGGGCCCCATAGCAGCTGCATCCCCTGCATCCTCTGTGTAGCGTGGGCAGAGGCTGCGCCAGTGTGTCCGCCTTCATTGACGGACACCCGGCAGGAGGTCAGCATATAGGAGAGCAGCGGCTCCCTCCGCCACTTGCAGACAGGAGACACACACAGCGCAGGGGAGCGGCGGATGCCAGAGCCGCTTGCAGTAGCCCCTGCACACAGAAAACTTGGCGCACAGCCAGGAATGCAGGGGCTGCCTATGCCCGCCGTTCCCCTGCACACAGAAAACCTTGCGCACAGCCGGGAAAGCAGGGGCTGACTATGCCCGCCGCTCCCCTGCACCCAGTCACGCTGCTCATGCAGAATACAGGCCGGTCTGGGGCACATTACTTATCGTGATGCGGCTTGGTGCTGCTCAGCTGCTGAGCCTGAGAGAAGGATGTTCATGCTTTAATGTGCAAGTGAGGTGAGTGACAGGATTAATAGGGTGCAGGACACAGTGTTCGGGGGGAGGAGGGGGAGGTAATGGCATATTGTGTACTGGGGTAAGGGGTGTTTGCTGTCCCTATGTGCTGTGCCTCCAGCTCCACCACATGGCATATATATATATATATATATATATATATATATATATATATATATATATACTTCCTGTACCCTCCTAGGCATTGCACACTCAGGAACCAACATATATACATACAGTGAATGCAGCACTTAGCAACATATGGGGATATAGGCATTTGCTCTTCAACTTTTTGAGACTTACCTGTCTTGTCATCAGGATATCCTTACAAAAGTCTCCTAACGTTAAACTGCAACTGCCCGTGTCTGTGTATATTGTTGACTGTATATTTAATATGTGCGTGTGTGTGTGTGTATATATATATATAGATATATATATATATATCTATATATATATATATAGATACATATATCTATCTACCAGTGAGCCGGCACTCCCTTGCAGAATGATCATGTCCTGACCCGGTGCCTTCCCAGGGGAGCCTTGAGGTTCCTAATACATCTGGATGTGAATCAGGCAGCACTCTTGGTAATTTAAAGCAGTGAAAAAAACTTTTAATTAATCTGACATGTTTCGGGCATAGGTGGCTCGTCCTCAGGGAACTATATACACAGTGTGACAGCTGCTCAATCAAATTTATATAAGTATAACTTGCATATCAGTGTCCACTGTGCCCGGTCCTGCCCCTCCACATCAGACACCAAACTAGGGGGCCCCATTTAGAATTTTGCTATGGGGCCCACAAAGGTCTAGTTACGCCCCTGGCCTGAAGCATGGGGAACCATGGCCAGGGGACATGGTACAACATGTCAACAGATTTCAACATAGACACCCAAAAAACATGAAAACCTTGTGTCGACCATGCACGTCGAGCTTAAGCTTGTGTCGACCTATGGTATGTTCACCCTTCTTAGGTATCAACCTAGCCACTGTCGACCAATAGTGGTTGACCACTGTCGACCTAGAGGATACTTTCAGCTATAATGTCCACCAAATCCGTACTCTCCCCCGTTTATTGCTAGCACAGTCTCCACTTTGTCTTACACAACGGTTATTTCCAAGAATCAAAAATATTTTATTGTCCCATGAGGTTACTGACATGTAAACCTAGAAAGACATGGCCCGATTATGTCATTTCCATGTATGCCGTTTTAAGTTTCCGTGAGATCCCTATAAAAGAACGCATACACATTATAGTTAACTGAAACCTTATGGCGCAGCTCTGACACAGTACATAGTTATTAGGCAATTCTTAAGTGCCTCCAGTAGTAGGCGGGTTTACCATTCACGGAATCGCCTCGTTTACCCTCAGTCCCTATCCACCTATTCTCTATTGGCAGCCAGGAGGGAGAACCTTTAAGTGTAAATCTGGTGTTTACTTGATTTGCTTATCGAGGGTCCTGCAGATAAAATCTGCTGAACACGCAGAGCCTACATCTGTTCCCAGGAAGCCTGCCTTCCTACAGTCTGAGGATCTGGCTGTTCACAGCTGCTGGCTGAGAACGTCTCCAAGCTGCAGGCTATTTTGGCAGCTGAAGACATGCAGACGAGAAAGAAAGGGCTTCTGAGGCTGTATCCAACGCGGAAATGATCATGACACATCTGCATAGGTTTCCTGCTAAGCACAACTTCTTGTTGGGGTAACCAGCTGCAAATGTTCTGCACATCCCTTCGTCAGATATAGCACTATATATAAAGGCTTAGAACAAGGACATGGCTACAAGACCCAGACCCTTAACAGTTTTGTAAGATGACCACTGTTGGTCATTTTAGGTGCTTTTCACATGGATTACAGGTTTGGTAGCTACATTGGCTGCAGTGGCGTAAGTTTGTCCCAGCTGCCCGGAGGCAAGATAAATATTGGTGTCCCCCAAATAGCAACCAGTAAGGTGTCTGTCTCCAGTTAGACAGGTCATGAGTTCTAATACAGGGTGTGACACTTTCAAAAATGATGTTAGGAGGGGGACTCGAAACAATACGATATTGACTGCTTTCAATTAACTGATTTAACTCGCAGGGAAGGAGAGGTGCCCCATTGCATACCTCCCAACTTCTGTCGTGATGAAATAGGGACACTCGCGCGGCGAGGCGGGGCGTATGCAAATGAGGGTGTGGCTTATGCTAATTAGCCGCGGCCTCATTTTCATACGAGAATAGACGCTGCATCTCTCCAGCACCTTCCTCCTGCCTCTCTCCAGCACCATCCCCCTGCATCTCTACAGCCCTTACTCCGGCATCTCTCCAGCACCATCCTTCTGCGTCTCTCCAGCATTTTCCTCCTGCCTCTCTCCAGCACCATCCTCCAGCATCTCTCCAGTACTTTCCTCCTGCCTCTCTACAGCACCTTCATCCTACCTCTCTCCAGCACCATCTGTCTGCCTCTTCCAGCACCATTAGTCTCTCCAGCAGCTTCATTGTGCACTTTCCTAGCACCTGTTTCCTGCATCTCCAGCATCTTCCTCCTGCCTCTCTCCAGCTCCCCTTGTGTTGCACCAATTTCAGCCCCCAGTGTATCTCTCTTGTTCACCCCTGCATGTCTCCAGCTCATGCCATTTGTTTCTGTCCAGTGGCTCCACCTGTGTCTCTCCAGCTCCATTTTCCTTTTCTTCTGTGCTTGTGCCTATTTGCATCAAAGTAGACATCTGAGTAGGTGGAAGCAGTCACGACCCAAAAGACACCATCTATTGCTGTGTATGGTGGAACAATGGGTCTTTCTCAGGCACTGGGCCTA
This sequence comes from Crinia signifera, assembly GCF_055691185.1. NCBI lineage: Eukaryota > Metazoa > Chordata > Amphibia > Anura > Myobatrachidae > Crinia > Crinia signifera. Next base: position 34,815,498 of record NC_139220.1, read on the forward strand.
ACCTTTACCCCTGCCACTGAGGTACAGTAGCTGGTAGCCAGACATTTACCATTTTTACAATGACATATGTTTGCTCACTAACCTGAACCAAACTGAATCAAAGCCATTGATAAGAGAATTTACAAAATGTCTCCATTTGAAGGATTATGCCCCATAACTACCAGCTATAGTTAACTGAAAGCACCTCTTCCCCCCTATCTTCTTCTGTGCATCATAAGCGGCATCAAATCCAATTATATGGAACTAGTTAGAAGCCTGTCAAAATTAAGGCTTCTGCAATGTGCTTTTACTTTGACCTGTGACAGTTTTGACTTTCACTTTGAGCTGTGACAGTTTTTAGCCTACAAACTCTCCACCCACCCCCAGTCCCTATCTGCTCCTACCTCCAATCTCTGTCTTCACTGCTCCCTCTCTCCATATCCAACAAGTTTGAAACAGATCAGTGTCCGTGCAAAAATGGCTTTCAGTAATTTGGTCCATGAAGTGGCTTCTAGTGGTCAGTGGCGATACTTCACCTCATAAAGGTGAGGAGTAGTTAGCCTTTTATATATCTATATTTATATATATATATATATATATGCTGTTATACATTTGGAACAGAATAAAGAGATGACTGAATAACCTCTATATCTCATTCTTATGCTTAATATTCCATTATTATTTTTTTGATAAGCTCCGTAAAACATGGTTCCCTGAAGCTTTGTCTTTCAACTGAAAAACAACATAGTTTGCCAGAATCTATTACCTCCACCCATGGCTAATTGTGCTTTTTGGCCCCTATACTCCTATGATATCATATTGGTGATGTGTCTGTCTTTTCTTCCAGTTTCCACAAAGGGGACATTGCATGTATGTTTCTGATAAACAATCTTTATGGAGCCTGAAACTAAAGGGTTACAAAAGATCAATAAAGGAGTATCGGGGGTTATTCTGGTTGACACGCAGCGCTGCAAAGTTCGCACCGCTGCTCGTAATTTCCCGACCGCCCACAGTCCTCATATGCCGGCGCCCCCCCTTCGAAGGGCGAATCCCCCCGCACGGCTACAAATGGATGTTTAGCCGTGTGTTTTTATGGGGAAACACCCACATCATTCGATGGTCGCCATATATCGAATGATGTAGAAGGTACATGCAAAACTAAGACACTGTCAGGTGTATTCCTCAGGGAAAATGGGGGGGGCAGATGAATTCAGGTGATGTCTGCTGCCCATCCCCCGCACTGGGTGATTACCATGGGAACACTCAGCGTTTTCATGGGACCGTCCATGAAACGTTAGGCGAACCCATGGGCGCGAATACTCGGCGTTGCCTCATGCCTGCAGTGGTGGGTGTAAGCGCACGGTGAACACTCTGTTCGCCGTGGCCACTCGCTCCAGGCGCATGCGCATTTGAAAACACTGAGCTATCATGCGAATTTGCATGCAAGCTTATGAATCAGAATAACCCCCATAATGCAGATTAATTCTGAATGCAGGAGATAAAAACAAATTGGCAGTCTTACCTTGCTAGACTAAGGGGGTTATTCTAGTCCATTCTTTCTGACAAAATCCTTCTTAGATGGACAAAACCATGTGCACTGCGGGTGGGGCAGATGTAACTTGTGAAGAGAGAATTAGATTTGGGTGGGGTTTTTCTTCAAAGTGAGATCTATATTGAAGTTTAAAATCATGCAGTCAGTATTTTCCCTGCACAGAAACAAAATAACTCACCCAAATCTAATTCTCTCTGCACATGTTACATCTGCCCCCCTGCAGTGCACATGGTTTTGTCCATCTAAGAAGGATTTTGTCAGAAAGAATGAACTAGAATAAACCCCTAAGTGACACTAAATAATTAATAACAATGATAAAAAAAAAAAAAAGACTAATGGACTTATAGAACTCAGAACATCTAATAATCGTAATTAAGATAAAACCGTTCAGCAGTGAAAATGTCAATACGTGATTTAAAGTCCAATTGACAGTTCCTTCAAAATTAATAGCATGTGGTTAGAAGATCGATTCACAAAAGTGTAAAAAAAAAACCTTTTTAGATAGCAATCCAGAAGCCATGACAGCTCATGCAAAGACACCCCCCTCCCCCTTTTTATAGCTTATACACAGGGTATTAGCAGGGTAATTGACAACCCTGATGAAGAGACTTACAGGGGAAAAAGGTTTCCCCTTGTAAATCTGTGATGTTTTAAAAATACCGGCCGACTTCGGAACATGGCAGGAATTCCAGAACAACCTGTATCTTGCAGGCTTATACATATTGGGGGTTGTTCTGGTTTATTCCCTTAAATGCGAATTTGCATCTAAGCACCATCACGCACTGAGTGCATGCACATGCGCACAAATGTGCAAAGCACAAACATCGGCCTCGTGTGAACGCACCTGAATAAGGTCCATTGCCCCCGGTCTGATTCATAGACAGATGCGGACAGATCTTGTGGACATATGCATACTGCACTTTTACTATACGTTGTGTGACAATATGCAAATGTTGCTGCTGCCGGGATTTCTATTGAGGCACCCACTGGAAATGTCTCAGACCCTTCATTATTGTACACAGGCGCAACCATTGGACTCAAGCATCTCATTTGTCTGAACTTGGGATGGCAGATGCACACCCCAAAACGGGTGCAACACTTCTACATTTTAGTAGCTGCCACCCCATGACCGCTCAAAATTTATGGCGGTCAGTCACTTTGCGACACATACACAGAGGCAAATAACTCACCTGCGTAAAATACGACCATGCGTCTGTCTCTTAATCCGGCTTTTTATTGAAAAGATTTTCTATAGCTGGGGTGGCCAATCCAGTTCTCGAGGTCTACAAACAGCCAGGTCACATGTTCCACAACCCCTACAGTAGCTGGTGCACAGGTGCAGTCATTACTAGCTGTCACATTTCAAACATGTGCTGCATTCATTCCTAATCAACATACATAGGCAAAACTGGGCAAGGTGGTCCGGGGCTGCACGGATGGTGCAATGGTGTAAAGCATTACTGCCTCACAGCACTGAGGTAATGGTTTCGATTCCCACCACGGCCCTAACTGTGCGGAGTTTGTATTTTCTCCCAGTACTTGTGTGGGTTTCCTCCGGGTACTCCGGTTTCCTTCAACAATCCAAAAATATACTGGTAGGTCAATTGGCTTCCAACAAAATTAACTCTAGAATGTCTGTGTGCGCGTGTACATGTGGTAGGGAATGTAGATTGTAAGCTCCACTGGGGCAGGGACTGATGTGAATGTTCAAATATTCTCTATAAAGCGCTGCGGAATACGTGTGCGCTATATAAGAAACTGTTAATAATAAATAATGGACTTGGCAAACTGAAATGTAACGTTACATGGATTAGTCAGTGGAATGAGCCTTTATAGATCTTGGAGCGATGAGATAACCCCATTTACCATTTAACACTAGAGAAACAGGGTACAGCCAGTGGCAGTTTTTACCTAGGGGCTGCAGGGCGGAAGCCCCTCCAGTAAAAATTAGCCATCGCCAGTAAGCAGAGTGATTGCAGACGCTTCCGATTGGAAGCACTATCTGCTAATCACTGCTGGGCTGTGATCGGCAGATATGGCTTCCAATAGGAAGTCTTTCTGCCAGCTCAGCTATGCCCATGTCTTTAACATGCGGGGGGCAGTGGCATAACAATAGCACCGCAGCCCCCGCGGTCCCAGGGAGGCGCAGTGTAAGTGCGGGCATCGGGGGGGGCTGCCGTGCTATTGTAATAGCGGTGCAGTTGGGAGCTAGGATGCCTGTCAGCGCTGCGGTGGTCCCGGCTCCCGTCCCGGCTTCATTCTGATGATATGAAGAACAGACCATCATAAAATGTCCGCCCCCATATAGCAGACAGTTCTCTGAAACTGTCTGCTGTATGGGGGCGGACATTTTGTTATGGTCCGTTCTTCATATCATCAGAATGAAGCCGGGAAAGGGAGCCGGGACCAACGCAGCGCTGACAGGCATCCCAGCTCCCAACCGCACCGATGACATCCCAGCTCCCACCCGCATCGCTGACAACCGGACTCCAGAGTATGTAAGTATATATGTGGTGGGTGGCGGGCGGGGCACCAGAAACCTTTGGCGGGGGGCGCAGTATTTGAAGCTACGCCACTGGCGAGGGGATGTGTAATAAAAACACATTCCCTCGCATGTCTCCGCAGCAGGAGAAATCAATCGATAGGTATTCTCAAAGCGGAGCTGCACATGCGCGTAATATACCATGCGCAGTGCCCCAAACATCAGAACGGGGCTGAATTCTCTCCGTTTCGAGGCAATCAGAATGAGGGCCCATGTTCACTCAGACACATTTCCTGGCCACCAACCGATAATAAACTCACTATTTCCGTGAAGCGTAGACAGGCGTGTGTCACCGCTGGAGGTGGCTGTGATCTCATTAGCTGACTTGTCATACATATTTCATTCTGTAGTCTTAAGAAGACAGTGTCCAAAATCATCGTTGCTCTTTCTTAACTGGAATTAAGAAATGTAAGGATACGTGTATGAAAGGGTTCTGCAATGGAGTCTTCTGTAGCATTTTTGTAAAAATTGGAAATAAGGAAAGTTGCCAGCGAAGTTTTAAGGGACGAGATGTACTAAGCTTGAAAAGTGATAAAATGGAGAGTGCTAAACCACCAGCCAACAGCTTCTATCTGCCAGGTTACAGACTGTGTATAAAAAAAGACAGGTAGGAGCTGATTGGTTGGTGGTTTATCACTCTCCATTTTATAACTTTTCAAGGCTTAGTACATCTCGTCCAAGGTACGTTATGATAATCGGTGGCTGATAAATCGCTCAATGCATACATACTGAGCGATTTTTACCTGACCCTACGATTTTCACGGAGGGGGTGAACCAGTGGCGAAAGTTCATCCCAGTTGCCCGGAGGCAAGATAAGTATTGGTGCCCACCCAAATAGCTCAATCAGTAAGGTGCCTGTCTCCAGGAAGGTCATGGAATCTATCTAATACAGGGTATGACACTTGCAAAAATGCTGTTAGAAGGGGAGTCAGCCACATTAAAAATATCAACTGCTTTCAATTAACTGATTCAAACTTTAAGGGGAGGAGAGGTGCCCCCTTGGGAGCAGGAGCCCGGCGGCAGATGACTCCATTGCCTCCCAGAGTTCTGCCTCTGGGTTGAACCACTTTCCCTGGTATGAGTCTGTGGAAAGTAGTTCGCTCGGCCTGTAATCCAGCCGGCGACGGCGTGCTATGTTGCAGGAGCGGGCATTAGGTCAATTACTGAAGGTCAACAGGGGGCTGAAAAGGGTTGACATGGCTAAAGGTTGAAAGGGTTGGAAGGTCGACACAAACATTAGGTCGACAATGGGACGGTCGACAGTCAAAAGGTCGATATGCGTTTTTCATACGTTTTTTAGCCGACTTCGCCATGTCAGCGTATTTCAGGTGTCGATCTAAGCCATGTCGACCCTATGACCCATATCCAACTCGCTGCAAGTGGATGCGGTGTATACCAAACTACCAATTCAATATTGCATTTGTCTGAAGAGATGAAGGGCCAGATGTACTAAGCCTCAAAAGGGATAAAATTGAGAGTGATAAACAGCCAGCCAATCAGCTCCTACCTGCCATGTCACAGACTGTGTTTGAAAAATGTCAGGCAGGAGCTGATTGGTTGGTTGTTTATCGCTCTCCATCAGGGTTGCCGACTTTGTTATTCTCCTCTCCGGGAGAAGCCCGGAGAGGAGAGTTTTAGCAGCCGTTTAGGGGAGCGGGGCTTAAGCGCGACATCACTAAGCCCCGCCCCCATGATGCTAAACCAGTAAATTTACGGATCTCCGTGGAGGGGGCGGGGCTAAAATGACACCATTGTGTCATTTTAGCTCCGCCCCCTCCTCTGAGACCCGAGGATTGCGGCATTTTAATGCCGCGTTCCGGGGGACAGCGGGGGTGCCCCCTGAATCCGGGAGGGTTGCCCTCCCTTCCGGGAGCCGGGAGGGGGGACCCGATTTTCGGGAGACTCCCGGAAATTCCGGGAGGGTCGGCAACCCTGCTCTCCATTTTATCACTTTTGAAGCTTAGTGCATCTGGCCCGAAATGCTTTCTGCATTTACTAAATTTTAGCCCAAAATGTTCTGTCGGGGTGTGAAGAACAGAAGCACTGGCTCTCTTCCTGCTGTAGTGCTACCAAAGACCATCTGCTTTTCCAGTCAGAAGCACTCCAGCCATCATCTCATCCCATTTTATTATCCACCTTTGTTCCAGGAAAACAACTCTTGCAGAGATGAGGTTTTTTTTTTCTGGATGGAGAATAGAAAGATTCTTGGGATTTTATTGCCTGACTGCTCAGGAAACGGACCTTTCTGTCGCTTCTAGGCACGATTTGAAAAAGTGTTCTGGTCATTTTTTCCATTTGGTCAGGCCATAGGAGCGCATGAGCTAGGATAGAACTGCTGAAGCTCTAAGTCAGTCACTGGGTATCGGTGACATTCTGCCAAAAGTTCATACCAATAGCACTTGACGGCTGAAGTGGTCATGGGAGAAATGTATCAAACTGTCCTAAAGAGATGTGGAAATCAGATTCACTCGATAGCTCAAGTCAATCTGATTGGTCGCTATGGGCAAAACCGGGTTCAGCCGGCGCTGCTTATGTGAGGTAGGAGGGGTGCTCCTGCACTGCCGCCAGTGCAATTTTTTAGCAGGAACCAGCAGGAACTCAGTTTCTGAACCTCTAATTAAATATGACATCATCAGGAACTAAAAATGTACTTTCCATAAGATACGTTTTATTTTAAAGTCACCTGTGAGTGCCTTTGTTTCTAAATACAATATATACATCTATCTCTCCCTCCCTCTCTTTATTATATATATTATTTTTTATTTAATTGATCCGCCCCCAGACCTGGAGTTCCTGGACCTATTTTTCCAGAAAAATAGTACTGACTGCCGCCATACATAGTGCAGCTTGAAGTAACAGCTGGTGTTCTCTACAACCTGCCAAAGCTCAGCAGGAGCCTGACCTCTGACTCTCTCTACTCGCCTTGACCACACAGCTTTCCTCACTTCCAGGTGATGGACGCTCCTCAGAGACTTCCCAGTTGCAGTAACCGTGCAGAGCCTGTAGTGCCTACTACAAGTCACTTACCCTCATTGGTGGCTCCAGAGGAGGTACTACAGGCAGCACAGTTCAAAATTCATAGGGGAGCCACACCCACTGCCAATGAGTCAGTTTAGAATGGCAGTTGGTGGCAGTGGGTGTGACTCCCCTACTGAATTTTGAACTGTGCTGCAGCTCCCCCCCCCCCCCCTCTGGAGTCGCCACTGCCTAACCTCCCTTCCAGTTCACTCTCAAGTCTCCTGCTGCTCTGGTTTGTAAATGAAAACCCCCCAGATTCTTTAAATTTGTTACTGCAGCTCAACTCAGCCTGCGGGGGGACCACAAAGGAGCCGCTGAGCAAAGACATAGCAACCGATCAGCTTCTGCCTCTTATTTAGTAGACTGGGTTAGATAAAAAAAAGCTTTTTTCAAAGTTTAACCTATTTGTCATATATATATATATATATATATATATATATATATATATATATATATATATATATATATATATATATATATATATATATATATATCAGGAGCACATAGTCAAGTGTACATGATAAATGCTTCTCCAAATTTGATTTATAAAAAAAAAGCCAATAAAATAAAATTTGGACTCCAATTGGTTGGTGCATTATCTCTCTCCAAAGAATGATAAAGTGCCATGTAACTCCTATGTTACAGGCTTGGTTGGAAAACCGGCAGTTATGAGCTGATTGGCTGGTTGTTTATCACCCTCCACTTTATCATTTAAGGCTTAATACATTTGGCCCCATGTTTGATAAATATTCCCCTTAAGGAGAAGCTGTTGTATCCCTATGATGTAGTACATTTTACTACATAGAAACATAGAATGTGACAGAAAATAAGAACCACTTGGCCCATCTAGTCTGCCCCTTTTATAAACATGTTACCTTAAACCATATTTGATCCTTATTTCTTTGTAATGATAAACATGCCCATCCTAAGCATGTTTAAATTGTACTACTGTATTTGCCTCTACCACCTCTGATGGGAGCAGAGCCAGATTAAGGTCTAAATGAGCCTGGAGCTGAAAATTATCAAGGGCCTATTATGCACAATAATAGGGGTTGCGGCCAGCACCTAATAATGTGGGGGCGTGACCAGTGTTCTGTTTGGGTGGTCTGCTCATGGGTGTGTCTGTATTTGTGTAAATACTTTCAACTAATTATATATGCCTGGAAAAGGCAGGGGGCTGGCATAAGAAAAATGCAGGGAGATATATTGGTGGGTGCCCTCCAAAGGTGCACCCGCAGGATACCGATGTTCCAAGATACTTGCAGGGCGAGGCAGCATTCCAGTCATAAAAAAAATACTGAAAGCCGAAACTTGGTAGACAACATTTCAGCACCTTTTATGTGGCTACCTAAATTTACCACACCATATACCACTTATACAAATCATGCAATACAATAGTAACCCCCTTATACTGTACTTGCCTCTTACACATTGTGCCACATGGAATGAGCCAAAATTCACACTGACTGAGCCAAAATTCACACTATGGCACACAGATTGAGTCAAAATTCACATTATGCCACACAGATTAAGGCAAAATACACATTTTGCCACATGGATTGAGCCAAAATACACATAACATACACATATTATACCAAACAGATTGAGCAATAATGCACAATATGCTTCATAAATAGGGGCATTGCGTGCTGAAGGCGCGCATTAAAAATTTACACCATAATGCCCATTACATGTTAAGCCAAACACCGTATTCTCCATTACGTATTATGCCAAACACCATAATGCCTTTGAAAAATGATGCTACTTAAGTGTTGCTTACCAACATGTTCATTGTCAGGGGTTCCATGCTTATTGCCAGGGGTTCCATGCTCATTGCCATGTGGGATTACATGCTCATTGCCAAGGGGGAATACATGCTTGCGGTAACTGGGGGATAGCCGCTGCCGGGCAGAAATGACAGCCATTGACAGCTGGGCAGAGAGCAGGGGGCTGCCTGGCTGTATTCAGAGCACTGCATGTCCCGGATATTTGAAATAATACCCCTTTCACACCAGAAAATGCAGGGATTTACCCGGGAATATGGCGCCAAGATCATGCAGGGACATTCCCGGACTGGACCGTTTTACACCAGTCTAGTCCCTGCATTTTTTTTGTGTGAGGGGAAGAGAAAACAACCCCCGTCCCCCTTTAAACAACCAGCTACATCTTCGGAAACCAACTGACGATTTACATGTAGGCTTCAAATGATTTTGGTCCCGTGAAACTGGGCCATTTGGTTCCAGAGAAATCTGTCAAACAACATGAACAGCCATGAAATTACATTTCAGAAATGAAAAAAAATTGGTTTACCCGCAATATCTCTAGAACCAATGAACCCATATGGACCAGGTATCAGATTGAAGGCCCAGCGATTTGGGTTCGACTGAGATCAACCTCAAGCTTCTGTGATGCCGGAGGGGGAACTGGCAGCCGTTGGAACCGGGTGGAGGTCGGAATTAGCGGGTCCCATGTTATCCTATGGGGAAAACGTTCCAGGTTTGCCTGTCGGTATCTCCGGTTCCCGGGGGGCTACCGACACGGGGCTGGGCTCGTTGGAAAGCTCTGGCCCTCAGCTACAGAACGGGCCTATTTGGAGAATGGGCCTGGAGCTGTAGCTCCATCAGCTCCATTGTTAATCCGGCCCTGGATGGGAGGCTATTCCACTTATCTACTACTCTTTCTGTGAAGTAATTCTTCCTCACATTTCCCCTGAATCTTCCTCCCTCTAGTTTCAGTGCATGTCCTCGTGTTCGGCTGCTTCTCTTCCTGTGAAGAATGTCTTCCACCTGTAACTTGTAAAAACCTTTGATATATTTGAAGATTTCTATCATGTCCCCCCTTTCCCTTCTCTGCTCTAAACTATACATATTAAGATCTTTTAGTCTTTCCTGGTACATTTTGTGATGTAGGCCATGCACCACTTTAGTTGCCATTCTTTGTACAGTCTCTAATGTATTTATATCCTTCTGGAGATATGGCCTCCAGAACTGAACACAGTACTCTAGATGAGGCCATACCAATGACCTATACAGTGGCATTATTTCTTCTTTCTTTCTTTCTACTGCTGATACCTCTCCCTATGTAACCAAGCATCGGACTTGCCTTCTTCATTGCTTTGTTACATTTCCTGCCCCTGAAATAGTTAGAGATGAGCGCCGGGGCTGAAGATTTGGATAGAAATAGAAAAAGAAATGCCCAAATCGCATATTTTTTGCAGGGTATTTTTGTCCCTAGATGAATATTAACCGCAATAACATTAATTTCCAGCCCTTTCCAGACAAATTTGACCACTTTACAGCTCACATTATAGTTTTCATTCAATTCAGGCCAAAGTCTGCATCAAGATGGCTGGTTATTAACACACATAACTTCAGACAGTATCAGTATGGTGTATTGGGGTGCAGTACACACAAAAAAGAAGAGAACAATTGATTTTGATTTTTTTAGTTTAACCCCTTCATGACAGAGCCAGTTTGTGCCTTCATGACAGAGCCCTTTTTTTCAAATCTGACATGTCTCACTTAAGTGGGGATAACTTTTTTTTGCTTTTACTTATCCTAGTGATTTTGAGATTGTTTTCTCGTGACACATTGTACTTCAAGTTAGTGGTAAATTTGGGTCGATACAGTCTGTGTTTTTTTGTGAAAAATACCAAAATATCGTGAAAAAATGGAAAATTTAGCAATTTGCAAAATGTTAAATTTTCTGCTTGTGAGACAAATAATCATACCACTCAAAATAGTTAATAACTAACATAGACCATATGTCTACTTTATGTTTCCATCATTATTTCAACTTCCTTTTAATTTTTTTGGACACTAGGAGGCTTACAATATGAATAGCAAATTCTCAAATTTTCAAGAAAATTTCAAACACTGATTTTTTTAGGGACCAGTTCAGTTCTGATGTGACTTTGAGGGACTTGTATGTGAGACACCCCCATAAATGATGCCATTTCAAAAACTGCACCCCTCACAGTATTCAAAACAGCATTTTGGAAGTTTGTTAACCCTTTAGGTGTTTCACAGGAATTAAAACAAAGTGTAGGTGAAATTTCAAAATTTCTTTTTTTTTGCAGAGTTTCAATTTTAATACATTTTTCTAACGAATACAGTAGATTTTACTAGAGAAATGTGACTAAAAATTGATTCCCCCAATTCTTTTGTTTTCAAAAATATCCTATATGTGGCCCTAGTGTGCACGTTGACCAAACCACAGGCTTCATAATAGAAGGAGCACCTACTTGATTTTGGAGCCTCCTTTTTATGAGATTTTTTTTTAGGCACCATGTAGGTTTCTAGGCACCATAAGTGCTAAAAGTTAGGAACCTCCCCCACAAGTCACCCCATTTTGCAATCTACACCCCTCAGGGAATTCATCTAGGGGTATAGTGTACATTTCAAACCCCCAGGGGTTTCACCAATTTTGGTACAACTGGGATGTGAAAATGGAAAATTACATTTTTTTACACAAACATGCAGTTCTGGCTCAAAATTTTTCATTTTCACAAGGAATGAAGGAGACAAAGCACCCCAAAATCTGTGCCCCAATTTCTCCCGAGTACGGCAATGCCTCACATGTGACCAAAAAATACCAGTTGGGTGCATGTCAGGACTCAGAAGGGAAGGAGTGTTTTTTGGATTTTGCAGCACAGATTTTGGTGGAATGAATGGTGGGTGCTATGTTGCACCAATACAGTGGAACCCCCCCACAAGTCACCCCATTTTGCAAAGTACACCCCTCAGGGAATTCATCTAGGGGTATAGTGTACATTTCAAACCCCCAGGGGTTTCACCAATTTTGATACAACTGGGCAGTGAAAATGAAAAATTACATTTTTTTACACAAAAATGCAGTTCTGGCTCAAAATTTTTCATTTTCACAAGGAATGAAGGAGACAAAGCACCCCAAAGTCTGTGCCCCAATTTCTCCCGAGTACGGCAATGCCTCACATGTGACCAAAAAATACCAGTTGGGCGCATGGCAGGACTCAGAAGGGAAGGAGTGATTTTTGGATTTTGGAGCACAGATTTTGGTGGAATGAATGGTGGGTGCTATGTTGCATTACCAATACAGTGGAACCCCCCCACAAGTGACCCCATTTTGCAAACTACACCCCTCAGGGAATTCATCTAGGGGTATAGTGTACATTTCAAACCCCCAGGGGTTTCACCAATTTTGATACAACTGGGCTGTGAAAATGTAAAAATTTAATTTTTCATTTTCACAGCTCAGTTGTATCAAAATTGGTGAAACCCCTGGGGGTTTGAAATGTACACTGTACCCCTTGATGAATTCCCTAAAGGGTGTAGTTTGCAAAATGGGGTCACTTGTGGGGGGGTTCCACTGTATGGGTGCTTCAGGGGTCTTGCTAATGCGACATAGCACCCACCATTCATTCCACCACCAAAAATCACTCCTTCCCTTCTGAGTCCTGCCATGCACCCAACTGGTATTTTTTGGTCACATATGAGGCATTGCCGTACTCGGGAGAAATTGGGGCACAGATTTTGGGGTGCTTTGTCTCCTTCATTCCTTGTGAAAACGAAAAATTTTGAGCCAGTACTGCATTTTTGTGTAAAAAATTAAATTTTTTTACACAAAAATGCAGATCTGGCTCAAAAGTTTTCATTTTCACAAGGAATGAAGGAGACAAAGCACCCCAAAATCTGTGCCCCAATTTCTCCCGAGTACGGCAATGCCTCATATGTGACCAAAAAATACCAGTTGGGTGCATGGCAGGACTCAGAAGGGAAGGAGTGATATTTGGTGGTGGAATGAATGGTGGGGGAGGGGGGCTGGCGCTGCGACTGGTGGGGGGTGGGAGGGGTGCTGGCGCTTCGGCTACCGGGTGGGAGGGAGGGGGGGCTGCCGGGTGGGAGGGGGGGGGCTGGCGATCGGTGGTGATCGGTGCTGTACTTAACAGCACCGATCACCACCGATCACTGTGTTACCGAGCGGCTTAGCCGCCGGTAACACAGAAAACGCTGCAATTGGCTGTTCACATTTGAACAGCCAATCGCAGCGATCGGCGGCGAGGGGGGATGTCTGCTGTCAGGGACAGCAGACATCTCCAAACTGTCACCGCGTCTATAGACGCGGTGACAGTTCAAAGCCATGACGTATATATACGTCAACGGTCGGGAAGTACCTCCCGACCATGACGTATATATACGTCATATGTCTGGAATATCTATCTGTCTATATATATATATATATATATATATATATATATATGTATCCCCAATATTCCAATTCGCGCTATGCCTCTTTACAGATTGTTTTCGTGATATACTAATTTACAATTATGTATAAGGCAGCCTCACCACTAAGTTCCCCGAGGGGTAGGGAACAACCACAGACCAATGTTTTTACCCAATAGTGGTATGGCGCCAAATTAAATTATAAATGTCCAAATACACTTATTTTAAGATCCACATCCAGTGAAGTAAGTCGGAGTTATTCAGTTCCAAAATTTCTTTTATTCAGCTTCACGGGGTAGTTTTGGTAAAAACGCTTGTAGAAAACCCCTTTCTACAAGCGTTTTTACCAAAACTACCCCGTGAAGCTGAATAAAAGAAATTTTGGAACTGAATAACTCCGACTTACTTCACTGGATGTGGATCTTAAAATAAGTGTATTTGGACATTTATAATTTAATTTGGCGCCATACCACTATTGGGTAAAAATATATATATATATATATATATATATATATACATATATATGTGTATATATATATATACACATATATATACATATATATATATGTGTATATATACATATATATATATACATACATACATACATACATATATATATATACATATATATATATACATATATATATACATATATACATATATATATATATATATACATATATATACATATATACATATATACATATATACATATACACATATACATATATATATATATATATATGTGTATATATATATATATATATACTAGGTGATTCATCGCGCCCTACGGGCGCTCTTCACACCGTCGTAAGGGGCTGCGCCCCCTTAATTTGTGAACGTTTGTATATGAGAAATATGGTTAGAATTGTATGAAAGATGCCCTGTATTGCAACTTAGGTGTCCGCGAATCGCGGGAGGGGGGGTCGCGGAGGGTGCCGCGAATTGCAGGAGGGGGGGTCGCGGGGGGTGCCGCGAATTGCAGGAGGGGGGGTTGTGGGGGGGTGGATGCTGCGAATAGCGGGAGGGGAGGCATTGCAGAGAATCGTGGGAGGGGGGTCGCGGGGTGGGTTGCCGCAAATCGCGGGAGGGGGGGGGGCGGGGGTTGCGGCGAATCATGGTAGGGGGGGGTCGCGTGGGGTGTGCCGTGAATCACGGGAGGGGGGTCACGGGGTGGGGTGCCGAGAATCGCGGGGGTGTGTGTGTGTGCCGTGAATCGCGGGAGTGGGGGTTGCGGGGGGGTGGGGGGGGTGTGACGCGAATCGCCACAAGAAAAAATCAACACAGAAAGGTCAACACATGTAAATGTTGACATAAGTGTGGCACTTCATTGGTGTCCATGTCGACACATGAGAATGAATATGAAAATATTCAAAAAATGAAAAAAAAAACTTCAAAAACTCATGTCAACCTTTTTCATTGTCGACCATAGCCATGTCAGTGTTTTCCATGTGCAATTTAATTCTGGAGCTGCCGCGAATCGCGGGGGGGTGCCGCGAATTGCGGGAGGGGGGGGTCGCGGGGGTGGGTGCCGCAAATCGCGGGAGGGGGGGGTTACAGGGCGGGGGTTGCGGCGAATCATGGGAGGGGGGGTCGCGGGGGTGTGCCGTGAATCACGGGAGGGGGGTCACGGGGTGGGGTGCCGAGAATCGCGGGGGAGGTGTGTGTGTGTGTGTGTGCCGTGAATCGTGGGAGTGGGGGGGGTGTGACGCAAATCGCCACAAGAAAAAAATCAACACAGAAAGTTCAACACATGTAAATGTTGACATAAGTGTGGCACTTCATTGGTGTCCATGTCGACACATGAGAATGAATATGAAAATATTCAAAAAATGAAAAAAAAACTTCAAAAACTCATGTCAACCTTTTTCATTGTCGACCATAGCCATGTCAGTGTTTTCCATGTGCAATTTAATTCTGGAGCTGCCGCGAATCACGGGGGGTGCCGCGAATTGCGGGAGGGGGGGGTCGCGGGGTTGGGTGCCGCGAATCGCGGGAGGGCGGGGTTCACAGGGGTTCCGGGGGGGTTGCCGCGAATTGCGGGAGGTGGGGGGTCACGGGGGGTGCCGCGAATCGCGGGAGAGGGGGTTGCGGGGGGTGTGACGCGAATCGCCACAAGAAAAAATCAACACAGAAAGGTCACCAGATGTAAATGTTGACATAAGTGTGCCACTTCATTGGTGTCCATGTTGTCCCATGGAGTATGGGATTGCCAGGACTTCACTGTATAATGTAGAAATGGGGAAATGTGGCATGCCAAATTGTGTACCTCAGTCATTGGTGTGAAAACTCCACCACAGACCAAGCACTGGGATGGGGGGAGGGAGCCGTCGCCGCGGGGCTGCCTCTCTGAAGATTTCATGGCTGTCCCCATGGAATCCATTTAAAACGCCACACCAAAAATGGGCGCCACTTTGGTTGAGACAGATGCTAGAAATCTTACCAGACCCGAATGGTCAAGAGCATGGCAACTACAGTTTAATGCCAAAAATATGCAAAATCATGCACTTGGGTCTCAAAAATCTAAAGACTAAATATAGTATAAATGGCACTATAAACCTACCAATATATATTTGGAATGTGGGAGGAAACCAGGGCACCCGGAGGAAACCCATGAAAGCACGGAGGGAATATACAAACGCCTCACAGTTACGGCCATGGTGGTATTGTGCTACCCATGATTATGCAAACATCCCGGTGACTGTATAATTTGCCGAAGGTATTAGCTCTGGTGGTATGTGAATGAGCAGACCCCCACCATCGTGGACAGAGACAAAATCGGACCTGTGCGAACTGGTCTGAATCGGGCCCATGGTGGGCATTGAACCCATGACCTCAGTGCTATGAGGCAGTAAAGCTAACCCTTACACCAGACCTGGCCAAAAGGTAGTTCATGATCTAGCAGTAGATCTTGAGGAATCAGCTGGTAGATCACGACCAAAGGCACAAAAATACACTTGATCTGACATCTGAGGTGTCAGAACGCCAGCTCCCGGTACTGCAGCTTTCCGCTGATGTCATGTGAGCTGCTATATATAAGCCTGGTCCCACACTCACAGACTGTAATGCCAGGCTTACCGCTTTGTACCGGCACATAGGTAACGGCTGGCTCATTAAATCATACTTGCCTACCCTCCCGGAATGGCCGGGAGGGTCCCGCAAATCGGGTCCCCCGGGAAGGGGGGCAAGTCTCCCGCATTACCCTACAGCCCCGACTCCCCCTCTCCCCGCGGTCTAAAAACTATGACTTTCGCGGGTCCGCGGGGAGGGGGCGGGGCTAAATGATGCAATTTGCGGCATTTCGCAGCATTTTTAGCCCCTCCCCGCACCCACGGACCCGCAAATTGAGGCTTCAGCCTTGATGACATCACCCGTGCCCCGCCCCCGAAACGAAGCTCCCGGAAAGGAGTATGCCAAAGTCGGCAAGTATGCATTAAATGCGTTCAAGGCTAAGTTGGACAAGCATTTACTGGATAAAAACATCCATGGGTACAAATAAGAAATATAATCTGTCTGTAAAATATCAGAACCTACCAAATCAGCAATGGATATCTATACCAGGTTGAACTAGATGGACGCAAGTCTTTTTTCAGCCTTACCTACAATGTAACTATGTAACTATAGCCTCCTCACAGTGCCATGTACATCCTGAGCGGCTCCCGGATGTAATGTTTGGGGTGTAATTGTCTGATATGGGTGGTACAGAGGCTGTTGGGTGATGCTGCTGGAGCACAGCCTCCTCCTGCTGTATTATATATACCACCCGAGTACGCGTTTCCATGCTGGTATACTCATACCTCCCAACTTTGGCCGTCCAGCAGGCGGGATGCTGCTCCTGCGCGCCGGAGGTGCGGCGAAATTTCTGGGGGCGTGGCCTAATTTGGGGCGTGGCCTATGCTCGCATGCTCTTCCGCGAGGCCACGCCCCCATTTTACCGCTATGGGGGCATGACCCAGAGGCTCTGTGAGCCTCTAGCCATGCCCCCAGCCCCCTGGCTGCGGGAATAGACGCTGTGCGCATGCGCACAGCGTTTATTCCCCGCTGCTTAGCAGCTGACAGGGGGGACTCCCAACAGCCCCCCCCACACCGCGGGACACTGCCGCCCGCGGGTGGGACAGCGGGACAGGCCCTGACAATCGGGACTGTCCCGATAAAATCGGGACTGTTGGGAGGTATGGGTATACTGGTTAACAGCTGATGACTGACTAATAGGTCCTATAACAGTGATGGCTAACCTTGACACTCCATATGTTCTTGAACTACACATGCCAGCATGCCCTGCATCAGTTTTAGCATGGCCAAATAGCAAAACTTTAGCAGGGCATGCTGGGATGTGTAG
Organism: Crinia signifera; assembly: GCF_055691185.1. NCBI lineage: Eukaryota > Metazoa > Chordata > Amphibia > Anura > Myobatrachidae > Crinia > Crinia signifera. The sequence goes on from NC_139220.1 coordinate 34,833,131, forward strand.
TTAAACAACATCTGGAGTCAAGGTTAGCCATCACTGTCCTATAACAATGACAATGTCTCTTCTACAGAAGGCATAGTACAATGTACTATCGGGATGGCGAACAAGCAGTTTGCCATGCCCGCTCGCACCAAGCGGCTGCACATGGGTATAACGGTATACGCGCATGTGCAGTAGCTCACACGAACACGCAGGGGAGCGTGGCAATTAGAATAAGGGCCTATGTGTGTAAGAGCATTCAGCAAAACAAAACCCGTTGTGGGAAGCATAAGAAGCACAGGGCCTGTGAGCCTGTTTCAGAGGTGGATGCTATGTATGTATGTATGTATGTATGTATGTATGTATGTATATGCAGTTGTTATTTCCTATGTATTCATATCGGCAAAAATATGCAGTCACCATCTCTACTGGCAGCGATGCCCAAAGCCAGATTAAGGTCTAAATGAGCCTGGAGCTGAAAATTATCAATGGCCTATTATGCACAATAATAGGGGTTGCGGCCAGCACCTAATAATGTGGGGGCGTGACCAGTGTTCTGTTTGGGTGGTCTGCTCATGGGTGTGTCTGTATTTGTGTAAATACTTTCAACTAATTATATATGCCTGGAAAAGGCAGGGGGCTGGCATAAGAAAAATGCAGGGAGATATATTGGTGGGTGCCCTCCAAAGGTGCACCCGCAGGATACCGATGTTCCAAGATACTTGCAGGGCGAGGCAGCACTCCAGTCATAAAAAAAATACTGAAAGCCGAAACTTGGTAGACAACATTTCAGCACCTTTTATGTGGTTACCTAAATTTACCACACCATATACCACTTATACAAATCATGCAATACAATAGTAACCCCCTTATACTGTACTTGCCTCTTACACATTGTGCCACATGGAATGAGCCAAAATTCACACTGACTGAGCCAAAATTCACACTATGGCACACAGATTGAGTCAAAATTCACATTATGCCACACAGATTAAGGCAAAATACACATTTTGCCACATGGATTGAGCCAAAATACACATAACATACACATATTATACCAAACAGATAATGCACAATATGCTTCATAAATAGGGGCATTGCGCGCTGAAAAAATTAAAAATTTACACCATAATGCCCATTACATGTTAAGCCAAACACCATATTCTCCATTACGTATTATGCCAAACACCATAATGCCTATGAAAAATGATGCTACTTAAGTGTTGCTTACCAACATGTTCATTGCCAGGGGTTCCATGCTTATTGCCAGGGGTTCCATGCTCATTGCCATGTGGGATTACATGCTCATTGCCAAGGGGGAATACATGCTTGCGGTAACTGGGGGATAGCCGCTGCCGGGCAGAAATGACAGCCATTGACAGCTGGGCAGAGAGCAGGGGGCTGCCTGGCTGTATTCAGAGCACTGCATGTCCCGGATATTTGAAATAATACCCCTTTCACACCAGAAAATGCAGGGATTTACCCGGGAATATGGCGCCAAGATCATGCAGGGACATTCCCGGACTGGACCGTTTTACACCAGTCTAGTCCCTGCATTTGTTTGTGTGAGGGGGAGAGAAAACAACCCCCGTCCCCCTTTAAACAACCAGCTACATCTTCGGAAACCAACTGACGATTTACATGTAGGCTTCAAATGATTTTGGTCCCGTGAAACTGGGCCATTTGGTTCCAGAGAAATCTGTCATTTCAGAAATGAAAAAAAAAATTGGTTTACCCGCAATATCTCTAGAACCAATGAACCCATATGGACCAGGTATCAGATTGAAGGCCCAGCGATTTGGGTTCGACTGAGATCAACCTCAAGCTTCTGTGATGCCGGAGGGGGAACTGGCAGCCGTTGGAACCGGGTGGAGGTCGGAATTAGCGGGTCCCATGTTATCCTATGGGGAAAACGTTCCAGGTTTGCCTGTCGGTATCTCCGGTTCCCGGGGGGCTACCGACACGGGGCTGGGCTCGTTGGAAAGCTCTGGCCCTCAGCTACAGAACGGGCCTATTTGGAGAATGGGCCTGGAGCTGTAGCTCCATCAGCTCCATTGTTAATCCGGCCTTGGCAATGCCATGTGCAACTGTGACCGCTATCATACAGTAAGGATTACGCATCCGCAGTAAGGGTTTTCCTGCACTTTCATGCATGTGAAATGGCAACAGAATATCTCAACTGAGCAAATATCAGTATATGGGCCACCTCTGAATCAGGCCCATTGACAATGGTAGATCTCCGCTAAATACGTGAACTAAAAGTAGATCCTGGGACAATGTAACTACAGTGAAAATTGTGTTCATATAAAACCTCACATAACCAAAGATTCATAGGGAAATCCTGCAATAACATAATAAATAAGATTCTCATGTGAATGTAGTATTTTAAATATGGAGTGAAAAAAATCAAATTTCCCTTAGGTCAGTCATGTAAAAAACAACAGAAGCTGTGATGTCATAAAGGGCCTCAAACCACAAATAGCCAGCCCTGGCCAGTCAGGTGGGGTCTGTGAGGTCATAATCAGGGCTGTACTGATGCTGTCTCACTCATTCACCTCACAGGACTCGGGCAGTGCGCAGCTCACCAGCAGGAGGACATACTCACATAAGGTTAGTGACTGGACAGAGATAAGGGCAGATGCGGCGGCAGACTCGGAGCGTGACTACTGTAATATATGACTGATCACCTGACCGACAGGACAGTATTGGATAAAAACAGAATCTCACACCTAGGGAGGCAGAACCGTACCTAGCAGCCACTAGGGCTGTGACTGGGACACCTAAGGGCGGTGTCTGGATGGCGCTGGATAAACCCTGTATGGAGCGGTTAGGACGTGTCACAAGGCACTAAGGTGTTCTGTGCTGCATCAAGTCCCCCATTCGGATCCCTGCTTATTAATGTGCAGGAGTGTGAGAGATGTATATTGTGCTTTAGCCATTACTTTGTTATTATCTGATACTGTTGTTATAGCTTTATCATAGTTTGGGCTCCATGTAAGAGTGATACTAAATTCTGGCAGCATATTGTGTTAGTATCAGGGTGATACGCAGGAATATGCCGCTGGTATTTACCATCACATACAGTATCTTTCCGGCGAGGATCAGCGGTGTCCCCTCCTTCGCTGCATCCTCTGCTGTGTTGCTGGCAGCCTAATGCTGCTGGCAATGGGTTACTGACTAATGCACATACATGACGGCCGTCTGTGTATGTGCATAAAGCTCAGACCCAGTGGGGACATAGGAAACAGAGTTAGAGCTGTCCTATATATATATCATTGCAGCCCTAACCCCTTATAGCACCAGTGACGAGTCCTAAAGGGGTTCTGGCTGTTTCTTACATGGAGTCCTAATACCCAGTGCTAGGGTTCACTCTCTCCCCCCCCCCTCCCGCCCCTTCATCCCCTCTTTCTCTACACTCTTCCTCTCTCTCTCCTACCCACTTTCATATCACTATCTATCTCTCTCATTTTATCTCCCACTGTGGACATGCGCGTGCCCCCCCCCCCCTCTTTTCGGCGCCATCAGGTGCGTTCTTCACCACATAAAAGGTCAAAATGCAGATTTGGGGTGACAGAAGGGATGACGGGTTATACATGGTTAGTGGGGTGGTTTGGGCAAACTGCAAAGTCTCTTAATGCCTAGAGGGACTGGCAGTCCGTCAGCCATGGGTCCCCAGAGGTTTCCCCCACAGGGGTTTTTCCTCTCCTGAGTGCTGATGGATGACTCCTTATGAGTCATGAGGCTTCCGCCATCTTGTTCCTTTTATAGGACAAGTGTGTAAGGGTTCTGGAACAATCTTGTTCCAGAATTCCCAGTGTTATAATGCAGAGTAAAAAATAATATATATACATTTTACTTAAAATAAAAGTTTGAATTCTTTTTTTATTACATTTTGTGTGAATTTGTCTTTATTTGTAATAATAAATGCTCTTTAAGGTGACCAGGCCGCAGTGAGGGCTGGTGGGGTAAATGGGAGCAGAGGTGGTGATGGAAAGTAACACAGGGATGGGGGAGGCTGAGAGGATGAAGGGTCAGCTTAGAGTATAGGGACAGGTGTGACATCTGCAGGTTTACACCCTGAACACTGAGGAGACCATACAAATTGGAGGGGCTTATGGAGTAGGCTTACACCCTGATCACTGAGGTGACCATACAAATATGAGGGGCTTATGGAGTAGGCTTACACCCTGATCACTGAGGTGACCATACAAATGGGAGGGGCTTATGGAGTAGGCTTACACCCTGATCACTGAGGTGACCATACAAATGGGAGGGGCTTATGGAGTAGGCTTGCACCCTGATCACTGAGGTGACCATACAAATGGGAGGGGCTTATGGAGTAATGATGATAATGGATCAATGCCTCTGAGTAATATGTAATAATAATAATAATAGTAGTAATAAGAATAAAATACTAATTAGTAAAAAGAAGATTTAACAAAGGAGGAAGAGATAGAAGAAGAAAAAGAAGAAGAAGACGAAGAAGAAGAATTATATTTCTACAGTATTTTCTCCAATTCGGAACAAGACACGTTGCAGATAACATGAACATCATACAGAAGTTTAGATTTTCAGAGAATACAGAAACAATGAATAAAATACAAAGGTGTGACAGACTTTTTGTGTTATCAATTCCAAGGATTATTCCTCCTACACACAATGGGATTAGGAGGGATCACTGTTAAATCATCAGAACCAGTCACAGGGAGGCAGCCATCTTGGGTGCACTATGTAGGACATACCTCCCAACTGTCCCGCGGGAACGTCCCGGTTTTTGACGTTCCCTGCATCCCACCCGGGGTTGGCAGTGTCCCGCGGTGGGGGCAATTGGGAGTCCCCCCTAACACCTGGTGAATAGACGCTGTGCGCATGCGTAGAGAGGCTAGGGGCTGGCCAGCAGCATACAGAGTCACTGGTCAGGCCCCCACAGCAGCAAAAATGTGGGCGTGGCCTCATGGGAACGATGCGATTTATAGGCCATGCCCCCTTACTGCTAAGCCACGCCCCCTATTTCTGGTCGCACGCGCCTATCCCTTCTTGCTGGTATGCAAAGCTGGGAGGTATGTGTAGGTTACATTGTGCAATCAGCAATACATGACAACAGGACATACAAGGGTAAAATGAGAGGCGACTAACAGGATTCACACCGCAGAAATAGTTCTTACAGAATAAGGAATATGGTCTCACTGTATTTATCCACATTGCTCCTTTACACCATTTTAAAGTGAGCTGAAGGGAAAATATCAGACGAGGTTCCAGTCACAGACAATAAATTACATATCTGACCGAAAGGAAAAAAAAACTGTATTATTCTGTGTCACATTTGGAAGATGTTAAACTCATAGGGCTAGATTCTCTAAGCTTCAAAAGTGATAAAATGGAGAGTGATAAACAGCTAGCCAATCAGCTCCTACCTGCCATGTGACAGATTGTGTTTGAAAAATGTCAGGCAAGAGCTGATTGGCTGGCTGTTTATCACTCTCCATTTGATCACTTTTGAAGCTTAGAGAATCTAAGAGATTCTGAATTGTATAGAATATAGGTATGAAGCCCACGCGGATTGCTGACACCTCAGGAGTGATGTGATAACTGCGGGCTGTGGTAATGGTTCCAGTGATACAGACTTTGGGCCTGATTCAGACATATGTTAGCAGCCTAGCGAACAGTTAAACGCCGCCCAGCCGAACATCCGCCCCCCTCCCCCGACCGCTTGAATCCTATCGCTAGCATGCGAGGCGATGTGTTCCTTAACACAGCCCCTCACATGTGGCAGAACGGGAAATAAATCATTCGATGGTCGCACAACATCAAATGCTTCCTCTCACCTTTGGTAATAAAAGGTATATCACTAACGATACAGTGGCCTATATATAATGGGTGTATGGTAAGCCACAACTCTTAACTGTCCCAATTTTAGCGATACAGTTAGAATTTACATAGGCCACGCCCCCTTTTCGGGCGCCGTGCGTGTGTCCCGAGCCGGCAGGACCAAAAGTTGGGAGATGTGGAATAGCAAAGCAAAATTTCTCAACTAAGCAAATATCAGTATATGGTAGGGTGACCAACTCATCCCTTTAATCCGGGACACATATTAATTACACAGGTTCTGTGGCAGTTTAAAACCAGGTGAAATGGAGTCTTGGGTGTGGCAGTTTAAATCCAGGTGAAAACCAGCCACAGAACCCGTGTAATTAATATGTGTCCCGGATTAAAGGGATGAGTTGGTCACCCTAGTATATGGGCCACCTCTGAATCAGGCCCATTGACAATGGTAGATCTCCGCTAAATACGTGAACTAAAAGTAGATCCAGGGACACAAAAGTCCGGCCACATCTGCTTACACCATCCGTGGTGCTCAGTATGTCGCTAACCTGGCTATAGGTCTGAGCTGAGTCGCCAGGAGATTCTTAGGCCCCGTTGCCGGGGGCATGGCCAAGGGTGTAGCGGAGCGGCCATACCCTGCTGTGAATCCCAGGGCAACGTGGCAAAGTTTTCAGATCTGTTCCACAAAATATTTACATTTGGCAAAACACCTTTTAATGGAATTTGGGCGTAATTCAGGGTTGCCTACCCTCCATGAATGGCCGGGAGGGTCCCAAAAATTGGACACCCTCCCGCCCTTCCCCGGAAAGGTGGGCAACCCTCCCGGATTCATAACCGCGTCATTTAGCCCCGCCCCCTCCGCGGAGATCGGCAAACTGGGTCACTTTCCTTCATGGGGCCTGACTTAATGACGGCACGCTAAAGCCCCCGTCATTAAGCCGGCAACCCTGGCGTAATTATTTTAGCGTGCCAGCACTATCTATAGATTATCAAGTCGACACAAATGTAAATGGAGAGGATTGCACCTCGGGAAATTAGCACCTAAGCCCCACGGCCTATTACTCCCCGTCGCTCATCTCTCCTCAGTCATTTCTTAACTTTTTCTGTAAAACCTTCTTCATTAGCGGAATAAATCTTGGGGGCAGATCTGCAGTGTTCTGATAATGTGCAGCGAAGCTTTCTCATAATAACTAGGCAGGCGCAGCATTGAATCCTGGCCATGGTTACACTGTTGCTATGGACTGGTATTCATTGTACTGCTAATTTAAAATACAATTATTAGCACACCCACTTAGTGCTTTCTCATCATCAAGAAACGCATTTCAAATTCTTCACTTAGACAGAAAGAAATCTATTTTTGTTATCGCTCTTTAGCGTAAGAAGCTGGTGCTAGGGTGTTTTTTTTTTTTTAATACAGCACTTTTTCAGAGTAGTTTATTAAAAAGAAACTTCACCCGGGAGAACACATTGTACACCTAAGGCCTTATTCTAGTTCACTCTTTCTGACAAAATCCTTCTTAGATGGACAAAACCATGTGCACTGCAGGGGGGGCAGATGTAACATGTGCAGAGAGAATTAGATTTGGGTGAGTTATTTTGTTTCTGTGCAGGGTACATACTGGCTGCTTTATTTTTACACTGCAATATAGATCTCACTTTGAAGTAAAACCCCACCCAAATCTAATTCTCTCTCTCTGCACAAGTAACATCTGCCCCCCTGCAGTGCACATGGTTTTGTCCATCTAAGAAGGATTTTGTCAGAAAGAGTGAACTAGAATAAGGCCCTATGTCACAGTAATAACAGCCATTTTGTTGGAGGAATCAAAGTTTTTAAGATGGCAGCCTGGGACATCTCTCTCTGGCAGTGCAGCAGACTCTGACCTTGTGCCAGAGCCTACTACCTACAGGCAGGTCTCCGGAAACATGACATATGTATGTGTACAGCTGCACATCAATTCGCAGCTGTGCGAATATGTCCAAGAAAGCATATCTGGGTGCAGCTAACGTCACACACCCTCTCATAAAACGCTCAGGCACACCTAGCGTTTTCCAGGACATTCCCAGCATTTTACTAGGCACGCCTGTTTTTCTCTTAGCACTCCCGCCAAAGGCCGGTTTCAACCCCCAGACGCCTAGTCCCTGCCAATCACGTTGCGAATGGCATGCATATAGAAAAAGTTGCAGAACTTCATCGCAGGATGGCCTTGCACATGTGTATTACGGACCATGCACATTGTTTCGATGATTGGTCACTGTCCGAATTTGCAACCATGCGATTAGGTGTGATTTGGGCACCTTGGTCCCAGAGACTTTTCTACTGCTCTTGTGCAAATCACCATGAAAATGGCCGCCACAAGTAGATGGTGGATAAGCAAGTACATGTATATTGGTGCAGGGTGTGGGTGTACTGTGCACCTTGCACCCATCACAGATATGAAATGGAGAAGAGCAGTTGATCCCCCCCCCCCCCTCCTTTATATATACATGCTGCTGGTGGCCATGTTTTGGATGATATACTGTATTCTTTAAAAAATGATGTATGTGACCAAGTCTTCTTGATCTTCACCATCATTTCCATCTTTGGGCCTAATTTAGCTTAGATTCCTCATTAGAGAATTCACAAGCATAAGGTCGATTAGTGAAACAAAATGTGATTGGAACATCAGGAAAGGCCATCAGCGTTTGAAGTCATTGATGGTTCCCCTGCAGATGGTTTTATACCATCAAGGTTAACTATCAATGGTACTATCGATGGTTAACTTACAATAACTACCCCCAGCAGAAATATGTAGATGTGAGAGGCGGTGTCAAAGCTCAAATCTGCACTGCAGGTTAAAAATAAAGCTGCCTAGTATTTATGGGCTGCATGCAAAAGCAGACAGTATTTACTCGGGTCGGGCGGTGGCAGGCATCGGTTCACCTGCATTCGCATGGGACGCCCAGCGTTTTCCTGGCTGCACCCAGAGTTTTTGTGGGTACGCCCAGGCCCCGGCCTGCCCCAATGCTTGCAAATAGCTCGGTGACTATGCAAGTCGCTGAAGCCTCTCTCAAAGGTCAGAGATGCCATTATGGAGTGCTGGGGGCAGTGGCAGACTGGGCCAAGGGGTAGGATGCCATATATCCCCTATGCAGGTACAATTAGCGCTCCAGGACCGCCCGCATCCATGCTCTACATAAGCCTGTACAGAGCAGCAGCCAGAGAAGAGAGCATGATGGGTGACGTTCTCTCTCTGCTCTGGCCAATAAGTAGATCAAGCGAGGGAGTTCTATCCCCAGCATGCAAAAATAATACATTTATTGGCACACCAAAATAACTTGCTTTTTCTTTTGCATTAGTCCCAACTCAGAATCAGCCACGATATGACTTTAGTTTGGCTTAGTGCTGACTTGGGAAGTGGCGGTTTGCGGTTTCGTTTGTATATATGACTGATGAAGTTAGCGGCTTCTAGAATTATTTGTAGAGAACCAATGTGAACTTTCCCACGGAGCTTAATGAACAGAGTGACTAGAAAAATTTAAAAAAAAAAAAATCTGATTCTATCAGACTCTATACAGGAATGATGCTGCGGAGCTAGTACTACTAATCTAAAGACTCACAGTGCTATCCCTTTTACACCAAACTAATTTCCCGGGATATTGCCGGGTCGACCAGGGTCAGGGCTCAGTGTAAATGCGCCCTTGACAAATATCCCAGGTCTTTTCATTTCATTCAGACCAATTTACAACACTTGGAAAGCCCATACCTCCTGACCGCAGCGGTCACTATGGAGGTTGGAAGAGGCGGCATGCTGTACTATGCACTCTCTCCCCCAGCCCCCCCTCCCCACTCATATTTTTCTCTCAGCCACCCCCCCTCTCTTTTTCTCTCACCTGTCTCTCTCCTCTTCTCTCATATTTATCCTCCTTCTCTATCTCTCTCTGACACCCACTCTCTCCATCCTCTCTTTCTCTAGTTCTCTCTGTTCTCATGAATCCCTCTCCCTCCTGACCACCCATCTCCCTCTCTCACTCTTCTCTTCTGTATCCCTAAGAGGCATTGTAGTGACAATGGTGGGAGGAGGGCCCTTTCTAGATTTTGCACATTAAGCACTTCTGCAGGTTAGGTCAGGGTTGCCTTCTCCCGAAATCGGGCCCCCCTCCCGTCAACCTGGCGTCACCCCTCGAATCTCACTGGCCACAGCAGTAAGAAAACGCGATTTGCCTCGTTTGGGGGTGTGGCTAAAGATGCAAATAGCATCATTTAGCCCTGCCCCCTTCTGAAAGACCTGCGAATTGCAGGATTTGCAGTAGTGGGGGGCAGAGCTTGATGACATCTACATCAGGCCCCGTCCTCGAAGGGCTGTTGACAGTCTCCTCTCTGGGCTTCTCCCAGAGAGGAGACTTTAAAAGTAGGCAACCCTGGGTTAGGTTCCACCTTTAATTGGCCAGTTCATCACTCTATATAGGTACTCTTTATTCTTTTTATCCAAGTTTAAATGCTGCTGTAACCAAACTTTTAGCTCAACTTAGAAGTTTCTGACTAGGCTACAATTAAGCCCTAGAGTTTTGCGCATGGCTGATTTCCCGGCCCTGCTTATTCCAGCAGCGATGTCTCGTGACGTGACTTCAGTTCCTGACTAATAAGATCAGTAAAGGCCCCTGAAACCGCAAAAAAATTACAATATATATTAATAGTTAGTACCTTACTTAAAGAACCACTCTATTGTACAGTGTGCTTGTATAGTCATATAATAATATTTGAAAAACCAGGTCCACCAAAAGGTCAGTCGGCCACAGGTACAAGTTGTTATAAGAGAATCCCAAGCAAGAGGTTACCGGTAAGGAGAGGCCACAATCCCAACCCTGACTCTGTTAATCCCTCCAGAGATTATGTGCACCTGCAGAGCTAAAACTTCACCTATAATAGCCAGATTAGGTCTTCCCCAACTCCGGTGCCACCAGGCCTTACAGGGAGACAAGGTGCCCAGCACCTCCAAAGCGCCAGAAATCATTTTTGAAGGAAGGGAGCAAATTACGCCACTGGATGATGCACCAATGTTGGCATCGATGGTGGAACACCGATGATGGAACACCGATGGAGTTGGATATCGATGGTAGAACACCGATGGTGGGTATCAATGGTGGAACACCTATTGAGCTGGATATCGATGGTGGAACCCCGATGTTAAGTATAGATGGCAGAACAATTATGTAGACAGGCAAGCTGCACCCTCAGAAGTAAGGCACCTGGAAGCAGCTTAGAAACAGAGAGACAGAGCACATCTGATCGGTAGCATTGGCAGTTGGCCTCACTTACCCAGCACCTTTATAGAAGCAGCAGGAAGGTGATTGGCTGGGCAATTAGCACTGCTGAGAATCTCACAAGATTGACAAGGATGGAACATGTGACCAGGAAGAACATGGCTGCTCCCATGTTCAGGAAAGGCAGGAAATGCTGTTTGTACAGCACATGGACTGCGGCCTATGGCAATGGCGGCGGCGTAAAAGCCACCGGAGACATTCAGGCATGGAGTGGTGACCAACCGCAGGGACTGCAGCGCTGGTAGACTGCTGGATCATTGCTCGGCGGACTGAGCGCACACAGCACTGATAGAAGCATGCTTTGGAATGCCCTGACAGCCTTGCCAGACACTTATGAGGTAAATAAACCTGTTTTAATACTCGGGCCATGACACCTTTCAGTTATTTGCTTGTTCCATTTATCGGCCGAGCGCTGGAATTTGAATACTGGATTTGGAATTTGAGTTCCTGGACAACAAACACAAGCTGCGCTTGAGGTTAATAGTTAAAAGTAAAAAGAAAGTAAAAAAAAATGTTTTTTTTTTTTTACAAGAAAAATAAACGTTCTTAAAGGCACCAGTCTCTGACAATACGGGCTCTTTATGTACATGATTAATCTAAAGAACGTGGTAAATACATAAAAGTGCTTTAAGTTCACGAGGACTAAACTAGTACTTTTCATCCCGGGATTTTCTCTTTCATCACTGTTTGATCAAAGTGCTCCGGCTCCGAGAGTCATTCCAAAGAAAACAAGTTGTGTTGTGGTGAATGCCGGGGAAGCTGGATTTCCCAACAAGAAGCCTTTCACCCGGACAAACGTTTCCGACTCCCTTGTAATATTCATGATCTGTTCCTCTCAAGATCATACTGTAGGTTTAGAACTGCTTCCAAAAGCTGAGATCCGTAAATTGTATAACCGATGAATCAGACATACGTCTGAAAATATTCCTCAATGGAACTCGAAAATTAGGATGACACCATGAAAAGTGTTATCTGAGTAATGTTCCCTCCTTTCTACTCATTTTACAGAATCGTGGAGAAGGAAATGATAGAGGCAATGCCTGATATTTATTACCATTAAGTAAATTGTAGTGTCACATTTATTAGATAGAAATATTAATCTCCGTTGTACCATCATATCAGTATACTGTGGGGACCGGGACTGCCAGAATAGTGACTAACACTGTTTGATTCAGGGTCACTTTCTATTCGATTTGGACTATATAGGTTGAATAGCGCCCAATCTCACAAATCACCGGGCCCAGATGGCTTCTCTGGAAGCTATTACAAATTATTAGAAACAGAACTGACCCCCACATTATTGGAACTATATAACAATATTCTTAAATTTAAACCCCCTTTTCCATCATTCTCAGAGGCATACACCACACTTATCCCAAAACCGGGCAAGGACCTAACACTGGCGGACTCACACCGCCCAATCTCTCTACTAAATGTAGACTTTAAAATCCTAACGAAAATAATAGCTAACAGGTTGCAATCGATAGCCAGTGATTTGTTTACCACCCACCAGACGGGCTTCATCCGAGGCCGTCATTCGGTGAGGGCCATCCGGATGGCTATCGCGGCAGTGATGGCAGAGTCCCATAAACGCTCGTCCCACAGCATGTTACTGAGCCTAGACACAAACAAAGCATTTGACTCCGTGGCTTTGCACCATCTCTATAAGGTCTTAGAAAGAAGGGAATTCGATCAGGCTTTTGTGGACTTAATCAGATATTTCTATACTCAACCATCCACCTCCCTATTAATCAATGGTTGTAAGGGAACAAGTATCCAGATGTTCAGAGGTACGCGCCAGGGCTGCCCACTCTCTCCCCTATTATTTAATTTATGCATAGACCCACTGTTTGTGTCTTACAAGACTGGACGGAATTCAAAGGCGTTAAGATAGGTAATTCAGAACTAAAGCTCTCAGCTTTCGCGGACGATGTCCTATTATAAAGGCAACCCAGAACAATCCCTGGGAAAGATACTGAGCAAGCTGGAGGAGTACTGAGAAATCTCTGGATATACAATCAATGCCTCCAAATCTTCGGGGTTGTATTTACACCCCCGGGTACATACTCCCCCTGGGGTGGGGGACTCCCGATTAAATGGGAAAAGGCTTCATTGGATTACTTGGGGATACATCTCCCAAAGCGCGGCGCAAACCTATACAGAATAAATATCTCAGAAGCTATTCAGTTAACTGCTAGGGAACTGGAGGGGTGGAAACATTTAAAACTCTCATATATGGGTAGGGCTAACCTTATCAAGATGGTAACCTTCCCCCGCTGGTTGTATCTACTCCAAGCCCTACCACTACTGTTGACACAAAGCGAGTTACGCTTGCTAGACTCACATTTTCGGAAATTTATCTGGGGCTTAAAACGTCCCCGCATTGGGCTTTATAAATTGTAGCAGCTAGCTTTCAATGGGGGAATAAACTTCCCCAATATCTTACATTATAACCATTCCTCCATACTTCGTTTTATAAGGGATTGGCTGCACGGGAGTGAAGTATATGCTAACACACAAATAGAAGGGGAATTCCTAGCTGGCGGTGGTTTGGTGAGCTTCCTGCACATTCATGATGGGGAGGTGGATGAACAGATTCGAATGAACCCCTTGCTGTGGTCAACCCGCAGATTATGGCACATTCTTAGACACAGGCTACACCTGAACGCCCATAAATCTCTCTTCCTACCTTTCCTGCACAATTTAGAATTTCAACACGGGGAGGCCGGCCAACCATTTGGGAGTCTTCGTGCCGAGGGTTTGAACTCCGTCAGAGCCCTGATTGACTGGGACTTGAAAAAGCCAATGCCATATGACAAGGCATCGGAGGCCTACCCAACATTGGGCAGACACCCTCTGGCATACATGCAGGCTAAACACTACGCCTTAGAGGTGACGCGCAACTTCTCAGAGACGGACTGGGCGAACACTCTGGACATGATGCTCTTATCTGGGGTGGCCGACCGTAAGGCCATATCTATACACTATAACTTCCTACGGCAGATTATAGACCACGATACCATCACCGCAGGCATGAAAGCCTGGACTCAAATAATGCCAGACTTGACTTGTACACAGTTGTCCAAGGCACTGTTGCGCTCTAGAAGGCTACTGCCCGCAATCCAATACCAGGAGAGGTTCCTCAACATATTTCATAAAGCATACTTTTCTCCCCATAGGCAATTCCTTGCTGGGATGACCCCCTCGGCAAATTGTCCGAGGTGTCAGACCGATGAGGCAAATCTGTACCATTACTTTTGGAAGTGTCCTATAATCAAATTATTTTGGCTGACGGTTAGGAAGTTTGCGCAAGACCACTTAGTGAACTATGTACCTTTTACAGACCATTGGGCTATTTTCGGCATACTGCCGGAGGATCAAAGAATGACTAGGGGGAGCAAGAGACTCTTGGTAATGGTTAGTGCGGTTGCGCATAAGGCCATTCTGCAGACATGGATCGACGCTACCCCCCCTTCCTTACAGTTATTCAGGACAAAGTTATTCCATGTTTTTAACATGGAGTGGATCGAATGTTTACTGAGCAAGGAACGATACACTAAAAAACTCTTTGACACTTGGGAGAGCTATATAACAATACTCTCTTTGGAAATCAGAACAAAACTCCATAATTCCCTCAAGGATACGCAATGGTATCTGATGAGAATTATCTCAGGGGACTCCCTGGTGCCTTTGGATGTTTAATAAAGTGCATTCTGCGGCAACATATTCCTTAAGACAGTGACTCTTTGATTTTGTGGTCGGCGATCATCGAATGACTTCACCCACGCACGCAAGCTGCAAAAGAATGTTTTTATCGCAGCTAAGCGAGACAACCAGAACCACACCCAATATGTAATAGGCTGCTAGGTTGCAGGCATTTCAGGAATTTCTGCGAGTCTGCTCTGCATTTTTAAAGCGGCGACCATTTACAATGCGAAACCAGGTCCGTTTTGCCTTGTAAATGATTGCCGCTTTAAACATGGGCAATTACATATTGCTCGTGGTGTTTGTATCCAACACTAAATGAAAGCAACGATCATAATAATAAAAAAAAAAACCTTGTGCTTTTTCTCTAATAATTACAGAATGGATATGCAGAATGATGAATTTAGAGTCCAATTTATAAGAAAAAAATAAAAAATAACACCACAGGGTCTGAAGCTGTGTATGCTTGTTAAAATAAATGTACAATTGTACTTCACACCAGGAAAAAGTGGTGACAGCAGAGAGCATTTTCCCTTTTGCACATTAAGTGGTTCTAAAATTTGAGATTTTCCAGGGTACATTTGAGTTCTAGACAATAGCTTCTATCACCATGGTAACACGCAGTACATCACAGCAGCCATGTTTGACAGACAGCCACACTCTCTGCTAGCCAAATAAAACAAGGAGAGTTGCAGAAATTAATAAAGGCCCAGAAATTATATGGTTCAT
Organism: Crinia signifera; assembly: GCF_055691185.1. NCBI lineage: Eukaryota > Metazoa > Chordata > Amphibia > Anura > Myobatrachidae > Crinia > Crinia signifera. The sequence goes on from NC_139220.1 coordinate 34,848,665, forward strand.
AAGTAAGTGTTGTAATCACTAAACCATCAAAAAAATATATGGGAACAAAAGCCTATAATTTTGGCCATGTTGTGGTTCCCTCACAGACCGCTCCAAAATGGCTGCCAAAATTTCACTTGGCAAAGTGCCAAGTGAGTTGGAATATTCATATAGGTCTGGCTTAAATGCATTCCAATTCATTCTAATATGTGCTACAACCACAATTCACTTTACTAGTACTTTAGGTAGCGGCATCTAAAATAAGTAAAGAAAATAATAAAGGATAAAATAAATGGATACAAAAATGGGCAGACTAGATGGTGGTTCCAATATATATTTCTATGTTAACATTTTATACTAACCAATTATGTTCATGAACTGTTCTTGCATTGTAAATATCATTACAATATGCAACACTTATCACAGGGGGTATTTATCAAAGCTTGAAAATAGTTTTTAAAAAGCAACCAATTAACTCGTAACTCATTCTTCAGATACAGCCTGTAATTTGTAAGGCAGAAGCTTATTGGCTGGTATTTTATCTCTCCCTGCTTTGATAAATAACCTCCTAAAAGCTATGCTTCTTGGATTTCGTTAAATAGCATCCCCTTAGCTTTCTATGGGGGTGGCTTCTATGGGGGCTAGTGGCTGGAATATCTCCTATTCTCTATATTAATACATGACCTTTAACACAATGAGTTTTTAAAACTTGTTGTGTATGATGAATGGTGCTCCAGCCAATCAGCTCCCAACTGCCATGTGTTACAAAAATGACAGTTATGAGCTGATTGACTGGACCACCATTTATTATACACAATGGGGCAGATGTATGAAGGGTCGTTATGGGGGAGAAGGGGTATCAGCGCACGTTATGTGCACTGATACCGCTTCTCCCCCATGTATGAAGCAGGTGAGATGCGGTAAAGGACAGGGGCGCTATGCGCCCCTGTCCATATCGGCGCTGCTATCAAAATGATAGCAGGCCGAATGTATGAACGGTCAGCATCGCTGACCGTTCCGCACGAAGCCTGCTTTGGCTTCGCCAGCATCAGGCTGGCGAAGCCCTATCTAAACAGCAGGGACAGAGCTGTCCCTGCTGTTAGGTCTGGGCTGCGCTGGGGATCTCGCGTGAACAGCGAGATCCCGCGCATGCCCAGTGCGGCCGGCCGGGGGACAGGAGATAGCGCATCACTATTAACTGATGCGCTATCTCCAGAAAGGGACATCGCCGGAGGGGGGGAGTTAACGCTCCCCCGCTTCGGCACACAAGATGTTAATACATCTTGTCGATGTCCCTTCCTGCTTCGCCTCGCTATTGAGGCGAAGCAGGAAGTATCATAGCGGCGCGATAAGCGCTGCTATGATACATCTGCCCCAATGAGTTTTAAAACTCTTTGTGTATGTAATACTCATTGATACATCAAACATTATGTACTGCATGTGATTTTTAGGGAATTCCAGCACACTCGTGCAAAACCCCTACAGCCAGTATGAGGGGCTTCCACTGATAACAGCCACCCTCTGTTCCCTTAGTGTTTGGTTTCCACACCGGTACTAAGGTGGCCGCCAGGGATGTGGTATAGGCAGGGCCGGATTAACAATGGACCTGATGGAGCTACAGCTCCAGGCCCACTCTCCACATAGGCCCATTTTGTAGCTGAGGGCCAGGGCTTTCCAACGAGCCCAGCCCCGCGCCGCTAGCCCCCCGGGAACCGGAGATACCGCCAGGCAAACATGGAACGTTTTCCCCATAGGATAACATGGGACCCGCTAATTCCGACCTCCACCCGGTTCCAACGGCTGCCAGTTCCCCCTCCGGCATCACAGAAGCTCGAGGTTGATCTGAGTCGAACCCAAATAGCTGGGCCTTCAATCTGATACCTGGTCCATATGGGTTCATTGGTTCTAGAGATAGTGCGGGTAAACCAATTTTTTTTTTCATTTCTGAAATGTAATTTCATGGCTGTTCATGTTGTTTGAGGACAGATTTCTCTGGAACCAAACGGCCAGTTGGTCAGTTGGTTCCAAAGATATAGCTGGTTGTTTAAAGGGGACGGGGGTAGTTTTCTCTCCCCCTCACACCAGAAAATGCAGGGACTAGGTTGGTGTAAAAGGGGCTAGTCCGGGAATGTCCCTGCATGATCCTAGGACCATATTCCCGGGTAAGTCCCTGCATTTTCTGCTGTTAAAGAACATGCAGTGCTCTAAATACAGCCAGGCAGCCCCCTGCTCTCTACCCGGCTGTCATTTTTGCCCAGCGGCGGCTGTCCCCCAGTTACCACGAGCATGTATTCCCCCTTGGCAATGAGCATGTAATCCCACATGGCAACAAGCATGGAACCCCTGGCAATGAAGATGTAGGTAAGCAGCACTTATGTAGCATAATTTTTAATAGGCATTATGGGGTATTGTGTATTATAGCGGCGCCCCCGATGTGCATCGCGCGATGTTTACGGGTAAATGCCTGTTGGGTTCCCGTCCGGCACCCGGCCACCAGGCCTTAAACCTCCAGCAGTAGGGGAATTGGATGGACCACAGGACCAGAATCTGGAGTGATGTAGTATAGTAATTTCTGACTGAACAGGAGGACCATGGTCAGGACTAGGGATTGCGTTCAACATCTCTGCGGTGGAGATGGCTTGTTCACAATACCGACACCAGAATCCTGACATCAATGAGGCACCGGAATCCCGGCTGCCGGGGTGCTGAACGTGGGGTTAGACTGCAGGGAGGGAGGGTTAAGCACTTAGAATGGGGGTTGAGCTGTTGGGCAGGGGTTTAGGCAGCAGGGTACAGGTGTTAGAGTGGGGAGGGTTGGGATGCGGAGCCCATGAAGTTTATGTTTAGGCTGCAGGGTTAGGGTGTGGGGGCAGGGGGGGATAAGTATACTTACCTGACCCATGTTGGGATTCTCTCCATTGGGATGCCGGTGTCACTATTCTGAATGCTGGCATCCCACCACCGGTCATCTGTATGTATCCCAGGACTAGGTTGCACCCACATGCCAAGGCAGGAATGTGCTAATATGTGGAATGATGGCATGATGCAGATGGATGGATTTTCAGGCATGGTATAATGGATATACCAGAGGCCAAGAAAGTAGGAACAAGGCTAGGAATCGAGCTGGGCAAGGCATTAGCTTTAGGTTAGCAGATAATACACTTATTGGGCAGATTATTCACTGACCAAACACTAGGTGCAGGAGTGGTTGCCCGGCATCCACATTGCCAAGCGACTGGCGGGAATTCCCGTGAAGAAGTGACACCCATCCATGACAGATGTGCCGTGGCAGTGGCTCTGTCACGATTGACGGTTCTTGTCATAACCGTGGTGGGCTGTGATGGCTAGTGGAAAGTCCTGAGACAAGGAATAAGTATAGACTACTTGCAGACTCCATGCACTGGAACTGATAGTCACTGGAGCTACCGTAAGTGCAGCAGAATCCGGAGATGTCGGAATGGCTTGAATACAACAGGATCCGGGGATGCCGGAATGTCTCTGGGATATATTAAATCTGGGAACGCCAGAACAACATAAATGTGCCTCATTGGCAATGACAGGAACTGGAACTTAAAGAGGCCTACTTGGTGTACAACGAAAACTAATAATTGTCTACTTGGCAGGAAACTCAAATAAACAGGTAGACGGTGACTTGGTGATAGGTTTACTCGAGGTAAAGAAGAATCTAGGCAGTGGAGACTCCAGAAGCCGGTTGGCGGCGGGTTAGCTGGAAGTGATGGCGAAGTCACCGTGAGCAGAACAGCAGAGATGTAGCTGTCAGCCACTGGGTAACAGTCAGTGGTTCCGGATAGGAACCACAAACTGAACAGAGCAATATGATGAGCCAGGTAAAATGGAATGACCAAATCCGTGACAGGCTCATTTCAGTGATGAAGACTCACCACATCTACCTGGCTTTCCCAATAAAGTAGCATCATCAATGCCCATTCTCTTTACAATCAGTTCAGCACCTTGCTGGTCAAAAGCAAGAGCAGTTGGGTGGTGGTGACTAGGGATGCCAATCCCGGGGCATTTTTTTTAAATCCTGGAATTCGTGATAGAAAAATGTTCAGTCCCGGAATCCTGGGATTGGCTTCCCTAATAGAAAAACTGCCCCGTTCACCCCACATATTTACATTTCATGGCTGGGTGCGTCCAGGAGCCGGACGGGTGCTTCCTGGAGTCGGGCGGGTTGGGCAACTAGGAGAACAGGCAGTGTGCAAGTCTAATCCTGAAATGCCGAGATTGGAATTTCCAATCCCGGGATTGAAATCCAAGCAATTTTGGGGCAAAATCCTGGGATCCCGCCATTGGCCACCTTAATGGTGACTGTGACGGTCAGAAAGTGCTTGCGGCAGCACCGGTCCTAGTTTCAGTACTGAGGGTTGCCCAGTGAGATTATATTGTAAACTCAGCCCTTTAACTCACTGTCAAAATGCTTAAATTGGGGCAAGTCAGCAACAGTTCATTTTCATTTAAAGTGCATTAAGTCATTTTTGTGGTCCATGCAATGCACACTACAAATGCAAATCCAGCGCTGTGTCCTCCCCAAGAAAAGTTACCTGAGGACAGAGGGAGCCGCAGACTGGAACATACACACACACAGATAACAGATCTAAACAGATGAATATTAACGTATACACAGGCTTACACTGCACTCTGGGAAAAGATTAAAGGGCTTTCTGCCCTTCTTGGAAACCGGTTTGTTAATTTTCCACAAGACAATAAATCAGCCCTATCGGTGAATCCATCTGTCTTGGTTTTGGCACGTTGTGTACAGGCGTATTTTATATGGAAAAGCGCATTGTTATACACAAAATACCAGTGTAATAAAACAAGAAAATGTACAAATGTGACACATGAATTAGAGAGCGAGAATGTTCCTTTCCTCTTATGGTAACAAAGAGCAGAAATAATCGGAGATCTAGCGGAATAACAACTCCACACGTTCAAGGATCTTTTAAAGGTTTTAGACAATCGGAGACAGAAAATACATTTGTTCTGTAAAGAACGCATTTTTTACCGCTAGATATTATAAAGAACGGTTCAAGATTATGAACGTAAATCAGACTGAATTAGTAGACATTAAAACATTATTATTTTTCAGTGCAATAATCTCACTTTGCTTCCGTGTTTGACAGAGGCCCTTACTGCGCATAAGTGGCCGTTACCCGGCGCCTAAGTCCGTGGAGCTGAATCAGTCAGTGGGGACCAAAAACGTAACATTGTTTGTGCCCCAAAACTTTGAACCCCAATGTCTGCTTTCTTGGGTGCACAATTATTTAACGTTTGTATCCTTTAAGGCGTCTATTGCTTTATTGTAAATTAAACAACCACAATTTTAACCTAGCTTATCAACTACAAATAATGACACGCACAACAACTGCTTATTTTAAAGGTCATTAAATATTTTTTAAGATGGAATGACCCTGTTGGTAAGGGTTGGCAAGGAAGGCGCTGTGAGACAAAATGGCGGCTACTGGAACGCCCCAACTTAAAATGGTGGCGACTTAAATGCCCCATCTGGCAACAGCCATAACCTGTATCTTTGGGTAGGGAAAAGGGGAAAAGGGGACTGAGAAGGTCCCTCACTCTTTACTCTAGGCATAGTGTGGACTTCTCGGATAGAGATGACCATTGCTCCCCCACAAGGGCAAACCTCACCAGCCGTCCTTATAAAGGGCCGGACCCCCCACAATGACCACTTTTGCCCTATGCCCTTGTTTAACAGTGCCTTCGTGCCAAGTGTCTAATTGAAATTAATTCAAAAAGTTATAAAAAAAATAATAATCAGGGAGGGGGAGTGGGTTTCCGATGAATCTTAAAAAGGAACTGGTCATAATCAGATGAGCTTTATACACCCCAAGCTAACTACACTCCCACCTAGCTTCTGATAGGCTAACTAACAATGAGGGCCCACCCCCTACCACAGGTTGATCTGCATAGTGCTGACTATAAACACCATCAGCCCTAGCTTAATCATGTCATTACAGCCCTTGTATTACTTTTCCAATGGATTCCCTCGCTAATTGACAATATAAAGGTCAACACACTAAAGGTCAACAGGGAATAAGTCGACAGGCCTAAGGTCAACAGTATCGGAAGGTTGACACAAGCATTAGGTCAAACAGGGCACATCATCTAGTACTTTACTTCTACTATTGGAAAAAGACAGTCAAAAAGATCGACACAATATTTGGTGCCGAATGACATAGACATCGTGTCAGTGTACCACATCCTCTCGAATGGCTCGCTACACTCACCATGCTTCGGACACTATTATATTCTCCCTCAATGCCCTAGTGGATAGTAGCGTATAAAATACCGCCTGTTTGTCACGACTGCCGATTCTGTAACCTGAGATGTACTTGTTTTACACTTGCCGGTGATCTACCTGCGTCTCCGCCTGTTCACAAAATTTTCCCGTTCTACTGCTAAACGCCTCTTACACATTATGACACACGGAATGAGCCAACATTCACATTATGCTACACTGAACGAACCAAAATTCACATTATGCCACATGTGAATTTTGGCTCATTCCATTATGCCACACGGAATGAGCAAAAAAATTCACATTATGCCACACTGAATGAGCCAAAATTCACATTATGCCACACAGAATGAGCCAAAATTCACATTATGCCACACGGAATTAGCCAAAATTCACATTATGCCACATGGAATGAGCCAAAATTCACATTATGCCACACGGAATGAGCCAAAATTCACATTATGCCACACGGAATGAGCCAAAATTCACATTATGCCACACGGAATGAACCAAAATTCACATTATGCCACATGGAATGAGACAAAATTAACATTACGCCACATTGAATGAGCCAAAATTCACATTATGCCACACAATATGAATCAACATTCCCATCATGCCACAAACTATGAGCCAAATATCACATAATGCCAAACGAATTAGATGAAATTCACATTATGCCACACAACATGAGCCAAAATTCACATTATGCCACAAACTATGAGTCGAATATCACATAATGCCACAAGGAATGAGACAAAATTCACATTGGCCCTTATTCAGATCTGTGCGGCCGGAGCCGCACACGGTGCTCCGGCCGCACAAACCAATCCCCGCCCACGATACGGATCGCCACGGCCGTCCGTACACGGACGGCTGGCGATCCGCAAGAAAATGGTGGGGCGTACGCCTCCACCATGGTGGGAGCTGCCCCCTGCATTCGATGGTCGGCGACCATCGAAGGCAGGGCCGCACGCCCCACCAGGTCCCGCAAGCTGAGACCACACGGACAATCGTCCGTGTGATAGCTTGTATGGGGGCTGAGAGCTGACATCCGGCGACGTCAGCTTCCCGCCCCCATCACTGGCGTCATACCCTCATTAGCATGCATACGCCCCGCGTTTGCATGGGAACGCCCATGAAACGCGGGGCGTATGCATAGGGAAATGAGGGTATGAAGCCCCTCACGCCCCTATACGCCCCCTTTGCGGCGGACGAACTACGTCTGCGGCGAATTGGGCTGCACATGCGCAGATTGACCTCTGCGCATGTGCAGACTGAAAACTTCGGCGGTACGGCCGCACGCGGGCCGTACCGCACGATTCAGAATAAGGGCCATAATGCCATACATTAGCCAAAATTCATAATATGCCACAAACTATGAGCCGAATATTACATGACGCCACATGAAATGAGATGAAATTCACATTATGCCACACAATATAAGCCAAAACTCCCAACCCCCTTCCCCCGCTACTGTCTGTAGCACCCCCACCCCCCCCCCCCCCCCCTCCCGACGGCCCAAGGGCAAGTTATGGACTTGTCATAGAAATGTATTGTTTTAAGAAAATTTACTGCACAAAAGTAGGTTAAATCCCACGTTAAATCCCATTTCCTACCACTTGTGCCCTTTCACCTCACATGGCCTTTGACCCAGAAGCTTGTGTGTTGCTATATATGAGTATTTTGTTAGCAAAGAGAATAGGTACAGCTTCATGCTACTGACTTTACAGTGCCTCCAAGGAATTATGCACAAACAGAATTTGCTTTTAAAGAATTTGTCCTTGGACCCATGTAGAACATAAATCCCTGAGATGTTTAATAACTGTACTGCGACCACACATCGCTCACCATCTGCATTATATTAATGAACCGTCCTTACCATAGACTGCAGAGTAGAAAAAGCCTTTCTGTCACATAACAGTCATTTTCTCTTAGCAGCATCTGAGCTATATTATATAGGGCCTATTTATATAAAAATACAGGGCAGCCATGAAAATGAACAGTTCTCATTACCATGTGTCGCAGCCATCGGAATATTTTTTCACAGTGCTATTGCTGGGACACCAGAACTTATGCTATTACATTACCAAGCTCCAGCCACTCAGCCGCAGTGAGAAATGGTTCAACAAGATCCAAATGGGATCCACAAGAACCCTCTCCATCCTTATGGCTTGATAAAGCTAAGTGAGGCAGTGCCATCTTTCCCATTGGGCTTAATGGGCAGTTGCCCAGAGGCCCAAGGATTCTATTTGCCTACCCCAATGGGGAAGATGGCACAGCCCTGGGGAGCGGCTGCGGGGGCAGGTGGCGGGCAGCGGCGGCTGGAAGCGGCGGGAAGGAAGCGCTGCTGATTTTTAAAAGACTGGCCGGACACTGATTGGCTGAGAGAATTCAGCCAATCAGCGTCCAGCTAGTATTTTCAAAATCAGCAGCGCTTCCCGCCCTGCCACCTGGCAAATATCACTACAAGCACCCAGTCGCCGCTTGCCCGGATCTCCGCTGCCTGGATGCCGCTACCCAGACCCCGCATCCAGGCAGTGGGGATCCGGGCAGAGGCGGCTGGGTGCTTGTAGCGCTATCTAGGCGGCGGGGGGCGGGAAGCGCTGTTGAATTTGAAAACATATTGAAAAGACTGGCCAGACACCGATTGGCTGAATTCTCTCAGGCCTCATAAAAGGTGTGGGGCCCAGTGAATTATTTTGCCCAGGGACCCGCGCTAATGTTAAGTCATGTGATAGCATTATCCAGGGGTGGATTGCCAATAAAAGACACAGGGTAGATTGGGCTTGCACTGCTTGTGGGACTGCCTTTGTCCAGGAGAGGCTGGAGGATGACAGACTGGTGGTGTGGGTGTGTTTGTGGGGGGGGGGGGGGGGTTGTTCAGTAGCGCACGCAGGGGGGGTTTCTGAGTACCCAGAAACCCCCCCAGGCTGATAGCTGAGGGTCCCCTCTTTCCATGGGTACAAGAATTTTAAAAATCGGCCCTTGGGAACCGGAGATATCTGACTTCAAAGCACTGGTCCCCATCCAAGCCTGGTGATCGCTCTTCCTAGTCAGATATTTCAGGGTCTGTCTGACTTAGAGTTTTTCTGAGGGTAGATTCCAAAAGCTAGGACTCTTCCCCTTTGATGGACACTAGTAGCTTGTCTCTCCTGTTCCCAGAACCAGAGACATCAGCCTTTCAGCAGCTGGTTACTGCTCCAGCTCCACACACCTGGTATGTAGTTTTATATACTCGTTGGTAGATTGCTCTGCCTCCTGAACTCTGTTCCCCTAGTCCCCAGTACCATTTGGTAGGTGGGATTCTCTAGTTTTTAATGCCATTAAAATCTAAGAAATCTATTTCTGGGAACTGGAGATATCTGCAGTCAAGCAAGCTGTCCTCCCACCAGAAAATTGTGAATAATAAGCCCACTCCAATATACACCCCTCCTCTGCGTATTAAACATCCTCTACCACCCTGGAAGTTATGTATCAGGGCCCCTTCATTCAGCCCAATGCCCCCTTCTTCCACCCCATCTCCCATCTGTACAGTAAAGGGGTAATTAGTGGAAATTACTGATCCAGGCCCTACATGCTGAGCGGATGATATAATACCCCCTACCACCCGTGGGACATCAAAGCTTCCCCCACCCCTACCGCTGGAGGATCAGTAGGTGCCCCAATACATTGCTATGCCCAGAGGTCTACACTGCTGTTGACGCCCCTGTGTGTGTATATATATATGTGTGTGTGTGTGTGTGTGTGTGTGTGTGTGTGTGTGTATGTATATATATATATATATATATATATATATATATATATATATATATATATATATATATATATATATTATTATTAATATTATTATTTATAAACAGTACATTTGGTCTATCTATAATACTTTAACTGACCCGGCATATACTGGGTCACCTAAGTGTCCATCTCCGTGCTTTGCTCCGCCCCTCTGGAAACCCCCTTCTCAAAATCCTGCGTTTGCCACTGGGTGTTAGAAGGTGGCTGATTGGCAATGTGGGCATGTAAAAGGGTCACTTTTTTTGGAAATTTTTCCCGGGCCACTTTAACCCTTTAATGGTCACACCGCCTTCATACTTTTTCCTCATGGATGCAGTACTCCAGTTTCACCACCAGATGGCAATGGTCAATTGATTTTGCCAAATGGCCACAATGTCTGGATTTCAATAGATTTACAGCAAGATGACATTAAAAACTTCCTGGCGTAGTTGTAGCTATTTGGCAAGGGTTAAATGCCCAATCTTCCTGGCAGATCCTGTGTTCATATACTAGATTTGAGTTACTAGGTGACCATTCATCCTCTTCTTCGAAATCCTTGCTCATCGTGCCTCTCCTCGGATGTCTCCCTACCATTTTGTTACCTGTCTCTTGCATGTCTGCGCCCTTTTACTGCCCCGCATAGAAAACAATGGGGGATGCGATGCTGCTCGATGTATCAATATCAGGCAGCATCGCAGTGGGACCCCTGGGCTACCGCCATTCTGAGATGGCGAGAGTCTATGGGCTACTGACCGCACTGCAGGCTGGGCAGTGCGGTCTACCGGGAGTCAGTGTTAAACGTTCATGCGCAAAACCCCGGCACTTGGCCCCTGTCCCGGCATCTGCAGGGAGATATATACAGGAGAAAGGATTGCATGTTGCAGTGTGATCCTGGGAGGTAAATTCCAATCAGATTGCATTGTATATGCGATCCAGTAGTACATGGGCACCCAAGACTTTTAACGGCCATCTGGAAATTGTGACAATCCCCCACTGATGTATGGAGGCCTCCAGACTGAGCTTATGGTCTACCTCCCTGCCCATACACTCATACAACTATACAACAGCGGTAGCAGGGGAAAGGTATTCACAACTACATTCACCGACCTGCCAAATGTCACATGCATCACAGAGGAGTAGCTAAGTCTCTTGACATTCCTGCCCAATCAGGAGAGAGTTTGGGCAGAATGATGGTGCCAACAAATCAGGACTCTCAGTCATAAATTGGGTAGTTGGGAGGTATACATTCCTCTTTCCTCCCACAATATCAGTCTGTGGCCTATATATCAAATATCCCAGAACGCTATAATTAAAAAAACTAAAATGTGATTATGGGGATGATTCAGGATCAATCGTTGCGATACGAATTCAAATGATGTCAGCGACCGCCCGTCTTCGGCGAACACCAACAGGAAGAAAAATTGGTTTAGACTGACTGTTCTCATCGAATGATTTCTCTCCCCTTCAGCTGGATGCCAGGGGATGTGTTTGTGTTCACATTCCATCGCTGAGAACCGCGGGGATATGGCATCGGGGGAGGGGGGGGCACGTTCAGACGGGTGATGTTAACCCGCTCCCTAAGCAGCAAAAGGCCCTATGTTGGATAAGTAACAAGTGTAGAAGTGGCCCAAATCATGCTGTTTTAAGGACTGTGCTAGATAAATGACGTTTTATCTCCCTCCAAGGTTTGATACATCTCCCCCACGCAGGGTTGCCTACTTTCTGGCTGCCCTCTCTGTGCAGCCAGTTCAGTGAGCCGGGGGGACGTGGCCGCTGATGGGGCGGGATAAGGATGGGGCAGCCAATGGATCATCTGGAGTGGGGGCGTGGTCAGCACAATTGAGTCATCATGGCCACGCCCCTGCCATGCAATGCCGGTATTTCAGGCATTGCACAGCGGGTGCAGGGCTACAAAGACGCGATTCGCATCATTTGCTCCCTCTGACCCCCTTGCTGAGGAAGAGGGGGGGGGGGGGGTCGCATGAGACTGGCCACATTCCGGGAGGTCCGGGAGGGGGACCCGATTTCCTGGACCCTCCCAGCCATTCCACGTCTTATTTCTTTTAAAGTCATCCCTTTCATCTCCCACGTCTGTTTATCTTTCATTTCTCTTTCAATTCATAAAAAGAAGAACGAAGTTAGACTACAAGGATTCATATTCTGATGTTCCTGCCTGCTCCCAGAACTTCATAAATCTGAATCTGCAGAACCCAATATAAACTCTAGCAAGCTGTTCTAGGTTTTGCTGTTGGCGCAGTACACCAAACGGCACAGCCATGTGTTTTAATAAGGAAATGCTTACAGAGCCAGCTCGGAGCATGTGCTCCTTGGCATGAGACAGAGTCTTTCGTTCATTTTCCTTTAGAGTCTAATTATGAATTTACCTGATACGCTCGGCTGTCACAAATGTGCAATGCAGATGAAACAGCGACAGCAAAGAAAATAAATAAAGCAAATTAGCGCTAATAGTGGTTTCTCCAGGGATCCCTCTGATCACAGAACACCTGTAGGACTCAGCGTATGAAGAGTTTGTAGAGGGGCATATCCTGTTAGCTGAGGGAGGGGTGTACTAGACTACGAAAATATTTTAGATCTCGTGCTGTATTTTTGTAAGGTCGCAGAAACGTGGTTGTAAAACATCTCCAATTAAAAGACCACCTGCTAAACAAGCATTGCATAAGGAGTTGGCGATTTCCTCTATTATGCCAACGGCTCTGCATATATTTTTATAGCGTGCAAAATAAAACCTAATTTTGTGCAGAAAAGGGGCACTGTGCATGTGATGTATCACGTTACCGTGTTAACCCTTTGAGTTCCAAGAATGGTTGCTAATCGACCATCGATGATTCAAAATCGTTGCTGGTTTATGGCCCATGTGGAATACTTTTGCCATCGATGGAGGGAGAACCAGGCGGTTTCCTTCCATCGATGGTGCAGCAAAACCAAATATATACAGTATATATTTTTTTCCCCAAGGTGCTGGGACACAGAGCATAGCCCCGCCCCCGACAGCCTAGAACCCCTCCCCACGTTCCCATTGGCCTAAGGGCCAGCCAGTCAAAGAAAATGAATAATAAATTATATTGAAAATTGAGTCAAGACAGTCAAAAGACTGACAACGTTATCCTGATACGGAGAATCCCCACAGGGCTTGGTAAGATACCTCACCCTAATTTCACGCAACCAAATCAGGGTATTTCGCCCCCCCCCCCCCCAAAAAAAAATATTAGCTGCGCATGCGCCACCGCTACCAATACTGAGGGCATGCCATCCCTGACAGGACGGCCCCTCCCTGCACTGCGACCCCACCCACTACCACAACTCATATTTACCAACACCTGGGGATTGGCGACCGGTGCTCCTGGAAGGCTGCCGGTAACGGGGGCACCATGCTGCTGTAACCTCTGGGGTTCTGTAACGTGAGCTTCCGCTTTGCAGCATCACTTTACTGCAATCACCGATCCCTGCGTTTTTTACACAGTCATCAGGTATTAGTAACAATATTGTTAATAAATCTGGCCCTAAGTATGTAGAGCAAATAGGGCCAAATAAAAAAAAATTGCACATGATTGCTGTGATATACAGTTATTCAATAAAATATATATATAAAAAAAAAAAAAAAGCTGGACAAGTGCAGCTGGGATCAGGGTGGGGCATCTGGGAGCTGAGAATGAGAACAATATGGCTGGGCGGAGTGGCCAGAAGCGAGTCTGGCGGTACAGCAGGGAGTGGCCAGTGCCGCTGTTCGGCCTGTGCCGCGTGACATCTGACCACATCCACAGCCAAAGACAGGAGAAAGCGTAGTCTATTCCCAAAATCCTGGGATTGGAAACTCCAATCACAGGATTGAAATCCCGGGAATTTTGATGCCATCCCGGGATTAGCCATCCTAAATACCACCCAACTGTCCCGATTCCAGAGGGACAGTCCCGCTAATTGGATGCTGACCTGCTGTCCCGCCCGCTGGTTAGGGAAAGCCTTTCATTACCTGTTGCAGCATTCTGAATAGATGTCATGCGCACATAAAGAAAATATGTCTAAGCCTGCAAGTGAAAGAGCCCCTAAATGAAGAAAGTCAGAGGTGAAACCACCCACATGCGCCTTACTGCATTCAGCAGCTAAAAAACAATTAAAATGTGGATTTCCAGCCTGATAAACTCTGCCGTATGAATGCCTCCGTCTCCTTTATCGAGCAGAATAAAGATCCGTGCCCTTTAGAAAATACGTTTTGTATGAATATTCCAGTGTATCTAACTCAATCAATCAGAACAGAGGACTGGGATCTCTCTCCGTGGGCGTGCGGCTGTTTTTTGTGGGTGTTGACATTTTCTATATATCATTGTGTCATAAATGCCAAAAATCATAACAGCTGAGTCTCATAACAGACATTGATCATAACGCTGCCACATGGGCTGTGAAGCCAGAGAGGTTTTTGGATTGCGCTGTCAATCTGTGGGACATTTTTATATAGATGGCAGTGAGGAGTGATCTGAAGGTTACAGCATGTACAACTGCGGTGATAGCTGGGTGGAAGAGCAGGGTCCTTTCTGGCGGGCATGGTGCTTAAAGGACTGGTTTCTAATCTGACAGTTACATGGCAAATACATATGCATAAATATATATATGTATTTTGCCGGGGAAAATATCTCTTACAAAAACTGTTCTTTAACATGCATCAACATGAACATGAAATTCTCCCCTGACTCCTAGACTAGCCACATCTTGTACCCATGCATAAACTATGTTCTTGGACGGAACAGCAACCTCGTTGGTCCCGAACATTTCTTGCTCATTGACATGAGTTACATGTTTTATGCTCATTGCCAGTGGTTACATGCTCCTTGCTAAGGGTTTCATGCTCATTGCCAGGGACAATATATATATTTCAGGGAAATCCATAACTTCCTGTTAGCGAAATACGCTACCCAGTAGGACCTTTAGCATCTATCCATCTGTCCAGTAGGACCTCTAGCATCTGTCTCCTCCAAGGAGGTGGCCATTTTTGGAGGGAGTTTTCCTCAGATTCCATACGGATGGCCAGATCCATTGGAATCTGCAAAGACCATGAGCCCCCACATCGCCGGCTCCCCCCAAACCACTGCTTGGACTGCTGCACCATTATTACGCCACTGGTTTTTGCTCAGGCTATAGATAAATATGAGATCAGTAGCTGGTGTCCCTGAGAAAAGTGAAGGACTAGCTCAGCTGCTTTCTAAAGTCATGATGTCCACCCACAGCACTGGGCCACAACATCATGGAAGCTTCATTGCGGAGTCCACACAGCCAGGGGCTCAGAACCATGGTCCGGGCTGGGGTCATTTGCAGTTATCCTTCCTTGTGCACGGGGACCCAGGGGTTAAAATTTGTGGGTGGCAGAGCTGGGTTGTGCACCTCTCCTTGGCAGGTGCCCATGGAGAGTTCCGTCATGGCCAACAGGTACTTGCAGCCATGTATGAGATTGTCCACCCATAAACATCGCTTTCCTCCAGGTCCAACTGATACAGAGTCAGGTGAACTAAAATCTAATGAAGCAAGGATGTAAAAAAATAGTTTTTTTTACCATGCATGTGCCATCTTTAAATGCATCCTCCTTTTTGCATGCAACTGGCTTACAACTACTCCTAATCAACAGTGTGTATGTTTATTTTTTACTACATCCTTTCATTTTATAGAAGTTCTTAATTTATCTATAACTTTTTGGGGGGCGCTTACTAAAATAGCATCAGCGTATTGCATTGTTACAATCTGGGTAGGGGGAAAAAAAGGCCCTGCTCTAAATCTTTACAACCTATAGGGAAGGATAAGTGCTACAAATTGCAAATCAGTCTGGTCAGATTGCAGAGGCTCTTGGTGAGCTGTATTATCCAATGACTAAGCAATGGTGGCCTAAGTTTTCCGGGAACATTGGAAAGTTTAGAGATTAGAGGAAAGTCTTATTGTGAATGGGAGGGCATTCAACAGAGTGGCAGCAGCCCAATAATAGTCCTGTAACTGGGAGCAGGTAATTAACATGTTTTTAATTGTATCATCAAATACATCTATCCAAAATGCAATGTTGCATAGGCCAATATTGCCACCTTCTTAGGGAAGTGGCGCAACTATAACCCTGCAGAACCAGCGGTGGCTTAGAGGCACTCCGCTGGAAGTCTGTGGGGGCTATTGCTGTATCCCTGCTGGGACCTGCAGATACTTGTCTGCGGTCCCTTTGCGTCTGGCTTTATTGAAATTGTCCATCTCAAAATGGCCGCCACCTCACAGGAAACAGTTATTAAGGATGCTAGAGAAGAAGGTGGCCATTTTGGGACATTTTTAATGAGAATCTTGTTTGGTTCCACATTTTTAGATCTGTAATGGCTGAAGGCATTGACCAAAAAGTAAAACAGACCCAAATAGCTTCATTCACAGCCTCCCCCCAGAGCTAGGTACAGTAAGTTCTTCCATATCATGTATGTGGTCCAGTGACGTGCGGTGAGGTCAGTGGCTGGTGAGGCAGTGGTGCAAGCAAAAAAATTATGGCCCACAGTAGATTTCTAACTGCCAGAGGTTTCTTGGCAAAAGAGGCAACTGTGAATTTTCCCAGCACTTCCGGGTATCGCTATACACGCAATGGTGTAATAATACATTTTGGGCCCCTTCATGGAATTTTAGTGTCGTTTAAAAGCATAATGCCCCCTGCAGTGTGGTGCAGACGCATAATGCACTCACTAGTGTTCCTGAAAAAGAATGCCTCTAGTAGGAGTCTGACCATTCTACATGCTTGTTTCTATGGGGTTTGCATGTTTGTTGCCATGGGGGTTACATGCTCGTTGCCATGGGGGTTACATGCTCATTACCATGGGGGTTTACATGTGTGTTGCCATAGGGGTTATATGCGCATTGCCATGGGGGTTACATGGGGGTTACATGCTTGATGCCATGGGGGGTTACATTCTTGATGCCATGGGGTCTACCTGCTCAATGTCAAGGGGGTTAAATGCACATTGCAATGGGGAGTTACATGCACATTGCCATGGGGGTTAAATGCACATTGCCATGGGGGGGTTAAATGCACATTGCCATGGGGGGTTACATGCACAGGCCCCCACAGGCCCCCACGCTGCTACAGCTACAAAAAAAATTATCCCCCTCCCCACTGCTTCCCCCCAAAAAAAGGCAGTGGGGTGAAAAAATGTTTATGAAGAAGAAGGGGCAGACAGAGGAGAGGTTGTATGAAACTGCGCTGCTGCAGTAGCATGAAGGCCTGGAGGGGATCCCTTCTAATATATCAGCGGGGAGCAGAGGGACATAACTAAGCAGCCAGCCAATCTCACCTGCTGACTGCCGCTGTGTAGTTCTTCAGTGCGGTCACAGATCTCTGCAGCTTCTCCCGCTCTCCATCACCGCGCTGCGCTGTCAGCTTACTTGCATGGTGCTGACAGGTTGCCAAAAAACCTTCTTAAGTAGCCCAGAAATGTTCCACAGGGCAGCCAGGTGAGGGGAGGGCTTCAGGAGGACAACGCTGCTCCCGGCCCTCAGACTCCTCTCCTCATACCAGCGCCGGGAGCTCTGCGTGTGCTAGCTTGATCTGTAGTGCCCCAGCCAGGACCCCTTGATGAGCGCATCGGGGAAGGAGAGGACGCACTTCTCCAGTACTTGCTACAGCTTCCCGGCACCCAGCGATCGTCAGCTCTCTGGTCGAAGGTAGCTGCTCCCTGGCCCGCTGGCTCCGGTCCGCTCCCCCTTCCGTCTGGACTGGGACTCGGCTTCTGGTGTCGGCTGCTAGAGTTAGGTGAGGGTGCAGGGCGGGTGCCGACAGCGGGGAGGGGGGTGGATTGGCCTTTCCAATGGCTTCAGTGACAGGGGCATGCTTTCATAGTGGTTGAAAGCACGCCCCTGTCACAGAGGCACTTATGAAGGTGCCGCTTTTACTAGTATTTTAAATGGGCTATTACAGCCCGCTGTATGTCCCCACCCACTGCCAGCCCCCTGCTTCCAGCGTTTTGCAAGGGGCAGATGGAGGCACTGCTTTCAGTGCCTCCAAAACCAATTTTCAACACTTAATACAATTAGAATGATTAAATTAATAGAAATAAGATACTTATAACACAGAATATGTGCCATAAGTATCTTCTTTGTATTAATTTAATTGGTAATGTCAGGGGAGGCACTGCCTCCCCTGCCTCCCCTGACTGCACGTCCCTGATGTGGTCATTATCCAACCTCCCTGCCTGACCCAGGCATTGGGCACAAGTTGATTAACACTTACTTGTGCGTGCAATAGGGATGAGCATCCAGGCCACAGTATAACCAGCTTTATTTCTTCAGACTTTATGTCTGATCTAAGGGGTTAGAAACTTACATGTTCCAATTTAATCATACAATTCTATGTGCCTGGGTAGAAATATTTCAGTGTGTGGGAGGCATGCAATTACATCCAATCAGCATTATGCAGTCACAATGTCATAGAAATGACAGGATGATACATAGAAAGCGTCTCATAGTGTTTCCAATGTATATCACATTTTAAGGCATACTGTAGATTATGGTTCTAAAGTCACAAGTTAAAAAATGGTCAATTTTATATATTCATCCATTTAACCATTTTTTAAAAAAAACTAACCATATATTAAAAGTAAAGATGCCGGATTTTTCCCATACATGTTAAGCAATATTACAAATCGATGGACAAGATGGACTCTTGACACAATGGGTTATATTTACTAAGATGTGAAATACACTTAACAGTTCATGTTGCCATGGGCAACCAATCAGAAGCTACTTCTTATTTATTTACCACCCTCTAGAAGATAGTAGACAGGATGTGATTGGTTGCCCATAGCAACAGGACCTGTGAAGTGTATTTCACATCTTAGTAAATTTCACCCAATATCTGTAGACTGCAGAAGGAATACCAAAATGACAGAACTTTTAAAAGTAACCCGAGACTCAGGAGCTGCACAATCCCCCTGCTTCTATGGACTGCACAGACTGCAGCCCATGTGAACCGTATTAGGTTGCGCGATAAGGCAGGGAGCTTCCTGCACAAATCCAGCTCTGTACTTATAGGCAGCCTGGTCTGGCAATCCCAGAGGGAAGGAACACCTCCCAATCCAACTGCCTGTAGTGTCTGTGACTGACAGGTAGAACTTCCAATAGGTTTGTGCACTGCCAATGTAAAGAACAGAAATGACCAAGTAACATTTTTCTCTGATGGGGTATATTTATTAAAAGGAGAGAATTCATCAAAAACACCCGCATACAGGGACTTTCCCCTAATTTAGCAGCTACAGTATTTATTTTATACCTTTATTTGCAAAAACGATGGATCCCCGTCACTATGCAAACTAGACTGCACTTAGGCTAAACAAAGCTTGGCTTCCTGAGCAAGTTAGTTATTGAATACAAATTGGTGCAGCGGGAAAACAATTTAGTCAATCAAATAACTTTATGAGACGGCTGCTACCTAATGATTTCAGCAGCTGACGCAGGATTTTTTATTTTTTAAATTCAAGGTGATCTTAACGTGCTGAACCAATAAATCCCCAAAAGGATGTATACACAATGAGTTGATTAAAATCTTATAGTTCTTAATGCCTATTATAAAAGATGGATTCTGTGCGTCTGCTCTTTAAACTTCTATAGAAGAGGTGCCATCTAGTGGTCAAAACCTATATAGCCACACAGTGATTTTCACTTTGTGTTTTTTACTGACCTGGGGTGAAATGTAATAGGATGAGAGATTCAGAAAGTGAGAGATTTGGTAAGAAATCTCCAGGTTTTTTAAGTGGCAATTGTGTACACTTCGAAATCAAACTGGTTTTGCAGTGTAAGTGATTGCCGCTTTAAAATAACTGGAGATTTCTTACCAAATCTCTCACTTTCTGAATCTCTCATCCTATTAAATCTCACCCCTGGTTATTGTTCATAGCAAAAGGCAGGGTATGGGTCATTAGGTCGACCAAACTAAGGTTAACATGCTTTAGGCCGAGCACTGAAGGTCGACAAATGAAAAAGGTCGACATGACTTTAGGTCAACACAAGCATTAGACTTACACAAGCATCAGGTCGACATTGGGAAGGTTGACAGTCAAAAGGTTGACATGGGTTTTTTTTGTCCCTAATGTCGACACTGTCGACATGGTCACCAAAAAAAAGTGCAACCCCTCCCCTCGCATGGTTTGCTACACTTGCCACCAAACTATGGTTGACCTAATGCTTGTATCGACCTAAAGCCATGTTGACCTTTTTCATGTGTCGAGCTAAGGCCACCCCCCAGTGCATGTCGACCTAGTGACAGTATACCAAAAGGCAGTGGTGGATTTCCCACTAGGCATGTAAGGCAGTTAAGTGCCTTCAGTTCCTATTATACCACACTGCATACCCCCAGTTCATATTATGTCACACTGCCACCAGTTCATCCTGTGCAATATGACAGTGCCCTAGTTAATATTATGTCACACTGCCTCCAGTTCATCCTGTGCAATATGACAGTGCCCTAGTTCATATGATGTCACACTATCTGAGGTACCCGGCATTGCTCTGGTTCAGAACACGCTCCCCAGGTCAAAGGTCTGCCCAGCGTACACCAACTTGATATCCTCCTCCTCATATCATGTCACTGGCCCTGTCACATGCAGCCCTGTCCTTACTGACACGACTCGTCTCCTGATATACTCTGTGCGGCTGGGGACCCTGCTCCTTCCACTATATAACTCTCAGTCTGTGGCTTCGGTACTTGTTTCCTAGCACGGCGCCCATCGCATCGTATACCATAAGCCTTACAATGGTATGCGATGCAATGCGATGTTACGCGATGGCACTCGATGTTATACAATTTAAAATCGTAAACCATTGTATATGGCATACAAAGGAATGGTATACGATTTTAAATTGTATAAGCACCCTAATGGGTGTTTTCAATGCTAAATGGCCCCCTATAAGATTATTAATTGTATAAGCACCGTAATGGGTGCTTACAATGTTAAAAGCACCCCCACGCCACCCCAGTATCAACGCCAACCCGAAGCGTGGCCAGCGCAGCGAGCCCTCGAGGGGCAGCGGTACGCGTCCTCCGACCTTTTCATACCCCCACTATCCACGTCGGAGTGAAGTTGATTGTAGATAGTGTGGCGAGCGCAGCGAGCCACCAATCCCGAAGAGTGGCGAGCGGACGCGGAATACATGTAAAGTAATACACGTCCCCTCACAAAGCTCGCTGCGCTCGCCACGCTTCGGTCTCGGTGGCTCACTGCGGTCGCCACACTATCTAAAATCAACTCCACGCCGACGTGGATAGAGGGGGTATGAAAAGTTCGGAGGACGCGTACCGCCGCCGCTCGCCACGCTTCGGGTTGCCGTTCATAGTGGTGGTAGCGTGGGGGTGCATTTAACATTGTAAGCACCCATTAGGGTGCTTATACAATTAAAAATCGTATAGGGGCCGAAAAAAGCATTGCATCGCATTCGGCTATATGGCATGCGATGGAATACAATGCATAAGATGCCATACGATTGAAAATCGTGGGCGCCTTGCAATAAAAAAAGTACTGTGGCTTCCTGCTGCCTCCATTCCCCTCCTCACTTCATGTCACTTCCCCTGTCACATGCAGCCCTGTCCTCACTGACACATAACTCATATCCTGATACACTCTGTGCTGCTGGGGACCCTGCTCCTCCCACTATATAACTCTCAGTCTGTGGCTTCCTGCTGCCTCCATTCCCCTCCTCACATCATGTCACTTCCCCTGTCACATGCAGCCCTGTCCTCACTGACACATAACTCATATTCTGATACACTCTGTGCTGCTGGGGACCCTGCTCCTCCCACTATATAACTCTCAGTCTGTGGCTTCCTGCTGCCTCCATTCCCCTCCTCACATCATGTCACTTCCCCTGTCACATGCAGCCCTGTCCTCACTGACACATAACTCATATCCTGATACACTCTGTGCTGCTGGGGACCCTGCTCCTCCCACTGTATAACTCGCCTGACTGCCAAAGCAGCGCTAACCTCAATCCCTTTCCACTGCCTCAATTTACTGACCATTGTCCCCTCCTACCCCATAAGTTACAAAATAAGAAAAAAGTGTTACCCCGTAGTGCCTGCTTTTTTTACCTTGTTCAGCTACTGCATTTAAAATTAAAGCATCATGTTTAATATGGCTCCATATTCCTAGGTTCGGAAAGTGTCACTTTACAGATCAAGAGGTATTTCCAGTAAACAGCCCCAGTGTAGGTAACAAAGATTAAGTTATACCCCGTTCTCACTGCGGCAAAAACCCAGGTTTGAGCCAGGGCAAGCTGTAATTTCCTGTGTCCTGTCTCAGTGTGAACGGGTGTGAGTGAAATTCCCAGGTGATGTGCCCCGGGAATTACACACAGGTTTTTGCAGGGTTATTCCTGGGTAATACATGGGTGTGTGGCAGGGTGAACAGGTTAGACCCGGGTTTTTCTCACAAGATGCAAAAAAGCAAGCTCATTGCATTGCTCAAAGCTGCTTTTTAAACAGCCAATCAAAGCTGCTCTTAGATTCCACACACTTGTTGGCAGGCAGTTCAGGGGAAGCAGTGTGAACAGGGCAGATAAGGGAATTTCCCGGGTCTAAGGTGCAGTATGAATGGGGTCTGTAGAGCTGATATGATCTGTGCCCCTGCAAAACCTGGGTTTTTGCAGGGGCGGCAATGAGAACATGGTATAGAAATTGCTCCAAGTAACAACGTATTCAACACAATTGCAACACACACACTACCAAAACTATAATATTGCAATTTCATGCCAACTAATGCATAATTGAATGACAAGAGGCTGGACTGCTGCTGATATAGCCGGCTGTAGTGCTCACGTTCGCCTGCTCCACAGTAATATATAAACAGAGGATCACTAAAGGACATATACGGTTTATAAATGCAGCACTTGGCAGGAATCTGTACTCGCTGCTCTACAATAAATAATATTATATTCCTACACCGTGCGGGTAATGATAAATGTTTATTAGAGAGCAGTAGATCTGCCGAGTGTATTACTGCGGTGTGCTTAGCAGCACTGTCTATCAGCTAGGACACAAAGGGCATTTGAACTTAGAGACCAACTTTAGTCTTTTAACAATGTATACAGATAATATGTATTTTACACAGAAGAGCTTATACATCTGTGTCTCGCTAATCGGGACACTCGCGGGCAAAAACGGGGTGTGGCCAATGGAAGTGGGGCGTGGCCTCACGGGATGTCATGTCATCAGGCCACGCCCCCATTTCCCACCCCTCTGCATTGCTGAATAGACACTGTGCGCATGATATTTCCTTTGCACCGTGTGTGTATCATCTACATATAGGTCTAGTGACTGTGAGTCTCGAAAACACTGCCATCTGCTGGCAGAGAGTGAAACTACATCTCTTTCTCACACATGCACAGACACAGAAGGTAGCAGGCTAGCTTTCGAATCTATTGCTTCGAGCGGGCTTACTAATATATATATATCGCTGTAGGAACCTGCTGTAGGAACCTGCTGTGTGGTCCACGCTGTGCTTCACCCCAAATGGATGCCCTTGTTGCCTAACTCCTGAGGAAGGTCCTTTATGGACTGAAACGCTAACGTTGAGTACCCTTCTTTTTACATTTGATGTCTACAGTATGTGAATACAAATACACAGCTTTTTATTTTGCATCAAACAGTCTGGAGAGTGTGTCTTTTTGGTATATATATATATATATATATATATAGATAGATAGATAGATAGATAGATAGATAGATAGATAGATAGATAGGATAGATAGATAGATAGGATAGATAGATAGATAGATAGGATAGATAGGATAGATAGATATACATACACACACCTAAAGCTGCTCTGCAACTGCAAGGTGCGCAGACGGCCACTAGATGGCACCCAGTGGCATTCCGTTCTGGTGCACACACTTGCATACTCACACACCCCACCAACACTTTTAATTTTGACGGAATGTTGACTAGTATATAAATTTATACACTCACCATACAAACGTAATTTCTATCATTCTTTCATGAGTCAGAACACAACCCAGACCACAAAGAGGCACTTTGGATTTAATGTTAATAATGCAGTAATTTTACTTTTCCAAAAATAAATGGATTGGGCAGCAGTGATTTCACCCCCTAGACTGCAGGCATAGGGACGCGTAATCCATTAATGGCTCTGCGCTAGTACGGCTTCTGTAAACACATTGATGGCTCACAAGGCAGGAAGCTGCCCAGGTGTAACTTTTTGCCTTCGCCGTGTGGATATTTTTAACTTACTTCAATAGGTTAAAGTTGTAGTTAATAGAGGTTGAGGAGAAAGTAGCATTTAGCTTTTGTACCGTTCGGCGCCTCGTTCCCAATCAGCGACAAATTCTCCCGCCCACTAAATGCCAGAGAGGCTTAAATTTTAGGGTAAAGTGCTGGTTCCCATGGCAACGTACAAAATATGTGCTTTTATAATCTTTTGCAGGAAAGAGCTTCCGGGAATGCTGATGCATTTAAATAGATCAGCTTTTTATTTTCAAAAATATCTCCATGGGAATTAGAAAAAAAAAATCAGAACGAACAGAGTTTTACAAGAAGTCTTGCAATGCACTTGAACGTAAATGTCAGAAGACTGAAGAAAAACGTGACTCATCCCATTGGCTCTATTCTATGACGATGGTGGAATTTTGGCTTTGTTACCAGCACCTCTACGGCGATTCTTTGTGGCTTATAGGTATTTAGCGGCCCAGCAATAGTAACAAAGAAAGGTGGTATGACTGGGCGGTGCTAAATATGAGCCTTGTCCTCCTGTGGTATTGGGCGGGATGAAATCTTTGCCTCTTTGACGCAGCTGTTCCCTGTGTATGGCAGTTGCAGGGTGCTGACAGTAGGGCGCTGTTGTGTATCTGTGTATGATGCAGCGGTGGCACCTACTTAACAGTAGAAGGGGGGTTGCAGGCAGACTGTCACGATCCCACCGCCATCCAGGGTTCCAGCGTCTCTACAATGTACAGTATCAGCGATAGTACTGCACATTTGCAAAAGCCTGACTTCTATGGACTGCATCGGCTGCAGCCCATAGAAGCTGGCTATGGCTGCCCAGAAAGGCAGGGAGTGGCTTCCAACAGGAAGCCAGCTCTGTGCTTTAGGGGCCATTTATCAACTAATATTTGCTTCTAAATTCCCGAAAACTCCAGTTTCGGGGGTTAACCGCAAATATTAAGTTTCACCTAAATGTATTAAAGGGGGACCGCAGCAGGAATCTCTGATCCCTGCTGCGATCCTCCCTGCAGCGCTGCCGGTCGCATCCCCATAGGTTTCTATGGGGGATGCGAAGCTGCCCGACGTATCAACATCGGGCAGCCCGGCATCGCACCCCTGGGCTATCGCCATTCTGATATGGCGTCAGCCCATTGTAGCCTATGGCTACACTTCGCACTGCCCGAGCGGTCAGCGGGGTTGCAGGGGGTCAGCGCATAACCGTGCATGCGCAGACCCCCCGGCTTCCGGCATCGCAGGGACTGGCTCCTTTCGGAGCCCTGTCCCTGCGCCTGCCAGATGATACATCCCGCTGGTATTGCAGGGTACCACAATGCGATGTCGGGCGATGTCACCGCCCCGGCATCGCAATCCAATGATAAATGCACCCCTAAATCAGCCCGCACTGGAAGTTTCAGAGGGAGGAAACACCTCCCAATGGGACTGCCTTTACTGCGGGTGACTGGCAGGTAGGATTACCAATAGGAAGTCACTGCCAATCACAGTGAAGCCAATGCATCTGGCGTCACTAAGGCTGAGCAAGACAGCAGATTTTGCTAGAGGACTGCAGTCATAGGTCAAATCCACCACTGGTATGGACACTTCTCAAACCAGATCCAGGAGGAGATGCATCAAACCCTTCAGAGAGGTAAATTACCAGCCAATCAGCTCGTACTGTAAGTGTCATTTCTACATTCAGCCTCAATTGGAGATGTAACTGCATCAGCTGTAACTTCATCCAACCGGTTCTGGAGGATGCACAGAGCAAAAGACAGTGTTCAACCCTATATCACCCCATTGTGCTTTCACGTGTTCTGGGTTGTTTAAACCCAGATCACATAATCTCTGCTAAGAATTTATAATTAGTCTCCAGCTGAATAAGAATTCCTTAATCTTCCAACTATACATACAACATACAACACTTTTCACATCATTTATCTTTGATTCATTGTGGCAGATTTATTATGTCTGGTGAAGTGATAATGCAGCAGCCAATCAGCCCCTAACTGCCATTTTTTAAACAAAGCATGTAATTTGGCAGGTAGGAGCTGATTTGCTGTTGCGGTATCACTGGTCACTTTGGGCCTTATTCTAGTTTACTCTTAGAGGCAAATTCCTTCTTAGCTGGACAAAACCATGTGCACTGCAGGGGGGCAGATGTCACATGTGCAGAGAGATTTAGCTTTGGGTTAATTATTTTGTTTCTGTGCAGGGAAAATACTCACTGCTTTATTTTTACACTGCAATATAGATCTCACTTTGAAGAAAAACCCCACCCAATCTAATTCTCTCTGCACATGTTACATCTGCCCCACCTGCAGTGCACATGGTTATGTCCAGCTAAGAAGGAATTTGCCTCATTGGCAGGTATTCAATGCGGCCGGCGATGGGGTTAAACAGCAAGGATGTTTAACCCCCTCTCCAGCCGCTCGCCCTATTCAACGTTCTGGGGAAATCCTCACCGTTACAGAACGGCGAGAATTCCCCAAAACAGCGAGACCCGCGGTTAATGCAGAAAACTCTCTGTCTTTAGCCGCGAGTCTCGCTGCTTCTGGAGGGGGGGGGGGGGGTGCGTTGAATACTGACAGGGAGAGTGGTGACAGCGATTCGCCGGCTTTTTTGCGGCGATTCGCCATGTATCACCTAAAATCACCTACACACACGAAAAAAGCACAGATTCGCCAGAAAACATGGCGAATTAGGCTCATTGAATACGGCCCATTGTCTCATGCCAGGTTCTCATAGGAGAGACCAACTGGCTGGTAGCAGAGGCACAAGGAGAGGGGTGGGTATTGACTATCCATGTTTTAGATAATTTGGGGCACCTTGGCTGGTCCATATTCAATTAGCCATTGAGTTTACCGTGGGCTTGTAGCAGTGACCAAAGCTATTCAGTTACAGCCCACAGAGGGCACGCAGGCTGATTTTACCTCAGATTTCTGTTTGCACCCTCCAGCTAACTGAATCCAGGTATGTGGGGCCCTGCTCAATATAACTGTCAATATGCTGACAAAGTATAATGTATGACTACTCCCAGCACCGCATTTTAGTGTCCTAGTGTTCCCGCTAGGCTGTTTTAGCGGGGCGCTGCTCCCTGCCCGATTTTTAAAGGACAAAATGCGCCCTGCCTCTCTAGCAGTGCCCCACTAAAACAGTCTGCTGCCTGTCCTGCCGGAGTGCACCGGTGAAGCCCAGCTCCGCCATAGATTGCGGTGCACGGCGCTTTCCCGGCAGCTCGGGGATGTAGTCACGGCCGGGCAAGCTCCCTTCGGTGATGTGGCGGCCCGGGCAAGCCCCCTTCGGTGACGCAGCGGCCCGAGCACGCCCCCTTTGGTGACCCGCCTGGCCCGGGCACGCCCCCTTCGGTGACGCGCCGGCCCGGGCACGCCCCCATTCGTGACGCGCCGGCCCGGGCACGCCCCTATTCGTGATGCGCCGGCCCGGGCACGCCCCTATTTGTGACGCGGTGGCCCGGGCACGCCCCCATATGTGCCTTTGCCGTGCCTGGTCCGCCCCTCCAGCACCCTGCCCCGTTTGGTTCCTAGATGGAACACTAGTGTCCCCAGTTCATAATATGCCGTAGAACCCTCCTCGCTGGTGATGTAGCTACTGAACAGATAGAGCATCCATCAGCCAGACTGCTCCATTGCCATATCTCCTTTGCTGGCGGATGGCTCGTGACTCCCCTGCCCGTCTCCACTTCAGGGAGACAGGCAGGACATCTGGGGGAGCTGGGGGCAGAGGGCTGCTACAGCCTCCGACAGAACGGTTCATGCAAGTATCTCATGCTCCCCCCTTCTGTCCGCTGGCGGCGATTGGCGATACAATCTGTATGTGTGAAAATCTGGGAACAAATTATAATCAACCGATTGCTCACAAAAGGTGGAAAATGGCCAAAAACTGTAATTTGCATAAATTGGTTCAATCAAAAGGATTAAAACAATTTGTCTACATAACCATTTGTGTCTGGTTTCCATGTTTGGGAGCAAACTGTCAATTTTCTCCCAGAAACGACCAGATTTTCATTCCAACTGGCCAGAGTGCTTATATGGTCTGCAGTCTTCCCTCAGATTCCAACATCAAATAATTTTCTTATTTTTATTTTTTATTTGTTTCAGAAAAAGTGTGTTTATAGTGACATTATGTGACACTTAGATTACACACAGGTGGACTTCATCTCACTACTTACGTGAAGGTAATTGGTTGCGCCAGAACTTTTGAGGGGCTTCCCAGCAAAGGGGGCGAATACATACACTTGCCAATTTTCAGATTTTTCTTTAAAAAAAATAAAAATATTTATCAATATTTTTATCATTTCACTTCACAAATTTAGACAATTTTATGCAGATCTACCACATACAATTCAGATAAAAAAAAAAAAAAACTGTAAATTAAAGGTTGTACTGTAACAAAATAGGGAAATAGCCATAGGGGGTGAATGCTTTTCCAAGGCAGTGTATATTGCTCACATGGGTCTCCTCAGAATTGCAACCCTCCCACAGTGGCAAAGCCCCCCCTTGGGTGCCCACTTACTGTTCACAAGTGGGTGGTCGCAGAACAAAAACTAACCCTAGTGTGTTAGCAGGGGCGCCAACAGGTTGGCCGTGAAGCGGTAAAATGAAAGGGTGTGGCCACAGAAGTTTGGCCCCGCCCCTTTGAAAAACATAACACAACTTTGTTTGGGCAGGCGTTGTAGGGGTGTGGGTGGCATCGCATACCACCGCAGGGAGAGAGGACAGGCTGCCACTGTAGCTGCCTATGACTCTGCCCAGCTCAGCACACAGCACTATGGGCCTTATTCTAGTTCACTCTTTCTGACAAAATCCTTCTAAAGCGGTGTACAGATGCTTAGATTTTTCCCTGTTTTCGATTCGATTTTGCTTCTAGAAGCAAAATCAAATCCACATCCAATGGGTTTTAGGACACTTTCGATCTGCATTCGATTCGATGCGCGCTCCCGTTTTCTCAAAAATCGAATAGAAAAATCTCCTGCGCATCCAAGGAAATCTCGAATGCGATTCAAGTAAATTGAATGAGTACATTGTGCCTACATTGTGAAATCGAAATCGAATGCACTTTTTACCCAGCCCCTCCAGACCCGGGGCTGGGTAAAAAGTACCCGCCCCCCTCTCGGCGCCACTGTGTGTAATTGTGTGTGTGTACATGGGCAGACTAGATGGGCCAAGTGGTTCTTATCTGCCGTCACATTCTATGTTTCTATTAACTTATACATCTGTATGACAATATGAAAACAGAAAAGTCTGGAAATGTTATTAATAAACCAATTAGTATGCAAAAACCTTAGGTAATAGATGGGGTACAGTCCTCACTCTAAAATGTATCAGGTCTTTGAAATGTTAATTGAACCATTTGAATGTGCGACAGACTTATCCCTCTGGAATAAAGCAATTATTTGTCAATTAGTCACAGGTCTCAATTACAAAAATGGTTCTTATTAATACACTAGGTGATTCATCGCGCCCTACGGGCGCTCTTCACACCGTCGTAAGGGGCTGCGCCCCCTTAATTTGTGAACGTTTGTATATGAGAAATATGGTTAGAATTGTATGAAAGATGCCCTGTATTGCAACTTAGGTGTCCGCGAATCGCGGGAGGGGGGGTCGCGGAGGGTGCCGCGAATTGCAGGAGGGGGGGTCGCGGGGGGTGCCGCGAATTGCAGGAGGGGGGGTTGTGGGGGGGTGGATGCTGCGAATAGCGGGAGGGGAGGCATTGCAGAGAATCGTGGGAGGGGGGTCGCGGGGTGGGTTGCCGCAAATCGCGGGAGGGGGGGGGCGGGGGTTGCGGCGAATCATGGTAGGGGGGGGTCGCGTGGGGTGTGCCGTGAATCACGGGAGGGGGGTCACGGGGTGGGGTGCCGAGAATCGCGGGGGTGTGTGTGTGTGCCGTGAATCGCGGGAGTGGGGGTTGCGGGGGGGTGGGGGGGTGTGACGCGAATCGCCACAAGAAAAAATCAACACAGAAAGGTCAACACATGTAAATGTTGACATAAGTGTGGCACTTCATTGGTGTCCATGTCGACACATGAGAATGAATATGAAAATATTCAAAAAATGAAAAAAAAAACTTCAAAAACTCATGTCAACCTTTTTCATTGTCGACCATAGCCATGTCAGTGTTTTCCATGTGCAATTTAATTCTGGAGCTGCCGCGAATCGCGGGGGGGTGCCGCGAATTGCGGGAGGGGGGGGTCGCGGGGGTGGGTGCCGCAAATCGCGGGAGGGGGGGTTACAGGGCGGGGGTTGCGGCGAATCATGGGAGGGGGGGTCGCGGGGGTGTGCCGTGAATCACGGGAGGGGGGTCACGGGGTGGGGTGCCGAGAATCGCGGGGGAGGTGTGTGTGTGTGTGTGTGTGTGTGCCGTGAATCGTGGGAGTGGGGGGGGTGTGACGCAAATCGCCACAAGAAAAAAATCAACACAGAAAGTTCAACACATGTAAATGTTGACATAAGTGTGGCACTTCATTGGTGTCCATGTCGACACATGAGAATGAATATGAAAATATTCAAAAAATGAAAAAAAAACTTCAAAAACTCATGTCAACCTTTTTCATTGTCGACCATAGCCATGTCAGTGTTTTCCATGTGCAATTTAATTCTGGAGCTGCCGCGAATCACGGGGGGTGCCGCGAATTGCGGGAGGGGGGGGTCGCGGGGTTGGGTGCCGCGAATCGCGGGAGGGCGGGGTTCACAGGGGTTCCGGGGGGGGTTGCCGCGAATTGCGGGAGGTGGGGGGTCACGGGGGGTGCCGCGAATCGCGGGAGAGGGGGTTGCGGGGGGGTGTGACGCGAATCGCCACAAGAAAAAATCAACACAGAAAGGTCACCACATGTAAATGTTGACATAAGTGTGCCACTTCATTGGTGTCCATGTTGACACATGACAATGAACATGAAAACATTCAAAAAATGAAATAAATCTTCAAAAACTCATGTCAACCTTTTTCATTGTCGACCATAGCCGTGCCAGTGTTTTGCATGTGCCATTTAATCCTGGGGCTGCCGCGAATCGCGGGGGGTGCCGCGATTTGCGGGAGGGGGGGGGTTGCGGGGGGTGGGTGCCGCGAATCGCGGGAGAGCGGTGTTCATGGTGGTTCCGGTGGGGGGTTGCCGCGAATTGCGGGAGGGGGGGGGGGGTTGCGGGGGGTGTGACGCGAATCGCCACAAGAAAAAAATCAACACAGAAAGGTCAACACATGTAAATGTTGACATAAGTGTGGCACTTCATTGGTGTCCATGTCGACACATGAGAATGAATATGAAAATATAAAAAAAATGACAAAAAAACTTCAAAAACTCATGTCAACCTTTTTCATTGTCGACCATAGCCATGTCAGTGTTTTCCATGTGCAATTTAATTCTGGAGCTGCCGCGAATCACGGGGGGGTGCCGCGAATTGCGGGAGGGGGGGTCGCGGGGGTGGGTGCCGCGAATCGCGGGAGGGCGGGGTTCACAGGGGTTCCGGTGGGGGGTTGCCGCGAATTGCGGGAGGTGGGGGGTCACGGGGGGTGCCGTGAATCACGGGAGGGGGGGTCACGGGGTGGGGTGCCGAGAATCGCGGGGGAGGTGTGTGTGTGTGTGCCGTGAATCGCGGGAGTGGGGGTTGTGGGGGGGGGGGGGTGGGGGGGGGGGGGTGACGCGAATCGCCACAAGAAAAAATCAACACAGAAAGGTCAACACATGTAAATGTTGACATAAGTGTGCCACTTCATTGGTGTCCATGTCGACACATGACAATGAATATGAAAAAATTAAAAATAAATCTTCAAAAACTCATGTCAACCTTTTTCATTGTCGACCATAGCCATGTCAGTGTTTTGCATGTGCCATTTAATCCTGGGGCTGCTGCGAATTGCGGGGGGGGGGGTGCCGCGAATCGCGGGAGGGGGGTCGCAGGGGGGGTGCCGCCAATCGTGCAAGGGGGGGTCGCGGGGGGGGTTCTTTTTTGCCGCGAATCGCGGGAGTGAGGGTCGCGGGGGAGCGGGTGTTTTTGCCGCGAATCGCGGGAGGGGGGGGGCGCGCGGGGGGGGGGAGGTTTTGCCGCAAATCGCGGGAGGGGGGCGCTCACCTTGTGGCTGTGGAGTAGCAGTGCTGGGCAACATGGGAAGGCAGTGGGTGTCTGGCACTGTCTGTGGGCTCACTGGGCTGGTTCTCTGTCACATACCTCCCAACATGACCCAATGCTCTGTTTCTAGACTTCCCCTTAATGTATGATTGCCATCACCTGTTTTAAACAGGTTAATTTCTCAGAAAGGTGTTCAGCACAGATGAAGGCAATCACACATTAAGAGGAAAGTCCAGGAACAGAGCGTTATAGACACAGACACCCACTTTGAGTGACAGATGTAGCCAAATATATAGGAGATGCTGGAGATCATTATCCTTCCTTTCCCAAAGTGCACTTGTTATTTATTGAAATGCTTTAAATGAGTAGAAGCTTCATACCTGGGTGATCCTGGACGGGTGCAAATGCAGAATTGCTGGAGGGGGGTGTTCCAAATGTCTGATTTTAAAGTGATTGTCGCCAGCCCATGAAAGATGTATAATTAGTGTATGTAATACAGTACGCTCAGAGCCGGCCTTAGGCATAGGCAAACTAGGCAATTGCCTAGGGCATTTGGAATGCCTGGGGGCACCAACAGCTTCTGCTGATTAAAATGATATGCAGCATGCCTATATATTCTGTGTGTGAGTGAGGCTGTATCTGCATATAAAATAGTGTATTCATGGAAATTACTATAACATAGCATTCCGTATGCAGGTACAGTCACAGTCGCTCACAGAATATAGGCATGCCGCATATCATTTTAATCATTGGAAGCTCCTTGTGTGTGCTGGTCATAACAATGCAAATAAGACGAATTTTCAGCAAAAAAAGGCACCCAACGTTAGCAGAACTGGCCAGGAGCTGCATGGATTATTGAGTCAAGGTGTATGAGGAAACATCTGTATCCAAGCAGAGGCAGAGGTCACAGTGTTAGCGGCTGTGCAAGTGCTGTCTGTGGGTGGGTTGGTTGTGCAATAGTGTTTGGCATATGTGTAAGGGGCATTATGTGTGTCATGTATAAATGCATTAATGTATGTATTGTTCCTTTATACGGCGCTGCGAAACACTTGTGGCGCCTTATAAATAAAATTATAATAATAATAAAATAATAATAATAATGTGCGACATATGTGTAACAGGTATTATGTGTGTCATGTGTATACTGGCATTAATAATGTGCAACATATGTGTAAGGGGCATTATGTGTACGAAGGGCATTAATAAAGGTTTGCATAATGTGTAAGAGGCATTATGGTTATAAGGACATTAATAATGTATGTCATGTGTAAGGGGCATTACTGTGTGGTATAATCAGGGGTGCAGAGAGAAAGGGGTAGGGGGTACAAATTACAAAGGCCAAAGTCTGATGGAAGGGCCCAGTGGGGGCCCCGGGCCCCCTCCCCTTAAGTGACAGCAGCAGCTGCGGCTCTTCTCCTCTGCCCAGCACACACTGCTTTGTGCTGGGTTGCAGTGTGGCCATGGAGGTGCTTAAAATACAATATTTTCTCAGGATTTTTTTCTAAGGGTATAATGTGAATAATGTGAGAAGTAATGTACATAAGGTAAAGTGGTACTACTGTGTGATGTAACGTGAATAAGGGACACCATCGCATGATATAATGTCAATAAAGTTGCACTACTGTGTGGCATAATTTGAATTGGGGGTACTATTGTGTGGCCATGCCCCTTCCCAGCAAGAACACACCCCTGTTTGGGCTGCGCACCGAATGTGTGCACTGTTTCTATTTCAAATATTGTGGGTAGGAGCACCAAAATGATAATTGGTGAGGAGCATCATGCTATGATGAGGGTTTATGGTGCTGGGAAAGGGGAGCAGGGTCAGAGGTGGAACTAGTGGTGGTGCTAGGGGGCACCAGCCAAAATCTTGCCTAGGGCGTCATTTAGGCTAGGGCCGGCTCTGAGTACGCTGGACATATGCAGGCTCAGTGATCAGGGTTAAGCCATTTACCAAATATACTCAGATGGCAGTTCTAGTTCACATGGGATGTTGCTACGGGCAACCAAATCAGAATGGACATCTTATTTAATTAGCACCTTCTAAAAGATAATAGATAGGATCTGATTGGTTGCCCATAGCAACATCCCATGTGAAATAGAACTAGTGTGAAATCTAGCACCCACTATCTTTGAAAACCCATGCAGTTCCTCTTCGCTGCCTGTGGTGGCGCTGTCTGCTGTAGTGCTTCTAGCACAGCGTGGTCTGTATATCAGCACTGATATGCAAACCAGACCTGTGCTAAAAGCACTACAGCAGACAGCGACACCCCAGGCAGGGAACAGGAACTGCATGGGTTTTCAAAGATAGCGGGTGCTAGAATGAACACTATAGAACTCCTTCCCCCCCCCCTTAGTTAATTTACCCCCCAGATCTGCTGGCACTTGGCATGTGAAACAGCTCCATTGCCCCCTATATATTGCATTTAGTGGCCGCTGGTCAGGCTGTGGGGAAGAGGGGTTTCTGGACACCTAAAAATCCCAGAATGCATCTGAGCTATCTACTAGTCCTTCATTTCCATATGGGGGCTGCCATATTGTGAGGTCGGCGCTAGCCCATAGTAACCTATAAGCTACTGCTCTGCATTATTTATGGGAGCGGTAGCCCACAATATCGGCCACAGGGCGGGATGCTCTAACGCAGGGCTGGGCAACACCGGCCCTCCAGATGTTAATGAACTACACATCCCAGGATTCTTTGCATTAGTTTTGCTATGTGGCCATGCTGAAACTGATGCAAGGCATGCTGGGATGTGTAGTTCATCAAAACATCTGGAGGGCCGGTGTTGCCCAGCCCTGCTCTAACGTGCAAATGCGGTAAAAACCCCATTATGAGAGACATAAAGTACCTACCAGTCATCTCCTGCATTTAACATGGCAATTGGGAGCTGATATTTTATCTCCAAGCTTTGATACAGGAGCAGCTTGTGACACAGAGGTAAATGTATAAAGCTCGGAGAAGTGGTATCAATCCCCATAATGCATGTTATGTGTAAAGTAATGGTGCACCAGCCAATCAGCTCCAATATGTAAATCAACAGTTAGAAGCTGATTGGCTGGAGCATTATCACATGGTTGCCTACCTGCCCCTCTCCTTCAGGGACAAAATGCTCTGTTCCTGGGATTCCCTGGTAATGTATGATTGATAAGAAAGTTGTTTCACCACAGGTGATGGCAATTACCTAGCTCCCCACAGGTGATGGCAATCATACATTACCAGGGAAGCCCAGGAACAGAGCATTTTACCCTGAAGGAGAGGGTCAGGTAGACCACCACGGTGCTTTTGGTCCTTGAAGTTGGGCAGGCTTCACCTGCTTGGAGTTGCAAGTCATGCAGATAACATTTTCATAGACAATCATTTGTAACGATAAAAGACACATTTTGGGGTGTGCTCGCATTATACTTATCAGGGGTAATTCATGTGAGAACAGTCCTGTAACTCTATGGGGCGAATCTTCAGGGCTACAGGTAAATCATCCAGTCACTTCAGATTAGTTTCAGCACAATCTGCTGTTAACAACGTAGCGTCTTCTCTCTCACACTTGCCTGAGGGTGAATAGGTGTGTGTAATTATTATTTTATTTGTAATGCTTCACGAACCTTTGCCATTACTTAACCTGTAAATTGTGTTTCTTGATTAGTAATGACAGCAGGTGCACTGATTCCTTACAGACTCTTTCAGCAGTTTCTATGCTACAATGGTTCCATCAGTCACTTCTCATATGCTGTCCATACACCGCGCAGTACGCACTGTGCGTTTTGGCCTAGATTGCATTGCATCTAGTTCAAAACACATACAATATGCTCAAGCAGCGTGCTGCACATACCTTTTTTTTTTTTTATACCTCCCAACATGACCCTCTCCAGGAGGGACACAATGCTCTGTTCCTGGACTTCCCTCCTAATGTATGATTGCCGTCACCTGTGTAGAAACATCTTTCTTATCAATTAACCTGTTCAACACAGGTGATGGCAATCATACATTAAAAGGGAAGTCCAGGAGCAGAGCAGAGCATTGTGTAGCTCCTGGAAAGGGTCATGTTGGAGGGATGCAATCTGTGATGTGCATGGGAGTGTGCATTGCCTGCCCAAAACACACAGTGTACTGGCACCTATAGGGTTACAGCTCTGCCCAATTTCAAAATCAATAACCAATAATTAGCACATACTCCAAACACTCTATAAGGAATAGACCTCCAACGCAGAAAAATTGATAGTTCAGTTGTATGCTAAGTCCCCTGTGCCGCATGGTGCCTGATGCATACCTCCCAACTTTGAGGAGGGACACTTGTACGCGGCAAAACTTTTTTGGGCATGGCCTATGCTCGTGAGGCCACGTCCACGGTTTCGCTACTGTTAGGGCATGAATAGACGCTGTGCGCACAGCATCTATTCATGGGTGACGGACGGGTGTATCAGCAAACCGCTGAGGTTTGCTGATACACAAAGTGATGCAGGTTCCCAGGGAACCAGCCAGCACATCTATTACATATATCAGAACATTTATGCTTATATGTGCCAAGCTGCTTATTAGAAAAATTAGACCATTCTCACATGTTACCTAATTATTTTGGGGATGTACAGGCATGAGAAACCCAGCAGCAGCCATGTGACTTTAATATAAATCATGGCTATTTTTTTATTTGCTTTTTAATGATAATGTACCTTTAACAACATGTGTCTATAGCAAACTTGCCTACCTGACCCTCTTCATGAGGGAGAAAATGTATTGTTCCTGGGCTTCCCTGGTAATGTATGATTGCCATCACCTGTGGTGAACCCTTTCTTATCAATCCCTCTATGGTCTATAGTTTGTTGTTCTTATTTAGGGTTTGCTGAGGACTGCCTTTGCGTAGACACACTAAAAAAACAAACCATGTCGACCTTTCCATGCGTCGACCAATGGCAGGTCGACCCTTTGCTTGTGTCGACCTAGTGTCAATGTTGACACTTTTCAGGTGTTGACCTAATCACTGTCGACTAATAGCGGTCGACCTAATGACTGTCGACCAGCTCCTGCTGCATGATCTTCCTACCTGTAGTTGTTCACATTTGTTGCTGCTGCATAAAGTTGCTTCAAAGCGAAAGTTAAAAAAAAACCTTGCAGAAGCTAGCGATAGGACTGTACAGTTCCCGGCGTCCACCGCGCGGTTCCCAGAAGCAGTGCGACAGGAAACACATGGTGCTGCAGAGATAGTGGGGTTGTGGAGCTGCGTGTTTGTCGGAGCGTGTCCCCAGTAGTAGTCTGCACCATGGTAAAAGCTAACAGCGCCCTCCTCGCGCTCGTACACCAGCATCTGCTGCAGAGTGGCTTCTTCAATGCGGCCAGAGAGCTGCAGAAAGAGAGTGGAGAGGTAATGATGTTATTACATCCATAGGCATTATGCTTCATACCTGTGCTGTTTGTCAGGGTGGACTACAAGTCCCGGCATGCATTGCAAGTTAATATTGCAGGTCCAGCTGCATAGCAGGTGGAGAGCCACATGCTCCTTAACCCTAACATATACTGTGGGTATATGTGCCTGCTGCTTTCATCTGGTCATCTGTGCACTATACTCCACAAGTAGTCCCTTACATTAGCTTGGGCTTGTGAATGCGCTCTAGCAAGCACAGCTGTGCCCTAATTGTATCTTAATAGAATGCACACTGTAGGTTCATTACATTAGACCAGGGGCTCTCAAACTCGGTCCTCAAGATCCCACACAGTTCACATTTTCCAAGTCACCCGGCAGGTGCACTCATTACTGACTGATACGGTTTAAAAGATCCACAGGTGGAGCTAATTATCTCACTTGTGCTTCTGTGAGGAGACCTGCAAAACATGCACTGTGTGGGGTCCTGAGGACTGACTTTGAGAACCTGTGCATTAGGCAGAACACAGATTCTCAAAGTCATTTCTCAGGCCCCCACACAGTGCATGTTTTGCAGGTCTCCTCACAGAATCAAGTGAAATAATTAGCTCCACCTGTCGATCTTTCAAAATGTGTCAGTAATGAGTGCACCTGTCGGGTGACCTGGAAAATGTAAACTGTGTGGGATCTTGAGGACCGAGTTTGAGAACCACTGCATTAGCGCTTACAATCTATATCCCCTACCACCGTGTTTTAGATCCGGGTATACAGACAAGGGTTGACCCGTTCTCACTGCCAAAAAACCTGTGTTAAAGGCAAATTACTGGGTAGAACTGCTTCACTCGGGAATTTGCCTAACAATCGCAGTGTGAACAGGGTATAACTATGGATTTCTGTTTGCACCTCAGGAGGGTGTATTGTTCACGCTAGGCTGTTTTAGCGGAGTGCCCTGTCGTGGCAATCAAAGTGTCATGTCCTAATTGTGGCACCCTGCTAAAACTGCCTGTCCGGTGCTGCAGTTTTCCACATATGGGAAAAGGTGCGGTTTCTGATTACCACTGCATGACTAGATACACATGCCATCTGTTAACATGGAGAGAGCTTGGGGGAACTGCAGCATCTCCGTAAGTTTGGGCAAGAGTGACAAATCGGGGGATGCCTCAACTGGCCATGTGCCTTTCCTAAGAGAGTTTGGCACACACATGGATACCATGCCCGGATGTTATCCCATGTG
The DNA here is from genome assembly GCF_055691185.1 of Crinia signifera. NCBI lineage: Eukaryota > Metazoa > Chordata > Amphibia > Anura > Myobatrachidae > Crinia > Crinia signifera. Next base: position 34,887,576 of record NC_139220.1, read on the forward strand.
CCATGTTGTGTTCATCTGCTGTTTGCGCTGCCTGAAACTTACTGGAGCTATCTGTCAGCTCATAGGTTCTTTGAGGATATTGAAAACGGGGTCATTACTGGAGTGATGCTTTGTGATACAAATGTGTCCATGTACATCTATCCTCCGTGCATTACATAATGCATGATCTCTGAATGACTTAGGGCCTTATTCGAGTTCACTCTTTCAGACAAAATCCTTCTTAGATGGACAAAACCATGTGCACTGCAGGGGGGCAGATGTAACTTGTGCAGATCTAATTAGATTTGGGTGGGGTTTTACTTCAAAGTGAGATCTATACTGCAGTGTAAAAATAAAGCAGCCAGTATTTACCCTGCAAAGAATCACCAAAAAATCACCAAATCTATTTCTATCTGCACATGTTACATCTGCCCCCCTGCAGTGCACATGGTTTTGTCCATCTAAGAAGGATTTTGTCTGAAAGAGTGAACTCGAATAAGGCCCTCAGTAACATTGAAAGTCTTTACTTGCAACTTTTTCCACTAAGGTGAGTCTTATTCTCTAAAGGGTGCTTAAAATAATATGCAGCATGCATAGTGTGTGTGTGTAATTAGGTGTATCTGCATATGAAATGCTACATTAGTGTTTTACTGGAAAACACTGTAAGATAGCATTTTTGACTAGAAGGGCTACTTAAAGGCCCCATACATTAGTCGGACCTGATTGTCCTGGCAGACCCCTCGTCACACACAATTAGGCACTTCATGTGCCAAGTTTTGCATGTGATAAAACGCATGCAATTCCCAGGGAGCTGCAGGGTGGGCGGTAGATACTGGTGAGAGAGCGGGATACCAGAGAGCTGGGTGGAGGAATCTGGGGAGGGGGGGGGGGTCACGGGTGCCAGAGAGGGGACCGGGGAAGGCAGGCAGTGGGTGGAATTTAAAAAAAACACACACACAAATGAAGGGGACAGCCACTGATTGGCTGAGAGGTATCAGCCAATCAGTGGCTTCCCATTCATTTTCATGGGCATTTTTTTTTCTATGCACCTACTGCCCAGCTCCCTGGTCCCCTTGCCGGCATCCGCCACACTCCCTCTGCCCATCTCTAGTCGCCCGCTGCTGTCCCTCGCCCAGCTCTGGGCTGCAAATCTTAAGTGCAGCCCATCAATCCGACTCTGATGTGCACTGGACCCCGCATCGGGTCTTACAGGATGTCTACACATGTTATTTGGATCGATTTCACTGCCCGATTTATCCAAACCGGGGGAACTCGTACCCAAATCGCATAGTGCATGGGGGCATTAACATGCAAAAGGAGGCTAGATGTATGTGGCTACATCTCTATAACCTTTTGTTTTAAAAACATCACTTGACAGAAATGCGACGCATATTGTGCAGTGTTGTCCGTTTCTATATACCGTGTTTGATCCTTTGATTCTGTAACGTTTATGTAGCTAATCTAGTTTCCCTATTTCCGTACAGAAATTCTCTTCACCAAAGATATCCCTCAATAACATCTACAAGAAGTGGCATAAGTAAGTGACCCATCTGTGTCGTATGTTTAAAGAATAATTCGACAAAGGAGTGTTATCTGGGTGGTTAACAAACAACGGGCCCAATTCAGACCTGCTCCCTGGGCTGCGTGCGTTCACAGCCCAGCGAGCAGGTTGTCACCCTGCCAATATCTCTCCCCTCTGCCCGGGCCGTGCCCCTGCGCAGGGCTGAGAACAGATTTGTACAGGTACACATGCGGACACACAGAGGAGAAATCCTTTGGTTACTTATTGAAGGATTTCTCCTACTGTTGCTCGCAGCCGCTGCATGTCCTAGGAGTCACTCGGCGGATGTTATGATTTAAGCGAGTTTGAGTGGGCACAGACATACCCATCCCTAGCAGGCAAAAGTACACCTGCATTTGCCCGGGCACCCCCACCGTTTTTGTGGGCATGCCCTTGAAACACCAGAGGTCCAACCCGGCACGCACCCCGCATGTCAATCAGGCTGCGAGCGCCTTGTCAATGATGACATTGACTTAAGGCGCTGGCAGCTGGTCCCTGCACATGTTATTACTGATAATGCGCTTGCACAGCAGGCCCAACATATGGCATGGGCCGAATTCGGACCTGTGCGTGCTGGTCCCAGTGTGTAGGTCAACACCAAAAGGACACTGACAAAAAGTCCATATGAGTTTTTGGTACTTGTGTAATATCTGGGCGCCCGATATTTTTCTTTCATTGCATTGCATGCAATATAGTGGCATACAATTCATGCGATGCGATTTTTCATTGTATAGTCACCCATGGGTGATTTTATATAGTGTGGCGAGCGCAGCGAGCCACCGAGCCCGAAGCGCGGCGAGCGGCCGCAGAATACATGTAAAGTAATCTGCGTCCCCTTGCGGGGCTCGCCACGCTTCGGGCTCTGTGGCTCGCTGCGCTCGCCACACTATATAAAATCAACTCCATGCGTAGTTGGATAGTGGGGGTATGAAATCACCCATGGGTGGCTATACAATTACAAATCGGGTTTTATCATCGCATGCCACTACGTAAGGCATGCGATGATAAAACCGGGCGCCCAGATAATACACAATACTGAGTTTTTCAGGGTTTTTTTAATTAGATTTTTTTTTTGTACTTTTTTCAACTTGACCATTCACGTTGACTTTGATTGTGAACGGTAAAGTGTGCCTGGCGCAACGGTAGGGGGAGCAAGACATCTGGCCTGAAGCATGGCGGGCAATTTGTACACCTATTGGGTGGGGCTCAAGTTGCCACCAGGAAAAAAAGTGGAGAAACTCAGAAATTTTCATGTATAGACCTAGACATTGCCTGAGAGTTAATCCACACCCCAAATAAGTGACTTAGCCAAGTGATGCTGCAAATATTGTAATATCTGCATAAATGTCAGATGGAAATTCAATGGTGGAAGATTCAGGAGACTTCTCAGTACAGACGCCCCCTGCATGTCCAACATCGGCACCATTAGTCGGAACGTGCCACACAGTTGGCCAGCTTAATAAGCCTCAATTTACACATCTGTCCAATGGAAGCGGAGGCTTCAGCGGTTATAGGAGTCTCTTTATTAAACAGCATTTTTTTTTGGTTTTATTTAATATCTCACTGAAAAACTGCTGTTCAGTAAATAAACCCCCCACGTCTCTTCAGCAGTGTACTTGGGTCTCTCACTATATGCATTCCATTGCTGGAGGGCAAATATCACACATGAGCGCCCAAACAAAAGACTCTGTACCGATCATCATCAGAATGCAGGATTGTATTCAGAAGAATAATATGAGCAAATGTAATGCTTTACCTGTGCAGGTATGGTGTTTGTGTGACGGCTCCGCTTAGACTTTCATACATAACTCGTCTCTGACTCTTCAATTCTACAGGAAAGCAAAGAAGCGGAAAGGCAGCAAACAGAATGACACACAAGCGAAGAAGCAGCGAGTGCAGGATACGGTTAGCTCGTCTGAATCCTCCGACACTGAGGATAAGGGTAAGAACAGTTTTGTTTCAAAATATAGACGGGTGTGTGTGTTCCTTTATTGTCGTGGTGTTTTTTTATTTTTTTTATATATATATCTCTCTCTCTATCTCTATATATCTCTATCTCTATATATCTCTATCTCTATATATCTCTATCTCTATCTATATATATCTCTATCTATATATATCTCTATATATATCTCTATCTATATATATCTCTATCTATATATATCTCTATCTCTATATATATCTCTATCTCTATATATCTCTATCTCTATATATATATCTCTATCTCTATATATATATCTCTATCTCTATATATCTCTATCTCTATCTATATATATATATCTCTATCTCTATCTATATATATCTCTATCTCTATCTATATATATCTCTATCTATATATATCTCTATCTCTATCTATATATATCTCTATCTATATATATATCTCTATCTATATATATATATATATATATATATATATATATATATATATATATATATCTCTATCTATATATATATATATATATATATATATATATATATATATATATTTCTATCTATATATATATATATATATATATATATATATATATATATATATATATATATATATATATATATATATATCTCTATCTATATATATATATATCTCTATCTATCTATATATATATATATATATATATATATATATATATATATATATATATATATATATATATATATATCTCTATCTCTATCTCTATATATCTCTATCTCTATATATCTCTATCTCTATATATCTCTATCTCTATATATCTCTATATCTATCCGTATTAATGTTCTGCCTTCATTCATTTTATACTTCATTTAGGCCTTCAACAAAAAGAAGACAAAAAGCGATCAGTGAAGAAGGCGACTGCAGTGAGTGTTAACTTTATAATGTCCAGATGGCTTTTCAAGCTCACTTTACTATGTGTATGTATGTATATAGTGTTTCTTCTAGGAACCAAATGGAGCAGGGCGCTGGTGTATTTGGGGCAGCATAAGAGTGGCGTACCGGGCATGCCAGCATCACTAAAGGGGGCGTGCCCGGGCCGCAATGTCACTGGAGGGGGGCTTGCTCGGCTGTGACTACGTCCCTGAGCGGCCGGGAAAGTGAAGGGCACTGCCATCTTCGTCGGCGCTGAGCTTCACCAGTGCACTCCGGCGGGACAGACAGCAGGCTGTTTTAGCGGGGCACTGCTAGAGGAACAGGGAGCATTTTGCCCTCTAAAAATCAGGCAGGGTACAGCGCCCCGCTGAAACAGCCTAGCGGGAACACTGTGTGTGTGTGTGTTCACTTGTTACGGAGTTGCAAGCCTTGCTATACAGTCATTGGATTGACATGCAGTGGGTCAACACTGACCAGGTCGACTTGAAGTCTTCACGTTTTTTGTTTTGAGCAGACCTGTGCCGTCAGGTGGTATTTCGTGCCCTACTATCCACTAGGGCGTGGGCGGAGAAGCTCCGTGCTCAAAGCATGGTGAGCCATGTGAGGGGACACGGTGCACTTTGATGGTGTCCATGTAGACCAGGGATAGGGAACCTTTGTCCCTCCAGCGGTTGTTGAACTACGTATCCCAGCATGCCTTACAACAGTTGTAGCATGGCCAAATAGCAAAACTGTAGCTGTGCAGTATGGGGTGAGTAGTTTCCAACAGTTGGAGGGCTAAAGGTTCCCCATCCCTGATGTAGACATTCGGAACAAAAAAACGTGAACTCGTGACCTTTTGACTGTTGACCTTTCCATTGTCTACCTAATGCTTGTCAACCTTCCAACCCTGTCAGTGGTCGACCTAAAGACCCCGTACACTGCTGGAGGAGGGCAATGGCATTTGTGGTGACACGTGGTAGTTGATATGGTGGCTAGAACCGCCACATAAGCCTGCTTGTTTGTTGCAATACATAGGTGATAATAGATATTTAATAAGCCGTTATTTAAATTTTTGAAATGGTTATCAACTGATTACTTTTCAACTATTTTGTTACATTGAAAGCGATCTCTATTAACTTCATTATATGGCACACGGATTCTGCAGCTAGTGCTATGAGTGTCCTCCGTAGTGTTTTATAACGGTACAATTCTCACCCACTACGTTGTTGCTGCTAGTTATTCTGTGTGGAAACCTGGTCCTCTTATTCCCCTGTTTCTTTATAAGGCACATAGACGAAATGCCACCAGGAGGATAGTGAATGCACGAGTCAATGAAGTGTTGGTACATGTGTCTTTGAAATTGGCTCCTAGGACGATGCGTTGATGGTCCTATGATGTTCCGTAGCCTGTCCGCGATGGTCTGTTCCCATAGCAAGTCATACAGTATGAGCCAGTTTCTCACTGTCCTGGCGGGGGGCGAATCAGCCGCCCCTTTCCTCATCACTGAGCTTACATTATTAAAATCCAGACACGTGGAAGAGAATGTGTCTGGTTCTATCCTGATTGCTGCTGTCCCATACATAGTGGGGATAATCTTGCAGTCACATCTCCCAGACAGGACGGTGAGATTTGGCGTCACCCTCAGACATATGCAAAGCCCCGTGTTTTATTTCATATTGCTGCAGTGATTCGGTAGAAGGTAAGGATGTGTAATGTTCCTAATTGTTACCAAACACCCTTCATTGTGTCTGGGGAACTGAGTAGCAGGCAGCACGGGATGGTTTTATTATTCCATGGGAAGGCAGAAAGATCCTCTCCTGTGCTAAGTATCCAGCGTTGTTTGATTGGTGTCGGAACCATGTTGGCATCCTTCAATTCCTTTTTCAGCGAATGTATTTTACATTGGTTTAAATAAACAATGGACTGTTGTAAATATTTGAAGAAACTGCAATCTGGCTCCGTGCTAAGAATTTCAGACAGTTTATGTATAATAGTGGGGGGGGGGGTGTTATGAAACATTAAGCCTTTTAAAAAGTAGCAGAGGTTATAATCTTGGTCCCCCTTTTTATTTTTTTCATGTGTTCACTTATATGTATTTTTAATTAGGTGAAGCCAGCAAGCACTGAATCCCTGAAAATGGATTCCACTACACAATCTGCAACAAAAGTGAAAAGCACCCCAAAAATACCCGCCCCTCCTGTGAAACCTGCGGTTGTCGACACCAAAGCAGCTGCGATTTCGGCAGAAAGCAGCGAATCGTCAGACAGCGAGGAGGAGGCAGCGGCACCTCTTCCGGAACAAGGTAAGTCAATTCTGCAGCTTGAGAGTCTCAGAGTTAGTATAAGGTGGAGCACTGTTCATGGTGCGCGCGTGTGTGTGCGCGCGTGCACACATATTGGGGGTACATTTTTTTTTTATAATTAGGATTGTTAAACTCATTGCCTGAAGTGCAGAACACTTATTTTCATTGCTCGTTGGTAAACTATGTAATTTAAGCTTACTTCTTTTTTCCCCCTTCTGATAAGGAACTATTTTAAAACCCACCCCAGTAACCGAAAAGGGGAGCGAGAGTTCTTCTACATCGGAGTCTGAAGAAGAAACCACCAAACAAGTAAGTGGCAGTACTGAAGTAGGCGGCGTCTACAAACAGAGCACCGCTATATAAACCCACTCGTGCATCCCATTCTCGGCAATGTGACAAGCTCACGCTCCCCAGTCTCGGCGCCGAGACGGAATGCTCTGGCGCGCTGGTGATAAGTGCGGCTCCATCTGTACTCTGGCGTGGCATGCCTGAATGGCACCATACTATTCTGAATGCCTAGTTTTTACCTCCTTACCAGTAGCCGGAGTCCCTAAAATGTCTGTCGGGATTTTAAGTGCTGCTTTTTGATCCATGTGAAATTGTCCCCAACATATTTGAACCCTTTTTAGAGTCCCCAATGTCTGACTGTTTTTTTTTGTTTTTGTTTTTTTTTACTTTTTAAAACCCAGATCGTAACTGTGACATCCCCTGCCGCAAAAACACCTACGGAAAAACCGAAACATCGTAGTACCGCAGCATCCAATGGGAAAGCTCCAGTGAAGAAAGAAGCAAGCGAGTCTTCTGGTGATGAGACTGACATTGATAGAATGGTATGCGGAAGACTTCTTTTGGTGCGGGTTAAAGAATACATTCTACAATTAATAGAATGATTGTGGGAGGACTTCAGTAGGGCCACCAAATCGCTTTTGGTAAGTGCAGTCTTTGGTACTTGTGTAGTTTCACTGCGCCGTGCGTCTGTGTCCAGCTGCGGGGCTGAAAACTCCATGCCAACGTTTATAGTTCGTAGCCCCACTATCCATGTTGGCATGGAGTTGATTTTAGATAGCGTAGCGAGCCACCGAGCCCACAGCGTGTGCGAGCATCGAGCCCCGCAAGGGGACACAGACGCTTGGCGCCGTGAAAGTACAAAAGTACCCAGCCTTTCAATATGGCAGCCAAACCCCAAGTGTTGTCCTTCTACTTCATAACGCAATGCACGATCCATACAACTGTTCTTGTAACTCCAACCATGTGCCATATAAATGTACTGAAAATGGTCATTTGGAACCTTCTGCATTGCCATCACAACCACCTTTTTTCTTATGGTTTATGTCCATAACTGCATTGCAGGTTAAAAAAGCTGTGCTTCCCGCATCCCACACTCCGAATCCAACAAAGGCAGTGACTTCTGAGACCACCGACGACTCGGACAGCGAGGAGGAACCAGAGGTATAATCGCTGAATGGGTTTTTTATCCAACTGCTTTTTCCATTGTATCTGATTGGGCGGGAGGTCCCATTTGTAAGTCGCTGTCTGCTGGGATGCCTAAACATGTTTGTCTTCTGTGTGTTGCAGAACCAGAAGGCAGCCCCTGTGGTCCAGGCCACACGAAAATCTCGGGCTAAGTCTGTTAAAGCCAAGACTGCCAAGCCAGAAACAACTGCTGTTGACCCCAAACCGGCAGGAAGTGGAGAGCTGATCAGCAATGGTTCGGCGGTAAGTGTCCTAGTTAAAGGTTGGATTGCGTTATGCTGTAGAACGGGCCCAAATAAATCGTAAAATAACACTGTAGTACAGGAAATAATGGAAATGGCGTGCAAGCTTGTCTATCTGGCTTTCCATAAGTGTTAAGTATATGCTTTCTTAAGAAATTGATGGCTCTTCAACCTAAATCCTGCTTGAAATAAAGAAGGTCAATTTAATAAAGCTTCTAAAAATAGGGGATTTGCCCATAGCAACCAGTTAGATTGTCGGTCATTTTCTAGGCTGCAATAGAGAAAAGATCTGGTTGCTGTTTTTAGAAGCTTTAGTAAATTTAGTCTCTAATTGCGTGTGCGTGTGCGTGTGTGCGTGTGTGTGTGTGTGTGTAGAAAAATGTCTGTATATGCCAAGCAGCTCTTCATTTGTATTTTTTTTTTTTTTTTTCATTCAAAGGGGACGCTGGAGACTTAGATTAAATTGGGCTATAAAAATGGAAAATAAGTAGTGCTATACAATATTAAAAAAAACAGTAGTTTAATAATAAATGAAAAACACAATAAACCATAGAAAGCACAAGGCACCTTTTTGAAACTTAGAATGAATTAATGGGCAATGAGTGAATCCATTCCTATAAATGCCGCCAGAGAACGTCCACATGTATAAACCTCCAATATAAAGAGTCTCTTTGTAAAAGATAATGGGTGTATAATTCCTATTGGCTAGCAGCTGGAGCTTCATTTTGATTAAATGCTGCTGGGCTTGCTCTACTGAACTGGCATCCGTGGTTGTGGGTAAGCTGGGCTGGCAGAGCACTTGATCGCGATCTACCAGCGGGAGCTATGTGATCGATTTTTTTTTTTTTTTTGGCCAGCCCTGAGTTAGTTGAAAGCAGCAAGTTTTTTTTTATTTGAGGAACAGGCAGGTAGTGTCTGCCGCTACCTGCCTGTATCGTGTAAGCTGCTGGGGGACCCAGCCGCAGCTGCTTGCGCCCTGGTCCCCGGCTGCAAAAACCACAGTCTCTGGAGATGTAACTGATTGTGCCGTGATCCTCCGCCATTGGCCAAATGGAGGCAGTGCTGTGAATATTGCCTGACCTCCCTGTTAGCGGCGGATGTCAGGTCTTGCAAAAAAATGTCAGTTGTAAACAGAGGTTTTTAAAACTGGCACCATTTCTGGAGACGGAGCTGCCAGGAAGGGAGGGGGTTACCGTACGCTGCCTCGGCGTTTCCCCAGCGTTACACGAGGCTCTGGCAGCCATTTTACCCAAATGTGGCGCCTCTGCATGCTGCTGGAAGGTCCCAAAAGCTGCTGACAGTCTCCAGGGCTCTCAGTACAGCATTTCTTTTTCTCCTGGTGACCGTCCTGCTACAGGCATTCCCAAAATCTGTGAGTTCAGACAGTGGGGTTTAGAGCAAGGTGGGACAGTTTTGGGTTGTATACAAATTAGGCCATAGTGCTCCTGTATATATACCATAGCGCAGTTCCTTTTCCTTATGCTGTCTCTCCTGTCTGGTATTTGTAACTCTGGTGTAACTGTACTGTGTGTGTGTGTGTGTGTGTGTATCTATCGATCTGCTCTGTGATAGATGGGCAGCATATACCTGTGTTGTCATCCCAAAGGGTTGTCCCTGCCTGGGCTTCTCAGCTCTCTGATGTTATGTCACAATGGGCCTTATTTTGGTTCATTCTTTCTGTCAAAATCCTTCTTAGATGGACAAAACCATGTGCACTGCAGGGGGGGGCAGATGTAACATGTGCAGAGAGAATTAGATTTGGGTGAGTAATTTTGTTTCTGTGCAGGGAAAATACTGACTGCTTTATTTTTACACTGCAATATAGATCTCACTTTGAAGAAAAACCCCACCCAAATCTAATTCTCTCTGCACATGTTACATCTGCCCCACCTGCAGTGCACATGGTTTTGCCCATCTAAGAAGGATTTTGTCAGAAAGAATAAACCAAAATAAGGCCCAATGTCCTCTGCGTTACTGCTACCTATAGGGAAAGTGAGATCTTTCGATCTCTGCACTAATGTAGCCTCTGCTTGCAGAACTTTACAAGTGCTTTCCCCCCCCCCCCCCCTCCTTTCTTACAGAAAGACACTGGGGTGTGTTCACTGCGACCGGGGAGGGGTTTAAACAGGTGGAATCACCCCCCCCCCAAAAAAGATATCGTCATTTAACCCCTGCGCTGGCCGCTCACCCTATTCAGTGTTCCGGGGGAATCCTCACTGTCGGATGACTGTTTTAGAGGCTGTATAAGGCGTTTCCCCCCTCGTTCGAAAAAACGAGCGAGGGTGGGAAAGGGCGGATGCAGGGGGTCAGTTGAATACTGACCCCGCGAGCTGTGACAATGAGCAGGCAGCACTGCCCGCTGTCACAGCTCGCCCTCTGCATTAAATACTGCCCTCTGTGTCCCTCAGATTATTGAAGTCAGTGTGGACATGCAGTTTGAGTGGGGAAAGTTTGCAGACAGCAAGGTCCTACAGAGGACAGCAGGCGGTTACAGCCTGGCTGTGCTGTTACAATGCTGCATTACATCACATGCGCTATGCTGATGTCTCACAAAAGGTGACACCGAGGTCACTGCCTTAAGGTGCCCATACGCACTGCGATGCGCGCGCTCCTGAGGGCATCCCATTGCACAGTTCAAAAAGTATGTGCTGCACATACTTTTTTAACTAGGTTCCCATTGTATTGCATACGATGCGATCGGGACCAAAACGCATGCAATAATCGCAGCGTGTATGGGCACTTTCACTCTGACGCCAGGCTCAGAAGTACAAAGCTTGTAACTCTACAAGTGTCTGGACCAGAATGTATGCGAACACAGTAAAGTGTAAATCCTGCCTGGCCCTACTTCATATTTCATGCCCTTTTCCTACAAATGACAGGGCAATATGGCAGACTCCACCAACAGTGGACTCTGAAGTTTTCATTTCACCAAGGTTTCTGCTCAATGGAAGTTGGGGAATACTTTAATGCAGTACATCTCCCGGCCGCTAGTAGCCTTGCAGCTGTTACAATTTGGTTTGTCAATTCTTACCGTTCAGATTACTATCGAGGTGTGACAATGGCTGCAGCTTTTATAATCACTAGCTGATATGGCCCTGACACAATGCGCCCCTTTAGGGACCCAATCTCCCTTTGGTACTAAGGGCGGGATGTACTAAAGGGAAAATGCGGTAAAACGGGGGTTTTACCGCATTTTCCTATTTACCATTACCCGCCCGCCCTCCTTTGAACTCCTCCCCCATCAGGTGTCACAGCGGGGAGGACATCCGGCTGCAGGGGGGAGGAGGAGGAGACGCAGGGGGACACTGGCAGCCGCCGGGATGTGACGGACACCCCCGCAGACCACATCACAGGTATCGCGGGGGTCTCCGTCACCGCAACCCGATGCTAGCCGCATATGTTAGTACATATGTGGCAGCATCGCGGCGGCTGGCAGGCGAAGGGCGGCGATGTATATTAATACATCCCGCCCTAAAAAATTTTATTGTTTGCCAATAATGACAGCCGTGTGTGCTTCAGTGACACCATATGCTAGGACCTATGATATGAAGGTACCTGTATGTATATATTTATGTATATGTGTGTGTGTGTGTATATGCATTTTTAAATATGTTGCGGTGCTTGGCCAGCGTTCTTGCTTCTGACATTCAAACAGCGTTTCTATATAGGTTCCTGTTTTTCTAATGTATCGAAGTGTACATACATTATAACCAAAAAAGATGATGCCTTTTGGTAACCCCTGTGTTTTATACACGCAACAGTACATCTTGAGACAGCGGTAGACTGCCTGACTACGGTGCCCAAGGGCACTGGTTCGAGTCCAACCGCAGAAATATTCACATGGCAGTGCTGATTTTACATTAAACACCCCCTATTCATACATCAGGGGCTGATTTGCTGTTGTGGCATTTTACGGCATAAGCTAGTGACACTGCCATTTTCTGACCTGATATTGCCTTAGGTTTCATAGGCATCAGATCGGTCTACCGTTTGATACCTTTTGTGGCTTCAGCATTTCAGTTGGGCCACTCGGTTTTAAGGGGTTCTCAGCGCTGTCCCGCCATGTTGGGAGCGCTGTGACATCCCCACTGTAACTCCAGTGACACCTAGTGGATGAAGGAGAAAACAGGGATTTCGTACTTACCGTAAATCCTTTTCTCCGAGTCCACAGGTGTCACTGGATGCCCACCTTGGTGCTTGCCTTTCTTTGGTTAAGGTCCCAACCTTGAGGTTGGTCCCGTTATGACTGTTGTAACTTCCTTGTGTTCTACTGTGTGTGTTACTGAGTTTGTTTCTCACTTATTTTTCACCTTTCAGTATGTCATAGTATGATTGTTATATGTTTGTTTAACCTCCTCTTCGGAAGTGTGTTTTTCTCTTCCAGCTCCCTCCAGGCACAATCCTTATGACTGCCTAAAAGGGGAGGAGCTGGCCACACTACTTTAAATTTAAAGTGCCCATGCTCCCTGTAGTCACCCTTCTATTCCCCACTGTAAATCCAGTGACACCTGTGGACTCAGAGAAAAGGATTTACGGTAAGTACAAAATCCCATCCCTTTTTTTCTCTGATTCCATAGGGGATGCTGGACACCCACCCTGTGGGTTTTTCCTATACCTGCTGTCTGGTTTTAAGATTTAGGTTGCTTTGCCTCTGTTTATGTGGTTTCTTACCTAGCTCTTATACTTATATCCTAATCTATAGTTGGGTCTACCATCTCTCCTCTGGCACAGTTTCTTAACTGGTCGGGTGGAGAGGCATAGAGGGGGAGGAGCATGCCACGCACCTTTTCAAATATAAAATGCCTTCTCCCTCCTAATCACTCATCTATAACCCAAGGTAAACTGAGCGTCCCCTATGGAATCCTAGAAAGGGATTTATGGTTAAGTACCAAAATCATGTTTCTACAGATCGCAGTGTGAAGCTGTACTAGTTATTTCCCCATCTTCCACTGGGGGACACTGGAGTACAATGGGCATATGTTAACCAATGAAGGGGGGTCCTTTCAATCCCCTCCACCCCTGTTCACCAACAGCGCCTTTTTAAAATAAAGAAAACGGGCTTCCCGGCAGAGAGAGCGCCCAATTCAAATGCAATGGCTGCTGGGCTATGGCGGGGAGGAGCCAGTTCAAACTTGAGTCATAGTCAGGCGGCTCCTCCCACTGCCTGCACCCCCAATGTCTACTAAAATGAGAGCATTTAATTTAACTTGCAAGTAGGAAAATCCTGTATTTGCACTTTGCCAGAAAATCGCCACTCCCATCCGGACTTCCACAATGAAGAAGCAACCGGTGACCCCAGTAGCCCCGACGCCTGTAGCTAGAAAGGCCAAAACCCCACCTCCAGCACCCCAATCTGCGGATGAGAGTTCAGAGACTGATTCGTCAGATAGTGAAAGCGAACCGCTAACAAAGATATTGCTTTAGCTGTATACAAAGCTCCATCTTGACGTCTGTCTTTTATTAGGTCAGGCCCTGAAATGTCTCCAGAAAGATCTTTTTTGAGTTCCATGTACATCTTCTAACTGCTGAGATATTGTACCCAACATATACGAACTATTTCAGAGTCCCCAACTGACCATTTTCAATGAACTATTTAAGGTCCAGGCCGCATCCGCCATGGCCGCTGCAGCAAAAACACCTACTGACCGTAAACTTCGTAGTACCGAAACACCCAACGTGAAAGCCCCAGTGAATAGAGAGGCGAGCGAGTCTTCTGGCGATGAGACGGACCTTGATATTTGGGTATGCAGAAGTTTTTGTTGTGGGGGGGGGGGGGTGTAGTGTAAATTCTGCAATCAACCACAATAGACTTTTTACATGTTTACATACGTAGTGCTCTTTGCATTTGCAAAGCAGCAGAGTTCTTGCACAATTTTATAGGCTGCCAGACCCTTATTGTCTAAGGGTATTTGCATACAGGCGCCCGTAGTTCTAATCTTTCAATCAGGAGGAGGAGCCAGAGGTGAAATCGCAGAATAAGTTTCCTCTCTAACTGCTTTTTCGATTCTGGGCGTGTTGGAGATATCCTAGGGATTGGGCCGGAGGTCCCATTTATACATCGCTATTTGTTGGGATGCCTAAACAGGTTTCTGTCTTCTGTGTGTTCCAGAAGCCGAAGGCAGCCCCTGTAGTCCAGGCCACACCAGTATCTCGGGCCAAGGCTCTCAAGCCAGAAACAACTGCCGTTGACCCCAAACCTGCAGGAAGTGGAGAGTTGGGCAGCAAGGGCTCGGCGGTAAGTGTTCTAGGTAAAAGTTTGGTTGCGTTGCGTGAACTAATACAGTAGTACAGTATATAGTGGATGCCATAGATTTCATGGGATTGGGTGCAAACTTGTCTGCCTGGCTTTCCATGAGTGTTAAGTATTCATTTATTCCTTTTAAGAAATTTACAACTCTTCAACCGAAATCCGGTTTGAAGGAAAGATGTAATTTGGCGCAAAACCAGGTTAATGTCCTAAATTATTGGTGGCACACTTAGAAGTATGGCTACCATAGGCGTTTCCTTCTGGGAAGTCCAATATTCAAAAACGGGAGCCACACCTGCTGCCACCCCAAACATCACTGTCCTGGACTCACTGACAGTTGATGTGACACCCCCCCCCCCCCCCTTTGAATTTTGGACTGTGCTGGAGCCCCACCTCTGTAATTGCCACTGGCAGGTAAATCCAGGAACAGAGCAATTTGTACCTAATGGAATGGGTCATGTTGGAGGCTATGCACTACCTTTATTCAAAATGAAAAAAATGCCCGATTCCAATGCTAAGGCTGCTGGGCTATGGAGGGGGAGGAGCCAGTTCAGTTGTAATTCTTAGCATCAGGCTCCTCCTCCAACTGCACCCCATTGTCCCCTGGAATTGGAGAAATAGATTTTACTGGAAAGTACAAAAATCCTCTGTTTGCCCTTTGCCAGAAAATTGCCAGTCCCGTCCCAACATCCAGGAGGAAAAAGCAACCGGTGACCCCGTTACCCTCAACACCTGTAGCTAGAAAGGCCAAAACCCCACCGCCAGCGCCCCAACCTGCGGCTGAGAGTTCCGGGACTGATTCGTCAGATAGCGACAGTGAGCCGCTAACAAAGGTAACTCTTTAGCTGTACACAAGGTTCCATCTTGTACGTCTGTCTTCATGCTGCCCGCTTTCACACCATCTGAAAGAGCCAGGTTATTGCCGAGTTCGCATGGGTTGTGGCTTGTTCTAAAAGGGTTAAACCGGGTCCATTCAGCCGGGAATCCAACCAGGATAGCTAAGCTGGGAAGGACCTGGGTTACAGTGTGAACAGGTAACCTGGGTGGTCCAGCATGGGTCCTGTTCAAGCCCTATGGAGAGCTGGTGCTTGGAAAGTAATGTAATCTCTAACTGCCGGCTTAGAAGAAGCCCCGGCAATATTCCATGTTTAGCCTGCGGTGTGAAAGGGTATTAAGCTCTGACACCGGTGTTTAGTGACCTGGCCTGAACCCGGGATCGCTGTGTATATTGGGTATTAGTATATGTGCGTGTGACACACACACTTTCACACACTCCTCTCCATGCATCTCAAGGAAGGGTCCATATGTGACTACACCGTCGCATTTCGCCATACTCCCTATTGTCCACAAATATGCAATAGTACAAATGACCATATGGACCTTTGTACATGTTTAGCAATGCAACATTAGGCTTTAGTAATATAGTGGCTCAGCTGGTCTTCTCTTTATTGATGTCACTATGTAAACCTGCGCAGGGAATTATAGCCGTTCCCTAGGTCACCCAGTCCAAGATAAATTAAAAATGCTTCCTTGGAGTCTTCTGCACGCACGTCTCCTCCTTACTGATTTGTATTGGTGATGGAGCAGAAGTCTATGTAGATGTAGAACTGACAGACCATAACTGCATTGCAGGCTAAAGCAGCCACAGGAGCGAGTGGCAGTGCAGGTAATGCTAGCGTTGTGCCCCAGACCAAATCTGTGCCCCAGACCAAATCTGTGCAAGGGAAGACACCGAACCCAACCAAGACAGAAACTTCTGAGAGCAGCGACGACTCGGACAGTGAGGTGGAGCCAGAGGTAACACCACTGAATGGGTTTCTTTAGGTTAAATGTACATAAGACATTCCAGGGTTGAGATGGTTGTAAGTGCTATTTGTTCTTCCATAGGGGACCCAGCATACAGTTTGTGTCCCTATCCTCCTCCTTCCTCTATAGGCTGGTGAGTAGGAGTTTGGGAACCAGATGGTTAACTCTTTCCCAGGTTCCCTGTCCCCTGTACTCCACCCCAGACACAGGCAGACAGCTTTCATTTGTTGCCTGTGGGAGTGGGCACAATATTAGGGGACAGTTTTTAGTAGCCCACATGGGCAGTTAGGCAGCAGGGCCCTATGGATGTGGTGGCTATTTGGGGGGGGGGGGCGGCAAATAGCCACCACGTCCATATGGCCTTGCTGTTGGCTTTTGCCCCCACACCTTGTCTCTTTCCCTCTAGAAATCATCCTGCCAGGAGGAGGTGGTGGTGGTGGTGGTTCACGTTACCCGCCTAGTTAAGAACACTACCCTTACTATCTCTATGGACGAGACCAGGGAACTCCATAAAAATGATTCTTCATTTGTTCTGTATGACTTTGACAAACGGTGTTGGCCAGCTGCTGAGCAGGCCTTTGCTAGATGGCTCCTCTTCACAATCCACTGCGCATATTCTGCGGCTGACCTCGCCATGGTGACCACTCCCTTCACACAGTCAGAACTACTTGTGCATCTCGATGTGGTCCTCTGCCCAAAGGCGTCTTGGGTTCTATGGCATTTTTTCCTCTGCAGATTTTTTTTTTTTTGGTAAAGGTTCCTCCAGAATAGCTTTGGGACAACCCAGGGTACAGCTAGTCTCCCCTAGGGAAGAAGAAGAAGAAGAAGAAAAGGAGATTTATGTGCTTATTCTTCGATGACCTAGGGAACAACGGTCATCCACCCTGACACACCCGGCTCGGGCGGCTTTGCTAGTCTTCCGGTTTGGTCCTGAATGTGTGACGGTCTTATCCTTCTTGGTCTTGCTAACTAAACGGACTACCTGTAGCTTGGGGGTATAAGGCAGAGTGATCCTGACAAAGGAAAGTTAACCATATTGTACCCAAACACCTACTCCCCAGTCTTTAACCAGTGTCCCCTTAGTGAATCTAAGTATATTTATAACGGGTAAGAACATAAATCTATTTTTTTTTTCTGTATTACAGATCCAGAAGGCAGCTCCTGTGGTCCAGGCAACGCCAAAGAAAAGGGCTAAGGCTGTTGCATCCAAGGCTTCCAAGCCAAAAACGGCTGTTGACTCGAAGCCTGCAGGAAGTGGAGAGTTGGGCAGCAATCCCTCAGCGGATAAAGGGTCCCAGGTAAAGGTCTTGTAGTGTTATGCTGTAGTACAGGGAATAGTGTGATGTGAGCTGTAGGTTTTCAGAAAGCTCAATGAGCTTTAAGACGACTCTTTAACCGAAGTCCTGTTTTGAGCTAAAAAAGTCTGGCACAAATGGGGTAAGTTCATGAATTACTGATGGCCCGTTTATAAGCATGGCTATTATTGGTTTTTCCTTCTAGAACAATACAATATCTGGTGCAATTAATTAAAATACACCTCACCCCATACATTAGGCTGACTTGTCTTAAGGACTAGCTGGCCCTTAGTAGGGAGAGCTCACAAAGTTTTGTCACTTGACATTTTTTTACATGCAAAAAATTGCATAAATTCCTATTGAAAAGACTGGGTGGCTGCCGATGAGAGCTCTCTAAGCCAATCAGCGACCTTCCAGTCTTTTGAATAGGACTTTTCAATTCTCACCGCACATTGGGGCAGATGTTTTAAGCCTTAACAAGAGATAAATGCAAGGGTTATAAAGAGAGATAAACGTCCAGCCAATCAGCTCCTTACTGACTTTTTTCGAACACACCCTGTAACAGGGCAGTTAGGATGTGATTGGCTGGATGTTTATCTCTCTATCACCCTTGGATTCATCTCTTGTTAAGGCTTAATACATCTGCCCCATTATCGGATACCATGTGGCGATGACGGCTGCACAGATGATTCATCTTCAGTGCAGCCCGTCCGACCTACGACTGGTCTGATCCGCACGGGACCACGCATCTGATCGGATGTCATACGCTTGCAATTTGGGCCAAATCCACTGCAATCGTGTGAAATCGGGCCGAAATGGCGTAGTGTATGGGGGCCTTAATGCTCCAATATATTGCCGATCCCAATGAGTATTTTGGATTACTTAGTAGATCAAAGGTTTTATAGCTGGAAAGTTCACAAATAAAATAAAAGTATTAAGTCTATTTTTAAACTTCACAAACATCAGATTGAGGATTAAAGCACAAAGAATAGTATAACCAGGTACAGTGTTTATGCTGTAATCCACACAATCTGAGAGAGCACGTGTCCTATTGTGTTTCGAGCTATGAGAACTGTGGTTTCCTTCTAAAGTCCAAAAAACGTACAGATGGTTTGATTTGTCATTTTCCTATACTGTTCCTACAGCGTGCGGACTTGTTCCTGCTTAAGCCAGGCATGTTAAAACTATGGCCCTCCAGCTTTTGTAAAACTACAGGTCCCATCATGCCTTGCCACGGTTTTGCTATTAGGAATGCTCAAACTAGGGCAAGGCATGCTGGGATGTGTAGTTTCACAACAGCTGGAGGGCCACAGTTTGGACATGCCTTCCTTAAGCAATATTATACTGCTTCAGACACTGGTGCGTTTTGGCCTCTTTTCATCCGTTTCGGACGCGTTGGGTCGAGAAATCGGAGGAAAAGTGGCCAAATTGCAGGAGTCTGAGGTCGGACGTGGTGCCGTAGGATAAATCGGAATCGCAGCCACTTCCCTGCACCCCAGTGTCCATCTTGAATTAGAGAAATTTTGGTTTTACTTAAGAGTACAAAAATCCTGTATTTGCACTTCCAGAAAATTGCCACTCCCGTCCCAAAATCCACAAGGAAGAAGCAACCAGTGACCCCATTACCCCCAACACCTGTAGCTAGAAAGGCCAAAACCCCACCTCCGGCACCCCGACCTGCGGATGAGAGTTCAGAGACGGATTCATCTGAGAGTGACAGCGAGCCACTGACAAAGGTATACCCCCAGCCATCTACAAAGCTGCATCTTGTCCGGTCGTCTTCGTGCTGCCAGCGTCTACGTCCGTCACACTTGGGTTATTCCTTGGATAACTCTGCTCGCGGCTCTGTATGAAAGGGTTCACTTTGGACCAGTGACCCGGGACGCCATCCCATCTAGCTAGCTAAATGAGTTG
Organism: Crinia signifera; assembly: GCF_055691185.1. Classification (NCBI taxonomy): domain Eukaryota; kingdom Metazoa; phylum Chordata; class Amphibia; order Anura; family Myobatrachidae; genus Crinia; species Crinia signifera. The sequence continues at coordinate 34,907,222 of NC_139220.1, forward strand.
GTCTGGGAAGGACCCGGGTTACAGGGAAGTGTGAACGAGTAACCCGGGTAGTCCGACCCAGGTCCCGTTCAAGTCCTATGGAGAGCCGGCACTTGTAAATGATGTCCTGAGACATGTTGCTGGGTAAGCATGGGTTGCGGCACAGTGTGAACGGGTTAAGCCGGGTCCAGTGAGCTGGGACTCTAACCAGGATAGCTACTTGGGAAGGATGTGGGTTACAGGTAATGTGAATAGGTAAACCAGGTAGTCCAGCCGGGTATGGGTCTTTAGGTCAACCACTAAAGGTCGACACATAAAGGCTAGGTTGACATGGCTGTCGCCTGGGTCCGAATGGTCGACATGAGGTTTTTTTTTTTTTGGTCCCGAATTTTAACGCAAGTCTGCATGGACACCGTATCAGTGTGCCGCATCCCTCGCATGGCTCACTATTATATTCTCCATCCACACCCTAGTGGATGGTAGGGCACAAGTGAAAAACTCATGTCGACGTTCTCACTGTCAACCTTCCCATTGTCCACCTAATGCTTGTGTCAACCTTCCAACCATATCGACCTTAGCCATGTTAACCTAAGCCCTGTTGACCTTTTTAGTGGTCTACCTAGCGACTGTATCCCATCCAGACTGGGTCCTGTTCGAGCCCTATGGAGACCCAGCGCTTGTAAATAATGTAATCTCCATCCACCGGCTTTGGAGAAAATTGGGCAATATTCCATGTCCAGCCAACCACACTCCTCTCTCCGTGCATCCCTAAGAATGGATGTGGCTGCACCAGCGCGTTTTGCCATGTTCCGTTGTTCATGTGTATGACTCCTACAAATGTCCATAGGGACATAGCGTGTCAGGAATTCCGTTCCAGACACACCAGCGCCAGCAGCTAAACCAGAGGCACAAGCCAGAGCTGATTCAAAGAGCAGCGATTCCTCGGATTCTGAAGAGAAGCGGGTAATTTTGCAGTAGTGTATACGTATGGTGGTACCGCGCTCTGCCATTGGTCTTAGCTGAAGGGGGAGGTCCATACAAAGCAACAATTGTTAAATGTTTTCTCCTTCCCTTTTTTTTTTTTTCCCCTCTTGCAGCCTGTTGTAACAACTCCCAAACCGGCCACACCAGCAATTGCTGCAAAGGGAAAGCCACAGGTTACCACAGCCCCCAAACCAGATGCGGAGACCAGCTCGGAGGAGAGCGAATCAGATAGCGATGATTCTGTAAATACTGTTCCCGCTGTAGTGGCTTCGATAGGGAAGTCCACAACGCCGGCAGTAGCTCCAAAGCAACAACCTCCGGTATCTGCAGCCCCCGCGCCAGATGAAGAGAGCAGCTCGGAGGACAGTGAATCGGAGAGCAGCGAGGAGCTGGTGAGAACCATAAGCCTGATCAGGGACTTGTGTTCCAACATTCTAGATCCGCTTGCACATGTTAGTGTTTTATTACAGGTTGAGTATCCCTTATCCAAAATGCTCAGGACCAGAAGAATTTTGGATAACGGATTATTCCGTTATCCAAAACACAGGAAATGTACCCAAATGATGTCAGTACACAAACTTTGTTTCACGTTTTATCTCAGGCACTGAATTTGAATGGCAAGCAATCATTGTCTTACACCTACAGTATTTAGTGCCGGCTACATACCGTGTCCCCAGTAGTGCCAGTACCCCCCAAAAAAATGTTGCATTCTAGAAACGATGGATAAGCGATTTTGCATAAGGGATACTTAACCTGTACCATTTACTTTGTGATCTATACTCAGCATGCTGTGCCAGGGGAAAAAGTCTGTTTCAGCGGTTTAATTTATTGTTTGAGTAATGTATATGGCGTTAGTGGAAGATAGGGGGAGAGTTCAAGTTTACACTATAAAACATTGGGCGTAAAAAAGGGAAATAAATCTTTTTGTAATGGTTTCCCTTTTTTTATTTTTATTTTTTTAGTACAGGCTATCCATTAGTACCCGTTTTACACTGCCAGAAATATTCCAGGTTACTCTAGCAACCTCAACACACCCGGTTGAGAGAACCCGGGTCATGCGACCCACCAACAATTTTTACCCAGATAACGAGCAGGGTTTAACATGGATTCAACCTGGTTAGCCGTGTAAACAGGGTAACCTGGGTTTACAACGATGGGCCGGCCGGCACCAGGAGATGATCTAGTCTCCCAGCGCTGGCTCCGGGACCCATTCTTTTGGTGCCCGGCATTCTGGTGGTTAGGGACGGCAGTTTAAAAAGGTCGCAACTGGGCACAAAATCCTGTGTGCAAAGTAATCCCGGCTACGCAGAATTAGTTTACTTTAAGAGATTTTGTTTAATCTGCCTCAGGCAGGTGAAAACAAATCCCTAATTTGGGGTTCGTGCTGGTTTATCGGGGCTAAAATGGATAGCCCCCCATTGTACAGTTGCTGTGGTGAGTTACCAAGGGTAATTGCATAAACCTCATAGACTTTGTTCTGCCCAACATAAATTGCAACGTGCACTTAACCCCTTCACGACAATTGACGTATATATACGTCATGGCCGGGAAGTACTTCCCGACCGTTGACGTATATATACGTCATGGCTTAAAACTGTCACTGCGTCTAGAGACGCAGTGACAGAGGGACGATGTCTGCTGTCCCTGACAGCAGACATGTCCCTGCATGCCCAGGGGGGGCTGCGATGCCGCCCCCCCGTCGGCGATCGCTGTGATTGGCTGTTCAGTGTGAACAGCCATTCACAGCGTTTTCCTGTGTCACCGGCGAATAACGTTCGCCGGTGACACGGGATCGGAGGTGATTGGTGCTGTAAAGTACAGCACCAATCACCGCGGGGTGTAAGGGTGACACTGGTGTCACCCCACCTCACCCCGCCCGCCCCCAAAGGCCGTGATTGGTCCGTCGGACCGACGGACCAATCACAGCCGTGGAGGGGGGTTTAAACTAACGGTGACTGCACTGCAGACGCCATTCCGGTCTGGAAAAGCGTGCAGTGCGGTCACCGTGCCCCACCTGCCGCCTATACTGACCAGAACCCTTACCTGATCATTGATCATTGATATTGTGACATCTTGTGACATCCTGTGCTGCATCTTGTGCTGCTGCGATTTATTAGATAGATAGAGAGTTAGAGAGAGTTAGAGAGAGAGAGATAGAGAGAGATAGAGAGAGATAGAGAGGCCTAGTGCTATATTTTGTGCTGCTGCAGTGTGATAGAGCTATAGATAGAGAGATAGAGAGAGATAGAGAGAGAGAGATAGAGAGAGAGATAGTGACAGATTGTGCTATATATTTTTTATATAACTGAAAGAGATAGAGAGAGATAGAGAGAGATAGAGAGGCCTAGTGCTATATTTTGTGCTGCTGCAGTGTGATAGAGAGAGATAGAGAGAGAGAGATAGAGAGAGAGATAGTGACAGATTGTGCTATATATTTTTTATATAACTGAAAGAGATAGAGAGAGATAGAGAGGCCTAGTGCTATATTTTGTGCTGCTGCAGTGTGATAGAGCTATAGATAGATAGAGAGAGATAGAGAGAGAGAGATAGAGAGATAGTGACAGATTGTGCTTTATATTTTTTATATAACTGCTGCAGTGTCATAGAGTGATAGATAGTGAGAGATAGAGAGAGATAGTGATAGAGTGCTAAATTTTGTGTCGGCTGCCCCCGCCTTTTTGTGCTGATCACTATATCTGAGGTGATCAGCAACTTTTTGGGGGTACAGAGGTTTTTTTTTTTTATATATACCTGTCAGTACCACCAAAGGTTGTGCACCTGCTGCCCCTCACTGGTAATCAGTGTCGCATCACTGATCACCTTTTTTTATTTTTTGTGAGTGCTGTGGGGTCTTTTTTACATTTTTTTTTTACACACACTGTGATTTTGTGTGTGTCCTGTGGCCACTGTGCACTGATCAGTGACGTACATCACTGATCAGCTTTTTCGGCACAGGGTTGATCTATTTTTTTTTTTTTTTTGATCAAATTCCTGTTGCCTTTGAGCGCTGTTCAGTGACGGACGTTACTGACCAACATCTGTGCTCAATTTTTGGCGCAGGACCTTTTTTTTTTTTTTAACCCCTTCCATTTTTTTTTTTTTAACCCCTTCCATTTTTTTTTTTTTAACCCCTTCCATTTTTTTTTTTTGAACCCTTCAATTTTTTTTTTTTTGTATTTTTTTTTTCTGCACTACATACACACTACACACTACATACCCCCTGGGTTGAAATAAAGTTTGTACCCCCCCCTACACTATACACGTGTTGAAACATTTCACTACCAGTAACACAAAAATATAAATGGCATCCCAAATGTCATCCCAAATGTCGTCCCAGTCATCCAGGAGAATGTATTCGGTGGAGGAGGCATATGCCATGCTTGCATCTGACTCTGACACAGCCAGTGAGGCAAGCGGGGAATTTGAAGGATTTGTCTTAAGCTCCTCTTCCTCCTCTGATGATGAGGGACCCCCTCAAAGACGCCCCCGTAGAGCAGCTGAGACCCCCCCCCCAATAATTGATCTCGTATGGACCCCACCACCAGACAATTTTGAGCCCCAGGTTCCTGAGTTTTTGGCCATCCCAGGAATCCAATTTGATTCAACAGGTCTCAGAGAAATTGACTTTTTCAAATTATTTTTCTCTGATGATTTTATAAATTTAATGGTGGACCAAACTAATTTATATGCCCAGCAGTTTATTGCTCAAAACCCCACGTCATCATTTGCTAGGTGGACCCCTGTAGATGCAGTAGAGATGATGACGTTTTGGGGTCTGGTGTTACATATGGGCATAGTAAAAAAGCCACAAATTAGGCAATATTGGAGTACAGATGTTCTGTACAGCACCCCATTTCACCGTATGGCCATGCCCCGGGCTCGTTTTGAGGCAATCCATAAATTTATACATTACACCGATAATGCACAGTGCCCACCCAGAGATGATCCCACCTTTGACAGGCTATTCAAAGTCAGGCCGGTCATTGATCATTTCAGTGCCAAATTTGCAGAGCTATACATCCCTGAAAAATGTATTAGTATCGACGAGTCCCTTATACATTTTAAAGGAAGGGTTAAATTCCGCCAGTACCTTCCCAGTAAGAGGGCAAGGTATGGCATAAAAATGTATAAGCTGTGTGAAAGCACCACAGGGTACACCCACAAGTTTAGGGTATATGAAGGGAAGGATTCAAGAATTGAACCACCAGAATGCCCCCCCTCCCTCGTAGGTGTTAGTGGAAAAATTGTCTGGGATTTAATGCACCCCTTCCTGGATAAGGGTTATCACCTCTATGTGGATAACTTTTACACCAGCATCCCCCTGTTTAAGGCCCTTGGTTCAAGAGGTACAGCAGCTTGCGGTACTGTGCGCAAGAACCAAAGAGGCCTCCCCAAAACGCACATTGCCCAAGTAATGAGAAGGGGTGAAAGCAGGGGAATATGCACCGAAAATATGTTGTTGGTCAAATATAAGGACAAGAGGGATGTCCTTATACTGACAACAATTCATGGAGACAGTACCACCTCCATCCCTGTACGAGGTACCAGTACCCACACCTCCAAACCAAATTGTATCCTAGATTACAATAAGTACATGGGCGGAGTGGATCTTTCAGATCAGGTACTAAAGCCGTACAGTGCCCTGCGGAAAACAAATATCTGGTACAAGAAGCTGGCCGTGTATATCATCCAGATGGCACTGTATAACGCTTACGTGCTATTCCGTTCTACCGGCCAGAGGGGGACATTTATGCACTTTCAAGAGGAAGTCATAAAGAGCCTAACATTTGGGAATCAGCAGGCAGAGGGCCCCAGTACTTCTAGTACTGGCCCCCGTATTGTACCAGGGCAGCATTTTCCCAACGAAATCCCCTCCACTGCAAGAAAGGGCAGGACACAAAAAAGGTGCAAAGTTTGTTATAAAAAGGGAATAAGAAAGGAAACTATTTTCCACTGTGAAACTTGCCCCGACAAACCCGGCCTATGTATAAAGGAGTGTTTCAAAATATACCACACATCTATGGATTATTAGGTTCATCATTTCACCGTGCTTCGGGGGTCTTGCTAATGCCACATAGCACCCACCATTCATTCCACCAGAATCTGAGCTGCAAAATCCAAAAATCACTCCTTCCCTTCTGAGTCCTGCCATGCACCCAACTGGTATTTTTTGGTCACATGTGAGGCATTGCCGTACTCTGGAGAAATGGGGGCACAGATTTTGGGGTGCTTTGTCTCCTTCATTCCTTGTGAAAATGAAAAATTTTGAGCCAGAAGTACATTTTTGTGTAAAAAAAATGTATTTTTTTCATTTTCACTGCCCAGTTGTACCAAAATTGATGAAACCCCTGGGGGTTTGAAATGTACACTATACCCCTAGATGAATTCCCTGAGGGGTGTAGTTTGCAAAATGGGGTCACTTGTGGGGGGGTTCCACTGTATTGGTTATGCAACATTGCACCCACCATTCATTCCACCAGAATCTGAGCTGCAAAATCCAAAAATCACTCCTTCCCTTCTGAGTCCTGCCATGCACCCAACTGGTATTTTTTGGTCACATGTGAGGCATTGCCGTACTCTGGAGAAATGGGGGCACAGATTTTGGGGTGCTTTGTCTCCTTCATTCCTTGTGAAAATGAAAAATTTTGAGCCAGAAGTACATTTTTGTGTAAAAAAATGTATTTTTTTCATTTTCACTGCCCAGTTGTACCAAAATTGATGAAACCCCTGGGGGTTTGAAATGTACACTATACCCCTAGATGAATTCCCTGAGGGGTGTAGTTTGCAAAATGGGGTCACTTGTGGGGGGGTTCCACTGTATTGGTTATGCAACATAGCACCCACCATTCATTCCACCAAAATCTTTGCTGCAAAATCCAAAAATCACTCCTTCCCTTCTGAGTCCTGCCATGCACCCAACTGGTATTTTTTGGTCACATGTGAGGCATTGCCGTACTCGGGAGAAATTGGGGCACAGATTTTGGGGTGCTTTGTCTCCTTCATTCCTTGTGGAAATGAAAAATTTTGAGCCATAACTGCATGTTTGTGTAAAAAAATGTAATTTTCCATTTTCACATCCCAGTTATACCAAAATTGGTGAAACCCCTGGGGGTTTGAAATGTACACTATACCCCTAGATGAATTCCCTGAGGGGTGTAGTTTGCAAAATGGGGTCACTTGTGGGGGGGTTCCACTGTATTGGTGCTTGGGGGGTCTTGCTAATGCGACATAGCACCCACCAAAATTCCACCAGAATCTGAGCTGCAAAATCCAAAAATCACTCCTTCCCTTCTAAGTCCTGCCATGCACCCAACTGGTATTTTTTGGTCACATGTGAGGCATTGCCGTACTCGGGAGAAATTGGGGCACAGATTTTGGGGTGCTTTGTCTCCTTCATTCCTTGTGAAAATGAAAAATTTTGAGCCAGAACTGCATGTTTGTGTAAAAAAATGTAATTTTCCATTTTCACATCCCAGTTGTACCAAAATTGGTGAAACCCCTGGGGGTTTGAAATGTACACTATACCCCTAGATGAATTCCCTGAGGGGTGTAGTTTGCAAAATGGGGTCACTTGTGGGGGGGTTCCACTGTATTGGTGCTTGGGGGGTCTTGCTAATGCGACATAGCACCCACCAAAATTCCACCAGAATCTGAGCTGCAAAATCCAAAAATCACTCCTTCCCTTCTAAGTCCTGCCATGCACCCAACTGGTATTTTTTGGTCACATGTGAGGCATTGCCGTACTCGGGAGAAATTGGGGCACAGATTTTGGGGTGCTTTGTCTCCTTCATTCCTTGTGAAAATGAAAAATTTTGAGCCAGAACTGCATGTTTGTGTAAAAAAATGTAATTTTCCATTTTCACATCCCAGTTGTACCAAAATTGGTGAAACCCCTGGGGGTTTGAAATGTACACTATACCCCTAGATGAATTCCCTGAGGGGTGTAGTTTGCAAAATGGGGTCACTTGTGGGGGGGTTCCACTGTATTGGTGCTTGGGGGGTCTTGCTAATGCGACATAGCACCCACCAAAATTCCACCAGAATCTGAGCTGCAAAATCCAAAAATCACTCCTTCCCTTCTAAGTCCTGCCATGCACCCAACTGGTATTTTTTGGTCACATGTGAGGCATTGCCGTACTCGTGAGAAATTGGGGCACAGATTTTGGGGTGCTTTGTCTCCTTCATTCCTTGTGGAAATGAAAAATTTTGAGCCAGAACTGCATGTTTGTGTAAAAAAATGTAATTTTCCATTTTCACATCCCAGTTGTACCAAAATTGGTGAAACCCCTGGGGGTTTGAAATGTACACTATACCCCTAGATGAATTCCCTGAGGGGTGTACTTTGCAAAATGGGGTGACTTGTGGGGGGGTTCCACTGTATTGGTGCTTTGGGAGTCTTGCTAATGCAACATAGCACCCACTATTCATTCCACCAAAATCTTTGCTGCAAAATCCAAAAATCACTCCTTCCCTTCTGAGTCCTGCCATGCACCCAACTGGTATTTTTTGGTCACATGTGAGGCATTGCCGTACTCGGGAGAAATTGGGGCACAGATTTTGGGGTGCTTTGTCTCCTTCATTCCTTGTGGAAATGAAAAATTTTGAGCCAGAACTGCATGTTTGTGTAAAAAAATGTAATTTTCCATTTTCACATCCCAGTTGTACCAAAATTGGTGAAACCCCTGGGGGTTTGAAATGTACACTATACCCCTAGATGAATTCCCTGAGGGGTGTACTTTGCAAAATGGGGTGACTTGTGGGGGGGTTCCACTGTATTGGTGCTTTGGGAGTCTTGCTAATGCAACATAGCACCCACTATTCATTCCACCAAAATCTTTGCTGCAAAATCCAAAAATCACTCCTTCCCTTCTGAGTCCTGCCATGCACCCAACTGGTATTTTTTGGTCACATGTGAGGCATTGCCGTACTCGGGAGAAATTGGGGCACAGATTTTGGGGTGCTTTGTCTCCTTCATTCCTTGTGGAAATGAAAAATTTTGAGCCATAACTGCATGTTTGTGTAAAAAAATGTAATTTTCCATTTTCACATCCCAGTTATACCAAAATTGGTGAAACCCCTGGGGGTTTGAAATGTACACTATACCCCTAGATGAATTCCCTGAGGGGTGTAGTTTGCAAAATGGGGTCACTTGTGGGGGGGTTCCACTGTATTGGTGCTTGGGGGGTCTTGCTAATGCGACATAGCACCCACCAAAATTCCACCAGAATCTGAGCTGCAAAATCCAAAAATCACTCCTTCCCTTCTAAGTCCTGCCATGCACCCAACTGGTATTTTTTGGTCACATGTGAGGCATTGCCGTACTCGGGAGAAATTGGGGCACAGATTTTGGGGTGCTTTGTCTCCTTCATTCCTTGTGGAAATGAAAAATTTTGAGCCAGAACTGCATGTTTGTGTAAAAAAATGTAATTTTCCATTTTCACATCCCAGTTGTACCAAAATTGGTGAAACCCCTGGGGGTTTGAAATGTACACTATACCCCTAGATGAATTCCCTGAGGGGTGTACTTTGCAAAATGGGGTGACTTGTGGGGGGGTTCCACTGTATTGGTGCAACATAGCACCCACCATTCATTCCACCAAAATCTGTGCTGCAAAATCCAAAAATCACTCCTTCCCTTCTGAGTCCTGCCATGCACCCAACTGGTATTTTTTGGTCACATGTGAGGCATTGCCGTACTCGGGAGAAATTGGGGCACAGATTTTGGGGTGCTTTGTCTCCTTCATTCCTTGTGAAAATGAAAAATTTTGAGCCAGAACTGCATGTTTGTGTAAAAAAATTTAATTTTTCATTTTCACATCCCAGTTGTACCAAAATTGGTGAAACCCCTGGGGGTTTGAAATGTACACTATACCCCTAGATGAATTCCCTGAGGGGTGTAGATTGCAAAATGGGGTGACTTGTGGGGGAGGTTCCTAACTTTTAGCACTTATGGTGCCTAGAAACCTACATGGTGCCTAAAAAAAAATCTCATAAAAAGGAGGCTCCAAAATCAAGTAGGTGCTCCTTCTATTATGAAGCCTGTGGTTTGGTCAACGTGCACACTAGGGCCACATATAGGATATTTTTGAAAACAAAAGAATTGGGGGAATCAATTTTTAGTCACATTTCTCTAGTAAAATCTACTGTATTCGTTAGAAAAATGTATTAAAATTGAAACTCTGCAAAAAAAAAGAAATTTTGAAATTTCACCTACACTTTGTTTTAATTCCTGTGAAACACCTAAAGGGTTAACAAACTTCCAAAATGCTGTTTTGAATACTGTGAGGGGTGCAGATTTTGAAATGGCATCATTTATGGGGGTGTCTCACATACAAGTCCCTCAAAGTCACATCAGAACTGAACTGGTCCCTAAAAAAATCAGTGTTTGAAATTTTCATGAAAATTTGAGAATTTGCTATTCATATTGTAAGCCTCCTAGTGTCCAAAAAAATTAAAAGGAAGTTGAAATAATGATGGAAACATAAAGTAGACATATGGTCTATGTTAGTTATTAACTATTTTGAGTGGTATGATTATTTGTCTCACAAGCAGAAAATTGAACATTTTGCAAATTGCTAAATTTTCCATTTTTTCACGATATTTTGGTATTTTTCACAAAAAAACACAGACTGTATCGACTCAAATTTACCACTAACTTGAAGTACAATGTGTCACGAGAAAACAATCTCAAAATCACTGGGATAAGTAAAAGCAAAAAAAAGTTATCACCACTTAAGTGAGACATGTCAGATTTGAAAAAAAGGGCTCTGTCATGAAGGCACAAACTGGCTCTGTCATGAAGGGGTTAAGTCACATTGCACCATCTTCTATGTTTTATACTTAGCTGACTGGATCCAAGCTTTCTGGAACACCAAAGTTAGTTACCACGTGTCTCCCTAAGAAGCTGACAATGCCAGCAGCATCACCGGCCATTGTCGCTAAAGAGAAGACTACAGCATCAGGCAGTGCAGCCTCAAAGTCCTCAGTAGGTAGCTCTGTGGTAGGTCCTCCTCCGTAGAGGAGTCCCTGGTACAGGATCAGTTGTGTGCATGCTTGTGATGAGGATTATCTCTTCCGAACATCACCTGCAGTTCCCGTCTGACTGACACGTTGCAGGTCTAGGTTATCAGATTTCTCTGCAAATTATGGTCCGGGTTCTAGTTTCCTCCTTCAGAACCACTGATGTACAGTCTTTCTACCTGCATTAAGCACCAGATAATTGAGGCCAGTCCCATAGAAGCGTGTGTGTGTGTGTGTGTGTGTGTGTGTGTTTCTGTGCTCCTATATTATTGCAGTGATACCTTCAAACGAGACGCATCAGCCAGTGCGGTTTTATATAATTCCCCATTTTGTATGCCTGTGCTGTGTTTGGGGGGGCAATAGCTTTGTTTCCAGTGCCAGTAATAATTAAATTGTAGGTATTCAGTACATCATTGAAAGGGTGCATCACCAGCCCTAAATTCCACATTACAATAGGGTTGTGGCTAGAGGTAGTGTAGGGGTCCGGCCATGGCGGTTCGTCACACAGCTAGACACTGCAGCCGAGAGCCCGAACCGCTCATTAGATAGATAGGGAGGAAGAGGAGGCGGCGGTTTAGGTATCGCAGAAGCCAATTTAGGCTACGGAGAACAAGGTGTGCGGCTCGTTTTGCTTAGTAATTTAGTTTATATTTTTAATTAGGAACCACTGCAGCCAGCAAACCAAAGGACTGGCGCACCTGGTGCTTTGACGTCAATTCTGTCTAAGAGCGCTGTGACCACAAAGACTGCTCCAGTTGGGAAGCTGGCACCAGCCGATGACTCTGAGAGCAGCGACACAGACAGCGATGAGGAGGAAGCGCCAACGGTATTGTCTTCATGTTAGGGTCGCCTCTTTGTGCCTGGGGTGTACATACTGTAACTATAGACAATGTCCCCTGTGCAAAGTCTCCGATGTATTTTTAAAGTAAAAACTATTTTGATTCTAGGTTCTAACGCCGCCCCCAAGTACTGTGAAGACGAAGGGTAAAGGGACCCCAGCCACCACACCATCCAGTGGCAGAACAGTGACGGCCACAAGAAAATCTCCGGAGAAGCCTGCCGTGCCGGTAATCCACAGTTTGAGGCAACGTTTTGGTGGTGGGGTGTGTCACACAATTTCCATGGCCATTTATTATCAACTGTTCCATTGGTTCTCTTTGAGGGCACTCCAATGGTGTATAGAGGGGCCTAATTCAGATGTGAACAACGTATTGATGTACGTATGGTTAGTGTGTGTGCTGCAGGGGATTGCTGATTGGAAGTCTGTAGTAGGACCGAGATTTTGTGGCCTCTTAGCTGGATCGATGGCAGCCAGCTGATATCGCAGGTGATCCGATGCTTCTTCCTAGGATGCAGCATGGACCACTAATATATGCAGGAGCTGTACACTAGTGCTAAAGCCACAATCTGCCCTCGACACACATCTGAATTGGGTCCTTGGTGAGGTATATGAAGCTTGAGACCTTTGGGGGAGATGTACGAAGCCCCCTAACTGCCGTATTACAGCGGTGTATGAAAGCAGCTGGTTGGTTGTCCCTTTATGTTTACTAGGACCCAACACTACCCTTCACTGTTCTCTAGAAGGTGGTGGTGGTAGCTTCTGACGGCAGCCTTCTTTTTTTATATATATTTTATCATTTATGGGCATCTTATATCGTCACTCCCCGGCCATAGTTAAAGTCCCTCCACTGCACTTTAAGTTCCATGGTGTTTTCGCGGTCCGCCAATGGACCAGGATTTATCGGTACAACAAAAATCCGTCTTTTATTTATTCCACCTCCCACTCTTGTAGCCTACAGTGGCCACCCCAAAGCCTGCATCCCCGGCTACTGTAGGGAAGGGTATAACTGCAACACCTCATCTTAGCCAAGAGAGCAGCTCAGAGGACAGCGGTTCGGACAGTGAGGAGGAACCTGTGACACCGGTACAAGATACTTTGTGTGTTAGTAAATGTTTCACCAGAGAACGTTAGTTACGTCTGTAATTCGGTCACTGTGCATTCTACAATTGGGTTACCTTTGGTTTAAAGGCATCATCTTTTCCTCTCTAAAGGCAAAAGCAGCAGCCGCCAGCATTGCGGCACAGAAGAGGAAACCACAGTCCGCTGCTAAGCCAACACCGATGACTGTTCAGTCACCGGCCAAGGCTGCTGTGGTCCCTAAACCAACCTCAGAGGAGAGCTCAGACGAAGACTCTTCAGACATTGAGGAGATGCCAACCCCAGTTCTGGTATGTCTGGTTCCATCATCTTGTATCACACGGCCATTGTGCCTGCTTATGAAACGGTCATCTAAAACCTTTTGGGAGAGCCACCAACTTGTAGCACCAACCACTGACGAGCTATGATATCCTGGGTGGGTGGGGGAGGGGTGGTGTATAATGTCTATGGATTTAGAATCCAGCTATTGCAGCTGGTCTATCGTCGATGTAACGTTAACTGTATTAGGAGAGTGATGTTGAATTCTAGGCATTAAATAGATCCTTGAAAGGTGGTTTACTAGCAATAATATCAGCAGTGCAAGCAGGTGCTATGGTCAAAGACTGTGTAGAGCAGGGGTGGCCAAACCTGTCCTCAAGATCTACCAACCGTTCATGTGTCTCAGGCAACCTGTGGATCTATAGTAGGAATGAATGCAGCAGGTTTAAAAGTGTGACAGTTAGTAATGACTACAGCTGTGCACCAGCTAGGTGATCTGGAAAACGTGGACCATTGGTAGATCTTGAGGACCGGTTTGGCCACTCCTGGTGTAGAGTCCAGCCAATACGGACACCGATACGGAGCTGGGCACTGCATCAGAGTGAGGAGCAGCCATTATTGCTGTGTTATACTGGAGACCAGCTTAAGCTCCTTGAGATTAGGTTAGTTAACAAACTGTGCGTTCTCCTGTGCCTAATCATTGGGGCTGTACTTGTATCCAGAAACCAGAGCTGCCAACCAAGCAGAAGACTGGTGCACCTGGTACATTGACATCACCTCCTTTGAAGATCACTGTAGCTAAAGTGACAGCCTCTGTGCTGCCCGCAAAGACTCAGCCCGTTGTGAAGCTGGCACCAGCGGATGACTCTAAAAGGAGCGACACAGACAGTGACGAGGAGACTGCGCAGGTGTTGGCACGTTTATGTAATCTATAATTGTAGTGTCACCTGGTAGCAGTAGCGTATCCCTTCCACAGAACTATAGTGTGCTCCCTGTACGTCTCTCAAGCTGACTTCTATTTTAAAAACGTTTGACCGCAGGTTGTGACTTCACCTCTGAGTGCAGTAAAGAGAAAAGTAACTGCCACGGTGGCAAAGACCGGCACTCCACCCGGCAGCAGAGTAGGGAAGGACACGAGCGTTTCATTGACGCAGGAGCTGTCTGCCAGTGCAAGCAAGCCTTCAGCAGTGTCTCCTATGAAGGTATATTAAGCTTCTTCTTTGTAGTAATGTAGCTGTATAAAATCAATTTTTCAAAGCTTTTTGGATCATTGATAACCAGCAACAGTTCTGCGTGTTGTTGTTTGAGCACTTGAGAGACTTCACTGCGGTTTAAATTTCTCCGTTACCAATATTAAGTTTGGCGTGTGCAGAGGAGGTGCCACCTGCAGGGAGTGTCCTCTGAAATCGCAGAGCCAGTCTTGGCAAAGTCTTTTGCCAAGGCTGTTGCATAGCGTACTCTCTGATCTAGGGAGCCAGACTGGGACCTTCCTACAAGAGTCCCATGGAACATCTCATCCTGTTCTGCTGCTGGTTGTCTCCTAATGTGAGATTGCCTCTCACTGGTAGACCGGGTTCCCTCTGTCTCCAATACCATTGATTCAGGCAGTGGGATTTATTCACCTAGTCAGCTGAGGGGACTACATGTGAATTCCATGGTTCAGACCTCAGTGCGGGGAGATGATGTACAGGTGGTGGATGTCTGTCAGAGCAACCCCAGACAAGGCTAAGGAGCCCACTACTACAGTAGATGGTGCCACCTGTGTGCTGGCTCCTCATGGGTGGAGCCACCCCCTCAGTACCACCTCCCTGCATACATCCTATGGGGAGCAGCCAGCAACAACCACTCCACCCTCACAATCTGCATTTCACTTACTACCCTGTTTTTCTATGCCTGAAGAGGATCTAATACTTTTTACAGTAGCCTTGTGCGGATCTGAGTGATGTCATGTGTGTGCCAATAGCAGTCACTCCAGGGCCAGCAGCTAGTGTTTGGGAAGGGTAGATGGCAACACTACATCTTAGTATAAAGCAGCCGAGAGGACGTAGTCTGACTGTGATAAGGAACCTGTAAGACTGGTACATGATAATCATGAAACAGCCTTTCATTGCTTTTTCCTTCCAGGTAATGGTACATGTCCCATTGCAAAACATTAATCGCATGTCTGCACAGGGCATTGAAGTGGGTAACCTTTTAAGTGTCTTGTTTCATTTATCAGAAGGTAAAAGCTTCAGCCAGCATCAGGGCGAAGAAGGGAAAACCAGCGGCGGCTGCTGCAGCTACTACTACACCAGCCAAAACACCCCTTGCAGCTAAACCACCCACAAAGGAGAGTTCCGACACTTCGTCCTCGGAGAGTGAGGAAGAGGAGGAGCCTGTTCAGGTTTGTCTGCTCCACCATCTTGTATCAAACCCATATTTGCGGGTAAATAAAAGCCCATATGAAGTGAAAAAATGATCCATTGAAAATTTGAAAACGTCGCAGCAGTTGGGAGCGGTGACATCCTGGTGGGTAATTACTAGAGGTGATTCCATCTCCTGAATGCTTGTGACAGTAGCTTCTAGCAGGACAGAGCAGAAGGTGCTGTATACACACTGCAGGGAGGAGGGAAACCCGGTATGTGGTCGATGCGTCTTCAGTGAATAGATCCACCACCATTGGTCTGCACATGAAAAGTCGACAAGGAAAAGGGGAACATTAGTTTTTCATGTGTGTTTGGTTTTTAAAAGGGTGGTTTTTCATCCTTATCCACACGGACATAGAGGAAGAATATAATTAGTGCCGAGCGTTGCGAGTGAAGCGGTACGATGTCGACAGACACAAAACAGGAAAAACTAATGTCGACCCTTTTTCATCATGTCAACACTAAGGCCTATACCCAGGAAACCCCTATTCATTTCTCACACATACCCCTTTAAGACCGCAAATGCCGGGATTGCTAGCATCCGAAAGGGGTGGGGCGGCAGCGCATCATTGAGAGGAGGCAGCGCTTGGAGTGGATGCAGGAACGGGTTGCTTGAATCAGGTTACCCGGGTCAGAGCTGTGTTCAATCTGGTTGGGACCTGGGTTGAAATGGGGGATTGCTCGACCCCGGAGTTCTGCAAGTGGCTCAGTTCAATCCAGGTCTACATGGCAATAACCCGGGTCCTGAGGTGCAGTCTGAAAGGGGTATTAAGAGTAATTTAGAGTGGTCTGGGCTTTATTTAGTGAAATCCTAATACATCGTTCCAAGGCTCTGACTATGGCTATAGCTGCGGCTATTGCAGACCGTCCCATGACAGTACTTTATTTGCTGTATTATTCCTCGTTGGATTTCAGTCCAGCATTAATGTCCAACTTCTGTCATTAGAAACTAGTGCTCCCAACAAAGCAGAGGCCCGGTGCACCTGGTACATTGACGTCTCCTAAGGACACTGCAGCCAAAGGGAAAGCCTCTGTGCCCACAAAGACTCCGCCAGCGGGGAAGCTGCCACCAGCAGATGACTCTGAGAGCAGCGACACAGACAGCGATGAGGAAACGGTCCAGGTATTGGATACGTATAACCCCGTGATGTGGTAGAAAACTGTAGGGTCCGTAGAACCGTAGACAGTGCTCCCTTTATGTTGTCTAAGTATTTACATTTGGTGACTGTAGGTTGCAACTCCAGCAACACCAAATGCAGTAAAGACAGTGGATAGAACAATTGGCAAGATAGCAAAGACCCCCACAGCAGCCAGCACCAAGGTAGAGAAGGCCACAAGCACAAATAATCTGTTTGTCGAATTCAAGCAGGAGCCTGCTGACAGCTGCCCCGTAAAGCCTCCTGTGAAGGTATTTTCACTGTATTTTATTGCTATTCCTAGTATAGAGTAACTGTCTGGTTTTGTTATGGAGGGAGCAACAGTATCACCATGTTGCTGTTGGATTGGACATCGGAAGCGTGCGCTGAAATAGCAGAGCCAGTCTGGGTATAGCATAGCTGTCTGCACATTCTAGGGACCCTGCCATAAGAGCCACTTGGAGTGATTCATGTCCAGGGATACCTGTGCCTCCCCGGCCATGTGCACTGGACAGGCCACTGACTGATTGCTACCCAAGTAACTTGGGAAGAAGGCCTTTGCTCGGTCTACGGCATAGGAGTATGTTTCCGGTACAAGGAGAATAGAATTCAGGTGGAGCTCTGTCACACCAGCCCCACCCAAGGCATAGGCAAGCATTGGGGGGACCGACTCTTGTTCTGGCTCCTCATGGGTGGTGTCATTCTTATTGCACTTCCTCCGTAGTTTTTTGACAGTTAGGCAAATCGCTGCCTATTGGAGCAGCCAGCAACTGCGTCTCCTGTCCTCTCAAATGTCTTCTCTGTGACAGATACCTGGTATAATGCCATATGAGGTGGAGGACTGGTTCCTGTCTGTAGGTCGGTCTATTTCTAGACTGGATCAAGTCTCTGGCTCAAGCCTGATATGGAGCAGAGCGGTGTCCCTGCCTGTCCCTCCCATTGCAGACTTTGGGATCATATTTTGCCGCTGCACCCTTTCTTTTTTAGTCTTTATTTTAGTTTATTTTTTTATTATTTTTTTTCCTTTTTTAAAACCGACATAGGGCCAGATGTACTAAGCTTCAAAAATTGATAAAATGAAGAGTGGTAAATCAACCAATCGGCTCCTGTCTGACTTTTTTTTCAAACAGTCTAACATGGCAGATAGGTGCTGATTGGCTGGCTAACTACCAACCATGTTACAGACTGGCCCAGAGAGAGGAAAAAAATACATACAGTATACAGCAAAATAGAACCTCGTAAACCATTTATAGTTTAGTCTAAAACATTCATGGTATTCCCGATACGTCCACTTATCTTCTAGTTTCAGACCCAACAGTAGATACAACAGTGTTCTCCCAGTTGGGAGTTTTGCAGGGTATCGCTCGTATGTTCAAACCTTGGCTTACGTCCTATGATAGTTCAAAGTTGCCGTTTTTTATCGCACTACCTTTGAAATAAACAATTCACCCACCTTCTAGTATTCCCCCCCCCCCCCCCCCCCCCTGTTAAATTCAGTCTATCATCGATATAGTCAACTTGACTATGTTTGTTGTTGGATTGAGCACTTGAGAGACTTCACTGAATTTTAAATTTCTCCCTGACCAATATTAAGTTTGGCATGTGCAGAGGTGGTGCCACCTGCAGGGAGCGTCCTCTGAAATGGCAGAGCCAGTCTTGGCAAAGTATTTTGCCCAGGCTGTTGCGTAGCATACTCACTGATCTAGGGAGCCAGACTGGGACCTTCCTACAAGAGTCCCATGGAACATCTCATCCCGTTCTGCTGCTGGTTTTCTCCCAATGTGAGATTGCCTCACACTGGTAGACCGGGATCCCTCTGTCTCCAACACCATTGATTCAGGCAGTGGGATTGTGTATTCACCTAGTCAGCTGAGGAGACTACATTTGAAGTCCCTGGTTCAGACCTCAGCACTGGGGCCTGAGAGTGCATTGTTCTCAGTGTGGGGAGATGGTGTTCAGCTGGTGGATGTCTGTCGCAGCACCCCCAGTCAAGGCTAAGGGAGCCCACTACTACAGTAGATGGTGCCACCTGTGTGCTGGCTCCTCATGGGTGGGGCCATCCTCTCAGTACCACCTCCCTGCATACATCCTATGGGGAGCATAGCTACCCCTTCTTTCTATGCCTGAAGAATATCACAGTTGCCTTGTACCAATCTGAATGATGTCCTGTGTGCGCCAACAGCGGTGACTCCAGGACCAGCAGCTAGTGTTTGGGAAGGGTAGATGGCAGCAAAGCAGCTGAGAGGACAGTAGTCTCTGGCTGTGATAAGGAACCTGTAAGACTGGTACAGGATAATCATGGAACAGCCTTTAATTGCTTTTTCCTTCCAGACTAATGGTACACGTCCCATTACTGTGCACAGGGCACTAAAGTGGGTAGCATTTACTTAAGTGTCTTATTTCCTTATCAGAAGGTAAATGCTTCAGCCAGCGTCGGGTCAAAGAAGGGAAAACTAGCGGCGGCTGCTGCAGCTACTGCTACACCAGCCAAAACACCCCTTGCGGCTAAACCACAGATAAAGAGTTCCAACACCTCGTCCTCTGAGAGTGAGGAGGAGGAGCCTGTTCAGGTATGTCTGCTCCACCATCCTGTATCAAATAGGTGCGGCTATTGCAGACCGTCACATGACAGTACTTTATTTGCTGTATTATTCCTCGTTGGATTTCAGTCCAGCATTAAAGTCCAACTTCTGTCATTAGAAACTAGTGCTCCCAGCAAAGCAGAGGCCCGGTGCACCTGGTACATTGATGTCACCTAAGGACACTGCAGCCAAAGGGAAAGCCTCTGTGCCCACAAAGACTCCGGTCCAGGTATTGGATACGTATAACCCCGTGATGTGGTAGAAAACTGTAGGGACCGTAGACAGTGCTCCCTTTATGTTGTCTAAGTATTTACATTTGGTGACTGTAGGTTGCAACTCCAGCAACACCAAGTGCAGTAAAGACAATGGCTAGAACAGTAATTGGCAAGATAGCAAAGACCCCCACAGCAGCCAGCACCAAGGTAGAGAAGGCTACAAGCACAAATAATCCGCTTGTCAAATTCAAGCAGGAGCCTGCTGACATCTGCCTCGAAAAGCCTCCTGTGAAGGTATTTCCACTGTATTTTTATTGCTATTCCTAGTATAGAGTAACTGTCTGGTTTTGTTAGGGAGGGAGCAACAGTATCACCATTTTGCTGTTGGATTGGAGATCGGAAGCGTGCGCTGAAATAGCAGAGCCAGTCTGGGTATAGCATAGCTGTCTGCACGTACTAGGGACCCTGCCAAAAGAGCTTTTTGGAGCGATTCATGTCCGGGGATACATGTGCCTTTCCGGCCACCCGTAATGGGCTATGCTATACTCAGACTCGGCTGAGCTAGTCTGACAGCCACCTGGTCATGGTGTACACTCACAAAACCCATAGGTCCAGTATGCTTGTATACAGCGACGTCTTGCGCTCCCTTATGGCTACATCTGTTGCTGGAATTTAGATTTAAAATGATCTCAATGTAGAAAATAAAATGCCTGGTAATCATCAGACTCTTTGCTCGGCTGAGGTTTAGATGTATGAAACCTTAAACTATGACAAAAAGGGAGCTGCGCAGTGACTAGTTTTAGTAAGTGACAATTTCATTAAGAGAAAAATGATGGTGCTCTACACTGCACACACTGGGTAAGAGTGGTACTGCAGTAGCTGTTCTATCATTGGTTTTTGGAAATCATTCATATGTCCTCGCTCCTCCTTCACCTACTTTCATGAGTAATAATATAGGCAAGTGTTTTCTTTGAGTGCCTCTAAATCCCCCCCCCCCCCCCCACAATGAGTTCCTCTGCCTCCGTAGGTGCACTCATCACCTCCCACCACCTATGCACACTTCCTCAACAAGCATGCCTCTGCCTCCCCTTATGTCCCTATCCTCTCCCACTGTGTGCCTCCTGTCTGACCAATGGTGCCTCTGCAATATGTACCACAGGCTCTTGCATCTTGATCTATGTGCGAGTGCTAGCAGAGTCAGAACTGTGAAATTCAGAGGGTGTTCTGGGAGTGGCTAAGCAGATGCGGCCTGTCACTCTAAGCGGCTGCATCCAAGACCCACATACTGCCATCCAGTGGTTAAGATGCCGGAGTCCTCTCTTCCTGCAACCAAGCTACCCATGCCCATATGCATTGCCAAAGCACCAGTGCGTCAGGCTGCAGCTGAAGGCTCCAGCGATTATTCAGGCAGTGAGGAAGATCCTGCAGAGAAGGTGCTGCTCGTTCTAGGGAATCCTGTTGGCACTAATGGGTGTACAGAGTTAGATATCCAGCACAAGCCAAGTCCCCGACCTAGACCTTGGGAGAAGGTCCTGGGTTCCTCCCAAGTGCACTGCTCCTGAGCAGCCTCTATAACCCCGTGGTAACCAAGTCCCACAGATCGGAGGACCGTTATTTGTAACTGCTAAATCTCCCTTACACCTACCACATATTCTACAGTGGTTTTTGTTGTATTACTGTATGTGTTCTGCATACTCAAATTAATTTATTGTCTTGTATTGACTTTTTTTTTTCTCTTTTTTTAATTGTAGCATACAGTGGTCACCCCAAAGCCAGCCGCTGCGTCTAGCGTCGGGAAAGGTATAACCGCAACCACTTATCTCAGCGAGGAGAGCAGCTGGACGGGTCTGGACTCCTCGGACAGTGAAGAGGAACTTGTAAGACCAGTACAAGAGCTTTCTATTTTCATTTTATTTGTTAATGTCCCACCACAACACAATTCTGACACTGTGCTTAGGACACTGTACTGGAAAACAATGAAAGAGTCTTTTTACTTTTCTTATCAGAAGGTAAAAGTAGCAGCCAGCATTGTGGCACAAAAGGGGAAACCGCCATCAGCTGCTAAGCCAACACCGATGACCGCTCCGTCTCCAGCGAAGACTCCTGTTGTGGCTAAACCACCACCAGCAGAGGAGAGCTCCGATGCCTCCTCTTCAGACAGCGATGAAGAGGCCGTACCTGTTCAGGTACGTCATTTTCCTGGTTACTAAAAGCACATGTGAAAATACTTCTGCACACATTTTAAGGGGGGGGGGGGTTGTCCTTTTAGATTAATAAATAAGGTCTTGGGTGTGGACAGCTTGTATGGTCCTAAATAATGAGCAAGTAATAAAAGATAGAGAGAAGCACCAAATCGACTCTGGTGGGTAATTCATGCATGGGATTCCCACTGCTTATAGCAAAGAGGCCTCTGGGAGCGCAGGCCAGTAGGTGCTGTATACAGAGGCTATAGGGGGCGGGCACACATTGCAGCATCCAAACCTCAGTACAGTCTCCTCTAATCTAGAGCTTGGTAGGGATGGAAATGATCTGCTCCACACTGGTGTCTGTAAACTCTCGTCCGTGGTAGCCATGAAATGCAATGTTCATTCAGAGGAAGTCGATTGCCAACGCAAATGTGTTTCTTAAAGCAGACGCCAACTTTGCCCCAGAAAACCAGAAGTCCGGTGAAGGTACTGAGGAAAAAGCAGCAGAAGAGTGCGGCTAGTTCTGCTCCAGCTACTTCTCAGCCACAGGCTAAGGACAGTGACTCATCGGACTCCGAGTCATCGGACAGTGAGGATGCCCCAGAAGTACAGGTGAGGAGCTTGGCTCTACCGCTCATTACATTAAGGGGTGTCTGGGATATTTATACTGCAGAGTGTGTGTGTGTGTGTGTGTTCGAAGTGCCACCTTAACAGTGACAGATATCCGAATAAGTATCAACTGTCACGTAGGTAGAACCAGTTGATTCTGATTCGGCTCGTAAATAAACGTGTCCGGAGTCCGTCTTCAGAAAGTTAACAGACTGCATTCCTAATTCAGCCACTTGGGGACACTGCTACTCCTAGGCTGTAGAGGGCGCTGGTGCGGAAGTAGCAGTTACTCCCCTATACACCCCTCCACCGATAGGACATTGGTGCCCATGGAAGTAGGACTTGCGTCAGTTATCAGGCTTGTGTGTGTTGTACTATAACCTCTGCTGGGGGCATTTAATGGCTCCTGGGCAACGTGGTGACAGTGACTGGGACACCAAGTGCAGGAGGCTGGATATCTGCAGAAGCCATTTCTCTAGGACAGGCTGAATGGATCTGGGGATGCTTGGGCTGGTTAAATCCTCCTTAACTTTTTTTTTTGTTGCAGAGCAAATTGCCCAGCGCCGAAGTACTGAAGTCTGCTGTGAAGCGTGCCCGTAAACTGCCAGCAGTAGGTAAAGAAATTGTTCGCATTACCTGATTGTCTGAGAAAACAATTCCTGATGATTGAACTTGATCTATTGTAATTCTTAAGAAAGCAAACACGACATGCTTGTATGCATCCCTTAGACCAGGCATTCCCAACCACGGTCCTCAAGGCACACCAACAGTGCAGGTTTTAGTGATATCCAGGCTTCAGCACAGATGGTTTAATCAGAATCACTCGGGTACTAATTAAGTCACCTGTGCTCAAGCCTGGATATAACAAAAACCTGCACTGTTGGTGTGCCTTGAGGACCGTGGTTGGGAATGCCTGCCTTAGACACCCATTCACACTGCAGTTTGAGGGTCCAGCTCATGTGCACTCTAATGGTTAGCCTGGCCTCTGTGTGCTGCAAGCCACACCCCCTCTGTAGGCTGGTCACTCCCCTAAGCGTGGGACACAACCGCTGAGTACCCCGGACTGGAGCCAGTAATTTTGTTTCACTTTTGTGGTCAATGTGAAATAATTTATTGATCTTATATTCTGCATAGGAGTAGCTCCACCCCAAACCCCAACAAAAGCGGCGGGCAAGAGTGGCAGCGAGTTGGAGAATTCTCAGGTATTCTGTGCACTTCAGTTAATTTAAGCTTTGGTTCTCTCATTAATTGGTGCCACTTGTCTCTTACAGAAACAGGTTCTTAGTGCATGTAGGTCATTTTGGACTAATGTTGTTCTGTTCTTGTCACTTAAGCTTCTCTTTGAGCCAGCCCCTTTAAAAGCCACCCCAAAGAAACGGAAAACCGCCTCACAAGTAGAAGACCAATCTGCTTCAGTTGCTGAGAAACCAGGGAAGGCAAAGAAACCGAAGACAGAGTCCAAAAAGCATGTCCAGCCGATCACTGCACCTATCCCGGCTCCCGGTATGATTCGACACCGAATAATATTGAGGCACCCAATATGTTACACTGTAACTTGTCGCTCAGTGTTGGTGTTCTCCATATGTTTTATGTCATTGTTGCACACATTATGTGTTATGTATATGCGTTCTTCTGCAGGAATGCTGGAATCTGAAGAAGAGACAGTCTTGGCTCTTTTGGAAGGGAGGAACCCAAAGAAGAACAAGAGCGGGAAAAAGTTATCGAAGAAGAAAACTGGTGACGTTCCACCAGCTGAAGCAACAATCCCAGAACAGGCTAATAGCATGGGTCTGACCCCCTCTGTGTGGGTCCCTGACACCCCAAACTCTGTCGATCAGGGAGTCTTGAGGTCCCCTTCTGCGCCAAAAACTGCCCAGCCACCTGCAGAAAATGGGAAAAGTGGCAAGAAGCGTAAGATCACCCCTGAGAATGACCTGGCCAAGCAGGAGGCAAAACTCGCCAAGAAGGCGAAAAAGAAGAAACGGGAGGCTGGCGTGGAGGAGGAGGCTGTCACCCCAAAATCCAAATCCTTAAAGAAGGACAAGAAAAAATCTGATAAGAAAGCAAAGAAAAGTAAGTGATTGGGCGTTATGTTGGAGACCCAGGTAATGATAGCAGTGGGGTCCCAGTGTTCTCATAGGTATCCTATATAATTGGGTGCTGGACGGGACTGTTAAAATATCGACGCACGGGTTCCCGGCGGCCACCAGCTATTTTCCCTCGTGGGGGTCCACGACCCCCATAGAGGGAGAATAGAGTAGGTGGCGAGTGTAGCGAGTCACTGCACCCGCAACAGGCTTTGTTGCACTCGCAATGCCGTCTGAGTCCGGCTAGTCGGGATCCCGACGTCGGGCTAAGGACTGTCAGGATCCCGACTGTACCACACCCGTATAATTATCCCTCCCTGTTATCTGTGATGTCTTCAGTGACCGCTCTATATATTTGTCTAATTGATATTCTAATAATTGTATACTTAGGTTTTCATTAACACCCATGGTTGTTCATGTTTTAAGAAGTCTGCTTGCAAACCTTATTTGGAGAAATGGACCAGAGGCAATGATGAGCTGTTCACACAGTTGTCCGATGATCTCGGAAAAATGTGGATATATAAACAAATAAAGATATATATCAGAAATGGATTCCGTGTAAATGACAGAATAAGGGTTCATTCAAAGGATGGGTCACTAACAACGTACCCTCACTCACGATTGAAAAGGAAGTATGTGCATATAAAGGTATCTTTGAAAACCTATTAGGGGTTCACCACAGGTGCAGCATCAGCAAATCGATGATGCGTACCATACTCGCAATATTGGCCTTATACCCCAATCTGCAGCCGTAAACAGGGGGTAAATCCCAGCAACAACAAACAGCAAGCACGCTCCTCTCCTGCCAACGCATTTCGACAGGACAACCTGTCTTCTTCAAGGCAGGAGAGGATCGTGCTTGCTGTTTGTTGTTGCTGGGATTTACCACCTGTTTACGGCTGCAGATTGGGGTATAAGGCCAATATCCCAATCACAAGGTACCGGACTTTTTTCATCGTATATATCCCAACTTATGTGTGCAATCCTGTTTTGAATAAAACTTTCAACACTAAAAGAGGGATCTCTGTCATTATATTGTATATATCTGGATGGGAGGAGTTAACCCCCAGGACAGGAGATCCCCCTAAAGATACCGAGATACTTTTATAATCACACACATACTTGCGAGTATGGTATGCATCAACGATTTGCTGAAGCTGCATCTGTGGTGAACCCCTAATAGGTTTTCAAAGATACCTTTATATGCACATACTTCCTTTTCAATTGTGAGTGAGGGTACGCTGCTAGTGACCCATCCTTTGAATGAACCCTTATTCTGTCATTTATACGGAATCCATTTCTGATATATATCTTTATTTGTTTATATATCCACATTCTTCCGAGATCATCGGACAACTGTGTGAACAGCTCACCATCGCCTCTGGTGCATTTCTCCAAACAAATCGTACCTACATAGGGTTGAGTGGTGACCCTTCTTTTGTGGACTTGGCTGAAGATTTGTGTTTTGTGCCTTTTTACCTTTGTGCTTTTGCCTTTTTAATTGGTGAATTTGTTGTAATTGGGAACTTGTGGATAATGTAGACCGGTAGGAGAAATCCAGTCCTGATCTGGCAGTCAACTGGGATTTGTAGGCGGGCTATGTGTGACCCGCTGACTCCTATGGCTCTCTGGCCTTGGTCACAGGTGGTGCAGCCCTTTACGCAATTGGCTAGCTGTCATAAGAAGCTTTTCTACAGGAATGACCCAGCCCTTAGTTCTGCCTGGTTGGACATAATGTCTGAAATCCTGTAATATGACGATATTTCCGGGCTGTTCTCATATATATGCAGCATTTTAGTGAACGTCCTCTTCACGCAGGAATATTAATGGGCACTACAGTCTGGAAGTGGTCCTTCCTCAGATTGAGGCAGAAGTATTTTGTTATGCTCTGTCTGTTCAATGCCTGAAATCCAAAGAGCATCGGCCCAGAAAGAAGGACTTTTAGACAAGTGTCTGGTCACAAAAAGTGGTGTTTGGCACACAGGGAATGCGGGGGATGGGGCAGCAAGCGAAGTAAGTTGGGTGAAATGCTGGTTTGCAGGATCCTGTATTTAAAAGAAGAAACTGGAGGGTTGTGGGTTGTAGGTGTTTGGGGCAGATGTGTCTGGAGGGATGTAGCTAGCGTTCCCTACAGGCTGGAAGGGACTCTCGCAACAGTAGATGTTCTTGCAGTGGTGGGACTTGAACAATGGCTTCCAGAGCTGTGGATGAGTCCATTCTCCAGCATTCTCTTCTGCATGCATGCCTGTTCTGCTGTCGTAAAACCTGTGGGTGCGAGTTACCTAGTTTTCCTTACTAAAGATACTCCATTCTCCCCGATCGGTTGGTCCATCTGCTGGTTGGTCCCTCTGCTGATGTAGGGAAGGACAGATCGTTCTGGAGGCCTCCCAACACTATGCCAAGGTTTCCACCTTTTTAAAGGGAGTTATGTTCCTCGGCTGACTTGTCAATCAGCTCTAGGGCAGCATCAAAACCAACTTTAGGCAAATGATTCGAGCATTCTGCGGGTGTATTTCCTGATCCCGTATCGCTCAACAGATCCTGGGAGAGTGCCTTCTGGGCAGTGGGGCACGTTTCCTGCGCCAGGCAGCGTCCTAGTCCTCTGACCAGTCATTTTCATTTGGTCTCTTTCAAGGATGCCAGCTTTGGGCTCGGTTTGCGTTCAGCTTGTGTACAACCTCCGCTAGGGCAGGCTTTTCCAGCGCCCCAATGCCCCAGGATGATTTTTTTTATTTGAGCTTTTTTGTTTTTATATATATATTTTGGTTGTATAAAAGTCAATTTATAGCTTCAGAGATTGGAATGTTTTCCTGTTTTAAAGGAATTTGCCTACTATTGAGCTTAAAATGCCACCTCTCCTCATTGCCATTGCCTGCTTTGTGTACGTCCGCAGAAAAAGACTCAAAAGAAAAGAAACCTAAGAAGGAAAAGAAAGTAACACCAAGTGTAACTGGGCCAGTTGGGGAGTCCACGGATTCCGGAATCAGCCTACTGTCAAAACCTAAGAAAAAGGTGACCACCGCCATTGTACCCAAATTATCAGCATTGCATCTGCTTTACAAAGGCCTGCGCAGTCCATTTCCACCCTAAGATTTGTTCATTACTACAGTGTAATGAAATTTGGGCAAAGAACCTACTGAATGAGAGCATGTTCGATCATCAGCCAAAACATTCTTGAATGCCAAGCGACTTGAACGTCTTGATTTTCTTGCGTTCCAATTAGGCAGTCGATAGCATGGCAGTCCTGATGGGATGCACTTAGATATAAATGCTACTAGAGGTTGTGTGGGGGTTGCTGAATATGATAGGCTTGCCTGAAGAGGTGAGTTTTTCAGGGAACGCTTGAAAGTTTGGAGGCTTGAGGAGAGTCTTGGTGTGCATGGAAGGGCATTCCATAAGGTGGGTGTTGCCCGACAAAAATCGTGTACGTAAAAATTTAATAAAAAACGTTTTGAAAGAAAAATCGTGTACGTGGGAGCAAGTAATGAGTGTGGATGAGAGACGGACATCTTGATGAAAATTATGATGATAAATTCCGAACATGTAACTTTTTGAAGAATCTTTTTCAGAAGCAAAGTTGGTTCTGAAATGTATTTATTAACAGTTTCTTGTATAGCGCACACATTCCGCAGCGCTTTATATTTGAACATTCACATCAGTCCCTGCCCCAGTGGAGCTTACACTCTATGGGGCAGATGTATTAAGCCTTAACAAGAGATAAATTTATAAAGGTGACAAAGAGAAATAAACGTCCAGCCAATCAGCTCCTTACTGACTTTTTTCAAACACAGCCTGTAACATGGATGTTAGCAGATGATTGGCTGGACGTTTATCTCTCCTTATCACTCTTGCATTTATCGCTTGTTAAGAGCTTAATACATCTGCCCCTATATTCCTTATCACATGTACACACACAGGCATCCTAGGGTTCATTTTGTTAGGAGCCAAATAACCTACCAGTATATTTTTGGATTGAAACGGGAGTACCCACAAGTACGGGGAGAATATACATACTCCGCACAGTTAGGGCCATAGTGGGAATAGAACCCATGACCTCAGCGCTCTGAGGCAGTAATACTAACTATTACACTGTCCGCACTGCCCCATACCATCCGCACTGCACTGAAATGTAATCTCTCTTCCTTTTCATTTCCAGAAGAAGGTTAAGGCTGACAAAGATTCATTGGAGAACTCATAAAGACTGGTAATATGCTGTTTCCCCTTATGTCAATCCATTCCTGTCCTATAACACTTTTTTTAAGGTTTTTTAGCATAAATTCTGGCCCAAAAATATGTTCTTACCTACCACGGTCAGGTAACCTCATCAGGTTGGTCCCTTACGTTCAGCAGGTTTAAAGCTGCCCATACACAGTCCGTTTAACGGATCCGTTCAGGACTTAAATAGTACGCATCGCATCGCATGCCTTGTGCATGCAATGCGATCTGATGTGATGTGTAGCTAGTACAAAAAGTATGTGCAGCACATACTTATTGTACCGAACTATGTGATGCGCGGGAGCGTGCGTCGCATAGTACAGAACGGAGCTGGCAAAAACGGAGCGTCTATGGGCTCCTTTAGTCCAGAACACGGGACACCCCATACCAGCACAACCCACCCCACATGCCCCAAGGCATCACACTAGTTAGAGGTATCAGTCTAAATGTGCAAAGGTGTTACATTAACCAGTGCTAACATTGCTGTGAGATCCTCAAAATACGTTAAAGTCCAGCACCGCTCACAGCTACTGTTCATTTTGGGTGCAATATTTAACTAAACGGTACTTGTTTCCTAGCACGGCCACACCGATTTACATCGGGGTGGTCGTGTCGGAAAAATCGGGTCCATCGCATGCGATGCGACCGACCCGATTTTTTGATTGAATGAAATGTAAATCGGGTCCCTCGGACCCGATTTTACATTGGATTCAATGTAAAATATTCCCTAGACCCCCAAATTTAACGACGTAAACCCCACCCCACGATAGACGCCAACCCGAAGCGTGGCGAGCGCAGCGAGCCCGCGAGGGGCGGCGGTGCGCGTCCTCCGACCTTTTCATTCCCCTACTATCCACGTCGGCGTGGAGTTGAGAATAGAATAGTGTGGCGAGCGCAGCGAGGCGAGCGGACGCGTATACCTGTGAAGTTATACGCGTCCCCTCGCGGGGCTCGCTGCGCTCGCCACGCTTCGGCCTCGGTGGCTCGCTGCGCTCGCCACACTATTCTATTCTCAACTCCACGCCGACGTGGATAGTAGGGGAATGAAAAGGTCGGAGGACGCGCACCGCCGCCCCTCGCGGGCTCGCTGCGCTCGCCACGCTTCGGGTTGGCGTCTATCGTGGGGTGACGACGGGGACATCTATAATGTAAAATGGGTCATATTGGACCATTTCACATTTTTCACATTTTTTTAAAGGTGAGATGGACTTAATCAAGTCCATCTCATCTTGTGCCATTATAATGGCACAAGACCGACGCGATCCTCCCGATTTCCAATGTTAAAAAATATTTTAACATTGAAGCCTATGGCAAAATCGGGGGCATCGCGTCGGTCCCAATGTTAATGGTCCCGACCGACGCGATGCCCCCGATTTTGTACCCTTGCCGGCAAAATGGACCTGATTTCAAAGGAAATCGGGTCCATCGTGTGGATAGTGTACCTTAACTTAAAGGTACACGATCCACACGATTGTGGCCGTGCTAGGAAACAAGTACCAACTAAACTTTAATAGACTTGGCCGTATTTCTAATTATTTATACTAAAAGAGCCGTCGCTGTGAGCAACGCTGGGATTTTTAGTGCATAATTTGAGGATCGCAGCAACTTTGGCACTCAAAACTGTTTCATGACCGTTCTCTTCTATATTTGTGTTATATACAGTATATGCTCATTGCCCGGGGAATTACCTATGCTCGTTGCCATGGGTTACTTTTCTGAGTGCAGCAGCGTACGCCCTTCCCCTGACAGATGCTAGAAATCCAGTAGGAACTCTAGAAACTGTCTCCTAGAGGGATGAGGACATTTTTTGGAAATGCATGAACTCTGCAGAGACCCCTGTGGTGGTGGTTTTATTTCACAACTTGCAGTAACCAATTTTTTTATTTTTATTTTATTTTGTAGGGCTGCACCAGTGAAGAAAATACTTGACTTATTTTGTGTGAATGTTCTGTTTGTGTCCTCGGGTCAAGGGGAGAAGAATAATAAAGAATAATTCTTTTGTTTTTGTTTTTTTACCCCAAGTCTAAACTGTGACCATAGTTTTACGGTTCTAGAAGACTTTAATCCGGACTAGGAATTGAAAATGTGATTTATAACCTATTTTCTGGGTAAATATATATTTATAAATATGGAAATGAACAACATACCTTGTAAGCAGGTCCCCGACTTGTGAATTGACATATCTGGGTTTATTTTAAACCTGTGTAAATTACTTTTATACTTTTTATGTAGTTTTACGTTTTTGTGCTTGGGACTTGTCTATTAGTATGCGATGGCCGGACTAGCTTTTGCACTGTACTGTTTACAATACCTCTGTACATTAAATGAAATTATGGTATGATTTCATATTACTAGTGGCAAATGGTTCTGGTCTGTGGGTTGTATTCTTGGATTCGGAGAACTCTTCATCTCCACAGAGTGGAGGGATTGGGTGGAAGTCGTTTTGGGTTTAACAGTCCTATACATAAGACGAAAGGTTCAAAAGTTGTTGTTTTTTTGTGTAATTTGTTATTGCAGACCTGGGAGAACACACAGCACCAACCGTAGGAAGATGGATGCTATTTAAAACAGGGCTCGACACATTTATTTGAAAACCTAGGAGCAAGGTTTAAAGTGTAGGAGCCAGAGACACTAAAATTAGGGACTGTGCAGAATGTCTATTACACGTGTCGCACACCCGTTGTATAACCTACCACATGCCATAATGCCCATCACGTGTTATACCAAGCACCGTAATGCCTGTTACACATTATGCCACACACAGTAATGTATAACGCAAGCCACCACTTTGCCTGCACGATCAGGCTTCCTGGCAAATCGAGTCGCCATGGCGACCTGGCCCCCGGGCTTTGTCGAGCACCGATTTAATTGAGCATCGCTTATACAGCGGTGTACAGGACCAGCATGGGGGTGAAGGCGTGCATTACTGCAAAGTTGTTCTGGTTAATTGATCTTCTGTGTCTAAATACAGTAATAAGGTTGAAGGGTCAAAATTCAGCATGAAAAATTCGCCACCTGGAAAGGTCAACATGAGTGTTTCAAATTTATTTCAGATTTGTGACTTTCATAGTTTGCCACAATTGTAGTCCATGAGGATGGTAACGTGTACCAGAGAACAAGGTTTAAAGACAGGAAAGAGTGTCTTGGGCTGGTGCACCTGAAGAAAAAAGACTCATAAAATTATGATTTTTATTTTAATATTTCTAAAATAGTTGCGAAATAAAAACACACATACTAACACATAACATATAATAAAAAGGATAATAATCCTCACTTAGTGGACCCCACTTCGTATTATTTGCCTTTAAATCTGTTAGAGGCTGAGCGGTGCTATTACAATGTATATCAAGTCTGGGGGACAGACAATCTTGCAAATGTGGGATAATACCCTAGATTGTAGGTCACGCTGTGTGGACAGACTCAATAGTTTATCTACAAGTCCGTTTGTTGTATACTTCGATCACAGTGCTGTTACAAGGTGTATCAAATCTGAGTGACGAACAATCTTAGAATCATGGGATAATACCCTAGATTGTAAATCACACTATGTGGGCAGACTCAGTGTGTATCCAGTCTGAGTGACAGACCATCTTAGAATTGTGGGATAATACCCTAGATCAGGCATGTCCAACGTTGGCCCTCCAGATGTTGTGAAACTACACATCCCATCATGCTTTGCAATAGTTTTAGCATTCTCTAATAGCAAAACTTTGGCAAAGCATGCTGGGATGTGTAGTTGCACAACATCTGGAGGGCCAACGTTGGACATGCCTGCCCTAGATCATAAGTCACACTGTGTGGACACTCAAAATTTGGTAACTCTGCAGGATAATTTATTATACACTTCAGTCACAGTGCTATTACAGTATGTATCAAGTCTGGGTGACAGACAGTCTTATGCTGTGTACACACGGTCCGATTTCCTTTCCGATGTTGACGATATAGTCAGCATCGGATGCAGATCGCAAGGGTTTTAACCCTTGCGATCCCGATGCGCGTTCACGTATCGGAAGCCAGAAAGTCTTGGCTGCCTTGTCTATATAGTGCAGATCTGCACTATATAGTCAAGATAGGATGCAAATCGGATGTGCCTTAAGATCCTATCAACGATCTAAGGCACATCTGACCGTGTGTACACACCATTAGAATTGCGGTATGATACTCTAGATAGTAAGTCACACTGTATGGGCAGACTCTGTGGTTTGTAAATCTGCAGGGTGGTTTATACACTTCAGTCACCGTTCTGCTACAGTGTATATCAGTCTGGATGATAGACAGTCCTGCAATTGCGGGACAACGCCCTAGATCAGCGGTGGCCAACCCGCGGCTCGCCGAGCTGTAAACTGCGGCTCCAGCCTCCCGTCTGCAAAGCGGGGTTTTGAATTTGGCGCCAATTCGGCTGCCAAATTCAAAACGCCGCATCGGCGGCCAATAGGAAACGACCGCGGCGTGCCATCAGCGCTCGCCGCGCCGTTTCCTCCCTGCCCCCCGCCGTCTGGCATCAGACGCCAGCGGGAGGGCGAAAAGTCTTCTCCACGCCGGCGGAGCGCAGGAGCGCTCCTGAAGACGCGAGAAGCCACCGGAGGATGGCGCAGAAGACGGCGGCGGGGAGAAGAGTTCCGGCGCCGCTGAAGAGGCCAGAAGACGCCGGGATCAAGACAGAAGATCTCCGGCGCCTTCTGCAAGAAAAAAGAAGATGGCTCCCGGAGAGGCCAGCGGGGGTGGGAAGCAAAAGAGCTGACGAAGCTCCCCCCAGCGGCCTCTCCCAACACCAGGTAGTGGCCTTTGGCCTCCTACCCTCCATCCACCCTAGACCACCGGGTGTCGGGCACTAGGCCCATGGGCAAATTCAGGCCCTTCTGGCCTGTGTGCGCATTAGTCGGGCCCTCTTGGCCCGTGGCTCATTTATTTGTTGGGCCCTCTAGGTGGGCCCTTTAGTTAGGAAGCTGGGCCCTCCAGCATAGGTGTTGCACTGTGGGCAACACCTGTGCTGGAGGGCCCAGCTTCCTAACTGTGGGGTCATATGATGTTTGGCACTGTGGGGGGGCATATGTTTGGCACTTTGAGGGGCATGTGATGTTTGGCACTGTGGGGGGCATGTGATGTTTGGCACTGTGGTGGGCATATCTGGCACTGGGGCCATAAAGTTTTGTCATGTGGCCACTCTCCTTGTGTCATATGACCACTCCCCTGACCACGCCCCTTTTTGGCGCGCGCATGACGTTGGCTCTTTGGCTTGACAACTGATATTTTTCGGCTCTTTACCTCTGACCGGTTGGCCACCCCTGCCCTAGATTATAAATCACACTGTGTGGACAGACTCAATAATTTGTATGTCTGCAGGATTCTGTTACAATGTACATCAAGTCTGGGTGACAGACAATCTTATAATTGCGGGATAATACCCTAGATTGTTAGTCACTCTGTGTCGGCAGACTCTGTAGTTTGTGAATCTGCAGGATAGTTTGTTATACACTACAGTTACTGAGATCTGTGATCTGTATGTTAGAACTGTCCAATCAAAGCTGCGCTGAGTGAAGGATCAATTGCACTCCAGCGCTCCCTCTTTCCACAGCGACTGCTAGTATGTGCTGTATGCTATGCGCCACCTTGAACACTGATGTGCCAGTGTGCACAGTTCTGATTCAAACTGGTGGACAGAGGCAAGTTTGCACGTGGTTCAGGCGCCTGACACCATGATCTTCAGTCACTGTCTCAGTGTGTTGGCGGGACCCATGCCTGTGCCGCTACAACAAATTCAAAAATACATTGGTATGTGGGGAGGGGAAGTGGAGTATTAGACACACTAAGTGTGTAACAGGTCTGTGTACGCTTCGCAAAAAGCTTCCTTCGGACCAGAGAACACGCCATTTGAGCAACCCAATTGACCCAATCTATGCGAGACGGTAAGGAACTAGGAGATGGTCTCCCTATTTAACATGACTGACCGTCTCCCGTTCCTTCATATATGATATGGGAGAGAGTTAGGGACCAGGACACAGTGACTACTATGTGAGACAGTAAGGGACCAGGAGACCATCCATGTTATAAGAGGTGGCAGTCACTACTATGTGAGACTGTAAGAAACCAGGAGACCGTCATGGGACAAGGAGACAATCCTTCCCATCCATCACTGGTAGACAGGCTTCTGTGTGATGATGAGGGACTTAAACCGTGCATGTCTGAGGCCATAAGACGATCATTAATATGTGAGACGTGAAGGGAGACCATCCGTGCTATGAGACCGTAAACGTCAAGGTGACAGTCACTACTATGTGAGACCAGAAGACAGTCATATGTGAGTGGGCCTAGAAGACCATGCGTGACATGAGGCACTGGTAGACAGACTTCTATGTGACCATGAGGAACTGAGAGATAGGAAGTCATTCATATATGCAGCAGTAAGGGACTAGATCAGGCATGTCCAAACTGTGTCCCTCCAGCTGTTGTGAAACTACACATCCCAGCATGCCTTGCCATAGTTTTAGCATTCCCTAATGGCATAACTGTGGCAAAGCATGATGGGACTTGTAGTTTCACAACAGCTGGAGGGCCATAGTTTGGACAGGCCTGGACTAGAGGGATCATTTTATGAATAAATATTTGTGGCTTATTCCCTAGAAACGCCAACTTTCATAGGGTAACTGAAAATATTTAGTATTGCCTAAATGTGAGACTGCAGCCGATCTCCAATGCACTGCACCCATGCCCGCTGGCAGCCACAACCCCCAGATGGCATTACCCAGTTGCAGCCTATGGTCTATAAATCGTAAAAAAGATCAGGAGCGTGTTCAGGGGCAGTGGCTGCCGTAGATGTGCGGGTCCCACGGGTACTGAAACAAGCACATCACAGGGACTGTCTCCTTCCAGAACCCCTGCTCCTGCATGCTCAGCTTCATACTGGTATGGATCATTGGGTCAACCTAAAGATGGTCGACATACTGCAAGGTCGAAAGGGGTCTAGGTTGACATGGGACAAGGTCAACAGTCAAAAGGTCGACATGGGGTTTTTCACTTCTTTTTTTTTTAACCGAATGTCGACATGGACACAGGATTAAGTGCACCGTGCCCCCTTTGCTTCGGGCACACTATTTTTCTCCCACCATGCCCGAGTGGATCGTAGGGCATGAAATACCGCATGTCGGCTCAAAAAAGTGAAAAACCCCCATATTGACCTTTAGACTGTTGACCTAGACCATGTCAACATAATGCTTGTGTCGACCTTGCGGTATGTTCACCCAACGGTGTTGACCATCTTTAGGTCGACCAACCGACCGTATCCCGCTTCATACATCTGTCCGACATATGCGCTTCTTGTAATGAGATCTAGGCCACTAACACCGCACCAAGATCATACAAATGCCATCTTCTCTATACAAGGCTACTGCAGCTCTCATAGGGGCAGATTTATTAAGCTTGGAGAAGAGATAAACTGGAGATAAAGCGGAGAAAAGGTAAAAGGAGATAAAGCACCAGCCACTCAGCTGTGTTTGAAAAATACAGTTGGGAGTTGATTGGCTGGTGCTTTATCTCCTTTTACCTTTTCTCCGCTTTATCTCTTCTCCAAGCTTAATAAATCTGCCCCATAGTGTTTAATAGAAAAGGGGTCCAACATGGTCTTACTCAAGTTTTTGCCCATCATTTTAACAGGCTTAACTAGTGGATATTGATCAGGATCTAGGTATCATCCGCCAGTACAATCCCATTATAGCCGATGTGAAATGATTTTCCATGTGTAGCGTGGCCTATACCTGCGAGAGATTACGTTTTCTAACCTATCTTACACCATGACCGCTGACAAAAAACAGCATTGAGCCTTTTTATTATTATTTATAGAACGTCAGTTACAGAATCAAATTACAAAAAAGAACCCAATTCAAACAATTGTTAAAAAACCCTTCGACCTTTGTATTAAAGATATGTAATTTATTACAGCAAACTACACAATGCGACAACAAACATACACACAGGGAGATAAACTATAATGGGGCAGAAGTATTACACCTGCTGAAGTGATAAATTGGAAGGTGATAACACAGCAGCCAATCCGTTCAAAACTGTCAAGCTATAGGCTGGGTTTGAAAAAAAATGACGAGCTGATTGGCTGCTGCGTTATCACCTTCCACTTTATCACTTCTCCAGGCCTAATACATATACCCCAAAATTGTTGACTGTAAATGCTGCTTGGTTAAACTAATGAATAATGTAGAAAGGAAAATACATTCATTTAGATCAGTAAAGTACTTAATGTTTGGATTTTTGTGTAATAAATTTGCTGCAAAGCACACTAACCATCTATTTACTCTACAGGGGAGGGGATTCAATTGCATTTAAATACCGGCATCAACAGTCAGGAAAAATATACATTGAATAAAATTGAGCTACAATTGGCAATTTAATAATTGGTGATATTTCTGATCAAAACACAGATGCAGCCATAGACTATGCCAGGGGTGCTCAAACTAATTTGCTCTGGGATCCCATTAGACAATAATTACAGGAGCCCAGCAAGTTAGTGCAGAAGGTCATCACATGACACGTGTCGTCAGCAGACAGCACATACATGGCAGCATTGTGGAGGCACAAAATGATGGGAGGAGTCTGAAAAATCTGTTGAATTGTCTGTTATTTTAGACACCTTGAATCACTGACTGTTAATGAAAAGTCATCAGCCTGTTGGTCAACAACATGGAGTCGCGACCCCATTCTGAGAAGGTCAGGACCCACAGTTTGAGAACCGCTGGACTACGCCATAGGAGCATATGATATTATCATCATTATAAATTCCGGTGTTCTAACCCAAATGTCCCCATACCAAATTCAAATGTAAAAATGCGTCTCCTAGAAAATCCCAGCGTTTGTCCTGGGCAGGATGACTTTGGAGAAGGGTATAATTTGGTAAAGGAGATGAGACCTGATGTTGATTCCCTCCGATGCATCAAGATTTTTGCCTTCAATAGACCTGGCAAGATGAAACGCGTCGATGGGAATTGTCATTAGAATCTCGTCTCCTCTATCGGATTCTACCATTGTTCAAGTTCTTGTCATCTTGCCCTTGAACAATACAGGGATTTTGTATGAGGTGTTTGGGGTTATATCGTCCTTGCTATACTGCTAGTCTGGTTTTTCTGGGTGATATTTATTGAACCCAAGATTACAGGTTTTATTTTGGATCCCATACTACTGTTAAAGTTTTCTCCTTCCAGTGATTGGGGTGGGGGGTGTCAGAAATCGTGCTCATATATGTTTATATCTAGTAAGTGTGTTACAGTAAGGGAGACGCATCATCTACTCATATATTTGAGACATCTGAATTGTGTTCTGGAGCACTGCTCTATCCCATGTAAGGTGACTGATTCCGTCATTACCAAATATATGACACCATGTGATGCTTTTCCGTGCATTAGCATTCTGGAGAACTTCCATATGAATCATTTTGCAATTAGTACAGCTTAAACCCAGTACAATGGGTCAATGCGGGAAAAACGTCCGTTTATGAAGATAAACTTGACTCGGTACTTGTGGATTATCACGGCTCCCACGATGGCCATCGTATGCGAAAAAATCGCATCGCATGCGATCGCATACGATTTTTCACTGAAAAGCATCCAAATGCATTGGAATTAGTATGAAACATGTTCAATGGCCCCCAACTGGCATTTTTGAGGCTGTACCACCCCCACTATCAACGCAAACCCGAAGTGTGGCGAGCCCGCGAGGGGCGGCGGTACGCGTCCTACGACCTTTTCATACCCCCACTATCCACGTCGGCATGGAGTTGAGAATAGAAAGTGTGGCGAGCGGACGCGGATACCTTCACAGGTATACGCGTCCCCTCACGGGCTTCACAGGTGTCCGCGTCCCCTCGCGGGGCTCGCCACGCTTCGGGCTCGCTGCGCTCGCCACACTTTCTATTCTCAATTCCACGCCGACATGGATAGTGGGGGTATGAAAAGGTCGTAGGACGCGTACCGCCGCCCCTCGCGGGCTCGCTGCGCTCGCCACACTTCGGGTTTGCGTTGATAGTGGGGGTGGTACAGCCTCAAAAATGCCATTTGGGGCCCATTGAACATGTTTCATACTAATTCCAATGCATTTGGATGCTTTTCAGTGAAAAATCGCATGCGATGCGATTTTGACAAAAAACTGCAAAAAATCTGTAAAAATCGCATCGCATGCCACTATATATGGCATGCGATGGCATGCGACGGGAGCTGTGATAATCCACAAGTACCCTTGACTCTATTCTTTTCATAATATTTTCGCACATCAACACAATATTTGTATTTCCTCCGCTGTGTTCCCCGCTGTTCAGGAAAAACTCCTCAGGCTACATTAACCTTTGTCCATGGGAAGTCCGTGCAGGCAGTTTTGTGCATCCCATAGTTTTGTCGTTCATGACCCATCTAGGGTTACCACCCGTCCAGGATTTCTCCGGACAGTCTGGTAATTAAGTGTCCGGAGGGGTGGTGTTCCCAGACTATACATTGTCCGGGAATAGGACATTCCCAGACATTACAGTATATACCCCTCTGGATGCCGGTCTTAATTACCGGACAGTCTGGAGTAGTCCCAGACGGGTGGTAACCGACCAATCCTTGCCCTAACAAGACCTCTCACATGTGCAGTGTTCCCCATTTCAGTCTAATTTCCCATCAGGCCAGAGCAGGCAGACTGCTACATGCCTTCACGGCCATTAGACTGCGCCTCATATCAGTCATACGGTCCCAAAGTCAGGTGTAAGATGGTGGGGCTGGTGAAAATAAGGTCAAACATTGAGGTGGGTAGTGTGAGCAGATTTCTGCATGTATAGGTCACATCAGCAGCTGAAATGAATCGCCAACTTGTCTATGGGATAACATCCTGTCACGGGAGTTGGTTTGGGGCAATGCCTCTGATAACAACAGGACAGATATTCAGTATCCTGCCAGCGATCCTGCAAGCCAAGCACATTCACCTCAGGCGGTGCACCAGACCAGAGCCTCTTTCTGTGGCCTAATGTTATTACTGGACGCCGCAACAATATGGTGATGAGTTTCAGCTGCTGATGTGCCTTCTAGGCGGAGAAATCTGGTTACACTGCGCACCTCAATGATGTCGGGACAGTATGACTGAAATGAGGCGTCTAATGACGCGAGGAGAAGCAGTGTTGTACTTGCTCTGCCCTGGTGGGAAATTAGACAGAAATAGAGAACGTTACGTTGCGGGGATACTTAAATTTTGTGGAAACGCTGTTTCAGTAGAGATTTGCTTGGAATAATTTGACAGCGAACCTTTAGCATCCAGTACCACAATTTTGTTTAGAAATATTGAAATGATAATATCCATGACCGCCATTGTAATTATTCACCTTAAGTAACTGAGAAGGGTATTAGTAACAATAAGAAAACACCAGTTTAATAAGCCTGTGCGCTAAGCCGGAGTCCAACAGCCAAGGCGATAGCGGGTTGGCAGAATCACTGTATAGCCTCTCCACTCGCGTGTGTTTGATTCTGGGGGGAAAGAGAAAACAAGAATGTGATGAACAACAGTAGTCACACACACAGTACTTGTGGTAGCTGAGGAAATCTCTACTGAGGAAAAAACTAATTAGTGTATACTAATTACTCTATTACCTTATTTGTGTAAAGCTGCCCATACACGGTCCGTTTAACGGATCCGTTTGGAACTTAAACAGCACACATCGGATCGGATCGCATCCCTAGTGCATGCAGTGTGCACTGCGATCCGATACGATGTGTACCTAGTACAAAAAGTATGTGCAGCACATACTTTTTGTACCGTACTATGTGATGCGCGGGAGCGCGCATCGCATAGTACAGAACGGATGCCGGCGAACGGCTCCGTGTATGAGCAGCTTAAGAGTCATCGTTTTTCAGTGCTCCTCAAACTCCTGGTAGTGAAAACTAACCCTCACAAAATGGCTGCCCTTAATAGCAGACTGTTTTTAAAGCTGCTAGAGGAAGCAACCGCCTCCTCTAGCATCCTCAAAAACTGCTGTATGCCGGGGCAGCCATTTTGCGACTGTCAGTTTT
The DNA here is from genome assembly GCF_055691185.1 of Crinia signifera. Classification (NCBI taxonomy): domain Eukaryota; kingdom Metazoa; phylum Chordata; class Amphibia; order Anura; family Myobatrachidae; genus Crinia; species Crinia signifera. The sequence goes on from NC_139220.1 coordinate 34,947,872, forward strand.
CATAAGCAGCAGGAGCCAGGAGAGCCGGGACCACAGACAAGTAAATCTGCGGGCTCCGAGCACAGATGCGACAGGTTTCGGGCCTAAAGCTCCAGCTAGAGCAGGGCTGGGCAACACCGGCCCTCCAGATGTTAATGAACTACACATCCTAGGATGCTTTGCATTAGTTTTGCTATGTGGCCATGCTGAAACTGATGCAAGGCATGCTGGGATGTGTAGTTCATCAACATCTGGAGGGCCGGTGTTGCCCAGCCCTAAAGCTAGAGGCAGCAGCAGTATCATGAAACCCCTGACAACGAGTAGATTGTGTGGCATACTTTGTAAGGGTCATTACTGCGGGCAGCGGCTTAACAATAGCCCAGCAGTAATGCCCCTTACATAGTATGCCATAAAATCTACTTGTTGTCAGGGGTTTCATGATATTGCTGCTGCTGCCTCTAGCTGTGGCTTTGGGTCCAATTCCCCAGCCCTGTGGATCAGCAGTCCCGGAACTTCCACAGACTGCTGTTTGTGTCTTTCTCCTTTTAGCCTCTAGTAACTGTACCTCCCATTTTGGGAGGGACAATTTCAACAGAATTCCAGACCACATGGAATACTGGGCCTAATTCAGGTTTGCTCTCTAAGCAAGCAAGCTGATTAGCAAGCACCTTAACCCCTTCCTGACAGAGCCAGTTTTTGCGTTCCTGACAGAGCCCTTTTTTTCAAATCTGACATGTCTCACTTAAGTGGGGATAACTTTTTTTTGCTTTGACTTATCCCAGTGATTTTGAGATTGTTTTTTCGTGACACATTGTACTTCAAATTAGTGGTAAATTTGGGTCGATACAGTCTGTGTTTTTTTGTGAAAAATACCAAAATGTCGTGAAAAAATGGAAAATTTTGCAATTTGCAAAATGTTAAATTTTCTGCTTGTGAGACAAATAATCATACCACTCAAAATAGTTAATAACTAACATAGACCATATGTCTACTTTATGTTTCCATCATTATTTCAACTTCCTTTTAATTTTTTTGGACACTAGGAGGCTTACAATATGAATAGCAAATTCTCAAATTTTCAAGAAAATTTCAAACACTGATTTTTTTAGGGACCAGTTCAGTTCTGATGTGACTTTGAGGGACTTGTATGTGAGACACCCCCATAAATGATACCATTTCAAAAACTGCACCCCTCACAGTATTCAAAACAGCATTTTGGAAGTTTGTTAACCCTTTAGGTGTTTCACAGGAATTAAAACAAAGTGTAGGTGAAATTTCAAAATTTCATTTTTTTTGCAGATTTGCAATTTTAATACATTTTTCTAAGGAACACAGTACATTTTACTAGAGAAATGTGACTAAAAATTGATTCCCCCAATTCTTTTGTTTTCATAAATATCCTATATGTGGCCCTAGTGTGCACGTTGACCAAACCACAGGCTTCATAATAGAAGGAGCACCTACTTGATTTTGGAGCCTCCTTTTTATGAGATTATTTTTTAGGCACCATGTAGGTTTCTAGGCACCATAAGATGCTAAAATTTAGGAACCCCCCCACAAGTGACCCCATTTTGCAAACTACACCCCTCAGGGAATTCATCTAGGGGTATAGTGTACATTTCAAACCCCCAGGGGTTTCACCAATTGTGGTACAACTGGGCAGTGAAAATGAAAAATTAAATTTTTTACACAAAAATGCAGTTCTGGCTCAAAATTTTTCATTTTCACAAGGAATGAAGGAGACAAAGCACCCCAAAATCTGTGCCCCAATTTCTCCCGAGTATGGCAATGCCTCATATGTGACCAAAAAATACCAGTTGGGTGCATGGCAGGACTCAGAAGGGAAGGAGTGATTTTTGGTGGTGGAATGTTGGTGGGTGCTATGTCGCATTAGCAAGACCCCCAAAGCACCAATACAGTGGAACCCCCCCACAAGTGACCCCATTTTGCAAACTACACCCCTCAGGGAATTCATCTAGGGGTATAGTGTACATTTCAAACCCCCAGGGGTTTCACCAATTTTGATACAACTGGGCAGTGAAAATGAAAAATTACATTTTTTTACACAAAAATGCAGTTCTGGCTCAAAATTTTTCATTTTCAGAAGGTATGAAGGAGAAAAAGCACCCCAAAATCTGTGCCCCAATTTCTCCCGAGTACGGCAATGCCTCACATGTGACCAAAAAATACCATTTGGGTGCATGGCAGGACTCAGAAGGGAAGGAGTGATTTTTGGATTTTGCAGCTCAGATTCTGGTGGAATTTTGGTGGGTGCTATGTCGCATTAGCAAGACCCCCCAAGCACCAATACAGTGGAACCCCCCCACAAGTGACCCCATTTTGCAAACTACACCCCTCAGGGAATTCATCTAGGGGTATAGTGTACATTTCAAACCCCCAGGGGTTTCACCAATTTTGATACAACTGGGCTGTGCAAATGCAAAATTACATTTTTTACACAAAAATGCAGTTCTGGCTCAAAATTTTTCATTTTCACAAGGAATGAAGGAGACAAAGCACCCCAAAATCTGTGCCCCAATTTCTCCCGAGTACGGCAATGCCTCACATGTGACCAAAAAATACCATTTGGGTGCATGGCAGGACTCAGAAAGGAAGGAGTGATTTTTGGATTTTGCAGCTCAGATTCTGGTGGAATGTTGGTGGGTGCTATGTTGCATTAGCAAGACCCCCCAAGCACCAATACAGTGGAACCCCCCCACAAGTGACCCCATTTTGAAAACTACACCCCTCAGGGAATTCATCTAGGGGTATAGTGTACATTTCAAACCCCCAGGGGTTTCACCAATTTTGATACAACTGGGCAGTGAAAATGAAAAATTACATTTTTTTACACAAAAATGCAGTTCTGGCTCAAAATTTTTCATTTTCACAAGGAATGAAGGAGACAAAGCACCCCAAAATCTGTGCCCCAATTTCTCCCGAGTATGGCAATGCCTCATATGTGACCAAAAAATACCAGTTGGGTGCATGGCAGGACTCAGAAGGGAAGGAGTGATTTTTGGTGGTGGAATGTTGGTGGGTGCTATGTCGCATTAGCAAGACCCCCAAAGCACCAATACAGTGGAACCCCCCCACAAGTGACCCCATTTTGCAAACTACACCCCTCAGGGAATTTATCTAGGGGTATAGTGTACATTTCAAACCCCCAGGGGTTTCACCAATTTTGATACAACTGGGCAGTGAAAATGAAAAATTACATTTTTTTTTACACAAAAATGCAGTTCTGGCTCAAAATTTTTCATTTTCAGAAGGTATGAAGGAGAAAAAGCACCCCAAAATCTGTGCCCCAATTTCTCCCGAGTACGGCAATGCCTCACATGTGACCAAAAAATACCATTTGGGCGCATGGCAGGACTCAGAAGGGAAGGAGTGATTTTTGGATTTTGCAGCTCAGATTCTGGTGGAATTTTGGTGGGTGCTATGTCGCATTAGCAAGACCCCCCAAGCACCAATACAGTGGAACCCCCCCACAAGTGACCCCATTTTGCAAACTACACCCCTCAGGGAATTCATCTAGGGGTATAGTGTACATTTCAAACCCCCAGGGGTTTCACCAATTTTGATACAACTGGGCTGTGCAAATGCAAAATTACATTTTTTACACAAAAATGCAGTTCTGGCTCAAAATTTTTCATTTTCACAAGGAATGAAGGAGACAAAGCACCCCAAAATCTGTGCCCCAATTTCTCCCGAGTACGGCAATGCCTCACATGTGACCAAAAAATACCATTTGGGTGCATGGCAGGACTCAGAAAGGAAGGAGTGATTTTTGGATTTTGCAGCTCAGATTCTGGTGGAATGTTGGTGGGTGCTATGTTGCATTAGCAAGACCCCCCAAGCACCAATACAGTGGAACCCCCCCACAAGTGACCCCATTTTGCAAACTACACCCCTCAGGGAATTCATCTAGGGGTATAGTGTACATTTCAAACCCCCAGGGGTTTCACCAATTTTGATACAACTGGGCAGTGAAAATGAAAAATTACATTTATTTACACAAAAATGCAGTTCTGGCTCAAAATTTTTCATTTTCACAAGGAATGAAGGAGACAAAGCACCCCAAAATCTGTGCCCCAATTTCTCCCGAGTATGGCAATGCCTCATATGTGACCAAAAAATACCAGTTGGGTGCATGGCAGGACTCAGAAGGGAAGGAGTGATTTTTGGTGGTGGAATGTTGGTGGGTGCTATGTCGCATTAGCAAGACCCCCAAAGCACCAATACAGTGGAACCCCCCCACAAGTGACCCCATTTTGCAAACTACACCCCTCAGTGAATTCATCTAGGGGTATAGTGTACATTTCAAACCCCCAGGGGTTTCACCAATTTTGATACAACTGGGCAGTGAAAATGAAAAATTACATTTTTTTACACAAAAATGCAGTTCTGGCTCAAAATTTTTCATTTTCAGAAGGTATGAAGGAGAAAAAGCACCCCAAAATCTGTGCCCCAATTTCTCCCGAGTACGGCAATGCCTCATGTGTGACCAAAAAGTGTCAGGACTCAGAAGGGAAGGAGTGATATTTGGATTTTGCAGCACAAATTCTGGTGGAATGTTGGTGGGTGCTATGTCGCATTAGCAAGACCCCCAAAGCACCAATACAGTGGAACCCCCCCACAAGTGACCCCATTTTGCAAACTACACCCCTCAGGGAATTCATCTAGGGGTATAGTGTACATTTCAAACCCCCAGGGGTTTCACCAATTTTGATACAACTGGTGAGTGAAAATGAAAAATTACATTTTTTTACACAAAAATGCAGTTCTGGCTCAAAATTTTTCATTTTCAGAAGGTATGAAGGAGAAAAAGCACCCCAAAATCTGTGCCCCAATTTCTCCCGAGTACGGCAATGCCTCACATGTGACCAAAAAATACCATTTGGGTGCATGGCAGGACTCAGAAGGGAAGGAGTGATTTTTGGATTTTGCGGCTCAGATTCTGGTGGAATGAATGGTGGGTGCTATGTGGCATTAGCAAGACCCCCGAAGCACGGTGAAATGATGAACCTAAAAATCCATAGATGTGTGGTATATTTTAAAACACTCCTTTATACATAGGCCGGGTTTGTCGGGGCAAGTGTCACACTGGAAAATAGTTTGCTTTCTTATTCCCTTTTTATAGCAAACTTTGCACCTTTTTTGTGTCCTGCCCTTTTTTCCAGTGGAGGGGATTTCATCAGGAAAATGCTGCCCTGGTACAATACGGGGGCCAGTACTAGAAGTACTGGGGCCCTCTGCCTGCTGGTTCCCAAATACTAGGCCCTTTATGACTTCCTCTTGAAAGTGCATAAATGTCCCCCTCTGGCCGGTAGAACGGAATAGCACGTAAGCATTATACAGTGCCATCTGGATGATATACACGGCCAGCTTCTTGTACCAGATTTTTGTTTTCCGCAGGGCACTGTACGGCTTCAGTACCTGATCTGAAAGATCCACTCCGCCCATGTACCTATTGTAATCCAGGATACAATTAGGTTTGGAGGTGTGGGTACTGGTACCTCGTACAGGGACGGAGGTGGTACTGTCTCCGTGAATTGTTGTCAGTATAAGGACATCCCTCTTGTCCTTATATTTGACCAACAACATATTTTCGGTGCATATTCCCCTGCTTTCACCCCTTCTCATTACTTGGGCAATGTGCGTTTTTGGGAGGCCTCTTTGGTTCTTGCGCACAGTACCGCAAGCTGCTGTACCTCTTGAACCAAGGGCCTTAAACAGGGGGATGCTGGTGTAAAAGTTATCCACATAAAGGTGATAACCTTTATCCAGGAAGGGGTGCACTAAATCCCAGACAATTTTTCCACTAACACCTACGAGGGAGGGGGGGCATTCTGGCGGTTCAATTCTTGAATCCTTCCCTTCATATACCCTAAACCTGTGGGTGTACCCTGAGGTGCTTTCACACAGCTTATACATTTTTATGCCATACCTTGCCCTCTTACTGGGAAGGTACTGGCGGAATTTAACCCTTCCTTTAAAATGTATAAGGGACTCGTCTATGCAAATGAATTTATCTGGGATGTACATCTCTTCAAATTTGGCACTGAAATGATCAATGACCGGCCTGACTTTGAATAGCCGGTCAAAGGTGGGATCATCTCTGGGTGGGCACTGTGCATTATCGTTGTAATGCAAAAATTTAAGGATCGTCTCAAATCGAGCCCGGGGCATGGCCATACGGTAAAATGGGGTGCTGTACAGAACATCTGTACTCCAATATTGCCTAATTTCTGGCTTTTTTACTATGCCCATATGAAACACCAGACCCCAAAACGTCATCATCTCTACTGCATCTACAGGGGTCCACCTAGCAAATGATGACGTGGGGTTTTGAGCAATAAACTGCTGGGCATATAAATTAGTTTGGTCCACAATTAAATTTATAAAATCATCAGAGAAAAATAATTTGAAAAAGTCAATTTCTCTGAGACCTGTGGAATCAAATTGGATTCCTGGCATGGCCAAAAACTCAGGAACCTGGGGCTCAAAATTGTCTGGTGGTGGGGTCCATACGAGATCAATTATTGGGGGGGGGTCTCAGCTGCTCTACGGGGGCGTCTTTGAGGGGGTCCCTCATCACTAGAGGAGGAAGAGGAGCTTAAGATGAATCCTTCAAATTCCCCGCTTGCCTCACTGGCTGTGTCAGAATCAGAGGCAAGCATGGCATATGCCTCCTCCGCTGAATACATTCTTCTGGATGACTGGGATGACATTTGGGATGACATTTGGGATGCCATTTTTATTTTTGTGTTACTGGTAGTGAAATGTTTCAACACGTGTATAGTGTAGGGGGGGTACAAACTTTATTTCAACCCGGGGGGTATGTAGTGTGTAGTGTGTATGTAGTGCAGAAAAAAAAAAAATACTTTATACAGGAATTTGAACCCAATAAAAAAAAAAAAAATTGAAGGGGTTAAAAAAAAAAAAAAAAAGGTCCTGCGCCAAAAATTGAGCACAGATGTTGGTCAGTAACGTCCGTCACTGAACAGCGCTCAAAGGCAACAGGAATTTGATCAAAAAAAAAAAAATAGATCAACCCTGTGCCGAAAAAGCTGATCAGTGATGTACGTCACTGATCAGCGCACAGTGGCCACAGGACACCCACAAAATCACAGTGTGTGTAAAAAATAAATAAAAAAAGACCCACAGCAGCCTCAAAAAAAAAAAAAGGTGATTAGTGATGCAACACTGATTACCAGTGAGGGGCAGCAGGTGCACAACCTTTGGTGCAACTGACAGTGCAACTGGCAGCAACTGACAGGTATATATATAAAAAAAAAAAACCCTGCGCCCCCAAAAAGTTGCTGATCAGCACAGATATACTGATCAGCACAAAAGGGGGGGTAGCAGACACAAAATATACACTCTCTATCACTCTCTGTCACTATCTCTCTCTATCTCTCTCTATCTCTCTCTATCTATCACTATCTATCACTATCTATCACTATCTATCACTATCTATCACTCTAGGACACTGCAGCAGCAGCACTGACAGTTATATGTATAAAAAAAAACCTGCACCCCCAAAAAGGGGGGGTAGCAGACACAAAATATACACTCTCTATCACTCTCTGTCACTATCTCTCTCTATCTCTCTATCTCTCACTATCTATCACTATCTATCACTCTATGACTCTGCAGCAGCAGCACTGACAGTTATATATATAAAAAAAAAACCTGCACCCCCAAAAAGGGGGGGTAGCAGACACAAATCTCTCTATCTCTCACTATCTATCACTATCTATCACTATCTATCACTATCTATCACACTGCAGCAGCAGCACTGACAGTTATTTATATATAAAAAAAACCTGCACCCCCAAAAAGGGGGGGTAGCAGACACAAAATATAGCTCTCTCTGTCACTATCTCTCTATCTCTCTCTATCTCTCTCTCTATCTCTCTATCTCTCTATCACACTGCAGCAGCAGCAGGAAGTCCCAAGAAGTCAAATCCAGGCAGCGTCCAGCTCGCTACAAGCAGTGATCAGGTAATCAGGTAAGGTATTTGCAAGGATCAGGTAAGTATTAGCAAGGATCAGGTCAGTATCACGGCAGATAGGCACGGTGACCGCTCTGCACGCTATTCCAGACCGGAATGGCGTCTGCAGCGCAGTCACCGTTAGTTTAAATGTCGCGCCTTGGCTGTGATTGGTCCGTGGGTCCCACGGACCAATCACAGCCTTGGGGGCAGGTGGGGTGAGGGTGGGGTGAGGTGTCATCGTCACCGATGACCCCCTCATGCCCCCTGACGCCCGGCGGTGATTGACACCTGTGTTACCGAGCGTCTGATTCGCTGGTAACACAGGAAAACGCTGTGAATGGCTGTTCACACTGAACAGCCAATCACAGCGATCGCCGACGGGGGGGCGACATCGCAGCCCCCCCTGGGCATGCAGGGACATGTCTGCTGTCAGGGACAGCAGACATCGTCCCTCTGTCACTGCGTCTCGAGACGCAGTGACAGTTTAAAGTCATGACGTACATTTATGCCATGTGTCGGGAAGTACATCCCGGCCATGACGTAAATGTACGTCAAATGTCGGGAAGGGGTTAACGCCGCCCCGCCTAATGGCATAGGAAAATGTGCAACAGACAACTCATGGCAGTGTTGCAACACCTCACATCGACATATCGCCACCAATAGTAATGCTTTAGACTTACTTTGGTAGTTGTTGTTTGATTTGTGATACATTCAGCTACCAATCTTTGCCAGCCATCTTTGTTTCCTCATGCTCTCTCTCCTAAAAAGAAGTAAATAAAGATTCTAAATCGGCTTTAAGTTATACACGTGTAAATGGAAAAGATTTTAGACCTCAAATGTGGCACAGCCTGTCTAAGTGTCCCTGGTTTGTGAAAGCCTTTTCTAAGCAATATAAAGGGAAAGGACCACCTTGGGCCGTGAATGATAAGTCTGGTGCTGGCAGGCGTTGCACATCAGTATTGACAAATACCAAGTGGAAATGGCAAAACTAGATATCTGTAGGCCGATAGCAAAAGTTTGTAAGGGCTCTCATGTACCATCCAATGGTGAAAAATATGTATAACACATGGAACTGTGACAGGGAAGGTGGCCCCTCTCAGCCCTGGGCCCCGTAGCAGCTGCGCCCCCTGCACCTATGGTAGCTACACCCCTGTATATAACACATGTAACTGTGACAGAGAAGGTGGCCCCTCTCAGCTCTGGTCCCATAGCAGCTGCACTCCCTGCACCTATGGTAGCTACACCCTGTACATTACACATGTAACTGTGACAGGAAAAGTGGCCCCTCTCAGCTCTGGGCCCCCTAGCAGCTGCACCCCCTGCACCTATAGTAGCTTCACCCCTGTATATAACACATGTAACTGTGACAGGGAAGGTGGCCCCTCTCAGCTCCGGGCCCCATAGCAGCTGCACTCACTGCACCTATGGTACACCTCTCATACTTGCCTACTTTTGAAAACTAGTTTCAGGGAGATTATAGTTGGCAGTAGAAATTTGCACAGCGCCCCCATAAGGGGTATGTCATGCTCCACCCAAAGGATGTGGCTAGTTCTATATATGGATGTATATTGCTTAAATGCTTGTTGCGAGCTATTTCTAGATGACATTAGTAACTATATACTTTGGGAATGTAATGTTGATAATAACAGTGTTGCCTGCAATATTGGATTATTTATTGGATTATTTGCAATTATTTGCTGTAATATTTAGTTTCTTCTCTCAGCATACGTGATAATAAATGAGGTCCCTATGTTATAAATTCCAAGTGCAAATCCATCTGATTTTATATATCTTTGATTTCATTTTTTCCCCAAAAATGTATCAGGTGCTTAAGGTGGGTTTGGAGAAATCAGGAAAATTTCTAGACTCTGCAGGGAGAGGGAGATTACACCAATTTCAGGGAGTCTCCTGCAGAATCCAGGAGAGGAGGCAATTATGCATCTCTGCTGCGTCAAACTCAGGCCCTCTGCCCCTAGATGCAACCACACTCCAGTACTGGATGTATTGTAAGCAGTGGCGGCTCCTACCTTATGGTAGGAGGAGGGCTGCGGCTGGCCCTGATGCTGGTAACCCCGGTACCGGCGCATGAGCAGTACTGACCTCTGTACTGCGTAGGCGGCCAACATCTAAACAGCCCATAGAAGTGAAATCATGGTCCCAGCTCCTGTACAAAACAGATGACCGGCACCGGGAGCAGCGCGTACTGACATAGGTACTGAGCATGCACAGACCCCAGATTGTATAGGCTGCAGCAGTAGCAGCCCATAGCGGCATCCCGGAGGGAGGGAACACCTGCCAGTGGGACTAACGGGTGACTGGCAGGTCAGACTTCCAATAGGAAGTCACTGCCAATCACAGTGAAGCCAGTGCTTCCCTACAGTGGCGGATTTTACCTGGTATGGGGCTGCAGTCCTGCAGCCCATGGGTAAAAACCGCCACTGATTATAAGTTACCAAATACATGACAGTAGTAATGAGCAATAACGTGAACATCTTCAACTTACAAAGACGGGTTCATAAAAATCATCATAATTCACTGTTGGCTCCAGAATGTCTGTGGAGAAACAGATAATCTGTATTAGAGGTGGTGGAATAAAAGGGTTTGTCGCATTGGGTCCAATCTCAGCAGCGTACACATCAGAACATGATGGTCATTCCAATTTCCCTTCATCCCAGAACAAACAATACTGAGTGTAGCGGTTATGGTATAGTGGACCGACGGTGTTGACCACTATTGGTGGAACCTATCTAGCAAGATCCCATGATCTCCCATCTTAGTACATTTCCACCCTAGAATCTGATTGGGTGCCATGTGCAACACCTCCACTTGTCTGATTGGCAGAAGCTGGCCTGGGGGAGGCTCTGCAGGCCACCAAACCCTTGTACCCGTGCCACTAGTTTATTTATTTACAGTTACTTATATAGCACCAACATACTGGGCTGGATACAACAGTGATAGAACAAGGCTGGGTAATACCAGGCAGACACAGAGGCAGGAGGGTCCTGCGCCTCAGCTTACACAATCAAGGGAAAAGCTGATCTAAAAAAAAAAGCTGATCTAAAGAACTACGATTTTATTTCTGGTCATCATGTTTTGCTCTACAGTATTTATCATCTATCTCGATGCTAAAAATATTTTAAAAATATTTTTTAAAAACCAGTAAAACTGCTGAAGAACGGGACTTAATGGCAAACTGACGGGAAGGGAGGGAAAATGAAAAACATGGTATCCCTGTACCGCTTACCCCTGCAGTCGATTTTTGCGCGAGATTTCGTTTCTGGCACCTCAGTCCCGTTGCTGTAGACACACCAGCAGTAACCAGTGCCTCTAGAGCACTGTATGGGGGTGTAGTCACCGTTCTCATCACACTGCGGAAGAAAGCCACCGAGCATCACATGGGCACTGGCCTTTATCTGGCAGGGGGTCATCACTGGGGCACCTTAGATACAAACCCAAATAAGTGAATGCAGACAAGGTATTAGGCACACTGCTGCACTGAGAACAACACACACACTACAGACTGCGGACATAAATACCAGCAATAGAGATCACGGACAGGACCTTGGTCATCGTGAAGTGAAAGGGACAGGGCCGTGTGTGTGTGTGTGTGTGTGTGTATATATATATATATATATATATATATATATATATATATTTAGTAAATAGACAGAATGAAGCTAAAATGGTGCAGTGCCCTTTATAACCACCAGGTGTCAGCAATTATGGCACATTATGTCTGTATACCAAGAACATTCAAACTACAGTAACATTTACAATCAAGAGTGCTGCCACCTTTAGGCCTTACATGTGTACTGCACCAATTTTAAAAAAAAGTGCTTTCCCCGGGTAATACAACAGCTCTCTGTAAACAGGCTGCAGCGAAACAACAGATAAGATGGAAGGAATATATTCACCACTTGGTGTTTCATCATTAACATTGAACAATGAGTCTGTTGAGTGACTGCTGGTGGCAAAAACCAAATGTCCGCGTCTGGGTAACTCAGCCGGAGAGCGGCTTCCTTCCGGTGTAGTCAATGAGCCACTGTCTCCTGGGGGAAGAAATGGCGAAGACTTTGAAATACACTGTCTATAAGCACAGCAGGTATCCCATGTATTACAGCTTATCAGCAGAGCTACTGTCATGTGGTCCAAAGCAGAGGATACCTGGTTTATGCACCAACATAAAAAATGAAACTTTTCTGCAAATGGTAAATATATTCAGTCATACATCTTATGGAGTGAAAGGGGGAAAAAACATATTAAAAATGTGCACAGTGGAAGCGGCCATTTTGTAGGCTATACAAATATTCACAAGAATGCAACCTATCCGTTCACTGTGAAGAAGTGACATCACTGGGACACGTTGTGAAACTCTGGCTGGTACAATAATAACAGGGGTGCTGGTACACTTGGACATCTCCAATGGTCTAGTTCTGCCAACTAGACATGGCACCAAGAGGTGTAGTATCTAAATAAACACACCGGGGTGTGACTATGTCCATGTCACAGTCACACCTGCCAAAATACAGGGGCCTGATATTTAATTTTTTGCTTGTACCCATGATCTGCAATTCTCCAACAAAATGGCTGCCCCCAATGTGCACGCGCAGACAACAAATGCCCTTTTATCCTAAGACAGTGATGGCTAACCTTGACACTCCAGATGTTGTTGAACTACACATCCCAGCATGCCCTGCATCAGTTTTAGCATGGCCAAATAGTAAAACTGTAGCAGGGCATGCTGGTATGTGTAGTTCAACAACAGCTGGAGTGTGAAGGTTAGCCAGCACTGTCCTAAGACGTTAGCACAGACTTTTTACTCAGAAAAGCACTTTTTGCACAATATTCATCCCCTATCTCAGGGTTAATAAATAAACAGGACTGTGGGCAGAGATCTATGCCACACCAACCCTTTTACTGTCTATATACCATATTTGTTATGCCATAGAACCACCTTATAGCACTTATTTTACTTCTCCACATTGCGTCAAGCTGGCTGGAAGCCTGAATGTATGGATGCGGTACCTGTGGCAACAACATTGTCTTCTTGGGGTATCCCTGGTGTTTTGGTGTTCTGCACTAAATAAAACAGATACCACTGTTGCATCCAGGAGTCAAATGCCTGAAAGAGAAAAGGGGAGAAGAGGGTAAATGTCATTTTGTACTGCCATTTTTACGTAGTCTTTTGGCGACAGTGGTGCTATGGATTTTGAATACCTTGACAGTTTGTCAATATCAACAGGTTGAATGATGACATTCTGGACCTGAGGTCACCTAGCTACTGTTTCTTACTAATGTTACACTTTAACACTCAAACCTCTCACCAGTGTGATACGTTGGGGTGGTTGGTTGGTTTGTGCTGGCCTGGCGGGTCCCCTGCTTTGGATTTGATTGTTAGGGACCCACCAGATGAGGACATCTGATTTCGGTTGGTGGGCTCTTATTTATGGCCAAAATGATTCTAAGCTCCTAACATTTACTCTAGGGCAGTGGTTCCCAAACTTTTTAAAAACACGGCGCCCTAAAAAAAAAAATAATCTGAATTTTTTTCTACGACACCCCTAAAAAATGTAATTCATTCATTTGTGTTTATATGTCACCCTTAGGTGTAGCAAATTATGATTGGAAGCTACAAGCACTGGTTTTGCCTATTACTTCGACCATACTGTAAATCATTTGAATTGGTCCTTGACCACAAACCCAGGGTACCCCTGCAAGTGTCCTGAGGCACCCCTGGGTGCCATGCCGCACAGTTTGTAAACCACTGCTCTAGGGGCCTGATTCGGACCTGTTAGCAAGGCAGCAATTTTTTTCAAATGGACAAAACCATGCTGCACTGCAGGTGGGGCAGATGTAATGTGTGCAGAGAGAGTTAGATTTGGGTGAGGTGTGTTCAAACTGAAATCTAAATAGCGATTTAAAAATAATGCAGATAAACAAAATAATGACACCAAATCTAACTCTGCACATGTTACATCTGCCACACCTGCAGTGAAGCATGTTTTTTTCCATCTGCAAAACTTGGTCTGAATCAGGCCCTTTGTTAGATTGCAGAGTTTATTATAATTGTTCTGATTAGCTGTTACCTAGTAACTATGTTAGTATTATGGGAATTTATCGTTTGGAATGTCAGCCTTATTAGAAATGGGGCACTGGATGCAGATGACAGAGATTTATATAAAACACTGACATCAGGACACTGAGGAAGACATGTAAATCTAACCGCACCGCTCTCCACTAGATCTTAGCTATGAATCTAACTAATGACCCAGTTTCATGTTTTTAACAAGAATCTGGTATTTATTTGGCCAACCACCACCTAATCCTTAATTCCCTGTGATTTTATATTGTTGTTTTTTTTGCCCACATACAGTGGTGTAACTATAGCTCCGCAGCCCCGGCTGTGGCGAGGAGGCGCAGAGAAAGTGTGGGCGCCGGGGGATCCGCTGCTGTCTGCCGGTACCTGGCCTGCCGCTTCTGTCTGCGGTCACGGTCCTGTCTCTCCCGGTGCCGGCTCCTGCTGCTATAATGAAAAGTGACATTTAGAAAATGGCTGCCCCCATACTGCAGACAGTTTTTGAGGATGCTAGAGGAGGAGGTGGCCTCCTCTAGCATCCTTTAAAACTGTCTGCAGTATGGGAGCAGCCATTTTCTAAGTGTCACTTTTCATCATAGCAGCAGGAGCCGGCACCGGGAGAGACGTGACCGTGACCGCAGACAGATGCGGCAGGCCAGGTACGGGCATAATGCATGGGGGGGGGGGGGGGGCGCCGAAAAATTTGCGGCGGGGGGGCGTACATTCAGTAGTTACGCCACTGCCCACATATAAGATTCTATCATTGTAAATAAACATTTACAGACACTGACCATATATTCTTCCTCGCTAAGAGTCCTTCTCAGTCTTCTCAGGTTCTCCAGGATGGTGCCATTGAAGGATGGATACTTCCTCAGGGGATTTCTCAACTGAAAACAATAAAGGTACATAAAAGGTATGGGAGAACGGAACAGCACGGCAATCAGAGGGAATCCGCACATCTGTATAACGCCTGGATCAGCGTATTCCCCTTATCCCACTGACTCTGTGATAGATTCCTCCATGAATGCTGGATGTTCACAAAGTTGTGGAGCTCCCTGAAGGCACTTAGTGGGAGAAATGTCAACCTTCTAAAGCAGGCATGTCCAAACTATGGCCCTCCAGCTGTTGTGAAACTACACATCCCAGCATGCCTTGCCATAGTTTTAGCATTCCCTAATAGTAAAACTGTGGCAAGGCATGATGGGACTTGTAGTTTCACAACAGCTGGAGGGCCATAGTTTGGACATGCCTTAGACACAAGGATACATTACCAATAGCAAATCAGATTTCACCTATACTTTATATGGGTGTGGTACAGGGGTCCGACACTCGGGATCCCGACAGTCATTAGCCCGACGTCGGGATCCCAACTGGCTGGACCCAGGCAGCATGGTGAGCACAACTAAGCCCCTTTCGGGCTCTCCACGCTGCGGGCACGGTGGCTCGCTACGCTACGCGAGCCACCTATTCCATTCTCCCTCTATGGGGGTCCACAAGGGAAAATAGCAGGTGGCCGTCGGGAACCCGGCTGTCGGTGTTTTGACAGTCGGGATTCCGACGTCGGGATCCCGTCCGGCACCCCTTTATATAATGTTCCTGATAAATGCTAGTTTGAAGTTTATTTGTTGGCATGAGCTATTTATCCACTTTTCCACTCTTTAGAAGTTTGATCCATTTCTCCCAACGTAGGAGCTAAAGTGATAAACACAGACATTTTCAAGGGATATGTGATAAATATTTTAAATAATATAAAAATTATCCAGCTATAAATGTGTAAGGGGTATTCAATTCATTTTGGGCTTCTACCAGAGCAATTCAATTGTTACTCCGATCAGGAGCGGGTTCCGGCTCCCGCATTTCTGCTCGCAGCCTCCTGAGGTGATAAGCATAAATGTGTGGTACATATGTTTCTGGTTTGTGTGCCCTAACCAGGACGGGTTTAGCTGTTTTTTTGCTCCATTGGGCAACTATTAATTATTGCTACCCATAAACAATTGAATCGCCTCCAAAATGTGTGATATTGTCTTTTTAAGTAGACAGAATAATGATTAATGCTGCGATAGCTGACTTTTATAGCATATACACTGTGCAAAAGTAACACCGATGGCTGATTAGGCAGGAGGTGACATAAATCACAGAAGGGCTATCATACTACAAGCTAGTAAACAGTTAATGAATGAGGCAGTGTGCTGCGTCTGGCAGCCAATGGGTGCAAGGGGAGGAGTAAGGGGAGAGAAGGGTCTTGTGACCAGGGAGTTTAGCCTCTCTGGAAAATTTTTCCCCACCCTCCCATCCCTATTTTTCTGTCTCTATTTTTCTTCATTAGGCGGCGGTAAAGAATGGTCAATTGTGTAGATGGAATGTGTGTAGATAGTGGGTGCGCTCTCCAGGCATCGATTGTCACGAGCCATACTTCTGTGCACGGAAGATGGCTGCCACCACCGACACGGGTGGTTGGCTGGGAGAGTTGGTCACCAGCGGTGTGTGAATGCTATGGTGATCCTACCCACCCCCCTTTTCTTTAGTATGACCGTTCTTTAGTGCCGCCACCAATATTTATAGTCATTAGTCTGTTGTCAAAATAAATTTGACATTCGTTATTTTGAAACGCCAGCACTTGTGTCCGTGTCGTTATTTGTAGATAAGTTGTAGTTTAAGTGTTAAGGGTTTTAAGCATGAGAGTACCGATGGTGAATTTATGGCAGCTTGTATAAGGGACGGTGAGCGTAGTGATCGTCAGGGGTGGAACAGTTTATCGCAAGGCCTAGAGCAACAGTGGAATGGGATAAAGCTTTACCCTGCAGACCCCCTGTTCTGCTCTCGGTCCATATTTGTGGATCATGAGTCAAAGGAGGCTTTCTGCTTTGGTGCGAGCCACAGGTAGCAATTCAGTTTTTCATAGAAAGAGAGCGTTTTGGCATTACTGGGACCCATAATAGTTCTACCACTAGCATGGACACAACACACTCACCAGGAGAAGGTATTTAGCTGCATCTTCTATATTGCTGCTGGCCTTTGCTGTGCGCTCCAGGTTCTACAGATGTAAAACAATACATGATATGCATTAACTAAGACATAGCTATGTCTGTAGCTATCTTTTATAGATTGTATGTACACTTGCGAGCAGGTCCCTCCTTCCCTTCAATATGTTTGATTATATCCAGTCTAGTTTGTATGAGTATACTAGTTCCAAATGGTAAAGTGCTTTATAAATAACTGTAAATATCTAATAAGTAAATCAGAAGAACTTGCAGTCACACTTACCTGCATGGTGTGTTGGTCATCGTCAGAAAGCAATGGCATGCTGAAAGCCATCACTGGCATCCTGCGTTTGCTTTTGTCAGGTGCTGTAGGTGGACAAGTGACAGACAGGATTTAATGAGAACAAGTTTGAGGCAAAAATATCACCTCTTGTAATACGTGGGAGAGTAAGCAACCCTCCTGCGTCCTGTACACTTCTTCAGTGAAGTGGATGTGGCAGTGATGGCGCGTTTTACTGTGAAACGCGTCACTGTGGAACCAGCTACAGCTGACTGGGTAATTATTACACCACTCCCCCTCAGTTGCACCTGGAATCTCCCAGAGAAAACGGTAAAAAAGGAACACTTTTTTTTTTGAGTAAAACATGTGGATCGGCGAATAATTCGACGATCCATGTGTTTTCTGGACACTTTTTGACAATTTTTGGTCAATTTTACGCTCAGCCTATTCAAATCAATACCCATGCCGATTTTTCGACCGTTGAAAAAATTTGTCAGGGGATTGAATAGATCAAAAGTGAACATCGGCCCAGAATGAATGCCGCCCATTGTTTGCTAGTTTTGCCTGTGGCCTTTAACCCTTTCAGGTCCAACGTCTGGTTAGGCTCAACAGCCCTAGCGCTGGTAGCAGATCCAATGGTGAGTCACTTTAAAACAAGAACATAAACATCGTTCAACATTTAATGTAGACCATTTTTTAATTAAAAGAAAAATGAATTACAATGAATTAACATAAAAAAAAATAGTAAAAAATAAACATTTAAACCAGACTGTTTGAATTGCAAAAATAAAATAAAATTGGACTGCAAAGGGCGTATAGTACAATTTCAAAGAGTGAAATGTGGTCTAGAACAGGACTAAGTTTAGGTGACATGGTTAAATAAAAACAATATATCACCAGCCTTCATATAAGAACAAGGGTGCTGAACCTTTAACACCCTATTTGTTTTCCTGTTGAGTTGGTCAAGGCCAGTCGGGTGGGACATTTCCCTCTCCAGCCCCCCACCCCCTCCCCCTTTTTTCCTCATCTTCCTTGCCTTCCACCTCTTTTGCTACTCTTTTCCCTCCTTTATTCTTCCACTAATTCTTTATCTCTCTGTCTTATTATGGTTTCTGTTGTGTGTAGTTTTTCATAAAAATTTCATTATTTTTATTTCTATTTTTTCTCTGTCTTCTCGCACTTTCTTTCTATTATCTTTCAGTATATTTTTGACTTTAAAACAAGAGATGCCTCTGACTTATGATGTTTGTGCATATTTGAACATGTTTAAGATCCTCTGCGTAGGTTCTTCATTGTGACTTTCACCCTTGTTTTCATGGCATCTCACCAATAAAATTTATATTTAAAAAATTATAATAATAGTAGTAATAATTATTATTATTATTATTATTATTATTATTATTATTGCTTTTCCACATGCAATATAAAAACATTGGGGATTATTGAGATCTGAACAATGGGCTGTGAATTTACAGGCTGACCGATCATAAAAATCCAGCATCTTTTTTGATCGCTGAGTGTTGCAAGTTGATTCAAAGGAAGCTGGCGATTGGGGGTGATGACTGTCCCTCAGGGTAAATGCAAGCGCCCATGCATTTTCCGGGAAGGCGTGTGATGTCAGCTCCGACCCCAATGAGCCTGTTTTTCCCCACAGGCAGAGCAGGTTCTAGGTTACAACAGATTGCACACACTGGGAAAAATCATTCGATGATGAGTGAGTTGCGAATAGCTTTGAAACTATTTGCCAATCTGTAGGCCCTTCGCAGCCTTGCACAGGGTGAGATCTCTCTGGCGGGGGCCGGTGGCTATCTGATCGCAGGACTCTGCAAATTAATAGAGAAGTGGTCAGGTCTGAATAACCCCCATTGTACAAGAAAAGTAATGGTGCCCATAGACTTATCCAATTTGGGCCGATTTCACCAGATCCCGACGGATCGGGCCGAGAAACTGTCCCAAATCGGATGTGTTTGACATCCCATCTGATCCAATGCACAGTCCCGTGCGCATTGGGTCGGACCCTACAGATCGATCCTGCTGCCAGGTTCACTATATCGGATCGGACCCATCAGCGGCACATCGCGGGTGGGACACAAGCGTGCCTCGGATAGTTGGCGTGTGAAAGGCATTGTAGCCGTGGACTATATTGGATATTCTGCCAATTATTCCCAAAGGCTTGCAATCTACACTCCTGTGCTTCAGCTATCTGGCAGCTCTATACATGCCATTTGGCAGCTCTGCCTGGTACTGATGGTTGGTACTGACGTGAGCCGGGAAGATTCTTTATCATTGCATCCAACTTCATCTTGTTCGTCTTTTCAGTCAGCCCACTGATCTTGGAATGCTGGTCCGTGACGAAGTAGACGGTTACAGCTTGGCCCACGATGAGGATTCCAACGAGGACGGACAAGGCGGTCACCAGGCTTCCCCTGTTACAGGTCCTTGTGGTGGGAATGAGACAACAAGAAGGATGCCGTTTACATCAGGCAGGTGCCACCAAGAGGTGCATGAACTTTTCTACATAAGTAATACATATACATAAGAATCTACGCAGATAGATCTAAAAGGCAGATGTATCAAGACACTTTCACTTATTTAGCACTATCCAAGATGTCGGGCTATGGGAAAAATCTTCATTTTATTTCACTCAAAAGTTTGATACATCTCCCCCAAAAGGAGAAATGATTGGTTGTTTTAAATGTTAGGTCATTCAAGTGTTTTGCATGCGTGGGGCGCGCCAAGTGATCAAGCCAGTGCTGACATTACTGTAATGTTCTGTCATTGTGACAGGCTGGTAATAAGACATATTCATATTTGATAGCTGGTTATTTAGAAAGTATGGCTTTTTTATTACAATAATTATTTTAAGGATCATTTATATCTAAAATATAGGTGGGTGCTTTTTAAGAACTTTTAACATTTTATCTCCACTTTGTTTGGTCCAGTATGGAAAGTAATCTGTCATATTAGTGCTGCGACCAGTGTAAGTAATGGAAATTGTACACCGTAAGAGTATGTGCTGCCCAGCAACTGCTGATGTCACAGCAACATTAGCCAATCACAAGACTGCTGTAAATAGTATTTCAGAATTTCACAGCTGCTTGAGTTGGGTAATGTATGTTACTAGTGCGACTGTCTGGAAGAATGATAATTTTATATATATATATATATATATATATATATATATATATATTATAGTTATCATTCTTCCATAGACAGTCGCACTAATAACATACATTACCCAACTCAAGCAGCTGTGAAATTGTGAAATACTAACCACAGCAGTCTTTTTTCTCCAAAAATGTAACAGTGTAATGTGGGCTAGGTGACATGAGGGAGATTGGTAGTTGAGGGAGAGAGGGAGATTGCTGCTATTTCAGGGAGTCTCCTGCAGAATGCAGGAGGGTAGGCAACTATGTATAACTGACAAATACAGATTTTAAATATTTAAGTATTTGACAGTTATTTACACTGTATATATACTGATATATATATATATATCAGTATATATACAGTGTAAATAACTGTCAAATACTTAAATATTTAAAATATGTATTTGTCAGTTATAGTTCATTCTTTATATCCCAAATCACAAGGCACTGAATACAGAGATGAAACAGTCCCAACATCTCTCTGCGTAGCAACTGATGACAAAACACAGCCTGAGACATTTCATTTGTTAGTTAAGCATTTACACCCACATTCTCACTTTTTTTTGTGTGAATATTGTACGTAATAAACATAATTGGTTACCCAGTTAAGGAATAAAAAGGGGAAAAAAATAACAGAAAAGAACATTCTTAATAGCTTCATTATTGAGTTAGTTAAATTAAAAAAATGCTCCTACAAATTATCTGATTGCTGAGAGAGAGAGGGGGGGGGGGGGGGTAGGAGGGGTAGGGATGCGGGAGATGTACTAAGCTTAGAAAGTGATCAAATGGAGAGTGATAAACCACCAGCCAATCGGCTCCTAACTGCCATATCACAGGCTGTGTTTGAAAAATGACCGGTAAGAGCTGATTGGTTGGTGGTTTATAGGGATGTAAGCTTTTGGCAGGACATTTTGACTAGATAGTCAAAATGTCCTAGGAGGTTAGCCAAAATCTCCCTATTTTTCTCCTGCTTAGTCAATATTGTCTAGCATAGATTTCTTAGCATAGATAGAATGTGCAGGCAAAGCAATATTGACTAGATCATAGACCATCATTACTAAGAGAGGTATGTATTAAAATACATCGCAGCCCCTCGCCGAGCCACCGAGCCGCCAAGCCGCCGCGCCACCGTAGCGCATATGTCCGACTCCTAACATATGTGCCTAGCATCGCAAAGCGGTGATGGAGGCCCCCCGCATTACCTGTGGTGTGGTGCGCGGGGGGTCTCCATCACATCCCCGGCTCAGTGGCTGTCCCCAGCGCCTCCTCCTCCCTGCAGCCGGAAGGATATCCAGTTGTGACATACAGCTAGGGCGAGGAGGAGTTTGATGGAGGACGGGGAGGGAGGTAGGCGTCTGCGGCGGGCGGCGATAGAAGCCTATATGCTTCTATAGGGCAGTTGTTGATGTCATGTGACATCATCCGCCCGCCCCAAGCAGGCAGGGAATGACTGCGTTCCATCAGGCCCGTCCAGCGTTTCTATGGAGCACAACCATTTTTTTTGTGGGCATGCCCATGAAACACCGGATGTCCGCCCCAGAATGTCCCCTGGCTGCCAATCAAATTGCGAACAGCCTGGCAAATGAAAATCTTGCCGAAGGCGCTCACTGCGGGGAATTTGCACATGCTCATTAGCGCCTATTTATTTATTTATTTATTTACAGTTTCTTATATAGCGCAGCAGATTCTGTTGCGCCTTACAATATGTGCATGACCATAGCCCCTGCAGGTCTGAATTGGCCCCTTTATCTCTCTCCACTTTCTGTTTCCATACTGTGATAAATCTCCCCCGTATAACCTCAGGCAAGTGGTACAAAGTGATTGCTTCCTATACAAATATGTTCAACTGGGATAACTTTGTAATTCCCCTGTAATTAATCACAGTGCGGCACAACACTGTATCATGTTCCACGCAGCCGGCGACGCTACTCTGGACTCCCAGGACACTGGACACCGTAAACGAGATGTTTGTTCTTGAAACAATATCTTTTTTGGGGTCACACTAAGACCTGAGGCACTCAGATGGTATGGGGGTAATGCAAGGACTGTTCCAAACCTCCCAACATGACCCATTCCAGGAGGGACAAAATGCTTTGCTCCTGGATTTCCTTGCCAGTGGCAGTTGCAGAGGTGGGACTGCACCATTGTCCAAAGTTCAAATAGGGGAGCCACACCTGCCAGTGAGTCCCGGACTGTGGTGTTTGGGCTGGCAGTCGTTGGGGCTCCCCTATCTGAATTTTGGTCTGCACTGCAGCCCTGCAACTGCCACTGGCATGGAAGTCCAGGAACAGGGGATTTGTCCCTCCTGGAATGGGTCATGTTGGGAGGTATACTGTTCTGCCCCCATGTCACCATTATCTGGTATTTGTTTCATCTCATCAAGACAGAATTGATTGGCTGTGACAATGCAATCTCTGTTATCCCATGGCCCCACCTCTTGCAGCAACATACTGGGTATTGTTGTATATTGTAGTAAGGAAGACCAGGCAATGATGACGCAATACATGGCACTACATGCCCCACAATCTCCGAAGACACTTCCCCGCTATGAAGATTAAGACTCAGAATGTTAGATGATAACGGATACAAAGCCATTCAGCCCATACATATCATATACCTGTGCTATAGGCTACATCTACAAACTACGGTGCAAGTTAAAAAGAAGGTACTTCCTCATCTTAGCAGCCACTGCTTACGCTTCACACGCCACGCTTCGGGGCTCGGTGGCTTACTGTATTTTGATCACCACCCTTCACCGTCAGAGCCAGGTATTTGGTTCACCACCACCCACACCCCCCCCCCCCCCCCATCCCCACACAAAAAAAAAAAACAACATGAAAAAAGTAACTTAAAAAAGTGAAAACTTGGAAACTCCCACCAAGACCATATACTTGTACAGTACTTATGGCACCCTCATACCCTAACCCTTGTACACCGACCCAATTTCTTATTGCCCCTTACCTATTTTCTTCTTGCTCGCTACAGATTTTCTTCTTGCCCCCTACCTATTTCATAGCCTTTTGTAACCTCTTTTGAGCTTTTTTTTTTTGTTATGCGCACTTGAGCTTTTGATATACCGGCTTAGTAACTGCGCCACTAGAACACAATGAGCTACTGTATTCTACACACTATTTATGTTCATAGAGTAATATTTTTATTATATTCATATATCTTAACTTATATTTTGCCCTTACCTATTGTTTAATACACACTGGCGGAATAGCTAACGCACAATAGTTTATTTTAGTGTTAAATGCTTATACCTGGCATTTCCGTGTCCAACCTCGACCACACTCTCCCCGGCCACTCCGTTCCGAACCAAGTGTTGGGTATCTTCAGCCATCTTCTGATCTGGGGCTTGGACACCTGAGTTGTCCTCACTGAAGCTATTACTCTGTCACTGAGCTGGGACTAAATGAGGCTGCTCTGGGGAAAAAACAGCCCTTTACTGAGAGTATATAGGAAGAGAAAGTAATAGAACGTATCACTCACAGCTCCGGAGATTGGAAATACCCTGAGTGGTGCACAGCTTGGCTTTGGCTATACAGAGAACCTGAATTTCTTATTGGCTGGGACACTGCATCACTTGTTGTCAAGCAGACGTGCTGTGTAGAGGATTCTATTTCCTAAGTCTTTACTGTGTACCTTTATACAGCCAGGAGAGTGTAATAAGGAGAACAATGCATTGTATTATTACAGGACTAAGCAGACTTGTATTTGCATATATGCATCACACCATTTATTTTATAGGGGTGATTCTACCCCAACTCTGCCTTTCACCAGTACATTCATATTCTATGTAAATACAACCTTGAAATATATGCTATATATGTGGAAAGCGTTAGTACAGTATATAAGATATATTACTCGGTATGATTCTACAAAGCCCTGTAGCCTGCAGTAAGGAGCCCATGCAATTACTGGTGGAGCCTTTGGTCCTTAGGGATGGATCTAACATACTTGCCCACTCTACAAGAATACCCGGGAGACCCCCCCTCCCTCCGCCACTGCCTCCATACCCAGTGGACGGATCAGCAGCGTCTAGAAACGTGTCTAGTTAGACACTTAAACATAGTCATCAGCATCTAGATCGGCAGTAAGGAAAGTTAGACGCAAGAGCTAGATCGAAGGGAACGTGATTGACAGTCACATGGTTCACACGAGTGTGTCGTGGTTTTTTTTTTGCCGACTTGGTTCATACTTTACCATCCAAGTGGGCATAGAGTTTAGATTATAATAGTGTGCCAAGCACAGCGAGCCTTGCGAGGGGACACTGTAAACATATTTGGTGTATATGTTGACCTACGTTGACATGGGCACCAAAAATGTGAACACCTGTGTCGACCTAGCAATGGTCAATGACATCCTCGACGATAACGTTGCGTCTAACTTTCCTTACAGTCGATCTAGATACTGTTTACTATTTTTAGGCATCTAACTAGACGCGTTCAACCAGGAGCGGTCAACCGCGTGATTGTTGATCTAGTTGCCATCAACCCGCTATAGCAGAACCACCTGCCTCCAGTCCTACCCCAAATTTGAGAGGCTTTCCTGGACTCCTGGAGACATTTGGCTAAAACACACTGGGGGATAGACCAGCGATATATATGGGCCATTCAGGATCACAGGTCATGGTTTTTATTTATTTCTTTAGCCATGCACAAATGAGCTAATCTGTTTAGCTGGGTTAGGAATTATCCCATATGCTCAGGCTTATCATATAGGCCCCTTATCCGCTTCAGTGGTATGTCTGGAAATCTTCTGGGGACTGACGTCACTGGCCACTCCTATGTTTATAGGAATCAGCATAAGCTATTAGTGTTAAGCCTCCCCCCCTGGACTGCTATTGGCCTGTGGGGTGGGCTTACCTGCTGATTGGCTTATGCATATTTACGGGTGCCACAAGCAGCTAAGAATCAACACTGGTGATCCCCAAATAGAAACTCCCCCCCCCTCTTCTGCATCAGCCATCCCCCAAAGTAATCATTTGAAAAGACACCCTGGGATGTGTTTTTTTAAAAAAAAAAACATTAACCCACCACTAAAGGGGTTAATCTAAATATATGTCTAAATTAAGATATTAGTTTGTTCTTTCTACAGTAAAGATTCATGAAGACCTGGCTGATCTCTCCCAATCTCATGTGAATTTGTATCATTGGAGTTTGAGAACAGAACGATACATTCCTGAGAGTCACAAATGACCTTCACCCCACAGACCCAAGACTGGAAGTAATCTGCAAATTACCATTATTGTTTTATTTTTTGATACATGAATAATGCAATGTTCCCAGATAAATGAATACCAAGTGCTTTCTGTAACCAAGTAGTACATACATGATACATGTATTTACAGCTATCTTTATAGGTTATGTAAAGCCATATTTGCCTGCTACTGAAATAGCGGGTGAGATTTTGGGATGAGAGATTCAGAAAGTGGGAGATGTGGTAAGAAATCCCCAGTTTTTTTAAAGCGGCAATCATTTACACTTCCACATCAAACTGGTGTTGGCGTGTAAATGATTGCCGCTTTAAAAAAACTGGAGATTTCTTACCACATCTTTCACTTTCTGAATCTCTCATCCTATTAAATCTCACCTAGCATGTCAGGGAGATTGTGAAGGTGGCACCTAGAACTGTTGACATGCATGGAGAGGCCCGTCATACATTGATTTACAATACATCCAAATGTAGATTAGCCTCAAAGCTGTCAGTAAGACCCACTGACATATGTCAGAGCTTGTTCATGTATTGTGTTTTACACGTGGTTCCATATAAGTGGCCAAGAGAAACTCTATTTTAAAATCCATGTAGCCATAGGGATCATTGGGGGAGATGTTATAAGCCTGGCAAGGTGATAAAGCAGTGATAAGGTGGGAGGTTCTAACGCACCAGCCAATCACCTTACTGTCATTTATCAAACCCACCTGATTGGCTGATGCATTATTTATCACCACTTCATCACTTTACTAGGATTGATAAGTTTTCCTTATTGTGCCTTATAACCAATGCAGGGAAATGGCACTGGTGATACCATTTGAATGTATATAGCTTGGATTTCTTTTTTTTCCCCTTCAAAATGTAACAGCTGCATAATATGTCATCAGGGAGATTTCTATGCTCTGCAGGGAGACAGGAGATCACTTTTAGTTCAGGGAGTCTCCTGCAGAATGTAGCAGAGTAGGAAACCTTGAAAAATACATCAGTAGATGTCAGAACATGTTGGAGGAGTCCAGAGAAACCTAGGTGACCAGAGGGATAAGATCGTTATCAGGGACAGGAGAATACCCGGGTTCCATCAGTTTCTGCTCTGTTACCATCCTTTTGATTTTTTTTGTGGTACGAGGCTACTCTGCTTGTTTTTATTTATGTTGTTTGCCTTGTTGGCACATTCAATTTTAATAATACACCATGGGAGGCTTTTCATCTTTCTTTCATGAGATTGGGAGAGTATGAAGAGTAAAAGATACCTATATGTGTTTACAATTCATCAATTACGAGTAAGCCATAGGTGAGCATCAATTATTGAATGTACGTGATAGCACACTGGTGACGGCTGTTTCATGAAAAGAAACCTTTATGAGCACATGCACAGTTTTTCACATGTAAGACCAGCGTAAACACCTTCTTATGGTCAAAGCGTGGAAATAATATTTTTTCCTATTAAGATCACACTACTGATACGTGTTTCATACATTATTTTCTATATAAATATTGGATATCGTGCTGGAGGATCTGTGGAAACAATCTTGGATGGTCTTTTTGGGATATTTCTTGGATGCACGTACGAGACTGTTGGACTTTTTTTTGCGCGAGACTCTATTTATCATATTTGCATATTTGTTTTGAACTTAATTACTATGTCAGTCAATTTGATTTAACCATCTGTGCTGAGCCATGGATAGCCTTAATACCTGGACTGCAGGGGTGCTTTGCAGACTGTGTTTGAGAATCTGCCATACATTAAGCTGGAAGAACTGCTAGTCCTATTATACACTGGCCGTTTCTCTGCAGTTGGGGCCATATTATGCTGCATATTACCTTTGAATGATAAAGGTTAATATGTGAAAAATGCATGAACACAAAGCTAATTCAGTTATGGTGTTACACAGCACTAACTGGTATGCTCTGCTTTGCCATTTACATTTTTTGTCAGAGTACTAAATTCCTGGGAAGTGGCCTCGTCTATCTTCTATTTTTATTTATTTATTACCAGTTATTTATATAGCGCACACATATTCCGCAGCGCTGTACAGACAATATTTGAACATTCACATCAGTCCCTGCCCCAGTGGAGCTTACAATCTATATTCCCTACCACATATACACGCACACACAGACATTCAAGGTTAATTAGGTTAGGAGACAAATAACCTACCAGTATATTTTGGGATTGAAGGAGGAAACCGGAGTACCCGGAGGAAACCCACGCAAGCAAGGGGAGAATATACAAACTCCGTACAGCTTGGGCCATGGTGGGAATAGAACCCATGACCTCAGTGCTGTGAGGCAGTAATGCTAACCATTACACCGTCCGTATTGCCCCATATTTTAACAGTCATTTAAATGAGTTAATCAAGGTTATATCGCTCCTTTCTCTATTACACTGCACGAAGCCACATGTAATATCCCCCATTTGGGCATGCAGTATGGTTGTTTGGATTGTTGGATGGTTGCTTAGATTCGGACAGAAATGGCAAAGCAGCCAGTATCCTCTGCGTGTGCCAGATTTAAAAGTCTGCAGAATTATATCATATCACTGGAAAAAAACTGGGTGGCGACTGAGTACTGTGGTTGGATCTGCGGTATTCACCGGACTGTAGATTGGAAATTTGTGTTTGGTTTGCTTAGATCAGCGATCTGAAGGGTAAAACCGATTAGTAATGGGGACATTCCAAGTATACTTGACATAAGTCTACTTTCTCTTTCCCACATCTCAGTTTAATTTCCGTTTTCTGGAGAAGAGCTTGCAGCTGCTTCCCCAATGCGGTTTTACAGAGATGTATATATAAATAAGTGATCTGTTTCAGTTTTATTGCACAACTACTGCATGCTGTTGTGTCTCTACAAAACATGCTTTACATGATACAAGAAACAATGGTTCAGTAGCTCAATGCACATGGGTAAAGAAAACCATATATTTCAATGGGTACTTGTGTATTATCACGGCGCCCGCGAAATCGGCCGCAAACCGCATGCAAAAAACGGATGCGATTTAGCGGCTGATTTGCATGCTATTCCGTCCTTGCACACCCCCACTATCCAAGTCAGCTCGAAGCGTGGCGAGCGGCCGCAGTACGCGTCCTCCCGACCTGTTCATACCCCCACTATCCACGTCAGTGTGGAGTTTATTTTACAAAGCGTGGCGAGCGCATCGAGCCACCGAGCCCGAAGCAATGCGAGCACAGCGAGCCCCACGAGGGGACGCGTAAACCGATCCCGGAGCGTGGCGAGCCTCATGAGGTGACATGGATTACTTGATGTGTATTCCGCGGCCGCTCGCCACGCTTCGGGATCGATAATCGGCCACTAAATCGCATCTCGGATTGAATCGGCCGCTAAATCATATACGATATCATATGCAATATCGGGCGCCGTGATAATACACAAGTACCTATCAATGTAAAAGCAGTTTCAGACAGCGTCACAATTTTACAGATATACATGTACATCACAACAGTCCCCAATTAACAGAAGTAATACCCCTTCACACAGCAGCTATAACCCGGTATTTTGCCTATTTTAAACCGTTTTAAAATGGTTATAGCTGCAGTGTGAAAGCATGAGTTTTAAATTACCGGTTCAAGAAAACCGGTAATTCAAAATGGTTAAGAATAAGGATCCTACACAGTTCAAACCTGTAAACCTGTTATTTATGCAGTGTGAATGGGTCTGAACTGGTATTTTGGACCCACACCAGTGTGACCCCCCTCCCCTGGGACTTGCCAGCGCTGTCCGGGCAGTGGGGTCCATGCATTGCTAGGGAGACAGCGGGATCTCTTTGGCGAATGGGCAGTGTGCGGCGGTGATCATGCGATGGATGGGAACTAGAAGCGCTACTAGTTCCCATCCGCTGAAGGGACCCCGCTGCCCGGACAGCGCTGGCAAGTACCAGGGGAGGGGAGGCGGAGACCCCGCTGCCAGGACAGCGCTGGCAAGTACCAGGGAATGGGTGAAACCGGGTTCAATGTGAAAGGTAAAACGGTAATTAACCAGTAATATACCATTTACAACATGCTCTGACCTGTT
Organism: Crinia signifera; assembly: GCF_055691185.1. Taxonomy (NCBI): domain Eukaryota; kingdom Metazoa; phylum Chordata; class Amphibia; order Anura; family Myobatrachidae; genus Crinia; species Crinia signifera. The sequence continues at coordinate 34,977,586 of NC_139220.1, forward strand.
TTAAGAAACGTTTCAAAAACCGGGTCAAAGCAGGTTTTGCGGTGTGAAAGCAGCATAAGTGGAAAGAAACAAAGAAAACCTGACAAGGTCACTATATTAGCTTCAACGGAAGCCCCATCCTAAATGATACCCGTACTTGTTATAACGGCCTTTTTCAGCTAAGCTAGGAGCAGAGCTAATCGTCGTGTGCTAATTCACAGGCGACAATTGTCGAGCTGCACAATCCTATAGATCATAGTACACAGGGCACGTTTTCATTCTGTCTGGGTGGCAACTACCTGATCACAGAGCTCTGCAAGTTATGTCTAATTAACCCCCATGTTTCAGTGAATTAAAGTAGCCGTAATAGGTGGCATTTATCTTAAGATAATCTTTATTTCATGAGGCCGGGTAATGTTCTTCCAACACCATTAAATGTAGAAGACCAAATTCATTGCTAATCCAATCACTTTCATTGGGTAATATTCAGCCAACAGCATTGGACAGAATCAATGATCCGATGAGCAATTTTATTTGCATTGTTTGGTCACAAACCCTCATTTGGTGATCGCACGTTTAACTCTTTGAGTGCCAAGTGAATGTCAAAATAGGTGTAAAAATTGCCAAGCAGAAAATATCCTGTTTTGTACAGCAGTATTCCTTCCCGCTCTGCGTCCTCTGGGCTGTTCCGGTGAACTTTCTATTCCTGCTTGCGCTTCCACATTGCCTGGTGATCTCCGCTGTGGGGTCCTCTGGCGTAGCGCTCCGGCTTCATCGGCGGATGTGCTAGACGGGTGCTGCCCTCTGTTGACTGTCTAAGGCTTCTTCCCGACTCCTGGCTGAGCTCTCCGGTGCTCAAGACTGGCTACTGTTGACTGTTCCGTCGGTAATTAGCGGCTGTGTCTCTGTGACCTGAGTGTGTCATTTTGGATCCTTCTGAGGCAGCATCTTCCATCAGAAACTGTAATATTACCGGTGGTATACATTTATTTGCCTCTTCCAAGCTCTCCTATTTGCTTCAGCTCATCATATTTAAAGTCTGCACCTTTACCCTTGCTTGATTCCCTGTCATTTGGGGTGCCGGACGCAGTCCTGACAGTCATTTACCCGACGTCGGGATCCCGACTGTCAAAACGCAGACAGACGGGTGCCCGACGGCCACCCGCTATTTTCCCTCGTTCACGACCCCCATAGAGGGAGAATAGCATAGGTGGCGAGCGTAGCGAGCCACTGTGCCCGCAGCGTGGCGAGCGCAGTGAGCCCGCAAGGTGCTTTGTTGCGCTCACCATGCTGTCTGAGTCCGGCCAGTCGGGATCCCGACGTCGGGCTAATGACTGTGGTGGTGTGCTAGCCATCGTCAACTGTCTTAGATCGCTCCTAAAGTGGTGCTTGAACTCCCTATTGTGCAGGACTCTCCTTGTGGGTTACCCACCCGAACCATGCCCCATTACTTGCACCATAGACTTCAGGCCATACATGCCTCTACACAGAGACTCCTTACCAAACTTGCTAATAATACATTGCAGGGGCGTAACTAGATATTCATAGGCCCCATAGCAATAGATTGTAAGGGCCCCCTATTTAGCAACTGATGGTGATAAATGGATACTATGCAGATGCCACAGTCCACCTGCTGATTCCTTCTTTATGCCCGCTGGATAACCTACGATTTCGAGACTTGATATCTAAGTATACTGTTTATTCTACCTTTTATTCTGGAGAGCTTCGTAACAAGTTTGACACTTTGCCTGTCTCCAATCAGATGTTGCGAATTGGCCGGATTATCTCTTTAAAGCTCTTTATTCATGATGGAGCCTTTTCCCAGCACATTTGTTATTTTCTGTTACTCCTTTGTTGATATATATCCATATATCCTGTTTGCTTGTCACAATGAGACTCTGTGCACTATGGGGGTTATTCAAGTCCATTCGGTCCGGAGGACCGATGGCACGCGTCTGCACATGCGTTTCTGCGCATTTGCAGACGTAGGGTGCGTGCACCCACGGCGTGTGAGTGTGTGTGTGGAAGGGGGGGCCGAGAAGGGTGCCGGGCTGCCCTATTACCATATGGGAACGTTCAGCGTTCCATGGGCGTTCTCATGGTAATGAGGCGGTGATGCGGGTGCGGGGGGCTGGCAGCTGACATCACCGGATGTCAGCTGCCCACCCATAAACGTGCCAGCGTGCACGCATATGTAAGTGACTTAAAAGTCACTTTTATAATCGAAAGATGTGGGCGGTTACCCAAGGAATACAAATTGATTTTTATGCTAAACATCCATTCGCAGCCTGTGCGGGCGAACCCGCACTGCGAGGGTTTATTCGCCGGGAGTAGTTTGGTGGACTAGCAAGGCTGCGAATTCGCAGACTTGTGAATCCACCAGAATAACCCCCTATGCATAAGAAGTACTGCTTTATTTGTATTCTGTGGGAGAGCTAGGCCTATCCTAGTTCAAGGTCATTAGTTCTTTGCCCTGAATGGGGTTGGGAATGGGAAGTGTTTAGTTAGGTCATATAGATAGTGGGGTAAGCTGTTTTGGGAAATCAGGAACTGTATGCCTAGGTTGGGGTAGGCCATACAGGGTGGGGTGGGGTGGGGTGGGGTGGGGTGGGGGGGGGGGGGGGGGGGGGGGGGGTGTGTGTGTGTGTGTGTGTGTGTGTGTGTGTGTGTGTGTGTGTGTGTGTGTGTGTGTGTGTGTGTGTGTGTGTGTGTGTGTGTGTGTGTGTGTGTGTGTGTGTGTGTGTGTGTGTGTGTGTGTGTGTGTGTGTGTGTGTGTGTGTGTGTGTGTGTGTGTGTGGGGGGGTTGTAGGGAAGCTTTGTTTTAGAGTTTTTTCTTATTTAATCTCATGGTAGCTAGGTATGCAGTTTTGTTTTGCTCTGTTATTGCTCCTCGTCTTTTATTATTTCTTGAATATCTTTGGGTGATTGACCCAGTGTGATTCTGATTTAGGGGTAATCCATTTATCCAAATGGTGTTATATATCATGTATTATTTTGTGGGTTCATTACATAAAAATGATCGAATTAAAAAAAAATTGCCAAGCAAACATTTCTATTCATCATAATGACCTGGAATGTGGACATTCTGTAGGAAACATAATTCATTTTTTTTTTACACATTTTTTAATTTAAATTTATATAACAAATGTGAGCGATGCCGGCGTTTTTAGCGGATATTTTAAACATCTGTTAATACAATTTAAGTAGGTCAGTTAACCTGTGCATCCAGTGTTAAAAACCACTCAAGATGGTGTACAGTACAGAGTGTGAAACCGGTTTAGGAAATACTGATATATTTAGGACTAACAGTAATGCACAAACAAGCATCAAAGTGCTGTTCCTAGCACACGGCCGATGGGAATTCACCACTGACCCCACAGCTTTTCCACAGCCAAGAAAAGGGTATTGGTCACACGATATTGGGGGAAATTTACTAAGATGTGTATTCTACTTCACATTTGATGCTGCTATGGGCAACCAATCAGATCCTGTCTACTATCTTCTAGAGGGTGCTTAATAAATAAGTATATTCTGATTAGTTGCCCATAGCAACATCACATGTGAAGTAGAATACACATCTTAGTAAATTTCCCCCATTGACACTTATTCATGTAAAGAGGTAGACGTTATTCTTGCTTCGTTGCACAATGACATTTACAGGCTTGGTCGTTTCACTTTGTACATAGGGGGAGGGGCAGAAACAGGAGGTGCTGTAACTTCTGTCAATATTTTTGGTTCTTTCAAGACCTTGCCACATCCACAATGATTAAAAAAAAAAAACCTGCTACTAGGCCCCATCACATGACTAACAATGCCACACGTCACAGCTTGAGATCAGAACGGAGATGTTAGGGGATTTTTGGTTTGACGAAGAATAGTTATATTTGGGGGCCCGCAAACAGTGCAGACTACACTGGGAGGCAGGACAAGTCATTTGGTTAAAACTTTGTATCAGATTCCTCCTCCAAGATTTGGCTACAGCTGATGCAAGTTGCGGGGCCTTAACTGCTCTCCGGACGTTGGACGGCTCTGGGCTTCCTAGTAGAGTTTGTGTGCTGTACAATACCCTTTCCGCAGCCAGGCCAGAACCCTGACCTGAGACCTCACTAAGCAAATATATTACTACCGTGTCCGACTGACAAATGAGATCTGCTGCAGCTCATGCTCCCCTCAACCCTCCCCTCCGTTACATGCGCGGGCAGATCAGTGGACAATTTTCAAGGCTGCCGCTGTATCAGAGGTCCGCGGCGCGGCTATTTCAAAACTCAAGCCAGTTTGTGGGCCAATCAGAGCTCACGGTTCGGCAACCAATCAGGAGCGGCAGTGGGTTTTTAAAACGAGATTTATGTCTTACCTGGTAAATCTTTCTTCACGGACATCAGGGGCCACAGGCTAACGTTGGGTAGTAGGTGTGGAAGAGGTAGCTTCCAGCACCGAAATGGTTAAAGCTTCATCTGCCTCCCAGGCAGACCAGGCTCATCTTCTCCTCTACCCCGCCTCCAGGCCAGGCAGCTTAGTTTTTTACCAAGCCAAGGCAGGAGACAAGATAGAAAGAAGTGAAGCACCATAAAGAAAAAATATTGTGAACACGTTAGTTCGCACAACAGAGGAACTAAGTAACTATAACCGTAACGGTAAGTAAAAGTGTGGCAGGGAGGGATGCCTGAGGATGAGACGGTAGGACCCATTGGGCTTTCGGACTAGAAAGAGGCTGGCATAAAATCCAGAGCCTCTCTGAGGCAAAGGAACCAGTACAATGACTCCAGGAGCTTCTGGGTGGACTGCTTCAGAGCCCTGGATTTTCCTAAGTCTTTTGGAGAACTTGTGTGGAGTTCGGAGGAGGACGCCAGAAAGTTAGGAGGTAGCCTTGGGAGATGACATCATGAACCCATCGGTCTGTTGTGGATGCTAGCCAGACATCTGAAAATCCCAACAGACGGCCTCCCTTCTTGGGATCCCCCAGGTGGAGGCCCGCCCCGTCATGCGGAGGGTTTGTCCTCAGGCTTAGGGCGTCTGGTGGCACAGGGAAGCTTACCCTTGGGTTTGGAGGACATGGAAACTTGGGGCTGGGTTCTAGAAAAGGAATGTCCCATGCCCTGGAAGCGAAAGGACTGGAAGGCAACATGGGGATGTGGTTTCGGAGTGCATGGTAGGAAATCTGCCTTAGAAGCTGCTACCATAGCCACTATTTCATCCAGTTCAGACCCCCAAAAAATGGAACCCTCAAAAGGGAAGTGCCTCTAAGGTTTTCTTAGAGTCAGGGTCCATCTTCCAAGAGCGCAGCCACAAGGATCGTCGCACTGCAACAGCAGAAGCCGACAGTCTAGACTCTAGAGGTCAGGGTAGCAGCATCAAGCAGTGCCTGATGTACCTTCTCAATAGTAGGTAAAAGGTTCTCTTGCTGGCATGCCCTTGGCTCCATCAGCCGCAATAGTTGCCCATTCGACCATGGCACTAACCACCCAGGCTGATGCCAGGGTAGGCCTAGCTACGGCTACTGCATTAGTGTAGATGAGTTTGAGGAAGTTTTCTAACTTCTGATCGGCAGGGTATTTGAGAGACGCAGTTGGGATGAGCAGTGTAGAACAGACATAGCTTAGCTACATGCGCTTCTACCTTAGGAGCAGTTTCAGCAGACCCTATGGGGGGAAAAGGAAGGTCAACTTCCTATTTGGATGTTTTCAAGTTTTCAGATTTAGGGAATAAAGCAATAGTCCACTTAGTTTGAATACAGGCCCGGAGGATTTAGGTGGTTCCGCTGGGTCCTCTAAACTAAGGGCCTCTTTGATCGCAGTAACAAATGCCACCACACCAATATGTAAATGGGGCGTCCTCCTTGTCAGCGTCTACAGGTTCCTCCTGGCAGTCCGTGTCAGAGTCATGCTGATGGAGGGGCTGAGGTCTCCCTGACGTGGCTCTGTGCTTACTAGGGGGGGGGGACACGACGACGACGATGGATGGGTCGGGGGTGGCTATACAGCTAGGAATGAGCATAGCATCACAATGCAGATGAGAGCCTATCCACTAGCTGCACCACCATCGTATCAAGCGACATTGCCCAAGCAGACTCCTGAGAGAGGCTGAAGCTATGGGTGGCGCTTGCGCATTGTAGCAGCTTGCACGTAAGCAGTCCTAGACATAGTCCGGGGGGGGGGGGGGGGGGGGGGGGGGGGGGGGGGGGGGGGCAGCACAGTGAAAAAGTCAGGCAGCTATGTGTTACAGGTACTACAATATAATGCTGACAGGCAGTTAGGTGTTAAGCCTTCATTGCACACAGTTGCAAATTTGCTACATACCTATATATAGGTATAACATTACATGTTGCATCAAATCAGCGATTTTTCAAAATAAATCTAATTTTTTTTATTTTTTGCCTGTGATTTTGTTCATTATTTGCCCTTGTCAGTACAATACACAAGCAGCATGAAAATATTTGCAAAATAGAATTTAAATAAAATCATGCAATGAAGGGTTAATGCAGTACACAAATGCACAGCAAGCATACAATGCAAACAAAGAAATGGGGCTCAGCTCCTATGGCTGACTGGAGCACACACTGTGTCCTTGGAGGAGAGGTACAGGGAGGACAAGCCCAGGCTCTCTGGCAGCAAATCTCCAAGTGGCTGAAGAGCTCTGTGTCCCTGGCCACGTGAGAGGGCAGGAAGGAGCACTGGCATGAATCGGCATGGGATGTGCTGCCTACTACCCCCAGGGGAGTGGCTGTGTGGAGAGCCCACTCCCCTTGCTAACAAATGGCCGCCCAGGTTTCAGTCTCATGCAGCACCGGTAAAATGGAGGAGATCCAGCACCACTGCACATTCACTTTTTCCCTGGTGATCCAGCAGGAGTGGGTGGCGAACTTGTTAGCACAGCCCAGCAGTACCCAACACCAGGTTGCACAGCCGCAATAGCCGAGTGCCCATTGATGCTCTGGTCACACACCGATGCACGGTGCTGCAGCCGCCAGGCCTGAGCAGCAGAGCTGCAGCTGTCACTGATCAAAGTCAGTGTAAAAATAATAATAAAAAACCCCCAAAAAACTGCAGTACAGATGGTTTATTAGTTAGCATTACTGCCTCACAGCACTGAGGTCATGGGTTCTATTCCCACCATGGCCCTGTGTGGAGTTTGTATATTATCCCCATACTTGCGTGGGTTTCCTCCAGGTACTCCAGTTTCCAGCCAAAATTATACTGGTGGGTTAATTGGCTCCCAACAAATTAACCCTAGAATGTCTGTGTGCACATGTGGTAGGGAATACAGATTGTAAGCTCCACTGGGGCAGGGATGGATGTGATTGTGTGTGCTATATAAATAATAACTACAGCACAGCAGCCCCTCTCACTGGTGCATGTGGCTCCTGCCAGCACTTAAAAAACCTGATCTGCCTGGTGGCGGGGTAGAGGAACCTGGTCAGCAGAAGAGGTTTAATCTTTTTGGTGCTGGAAGCTACCTCTCCTACTACCCAGCGTTAGCCTGTGGCCCCTGACGTGTCCCGTAGAGTAAACAGCCGCCCTGCAGACCTGCTCTGACACCACGGCAGCCGGGTGAGTTGTTCAACGCTCTGCCCAGCTGATGCCTTAATGCAAGCCATCAGTCTGCCAGGGGAGATTTGCTTCCTGGCAAACCTGGTCACCAGGATCTGGTCTCCATTGTGACCTGGCCCCCAGGGTTATCTATAGAAGTGAGACCTGATCAGTGGAAAGCAACAAACAAAGGAGGAGTCACTCTACACCTTCCACTGGGTTTTATTTTTAAAATGTCTTTTAGTCTTACATGGCTGCCATGGAGTTAATTATTAACACTGTCCTCTTTTCTCAGCTTTTCTTGGGATGGTCCCAAGAAGGGAGGTTAACTACTGTAATTATTCCTCTCCTGATACTTGTACAAAAAGATGGCCAAACCAATCTTGAAGATCTCCCAATAGGTTTCACATTCCTGATCACCTAGCTGCTGCACATGTGCAGTCACATGTCCCAGACCACCTAGCTGCTGCACATGTGCAGTCATTACCGTCACATGTCCCAGACCACCTAGCTGCTGCACATGTGCAGTCATTACCGTCACATGTCCCAGACCACCTAGCTGCTGTACATGTGCAGTCATTACAGTCACATGTCCCAGACCACCTAGCTGCTGCACAGGTGCAGTCATTACCGTCACATGTCCCAGACCACCTAGCTGCTGCACATGTGCAGTCATTACAGTCACATGTCCCAGACCACCTAGCTGCTGCACATGTGCAGTCATTACAGTCACATGTCCCAGACCACCTAGCTGCTGTACATGTGCAGTCATTACCGTCACATGTCCCAGACCACCTAGCTGCTGCACAGGTGCAGTCATTACCGTCACATGTCCCAGACCACCTAGTTGCACAGCTGTAGTCATTAACTGTCACATTTTCAAACCTGCTGCATTTATTCCTAACCGACACATTCTTCAGATCCCCAGGTGGTCTGGAAAACATGAACTGTTGGTAGAACTCTAGGATCGGTCTGTCCACTCCTGCTATTCAACAGCCACTCCTCTAGTGTTCCAAAAAAGAAAAAGCACAGTACAGAAGCCATTTTGCTTTAGTACGCTCTATTACTAGTACTCCATGCTCATGCAATTTAGAAAGGACCCCTGTTTTGGAGGATTCATGTTTCTTTGTGGGTTAGTCACAAACATCTGAAAGCAATAGTAGCTGTGCTGTAACTATCACAGCTTACACTGAATGAGATCTTCACAGTATCACACTGCCATCATGTGGCAATTCAAGGTTACTGCAGGATTACAAGCTGCAAATTGGGCCAATCGCTTATACCAGTACAGGCTATGCAAACTGGTCAGCACTTCCCCCATGTGAATGCAGTAGGTTTCAATCTTCAGTTACCAAAAATTCCAGTCACACACGTAGTTTGGTCTGACAATTTTATTAACAACTGAAAGGAAATCGATAACTACAGACGACGACCACGGCGACCGCCCTTTCTGCGTGTACTGTCGGATGGGATAGGGGTCACATCCTCTGCAAAGGAAAGCAAAGAGAAATTGTATAAGTTGCGATGGACATTTTCAGATTGCACATATACTCCATTTCCAATATGGCTGCTAGGAAATCCCCCAACATGGGATTTAAGTAATTTACCGATACAATTAAGAGTTAGAAAGTTTGCAAATGGATGGGCAAGTGCCAGGCACTACCGAACGGATGTGGGCATAGCCAGACCTCACTCCCAGATGCGCAGTTTGACTGTCACCCCTTCCACATGTGCAGCGATCAGCAGCAGGGGTGATGGATCAGTCACCACACTCTACTGCTCTCTGCAATAACAGATGGGGTGGGTCATCTTCTGCATTTACAGTGAGACATATGGAGATCTCTTGGTAGTGAAGCAAGTGTGCAAATGTTCTCTGTAAAGCGCTGTGGAATATGTGTGCGCTATACAAATACAAATTTGAATCCCCACACACACTAGGACAGTGGTAGCCAACCCTAGCCCTCGAGAGCTACCAACAGTTCACATTTTCCAGACAACCTAGCTGCTGCACAGCTGCACTCATTAATCACTGGCACATTTTGAAAGATCCACAGATGGAGCTAATTAGCTCACTTGTGATTCTGTGAGGAGACCTGCAAAACATGCACTGTTGGTAGCTCTCGAGGACTAGGGTTGGCTACCCCAGCACTAGGATATTGGTCATGACTACCATACATCACTGGGCCGCCTGATCCCGTTTCGATCTCAGCAGCTAGGCAGTGATTGGCCGGATCAGTACCCGTGGGGAGGACCACCAAGGTTTTTCAGTTTCATTTGAGTTTTTCTATACTGAATCTATACTCTGAACCTTTGCAATCCCCACGAGGGGCATGTTGTGTTAACATTACTTCACGCATTGAATGGAATCCACATTATTGGCTGCATGGACGGAAGTTGCCTCTTTGGATGTGTCATGCGTCACTTGTATTAATGTCAAGCATTTGTGCTACTTTATTTCTAATATCTTCAATCAGGTAGTTTATACTCTCACATTATTCTAGCATTTCGCCAGTTTTGGGTACACCCATCGGGAATACACCATAAGGTGACCGCAGAATCAGCACCACTTATTAACTTGTGTTAATTGATGCGCTTACCTATTTTAGCTTAAAATACATTAAAAGTTATTTTAAATTAACCTCACTATTTACATTGTCACATTTTTTCAAGTGTGCCCCAAAAAAACCTCACGTATGTTCTCCTGTAGTCACCCCCCCTTTTTTTTCCAGTTATATTGCTGAACATCTTTTTGGGAGCGCCACCAGCAATTCAGCGGATGCAGTAATGTTGGTTATTTAATTAAAAAAAGAAAAAAAAAAGAAAAAAAACACGCAATTTAAAAGCCTGTGCCAATCCTTCCTGCTATTTTACATACTAGAGCAGGCATGTCCAACATTGGCCCTCCAGATATTGTGAAACTACACATCCCAGCATGCTTTGCAATAGTTTTAGCATTCTCTAATAGCAAAACTGGCAATGCATGCTGGGATGTGTAGTTTCACAACATCTGGAGGGCCAACGTTGGACATGCCTGTACTAGAGGATATTGTGTAAGATATCGCTCAGAAAGGGGCTTCTGAGCGATACCATTCACAATATTGCCTAGTGTGTACCCTCAATCTTTAACCCACGTATCGTTAATTGATGTATGCTGGACTGAAGGTTTGGCTAGATAGCCAAATGACCTGCATGTTTAGCGGGTCCCAGTGAAGTCATCGACCAATACTGGCAGCTGATATGGTTCAGGGTGTACGCACAATATCGGCCACCCATGACCGAGGCAGATATGGTTAACTAAATGGCCACGGCTAGGTCAGCAACTGCCCATTGGTCACAGGACACAGCAGCCGGCCCAAAATGTAAAAACAAAACAAATAAGTTCTCACCAATGCGACCGATTTTCATGCCAGAACGAGCCAGGGCTCTGAGGGCGGACTGGGCACCAGGTCCAGGGGTCTTGGTCCTGAAAAAACAAGACAGTTTATAGGGTGTTGAACAGTGTTACCCAAAAAGATTTCACAGGCCTTCAGCGAATTCTCCCAAAACAGCTATCAGCAGGGTTTGCCATTGTAAACCATGAAAGCTTCCGATGGCTTCTCCAGTCAACGTTGGGAGCGTGGCATTTGCTACCATGGTATAATCTCTCCGATTACCTATTACATCCATTCTGTGGTGGGAGAAGCCTCTGCAATGATCTATTGGCCATCTCTACTAGGATCCATCCTGCCCATATTGTGAACTATACAGAGACTATAATAATAGCAAACCTGCCCACTCTTATGGCCCCCATACACTGGTGCCATATGTCCCGTTATTATGCGATTGCGATGTATCTCATGAAGACTGGCACATCGCAGGTGGTTTTGGTGCGATTGCGCTAAATACGGGAGCGTTGCTGGAATCGCAGAGCATAGCACCTGCTAGAACCCCAAGAGATACATTGTATGCGGTCCTTTGCATATGATAAATCATATGCGATCCTGTCGCCCAGGAAGGTCCCGGCCACATTGCAAGGAAAACGCACGCAACCAATTGCAGAGATCTCTCACCAATGTATGGGCAGCTTCATTATTCTTTGAGAGTAGGGGGAAAGGGAGGTAACGGTTCCAGACTCCAGTAAGCCCCGACAACGGCTAGAGATCAGACATGGACCCAGCCACTATTACAGCACAGCTCCAGCTTCTGCACATAGCAGTAGATATGGTTCCAGACTCCAGTAAGCCCCGACAACGGCTAGAGATCAGACATGGACCCAGCCACTATTACAGCACAGCTCCAGCTTCTGCACATAGCAGTAGATATAACACATAATGGGGGTGGATGCATCCTCTCAAGGAAACTCCAAAATGATCCTCAGCACCCTGTAGGCACGTTTGTTTTCTTAAACCTTTCCAGCATATTTTGAAAATGCAGAAAATTAAAGACCACACACACACACACGGTGACCTAAAAGGAATACTGATGGAAATGCCAAACAGTGCCCTATGGTAGTGGTTCCGAAACTGTGCTAGGGCACTAGCAGTGCGGCCTGGAGTTGGTGGCCCAAGACAAATGAACTGTCAATCTTAAAAATAAAAAAACAGTACTTGAGTCTGGCTTTTGCTCCACATTTCATGATTGACAGATGCCATGAGAAAAATTCTGCTGCTCTGATTCACACACATTCGGAGCCATTGCCCTATGAGACTCATAAATAATATAGTGATCCCCAACCGTGTGCACAGCAGCCTCACTAGTTATGTAGAGGGTTTTCCTTTATCCCCTCAAAGTGAAGTGCAAGAAGGATGTAAACATCACTTAAATCAGGCGCTGGCAAGTTCAAATCTGTAGGGTCTCCCCGTCGTTTTAGGTTAGTGATACCATGCGGGAAGAAATGCAAATATAGTGAAGTACAGTAACGTACAAAGTATTTAATACACAAGATACAAATCAGATCTCCAGATATAAAACAATGAAAATTCATTCACAGTTCTAACCTTCTAAAAAGTGTCCATAAAGGGGGACCTCTCAATGGGCCTTATTCTGGTCTGTGCGGACGGAGCCAAATATGCGGCCAGGGCCGTGCGTCCTAAACCCCGCCTTTCGTACGGATCGCTCACTCCGTCCGAATGCGATAAGCTGTCTGAACGGACCGCACGTGTATTTTTCATGGAATACGCCTCCTCCATCTCAGGGAACCTCCCCCATCATTCGATGGTCGCAGGACGTGTACGTACATTATTCGGGACCTTGAAAAAGACTCCATAGTGAGTCAAACGCGTCGGTCAGAACAAAGGGGTGCCATCCGAGTGACTCAGAGGTGCCGGGAGAACGTGGAGCAGAGACTGGTGATTTTCCCCAGGACAAATTACATGCGCTATATGAGCTGGCGATCAGTTCCACCAACTCTGCTAATTTCTCTGCCTTTGAGACATTGAGAGGCCCCCTTTATGGACACTTTTTAGAAGGTTTGAACTGTGAATGAGTTTTCATTGTTTTATATCTGGAGATCTGATTTGTATCTTGTGTATAAAATACTTTGTACGTTACTGTACTTCACTATATTTGCATTTATTACCGCATGGTATCACTAACCTAAAACGACGGGGAGATCCTACAGATTTGAACTTGCCAGCGCCTGATTTAAGTGATGTATACATCCTTCTTGCCCTATGAGACTTGTTTGCAGCAGGATCAAACTGGAAGGAACCTCAAGTGTTAAAGGTTCCAAACTACAATTATACAAATGCAGTCACCCATCTAACCACTGGTCACCCCAGAGGGTCACACAGGATTTGGGTGCAGTGAGCGCATTAAGTAGGGAGGGGATGTAGTTAAAGTCCCAGCGGTTGGGATGCCGAAGGCTACCAGAAAACCAGTGCCGGAACTCTAACATGTGTTACAGTTCCCAATTGTAAGTATAAGCGGGGTCTCGCAGCATTAGGCCAGGAATGGGGTTTATGCCAAGGCACTAGGGGGGAATTTGTGGTGGGTTAGGGTTACACACTTACAGGGAAGGCTAGGCTGGTGGTAGGGAGAGTGAGTATCTAAAGAGATAGGTCTTCAGACTGCTGGCATCTGCACCACCCGCAACTCATATGTATCAAATACTCATTTGGATGTAATTCAGCAGATTGCTTCACCCCTTGCAGGTTTATTCATTGGTGCTATTACTGGGTCACAGGGGAGAATAGTAACCAGTGCTCACCCTTACATGCTATAGGCTGGGATAATAAGGCTCCCACAGGACTTGCTGTGATCTGGCTGCATGCACTGTAGCAGTCCTACAGCCTCTGCCCTCCCAATCGCCACCTGTGGTTTCTACCCCTCATCTGCACCTCTGGCAGCCAGTGCTCTGCAATTTGCTTACAGCTCTCTATCCTCTACCCCATGCTCTGCACACCTGCCACCGAGACTCAACGGCAGTGCTGGATGCTTACCCAATGTCTGGACCTTCAGCCAGCTATAGCGGTTCCCGGACGGGGTACCGACAGTCATTTACCAGACTGTTAAAACACAGACAGATGAGTTCCCGACGGCCACCGACTATTCTCATTCGTGGGGGTCCACGACCACCATAGAGGGAGAATAGGTGGTGTGCCTAGAGAGCCACCGTGCCCGCAGTGTGGCGAGCCCGCGGGGGGCTTTGTTGCGCTCCCCATACTGTCTGAGTCCAGCCAGATGGGATCCCGACTGTCGGAACCCTATACCACACCAGTGGTTCCCCACCAGGCCACAGGCAGCACAGAGCCCCAGGCTTCTCTCCAGCATATGTGGCAGCAGCTCTGCTGGGGTGTCTGGCTCAGCCATGCTGCAGATCACAGCACATTGCCCATGGACAACCACTGCTGCGTACAATCTCTGCCCGACCACACTATCCCTCTAAACTTTGTTACAGCACAGCATGTACCAGTGGACCCACTCATTTCTGAAAACGGAGTCCCGGGTCCCCAATTTCAAGTAAAATACTCAGTACAATGCATTTTTGTGATCAATGCTGCCCCTACCTACTCATTTCCCCAATCACCTACTGATACGGATCAGCCTAAACTGTTACCTGTCTAGAGATGGGTAGCTCATTGATGAGTCTGTTCAAAGAACCGGCTCTTCCTAATGGGCCAGCTGAGCCGTGAACTGTTAAAATTCAGTGGTGGCTCCTGGAGACAGTTGTGTTGAGTGACTGGAAGAACTATCTTGCTCCAGGAACCGCTGCTCAGTCACACTCACGGATCAGGGACTCCTCCCACTGGCTCTCCCTGCTCAGAACGCCGCTCTCCTGGCTCAGCTCTTGCGGCTCAGTTTGCTGGCCGCTCAAAGTCTCACAGCTCTTTTTTTTACGTTAATCATAATATCAGTATTATCTAAAAAAAATAATCTGTTTAGTTTGGTTACCCACAATGTGGCCACGGCATTCCGCAGAAGTGTGTTATATTATACATACACACTCTTCTGAACACCGTGGCCACACCATGGGTAACCAAACTTAATAGATTTTGTTTTTAATACTGATATTCTGATTTCCGTAAAAGTCGACGGCCTTTC
Organism: Crinia signifera; assembly: GCF_055691185.1. Lineage (NCBI taxonomy): Eukaryota > Metazoa > Chordata > Amphibia > Anura > Myobatrachidae > Crinia > Crinia signifera. Next base: position 34,992,612 of record NC_139220.1, read on the forward strand.
AAAAGAACCGGCTCGTTTCCGTAAGTGGAGCCGCTCACGGAAAAGAGCCGAGTTGCCCATCTCTATCCCCAAACACACAGCTCTACCCTATCTGCTGCCTGCCCCCACCAGCACTGCCCAAGCTGCCATTCAACCCCAGCACTGCCTCAACTGCCATCTACCATCACACTGCACCTGTAGGCTATGGGAAATCAAGACAAGAGACTCGCCATGGTGTATAGCAGTGGTTCCCAACCTCAGCCCTCAAGCAGCCCCACCAGTGCACGTTTCCCAGGTCTACACACAGAATAATTAGCTACACCTGTGGATCTTTTGAAATGCGTCAGTGAGTAATGATAATTCCTGCAAGGTGACCTGGAAAAAACATGAACTGTTGGGGGTACTTGGGGAGCAAGGTTGAGAACCACTGGTGTAGGGTATAACAATAGATCAAAAGCATCAATTGTGATGGGACCCTCACTTTATCACAAGAGACTGCAGATAGAGAACTTCAAAAAGGGAATTTCTAAGGTCCTCCGTCCTATTACACCCAATTCCTCCTAGCACTATGAGCAGAAACAAATCGTTAATGCCAAGTAAGCCAACAGCTCCATCTTTTCCCCTCCAGTGATCCAAGTGCTTTTAATATTTCTTGTTGCAGACCAACACTAATAAAAACAAAACCAAGCCATCTTGTTAGAGGCGTCCAGTAATCTAAGTGATAACTTCTAACACTATGCACCAGGCAACATCTAGCAAGTCTGCAGCACTCGACAGAGCTTTGCAGAATCCGCTGCTGTTGCCCTGACAACTATGCGCCACGACAAGAGAATCCCATCGGCTGCATCCTGCCAGCCCCAGGAGCCGCGGCCAAACACACCCTGTCTAGTAAGAATATTCATGTCTGCACTGTATTTGGCCTGGCGATAGCACCGCTGCGGGACCATACATCACTATCGCCCGTTGTGTACACACAGGGCCATTCAGGGAAACAAGCCATTTTGACGATAGTCAAAAACGCTTCGAATTGCCCCATGTGTACACCCCTTAATACCTACATTATCTAAGCTTTCCTATATAGCTCAGAGCATGCACTCAGAAATTACCTGTTCCCGCCGGTAGCACGCAGCTTGATGTGGAGAGCAGTGATTCCGAGCTCTTTGCACCTTTGGGCAACGTCTTGAGCAGCCAACATAGCAGCATAAGGAGAGGACTCGTCTCTGTCAGCCTTCACTTTCATCCCACCGGTGACTCGGCAGATGGTTTCTCTACGGCAGGAGACAAAGCATGGTCAGGCAGCAGCTACTGCAAGCAGCACACGGCAAATGTACAATATGAGAAATGTAGAAATCCATTACACAATAGAAGTTTGATCTTGCTTCTTTATATCCACATTGTCGGGTTACTAGGATTACAGCCATGAGGCTGATTTTAGGGGTATGTTATAACTCAGCGACAGTTGGGATTCTGACTGATGTTTCTCCAACATCGGAATCACAACTGTCAAGAGCCCAACAGGTAAGAGAGCTAGCCACCTTCTATTCTCCCTTAATGAGGGTCATGGACCCCAATGAGCGAAAATAGCCTGTGTAAGTCAGGATTCCGATGTCAGAGAAACGGCTGTCAGAATCCCGGGCAGAGTGAAGGTGACCATACACTTACAGATTTATCATCGTATCTGGCTGGTTGGAACAAAAATCTGGTAATATCTGAATGACAGTTTGTCAGTTTTCCAGTATTTCCAAGCAAATGGTCAACGGTCATTTGCTCTCATCCATAATCAGGTTTTTGTTCCAACCAGCCAGATCTGAAGATAAATCTGCGTGTGTATGGCCACCTTAAGAATGACATTCAAGATCAGAGACTGGAAGCAGGCTATCAATATGTCCCACACAATGAGACTAAAAGTGCGTACACATGGTGCGATAATGAACAACATCGCTTGTTTTGGCTCTTCTGAGCAATAGCATTTATGAATATCGCTCAGGGTGTACGTAATCAATGACTATTATGGAGCAAATAGTCAAGTATTAATACTAGGGGCTCAAGACTTTAGTTTCTGGGATGCAAGGTGTAAGATGCACACTAACCGCACAACGCAGTCACAACACTCCAACCAAATACATTACACACAGGTTACGCGTCACTTACTTGCCGGACAGATCAGTGACATGTACAAAGGTGTCATTGAAAGACGCAAAGATGTGGCAGACTCCAAACACGTTTTCTCCTTCAGCCACTTGTGGCCCCAGGCTGATGACCTGCTCTTCCTTCTTTTCCTTACCCTTACGTGGAGCCATTTCTGAAAATTAAAATAAAAACCATTAACAAAAGCCATATTCCTATCATATAACACAGCAATGCACAGAGCATGTTTCTAAACACACATCAGGCCCGTTCTCATTGGTCAGTCTAATGCAGGCCTGGCTAACCTGTGGCTCTCCAGCTGTTGTAAAACCTCACATACCAGCATGCCTTGCCACAGGTTTAGCATTCCATACCCTCCAACATGAACCATTGCATTCGGTACACAATGCTCTGCTACTGGACTTCCCTGGTAATGTAGGATTGCCAGCACCTGTGTGGAACTAGATAATTGACGAGAAGGGTGTTTCAACACAGGTGACGACAATCATACATTACAGGGACATCCAGGAGCAGAGCATTGTGTACCGAATGCAATGGGTCATGTTGGAGGGTATGGCATTCCCTAATAGCAAACTGTTGCAAGGCATGCTGGGACTTAGTTTCACAACAACAGGAAAGCCACAGGTTGGCCAGGCCTGGTGTGTACCCACTAGGTCGCTAATGAGGGTCATTGGTCGAACATGCAGGGTTGACCAAAGATGTTGTTAGGGGGCCATGTTGCCAAATGCAGCATGGCCCCTGCGCCACACATCTCCAAGCATGTACTTGCCAACGCCGGTTCCCGTCACTGCCAATGTTGGGCTGGGTACACCTGGTACCCAGCTTCAATTACCGATCAAGCACACCACATACCATCAAATGTACCAACATATTACACTGCTCTTTACTGGGATAATAAATCCCTATTCTCTGCCCTAGTGGAGCTTACAGTGTAATTTATTTAACTCAAGTTTATCCTACCGGAACGTTTTGCACATTTTGAGGAACCTAGAACACCCAGAGCACACCTCTGCCACATGGGGCCCTAGTACATAGCCAGTAGCAAGCCATTCTGCCAACATGCTGGACAATGTTTATCTACAACCACTGCATTCCTTTCTGATCTGTATTCATACAGCTTCTGTAACATCCATACAACAGCAGCTGCGATTCACAATACAGCAATGTTGGTTAACCAAACATGGAAAAATAAATAAAAATACCTGTCAAATTGCCTAGGAATCTAGATTTTTGAACATTTAATATTCCAAAACTCAACCATCAGGGGGACGTTGACATTAAAAATAGTGTATTGCTAACATAAGAGGTTCATCATCCACATGCATGGTTACTGCTCAAAAGTATAGAGCTGGTGACACCGCACCATAACCATATACACCAGCCAGCTATAACTGCACTTATTAAGGCTTAATTTATATTATACTGACTGGTCATTAGTCACAGCCGAACAGTCAGGACGGTTAGAGTAGGATAACAACCCTCTCCGATCCACCAGACCATCGTTCTGTTGGCTTTTTCATGGAGACAGTGTACACACCATGCAGAGTATCGATGGCTATGCTATTAGCCCATTGCTCCTGCAGGGCCAGCAGCATAGCATACTGCCAGCTTATGGAACACTGTTGGCCAGCAACATGGACTCTGTATAGAGAACACACACATTACTGGTGGGTACATCACATGGGTGATAGAACAGCCAAAACACTGGCACAAACAGTAAGAACCACCCCATGTAGCCATTATTAGCACATTGCGTAGCACCTGCATAGGTCATAGCGCATCATTCGTGATAAGACAACCATAACCAGAGTAATCAATATACAATGAAAAGTTATTAACACAAATACATATACACATGCCACATACACAACATTGTCTAGAGGTCTGAGCACACAGGGACTATACACTGCACATAGGCAATGTGTGGCACACCAACCACTGTAGGACTACACATACAAGCATGCCCAGTTACAGGATTCTAAATCCAAGTCTGATCAGGCATGCTGGGTTGTGTAATCCTACAGCAGCTGCTATGTAACATATTATGGTCACAGCCAGTAGGGGAGGCAGCGCTCCCAGGTCGGGCTCCCATGTACTCTAGCCCGTGGCTGCACTAGGCCCCGCCGTATCATCCCCTATATCCACCAGTATATCGCTCCCAGCCACCATACCCCCCAAACCAGGACCACGGGAGGGTACCCTACCCCCTGCACCGGGCCTCGGTCTCCCCAACCCCGCCGCCCCGGAGGATTAACGCGGATGCTACGGGCGGACATCACGACACTCACTGCTGAGTCTTCTCGTGCGGCCGCTGCAGGAAAGGAAGGAGGAGCTGCGCGGGGTCGGAGGTCACCCCCTCCGCCGGAAGTGATGGTGGCAGCAGCCGGCCCCGGGATCGAGACAGATAGCGGGTAACACGGGCGCCGTTAGCGCAGCGGACGCGGGTGTAGTGATTAGCGGGTTAGTGCGAGCGGCCGACTGATATGAAAGATCGCAATAATAACGGTATAGTCGATCATTACCCGGCTTGCCAGTAACCAAGATGGCGGCGTTAGCTTGTGTGACGTACAGGGAAACAGCATTTCAGGAAGTAATTGCAGTCTATGTCTAAGCAGCAGGCCAGGCCAGGGTAGCAGCACCAGTTATGAGGGAGATGTGTTATATAGTAGTCTCCTCCTAGCTATGTATATATAGTGCCAGTACCACCACAGCTACAGGGTACTTCATGTATGTTTCTTTAGAAACAGGCATGTCAAAACTCTGGCCCTACACATCCCAGCATGCCTTGCCATATTTTCAACATTCTCTAATAGCAAGGCATGATGGGACGTGTAGTTTCACAACAGCTGGAGGGCCATAGTTTGGACATGCCTGCTTTATACTATGAGGATTCCAGTATACCATTTGCTACAAAATCTGACATACAATGTTTTGGTCAGCATTAAATAAGTTGACATGGTCAAAAGGTAGACACAAGCTTTAGGTTGACATGGCAATGGCTGCCACATGAAAAGGGCAACATGAGTGTTTAGGAGCCCATAGACGCTCCGTTTTCGCCGGCTCCGTTTTGTACTATGCGATGCGTGCTCCCGCGCATCACATAGTATGGTACAAAAAGTATGTGCTGCACATACTTTTTGTACTAGGTACACATCGTACACAAGGCATGCGATCCGATACGATGTGTACTTTAAAAGTACAAAACGGACCGGCAAAATGGACCGTGTATGGGGGGCTTTAGTTTTTTTTTTTTTACCTTTTCATACTTAATCATCGATGCAGACTCTTGGGAACGGAAAAGTGTTTTCCTGAGAGCGGCAGTGGTGGAGCTAGCCATAGCATAGCGAGGGAAGCGGTACACCAATGCTCAGGGTCCATATGCTCAGGTGTGGATATTGACACCTGAGCATTTATCAATCTTTTTTCAGTGTTGACTTTGTGCATGACCTTTTGTGGTCCACCTGCTATACCACACTCCTGTAGTATTACGCTGTGCTCTATCATTGCCAGTGCACAAGATGACAGTATACAAAGCCAAGGCTGCAGCATGGTGAGCACAGCGAGCCCGCAAGGGGCTTGACTTCGCTCGGTCCGGTCGGGGCCTTAAGGACCCCCAACAGTGCAATGTTGGGGGTCCTTGAGGACTGAGTTGAGAACCACTGCCTTACACCGAACACATTTTCCAGAAGGCTGCGTACCTTTGTCCCATTTCAGGTTGTAAAATTGTATAAATATAATTTTATTTTATTTTTTACAAAATGGGGGTGTTTAAAACCCCTTGGCGGGTAGGGTATAATATAGACATATGTACATACCCATAACGCCTCCTCTAATCCAAGTAATTTTGTTTTCCTTCTACAGTATCTGCCATTAGCTCCAGGCTCTTGCCACAATTTCCCCTTATATTCTACTAAAATCAATATTAAAATGATATAACTATATAAACTACAGGAGATATATGAAATATGGGGCACTGAGGCCTTATCACACCCTGAGGGCACTGTAATCACATTTTGATTCTTTAATTGTAATGTTCTATATACAGTAGGAACAGTAAAAGTTAAAAAAAAATCCATTATTATTATTACTATCCTTCCCTTTATACTACTGTAACCATTATGTTTGGAGACTGTAAAGCATGTTGGGGAAAAGACAGAATACTCTGGAGAAAAATAAAATATTCCTTCATAAAAGATTTAGGAATTAGGAGTAAAAAATGTAACCAAGTGATCGCATTAGTATTCACCCCTATGTCTGCATTTGTAGAACTGATGGGGTGTTTACTAAAGTCTAAAGGTCTATGTACTAAAGCATGGATGGGGAACCTTTGGCACTCCAGCTGTTGTTGAACTACACATCCCAACATGCTCTGCTTCAGTTTTGCTATTTGGCCATGGTAGTTGCTAAATTCTAGTGGGCAAAAGGACCTTTCATGCCCAGGGGGAGGAGCATCAATATACAGACAAGGTAAATCAGGCACAAGAAACTAATTAAAAATAATTTTAACAATTAATAATTGGTCACAGCTCTAATTAGGCAATAGTGCTGCTTCCAAATTGTTTTAGAAATTCACTCAGAAAAAAACTAAAACAAATTAAAGAGAGCGCACTGTGTTGATCTATCAAATATTTAATCAATTAAAAGAATATCATACTAATATATCATAATAAAAATAAATAAATAAAAATGATGGATTGTGTATGCAATGCTGGACATCATCAATTGGTTTTATGAAGTATTGATCCTTTTTTTTTTTTATGTATGATATGTCAGCCTTCATACTATTGACCCTATGACCCCCATACTCCTTTTGCTTGGTTTCTGACTTACACCTGTCCTATCTTGGGTGCCAAATCACCCCACCAAATCTGAAAACAGGAGTATTTGCTCTTCTGGTGATGCGCAGTTGCATTCAGTGGCGTATTTTTAATGAGTGCAATGAGTCCAGCGATGAAGGCAGCAGCGCTGGCGGAATTGCAGAAAAAATGGCCGCGGCACCATTTTTCCTAAGTTCTGTACCTGGCGCAGCAGAGTCTGAGCCTTCTAGTGCTCAGACTTTATTGCACTGTGCTGCGCAGTGTGGCTCTGCAGCCGAGAGAGAGGAGGGGGCCCGAACGGATGATGTTACATACAGGCCACCTCATCCCCTGGTCCCATCGACAGATCCTGGTTAAATTTCTATTTGCAGACATCCCGGTTACCACACGGGGTAGTGCGTGTCCAGCTACAAGTGGACATCTGACCGGGTTGAATGAAGCAGCCAAGTGAACTTCAAATGCCATACACACTAAGCGATATTATATAAGATATAACTCATTTTTGCCCTTCTGAGCAATACAGTTTTAATGCTTAGTGTGTATGCTCATAATTAACGATGCATGCTCGTGCGCATTTTTAAGAACACCCATGCCCCCCCCTGTCACAAATGATGCATGCTAAGAGTGGGTGATGTCACAGAACGATAGCTTTACCAATATCGTTCCATGTGTATGTGCTATACCATTCATCCAGGATTACAGTCAATGGAGCTGTAGTGGAGCATATTATCTAGTGCAGGGGTTCTCTATTTCGCCCTGGGACCCTATCAAAAAAGAAAAATTATGACAGAACCCACATGCACAGCAGCACTGCAGAGACACAAAAACAGTAGCAAAGTGACCACTAAAGGAACCACTTAATTTCTTACACAATTGCAGAAACGAGATCCTTTCAGAGACCCTGCCCCAACGTGCTTTTTTTAAAATGTTAAAGCTTATTTGGGGATACCAGTGAGGCAGTGAATAATAACGTGGCAGTGGGAGAGAAGACCCAGAGTTGCCCTCACTGCCAGCCATGTTCCCCCTGTGGATATCTGCCTTTAGATGAGCGAGTCAGGAGTGAACCCTGCTGGTGGCAGTAGCAGAGGTTGCTGGGCTGGACTGGGGAGTCAGAGCACTGGAGGGGGGGGGGGAGCTGCCTGATGACTCCTCAGAGCTCTAAGCCAGCGATGGGAGGAGTCTGAAGTAACAGACAATTTTACTAATTTCCCAGACTCCTTGAATCACTGAGCGTAAGATCAAAGTCGTCATCAGCCTGTCGGTCAGCAACATGAAGTCAGCGCTCAGTTTGGGAACGGCTAGCGTTTACTCTCAAGCAGCCTTGTAGCTTCAGCTATTAATCCTTTGAGTGGCAAGTGTCAAAATAGGTGTTAAAATTGCCAAGCAAACATTGTTATTCACCATAATGCCCTGTAATGTTTGCCTCATATAGGAAATCTCTTTTTTTTTCTCGAAACATTTATTTATTTGAATTTATATAACAAATGTGAGCGACGCTGGCATTTTTAGAGGATATTTTGCACATATTTCACAGAGATAGTTGGCACTCAAAGGGTTAAGGGCTAAATTTACTATCACTTCTTAAAATGAAGAGTTGATGTTGCTCATAGAAACAGATTGGTTGTTATAAGCAACATCCCCTTTTTTCAGTTTTAGAAGATTTAGAAAATTGACCCCTAAGAGGCAACAGGCCTGACTAGCTGAGCCGCTTGTCATCGCGGTATAGCAGCAAGGCCCGGGCCGCCCTGCTGCAGCCTGGTGCGGTGCTGCCAATGCCCGCCCGCGCCGCACAACATTACTGGGGGTGTGGGAGGTTGCGCGGTCACACGGCAGCCGCACCAACAAATGCCGGGGAGGCGGCTGCCACATGGCCGCGTCCCCTCCCACACTCCCAGGAATGCTGTGCGGGGCGGGCATCGGTGTGCTACGCACCGGCACCAGAAAGTCCTCCACGATCCTCCTGAGCCTCCTGCTCTGGCTCCCCTGCTCAGGCTCCCCACTGACTGGTGGCTGCATTTTTTTGGTGGGTAATGTACTGATGGGGATGTGAAGGAATGTGAAGTGATGAGAGGGTGCTCACTGATAGGGGGTGCAGTGGGGGGGGAGGAAATGAGGGGGTTTGATGGAAATTTGCAGTAATGGGGATGTTATGAGTAGAGATGAGCGGTTCGGAGTCCGTGGAATCTGAACCGCTCCGAACATAGGCCCATAGCTGCGCTCGCGAGTTTCCGGCTTTTTACAGAAACCCGAGCACGGCCGGACACGGGAATCTGCCCTTGGATTCTTGCGAGACGCCAAGTCTATAAAAGCTCAGCGTCCCGAAAATTCGGCACCATTTCACAGTCACGCTTCCAGCTATGCACAGCTCTGCTCGTGGGGAGTCTGGAGGTTGTGCACTGGGGTTGAACTTGTCATTTATCACTTGTCATCAATCATTAGTGTGCAGAGGGGTGTTGTGCAGACAGAGGGGTGTTGTGCAGTGCAGAGGGGTGTTGTGCAGTGCAGAGAGGTGTTGTGCAGTACAGACTAGAGGGGTTTGTGTGTAGAGGGGTGTTGTGCTGTGCAGAGGGATTTGTGACAGTGCAGACTCAGCAGAGAGGTTTGTGTGCTGGGTTATATATTAATATTATATATATATATATATATATAATATACTTAATTATATTGTAGTAATTGTACAGGTCGTGTGTTAAGGCCCCCATACATTAGGCCGACTTGTCCTAGGGACAAGTCGGACCCAATTTACCTGCGAGCCGCCCGGCAGCTCCCCGGGAGGCTCACATACAATTTGGCACTTGATGTGCCATTTTTACATGGGATAAATCGCATGCGATTTATCCCATGTAAAAAAAAACCCCGGGGAGCTGCAGGGCGGTGAGCAGTAGTGGGGCAGGGCGGTGAGCAGTAGTGGGGCGGGCAGCGGCAGTAGTGGGGACGGGCAGCGGTAGTGTGGGCGGGCAGCGGCGGTGGGGGGGGGGGGGCGGGCAGCGGGCGGCGTTTGCGGTGAGCGCAGTGTACTTACACATAGCAGCGGCGGGGACGGGACGCGCAGTGGCGGCTATTATATTTTTAAAATACTTGTCAAATGACCGGCCGCTCTCTGATTGGCTGAGAGCTCTCCGGCCAATCAGAGAGCGGCCGGTCATTTGACAAGTATTTTAAAAATATAATAGCCGCCACTGCGCGTCCCGTCCCCGCCGCTGCTGCTATGTGTAAGTACACTGCGCTCACCGCACACGCCGCCCGTCCCCACCGCCGCTGGCCGCCCCCACCACCGCTGCCCGCCCCCACTACTCCCCCGGTGTCTGTATGCATATGCCTGTCAGGTGGCAGGCATATGCATACAGGGAGGTCGGACGTGATCGTATGTACAGACCGTCCGACCTCCCTGATCCGGTCCGATGCGCACGGGACCGCGCATTGGATCGGATCAAATGTCACATACCTACGATTTTGGGCCGATTTCATCCGATTATCGGCACAAAGTGCCGAAATCGGATGAAATCGTCCCAAAATCGCAGTGTATGGGGGCCTTTAGGCAGGCTGTCAGCTTTTCTTTTTTTTTTTGTCACTGTGGTGTGCTGCACTGCAATCCAATACACCATATACTACTGTGAGAAGCAGAACAAGTTCCGTGTGTGACTGTTCTGCCTCCATGGTCCACGCAGTGTTATCCAAGACCCGTCAAAAAAAAAAAAAAAAAAAATACAATATAAAAATAAATGTTGCTGTTCTTTATTTTTTGCTGTATACTGCATCCCAATAGTATACACCACAATTTCCATGTGTGATTGTTCTGCATCCACGAAGCGTCATACAAGCTGCGCATTTAAAATAATTACAGTAAAAAAATCCAAATCAATTTTTCTCTTCTTTATTCATTTTTTGTGTGTACTGCACCCATAGTATACTGTCAGAAGGTGGGTGTGTGATTGTTCGGCCTTCACATAGCTGATCGTGGTGCATTAAAAACAAATTAAATTAAAGTAAAAAAATCCAAATCAATTTTTCTCTTTAATCATTCTTTGTGTGTACTGCACCCATAGCATACTGTCAGTCGGCCTCCACGCAGCGTTATACAAGCTGGCGAGCGCAGCGAGCCACCGAGCCCGAAGCGTGGGGAGCCCCGCGAGGGGACGCGGATACCTGTGGAGCCCGCGAGGGGACGCGGATACCTGTGAAGGTATCCACGTCCCCTCGCCACACTTTCTATTCTCAACTCCACGCCGACGTGGATAGTGGGGGTATGAAAAGGTCGGAGGACGCATACAGCCACGCTTCGGGTTGACGTTGATTGTGGGGTGGCGTTAACAATTGGGGGGGCCATTTTACACTTGAGGGTGGCTATTTGGGCTCTGTGGGCCATTTAACATTGCTCCCTATGTAAAATCGGGTCAATTGGGCCATTTAACATTGTTCCCTATGTAAAATCGCGGTAATCGTGTCAGTCGCATCGCATGCGATTTTTTGGTCGCATGCGATGCGACCGACGCGATTTTTTACCTTGCGATGCCCAAGATCCAAATCTTGGGCGCCGTTCTAGGTAAAGAGTACCCATATTGCATACAAAAAAATCTGCAGGTTACTTAACCTTAACAGACAATCTCCATAGTGCTTGTGAATGCCCGCACTGGTCCTATAACAAAACTGCTCGACAGGCTGTTTCGGTGAGGTGTCCACCTTTCTCTTTTGATGTGCAGATTTCTTTCTTCCACTTTTGTAAAAAACAATGTATCTATCCTGTATTATGGGATCTAGCACCCACCTATTAAAATTTTAAGTGATGTGCGGTTTTTCTCTCTATTGTCTGAAAAAAATAAATATATATATATATATGACACACACACACACACACACACATATATGTGTATATATTATTAAGTGTTAAGTGGCCTCCCAGTCAAAATAATTGCCACCCCTGATCTAGATGCTGTTGACCAAGTTTACACCTTTGACCACTAGTGGTCAATCATGGTATTGTTGACCTAAAAACATGATCGATCCACCGTCCGGATACGATTTAGCTCTGCACACAGTTGCCATTTATATACAACACTGGGTATGTATATGTGGTGGCCGCCAGCAGGAGACTAAAGATAGCCGGACATCAGCTACGTGTGCAACCTACACACCATCAAAGAAAAATCACGAACAAGGTAATATAAAGGGTTAGACAGAAAAACCAACAACAGACACCAGCAATGAAAAAGATGCCCCAGTTTATTAGTATTGAGTTTCACAAAGTCATAGATTCGTGGTGGTGGTTTTCCAACTTCACAGAACTGAAACAAAATGACAGACGTGGGAAAAAGTAAAAACATTTGTCGAATTCTGCTAAAATACCCCCACCCCGTCCCACAAGAAAAAAAGATAAAAAAAAAAAAAGTATTTTTTAAAATACCTTTAATGTAGTGGTCTGCTTGAGTTTGCCAACATGAAATTCTTGTCTGCCAAGAAACGTGCTATATATATGTAGTAATTACTGATGTCACCCTTCTAAATACATCACAGGGAGCATAGAGCAGAACGTACAGCAGATTGCAGCAGTCATTCCATAGTGTTTGGATAAAATGAGCACATACATACATTCACGCATTACACGGTGTAAAAGTATCACTGCATAAATAAACCTGCAGCTATATGTAGATTTAGCATAGTCCCACCAACTAGCCTGGTGTAGTTTTATTCAACACGCGAGCTGAACACAGCGCCACTTGGTGGTCTGAACTGGTAGTTCAGAGGAGCAACCTAAAAAATTACATGCCTCAATTTCCTGAACATTGGGTGTAGCACACAAAATGGAGGAGCAACCTAAAAAATTACATGCCTCAATTTCCTGAACATTGGGTGTAGCACACAAAATGGCCGCCTCCATTAGGCGATCAATAGGTTTTTAAAAATATGAGCATGGAAGTAAATTATATATAGGCACTAAATTCATTTCTCTCACTGCTTGTTTATACAAAAGTTTCTAGGGGATGTGTAGAGTACCGCGCAGGCGCTGTGAACAGATAGGGCAGGGATTCTGATTTCAAAAGTTTTCCCTCCATGTCCAGTAAGAACTAAATGAGATCCTTGTTTCAAGCAGCAGAGTCCACACTATTGTTGAGTGCTCTACATCACGATGGACTATAACACAGGTTCTCCAAATCGGTCCTCAGGACCCCACACAGTGCATGTTTTGCAGGTCTCCTCATAGAATCAAGTGAAATGATTAGCTCCACCTGTGGATCTTTTAAAATATGGCAGTCAGTAATGAGTGCACCTGTCGGGGGACCTGGAAAATGTGAACTGTGTGTGGGGTCCTGAGGACCGAGTTTGAGAACCACTGGACTATTATAAAGTTGACAGTCTTTATTTATAAACATGTACGCTTCATTAAGACACTTGATAATAGATTTTCTATAGGGGAACATTCCAACATGATTAAATACATATCTGTCACTTTGCGTATGAACAAGACACAAAATTAGTCCACCGAACGATACAAAATGGCCGCCCTCGCTACTAGTGTAAGATTTTGCAGCTTCAGACCGCATTAGACCTCATTTATCGTGACATATCGATATAATTTGGTAGAAGTGAAACGCAGAGGAAGCACATAGAAAAAGGCTTTATATAGTGACTGGTATAAAAACATTAAAAAAGGTAGATTTGGTAAAGAAAAATACTTCTAATAGACCGTGAGATACGGTGCATAAAAAGGCATCTCCCAATCACAAGGACAGCGTGAATAACACAGCACTATTGTCACACATGTATGGTCACCCAATACATAGGCTTACATGGAAAATCGGATATATTATGTATTAAGAAATGTTCCATGATGGGACTTGTAGTTTCACAACAGCTGGAGGGCCATAGTTTGGACATGCCTGACCTAGACAGTGTAGCCCCTTTATACCATAACCAACCAAATCTAACAGATATTGGGCCAGATGCACTAAGCTTCAAAAAGTGATAAAATGGAGAGTGATAAACAGCCAGCCAATCAGCTCCTACCTGCCATGTCACAGACTGTGTTTGAAAAATGTCAGGCAGGAGCTGATTGGTTGATTGTTTATTACTCTCCATTTTATCACTTTTGAAGCTTAGTGCATCTGTCCCATTACATTTATCACACACTTACAAAAAATAAATAAATAGTAACATCCTAAAGCTGGTACTACTCTATATATGAAACATCGGAGCTCCCGGACAACCGCTCTTGCACATAAACATTGAATGATGTCATTAACCATATAATTCTCCCACTGAACATGCATGTTCAGATGACAAGGTGTGTGTGTGTGAGAGCGTGTTTGTGTGTGGTGGGGGGTCATTGACTACCTGTGGGAGCACGCATCATTAACATAAAACACGAAAGAAAAACAAACCGACATGAAAAGCGAATTTGCGTTTGGTTTTGTGGCACAAATAAAAGCAACATAAATTAACCATTTTAGTGCCAACGTCGCTGTGAGAGATTCTCAAAATATCCGCTAAAAATAGTAGCGCCGCTCACAGCTGCTTTTTTTTTTTTTTTGGTTCAATATTTAACTAAACTTCAAAATCGATTGACTTGGCCGAATCTGTATTCATTTATACTAAAGGAACAGTCGCTGTGAGCGGCGCTGGCATTTTTAGCGGATAGTTTGAGGCTCTCACAGCAACATTGGAGCTCAAGGCCTTAACGAGGATTTGCTATAGCATATGTACGGTTATATTAAACCAATTTGTTTCTCTCTACATCCATATGGTCTCAGCATGCGTACCGTTTGGTTAATGATTTAGTTTAAGCCACATAAAATTATTTTACCTCAGCTTCACCTTAAGTTGGGCCTAATGAAGAATTTGGTGGAAGCCCTGGATAAAGGAGGCCCGGATTTTAGTTTCTGAAGTTAAGTGAAGCAAAGCGAAGAGAAAGCAGATTTGTCGGACCAAATAAGGAAACTGCTAACAGATTAAATATTTAATGCTAAATTGATGGAAATGGAGTCTGCTGCTTGGTCCTCCTTCAAAGCTGCTGTACGTAGATTCTTAGGCGAAGGTGAATCATGAATGAACCATTGGACAACTAAACAAATATGGGCTGTAGACTTATTTAAAATTCACTTTTTACATTATTTCCTAGACATTTTCCTCGACAGCCTGGGCAATGTAACGGATGAGCAGGTGGAGCGTTGTCTCCAAGACATTCTGACCGTGAAGAATAATTACCAAGGACGTTGAGAACCTGCAGTGATGGGGGCTCCTGCTACCAAGGACGCTGAGAACCTGCAGTAAATGGGGGCTCCTGCTACCAAGGACGCTGGGACCCCGCAGTGATAGGGGGCTCCTGCTACCAAGGACGCTGATAACCTGCAGTAATGGGGGGCTCCTGCTATCAAGCACACTGAGAACTTGCAGTGATGTGGGGCTCCTGCTACCAAGGATGCTGGGATCCCGCAGTGATGGGGGGCTCCTGCTACCAAGGGCCCCGCAGTGATGGGGGCTCCTGCTACCAAGGATGCGGAGAACCTGCAGTAATGGGGGCTCCTGCTACCAAAGACGCTAAGAACCTGCAGTAATGGGGGCTCCTGCTACCAAGGACGCTGGGACCCCGCAGTGATGGGGGGCTCCTGCTACCAAGGACGCTGATAACCTGCAGTAATGGGGGCTCCTGCTATCAAGCACACTGAGAACTTGCAGTGATGTGGGGCTCCTGCTACCAAGGACGCCGGGATCCCGCAGTGATGGGGGACTCCTGCAGTGATGGTGGCTCCTGCTACCAAGGACGCTGGGACCCTGCAGTGATGGGGGCTCCTGCTACCAAGGATGCTGAGAACCTGCAGTAATGGGGGCTCCTGCTACCAAGGATGCTGGGACCCCGCAGTGATGGTGGGCTCCTGCTACCAAGGACGCCGGGACCACCGCAGTGATGGTGGGCTCCTGCTACCAAGAACGCCGGGACCACCGCAGTGATGGTGGGCTCCTGCTACCAAGGACGCCGGGACCCCCGCAGTGATGGGGGGCTCCTGCTACAAAGGACGCTGGGACCCCCCAGTGATGGGGGCTCCTGCTACCAAGGATGCTGGGACCCCCCAGTGATGGGGGCTCCTGCTACCAAGGATGCCGGGACCCTGCAGTGATGGGGGGCTCCTGCTACCAAGGACACTGGGACCCTGCAGTGACGGGGGGCTTCTGCAAAGTGACTTTGCATTGGATCTTTTATTAACAATTACATTACCGCTAATTTTTAAGCATTTCTGTAGTTAGATTAGTAGGTTATAAATCAATATAAGTTTCTTAAGCTATAGCTACTGTATTACTGCTTTTATTATTTATTGTATCAAATAAATATGACATGATGATAGAGAAAATCTGATCCTTACACTGAATGCAGCATTGCTGAACTAGGTCAAGTCACGTTCACTTGCCAAATGGAGAGTTCTTATAGAATGTGCAGTAGTTCAGTGGGCAGGATGCCTTCAATCTGATCCACCCAATCAACTATTAGCAGAGTACACACCTGAATGATCCAGGGATCTAGCCCGATACCATGTAGCAATGCAATGGTGCATACACACCACACAATTCACCATACGATGACACGATGTATTGTTCAGCGTTAAAGAAACGCATCTTACGTCCCAACTGCTGCCTTCTTCCCTGTGTATGTCCAGCTCATCTCTATACTGCTCCTTTCTAAATTCTGCCATCGATTTTGGACTTTAAGTTCTAACACCTTGAACACTTCTTATTCAAGGTAATGACAGCTGCTCACGGGGAGGTCGGATCTAGAACAAGAGGTCCACAAAGAGAGCAACAGCAAAACCTCATAAGTCAAAGGTGGAACTGGGCATGATTGTCCCATGGTGTTGGGATCGTTTAGTCGACCATAACTAGGCCGACATGGGTCAAAGCCGACATGGGTCCAGGTCGACACTAGCGTTAGGTCGACAGTCAAAATGTCGACATGGGGGTTTTCACTGTTTTTTTTTTTACCCGAATGTCGACACACGTCATGAACACAGTTTGAAGTGCAACGCATCTGCTCGCTATGCTTCAGGCACACAATTTTATTCTCCCACCATGCCCTAGTGGATGGTAGGGCACCACCTGTCGGCTCAAAAAACCCCATGTCGACCTTTTGACGGTTGACCTAGCCCATGTCAAACTAATATCATGTCGACCTAGACCCATGTCGACCCAATGCTTGTTGACCTAATGACCGTATCCCGTCCCATGCAGTGGTGGGTTTGTCCTATGTCGGCCCTTTCACTGATGTTTTTCTAGAAAATGGTTGGCCATGAATGTGAGTATTATTGCTTTAGCGCCAATAAGTAGAAGGGGGAAATGATTACGATTTGCTTTAGCGTTTACCAGACGTTGCCGCAATGTACCAGGTTTAACGTCCCATTCTCCTCTTTCCAACACAAGTATCACAAATGCAGCAGCTACAAAGTGCCATAGGGGACCTTGTCTTCCAAAGTAGTTTAATTGCTCTTCAATGGTGCGGTTCCGCTTCATTATAAATTAATTCTATAGCGCCTTCCTCTTCTGAAGGACTCTGCTAGGAACGCTCCATTGTAATTACATTTGATCACTTGCATCAGTTTCTGCTCCATTGGAGTATAAATTCTTGATCACACTTAAGGCCCCCAGACTAGAACGATTTTTTTGGCCGATTATTCGATATATCGGCCAATTCCGATGTCCGGAAATCGGACAATTGGCCAAAAAATCGTTCTAGTGTGTGGGAGCCCTCACAATTAGGGACAACTGTTGTCAGAAGGCAATAACCCTGCTGTAGTTTGTTTAGGACAGGCATGTTCAAACTACAGCCCTCCAGCTCTTGTGAAACTACAAGTCCCATCATGCCTTGCTAGAGCTTTGCTGTTAGGGAATCCTAAAACTGTGGCAAGGAATGCTGGGATGTGTAGTCTCACAACAGCTGGAGGGCTGCAGTTTGGACGTGCCTGGTTTAGGGATTATGTGTGAGGATGCTGGAACAGCAAAAAGTAAATCTTTGTAAATATGGGGAGAATATACAGACTCCACACAGATAGGGCCCTCATCAGGAAGCACGGTGGACGAGACAAAAAAGAAAGTGGCATCCCTAAAAAACAACAACAACAAAAAACAAAAACAAAAAAAACAGCTTACATATCGACCACTCATGTCACCTAATTGCTTCTGTTCACCTGAGGCACAGTTGACCTTTTACCTTGCTACCTAATTTGTGTTGACCATATACAGGACGACCGATCATCCACCGCCCCAGATGATTAAACAGATTTATTCTACCAGAATCATTTATATCCCAGTAGGACTCATCATAACCACAATTACCAAGAAAAAAAATGGGAGGAGTTAAAAAGTTGAGTTGTCAAATTTAAAGTAAAAAACAAAACAAAAAAAAACACACCCACAAACACACTGTAAATTTCATAGGAGCAGCATAGTCTGTTCCATTAATTATTACATGACCTACAGTGTCTGAGCCTATATTTAAATAACCGCTGCGCATACAGAAAAGGGGACTGCGCCTTTAAAACCATTTGCATCTCCCGTTAGTGTTTGGCTAAAAATGACCGGCGTAGTGATAGGACAATAATAATAATGGGCTTTACACGGGGTATAGAGCAGATTCAGGCAAACATTCAGACTGCGGCTATAGAAGCAGACAATGCAGGAATTCTAGTAATCTACTGCCAACAATCACTCTTGCCATAAAGGCTTGCAAACTTCAACGCAAAAGTGACTTTCGTCACAGAATCCCTGATATTTATTGCTACAGTGTACTCTATACAGATTTCCATAATGGCAGTCAGAAAATGAGTATCTGGTTCTTCGGTTACTTCTATTTCCCAATAGCAATGCTTAGAAACGGGCAAAGGGTTCTGCATAATCTCCTTCAACCTTGGGCAGGCTCTACAAGCTTTTGTAAAAAGCTCCAGGGCCTGCATTAATAACAGTTCCGTAGAAGGCATGTTAATCAGTAAATAACAATACACTGGTAGCACCAAACTGTACACTAAATACAAAGGTTCTGAGGCTTTCGGTTAACCAGTGAAACGCGTCGTCCAGTAAACCAGTGAAACGCGTTAACCTCAGGACTCCAAGTACCATCTTGGAAACGTTTGCAGTCTCTTCTCGGGAAGACCAGGAAATATTCTTGAAATACATGGTATTTCTTAGCTTTGTGGCACTTCCACCTATTGCAGAGCAGGGATTCTACCCTACCACCAGCTCACATTGTCAGACTTCGAATGAATTTGTTGTGGAGGACCTTTTTTTTGTTTTTGTTTTTTCGCACCTCTCCAAAATTCACATGTTGCCCATTTTATTCCAAACCATCGGGGCTTATTTCATAATACTTTATAAGTGGTTTAGTCCAACAGTCAGACAAATGCGCAAAACCCTGCATCGGATCCTGCGCACAATAAACTAGGCCTCTAAAACAGGCCATTCTGGATGCACATCATCGACTGTGTGATGCCTTCAGGAATAAAGGGGCCTTTAGATATTTATCTCACAGAGAGTCTTTCCATCGACGTGACGGAACATCACTAGCCAAGTGGGTAGGCCATAGCTCTTCGATGCCACCTCTACTTGGCCAATTCTGGAAACCTCTTAAGACTTCCTCTTCCCAAAAGCAGCGGCCAACAGCTACCTGGTATTCTGCAGCTCCTCTCTGAGCCAGGTGGGTAGTGTTTGACCCATCTTGTACAGCAGCTTGGAGAGCTCAACGTTATGGTCCCTATAATAGTCTGTCAAGAAAGATCGGGACTGCGAAGATAAAGAGAAAGATACAAAAGTAATTTTTTTTGCATTTATTTGAGGTTTGAAACTTTTTTTTTTTAATAAAGTTTCAATTGACTTAAAACAGTTCAAACTGCCACTATGCAATTATTTATCAAGTATATAAATAAAACCGATTTTTAGATCAGTCCAGAACATTCATCTGAGGTCTATGCATCAAAACAACATTCCGTACTCCCAATAACTTAAAGGTGAAAATATCAAGTGTCAAATTGCACTTTGCCGTCTTATGTATAAGGGATCTGACTAGAGCACTAAACACACAAACTTACATACATATATACACTTATGAAGCGCCGCTGCCATATACAATGCCAGTACATATATTACATCACTCATGCACTAGGAAGTCGGAGACGGATATGGTCATATGGTCGAAAGGGTCAAAAGGTTGACATGAGTTTTTCCTGTTTTTGGTGTCTATGTCGACATGGACACCGTCTAAGTCTGGGGTAGCCAACTCCAGACCTCGAGAGCTACCAACAGCTCTCCTCAAAGAAGCACAAGTGAAGTAATTAGCTCCAGTCTCCACCTGTGGATTTTTGAAAATGTTTCAGCTAGTAATGAGTGCAGCAGCTAGGTTGTCTGGAAAATGGGAACTGTTGGTAGCTCTCGAGGACCGTAGTTGGCTACCACTGGTCTGTGTACTGCATCCGGTCGTCATGCTTCGGGCTCGGTGCCTCGCTGCAATCGGCACACTATTATATTCTCCCTCCACACCATAGTGGATGGTAAGGTAGGAAACACAGCCTGTCGGCACATGTCGGCTCAAAATGGTCAAAAATTGCATGTCGACCTTTTGACCATGTTGACCTTTTGGCTGTTGACCTTTGGGCCCTGGCGACCAATAGTGGTTGACCTTAGGAACCTCTCGACCTAGATTCAATCTATCATGAGTCCGGATACCGTCGGCGACCAGGGGCTGTAGCTGCCACCTAGAACTGCAGATAAAAAGATTTTGTTTTTGTGTTGAGATATCATTTTATAGACCCTTTTGTTCTCCATATTTTTACCAGAGAATTGACACAATAACTTCCTGCTAATTCAGAAGCTGTGTTGGTGATGGTCTCGCCTTTAAAAGCCATAAGTTGTTTGGCAGATGAGCGTTAGACTAGGAAACAAGCACATGTTCGTTCTAGCTAGAATGTGTCAGCAGTTGCCAGGTTCTTTAAGAGTTGTTAAGAGTTGGACTTGCAGTGAAATGAGATGGGCTTGGGGTGCAGCTTTGGCGATGGGCTGCACCCCAAGCTGGGTATGGCGGCGAATGCAGTAGTTTAAGTACCGCCACTGAACACTAGAGGCCACTCTAGTGTACTAAAAGATGTTATAGCAAAGTGAAAGCAATTTTTCCAGATGTACGACTTCAGAACAAATAAGCAATTGTTAGTGAAAGATACCAAAGCGTATCTTACAGCTGGCAGTGGAGGGCGGCTCCACTGCCAGCTGTAAAGGCCCATACATACTGGGTGACTGAGCTGAAAGCCGCTCAAAACCGCAGGTTTGAGTGGCTTTCAGCTCAAAGCCGCCCAGTGTGTATGGCCTGGCGGTGAGCGCTCCCGCAACATCACCGGAAAGCCGTTCATCTGCTGGTTATACCAGTAGACGAGCGGCTTTCAGGACGGCTTTGCATAGCGCTCCGCTATGCAACGCTGTCCTCTCCCCCCTCCGTTGGCGCCGGGCTGGGGGAAAGCCGCTCAGTGTGTATGCACTGAGCGGCTTTCCCCGCAGGGATGACAGCGGTCATCGCTGTCCATACACGCTGGGCATAGTCGCCCAGTGTGTATGGACCTTAAGATACACTTTGGTATCTTTCACTAACAGTTGCTTATTTGTTCTGAAGTCGTACATCTGGATTTGCATCGTTTTATCATTGATTGGTGATTTTACAAGTTTTTTAAGTATCTGGAAGGATATCAAAAATTTCCAAACCCTTATGGAAATTTAACTCCATGAATATGAAGTCTAACTTTATCAATCATATAGACCCGCACCTAAAATAATTTTTTTCTTGCACTATTATAAAATCCAAAGCCATATTTAAGGGTATGTAATGCCCCTTCACTAAATAATTATCTCTCTATGTACTAGACCTTGGCTCACAGTTTTAAAAATTGTGTTGTAGGAACACTTCCCCATCTATTGGATACCCTACAGATAGGAATAAAAAACATCAATACTGGAAGACCTGTTAATATTCCCCTGATGAAGTCATTGCTGATGAAACGCGTTGGGTTTTCTGTGTACTGTTGACCGTTGGAAAATCTTTTTAATAAAAAGCATCTTGTGGATGAACAACGCCTCTTATTAATTGTGTTGGAGATTACGAACAATCCCTTTAGAAACTGTTGGGTTGTATATTTGTGTGTTAATTTCCTAACCCTCAGGGAATTTAGTGATTGGGCTACCTTATCTATTCTGTATTTACACTGTCAAATAATAATAGCGCGTAGTGGAATTTTGGTATATAAACACACACATATGTATATATACACACACTAACATACACTTTCAAAAAGTTACTTTTTTTAATGGCTTTATTAGGCACATTAAATTATTTGTTTACAGTTTATTTTACAGTTTCTTATACAGCGCATTAAATCAATCAATCTGTTCTTCTCCCCCTCTGGTCTTTAAGCTGCTGATCATTAGCATTTACAGTATTAAGGTGGTATTCAATCCTAGATTCCGACCGGGCCGCTTTTGCTCAGCTCGACTAACTCAACAGCCAGAATTTAATGCTCCGGCAGTCAAGTGCCGGAAAGTGGGGCGTTTTTAGGGGAAAACGTTCACGGATTGTCAAAAAAAACTGCCATGAATTCGACAATCCGTGGCCATTTACGACAAAACAGATCCGACTTGTTTTAAAGTCGGATCCGTTTTGTCAAAATCTGCCTTCAATGCTTTCGGAAACGGCAGAATTGAATAGGCAGCGGCCGCTTTTCCACCCCTTAGGGGGGGTATTCAATCCGGGACTCAGACTGTCGAAATTTCCTGACCATCAGAATCCCAGGCTATTTTCGGTCCTTCCGACAGTAACTCGATAGCCGGAATTCAATGGTCGGATGTTGAGTGTCAGAAAGTCTGTGGATTGCTGAAAACACGGCCATTTTGTCGGAAAAAAAAATGGCCGTGGATTCAACCATCCAGACTCGCCTCCACATCAAGGCGAATCTGTAGCAAATATCGGTAGACACCGAATGTCCCCCTTAGTG
The DNA here is from genome assembly GCF_055691185.1 of Crinia signifera. Classification (NCBI taxonomy): domain Eukaryota; kingdom Metazoa; phylum Chordata; class Amphibia; order Anura; family Myobatrachidae; genus Crinia; species Crinia signifera. The sequence continues at coordinate 35,015,554 of NC_139220.1, forward strand.
TTCAATCTAGCACCCTGCACATTTTACAGCCCATGCTGTTCCACTTCCTGCCTGGAGAGGTCACGGTCTGCTTTAGTGCTTGTAGCTTTGGCTGGTCTGTATCTCACAACTGCGAAGCACCACAGTAGAGTGCGCCACCCCAGGCAGGAAAGAGGAACTGCACAGGTTTTGAAAGGTACAGGGTGCTAGAATGAACACTACAGTACTGTACACTCGCTATTACTGTATTCAGAAATATGTACCGTAATAGATCTATCTTTTGTCTGTTCAACTTACATCTGAATCCATGTCTGGGTATTTTCTCCCTTTGCTCTTCCCCAGGCATTTCGTCTTCCCACCATCCTGAAGTTGGCACCAAAATCCTTTCTTGGCGTCAAAACTGGCAGCAGAGAAACAAAACAAGAATTGGCCTTTTCTGGCATTACGGACTTGCAATAATTGCACTAATTATCTATGTGTGTTTCCAGCTTAAAGCAAATAATGTGGAGGACAACCAAACTTCTATGTAAAATATATTTCATATAGCAATTAATGGTGTGAAAAAAAAAAAAAACAACAACACTTATGCCGACATCGTACGCCACTAGATCATGCCAGCAGTGCCTTGGATTCTGTCATCTGGGCAGATTACGTGCCCAATTCCTTCCAAACCCATACAGTATGTGTAGGCGACAGGTACAAGTTAATGAGAGGAGTGGTGGAAATAACCAGAACAATTTGACAAGGAATTCTCACCAATACAAGTATTTTTATCATCCTTTATTTGTATGGCGCTAAGGGTTTCACAGCGCCGAACAAACTACAGAAACAATTGTCTAAGTAAGGGAAGAAAACCGGAGGGCCCTGCTCTAAAGGGTTGGGGTATAGAGGGATGACACAGAAGGGGTAGACCCTCTATGGAACAGAGGGTTAGAATAAGAGATGGGTGGGTTTGATGACGTGGGTCTTGAAAGCCCGTTTGAAGTTTTGTAGGGAGGTGGAGAGTCTGATAGGTAGAGAATTCCAGAGGTAGGGAGTTCCACATCCAAAAACTTGGAGGCAGGAATGGGAGGAGGTAATCAGTTGGAAGGGGAGGCGGAAACATATTAGAGGAGAAAAGATAGAGACCCGCATTCAATGCAGCCGTCGAGAGAGTTAAAAAGTGGGGATCACCGAAAACAAGCGACCCTCGCCGTTTAACTCCCCCCCCCCCCCCCCCTCACCCTATTCAATGTTCAGACGGCGAGGATTCCCCACAAACAGCGAGGCACGCGGCTAATTTAAGGAGCCCACTACATTTAGCCGCGAGCCTTGCTGTTTTATCAAAAACACAGCGACATGGAAATGGGTGTGCAGGTGGGTCCACTGAATACTGACCGTCTTCGGTGTGGCAGCGAGCTAAAGTCATTGAATATACCACAGAGGTTGGGAGTGTAAAGGGAGATAAGTTCAGAGATGTAAATGAGTGATGGCTTTGTAAGTCAGAGTAAGGAGCTACAATTGGATTCTGAAGTGTAGGGCTTGTAGAAGAGGGGAGGTGGACATTGTGACCCTGTCCCGTTCTCGGTCAGCTCGACCAAGAACATGCAGGCGGGATTCAATGTCCCGCCTGCCGGGGAGCGAGAAGAAGGCGTGACCGTGAGTTGCAGCCGGGAACTCGTCACTTCCCAGCAGAACGAGCCTGACCGCCAGTGAAGTCGGACTCGTTCTGCCGAGAAACCCTGCTCAATGCGGTCGGGGAAGACAGCATTGAATAGGGCCGGGCGGCCATCTCCCCAGGTCGCCGGCTATTGAATACTCCACTTAATCTTCCCCCTTCTCACCAGATACACAGGATAGCTGTGATAAACGTAGGGCATATAAACAGACTCCAATCAATACGGATACTCACGCCAGAGCTTTATGGTAGTCCATAACATTCCCGACTCCTAAGAACTTCTGCACAGACTCCATCACGTTGGCCGGCTCAGTGCGCAGTAACTTGCCATCTAAAACCAGCATCTAGAAGTAAGAAACACCAAGCAGGTATATTACACCATGTACAGTGCTTATATCCATCTCTCTTCACTTCTTACGTTAGCTTATGTGCCTAAAAAGGCCAATCTCCATGATTTCATTGGTGTAGCTCTTGAATATAAAATGGAAACATACATTTTGAGAGAGGGACATTGTTGATCAATCTGTCAAAAGACAGTAAAATGTTGTTCCTAAGTGCAATGCTTAAGGTGGATATGTAAGGGTTCCATTTCTTGTCAAAGGTGTGCAAGGGTCTTGGGAGCTGTAATAACCGGCTAGTTCTATCAAAATAGAAGTGTTGCAGCATCATCTTGTGGAGTTGGAGAACCGACGGAGCTGTCTTTACTGTCCAATGTTTCAGTATGAGTTTCTTCGCAATGGTGAATAGCATGGTAAACATGAAATAAAGGTTTGGTAGCATATCCAGTTCTGTATTTAACTCATTTATAGAATGCCTTTACAGGGCAGCAAGAGATTTCGGAGAGGTCACCTCGAATTGTAATTTAAGCAGGGCCGGATTAAGGTCTGTGGGGGCCCTGGACAACAAAATTGTGGTGCCCCCCTCCCCCCAACACGGAGGCAGGTGGTACCTGGGCAGCGGGATCCGGGCAGCGGTGGTAGGTGGGTGGCAGGCAGCGGGTCAGGCAGCGCAGGGGGTCCCTTCAGCAGCTGGGCACTGCAGTTGGCGTCAGGGTCCCTGTGGCGGATAGTAGCACTACTAGTTACCATCTGCTGCAGGGAGTGACCCCGCCGCTGACTTCCCATCCACCGCAGGGACCCCACCGCTGACTGCAGTACCCAACTGCCACAAGAACCCCCTGCCCGCACCGCACTGCCCAACCCGCTGCCTGCCACCGATGTGGTGGCCCCTGATGTGTGGGGGCCCTTGGGACCGCCCCAATTGCCCCATGCTTAATCCAGCCCTGAATTTAAGCAGTGCATAAGCCGCACTCACCTGGTTAGCGTGAAAGTGGTTTAGCCAGCGTTCAATGTGTGTTGAATACCATCCTGGGACAAGGCACCTATTCTGCAGGGCTCTCAACTTTGAAGAGGTTTCAGGCCCGGCTGTTATGACTTCTTGGAAAGTGTATTTCAGTGCCACAGGGTCATCATGGGCCCTCTGGTGCTAGGAACAAAAGGGAAACCAAAAACTGTCAAATCACAGAGTGTTAATATGGTCTTTATCCAAGGGAAAAGGAGGCCCCATCCTAAGCATGCTGGGAAGGTCGTAAAGCACTATGGGTCCAAACTTGTTCCTAGATAAGATATGTAAATGACAGGTCTTTGGAGCACAGAATGCTCCAATGGGGAAGGGGGGCTGGACTGCACCCCCTATTTGTACACATAAGAAGTGCTACCTTGCTGAGACCTTTTTAGTGCACGGAAAAAGACATTTCAGACGCACACTGCAAGCACCAAGAACTCCGGAATTATGAACAAGTCTAATAAAATGAGGTTCTTATTTGGCCAACAATGTGGACCCATCTCTCAAGGCCAGATGACCCCATCAGGTGGGTCCCCAACATCCCTGATAATGACATATTATATCAATTTATCCAGGTCTATTCTTATATGTAGACTGCAAAGGCAAGGACCAATACTAATTCAAATCACCTAAGTGCAGGTGTACACATAGAAGGAGACATAACTACCTTTAAATAAACATATTAAAGGCTAGCTACTCCTCACCTCTATGAGGTGAGTTACCACCATTGGCCACTAGAGGCCCCTTCAAAGACCAAATTACTCCTTTGTGTGCTAAAAAGATGTCATAACAGAAAGTGAAAGCTATTTTTGCATGGAATCGTATCGGTTTCAAACTAGCTAAATGAGAAGAGAGGGAGCTGTGAAGACAGATTGGAGGTAGGCGCAGATAGGGGTGGGGTAAAGAGAGTTCATGTGCTTAAAAACGGTCACAGCTCAAAGTGAAAATACATTTTTTTTTTTGACATAACATGTCAGTATTAGGGATGTTCAGAACCCACCTGATGAGGTTACCTGCCTGAGGTAGGTGGTCCCACATTCTCAGCCAAAAATTAAGCTAAGAACCTCAGTTTCATTCCATGTTCCTTTGTGGCATTTCCTATAACTGTTCTGATTACCAGCGCGCCAAGTACTTGGAGTGTGCACCTGCATTTTCTTTTTGTCTATGTTCCGCTATAAATGTACTTGGCTACGTTTCGCAGAAGACTACACAAAGGAGGGCAGTGCTTAGCTATCTCTATTGAGCAATCTGAGGCTAAATAGGATCATGAATAAATAATAAATTAAGCTAGCTATTAATATACCAGCTTCAGGTGCCCAACAGACCTGAAGATTATCAATACAGTCCTAGAACCAATATTCTACACATTCATATGTAACAGACATATGTAATTAGACAAATACAACTCGAAATACTGCAAGAATCCCTTCAATCCTATATATAAGAGCTCCTCGTAGACTTAAATGTGTGTCAATTATTATCAGCCATCATAAAGTAGAAGGAATGGGAACTTCTGCATTGATAAAGGTCACAAGACGGTGCGGATACTCACCCACACAGAACACTACCAAGTAAATGAGGCAGTTACCTGGTACCAGGAGTAAGCACGGTCCGCAGGATTAATGAGAATTGTAATGAGTTTGGCTTTGGGCAGAAGAGCAGCCACTCGCTGGGGAACGACTTCGGAATCAAAGTAATTGGCGCTCTTCTCAAAGTAAAAGTCTGAAGTGGTGTTGGAGGGAATAGGAAAATACTCCATGTACCTAGAAAATATGACAGAAAGGTACATATTCATATATACAAGTACAGGTCGGTTGTCCATTATCCGTGTTTTCCAAAATACGAAAAATTCCGAACATCGTAGTTTTCAGAATATTTGCGTTTTGGGTACTTGTTTCCTAGCACGGCGCGCCCACAATTTTAATCTTGTTACATCTTTTTGATCGCATCGCATGCAATGCGATTAAAATGATGATTTCATTGTACAATCACCCTGATGGGTGATTAGTATGTTATATGCACCCCCATTATTAACGCGGGACGTGGATAACTTCACATGTATTCCGCGTCCGCTCGCCACGCTTCGGGCTCGCCACACTATATAAAGTCAACTCCACGCTGACGTGGATAGTGGGGGTATGAATAGGTCGGAGGACGCGCACCGCCGGCGCTCGCCACGCTTCGGGTTGGCGTTAATAGTGGTGGTGCACGTACAATTAAATCATCATTTTGATCGCATCGCATGCTATTTAAATGGCATGCGATTTTAAAATTGTACAGTGCGGCTCTTACGACCCGAAAATCAGGTCCCATCGCATACCACTGATTAAGGCATGCGATGGGCGCCGTGCTAGGAAACAAGTACCGAGTTTTCCCCCCTGCAACTTCTTTTCAGACTTACCTCGTCCCCCGATGTCCGCGGCGGATTGTCGTGGGATGCACCCCTGGGACCAGAGATGCCTCTGAAGGCCGCCGTGGACACCGGGGGACCAGGTAAGTATGGAAAAAATATATATTCCAAAATCCGAAAAAATCCCTTATCCAAAATGCTCGTGGTCCCTAGCATTTCGGATAAGGGATACTCAACCTGTACTGCAGCAATCAACCCATCATTGACCACATCAGCATAATTCCATCCCCTGAATATGTCCTGTTCCAGCCCAAAACAAATTACTTTTTCACAGCTCCATTCCTCACGGACCGCCAGCAGTGCATGTTTTACATATATCCAAGTTAGTGCCCAGGTGTAGTCATTACTGGCTGACATTTTATAAATTATGCAAAGTTAGTGCTAATCATTTCAATTGCAAAACTGATCTGGAAAACATGGCTCCCTGAGTACTGGATTTGGAAAACAACGATGTGGCCAATCCTACATCCAAATGGTTATATACGATAATACATATAATACATACAAAAGTATTGAATAAAAGGAACCTTGCTTAATAGAATATAGGACAGAGACCCTCCAGGTGCTGTGGAACTACACGTCACAGCATGCCCAGCCACAGTTTCAGCTTGCCCTAATAGCGGAACTGTGGCAGGTCATGCTGTGATGCAAAATCCCACAGCATGTTCAATCCCCCTGATACAGGGTTTCCATTATAGCACCACCTGCTGGTAACATGCAACTATTTGCATCTGTGGATTCCATGGCACCTGTAGTTCCCATGTATAAATCTGCAAGGTATGTTTTGCTGCACGACGATGAAACCCAACGTACCAGTCAATCCCTTTGTGGTAGTTTTGGCCGTTGAAGAACTGGATCTCTTCGAAGGTCTCAGAGCTTGGGAAATTGCTGCTCAGGTCCGGGTGCATCCCTAGGAAGAGGTACAGCGCTGTGGTTCCTGGTGGAAACAGAACAACACTATGACATTACTCTATAAGCTGTGCTGAGGGAGGCCAGGAAAGCACCAACATAAGTACATACATATTATCATGGCCATGATTGTCACTACATTCCATTACAGCGCTCACCCATCTATCCAGCCGTTAGACCGTCACATCTTGTTTGTTGCAGCTGCCGCTCTGTCTACACTGCCCGGCAGCTGTGCCAAGTGCGTGCACAGGGTACCAACTTCATAATCACCACGCTATACTGAGGCCAGCTCAGAACTAGCTGTTCCCACACTTATTTCACCCACCTACTGACATCCTGCACTAATCCTTGGCTCCCGCTGTGCACACACCACATCCTGCATTAATCGCACTGTATTTCCCCCTCTTTCCATACTCTGTAGCACACTGTAATCCACTTCCTGCCCCTTCTCTGCACTGCACCGGCTAATAATCCCAGCTCAAGGAGAACATCCTATACTGGGAGGTGTTCGGTTCTCACACCTGCAAGTCGTTACTGGCTGCAGGCACCTGGCACGTACCGGTTTTCTGAGGTCCAATTATAAGTAGTTTGGGGAACCGGTCGCAGGTTTTCTCCTTGGACCAGATGTCTTTGTGCCGCTTGTCCTCACATGGATCCTGCAAATACAAGAGGGGGGGAGGGGATATGGGTCATAGGGTAGACTCACTGAAAGTCGACAGGACCTAGGTCAACACCTGAAACAGGTTGACATGGCTAAGTGCGACAGGGTCAGAAGGTGGAAACATGTATTAAGTCAAAAGGTTGACATGGTTTTTGTCCAGAATGTTGACATGGTCAAGGGGGGTATTCAATCTCCCACCACTATTCGCGATGGGGGGAAAAGCGTCGGGCCCTATTCAATGCGGTCTTTTCCGACAGCACTGAACAGGGATCTGGGCAGAATGGACCAGACTTTAGAAGCAGTCAGGCCCGTTCCGCCGAGAACGCAGCTCTCCCGGCCTCAGCTCGACGATCCACGGCCCCATTTCATCATTCCTCTTTGAGGCGGCCCAGCACAGGACAGGGTCATGGCTGTCGGGCCAGCCCGGCAGTCGTGACCCGGGGTTGAATGTCCCGCAAAGTCTACAGCATCCCCTAGTAGCTGCGCTCACCATGCTTCGGGCACGGTGCCTCAATGCATTTGAAACACTGTTATATTCTCCCGGCACACTGTACTGGATTGTAGTGTATGAAATACGCCTGTGCGCACAAGTCGGCTGAAGGAAGATGTGTCCACCATAGCGATGTCGACCTATTTCAGGTGTCGACCTTAGCCCTGTCTGTCGTCAGTGGTCGATCCAATGTATGTCAATCTTCATAGGGTCGACCTGCATAGAAACCTATTTATCATAGTGACTGGGCAGAGAGGGCATAGGGACCGCCACGTTTAGGGAATAGCTTATTAGCAAACTATTCTGTGATGTAACTTACTCTGTCCCGGGAGAGATGATTGGATGCCTGGTACATAACCCCGCCCCTTCACATAAGGGCTGCGGTTTGCAGAGGCCTTTGGCTACTATTCAATTTCCACTTGTTTGCAGCAGCCGATAGGAAGAATAAATGGAAAATCCACACATGTATTACCAAAAACCATACTGGAATGTACTGGGAGCATGGATTTCTAGTTTGCTTCAAGTGTATAAAGGTGCCCCACACACTAGAACGATTTTTTGTCCGATTTCCGATAAATCGCCCGATGTTTACCGACAATCGGTCCGATGAGCGCTCCCGTGGATCTTTTGCTAAATCTTCTGATCTTACGTGCTGCATGAAATATCAGAAGATTTAATAAAAGATCCATAGGAACGCACACGGGATCTTAAGAAAAATCATTGGTAAGGATGTGCGCTTGCTTGAAATCTTTTGTCCAGGAGGGACAAAAGATTTGAAGGCTAATTTATGCACAGATCTTTCTAGTGGGTGGGCACCTTAAGGATGCCTCTAGGAGCACTGGGGAGCAATTTAACAGGATCGCACCTTTCTCAACAAACACAGCAGAAGCCATCACTACCTAGTGTTTATTCTGAATCCCGTGCAGTTCCTCTTCCCTGCCTGGGGTGGAGCTCTCTGCTGTGCTGCTTCTAGCACAGTGCGGTCTGTTTTTCAGCACTGATTTGAAGACCAGACCAGTGTTAGAAATGGCACAGCAGACAGCGACACCTCTGGCAGGGAAGAGGAACTGCACAACTTTTAAAAGAAACGAGGTGCTTAAATGAACACTAACTACTATATTCTGTAGTGTGGCCTTAAGTCTACCTGGATAAGGTGGAAATCATTCGGGTGGGCATGCCAAACTAGTACTTTTATTCTGTACTTTGGAACGGAAGGGGCAGATGTATTAAGCCTGGTGAAGTGCTAAAGAGGAGCTGATTGGCTGCTGCCATACCACTGGCCAGTCATTTTTACTGTAACATGACAGGTAGGTGCTGATTGGCTAATGAGTCAACACTTTCTACTTTATCACTTCACAGGCTTAATACATCCGGCCCAGAGGCTGTTAAATAATTAGGTGGGATTTAGCAAAGCTTAGCGAGAGAAATAATTGCAGGCCGTGTTTGAAAAATTACATGATTTGATTAGTTGGCTCTTTCTACTTTATCTCTCTCTAAGCTTTCATAAAAGTCCAAATCCCAGGATTCAGGAGTTCTCCTTACCTGCCACAAGGGGTCCTTCTCCTCTGGGAAGATCTGGAAATATTTGTGAGCCAGCTGCACAGGGGGCAGAGTTGCAAGTTTTAGGTTCGTCCAAGTGTTGAGAAACTGCACTAAGTGCTTGAAAGTGTACAGGCCCAGCCGATCATTGCCGTAGTTAGACAAGTGGGTCATGAAAATGCTGATCTGGAATGAAACAAACAATGAATAAGGAGGAACTGGAACAGTATGCCAGGAAAAAAAACACCCTAATCTTCTCAGACATATTTGCAGAAGTGCTAAACAAACCCATTGATAATGACATTTATCGGTTTGACAATAAATCAGCTGGAAGCACCCTCATGGGGCCTACACACGTAGCAATTCACGGGCACTTTCTGAGCGATCTCACTAGATCCATAATTCCGATAAAAACGCATGGTAGAAGTGCCCCTGTACAATTAGGGTGGCACCGCAAAGTGACATGGCACCTATTTCAATATAATTTTATTTAGTAAGTTAGAAGGGGATGCGGTCATCTATTAGAATGAACTTAGGTCTACAGTCATTAGGTCGACCCCACTAGGTCGACTGGCAGGAAGGTCGACCTGACTTACGGTCGACATGGGCCAAGGTCGACATGACTTAAGGTCGACATGAGGAAGGTCGACTGGTCATAAGGTCGACATGGGTTTTTCACTGTTTTTTGAGCCGACATGTGCCGACAGGCGGTATTTCATGCCCTACCATCCACTAGGGCGTGGTGGGAGAATAAAATAGTGTGCCGAGCGCAGCGAGGCACCGTGCCCGAAGCATAGCGAGCGAAGCAAGCGATGCGAGGGTCCGATTCTCATTGCCAACTGTGTCCATGTCGACTGTGTCGACATTCGGATCAAAAAACAGTAAAAAACCCATGTCGACCTTATGACCAGTCGACCTTCCTCATGTCGACCTTTATGCAAATTCGACCTTAAGTCATGTCGACCTTGGCCCATGTCGACCTTAAGTCAGGTCGACCTTCCTGCCAGTCGACCTAGTGGGGTCGACCTAATGACTGTAGACCTAAATGCAGTCTGACGAATGATCCCATTCCGTTAGAACTGTAGTACAGTATAAAGGTAGAGACTTTAGAAGAATAAATCCTTTAAAATGTTTAGATTTTTTTTTAAATTGGATTTCCAGCTCAATGTAGTATTGAAACAATTTATCAAAACCTGGAAAGCGCTCATTTGGAGAGAGAAAAAGTGCCAACCAATCAGCTTCTTAGGCCCGAAACACATCAGGACATCTGGCAATCAGGGTATTTCCCCTCGCTCCGGACAATCAAAGATATCCGGTACACATTACAATATTTAATGAACGATCGTTCAGACCTTCATTAATAAACAAAGCTGCACACACGATCTTGTTTGAGAACAGTCAACCAAAGGGTCTCATATGCTATCCGCAAGACCATTCATTTCAGGGGACACGCTTATTGTTTGACTACGACAAATCGTTCCAATATCTGCCCTGTTTTTGAAAAATGGCAGTTGGGAGCTGGTTGGTTGGAACTCAATATGAAGGGAGCTGGTTGGTTGGAACTCAAAATGAAAAGAACTGGACTTCTCTAGGGTCTTTATACAATATGTATGCTTCAGTATAACTGGCTATATTATGACAGCCCAGGGAGCTGGTAGCAGTAATCTCAGCACTGTGCAGGACATATAGGGGGGTATTCAATCTTGGATTCCGACTGTTGGAACGATCCGACAGTCGGAATCCTGGCCCATTTCGCTCTACTCGACAGATTCTCGCCAGGCGGAATTCAATGTTCTGTCTGCCGAGTGTTGAAAAGGGGGCGTGTCTGCGAAAACACCCGTGGCTTGTCGAGAAACAGCCATTCGACAGTCCACTGCCATTTCCGTCAAAACAGATCTGACTTTTTTTTTTAATATTAAATTTTTATTAGTTTATTTGTACAAAAGACAACAAAAAAACAAGACATAGTACACCACTTACAGCATATCACACTAAATACATACAAATCTTCAAATAGAGGGTTAACATGTTATTTCCAATTTTGACCTCATCTTATAACCTCGTCTAAAAGAAAAAATTAATTAATTAACACACATACCCCGACATGGAAAAAAAAAAAAAAAAAAAACCAGATCTGACTTATTTTAAAGTCGGATCTGTTTTGTCGTAATCCGCCTTCAATGCGGTCGGAAATGGCAGAATTGAATAGGTGAAGGGCGTGGTTTCCCCTGTCGGATAGCACCCGGGAATTGAATACCGCCCAAAGTCTTAAATGAAATGCTTGGGGAGACGAAAATCTGATTAAATAGTCTTTACGAGTTTTACATTTCTAGAGATTAACCAGAGGGGGCAATACAATCCAGATTATTATGGTTGGCGACCTTCTCTCAGACTCCTGCGCGCGTCTTTGTATATTTATTTGTCATGGCGAGCCTTTTGTCAGACCGTTCCGGCACCGAATTACAATAACCCCCAAAAAAGCCCTTCGATTTGAAACCACACCAGTAAACATGACACCAGTGTTTTCTCCAGGTCAGCTCTGAGCCAGTGAGATCATTCCTGGAGCCTTTGTCCCTAATGACTGTTAAAACAACTTCGAGGAAATGAAGTGCAGGCCCATCATTATCCAACGGAAATAAAGCGGAGCATTTTCCAGCAGCACACGATATCAGTGCGCTGCAGTGCATTTATCCAATAAAGAAGCCTTCGGAAACAATTACTGCTTCATTAAATATTGATAGAACATTACATGGCTATTTTTTACCGTATAGAACAACCTGGCAGTTTATCGATGTGATTGACTGGAACAATCGCAACAAAACCACCGGCAAACCAGAGCGGATACTTAGCGACCTTCTATATTCTCATTAGATCAGAGGTTTAGCAGAAGGCTCAATAAAAAGGGGGGAGGAGGGGATGGTAGGGGAGTCAGAGTGCAGCACTTCTGGAATCAAATAACTCTACGGGGACAGGGATAAACACTACAAATGATGCCACAAGGGGTTATAAATGCACATAGAACATAGAGCGCAGCTGGCAGTAGGACCCCACGCCCACACAGACTCTTCGTTCTTTCGTTTTGGACTCACAGGGTTTAGCAGAACGGTGAGGAAAAGCTCCCCGCCATTTATAATTTTATCCAGTTCCACAGGCCCCCCAGGATACTCGTTATAGAATATGGTGTGGGTGAAGAGGCCGCAGGTCTGCCGGGGAAGGACCTGTGAAAAAAGAAAACAGTTTAGTAAAAGTTGAGGAACCAATATTTGCACCGATCGCTTGTTTACACATAAGAGACTTTGACAGTTTAAGTGGTCTAGAAAGTTCAGGTTACTGAGGTAAATATGGCGTTTTACAGGAAAACTTTCAAAAAGGGGCTATAATTTTAACTGCAGGCGCACAGATGTGTCCTTATACATCATTGCTGCAGTCACTCTAAACAGTGTGTCACGCTGCTGTCACGCAACGCCCCCCCCCCCCCCCCCCCCCGCCCCCGGTCCAGTGACAGACTGCTAGCATTGGAGTCCTTACATGCATCTTAGGGGTATCGCAGGTAATAGGATATCTCCCCAATAGCCCCAGAGAAGTCAGCGCAGGCCGCGGCTTTGCGCATATTCCCAGACGCAGACCCGTTTTCAGCTAAAACAGGGCTGTGGCATTGCAAAAACACACAGATTTCACTGAACTTGTGTTTTTGTTGAGACTATCAGGCGATTCAATAGTAAAGCCTGATTAGGAAAAAAAAAAAAGAGAAGAAGAAACATCGGGAAAAAAGTGAAAAACGGACGATATGCTAGTGTCAAAAATAAATCAGCACATTCTCCTCGTGTGTCCTAGCGCATTGATGCTAAGACATGGGTTCCAATACAGGATGTGACACTTGCAAAAATTATGTTAGGACTTAGGAGGGGGAGTCAGCCGCAGAAGCGATATACTGTTTTCAATGAACTGATTCAAACTGGCAAGGGAGGAGAGGTGCCGCCTTGGGAGCAGGAGCCCGGCGGCAGATGACTCCATTGTCTCGTATGAGGACACACATGGGAACCACTTAAATGTTTACAGCGGAAAGCTATTATGGGTATGTATCAGAACATTGAACTAGATATATCTGTTTTTTTGATATATGAAGCTTCAAAAAGTGATAAAGTACAGAGTGAAAAACAACTAGCCAATCAGCTCCTACTTGTCATTTTTCAAACCCAGCCTGTAACATGACTGTTAGGAGCTGATTGGTTTATCACTCTCCATTGTATCACTTTTTGAAGCTTGATACATCTGGCCCTTACTGTGAATATGCTGAAACTATGTACAGTACTTTGTGCTACCATTAATTACAGGCTATGACTGCCATTATCCCTGGGTGTCCAAACCCAGCTAGAAGAACAATTCTAGCCAGATACATCAGGGTTGCCTACACTCCCGGAATCCCCATCCCAGCCCCCCGGAAAGGTGGGAAATCCTCCCGGATTCTGGGGGACCCCAGCTTCCCCCCCCCCCATTTTTGGCTTCCTCCCCCCTGACCGTGGCGTTTAGCTAACCTGATTTGCCGTTCACCAGGAGTGTGTCACTATGGGGTCATTTAGCCCCGCCTCCTCCACAGATAGGCAAACTGTCATCTTTCTAGCATGGGGGCGGGGCTTATTGACGGCACGCGCAAGCCCCGCCCCCTAACTCTTGCTGAACGTCTCTTCTCCGGGCTTCTCCCAGAGAGGAGATAACAAAAGTCGGCAACCCTGAGATACATCAATAAGTAACACTCTAGCTGGTGCACTTGCCCGGGATACGTGGACAGTCAATAAATGGGTTTCAGAACAATGGTCTAATTTGACCAAATACATTGATCAAAGTTTGAGGAAATGTGTCTCTAAAGTCCCAGGACAGAACCACTTAAGACGGGACTAGTGTATTATTACTGGGTACACACTTCCCAGGGTATTGTTCATAAGGCCAATAATTGTTATATCAGCCAAACCATCACCTAGTGGTTACAGCAAACACGTGTGAAGGACGATGGCCAAGTAGGTATACATTTAATAATCACACACATCGTTGACATCTACCGGGATATTTAATTAACCACAAGCAATATCATCCTACCTGGGTGAGGAAGAGGAGGCTGGACCCTTGCAAAGATATGAATCAGACCCTATAGTTCATTGTACAAATAATTCAGGCAGGTTCGTTTCAGGATTTACCATAATTCCACTGTGGATGAATCCTCTTCGGAAGCGTGCAGGTTTCAGGTGGGGGTACTCCTCAGTGCTTGTAACCTTTATCCCCCAAATTTGCTTCCATGCCTCGTAGAGTTGGACATGGATGGGATATACACCAGAGTGATGAGGGGCCACAGCGTAGCCCATATCTGTCGGTATACCATGCTCCTAAATCGCAACCGAGAAATCAATTCTAACCATGTCAGAACAAGATATCACCCCTTAAAGGATCCGCAAGCTAATAAACACACTATACAATGCCTGAAACAGAGGGGATCATTTAGAAAATGTAAAAAATAAAATCCTTTCTATCCATATAGCCAGGTGAGGGACAGTAAGTGTGCACGGTATGCTAATTTTACTGTTCTGCCACCCTAGTCCCACTACTTGTAGAAGGCAGACAGCACAGTGTAGCAGCTATGAAAAATAGCAAATACTATTCAGCCTCATTAGCATACTAGTCATCGTCATTAGCATACTAGTCATCATCATTAGCATACTAGTCATCATTGCATAGTCCGCCTCATTAGCATACTAGTCAGCCAAACTACCAGAACCTTTTACAGACCAATGGGATGTTTATTTTAGAGTCTTCAAACATAAGAAAAATTCCAGGCATACCACTAATATGCATTAGGTGCGCGCCAGTGGTGTCTAGGTGTGCACCACAGGAGCACCACCTCTTGAGCCCCCCGTGGCTCCCCCCAACCCCCCCACCCCCACCCCCCCCCCCATCACCTCCACTCTGGCAATCGTACATGTTCGGGGCGGACTCGGGAGCGCTCAGGAGTTCAGGCTCCCGAGCCGCCACAAACATCCCCAAGCCGGAGCAGAGGTGAGAGGGGGCCCCTACGATCTGTGGTGGGATTTGCTGGGGCAGGACAAACCTGCCCTGGTAGGTTAATGCTTGCAAACCTGCAAAGGGTTAATGCTTGCGCCGATTACAGCAACTGTTTTTTTTTTGGGGGGTGCAATATGCTTCAATTAAGGAACTTAAGGCTGTATTTGTATTTATTTATACTAAAAGAATAGTTGGCACTCAAAGGGCTAAAAGGAACATCAATAGCTTACACACAGAACGGAGCGGACTTCTTATAAGCCAAAAGAAGGCGATGTAGCTTAAAGAATGACTAGGAACCAGTAACGTCACTTGAGAATAGCATATATTTTACTGGAGGCCAACAATCTTACTGCTGATGCAGCCTAAAGGGAAAATAAATGGGAAATGCGGCACAACTGAAATCAGCTATTTGTAGCTATTCTCTGGTCAAACTGGTTTAAACAGGGTTCTAAGTCTAATAAGACTGGATATAAACGGGGTATGGTACAGTAAAATTGTAGAAAGAAAGGGACTTTCACTGCGCTCTAGTATAGCTGCTTGATAAGGAGGGGGTTTGTACAGTAAATTGCTAGGTTTTATCAAGCGCTTGTATTTATGTGTGTGCTGTTTTTTTCATAGCTACAACGCTATAAAATCAAAGGCTCAAACAGACAGCCCTCATCCTTGACAAAGAGGCTACTGCCTTGAAACGCGTTGGAGAGGGAAGCGTGAGACCAGCACACCCGCTATACCGGAAGCACGTACCGCGACTTCCGGTTTCTGGAAAGCAGCGTGCGGACGGCACAAGGGGACGGAGAAGAAACGCCGATACTTGAACATCCAAAGGAGAGGTAAGATTAGGGACAGACAGGGCTTCCACTAACCTCCCGAAAACCATCTATTACCGACGGCTACCTCCGAGTGACCAACCCCGGCATTTCATCTGTGGGACTCTCATAAACCCATCCAAAAACTCTATTTGCTCCAAAAGGGGCTGTAAACACCTAAAAGTGATTACTTTGCAAATGTGCCGATATAATTGTTTTTACAATTGTTTTTATAGCCTACTCCATTTTTATTTTTACTTTTATTTTATTTTTATTATTATTTTTTATTTTTATTTTATTATTATTATTTTTATTTTATTTTTCATGTTTTGCACGGCATGCACAGCACACACATAAATACAAGCACTTGATAAAACCTAGCAACTTATGGTACAGTAAAGCTGCACCCTTAGATTTTAAGTGCAATGAAAACAAATTCAGACAGACTACGCTCAACACTGAAGCCACAATTATTTTAAGCAGCAGATCGAAAATACATTGCGTAACTTCATTTAAAAGCATTGAAAAAAGAATAATAAGGCTTCTACTCCTAGATTTCAGCAGGATATATACTGCACATATGCTGATATATATCACATTCACAGCCTATCCTGGGCCAGATCTGTTGTGATGATTCTCTAAAGGCAGCCAGACGTCTCGGAGTGCCATAAAAGCTAGGGGAACTCGCGTATTCACAAAAGGCTAGACTTTGTCCATTAAGACTTGTAAAAGTAAGCAAAGCATAGTCTTCTGTAACACATTTCAGCCATTAGAACAGCAGGTATTGCTAATGTGGGATGGACTGTTACAGAAATGACAGCATGCGGTGAGCAACTTGCAGTTAACACTCAAGCGGAAGAGCGCAAAATGTTTCTGCTGACCTACATTGCAGGAAGCAGATGAAGACCATCACAAGTCATCATAAGCAGACAAATAATACGCATAGGGGGAGATGCATCAGACTATGGAAACGACGGGGAAGTGGACCAGTGCAGAATTTGCTCATAGCAACCTTCTATCATTTTATACAATGTAATTCATAAGTGCTACCTCAAAGCGGATGGATTCCTTTGGAGAACTTCCACACCGGTCTACCTCTCCAGTCGTTTCATTGCTTGATACATCTCCCCCTGTATGACAGGAGTCCCAGTATTGAGGACTATGAACTCACCACAGCAAACTTCCTGTTCAGGGCCATCTGCTCTGCCAGCACGGACTGGTTGTGGAACAGGTGAGGCTGCATGTGGCTCCACATATGCGGAAACCACCAGAACTGCTTGACGTAGGACAGTAAGAGGTCATCTCCTTCATCCTCCGCGTCCGTGCCTAAGAGCAAAGAAGAACGAAATCATTGGAAGCCTCACCCATGCAATTTATAGCGGCAATTACTAATGACGGAAATGTTTTTGGAGAAAAATAATGTTTTTATTCTGATTTAAATGAATGGGCCGTTACTCAGGTCAAAAAAAGAGCAAGGTTAAGGTTCACGACATGTAGAATTTTGTTGAACCTCCCGGATTGAAGAGAGGGCAGTGCGGTTACCGGGTCAGGTTTACAATGCGGTCTAAACACCCAATCGCAAAATGATTGCATTTATTACAGCCGTGCAGCAGCCACAACTAGAAATCCTGTCGTCATTATAGGGATCGTTAATGGGTGAATCCGCTGCACCTGGCATTTAGCATGTACTATATTTGGTGTATAACATAAGGATGACGCATTTACCATGAAGAGAAATTATTTTTATAAAAATAGACGTTCCAGCTGCGTACTGTACTCCGTATTATTTTAGCTGCTAAGGGGGAGATTTATCAAGATTTGTAAAAACAAGAGAGCAATAAAGGGTACTCTTTACCTAGAACGGCGCCCATCGAATGCACTAAAAAACGGGTGCGATGCCCGCGATTTCCCATAGGGATCAATGTTAACAGTGAGATTGGACGCGATTTTAGAGTTCAATGCCTCAATGCCCGCGATTTTTACATAGGAAACAATGTTAAATGGGCCACAGAGCCCAAATAGTCACCGTGAAGTCTGAAATGGCCCCCACAATTGTTAACGCCACCCCACGATCAACGTCAACCCGAAGCGTGGCGAGCGCAGCGAGCCCGCGAGGGGCGGCGGTACGCGTCCTCCGACCTTTTCATACCCCCACTATCCACGTCGGCGTGGAGTTGAGAATAGAATAGTGTGGCGAGCGCAGCGAGCCACCGAGCCCGAAGCGTGGCGAGCGCAGCGAGGGGACGCAGATACCTTCACAGTTATACGCGTCCCCTCGCGGGCTTCCCAGGTGTCCATGGCGACGCGGACACCTGTGAAGGTATCCGCTGCGCTCGCCACGCTTCGGGCTCGGTGGCTCGCCACACTGTTCTATTCTCAACTCCACGCCGACGTGGATAGTGGGGGTATGAAAAGGTCGGAGGACGCGTACCGCTGCGCTCGCCACGCTTCGGGTTGACGTTGATCGTGGGGTGGCGTTAACAATTGTGGGGGCCATTTCACAGTTCAAGGGCACTATTAGGGCTCTGTGGCCCATTTAACATTGTTTCCTATGGCCAAATCGCGGGCATTGAGGCATTTAACAGTAAAATCGCGTCCAATCACAGTTTTAACATTGATCCCTATGGGAAAATCGCGGGCATCGCGTCGCACCCGTTTTTTATGTACCCGCGATTTTTTGCCCGCGATGCCAATCGCGGGCGCCGTTCTAGGTAAAGAGTACCCAATAAAGTACCAGCCAAACAGCTCATAACTGCCATGTTTCAGGCTGTTTGAGAATCAAAGTGCCTACCAACCAGCCCCTAACTGTCATTTAAAGCTCCCTCTCTCCAAGGCTTAGTGCATCTGGCTCTGTTTTCGGAAAGAAATTACAGCTAGGAGTGGATTGGTTTGTACTTTATCTCTCTCCGAGCTTTCATTAATCGCTGTCCAAGTAAATACATTTTTTAATAATTAAAAAAATTCACGCAAATAATATGTGGAAAGACTACAAAATAAACTATACCATCGAGGCCCCCCTCACCTGTGTGGAAGAACTTTCCAGAAAAGCCGAGGTTAAAGGTGAAATTAGGGATATGCGCTCTTAACTCGTTCTGGGTGTCGAACAGTGCCTGGAACAAAATGGTGTCAGTCAGGATAAAAAAAAAATACACCCCACAAAATGGAGTCTGTTCATTGTCCCCCACACCTCCAAGCAACCACCAATACCAACGTTTATGTAAAAACTCCTACCTTGACATCTTCTACTTTCATGCGAGTTCCCTCCTTGCCAACAAATATATCATCGATGTCCACGAGGACGTATCGGTTGAGCGGGAGAGACAGTCTCTTCCCGGTCAGGAAGGACACCGCGTCTACGAACACGAGCTTGTGGAGCCAAAAGTTCAAGTTGTTGCCAAAGAGGACCCTGGGGATGCCATCATGTAGGCCCAGATCCTGCACCACAGTGGTGTGCAGGGCCGCGTCCACGCTGAGATGAGGTATAGTCTCTGCTGACTTGGTCTTGGCGAGTAGAACCGGCTCATAGGTGGAATGGTTGGACTGGAAGACTGTCCAGTCTTCGCCCGGTAGATCACCCTTTTCCACCTGGTTGGGTTTGGTGATGTACAGGAGGGGGGATTTAGGACTGATGCTGCAGTCTTTGAGTCCTAGATTGGAGTGGAGGAAGAGGGGGAATCCTTTGAGCTGCGCACTCAGCAGACTGTTCTCATTGGCCTATAGTGGGGGGAAAAAAAAACAAAAAAAAAACACACGTTTGAGACATTTCTCCAAATCAACCAGATTCTGAGGGGCAAATTTACTAAACTGTGAGTTTTGAGAA
The DNA here is from genome assembly GCF_055691185.1 of Crinia signifera. Taxonomy (NCBI): domain Eukaryota; kingdom Metazoa; phylum Chordata; class Amphibia; order Anura; family Myobatrachidae; genus Crinia; species Crinia signifera. Next base: position 35,035,220 of record NC_139220.1, read on the forward strand.
ATGTTTCCCATAGAAACCAGTCAGATTATACTTATTTACCTAGCAACTTCTAGGGCATGGATGGGGAACTTTAGGCCCTCCAGCTGTTGTTGAACTATGCATCCCAGCATGCCCTGCTACAGCTTTGCTATTTGGCCATGCTAAAACTGTTGCAGGGCATGCTGGGATGTGCAGTTCAACAACAGCTGGAGGGCCGAAGGTTCCCCATCCCTGTTCTAGGGTATAACAGCAAGAATCTGATTGGTTGCCAGGGGCAACAGGTCTCACTTCTAAAAACTCACTTTAGTAAATTTACCACTAACCCATTTATCGAGCACCATTTATACGGCTGTTGCCTAGGGTATCCAATCTATTATTACCCCCTCCCCCCCCTCCCAGGCTTAACACAGCTCCCCCTAAGTAATGCTGGGACAGAATGGCAATAACTAAACATCATGAGTAATGTGCGCTTTGTAGTATAAGCCTACATCGCATACCTACAGGGTAATTCTAAACCTCTTATAAAATCCTTTACGTCCCATTCCCTTGGCCTCAGTCCCAGTCCTATTCCAACATATTAGCACTGTTTACACTGGCGACCTCGCTAATGACCACATACTCCGCGCTGCTTACCCTTCACCAGAGATATTCACACCTGTTCCTAGAGGGGACAAAGGGAATGCTTGGCTCAGGGGAGAAAGAGCTGCCTGTTACAGTATGCGGGATTACCGGCGCACGGAGCGGAGGACGGAGAGTTAGCACTTTGGAAAACATCACACATACATCGAAAAGACGAAACGCACGTGACGTGTATGAGTCCGATCCAAAATGAGATTCCGATCAGCTTCAGCAGCGAAGGTGAATAATGATGTGCGGAGGAAGATCTCACGCCATGGGGGCTCAGTTCAAATAAAACGTATAAAGTTGGTGGCATGCGGAATACCCAGTATAATTCTTATCAGGTATTACGGTCATTTAGAAAAGGCTAATTTGGCCGCTGGCAGCTTCCGTAGTGCTGGGTGCTTGACCAACTATTGACAGAGGAGAGGACGTTGATTGTGGAGCGGAACTGAAGTTTGGGTGGAATTTCCTGGAGTTAAATATCAAACTTTTATTGATTTCATTTTTTTTTTTTGCAAAACATCTTTTGGGACCTCAGAATATTTTGTCTGGCTACTAACTTGGCAAGCAATGTGACTCTGTAGGGGTGTCTTCTCATACACAGGGGTATGGGTCAACATGCATTGCCTCGACCAGTGAGGGTGGACATGGCTTACGTCGACACATGTAATAGGTCAACAGTGTTGGAAGGTCAACACAAGCATTAGGTCGACAATGGGAATGTCGACATGAGTTTTTCACTTTATTGTTCCGAATGTCGACATAGGCACCATCAAAGTGTGCTGTTGCGCTAGTCATGCTTCAGGCACACTTTTATTCTCTTATCATGCAATAGTAGATGGTAGAACATGAAATAAAGCCCGTCAGCATATGTCGGCTAAAATAAAAATAAAAAAACGCATAAAAATCATGTCGGCCTGTTGAGCTTCCTATTGTGGACATTCCAACCATGTCAACCTATTTTATTTGTCGACCTTCACTGGTAATGGCCGTATCCCATGCACAGCATGCAGGGATGTTCCCAGAAACCGACTTGCAGCAAACCACAAACTACCTTCATACACAAAAGTTCTAGAAGGAGGTAAAAATGGGTAAGTCCTGGCAAAGATGTTCATCACAGGATTCAATGCTTTTGCGAGCTGTGACAGCGAGCAGACCCCCCTGCACACGCCGTTTCCACCTCGCTGTGGTTATGTAGCAACAGGGAAAGTGGTGTGTGCTGCCGCTAAAACAACAAGGCTCACGGATAAATGCAGTGTGCTCCCTGCTTTAGCCACGAACCTTGCCGTTTGGGGGCATCCTCACTGTCCCGACAGTGAGGATTCCCCTGCAACGGTGAGCAGCCGGCGCGGGGGTTAAACGGCAAGGGTCGCATGTTGTCACCGATCCTCGCCGTTTAACCCCTCTCGCCGGCTACATTGAATACGGCCCTTGGACTAAAGTGGCATGAGTCCCACTCCACCAAGTACAGTCTGAGGGGTCAATGTACTAAGCCTTGGAAAGAGAGAGATATAAAGTGAACAGAGAAGAAAATACCAGGCATTCAGCTCCTAACTGCCATATATGTTAAGGTGCTCATACACGGTGCGGTAAATGTATGTGATAAGGAAGGAGAAGTGAGCCAGAGGAGAAGTGGCCCATGACAACCAATCAGCTGCTCTGTATAATTTTATATTATGTCAATTACGGATGTTACTTCAGTGCTGATTGGTTGGGACCCTGGCCCTTTTTCGGTCTGTTCGCCTGTTTATTGGCAGGCGGGATTCAGTGTCCCGACTGCCTATCGGCGAAAAAGGGGGTGGTGTGTCCGCGAAAATGGTTGTGGATTGTTGTGATCTTGACAATCCACGAACGTTTTTTGGCAAAATGGGCCTGACTGCTTTTAAAGTCGGGTCCGTTCTGAGGAGATGCCACTACAATGCTATTGGGAAAGACAGCATTGAATAGGCGCCCGGAAATAGCGTCGGGGATTGAATACCCCCCTACATTGCAGTTATTTACCCTAACCAAACAAGCTGTTCATTAGGATAAGGGTCCGCCATAAGGTTGATCAAAGTGTGGTAGACAACAGACAGAAAGGCCGCCCCCCCACTCCACAAATAACGGTATCCAGGTCGGAGGACGCTAAGCCATGTGGAAAGACCGTAACCTACATAATATTTATGGACTTCAAACATAGAGTCTATTTATTTTTCCATCCGCAGGATCACAACGTAAAGTCGAGCAAACAGGTGGCCGGGGATATGACTGCCAGGGTCAGGTTACAGGGAAACCTGCTGACACAGGCAGTCCTCATATGTCGTGCAACATAAAATTATTATTGTTACCATAAAGCCTCACATGTGGCTACACAGACAGGAAGAGCTCACATTAACTTTCTGCAGTCACGGCTGCACAGCTGTATGTGCTAAAGCGGACGGCGTATGCCGGGAATGGAGCTCCGAGAGGGCCCGGCGTATGATGATGCACTAAAAATGACTTACTCTGAAAACAACATATGTTGCCGGGACTTTATAGTCCAATAAAACAACTGCTCTCCCCCATCAGAGACTCCCCGTGCAAAAGCCTTGCTCTGCTTTTTAGTTCCTTTATACAGAAAGCTGTACCTCATTTTATGCAGCACGTGAGGCACACGCACAGTGTAGGCGGCCATATTGAACTTGGATCAGATCGGGAAAAAGCCGTCACCTCCCCTCCCGCGCAAGCGAAATCCCGCATTTGCATGCGAGAGGATGTGCATGCTTACATATCCACTCGCATGCGCTCGCTAAAGGGCTATAGGTGTTCATTCTAGCACCCGCCATCTTTGAAAACCCATGCAGTTCCTGTTCCCTGCCTGGGGTGTCGCTGTCTGCTGTGGTGTTTCTAGCACAGGTCTGGTTTGCATATCACTGCTGATATACAGACCGCACTGTGCTAGAAACACCACAGCAGACAGCGACACCCCAGTCAGGGAAGAGGATCTGCATGGGTTTTTAAAGATGGCTAGAATGAATACAAGGCTAACTTCTCACTTTTATGAGGTGAAGTAGCGCCACTGACCAATAAGAGCCACTTGATGGACCAAATTACTCCTTTGTGTGCTAAAAGAGGTCATAACAGAAAATGAACGCAATTTTTGCAGGGACACCAATCGGTTTAAAGCTTTCTGGATATGGAGAGAGGGATCTGTGAAGGCAGAGATTGGAGGTAGAAGCAGAAAGGTACTGGGGGTGGGGTGGAGTTTGTGGGCTAAAAAACGGTCACAGCTCAAAGTGAAAGCACACTGCAGAAGTCGGCATTTTGACAGGCTTTTAATGAGTATATTATATATATATATATATATAGCCGTGTCATCATTAAATCTCATTTGTTAACGGTCACCAGGCATGTCCAACGTTGGCCCTCCAGATGTTGTGAAACTACACATCCCAGCATGCTTTGCAACAGTTTTGCCATTAGAGAATGCTAAAACTATTGCAAAGCATGCTGGGGTGTGTAGTTTCAAAACATCTGGAGGGCCAACGTTGGACATGCCTGATTTACACAGTGCTGTTCAGTTTTCTATTAAATACATGGGCACTATACTGTATTTGAAGTCAGACCAATTCAATGGGGCTTCCGTTATAGAGTGGAATGGCCACTGGAGGCGCTGTTTCTAAGGGTTACTCTGAACTGATCATACGCACAGCTCCATTCCCAACATCAGTGCACCAGTACAGTTACCCACCCCGCTGGGATCACAAGGGGTTTAGCTTTACCCTCCGTGAGCACATAACAGCCGATATCTGAACTTTGGTGAGCAAGCAAACAGTGGCTCCTATACAACCTAGTATTTACAGTGAAAATGATTCATCTCTTTGTTTCGCATATGAAAAGATAACTAAAAATAACCACAAACCCTCATTATTTACATGGTATAATTACATTTCGCAAGTTCTTCTGTAATGACTAAAAGGGAAGCAAAAAAAATAAAAAATCCCCCCCCCCAAAAAATAAGACAATAATTCCCGTTGAAGACAAATGGGCTGAAAAGGCCATGTGTTGCTCAGCAGACTGGGAGGAGAACTCTTGTGAATAGAAAGACATCAGTTGAAATAAGATGTCCATTAAGACCCCCAGTTCAAGAACAATGCCCCATTTACAGCTCTGTCAGCGGATTAAGGCCACTCAGCCGGACTAAAGAAGTTAGTTCTTCGTCAGCCTAGAAAACAGAGAGAATGAATTGGCCTAAAAAGCAGGAAACCCAAGTCGTGTCTTTAGAAACGCCATTTGCATGGATTCGGAGTCATCAGTCCCAATGCCACAACATTCTGGCTGTGGGGCCTATTTATCAATGTAAGTGGTGATAGTCCGGTAAGTAACATTCCTTCTCGTCTCCAGTCACTGAACAGGAAAACCGTGTCTACCGGACCAAATTAGAAATAAGGAGCAAATCTAAAAGGTTTTACTTTCACTGCTCATAAAGGCAGTAAATGCTTGCACAGCCAGTTCTGTCCTGACCATGTTACTACATCTGTAGGAGCTTAGGTTATGCATCCGCACTGTGGGAGCCAGCAGGATCTATTAGTTTACGTGCATCTATAATGGTGAGATGCCTGCGTGGTCACATGAAGTGCCCCCCCCCGAGCTGTAAAGGGGGCACTGCATGGCAAGTTGCAGTAGTTTGGGGTGGAGCTGGGCAGGGTTCATAGAAAAGGGAGCGAATCGCCCCAGTTTTCTGGGAGTGGAGGCTGGTAAAGTGCCTCAAAAGTGCAACATATGGCCGTTTCCATGAAGCTGCAAAGGCGATCCCCCCCCCGCCCCCGATTACGCAAATGGTCAGTGGTCACGCAGAGGACCCAATGCTTACAATGCAGAGATTGGAGCTACGATGTCGGCAGGAAGGCGTAATTTTCCTCCAGACGCCACCTATGTTGGCATATTTCCACATCACTATTGCGGAAAAAAATTATACATATCTCTGAATCAGGCCCAGAAAGTAGCCAGAACTTTGTGGGCCCCAGGCCAGCACTTATCACAACGCATCTGCGATACTGAAAGCAAGGAATGTGCATTAGGTCGAAAAAAAAAAATCAACACAAAACGTTGACATGGGGAAAAGTCGACAAGTTTTTCACACACACACACAAAAAAAAATTGGATCCCTATTGCCGACATGGACACTATCGCATCACCTCACATGGGTCGCCACTATTATATTCTCTATGCCCACTGGGATGGTAAAGTGTGACCCAGTCTGCTTGAAAAAATAAATAAAATAATCATGAAAAACTATTGTTGACTTTTTCCCATATCAACCTTTTGCTCGTGTCTACTTTTTTGACCATGTCAACTGTGTGCATGTTGACATTTTTCACGTGTCGGCCAATAGTGATCGACCTAATGACCGCATACCTGGGTTAGGCTTAATAAAGATTGGATTAACTTAATTCAGGTAGAATAGTTGTGAACCTGCTTTTTCCACATGATTAACAGGCCAAATAGGTGTGATATTAAGGAGGAGGTATTTACCAAAGCTTGGAGAGAGGTAAAGCAGAGAGAGATAAAGCACCAATCAGCTCCTTGCTGCCATGTTACAGGCTGTGTTTGAAAATAACCATTAGGAGCCGATTGGTCGGTGCTCTCTCTATTTACATTACCTCTCTCCAAGCAATGGTACTGTACATATCCACTTGGTTTACTGGAGCGACCTGTAATATATGCAGTGAGAAAGGAGCTCTCCGACGCTAAGTAACAGGAGATTAAGGGCCTTATTCAGACCAATGCAGAGTTTTCATGCGGACACCCATAAAACGCTGGGCGTTTCCCTGCAGCCGCCTACCCCCCCCGCCCCAACCTCCCTGTCTGGAGCGAACGGCTGGGCAATGTCAAACTCGCTGAAGACATGCGCAAACCCGAATGAGCGAGTCTGAATCAGCCCCATAGTGCACAGAACACAATGCAAACTCTATGACCGTCTTACCTTGAAGAAGCCAATGATCCCCACACCGTACTCCAAGCAGTACTTGTCCAGCAACTCTCTATTCCAAGCGTCCAAATTAACATATTTCAGAATATTTTCATAGACAATGAGCGCAAATCTCCCCCGGTCCTTGTCGGTGAGCGTAGGCATGTCGCCTTTGCCTGGAGCGATCTCTGTCCGATATTTAAAGCGGCTCGACTCCAATATAGCAACTATTTCCTGCCCGAGCTGGGAGTACAGGCTCTCTACAAAGACTAGCACCAGTGGGTCAGTGCGGGAAGAGTCCACCGGTCTCACAGGCTTCAGCGGGAGCAAACGTGACGGACTTATCTTGGGCTCATCACAGTCCAGGGATTGCCCATCACCCCCTGAAGGCTCCAGTCCTCTTTTCAAGCCGTACAGGTAATAAGCCGAGATGAAGACACTCAGAAGACAGAAGGCAAAGAGGAGCAAGAGAACCAGCTGTGGGCTTACTGGCCTCCCGAACCTGCGTGGCTTCAGGGACAAGCTCATGGTCCTTGCACCTTCCTGGGAGGAGCGGTACAAGCACTCACACACACAAGCCCACACACATTGGTTATGTTGTAAGTACCCTTAACGCATCCTGTTCATGTCACCATGGCATGGCCATCTAAAGTCCAAACCTAGGATGAATCGGGTGCGGGAGGCTGGTCTGGGGAAACGTTCTCCGGCGGCGTTGGATAGATGAAGCGCCGGAGGGAGGCCTAGGTGTAAGTGGCCGTCATACATCATTTGTGGAATCAGGACTGCGATGGCATGGGATATCGGTAGCATTCATGTGCTGTAGAAAGAAAAAAAAAAAAAGTTAACCAGCAAAATAGGTAATAACTGCCCAGACGCGTAACATTCACTACAAAGAGAACTTCATAAGGGACAAAGATAATGTAGAGCAGCCCACTCCCATACCATTCACCAGGGGCGGATGTAATGACGCCCGAGTTAGACAGACGTGCAGGATGAAGGACGAATTTGGGTGTTTTTTGAAAAGGGGCAATCACTTACTAGGCAAAACCATGCCTTATAAAGGGACTGACCCTTTAACAAAAAAAAAAACAGTTGGTCCGGCACTTGGTAACTTTCAATAAAGCTACAATTTAATGCAGCAAGTACATAAACCCCCAGTACACCACATTGCAGACAATTCCTATATACCCCCCACCAAATGCAAGATTAGGGGCAGAGATGAGAAGCCAGGAATGCAGCCTTGAAAGGAAATTGCTACAAGAACCGACACAAGTATCTTCATTTCATAATAAGGGGAAAACCAAGTTGTGTAACAACGTGAGTATTCATATTTTTCAACAGTGTTAAATATGGTAAATCTCAGGTATGTAATTGGATGTACATATTGCTTGTATACAATATACATACATTATGGGGCGGAGTCTGTTTGGAATCGGTACATCTGTCAGACCAGACTTAGGTCTACAGTCATTAGGTCGACCCCGGAAGGTCGACTGGCCCCAAGGTCGACATGGGCCAAAGTCGACATGGGTTTAGGACGACAGTCATTAGGTCGACATGAGTTTTTCACTGTTTTTTTTACCTGAATGTCGACACAGTCGACATGGACACAGTTGTAGTTGAAGCGCAGCCCCTCGCTATGCTTCGGGCACACTATTTTTTTTTTCCAATATAAATTTTTATTAAGAATTTTGTTCCGTTTTATACGAAAGGGGAGAGGGGTACAGAATAAAGGAGGGGGAGGGGGGAGGGTACAATCCAACATACATCAGTATATGCAAATACTAGTAAAGATGACAATACATACATGCATAATTTACATAAGTTATCTGGGGGAATAGATACAAATAATACAATACAAATAATTAGTTGGCAATAGATTTGAGGAAGCTAACTAGGTTTTGCTAAACATTAGATCATGTCGAATATCAGTGTTGCCCCCTCTGGGGTGGCAACATAATCCCGCCAACAGGACCAAGACACTTGGGTAGAGGATGTTTTGGATGGGGAGGTTAAGCCCATAGTCTCCATTTGGAACGAATGGTGTAGTTTCCTGATAATTTTACTGAGAGGAGGGGGAGAAGGTTTTTTCCATTCTTGGGCTAATGCTGCCCGTGTAGCTATGAACAGATGGCCTAAGACGTAGCATTTGATCTGTGGAAGGGCCGGAGGGTAAAGATGTAACAGCACCGGGAGGGGGGACACCTCAAGCGAGGCCCCTATGACTCTGGAGGCAAGTTTAAAAACTTCCCCCCATAGTTGTCTTATTTTCGGGCAGGCCCAGAAGATGTGATAGGTATCACCAGTCTTGCCACAATTTCTCCAGCACCTATCTGAAGTTGAGGGCCAGATTCTATGGAGTTTGGCAGGGGTGAAATATAGATCGTGTAGGAGTTTGAAATGCATTTCGAGATGGTTACTGCATTTAGATATTTTATGTGATGTAAGATAAATTCTTTCCCATTGGTGTTGGGTGAAGGAACTTTCCAGGGCACCCTCCCATTTGGTTTGGGTAGTGGATTTATTCTCTAAGGTGTTAGCTTGGCTCTCTGAATACCAAAAGCTTATTGATCCTCTTGTGTTCCCAAGGGCCAATTTTGTTAGGATTTTAGGGGAGGGTAGTAGGACTGGTCCTGAGGATCTCACCACACTCTTTAGCCAGTGGACAATCCGGCTATACGTGAATAATTCTTTATCTGGTAGGGAAAAATGATCCTGAAGAGAGCTAAAGGGGGTTATGGAAACACCATCTATCAAAGCTGCGATGGAGTCAATGCCGCGTGTTATCCAGGAAGAGAGGTTCATATTAGGTAATAATTTTGATAAAGCATGAACAGATAGGTTGCGAGAGGGGAGAGAGACCATTTTGGAGGATACAACTAATGTGTCCCATGCACATAGAGAGTCAGATATTGCCCGTGTAGCAGTGTGCGCTTGGGGTCTCTGTTGAGCAGGGGTCCAAAGTAGGTCTACTAGGGGTATTGGTGCCACTGGAGAGAGTTGGGCTGGTTTTTACACTTTCTGTGTGTCTGTGCCTGCAGTGCTGTGTGTGCAGGCTGGATCAAAGATGGCCGCCGCCGGGAGGATGGTGCCTCTTGGGGCTCCCCACTGCCTCTCCTGGGGCTTTATTTGGTAGGTGTGGAGGGCAGGCGGGCTGTGGGGGTTGGGGGAGGGTTCCGCTCACCTTTCTGCCGGGTTCTGGCAGCCGCGGCAGTGCGCGAACGGGCGCGATGCGGTGCTGGAGCCCGAATCCCGGGCAGGCCCGGAAATCGAGGCCGCGGCTCCGGGTAGTTGTTAGGCCGCAACCCGCGAAACGAGATCCAGGGGGTCCCCGGAGGCTGGGGGGGACTGTAATGCCGCGCTGCCTGGGTGATAAATGCCGGGATTTAGAGGAGACAGCAGGAGCTCTGCGAGGATGCGTCTGGCTCCGTTCCCCGCTAGGCCACGCCCCTCCGGGCACACTATTTTATTCTCCCACAACGCCCTAGGAGGATGGTAGGGCATGAAATACCGCCTGTCGGCACATGCGGCTCAAATAACAGTGAAAAACTCATGTCGACCTATTGACTGTCGACCTTGGCGCCAGTCGACCTTCCAGGGTCGACCTAAGTGTGGTCTGACAGATGACCGTTTCCCGTCTGATTTAGGAGCAAAGCAGGAAAATTTTGCATCCGGACAAACCACATTGCACTGAAAACAGAGCAGATACATTTATTGTTTTTGCATGCAGGGTAAATACTGGCTGCTTTTCCATGTAGCCATTAAATGTTGGACAGCTTTTACTCTGCAATTTAGATTTCAGCTGGGACACGCCCCTCCCAAATCTCTGCACACTATACATCATGATCAGGCTCTTTGTGCACAGAATAATATTCAGAGATAGCAAATTGTAAACTGAGTTTTGAGTGCCGGGCAGACAGGCCAATCACCAAGGGTGGGATGTACTAAACTAGCACTAAAAAGGGTTTTTCGTCATTTCCGATAGTACTAAAGCCCTGATGTTGGTGCCCCGATGTTGGTGCTCCCTATAAGCCTATGGTCTTCTTCACACATTGCTGTGTGGTCAGGTTTTGCAATTGGCTTCCATCAAAATTAACCCTAGAATGTCTGTGTGTGCATGTACATGTGGTAGGGAATATAGATTGTAAGCTCCACTGGGGCAGGGACTGATGTGAACGTTCAACTATACTCTGTTCAGTGCTGTGGAATATGTGTGCGCTATATAAGAAACTTAATAAATAAATGTGCAGAAGGACTTCTGGGTCATTAAAAAAAATTAAGTCTGAACGCAGATGCAAAGAGAAACACCGGACATGGTAAAAAGGCTTCGGTGTATATAATGATTAACCTGTGTGTACATACAGTAGCGCCATCAAACCCCACAACGCAGTACAACTCACCATGGGCCAGATTCTCTAAGCTTCAAAAGTGATAAAATGGAGAGTGATAAACAGCCAGAGAATCAGCTCCTACCTGTCATGTTGCAGTATGTTTGAAAAATATCAGACAGGAGCTGATTGGCTGGCTGTTTATCACTCTCCATTTGATCACTTTTGAAGCTTAGAGAATCTGGCCCCTAATCTGCTGCTGAAATAGGCATGAAGTTAAATAAAAACTAATTATACCACTTTTTTCAGTAAAGTCCCAGGTCTGACCCAAGATTTTTAAGAGTGTTCCAAACCAAGAAAGAGCGGGCACAGACCTCTCTCCACCATGGAGCCGATGCAGGTTATTCCTGAACCTGCACCGTTCACACTACATGGGTGCAATGCAGGCACTGGGAGATGAAAGTGGCTCTCTCCATCGGTGAATTTATTTATTTATTAGCAGTTTCTTATATAGAGCGCACACATATTCCGCAGCGCTTTACATTCACATCAGTCCCTGCCCCAGTGGAGCTTACAATCTATATTCCCTACCACACATACAGTATACACGCACACAGACATTCTAGGGTTAATTTTTGTTAGGAGCCAATTAGCCTACCAGTATATTTTTGGATTGTGGGAGGAAACCGGAGTACCCAGAGGAAACCCACGCAAGCACAGAGAGAATATACAAACTCCGCACAGTTAGTACTATGGTGGGAATCGAATGGGAACAGAGTTTCCACTGCAGCTCCAGTGTTAACCCTGCCCGGTATTTAGATTAGAGTATTCCTAGGCGACTGAACCTGGGTGGAGCAGTTTCCACTGACAAAAATCCTGGATTCATGTGCGCTCGGGTGCAATAAGTCAGTGGAAAAGGCGTATTTCTTAATATACCTTCTAGTCCTCTTCCCTTCAGCAAGAAGATCAGATAGGGAGATAACTGTGCTGCATATTAACCATTCCCAACTAGCAATTGTACAGAGCCTTCCACAAAAATTTTGTCGGGTCTCCACTGCACTATGGTTTTCCCAGGTAGACACAGTTTCTATGGAGTGAAAAACCCGGGAAAGGAGAGACCGGCAGGCATCAGCACGGACTGGCGGACAGTAGTGGCCATCAGGCAGCGGGGACCAGTGGCGAAGACCGGTAACAGCCGTTTCCAAGGCTCGTTACCCAGGTTTTACCCGCTAAAAACCCTGCTTGGGTTCCCGGGGCACTTCACCCGGAATTTTTACCTTGTTTTAGTTTCCCCCGACAAAAATTCCAGTTAGGTGTGGAAAAACCCAGGATTTTTAGGTCGGTGGAAAAGCGGTATTAGAAACTACAAGTCCCAGCATGCATGCATGCAGTTGCCGGAGAGTACAGTTCTAGACCAATTGTTTTTCTTTGCTTTTGTTTTACTGTTAACATGCAGTTCAAATGTCAGTAAAATACTCTCAGATTGAATTGCACCCCATAACCCAGAAGTTGTGTATGGATTACGGGAAGGGACAAACCATAGCTGGGGGGGGACAGAAGAGAACATGAAAAGGTAGATACTGACAGGGTAGGAATTGCTACAGGCATTGTGGCCTAAGTTGTGCTTTGCTTCTATTCTTCCCAGTGGCCATTCACACGGATCACTAGGCGTGGGTTTTTGTTTAAGGAGCCCTTTAGCTTCTAATAAGCAGCCTTGCTATATTTCGGTGTGTGTGCCCCACATCACCTTCTCTCCTCATTTACAAACACCCTTTTTAGTTTTAGATTAGGCAAGGAGGATGCACACAATGCAACACGGCCGGAATTCCTAAACCCTCATTACTCCAGGCTCATTTGCATTCCAAAACTCCCCAAACAATTTCTTCTCCAGCTCCTCTCTGCCTCCCAGTAACTCCACATGAATCAAACCTGCCCAGTGACAGGCAGCGAAGAAGGCTGCTGCTATCTAGGTCATATTGCCCCTAGGGAGAAGCCGGCTCCTTCTCGCTGTGTCTCCACACCTTGACAGGTGCTCCTCAGCCATCTAATCTCTGGCTGCGGAATGGCCAGGACCCCCCCCAAAGCCAAAGCCATTCTAGAAGACTGCCTGACAGGATACCCAGGATCTGACAAGTCTAATGCGCTTTGCAAGGGCACTGCAGCTTCCAGAATTAGCATTCCGCAAGCACGGCTCCGTACCGGACCCTAATCCTCTGCTACACTGCCGATCGACCCCAACAAAATCCCACACGCAGCTCTGCGAATGCAAGCCAGGCCTGAAGACAGGCCTGGAGGGGGGGGGGGGGGGGGGGGGGAGAAGAGAGACTGCACATAGCTCTGCCAGATCATTTATTACACCCCACATCCTCTGGTATGGGCATTATCGATGCTCACTAGGTTAGGCGAACAACAACAACAAAATCCCTCATCATTTTCCAGCAGACGAGAGGTGATGCCAGTAATTAGCCCCTGGGGGGTGAAAGCTGTGAAACACTGTCACTAGACAATTTACACATGCGATACAGAAACCGATCGCAGCACAAATATTCTGCTCCTCCAGTAAACTACAGCTTTAAAAGGCACCAGCACACATTATTAGGAGGTATGGTTGTCTTCCATTCTGCACCCACTGAATCATTTTTATTTCATCTTCCAAAATATTTATCTGAAACTATGAGAAAAGCGTAAAAATGCAAAGCCAACATGCCACCATTTTAATGGCAATTGCTTGTCTCATGGGGTGGGGGGGACTGCTCATTGAAGAACAGAAAACATTAGTGCTCATTCACATTGCACATTTCAGAATCCATTTAGTTCCTTTGACCTGGGGTGTCATGCTTTGCTTTAGTTCTTCTAACACAGTCTGGTCTGAACATCAGCATTGAAATATACAGACCAAAATGTGCTAGAATCACCAAAGCAGAGAGCGACCCCCAGGCAGGAAAGAGGAATAACACAGGTTTTTTTTAAAGTTGCAGGGTGCTAGAAAGAACACTAATAATAATAAAATCCTAGAACTAGGCGTTTGTGAATAATGAAACATAGGTAGGATGTTTCACTTTCAATAGTATCCCAGAGTCTACATATATGAGGGTAAATACATGAAGCATTGGAGAGAGATAAAAGTAGAGAGGGATAAAGTACCAGTCAATCGATGGTCAGGTTACACACTGTTTGAAAAATGTCAGGACCTGGTTGGCTGCTAGTTTCTTTCTCTATCTCTCAAATGCTTAGTACATCTGTCCCATTCTGCTGATCAATAGAGTGGTCCTTATTTACAGTTCTTTTAAAGCTTCACGGAAGAGCCTACACATGTGGAGATTTGCTGAGCGTTCTGAGCAATGCTACATCACTCAGCAAGAACGCTCAGCAAACAGGGCCAGTGATCTCCGGTGGCCCCTACACGTAAACATGTAGGGGCATTTTCTAAGCGATCTAGTGAAATTGCCCCATGTGTAGCCCCATAACTTAGGAAAGGGCCTGACTGATGTAAGAAACGACAATATTTACAGAGCGGAGTGATGATCAGCCTACGGTCACACTGCGCATGCGCCAAGGTACTTTTTGCAACGCCGCTTGCGGAGAGGTTTCTTGGCAAAGTGGTGGCAGGAAGGCTGCGGTGCCGTGACCATTTTCAGGGCGTGTCTCAGCTGACATTGCTTATTTTGTAAGCAGAAAACATGGCATCTCCGTACCCAGGGCCATACTGCCGGTGGCCGTTGCAGTGCATTTCCAGGCGGTGACAGCATCAGCATCATCTCACATATCCACTGAGTACGGGGTGGCAGCTACCATTGCATTAGGTCAGACCCTAACCACACAACAAACTGACAATGTGAAGGTACTAATGACCCTAGGCCTATATACAAAGCAATGATTCCGCTTTCTATGGCTTTATTTTTGTCATAGAAAAATTATATTGCCGCTTCGGCCTTCAAAAAGAAGAGGAATACTGCAGAGAAACAATAGATTTCTACTGAGATCCCTCTAATTTTGCAGTTACACATCCCCCATAGCCTGGCACAGGGGGATTGCTGTGTGTCAGCAATTTCAAAGCACAAAAAAATAAATAAAAGAAGATTCCCTTCCCAATGCTGGGAAAAACCACCTTGAGAGGACGTTACCCAATACCCTTCAATGGCCTTGTTGGATCCACTCGAGATAATGCGTCACTGCAGGAGCCTGAGCTCCCCACCAGTAACCTTTCTCTTAGCAACATCATTTTCACCACATGGTCAATGCCGCGTAGGAGCATCACGCATCGCCGAGCTAAGGAGATATACAAAAGGTTCTTAACGCAGGGGCACAGTATATAGACTGTGAGGGTACACAAAATAAACTAAGAGCAGGTGACATCATCAGTTCTCTTGGAGAACGTCAGGGAGTAATGCATCCTGCTCCGAATCTACGGCCCACAGAAAATCACTTGGTCTACAGTTGGTTACGGTATAGATCAGGGGTTCCCAATCTTTTACCAAATCGCGGCACCCCTAGAGTATCAGAATTTTTCCATGGCACCCCCTAGGCCACAGAAAAAAATTATATAAAATGAAGTAGATTGTGTTTATATGGGATGCGGTCATTCGTCAGAATGCATTTAGGTCTACAGTCATTAGGTCGACCCCACTAGGTCGACTGGCAGGAAGGTCGACCTGACTTAAGGTCGACATGGGCCAAGGTCGACATGACTTAAGGTCGAATTTGCATAAAGGTCGACATGAGGAAGGTCGACTGGTCATAAGGTCGACATGGGTTTTTCACTGTTTTTTGAGCCGACATGTGCCGACAGGCGGTATTTCATGCCCTACCATCCACTAGGGCGTGGTGGGAGAATAAAATAGTGTGCCGAGCGCAGCGAGGCACCGTGCCCGAAGCATAGCGAGCGAAGCGAGGGTCCGATTCTCATTGCCAACTGTGTCCATGTCGACTGTGTCGACATTCGGATCAAAAAACAGTGAAAAACCCATGTCGACCTTATGACCAGTCGACCTTCCTCATGTCGACCTTTATGCAAATTCGACCTTAAGTCATGTCGACCTTGGCCCATGTCGACCTTAAGTCAGGTCAACCTTCCTGCCAGTCGACCTAGTGGGGTCGACCTAATGACTGTAGACCTAAAATCATTCTGACGAATGATCCCAACCCGTTTATATTGGATTCTTGGGTTCAGTTAGGTGGTAAAGGGCAGGATTTGCTTCTGATTGTATTTATGGTTGGCAGACAAACTAGGGTTAATTTTGTTGGTAGCCAATTATACTACCAGTACATTTTTGGGTTGTGGGAGGAAACCGGAGTACCCGGAGGAAACCCACGTAAGCACGGGGAGAATATACAAACTCCACACAGTTAGGGCCATGGTGGGGAATCTAACCCATGACCTCAGTGCTGTGAGGCAGTAATGCTAACCATTACACCATCCGTACTGCTTGTTTCAACCTTTTGACAGTGTCGACCGAGTCACTGTCCACTTATAGTAGCAATACAAAGTAGGGAGTACAATGTCCCATACATAACCTATTTTAATGGACATTCTTTGTGATACATAGATGTTCTGAATGAATACTGTGCTGGGGATATCAGAACTCGCCAATTACAGATAGAGCGCACGTTATTGTAAGTTAATGACATTCTGGTATTCAGATCTTAGCTGCAAGGAAATCTCCTCGCTCTTCTCCTTGGCGTAGATGCTAAATACAAAGAGAGACAAAACTATTCTTATCAGGAGACTCCAGGGAACAGGATGTCTATAGAGGCAGAACAAAGGTGTCTAGGACTGAGTGTGCTGGACTCGTCATACGATAGGCAGAAGACTGGGATTCCAGGTGTTGGGTTTCTCCTATGGATGAATATACAGTGTCCTGTTATACCGGGTAAGACACTGAGCCCACCTCACATTACAGGACGTTCCCAGGTACTCCATCCGTTCTGAGGCCCTTAAAATCCACTTGATGCTGAAGCATGGCTTATGCTGCAGGTGTATGAAAGCCACTGCTAATTATACAGGTAATAAAATGAAACAATTAGGGGCTTTTTTTTTTCTTTCTTTCAAATGATATTTTTTGGGGGAAAAAAAACACTCCAAAAACACCAAGTGAGTCAGTATCCCAAATTAACCAATCAGCCGCTAAGGGGTATATGTGCAGGTTTTCAGAAGGGGGAGCTATTGCCCTTAGCAACCATTCAGATTCTACTTAAGATTTTTCTAGGGCCTTGAGTCTAGAATAGATGATAAAAGATGCAGATAGCTCTATGTGGTATTGGAGAACCCCCCCATTCTCCTGACCATCAGGGGATAGGGGGAAAGCATGTTTAAAAAATCCTGATCCCCCGTGTCCTGCAGGGACTGTGAAACTGGGACTTTTTCCCGATTGCTCCATTTCCCCAATAGATCACTGATCAACAACGCCGGCAATCGGCACATACTGTCAGCGGGTGGGCAGATCGGAGAATCGCCCCAGCTGAAGTAAGGGCACCATAACAGCTAGCGGGCCAGACGCACTAAACTTCAAAAGTGATAAAATGGAGATCGATAAACTGCCAGCCAATCAGCTCCTGCCTGCCATGTCACAGACTGTTTGAAAAATGTCAGGCAGGAGCTGATTGGCTGGTTGTCGATCACTCTCCATTTTATCACTTTTGAAGCTTAGTGAATCTGGCCCAGTATCTTATTGGTTACCACGGGCAACATGTCCACTTTTGAAAACACATATATTAGTAAATATACCCTTATTTAACTAGCAGAATCTGTCCAAGCCTTGATTTGCCCTACCAGGCTATAAACAAGACCGGTATAGATTTTCTCTGTCGAGTTTCCACATTATTCTCCGTGAAAATCCAGTCAGTGATGGACGCTACGGTTCTAGGCCCTGAGGTGATCCTTTGCTAGAGGCACCTTCATCACCTCATTTATTAAAGGCTTTGCAATGTGATCCACTTCATGAAAAGCACAAACCCATCCACATTCTCTATTACACAGCCTTTGAAGGTTAATTCACATTAACACTGGGAAGAAAACTCACAAACAACGTGTTATGGTTCTGCAACACTTCGGTGTGAGCAGGCGTTGGAGTATTACTATTTTTAAACTGTTTTCACGAGCGAAGCTCGAAAGACCGAAAAGCGCATTAAACGTGCAATGAGGGCTCTTAGAAGCTACAATTAGGGCCGTAGCCCAGGGCTGCTCCAACCTTCCTGGGTAGAGCAGGAACATACATGTCTGAGTAATGTCTGTGAGGCGTCTAAGCTGCTAGGAAGTATAACAATCAATACAATCAGCAGCTATATTAGGGACCACAATTGCTGTGTGGTGGGATTTTGCTAGCACAGCATTAAATCCCAGCATTAGTTACTTCTAGGGATTTTCACATGTATTCAGAGATGACCGGGTCTATCAGACCCCCTTAGTAAGGGCAGGCACTATCAGAACTATAGTGGATGCAAGAGATCAGTCTAAAGCCCCAGGGGGGCCACAGCTAATATAGTTAACCATATCGGCCACAGCTGCGGGCGGATGATTTTGTCCATAC
Organism: Crinia signifera; assembly: GCF_055691185.1. Lineage (NCBI taxonomy): Eukaryota > Metazoa > Chordata > Amphibia > Anura > Myobatrachidae > Crinia > Crinia signifera. The sequence continues at coordinate 35,053,603 of NC_139220.1, forward strand.
AAAAATCAGCGATGTCGGACGCCGATATTGTTCAATAATGTTCCCAGGGCCCGCTAAACATGAAGGTCATTTAGCTAGATTGCCAAATTGTGTTGCATGTTTGGAAGACATTAATCATCGTTAAACGACAAGCGGGAGCGCAAATAGTTAACGATATTGAGTGAACTAGACGATATTGTGAACAATATTGCTCAGAAGTTCATTTCTGAGCGATATTGACCACAGGGGGGCCAAAAATACCAAGCTTTTAAAAAAGTGATAAAATGGAGTGGTAAACTACCAGCCAATAAGCTCCTAACTGCCATAATACAGGCTTGGGTTGAAAATGACAATTAGGGGCTGATAGATTATCACTCTCCACCACTTCTTGAGGCATGGTGCATCTGGCCCAATATTAACTAGTGTGTATGGGGCTTAAAAATCACCTTATCTGCCACAATATGCGCTACATGCCCACACCAAACCTATGCCAAGTGCGAATGCCGGGAACACAACCCTTTCGCACAGGGATGGGGAACCTTCGGCCCTCCAGTTGTTCTTAAACTACACATCCCAGCATGCCCTAACACTGTTTTACCCTGCTAAAACTATTGTAGGGCATGCTGGTACGTGTAGTTCAACAACAGCTGGAGGGCCGAAGGTTCCAGCAAGTTCTGCAGGTGAGCAGAAGTAAAGCAGCGGCATCATGCTCCATGTTCTACTGTAAAGTTTATCTGTTGCCTACGCACAGCACAGGGCAGCCATTTTGTAATCATTCACAAGGAACAAGTGGTGTCCTTAAAGCACAGGGCAGGACATTTGTGCAGCGCAGACCACGGCAGTGTGTATAGCAGGGCTGGGCAACACCGGCCCTCCAGATGTTAATGAACTACACATCCCAGGATGCTTTGCATTAGTTTTGCTATGTGGCCATGTTGAAACTGATGCAAGGCATGCTGGGATGTGTAGTTCATCAACATCTGGAGGGCCGGTGTTGCCCAGCCCTGGTGTATAGCGTTTCCAACCAGTGATTTTCTCTGAGGACACAACCAGAAATGTTCATGAAACGCATAAGCCAAGTGTGCGCTGAACATAACTTGGAAAAAGCGACAGCAAGATTCATCCACCACCCCCCATTCGTGTCAAATATCTGATGTTAGTCTCCATGGAAAGGAGCGATGGCTTTCTTTTAATATAATGGGATGTTTGTACGCAATACATTATTAGGAGTTTAGAGGTAGAGAATATAGGGGTAGTTGTATGAAACAGTGACAAGGGAGAAGGTAGCCAGAGGAAAGGCCCATGGCAAATATCTAGGTCAAGGCTGACAAAGACCGACATAGAAAAGGTAGGCACATAAAAAAAATAAATCATGGCAACCTTTTTTGCTTTTTCATAATTTACCAATTACAATTTTCCAATCAGTAAAGTATGCCATCTGCAGTGAGCATGGCATGGCGAGAAAAGCAAGACAGTATTTGAGGGGTCCATGTGCTCAAGTGTTGACACGGACAACAATTTTTTTTGTCAAAATTCATGTCGACGTCAACCTTTTGCTGTCAACCCAGAAATGGTCTGTGAGCTATACCACACCCATCTGCAAATATGTCCTATTAATTTAATGCATAGCCTATAGCACTCTTTCTCCAACAGGACTCAAGGGACTTGAGAGAGTAGGAACATAATCCAGTACAAAAACTTTAGAGGTTTAGCTTTGCATGAAATACAGAGACCATGTGGTGATAATACAGTTCTAAGGGTGTGGCTAATACAGTTCTAAGGGTGTGGCAGCCATTTTGGATCATCAGTTGCAAGGATTACCCATCCTACCAACCAATGAACTTGGCAACACAGCCATTTTAAATTCACTACATATCCATTATGCCTTATAATGTGGCACTGGGTCCGACCCGGCTTGTTGCCATGACAACCCGCGGTGTGAAAGGGCCTACTAAAATGGCCCGGAGTAACCCAGAATTGTGCAGTATGAATGTGTAACTGGGGTTGAACGACCCCGGTTCCTGTTCGCACTATAGGGAGAAACATAATTGCCGACTCTTTGGCTGAGCTCAGTGAAGCAGGGGGGCGGGGCCATCGCCGGGAGGAAAAAAGGCCAGTTTGGGGTGGAGCCACAGGCGGGCTCCCCTATTGGGGGCGTGTCTAGAGGCGTTGCGTCATTTTAGCACCGCCCCCCCCATGTGCAATGCCAGTATTTCAGGCATTGCTAAAATGCAGCGATCGCGTAATTTGACCCGCGGACCCTGTGTGTTTGTGGGAAATTTCCAGGACCCTCCCTGCCATTCCGGGAGGGTAGGCAACCCTGGGGGGGAGGAGGCATCGTCAGCTCCAAGCGCTGCCTCCTACTCCCTCCAATGACACGCCACTGCCCTACCTGCCCCCTTCCTGATGCCAGCAACCCGGGTTATTGATGTGGGGTGCTCACCTCACAAATGCTGTGACGCTCCCGTATCATAATATCGGGTGCAACCTGGCATTTGCATTGCGAAAATGGTATTAATGGACAGGTCAGCCATTGGCAACCTAGTGTAACCTTTCCTCTATTAATTTCACACTTCCTTGTGGAAACTATCCCCTAGTCAATATTTTCAAAGATTCATGTAAAACAGGGATGGGGGGAGGGGGGGCATTGTCCATCCAACTGTCGTTGAACTACACATCCCAGCATGCCATGCGACAGTTTTGCTATATGTCCATGCTAAAACTGTTGCAGGGTACGATGGGATGTGTAGTTCAAAAGCTGAAGGGCCAAAAGGTTCTCCATCCCTTATGTAAAGTAATATCTACAGGATTCATTAACAATAGCTGTCCTTGTACATTCTCTCATAATTTATAGGTCTGCTTTTTATGATTTGGTGGTGATGGTGAGGGGGGAGGGGGTGCAAAGCGAGAGCACAAGAGAGATTCATTTAACGCCTTAACTTTCTGATGCCGCTATCAAATAATCATTATAACAGCCCCCTCATTTATTTTTCCACAGTAAAGAGATTTAAAGCTTTTTACCACTTTCAAATCCACCGAATAGCGTAGCGCATGGTACAGCAATTAGTTCTAGGCCCCTCTGTCAAATGGAAAACGCTCCGGCAACAATGCCTGAAGCAGATTATTTTTGTTATCACACAGCAGGCATCCTCAGGATGATTTTTCCCCCCCTTTGCATGTCTTATCATAAAGACGACACACGGCTGGATGCCTGCACTGACTGAAAAAGTAAGGCTGCAGACTGGGATGCGGGATACAGTAAGATCTGGGTTTCCTACCCCCTACAATTAAGGCGTGTGAACTGTGCATGAACTTGTTCCATGGGACTCAGGAAAACGCATATCCAAACGTACATAGCAGATATTGTATGAAAACGGGGAAGAAATGCAATGTAGAGAGATTTGGTGCGTAACACGATATGACACTTTTCTACATCATTTCGACACATCGGGCCAATAAATCATGTAAAAATGTGTCAATTCCTGTCATTTAGTTTCAATTTCGATACAATGCGCGGTCCCGTACACATGGGATCGGATCTGGATATGGTCACCACGGCAACAAGGTTACTTCATATCCTGGGGCGGTGATTGGGATCTTATGTGACAAATCATATTCAGAATGACCGCCTACAATGTATCACATGCGATTTAGCCGCTGTGGATTCTGGTGGCACTCCAGCGGAGAGTTGGTGAGGCTGCATGCAATACCTTGGCCTAGTGTATGGGGGCCTTTAAAACGGACTTCCGAATAAATGTGAAGGCCCCCATACACTATGCGATTTTGGTCCGATTTCATCCGATTTCGGCACTTGGTGCCGATAATCGGATGAAATCGGCCCAAAATCGTATGTGTGTGATGTCTGATCCGATCCGATGCGCGGTCCCGTGCGCATCGGACCGGATCAGGGAGGTCGGACGGTCTGTACATACGATCACGTCCGACCTCCCTGTATGCATATGCCTGCCACCTGACAGGCATATGCATGCAGACACCGGGCGGGCAGCGGGTCCCTGAGCACCGGCTGACTGACCTGGCCGGGCGGTGGTGCGTGCGGGCAGCGGTGGTGGGGACGGGCGGCGGGTGCGGTGAGCGCTGCTGACCTGGCCGGGCAGTGTACTTACTTACATAGCAGCAGCGGGGACGGGCAGCGCAGTGGCGGCTATTATATTTTGAAAATACTTGTCAAATGACCGGCCGCTCTCTGATTGGCCGGAGAGCTCTCAGCCAATCAGAGAGCGGCCGGTCATTTGACAAGTATTTTCAAAATATAATAGCCGCCACTGCGCTGCCCGTCCCCGCTGCTGCTATTTAAGTAAGTACACTGCCCGGCCAGGTCAGCAGCGCTCACCGCACCCGCCGCCCGCCCCCACCGCCGCTGCCCGCCCCCACTACTGCCGCTGCCCGGCCCCCACTTCTCCTCACCGCCCTGCAGCTCCCCGGGTTTTTTTTAACATGGGATAAATCGCATGCGATTTATCCCATGTAAAAAATGGCATATCAAGTGCCAAATTGTATGTGAGCCTCCCGGGGAGCTGCCGGGCGGCTCGCAGGTAAATTGGGTCCGACTTGTCCCTAGGACAAGTCGGCCTAATGTATGGGGGCCTTGAATGGCTACTCAAGGCCAGCAATCAAGCAAAACAGAACAATTTTTGGTACTCTTTACCTAGATGGGCGCCCGTCATGGTGATCGCGGGTACATTTATGTCAGGCCGCGACGCGACCGACGCGATGCCCGCGATTTCCCATTGAAACCCATGTTAAACATGGAAATCGCGTCGTTCGCGTCGCGGCCGTCCATAAATGTACCCGCGATGCCCGCGACGCGATGCACCCGATTTCCCATAGGAATCAATGTTAAATGGCCCGACGGACGCGATTTTACTGTTAAATGCCTCAATGGACCCGATTTGGCCATAGGAATCAATGTTAAATGGGCTACAGAGCCCAAATAGGCACAATTAACCCTTAAATGTCCCCCCAAATTTTTAACGCCACCCCACGATCCACGCCAACCCGAAGCGTGGCGAGCGCAGCGAGCCCGCGAGGGGCGGCGGTACGCGTCCTCCGACCTTTTCATGCCCTACTATATAGTGAGAATAGAATAGTGTGGCGAGCGCAGCGAGCCACCGAGCCCGAAGCGTGGCGAGCCCCGCGGATACCTTCACAGTTATACGCGTCCCCTCGCGGGCTTCACAGGTGTCCGTGGCGACGCGGACACCTGTGAAGCCCGCGAGGGGACGCGTTTACCTGTGAAGGTATCCGGCTGCGCTCGCCACGCTTCGGGCTCGCCACACTATTCTATTCTCACTCCACGCCCTAGTGGATAGTAGGGCATGAAAAGGTCGGAGGACGCGTACCGCCGCCCCTCGCGGGCTCGCTGCGCTCGCCACGCTTCGGGTTGGCGTGGATCGTGGGGTGGCGTTACAAATTTGGGGGGACATTTAAGGGTTAATTGTGCCTATTTGGGCTCTGTAGCCCATTTAACATTGATTCCTATGGCCAAATCGCGGGCATTGAGGCATTTTACATGAAAATCGCGCTCAATCAGCCTTTTTAACATTGTTCCCTATGGGAAAATAGCGGTCATCGCGGGTAGCAGATTTTTATGTACCCGCGATTTACCCGCGATGGCCGCGATTTTTACCCCCGACGCCCGCGATTCCAATCGCTGGCGCCCATCTAGGTAAAGAGTACCCAATTTTTTTTACAACTTAGGGCTGATCCAATTAGGAGCAAGGTGGCGTTTGAGAGCAGGACACCGAACCATGTCCCGTTCTCCTCAAAGCCCATAGAAGTGCGGTAGTGGGCAGCAGTGGGGGCTCCAGAGGAGGGGCTGTAACACAGTTCAGAATTCAACTACGGGAGCCACACCCACTGCTAGTGGGTCAGTTTAGAGTGGCAGTGGGTGTGGCTCCCCTATTTGAACTGTGCTCCAGCCCCACCTCTGGAGTTACCACTGGAGGGCACCGCAATGGGGAAATATGTACACTACCGCACATGGAGGCAACGCCTGTCGGGACACTACCGCTCACTGAGGTGACCCCTTTTAGTGTGTTGTACTAAGGTTTAAAGCACTACAATGAGACCCTAGCACGAGGCACAACATTTATGGCAGAGGGTACCAGACCTAAGGGAACATAAGCAGCCATTATCATTGTTCTAACATTAAGGATACACTCTGTTACGAGTGCGAGAACAAACATTTTCGGCTGATGACTCACGGTCTCATTGATTACAGATCTCAGCGAGTACAGAGCTACTGTTCCCAGAAGTCTCGCTCTCACTGTGTAATAACCTTGCTCAATTAACTGAGGTAGCTTGGCACAAGCTATAAATAAGACTACCAGTAATACAGGAATGATATCAAATGTGCCCAGATAGGACGCAATATTGCAGTACTATTTTGAGTCTCCCATATCCAAAAATTGGACCAGAAGTCATCTGGATATCGGATTTTTCTGTATTTTATAATATCTGCATAGCATAATGAGATATAATTATAAATGGGACTATGGCAGCTTCTGTCCCCTGGGCTGCAGCCCCAACCACAGCTTGCAGGGGGAACCGGGGCAGACGCCATAACTAGATGAGACCCAGTGGCATATTTATAATGGGTGCAGTGTGCGCGATGGGGGCCCACACCGCACCCATTAAAAAAATTTTTTTTTTTTTTTTTTTTTAATACTTACCCACTGGAGTCCCAGCAGTTAAACGCTAGCGAGATCTCCAGAAAACTGGCCACTGCACCATTTTTCTAGAGATCTGCACATGCTCAGTAGGGCATTGGCGCTGGTGCCGGCAGAGAAGAGAGGGCCCAGATGGGGCATAGACTGCACATAGGGTTCCAGTATAGTGGGTCAATGTCTAGGTCGACTACTAATGGTTGACTGACTAGGTCAACATACCATCGTTTCGACATTGCCAGAAGCTCGACACAAGCTGGGGGGGGGGCACAATGTCGACCCAGGGACCGCAAACCACACACGGGCCTCAAATGCATTGATGCTTCATATTCACATTATACACAAAGCGCAGAGGTAATTTTATACAATATTTTTCAATAATCTTGTAAATTATAACATGTTTGTGTGCAGTATTTCGGATATGAAAGACAAGCTGTACAATCAGGTTATTTTTAGGACAGATTTAACATCCCCCCCCCCCCCCCAAAAAAAATTGCTGTGTGTGAGCCTAAAAAATTGCAAATCGCGCTCAAGATCCAAATATTTTGGGTATGAAAACATATGAGTATTGATCGCAGTAAATTAGTGGCCAATTCAATAACGGACGTCAAACTGGGACGGCTAGTAAATGCAGTTGGAAACAGATGTATAAAATCAAGACCACAGAAACCTTTCTGCACGAGTTAGTGCTTACCGACGTTCTAAAATAAGCAATTTTGATACATCTTGCGAATTCTGAAATAATCTGTCCAATTCTATCAATATAAATGGAAATAAATATGAACAGAAGATCGGTACTTGTGTATTTTGGCGGCGCCCATCGCATCGCATACCATAACGCATACGATGGTATGCGATGCGACGCGATATCGTACGATAGCGGTACGCGTCCTAAGACCTTTTCATACCCCCACTATCCACGTCGGCATGGAGTTGAGCATAGAATAGTGTGGCGAGCGCAGCAAGCCACCGAGCCCGAAGCGTGGCGAGCGCAGCGAGCCCCGCGAGGGGGCGCGGATACCTGTGAAGCCCGCGAAGGGACGCGTTTACCTGTGAAGGTATCCGCGTCCGCTCGCCACGCTTCGGGCTCGTATAGGGGGTCAAAATCGCGTCGCATCGTATGCCATCGGGTGCATGGCATGCAATGGGATCTGATCGTCGTACGACGGACATCGGGGGCGCCGCCAAAATACACAAGTACCGAAGATCTGCCCCATTTTCGGTCAACTCACCAATTTATCCGCAGGTGGAATTCAATGTTCAGCCTGTCGAGCAGCGGATAAAAGGGGCGTGTCTGCGGAAACGGCTGTAAATTGACGAGATCCGTCCGTGAACTAGACAAGCCACGTCCGTTTACAGCAAACGGACCCGATTGGTTTTAAAGTCTGATCCGTTCTATCGAGCTGCCTCTTCAGTGCTGATGGAAATAGGTGCCCGACGCCATTTCCCTGGTCGGAAATAGCGGCAGGGATTGAATACCCCCTTAATGTTATATTAGCATTTCTTCTCCCTTTGTGGGACACAGCATCTACATGTATTTTATTATTACAGACACTGAGAAGAGTGAACCAAATATTTTTTAAATGACTCATCAAATCTCAAGTGTCCTGTCTTGATCTGTGCATTTTCCCACAGATCCAGTTTCTCTTTGGAGGGGGATGCTTACAGCCAAATGACGTTTTTCAGTAGGGTTATCTAAGTTACAATGTAAGCGGTTTTGCTAAAAGATAAAGGATTTGTCACCATCTCCGGAAATTTGGTGCATGTAACATCAAAATATCTATGTTACTATCTGTGAAACGTAACAAGTGAAGATTTAATCTGCAGGTAAAATGAAACCCTTGGCAACAGGATGCCCATCGGCTCTTCTGAAACCATCGATGTATGAACGGTTGCTGGTTATTTTCATTTTGCACTCATGAAGACGGTGGTGCCTACTCATGCGCAGGCCACTGCCGGGATCTAACTGTCAGGGCTCTGCCACCAATGATTAAACTAGCGACCAGACTATTGATGGCTGCTAACCATTGATTGATCACATTGTAAGTTTAGATTTGTTGATTGAAACAGGAAAAGATTCCGCAGTGCTATAGTTGTGCCATACCTGTTCCACGGCATCTAGTTACACGCTCGACAGTGGGTATGAGTCATATTGGGCCAACCAAATTTAGGTTGACATGCATTGAGGTAAAGCAATACAATTCCATTGGCTGGGCGTGTTATGGGAGTGTCCTGGGCGGGTCACTGCGTTCAGAGCCGCTTCCATATTAAGATGGACACTGCGCCTGCTATAGACGGGTACAAGTGTCCATACTGGTCACAATGATGGGCTGATGGTGGACTGTCCAGGGACCACTGACGGTGCTACTGCAGAGAGCCAAAAAATGTGCGTACCATTGCTCGCACATACCGGCGCACACCAGCGCATGAAGGGTTTCATAAGGAGAAAGTGCAGAGAGCGTAAAAAATAGAAATATGCCCCCACTCTGCCGCACCTGCATTGTTCAGGTGACCAGCTGCACAGCTATATACTACTCTATATTAATACTAGAGGAACGATGCTGCTGTCAGTGCTGATCTGTGCAGACTGTACCTACAGCAGCACAACATGGTTCTGGTATAGGAGATCAACAACCTGTAGAGCGAAAATCATGTGGTTGAACACGTCTAGTTGGGCGCCTAAAGATAGTGGACAGCGTCACGATTGACAGTAACGGAAGTTAGATTGACCGGTACGTGATCGACGGTTGGTCGACACAAGTTTTCCATGGTTTTTTTTTTAGTGTCCATTGATTACGGTCACGAGGTCTACCCTGAAACGGGTCGAAAGGTCGACAGTCAAAAGGGTCAACATGAGTTTTTCAAGTTTTTTGGTCTAGAATGTAGACACAGCCGACATGGACATAGTCAAAGGGTACCATGTCCGATCGCCATGCGGGCACGGTGCCTCCCTGTGCTCGGCACACTATTTTATTCTCCCACCACTTCCTAGTGGAAGGTAGGGCATGAGATACCGCCTGTCGGCACAGGTCAGTCACAAAAAAAAAAAAAACCTTCTGTCGACCCTTTGACTGTTGAACTTCCCAATGTTGACCTAATGCTTGTGTCAACCTTCCAACCCTGTCGACGTAGACCATGTCAATCTAAGCCCTGTCTACCTTCAGAGGTCAACCCAATGCATCTCGACCTAAATGGGGTAGACCTCGTGACTGTATTGAATGGACACTAAAAAAAAAAAAAAACATGGAAAACTTGTATCGACTTACCGTCGCTCACGTACCGGTCGATCTAACACTTGCACCTAACTTCCGTTACTGTCAATCTAGACGCTGTCTACTATCTTTAGGCGCCCAACTAGACGTGTTTAACCACATGATTTTCGCTCTACAGGTTGTTGATCTCCTATACCAGAACCATGTTGTGCTGCTTTAGGTACAGTCTGCACAGATCAGCACTGACAGCAGCATCGTTCCTCTAGTATTAATATAGAGTAGTATATAGCTGTGCAGCTGGTCACCTGAACAATGCAGGTGCGGCAGAGTGGGGGCATATTTCTATTTTTTACGATCTTTGCACATTCTCCTTATGGAACCCTTCGTGCGCTAGTGTGCGCCGGTATGTGCGAGCAATGGTACCCACATTTTCTGGCTTTCTCGCAGTAGCAACGTCAGTGGTCCCTGGACAGTCCACCATCAGCCCATCATTGTGACCCGTATTGACACTTGTACCTGTCTATATCAGGCGCAGTGTCCATCTTAATATGGAAGCGTCTCTGAACGCAGTGACCCGCCCAGGACACTCCCATAACACGCTGAGCCAATGGAATTGTATGGCATTACCTTCAGGCCACCTCCTAGATGCCTCACCCCTCACTTTGTCATGCCATATTTGATACCAGCGGTAACGCATTAACCGCAGTGGGTTTTTCAAAATAATTTTGAGTACTTCCTCATCTTAGCAGCCACCGCATATGCTACAGAACTTACGTAGCACCATTGTTCACTCGCCACACTTCGGGCTCAGTGGCTCGCTTCACTTGCCACAGCAGTATTAAATGTAATAGATGGTGGCGTGGACATAGGAGGGTGGTGTGGACACAGGAGGGTAGGGTACTTCCTCACCGAAAATCCTTACATAGCAGTTAAATAGCGGCTAACGTAACTAGCTTAGCGGTGGCTGCAAAGATGAAGAAGTACCTAATTTTCAAATGTAGGTAATATTCGCTCAACTACGCATTCATTTTGCGTCCCCCTCTAGGCCAAGCTCGATCACAGGGTATTTTAATCGGTGCACACCGGTTTTGCAGATGCAAGTCCCTAACTGAATGCATGAGAGACGAAGATAGATCTCAGCCCACACAGAATATTCTTATATCAGTAGCCTGCAAAAATAAAAAACAAAATAAAAAACAAAATAAATCCGACAACTCCCACTGTGCTAATCTATGGTATCCATGCTGCATTTGCTACCTCTCCCGCTGCTGACTGATGATTAAACCATTTGGTCTGGGACTGCCAAGACAGCGAATTCCCCACAGCCAGTGCGATATTCCCCTATTATTAATTCCAGCATCACCAACTTCCTGAGCTTATTCACATGGGTTTCTGAGGTAATGACGGACTGACTTAATCTGCTTTGTGTTCCGTTCACTGGAAACTTCCTCATAAACATGATTCCATTTCACATTGCATTACAAGGTGAGGTTCCGGGTGGGGAGAATCCAAAAATAATACAAAAACCCCTACTATAAATACAAGGGGAACAAACAAATGGTGTTTCCATCATCACACGTGGTCCTTCACACTGTCAACTGCATTGCAACCTGTGCTTTTATTAAGGTGTCAGAACGCTAAGTAAATTAAGTGGCAGCTCCAGAGGTCACGCTGTGTCCAAAATTTAAATAGGGGTCACTAACTGCCAGTGAGTCAGTTTGGAATGGCAGTTGGTGGCAGTGCAACCACCACTTAAGAGTCGACATGGACACCATGTGTACTGCACTGCTTTCGGCTTATTTTGCTGTTTTATTCTCCCACCACGCCATAGTGGATGGTAGGGCACGAAATACCCCACATGTTGGCTCACAAAAAAAAATAAAAAAGGGAAAAACTCACATTTTGACTGGCGACCTTGTCATTGTTAACCTCCAAATACGTCGAACTATTTCAAGTTGACCTTTAGCGGTCGACACAACTTATTGACCGTATCCTGTATAATGACACCTTAAAAAACCTAGTTTGATAACTGAACCGCCGACGTGCATTTTTCAGCCATTTCAACGTTATGAAATGTTATCATTCATGCCCACACATTGACCAATAGCAGCTCAGAATGGTCATTTATTTGACGGACCTGAAAGATGGTCGGTGAGGGTATGGCCAGCTTCAGCAAGTTTAGGCTGGCAAAGCGATTTTGCCTTCATATAGGTGTCTTTGGTTTCCTCAAAACAGACCAAAAATAATAATAAAAAAGGTACTTGATGGACTTAAAAGATCAGTGTCTGATCCATCGCCACCATTGTGCGATGCACGAGGGGACCATGTGACAGATAGCCAAAAGGAAATATTTTATAGCTCATGGGGCTATAAACCCTTACATAACTCACATTTGCTTTATGCGTTTGTGATTATTTTTCTATAGCTTTTGTTAGTTTACAATAATGTGATACATAGAACACAGTCAAATAACCACTGCCTACGATTGTGACTTCCCAGGATGAAGGGATCATCAAAGTAAGATGTCCATCTTATATTTTCAGTCACCTTATAACAGTCATCTACACTACAGTATGAGGTAGCCACTCCCTAGCATTTCTAACATGCTATAGTAGTGGTTCCCAAACTGGGTGCTGTGGCACCCTGGGGGTCTTACGGGAGTGCCCTGGGTTGGTGGTCCAGGACCAATGCAAATAATTTATGGTCAAAGTTGTAGGCAAAACCAGTGCTTGTGGTGAATCATAAAATATGTGGACAAGCAGAAACGAATCCTGTCCCTCATCACACAACTAACCCCAAGGCATACATGCCTACTCTCCTGTAACAGCCATGAGGCCCTTGGAAATCAGGTGGTGCTCATAATGGGCTGTACACATGGTGAGATATTGGCTAACGGACAATTTGGACTAAGCTATTTTGACTAGATGCATGAGAGATTTTGACTAAGCGATTTTGTCTAAGTAATGATAGTCAAAATTTCCTAAAGGTCCATGTATGGACAGCGATGAGAACATTCATCGCTGTGGGGAAAGCCGCTCAGTGCATACACACTGAGCAGCTTTCCTTCGGCAATACACACTGGGCGGCTTTGACCTGAAAGCCGCTCAAACCTGCTGTTTTGAGTGACTTTCAGTTCAAAGTCGCCCAGTGTGTATGAGCCTTAAGACAAGACTGAATAAGCAGGAGAAAAATAGGGAGATTGTTGGCTAACCTTTTAGGAGATTTTGACTATCTAGTCAATTTGTGCTGATCAGAGGAAGGGACAATTATGGCCTATTGATGACATAAGCACAAATTATTTGATTTATTATTTTTATCTGAATTTCACCATAACAAACTATTGGCCTAAGGGTGCCGTTAATAAAATTCTGATATTTTAGGGCACCATGATTAAAAAAAAGTTTAGGAAACAATGCTCGAGTACAGTAAAATATAACCACCTCCCATGACCGCATTCAAGTTGCAAAAAGCCAAGATTTCGGCAGCTCCCGGCTTATAGCGCAGCCTGTTAGATAGAGCACAATGCACAGTCCCTCGGTTCCCCAAACAGGTTATGAAGCATTGATACGCCAACTAGGGAGTAGGCTATTTGTGGAGCTGATGTTTATCAGCCAATCTCTCTGGATACCTGGAAAGATTACGGCGTTCCCCATGGGAAGGTGTCTGGGAGATAGCTCATAGGCACTAAAAGCTAGAAGAGTGTTTTCCCTCCTGCGGTGATCGCAGACAGGGGATGAACCTTCCTCAGATGTTGAGTCACAAAACCCTTCACAGTCTGTGAAGGAGGGGGGGGGGGCAGATGTACTAAGCTGTGGAGAAAGTAGTAGCCAATCTGCTCTTTAATGGCAATATGCAGGCTCACTACAATGGAGAAGGGCCAACCACACGACACATTCCTTGCCACACCAATTCAGTCAAATGGGTGGAGCGATGGTGTGGCAACCTTAATTTTTGGGTGTGCCCAGTGCTTCCCTAGTGACTGGGCATCCACGGGATCCTTCTATGCCCTCCCTGCATTGAAGTGATGCTGTGTGCTTGTGATCTCCGGCGCCCCTCAACCGATACTCCACTGTCGCGGGACTTTGCCAGCCGGGGGGGGGGGGGGGGTGTTGGGCTTACAAATAGTCCGATAAAGTACAAGATTAATAAAGTACCAGCCAATCAGTGCCTTACTTTCATGCTACAGGCTGTGTTTGAAAAATTACAGTTATGAGCACTGACATTTACAACATCTGGCCCCTGGGCTGGGAGATTGTTCTCTGGGAGCTGTCCCCAGCAGTGACTGACAGCCTTGCTTTGAATCCAAGATGGCAGGTGTAAAACGCTTCAGGCACACCTCATACGTACCTAGCATGGCCCTTAAGGGCCTATTTACTAATTATGAGATGCCAGTGTCAGTATAATGAACACAGACATCCTGACCAATTGTAAAATGGCAGTTAGGAGTGACTAACTGGTACTTTATCTCTCTCCAAGGCTCATGTTAGCTTGACTCCCGAGCATGCGTCAACGACATCACATAAGCCCCACTCCACAAGCTAAACTCTGCATCACTAAGTACCTGCACTACAACCAGTGCACAAAGATGTCACACTCAGACATCCGCTCTGTGGACTAAACCAATATCGGAACGTAGCCTTCCAGATTTTGGAAAATCAGTGACACGCACCAATTTCCATTACAGTAAAATGAAATTGCTTTACCATGGCGAACAACCGTGTAGCTTCATAGTAGTTTGGCCGTTTACTATGGTACTTTAATTCTAAAACCTTTTCATGAGGGACTGCAAAATTGGCGACTAATTGCCCAGTAATAAATAGGACTGTGTGCTAACAAAATGACTGATTCAATTGCGTGTAGGCACACTAAAAGGTTACAAGAACCAGTATATATCACTGGAGGCTACATGAACAATTACTTACACTGTGCATAGACATACCCTCCAACATCACAAGGGCAAAAATGATATAGAGCAGTGGTTCCCAACCTGGGGTACTAGTACCCCTGGGGGTACTCTGCAGACCAGTTGGGGGGTACTTGAAAATAATATTGGTAATGGCGGAAGATGAAAAAAAGTATTTTGATGGCAGAAGAAGAAGGCCCATTGCTATGGAGAAGAACCATGTTGTGTCACTTATGGTTCTTTCTTCAGCGTCATCAGCGTCTTTGTGCTTTTGCCTGACCAGCAATCCACTGGGAGCTACCCATGCTGCCCTCAGACATCATCAATACACAACCAGCGGCCAGACACGGAAGGGCAAGATTCCTGTCCGCTACTTCTTAATATAAGGACATGCATAAGGATACGCATACCGCTCACTTCCACTACACTCATAAGTACTGTCTATATTTTAAATTGAGAGGAGGGGGTACAGGAGAGAAAAAAGTTTGGGAACCACTGATATAGAGAGATATAGAGAGAGATATATATATATATATTCCAAAGGAACTGGGGCACTCGCCAGGCAAAAGATTTGTATAAAGTCCTTTTCTTATCCTTAGAAGATCATGTAGCTGATGTTTCGGACCTCGCAGGGACCTTAATCATGGCATTCAATCCTACACAGTTGCATTTTGGTGTAGGATTGAATGCCATGATTAAGGTCCCTGCGAGGTCCGAAACGTCGGCTACATGATCTTCTAAGGATAATAAAAGGACTTTATACAAATCTTTTGCCTGGCGAGTGCCCCGGTTCCTTTGGATTGTGGAAATTGGACCATATTTTCGATATGTGCCTGATGGGAGCACCACAGGTGACTGCTTAAAACTGTGAGTGCATTGGATATATGAGATCTCTATCATAGATAGATTATATATATATATATCTATCAGGTGAGGAAAATGAGCGTCACTCCTGAGTGACGCTCATATATAGTTCAGGTCACTGGTTATGCGCCACCCGGCTCGCTCCACAGCAGCGTCACATCAGACACTGCCCTCTGCAAAGCATAGTGTGGAGCGACCTGGGTGGCGCTGTCCCCCTACACGGGTGTCTTTCTTCTATTTAAGTGTCATTTTGCTTGGGATTGTCTTTGATAACGGTATTAAATTAGCGGAAACGTTAGAACTACTTGTGTTGTCTGCAATTTCTGATGTTTGAAGTCCATTGAGTGCCGCCCTGTGTACCCTGGTACCACCCGCTATCTACACATACATATGCAGATGAAGCCAGTTTCATCTATCCGGCCAGTGCGCTACATCTTTCCATCTTGCGCCGGTTGCCTCGCTCGATCTGTATATAGGCCACAATTTTAAAAATGAGGTGTGGCCTTTCAGGAGCTAGACCACGCCCATTTTTGCATGGTATCGGCTCTTTGTCTTACCAGAACATATTTTTGTTGGCTCTTTGCCGCTGATTGGTTGGCCACCCCTGCGCTACTGCATTAAAACCACACTATTTTACCCAAAAAAATCTAGTGTAGCGTTTCACTAGCAATTCTAACCACCGTGTAACCTTAAAGGTCTATGAAGCTTTGCTGAAGATGTATTAACCCTTCTAAAGCAGGCAAGAGGATTGGTTGCCCATATCATGGCTTAAATCTAACCGGTTGATACGGGCAACTGCTTTAGAACACTTGATGGGCAAACTTGTGAGGTCGACACTACCGAAACGGTTCGATGTCTGGAAGTAAAAGGCGTAAAAAAAAAAAAAAAAGGAACCAACTGTCTGGTACAAACCATGCGGTCACGCCTCGGGAGCAAATGTATTCATATTTTTTCAGTGCAGAGTAAATACTGCATGTTTTTGCATGTAGGACACAAATGTGACAGCTTTATTTTTACACAGCAATTTAGACTTCAGTTTGAACAGACCCCATCCAAATCTAGTATCTCTGCGCATGTTAAATCTTCCCCACCTGCAGTGCAGCGTGGTTTTGCTTACTTAGAAGCATGAATCAGGCCGTTTAGTGTTGTGTCAGCGACAATCATTTATTATTGTGCATTCAGGACGGGATAAGTTATCTAAACATCCAAGGGGACAGCCAAGGTGGACAAAGTCTGCTTGATTTAGCACAATTATTACGGCGTTTATTATATAGATCTGTAGCCTTCTACCGTATGATGTAGTGTCTCTCTATTAGAGGATTTCTCCTCGCGCCCAGACCTCCATTGCGATACCACAGTGCTTATCATGATTTAATAGCAGTCTCTCGGGGGGACAAGCGATGAGAACTGCAATTTAATACCATTTCCAAACTACCGTAATCTTTGGCAAAAGCGCTGCAATTAATTCTCACCTCTATGTGTAGACGTGGGGGGTCTATAAGACACGGAAACTAGATGTTATTTACAATGTTATTAGATGGAGAAGCAATTGCAGGGAGGGCCAGCGGCCCGTAACGTAGGGTCAGCAACCCAACCTGGTCATTTCCGGAGTTGTATCATCTAAGGAACGGCCAGGACCAAATTTTTGTAATGGTTACAAAAAGATACTCATACCTTTGAAACAAACAAATTACGTTTAATAAAAAGTATCCGGTTGGTAGGTCAACAGTAGCGATATGTATCGATAGTGGCTGCAGGTGAATGATATGTGCATACACACTGAACGATATCATTAATTATGATGTTGCTCCGTGATGTCACTCGCAGCCACTACTCACGCAAGTCATTTGCTACATAGCCAAAATAGACCTTCATGTACAGCGGGAGGAGGGTCGATAACGTTAACAGGATGGCGGGATACCGGGATTTGGTCCTAAAATTTATGGGATTTAAATCCTGGGATTGGAGTTTCCAATCCCAAAGTTTCAGGAATAGACTGTGCAGTCTAATGGCGGGCAGCGTCTGAGCACCCACCCAGACGCTGCCAGGCTGTTCCTGACCCCGGTGTGCGGCTCTGCAAAGTGCGACGTGTCAGAGGTCACACTGCACAGCCCATCGGCCGCACCCGACTGCACCACTGCTGCCCTTTCCCGGTGGCACCCCCACCTGCCTATGTAAGTAAATGTGTGGGGTGGCCATTTTTTTTATCATAGTTATGGCTAATCCTGGAATTTAACATTTTTGAATCCCGGAATTGAAAAATTGCCCCGGGTTTGGTATTGCTAGATGCACGGGAGTACGTATTACTAACAATTTTGAGCACACACACACTAAACTAGGGTCCTTCTAAGCGATATCTTTAAAAGACTCATCTAGTGTGTATGGGGATTAAGATAAGGACCAGGCTGCAATTAACCACTACTGTAACTAGATTACTATCCTCAACCTCATTTGCAATGTGAAAGGCTGGAGATTGAACGCAAGAGCTCTGCATAAACATTCCTTGGGTCCTAAGGCTATTGACTAGCAGTGCATTTCCCAGGACTGGCTGGCTAGATAAGGGAACCCATTACTCCCTGGAAATGCAGCTAATTCCGCACATCACCTAGAGCCAACGTAAAATCTGCCCAATAAACTCCACGATTAAAACGCACCTGGCCCCAGGCTGCCGGTAATGAACGCCGTCCTGAATGGACCAGATTCAGCAGGAAAGGTATTGCTCTATTTAAATAACTCACCTTGTGCCGCCAACTGGTGACTGAGATATCCGCGCAGACAATACACGGCTAACTCGCCCTCCCATAGGAGACACAGGCCTACTTGTCTATTATGCTTTATAATAGCCTCTGCAAACGGCATACAAAGCCAGAGAAATTGTCAGTCACGTCACTGCTGGACCAGTAATGCTTTGCAAGGAAAGGATTTAAATGCCGTAATTGCCTTCCGGGACGCAAAAGCATTACATTACACAGAGTGCATTGCTAAACGCTGCCCCACTCTCACACGGACTGCGCTGAACGGGGCTCTCGCCAAACAGAATACCAGTCTGGTTACTGTTCCATGCAGCAGGATCAGCAAGAAGAGACACAGGGGTAGATGTATAAGGGAGGAGAAGTGATAAAGTGCCCGGTACTTTATCATCGGCCAACCAGCTAACTGTCCATTTTTAAACCCAGGCTGTAACTTAACATTCAGGAGCTGATTGGCCGGTGTACCAGACACTATCACGTCTCCCTTATCACTTCTCCATACATCTACCCCACAGGCTTCAGTTCACAAATTACTAGGGGCCGATTTATCATCAAGTGATAAAACTTGTTGTCAATATGCCCCCAACTGTCTTGTGCTCCGCTCCGAAATTCCATGCGATCAGCCCCCAACTGTCACATGCTTTAAATGACAGTTGGGGGCCGATTGGCTGGAGCACCAGTTATCACACGCACAGAGTTTAATCATTCATAACGAGATTTGTCACTCATTGATAAATGGACCCCTTAGAAGTGACAATTCATTCCATGATAAATTTCACTTTCTCCATCGATAAAACATTTGGGCATACACCAATTCTGTATTTGCAGTGTGAGGAATAGGGATAGGTCCTCATTGGATAGAACATGCTGATTAAATGCTACCTCAAGGCTGGGTACATCCCGCCAGACATTACATTGATACCAATTGCATATGTACGAACATAAGAGATTAGTATCGCAAAGGACAGCACTTGTGAAAGTAACTGCCCTATGCGAAGCCGCTGGCGCCTGGTGAGACGGTGGCCGCGGGTCCCTCTCACCTTCCGCTGCAGCCAACTGCAGGAACTTCCAAGCTCCTCCTCCCTGCATCTGGAAGTTGAAGTACCGCTGCAGGAGGCTGAGAGGTGAGGAGGTGTGTGGGCGATATGAGCCGATGCCGGGCAGCAAGTGATGCGAAAAGAAGCAGTCCCGTGTTGATACTGTACATATGAAAATACGGTAAAAACCCGGAAAACTGGGTTTTTACCGCATTTTCCATTGTAACATCCCAGCCTAAATCCTAATAAGATACAATAACAATCAGTGCGAGACACCAGATAACTATACTACTGAAGTAGTAGGATTATTATCCGCTATAGTGGAAACTATGGCTGGGAGATGACTGCCAGCAACCTGTTTCAGTTATCTTCCAACCAAAGTAATCGTCCGCAATGCAGCCGGAAACCATCTATAGGACTATCTCGCCCTGTTTCAACACTCACACGTGCAGACAGTTTAAATGATAATTGTGGTCAGGGCTCTCTCCGAGCCGCTGGAACGCACTGCGTCAGGCACCTGACCAGTGCTTTTCTAGGTTCTTTTTTTATCATTATTATTTTCGGTACTTGTTTCCTAGCACGGCCACCACGATTTCTATCGTGGTGGTCGTGTCGGAAAAAATCGTGTCAGTCGCGTCGGGTGCATACCAAAACGCACACGACGCGATGTACCCGATTTCTCCATAGGCTTCAATGTTAAAATAATTTAACATTGAAGCCTATGGAGAAATCGGGTACATCGTGTCCATAGGCTTCAATGTTAAATTATTTTAACATTGAAGCCTATGGAGAAATCGGGTCCATCGTGTCCATAGGCTTCAATGTTAAATTTTTTTAACATTGAAACTGAGTCCATTTAACATAGTAAAAAATGGTAAAAGGGCCAATATGGGCCATTTCTCATTGGGTATGGCCCCGTCATGTGTGTAAAAAATAATGGCCCCCCATTGTGGCCGCCACCCCTACGATTGACGAGAACCCGAAGCGTGGCGAGCGCAGCGAGCCCGCGAGGGGCGGCGGTGCGCGTCCTCCAACCTTTTCATTCCCCTACTATCCACGTCGGCGCGGAGTTGAGAATAGATTAGTGTGGCGAGCCCCGCGAGGGGACGCTGATACCTTCACAGATCCCTGCGTCCCCTCGCGGGCTTCACAGGTATCTGCGTCCGCTCGCCACGCTTCGGGCTCGGTGGCTCGCCACACTAATCTATTCTCAACTCCACGCCGACGTGGATAGTAGGGGAATGAAAAGGTCGGAGGACGCGCACCGCCGCCGCTCGCGGGCTTGCTGCGCTCGCCACGCTTCGGGTTCGCGTTAATCGTGGGGGTGGCGGCCACAATGGGGGGCCATTATTTTTTACACACATGACAGGGCCATAGCCAATGAGAAATGGCCCTTATTCTGCCTTTTCCCATTTTTTACTATGTTAAATGGACTCAGTTTCAATGTTAAAATAATTTAACATTGAAGCGTATGGACAAATCAGGTCCATCGCATAGGCTTCAATGTTAAATATTTTAACATTGAAGCCTATGGGGAAATCGTGGGCATCGCGTCGCATCGTGTGCCTTAAAGTTAAGGCACACGATGCCCGCGATTGTGGCCGTGATAAGAAACAAGTACCTTATTTTCTTTTAACGTATACTAAAAAAAACCTCAGGGAATATTTCTCAAAGCTTGGAGAGCGTTAACGTGGAAAGTGATAAAATACCAACCAATCAGCACAGAAATGTCATGTTATAGGTTGTTTGAAAACTGACAGAAGCGGATTGATACTTTACTTCTCATCAAACTTTGATCAATCTCCCACTACAACCTATGCTCATTACTGGGACACTGCAATATAAATACCTTCTACCACAACCATCAGGCAGAGCTTCATTCAAGATCAAATATTTTCACTAGCAATCAGGAACAATTTTCCGAAGACAAAACAAATGAATACGAGCAACACGATAACACTTTTTCTTCTGCATAAAGAACCGTAAAAAAAAAAAAAATTAGAACTACAGGGTTTATTTACTAAGCCTTGAAGAGATATAAAGGTGACTGAGATAAAGTACCGGCCAATCAGTTCCTAACTGCCATGGTACAGGCTGTATGTATTAAGCCTTGGAGAGAGAAAGTGAGGAGAAATAAAGGGGTAGATGTATGAAGCAGTGATAAGGGAGGAGAAGTGAGCCAGAGGAGTGGCCCATGGCAACCAATCAGCACTGAAGTGACATCTATAATTTGCATACTATAACATTATACAGAGCAGCTGATTGGTTGCCATGGGCCACTTCTGATTAAGTCACCTGTGCTCAAGCCTGGATAGCACTAAAACCCACACTGTTAAGCCCCATACACACTAACAAATAGAGTGAAAGATTTACAGAAAGAACATTCTGAAAGATATCGTTCAATTTATCTTCTAGTGTGTATGCTTAATGTCATTAACGATGCAAGCCCCCACATGTCGTTAACAATCCCCTCCCTCGTCCAGCATTTCCGGGCAAAGGAGGGCCTCGTTAAAGACTGCCATGCTGCAGCGGCAGTACGCTGACCCTACCGTCGCTCACTTCGGAGGCGGCATCGGCAAGTGTGTATGTTAAGACCCGACAGCGCCCAAAATGGTGAACAGGTACGACTAATGCTGGCCCCATCTAAGCCTGGATGCTTTTCTGACTTGGTCACAGACTTGTGCAAACGAGTCCGATAGATCACGCGTTGACCCATCACGGCATTTCGCACATGATCATGCACGTGGGGCTGGCAGCGGTTATCCACCAATGAGATCTCAGAGACATCAGTAAAAGTTCATGGGCACACAACGTTGCTCACGGTAAAAATCGAATTTGTTCAGCTGTATAATAAACATCATAAGTTTCCCAGAAGAAGTTCAAAGCCCAAACCAAAACCCCTTATGCTCACGTGAAAAAGAGATGAAGGGGGATATTAAATCGTCGGGGAGATGCCCGCCGGGCCCTATTCAATTATGTCTTCCCCAACAGCATTGAGAAGAGTATCTCGGCAGAACGAGCCCGACATCACTAGCTGTCGGGCTCGTTCTGCCGAGAACAGCCAGGAAGTAATAAGCTGCCGGCTGCAGCTCGCCTCTTCCCGGCCGCAACTCGCGGACCCCGACATTGAATCCCACCTGCATGTTCTCGGTCGAGCTGACCGAGAACGGGACTGGGTCACGGCGGTCGAGCAAGCTCGACTGCCTTGACCCTCATATTGCATACCCCCCCTAAGACACAGGAGCAGATTTATTAAGCCTGGTGAAGTGATAAAGTGGCCGGTGATAATGCAGCAGCCAATCAGCTTGTAGCTATTAAGTTACAGGCTATGCTTGAAAAATCACAGGAGCTGATTGGCTGTTGCGTTATCACCTCCACTTTATCACTTCACCGGGCATAATAAATCTGCCTCCTGGTATTTTTCAATCACATGACAGTTGGGAGCTGATTGGTTGCAGAACCATTAATCAAATGCAGTGATCAATGGGCACGTTTATCTCTCTCTCTCTCTCTCTCTCTCTCTGAAGCTTAGTACATCTCTCGCATAAAGTGTATAGACCCCTAACAATCGTATATTAACATACTTTATAATAAAGATGATGGGGAATAATATTTCAAAGCTATTTATTAAGCCTTACCCATAAAAATAAAAAAAAAATCTAATTTTTTAGAACAGAGGGCCCCCTTTATTATACATACAAAAAGGTCCCGATTCTTGTTGACTTGAATATGCGCAGAGCTACAATGAACACGCGGGGAACCGATCAAACTAGAATCAGGGCCAAAGAGTATTCTGCGGTAAACTAAGTCTTCGTTAGTAGTGCAGTGATACTAAAGCAAATATGTCTCTGGAATTAAGACAAACAAAAATTGGACTTAAAGCGTTTAACATGACAGTTAGGAGCTGACTGGCTGGTATTCCATCCACTTTCTCTCTCTCTCCATAGATTGGTACATAGTTCATACCTCCAAACATTTCAATAAAACGATCCGGGACCACCATGCACTCCCATACTGGGGGTGTGGCTTCACAGCAAAGCCGCACTCGCCATGCACCCTTTTGCCACCTCTAAGCGGCTGTCCTTGCCCCAGTCCCTCTGTCTCCCAGAATAGATGCTGTGCGCATAGCATCTAAGCCAGTGATGGCTGACCTTGCTGTTAAACTACACATCCCAGCATGCCCTGCATCAGTTTTAGCATGGCCAAATAGTAAAACTGTAGCAGGGCATGCTGAGATGTGTAGTTCAACAACAGCTGGAGTGTCAAGATTAGCCATCACTGGTCTAAGCAGATCAGCACCGACAAAGGGACTCCCATCTGCCCAGGTGGGACAGCAGGACAGACCCCCCAAAAAACGGGACCTTGTCCACAACAATATATTATAACTTGAAAAGCACCCGAACCCTTACTTTTGCAAACTATGATATAAGGTATTTTGAGTTCAGAAGCTGCACCCTGGACATCCTCCTACTATACAAGGACCAAGTGTCATAATATTTATTAAGCCACTTTCGAAGGTTCTCCCATCACAGCCTGCGGGGATTGTAAAGCCCCCTGCCCACCTACACCCCACCATGTATTACCAACATGCCGGAATGCACATTTCATTCATTATCCATGAAGTTTACGGCCGCAGGTTATCCCAACACAATGGAGCAGAACATAAACATTTAATCTGCGTCGACAGTGCTGCAATAAAATGTGGCTCTAAAGTCCACGTTTACCTTCTATTCTATAGGTGATGGTAGGACAGGAATGAATGACGGTGATCCTCTGTATGACATAAAGGCAGATTTCCTCCACTAATGGAGCCCACACACGCACCGATCCCGGCGTGTGTTGTGGGCTTAACTAGCACACATAGCATCGCATCGTATGCCTTGTGCATACGATGTGCATGCGATGCGATGCTAGAAAAAGCTAGTACAAAAAGTATGTGCAGCACATACTTTTTGTACTGTACGATGAGGTGCCGCAGGAGCGCGCACCCCATCGTACAGCATCGCCCGCATCGATGCGTGTGTGGCCTCCATTAGGCCCCCTACTCTAATACGATTAATTGTGTGAAAAGTGCCATATCGTACGCGACTTACCCTCGATTCTAATCCAATGTGCGGTCCCGTGCAATTGGATCCAGATATCGTCATGACTGCAGCAAGGAATTATCGTATGCCGCAGTCATGGCGAGCATCGCATACGATACATTGTATGCAAAATGACGGCATACGATGTATCGTATGTGATCGAGCAGCTGGGCATTCGCAGAGGAGATACCTTGGCATAGTGTATGGGGGCCTTTAGTATTGTAAATCGGGCATCTTATAGTAATAATGATATCACATTGCTATACGACAAAAGAGCAACCCTGACAGCATGGCCTAGGCACCAAATCCTGCGATAACTATGCCAACATAACGCCGACAGCTGTGCCAAAGACTCTTGCCTTAAGTTTTCAAGCTGCCCTCACTGCCCTCCCTGCTTTGCCCCATAAATTATCCTCCCAACCCCAGGGCCCAATCTCCTGCAACTCCCAGGCAGGCAGGCAGGGCTCCCGCAGCATCCCCCATCCCGGCTCATCTCTCCAGCCTGCAGCTACAACTTTATCCCCAGGATGTGGCCTAAATACCCCCCTCCTCCTCCTCTCCGGCTCCACCTGCCCAGTCATATCATGACACAGACACACAACTGCTGCTATAGCACACGTGGACCTTTCCTTCCCCATCCAACATTGCTGTGACATGTGCCAGACAGGATTATATCGCCCAGGCGTCTGTGCTGCGACATGAGCCCCGCACCAGGGATCTGTCGCGATATGCAGCACTGCTATTGGGGGCAATGCTAGACATAGGCACTGCACACGGCAGGCGCGGGCATGCACTCATTCGTACATGGACAGAGATATCTATATTTATATATAGCACCAGCATATTCCGTTGCACTTTACAATTTAATTGCAATGCATGCTTATATCCCCGCTGTGGATTAAGCAGTCGTACACAGGGGTCCACCACATAGCCCCCAACTTACCTGCTGTGGCCATTGCTGCTGGGGTGCACTGACCGTCTGGGCCCGTACCCCGGCCTGTCCGTGCTACCTCTCCCTCCCCTGCCTGGTCCCTGTGCAGGCAGGGAGAAGCCTGCTTCTCAGGCTGCAACAAGGAGAGAGAGAGGAGGGAGGTAGGGAGGGAGAGGGGGAGGAGGAGAGACTGTGGGGAGGGGGAGGTTAGCAAACCCTTCACAAAGGCTGATTCACATTAACTCATGGAGTGCTGCAGGGGTAGGGGGCACACACCCTGCTGGCAGGGAAGAGGTTAAAGCAGGGTTTATCTGTCCTGCGTGCACTTACTGTACCTGTCACCTAGGTGCACCCCCAGTAGATGCGGTATATGCCTGGCATCTGTGCCTGCTCTTATCTTTATATACCCTTCTGCAGCTCCGCATAAAGTATAAATCTAGTTTTATGTGCGGTTATGTGTGCTGCATGCTATATCATACAAACCTGTCTATCGTTCCCTCCACACATATGGTACTGGATATCCCCTTTGTCGCTATGAATTCGCACAAGTCCGAATTGTCCCCGATGCGCATCCGCTCGCATCTTTTCATGTGGAGCGTTTGTCGGGTGGCGTTTACCTGCTTGCTAAGCAGCAAATATACGTGGCCTAGAGAGCAGGTCTGAATGACCCCCTATGTACTTCAGGTCTGCATCTGTGTATTGGGGCTAATTCAGGTTGGATCGCATAATTGATTCATTGATTTATTATGCCTGATGTTACTGTCCTGTTATCGCAGGCAGTGGTCGAAGTGGGGCGGTATATGGCGGTATGCCATACCGCCACTTAAATCTGAAGAGTAAAAAAAAGTTTCCCCCCTCAGGATGCGCTCTGATCACTCATCAGCGCGTCCTGTGCTTTCATGTTGCAGCTCCACTCACTGGCAGAAGAGGAGACCATTATGAATGCTGGTCTTCCGCACCTCCTTCTCCCTGCGTGACCCTTCACCCTGGAACCGGCACATCATTACCCACCCGGCAGCGCAGCGGGGGAGCCAGCCGCACCACACCTACAGTACTCACCCATTGGGTGCACAGCGGGTGGGCCCTCAAACAGTGACTGCAGCGGCGGCAGTAGCAGCAGCCGCCGGCCCTCACTTCTCTGCGGAGAGGAGTCAGAGTGTGGCAGCTGCAGCATGCAGAACATCAGTGAGCATAACAGCCTGCGTGGGTGCATGGGTGGGTAGCTCGGGGTTTGGGACTACCATTAGCTAGTATGTGTGTGCGGGCAAGGGGGACTTTCACTAGCCAGAATGTACAGTATGTGGGGGTGATGGGAGGCAAAACGGGAAGGGTGTGGGGGGACTGATTGGTTATTTTGTTCCATAATATATGTGGCATAGTACATTACACTTAAGGCCACACACACCCCTTTTGTGTGGCCACACCCCCTTTTGTGTGGCCATGCCCCCTTTTCTGGCGATAAGTTCACTCTTTACTTTTCCATACCCCCACTTCAAAATTTCCACTTCGACCACTGATCGCAGGGCAGAACAGAGAACATCTCTGCCTGATTGACAGAAAGAGGAGTCTCCATAAACAGTGGAGCGTTGCTTCCGTCTTTCCGGGGTGGCCACGCCAAGAACTCCCCGCAAGGTGCAGTTTTCTTGGCCTAGCAAGGTTAGACTTTCAAGGTTAAGCTGGCCATACATCAGAAAGATATTGTACCCAATCATACAATCTCAATTGATTGTAAGATGGATTGTATGCAGATTGTGTGCACATCTTGTGTACAAAATCATGCATCAGATGGATTGTATGACTGATTGTATGACTGATTGTATGATGGATTGTGTGTAGATTGTGTGTCCAAAAACCACCAAGGACTGCCGGGGATTTCAAGGGAAATTGTACACAATCATGAGTGCAATCGATCTTAAGATCGATCTTTCTGATGTATGGCCAGCTTTAGACTTACTTGCAAGGTTATACTTACTTAGGATGCAGTCGCATTGAGATCGCATTGCAGTTTGAACGCAAATGCAGACAGGAGGTTGTATGCACCTTCTCCATTATTTGCATTGCTTAAGCAGACTTTTTTTTTAACTTGGAGCCCAAAGTGGTGCTCCGAACACCCAGTACAGTGACCTAAATCCTGTATAGGGGGCATAATTACGTACAGACCCTCTCCCAAAGGAGAAATGCCCCTTTACTCCCCTAACCAAATCAAATCCTCATTCTTTCATCTGAGAACATAGCCAGAAAGACCTGCCTAAAGTCATACATGCATTTATATCATCACAACTAGACTACTGCAATGCTCTCTACCTGAGTCTTCCAGCAAAAGAATTGCACCGCTTGCAGCTGGTACAAAATGCAGCCGCCCGACTATTAACTAACCAGCCCCGCTCCAACCACATAACTCCCATTCTCTACGCCCTTCACTGGCTACCTGTAAAATGGCGAATCGTTTTGAAGATTGGCTTACTCACTTTCAAGGCCCTACATGACCAGGGCCCAAGGTACCTGCAGCAGCTGCTGATTCCTTACTCTCCTGCTCGATTACTACGATCCGCTGAAGAAGGACTACTAACAGTACCCAGAAAATCCCTGAATTCATCTGAGGGTCGAGCTTTCAACTTTGTTGCTCCAACTCTATGGAACTCTCTTCCTCGCACAGTGCGAGAAGTCCCCGCTGTAGAATCCTTCAAAAATAGACTAAAGACATACCTATTTACTCAAGCATTTCACTGATATCTACTGTTAAGCTTGTTTTGTATTTTGAGCTGTAAAGACAATGGTACAGCACTTTGAGTCCTATTGGGAGAAAAGCGCTATATAAATATCATTATTATTATTATTATTATTATTATTAACCCCTCTCAGCCAAAAGGCCCAAGAGGGGAAAATTGGGATCGGTGGGTCCTCCTCGCCGAAGCTCAGAGCGACCCTCTTCCCTCAACCCCCATTTAGGTTAGGGCGGGTGGGTCCTCCTCACCGAAGCTTGGAGAGACCCACGGTAGGCTTCCCTCCACCTTGTGGCTCGGGGTCGCCTTCAGGGACTGCAGCTCTAGCCCGAAGGAGAGAGCTTTGGTACGAGGGGAGTGGGTAGCCCATAAGGGTCGTACACAAAGCCCAAAAACGTGACCAAACTAATGAAAAACCTAAAAGGTGAAAAAGTCACAAACGTGAGAGGGGTGAAGACAAATAAATAAAGAGACCTCTGTGGCAGAAACGCGCCGGCCCCGTGTTGATACATCGGAAAATGCAGTACAAATCCCGAAAACTGGATTTTTTTACACATTTTTCGTTGATACATCGCGGCCTATGTATGATGTGTATTATTTATGTTCTAACCGTCACAATTTTTGTGGGATAGTCTTATTTTTCAGGCACTGGGCCAGATGCACTAAGCTTAAAAAGTAATAAAATGTGTTTGAAAAATGTCAGGCAGTAGCTGATTGGTTGGTTGTTTATCACGCTCCATTTTATCACTTTTTGAGCTTAGTGCATCTGGCCCACTGTCCGCTGTACCACTCACAGGCCGCAGTGTCCTGCTGCCGGGGGATGGTTGCTGGAAAATCCCCCTCCCCCCCCCCCCCCCCCCCTTCCTCCATAAGCTGAAGTTATAAATATACCTGAGAGATGTGACAGTTTTACACATTATTCATTAGTGTGTTTGTGGCTGTGAGCTGGGACATAGTTTATGATCCCTCATCAGGCTGCGAGACAAGGGTGTCATTGGTGTTCAAAAACTCCACTGAATGCTTTACAGGGCTGTAACTCATTGTACTCTTTGTATGGAATTGTGTTTTTAATTAAAAGTGTACTAACTGGTCAACAGTAGTGACTTGTTTTACACCAGTTAAAAATATTTTTAAACATAAAGCTTGCTGGGTTTTTATTACAACCCCATAATGCCTATTTTGGCCTCTCTTTGTATTTGTGATAGGGGCCCATTTATCAAACCATATTTGCGGCTAAATCCCCGAAAACACCCATTTTCGGGGTTTAGCCGCAAATATTAAGTATTTCTTAAATGTATCAAAGGGGGACCGCAGCAGGGATCTCCGATCCCTGCTGCGATCCCCCCTGCACCGCCGCCGGCCGCATCCCCCATAGGTTTCTATGGGGGATGCAAAGCTGCCTGGCTTCGCATCCCTGGGCTATCGCCATTCTGATATGGCGATAGCCCATTGCAGCCTATGGCTGCGGGATCACACTGCCGAGCGGGGCAGTGCGGTCACATCGGTCGGCGGGGGTCAGCGCATTACAGCGCATGCACTGACCCCCCGGCTTCCGGGTCAGGGCTTCGCAGGGACGGGCTCCTTTCGGAGCCCTGTCCCTGCACCCTTTTAATGATACATTCAGGCAGTGTACTTCAACACCGCAATGCGATGTCCGGCGATGCCACTGCGCCGGCATCGCAATATGTTGATAAATGCGCCCTTTAATTACACCACATTTCCCATGCTGTGTAACGCACCTACAGCTCTCCTGCAGTCTTACAAAATAATTCCACACACTATGCAAATTTATTAGTGAACCAGTCCTATGAAGCTTACAAGTAACACAGCCAGTTTCGTCGAGAGGGGGGAAGCCGGTACTTTTTACCCCGGCCCGAGTCTTCTGGGTAGGGGTCGGAATTTGCTCCTCCCACCCTCATTGCAGGGAGCCTTTTTTATAGCAGTGCACACCTACGTTGCTCGCATGGAATAATTTAGACATACCTGGTGTCACCGAGGTTATAGATGCCATTGTTAGTTCTCATCCATGCAATGCTGAAGTAATTAGGCTGACTTGAGTTCACCTCTACACAGGGGTGTTTTAAGAGAGGAGAGGGCCCATACGCAGGCTCCATACAGGTCCTCTCCTTTCTGGCACATCTCTAGTGCACATGCTGAAATCACCAGGAAAATGGCCACAACGGCCATTTTTCCAGTGATTTATGTCTGCAGCGCATCCCACATGACTCCTGGGGCTAACTATAACTCCTAGATAGATACTCCTATGTCTCCACATCTCACTGTAGTTAAGTGAAATGCAATTAGCAGGACACTTAAGCATATCAAGTAGTGAGCAACATGTGGAGAATAGCACAACACTGAGGTGTGAATTTTCAGCAATACACTCTTCAAGTTCCGTTGTTTTATTTTAGAGTCGTACATAGTGGAATGATACCGCCATGCGGTACTATTTTTCTGCAAATATAGGTTTAGGAACATTGAGTCTGAGAGAGGAGCTATTTAAAAGACTTAAAAAGACTTAAGGTCTATACACACTGGGCGACTATGCCCAGCGTGTATGGACAGCGATGATCGTGTTCATCGCTGGGGGGAAAGCTGCTCATTGCATACACACTGAGCAGCTTTCCCCCTGCTGGCACCGACGGCGGGGGGAGGACGGCTTTGCGCAGGGCAGAGCTATGCAAAGCCATCCTCAAAGTCGCTCATCTGTTGGTAATACCAGATGAACTGCTTTCCCGGCGATGATGTGGGAGCGCTTCACCGGGGGCATACACACTGGGTGGCTTTGAGCTGAGAGACGCTCCAACATGTTGTTTTGAGCGACTTTCAACTCAAAGTCGCCCATTGTGTATGGGCCTTAATATTGATATACAGATATATAAAGGACAAATATTATGCCACCTGGTTCAAAAAACCCAAGGGAAATAATGTGTGCAGGGTAATAGGGAGGGGGTGCTATCGGTACTGTCGCTCTGGGCTCAGTGCCTTGGGAGCAGGCACTGTTGCTGGCCCACAGCCCCTGCATCTGTCTACAAGGGTACCACATGTCCAGTAGATCCAGGCAGGCAGCCCTGCAGTGTGTAGCGCAACCAGGAAGCTCTACACTAGGGATTGCCATTGACCATCGACGATTAGAAATCATCGATGGTTTATGTCCGATGTAGAATAGTTTTGCCATCGAGGGGGGAGAACCAGATGGTTTCCCACCATCGATATAAAGCTTAACCGAATAGTTTCGTTTTTGCCTTTTCCCTAAAGTGCCGGGACACAGAGCATAGCTCCGCCCCAACACCTGTGAAGCCCCGCCCCCACATTTTGATTGGCTCACACTATTGATGGCCAGTTGCACTTTTGCCATCAATGGCAACCATCGATGGCAAAGGAAAAGATGGCCATCCCTATTCTACACTTTCTCCTGCAATCGGCCCCGCCCTATCATGTGACATTAGATGTTTGGGGCCGGCTATTATTCAGCAATCTCCTAGTTTGCCTGTGGAAGCCATAGCTATCTCAAGATGCAGTTGTTTCTCAGAGCCCCCTTCCTCCTTATTGAGAAGCGCGCCTGACTGCCAAGACGGATCCCATCAGATCCCTCCACCTATGATGGCCCACTCTATGCTAGGTAGGCTATGTTAAGTATTATGGGGACAGTGGCTTTTTGGTGCAGCAGTCCCTGCACAGGAGCAATGCTGAATTATTCCAGTAGTTATGCATCCACCACTCAGTGGCGTATTTATAATGGATGCCAGGGGGCCTACACTGCCACCCTGCACCTATTGCTTGAATACTTACCACTCCGGAGTTTCATCAGATGTAGCAGCACTGCACAAGTCTCAAGATCATGGGTCTTCAAACGGCGGCCCTCCAGATGTTGTGAAACTACAAATCCCAGCATGCCTTGCCACAGTTTTGCTATAAGGGAGTGTTAAAACTGTGGCAAGGCATGCTGGGATTTGAAGTTTCACAACATCTGGAGGGCCGCAGTTTGAAGACCTATGCTCAAGATAAATGGAACACTGTCATTTTCCTGGTGTTTTGCACATGGATCCGATATGATATCCCGGCGGTCGGGATCCCGGCGGTCGGAATCCCGACACTGGAATCCCGACCGCCGAAATCCCGACAAGGGGGGGACATGGATCGCCCCCCCTTGCGGGCTCGCTGCGCTCGCCACGCAGCGGGCCCGGTGCCTCGCTACGCTCGGCACGCTATTTTATTCTCCCTCTATGGGTGTCGTGGACACCCACGGAGGGAGAAAGTTTCGGGATTTCGGCGGTCGGGATTCCAGTGTCGGGATTCCGACCGCCGGGATCCCGACCGCCGGGAAATTAACCGCATCCCTTGCACATGTGCGGTAGGAAAATCACAGGGAAAATGACCACCGCTCATGCACACTTTCGACAAGGGTAGAGAAAAGTATGCTGCACATGGGGCCCACTCCTCTCGTATTATGTCCATGCCACCACTGCAACTAGGATGCACTAAACAAAAAATACGGTAAAAAAAAACGTTTACACCTGGCTTGAGACCGGATAGGAATTGCCCCATATGTGGAGCCTGGGACTCTGACTTCTGGCATCTGCTCTAGGTATGTCCTGCGGTATTTGCTGTTTGGAAGGTTATATGGGCTGACCTATTACTGACAGAACCGACTCTTCCACCCATGAAGCCTGAAATTTGTATGTTTGGTCTTGACCTTGAGGAGACCCACTCTCTTGTAATATATAGATCATACTTGCCGACTTTTCGAGAAGCCTCTCCGGGAGAAGCCGGATCTTCAGGTCAGGGGGCGGGGACGGGGCGGATGACTGAAAGCCCCGCCCCCAATCCAGGCAAATGCCGTGATTCGCGGGTCCGCGAGTAGGGGAAGGGGCTAAAATGGCGCGATTTGCGTCATTTTAGCCCCGCCCCTTGCCACGGACCTGTGAAAACCGATAATTAGTGCGTTAAGAAAGGGGGGTGCGGGGGCTGCCAGGCAAAAGCGTGAGGATTGCCGACCTTCCCGGGGGGGAAGAGATATGTTCTCTGCCTAACCATGCTAACTAGATGTATTGTTGCTAGAAACTGGTTTGCTGTAACCTCGCCCAATATTTACCACTTGCGTGCCCTAAATGAGGTCTCAGGCCATGAAAGACTTGTCCACCGTTCCAGAGGTACACTCCCAAATGACTTCGCAAAATGGGACAGGTGGAATACTTCAAGACTTAAGGTTAAGGGACTCCATATTCTGTTCTGAAGCTGTTCTTGCCTTTTTATATTCTAAACTACTGTGTGTTACCCATTTACATGTAATGCATCTTTCACAAATGACAAACATGGTGAATGATCACACTGAAACTATGTTTGGTTTATATCTTTATTGTACTGGACATTATATAGCAGAGACACTTTTACTGTTCATTTTCAATTATTGTAACTGTTATTGTTTTTTTATGTTAACAATCACAAAATAATCAATAAAAATTAATAAAGATAAAAAAAAACAAAAAACAAAAAAACCATTTCCGTATCCCCATAGAAGCCTATGGGCTTCCTTTCACCCCCCCGTAGCCCCGCAATGATCCGTGATGCCCCCCTCACCTCTGTCCGGGCAGCCTCCTGCTGTGCTGACCGGACCAGTGACCTCCTCCTCCCTAGCACCTCTTCCGGGTGAGTTCCCCAGTCTTGCTTCTAACAGACTGCATCCCATGCCCCATACTATGGGGCATACTTGTCACTAATGTGAGTCATAAAAATCTAAAATTTACCACTGCCTGCACCAAAAAATGTCCATGCTTTGATGCTTGCCTGCCCTGACCATAGACTGATACTTAGATTCAGCTTTTGATGACTGCCTGCCCTGACCTCAGACTGATACTTGGATTCTGCTTTTGATGACTGCCTGCCCTGACCTCAGACTGATACTTGGATTCTGCTTTTGATGACTGCCTGCCCTGACCTCAGACTGATACTTGGATTCTGCTTTTGATGACTGCCTGCCCTGACCTTAGACTGATACTTGGATTCTGCTTTTGATGGCTGCTTGCCCTGAACACAGACTGATACTTGTGTTCTGCTTGTGAGGACTGCCTGCCCTGACCACAGACTGATACTTGGATTCTGCTTTTGATGACTGCCTGCCCTGACCTCAGACTGATACTTGGATTCTGCTTTTGATGGCTGCTTGCCCTGAACACAGACTGATACTTGTGTTCTGCTTGTGAGGACTGCCTGCCCTGACCACAGACTGATACTTGTGTTCTGCTTTTGATGACTGCCTGCCCTGACCTCAGACTGATACTTGGGTTCTGCTTTTGAGAACTTCCTGCACTGACCTCAGACTGATACTTGGTTCTGCTTTTGATGACTGCCTGCCCTGACCTCAGACTGATACTTGGATTCTGCTTTTGATGGCTGCCTGCCCTGACCACAGACTGATACTTGTGTTCTGCTTTTGAGGACTGCCTGCCCTGACCTCAGACTGATACTTGGATTCTGCTTTTGATGACTGCCTGCCCTGACCTTAGACTGATACTTGGATTCTGCTTTTGATGGCTGCCTGCCCTGACCACAGACTGATACTTGTGTTCTGCTTTTGAGGACTGCCTGCCCTGACCACAGACTGATACTTGGATTCTGCTTTTGATGACTGCCTGCCCTGACCTTAGACTGATACTTGGATTCTGCTTTTGATGGCTGCTTGCCCTGAACACAGACTGATACTTGTGTTCTGCTTGTGAGGACTGCCTGCCCTGACCACAGATTGATACTTGGATTCTGCTTTTGATGACTGTCTGCCCTGACCACAGACTGATACTTGGATTAAGCTTTTTGATGACTGCCAGCCCTGACCTAAGACTGATACTTGAATTCAGCTTTTAATGCCTGCTTGCCCTGACCACAGACTGATACCTGCATTCATTCAGCTTTTGATGACTGCCTGCCTTGACCACAGACTGTTTACTTCACTTTGTTTAGACTAGGGCCAAATCCCAATTACTGCTATCCCTTTATACTGTGCTTTAATAATAACCATCATTCCACTGGACTGCCTATTACTTAACATCTCCTGCCCATCTCAACTACTTAGCAATACCCAGAGTTGATAAGGCTATGAAGACAATGAGGTCCTGGGGTCTCCACATACCTTTAGGCTCACAGTGGTCTGGGGAAGGAAGTTTTTATACACTTGTGCTCGTTCTGATTTTCCCACTTCTTTGCACTTGTAGTTTGCAGAGGCAACTCCTAGGAGCAGAAACGGGTAATAACTGCTTGAGTACAAGACATATATGTTCCAGGCAGAGATTACAGGGAGCTTTACAAAATATGTCCCTTGAGTAATGACAGTTTAATATATTTACCATATGAAGAATCACATTTGAGGTCATGGGTTCAATTCCCACCATGGCACTAACTGTAAGGAGTTTTTATATTCTCTCCGTGCTTGCGTGGGTTTCCTCTGGGTACTCCGGTTTCCCCCCACAATCCAAAAATATACTGGTAGGTCAATTGGCTCCCAACAAATTAACCCTAGAATGTCTGTGTGTGCGTGTACATGTGGTAGGGAATATAGATTTTAAACTCCACTGGGGCAGGGACTGATGGGAATGTTCAAATATTCTCTGTAAAGCGCTGCGGAATATGTGTGCGCTATATAAATGGTAATTATAATAAATAAATATTCTTGCCAGTTAATTATAGCGGTGTCATTGTTTTTCTGTTGTTTCCATTCTCCTTTTTCTAATTCTGCTTTCGGTTCCCACATCTTATCGCGTCTCCCTAGAAAAACACAATTTCTCATATTTCACTGTCTGATTTGTCCTTTCTCCTACACCAGAAAAAAAGATAAACACAATTCTGTTTTGTCCCTTTCCTGAGCTGCACCCTGATTCTGTAGTGTATGGTAACAACTAAATTAGCATCGAACAAAAACATTTGTGCAGTTTTCAGATTGCATAACAGTTGTTCTTAATGTCTGCACAACGAATGAAATTCTCACTTTCCATTCTCGTAGAAGCCGTAAAACAAACAAAGGGGGTAACTGAACACAGCCCACATAGCAGCGCTCCTTCGGTGCTTAACGAGTGAGTTAACTCCGCCCACCACTCGGCCATACACCACCCCTACCGCCTGCCGAATCCCTTCGGTACCATGCGAGGGGAAGTGTACGAGAACATGTTGCCGCAAGCAGTAGAAATCATTCGATGGTCTCCAACCATCGAATGATTTCTCCTGCCATCGCAACTAAAAGTCAGTCTGAACTGACTTTTATTTATGAGGGTACTTGTTTCCTAGCACGGCCACAATCGCGGGCATCGGGTGTAATTTTTAGTGGTCTGCGACGCAACCGACGCGATGCCCCCGATTTCCCCATTGAAATGCATTAAAAAAAGTCAAAATCGCGTCGGTCGCGTCGTATGCGGCTAAAAAAGGCTTAAATGGTCCAGACGCGATGCCCCCGATTTCCCATAGGAAACAATGTTAAATGCCTCAATTTCAAGAAATCATCATAGGGAACAATGGTAAATGGGCCAGAAACCCCCCAAAACACCCCTGAACAGTGAAATGTCCCCACAAAAGTAGTTTACGCCACCCCACGATCAACGCGAACCCGAAGCGTGGCGAGCGCAGCGAGCCCGCGAGGGGCGGTGGTACGCGTCCTCCGACCTTTTCATACCCCCACTATCCACGTCGGCGTGGAGTTGAGAATAGAATAGTGTGGCGAGCGCAGCGAGCCACCGAGCCCGAAGCGTGGCGAGCGCAGCGTGCCCCGCGAGGGGACGCGGATACCTGTGAAGCCCGCGAAGGGACGCATTTACCTGTGACCGCCGCCCCTCGCGGGGGGACACGGATACCTGTGAAGCCCGCGAAGGGACGCGTTTACCTGTACCGCCCCCCCTCGCGGGCTCGCTACGCTCGTGGCTTCGGGTTTGCGTTGATCGTGGGGTGGCTTAAACTACTTTTGGGGGGACATTTCACTGTTCAGGGGTGTTTTGGGGGGTTTCTGGCCCATTTACCATTGTTCCCTATGATGATTTGGGTAAATTGAGCCATTTAACATTGTTTCCTATGGGAAATCAGGGGCATCGCGGGTAAATTGAGGCATTTAACATTGTTCCCTGTTTTTACTCACGATGCCCACGATCATGATCGTTGTGGCCGTGCTAGGAAACAAGTACCTTTATGAGCGCTAGGATGAAGACAGGTGGGCTGTTATTGTCCTTTGACGTCGGCCGGTCACCCCGGCAGGCATCATCCTACCCAGAGGAACGCCCTTGGTCCGGCCCTTTGTCCGACCCCATCCGCCCTCGGCCCTCCCTCCCTCGCCTAAGCCATTTGATGTAGGCGGTTGCACATTCGCAAACCCCATCCATCGAGGCTGGATCCGAATTCGGATTGCTACAAGTGATCCTGAATCGACCTCTAAGAAAGGTGGTTTATGGTGCTAAAGTTGGGCCTAATTAAGCTTGTTCGAAAAAAGCGGTTGCCTTAAATCCAAAAAGTTGCCACCCAGACAAAAATAATAAACGATACTTGTTTCCTAGAACGGCGCCCACTAAGCAATTTGCTTAGTGGGCTATTCTGCATAGGGAAATCGCATCGGTCATTTCAGGGCCATGCGATGTGCGATGCGATTTTCCTATGTAATTTATTCACTTCTCTCTAAGCCCCGGGCCATCGTATCGCATCTACCGCAAAACCGCATGCGATTTAATAGGGTGTGCGATGCCATGACATTAGGTATACAATAAATATGATTGTATGTCGCAAAAATCGGTTTAATGCACCCCCCACTATCCACGCCACCCCGAAACATGTTGAGCGCAGAGAGCCCCGCGTCCTCCGACTTTTTTATTACCCCGTTATCCACGTTGGCGTGGAGTTGATTTTATATAGTGTGGCGAGCACAGCGAGCCCCAGAACCCGAAGCGTGGCGAGGGAATGCGGAATACATGTAAAGTAAACCGTGGCCCCTCGTGGGGCCCGCTGCGCTCGCCACGCTTCGGGCTCGGTGGCTCGCCACACTATATGAAATCAACTCCACTCCGACGTGGATAGTGGGGGAATGAAAAGATCGGAGGACGCGTACCGCCGCCCCTCACGGGGCTCAGTTCGATCGCCACGCTTTGGCCTGGCGTGGATAGTGTGTGTGTGTGTGTGTGTGTGGGGGGGTGCATTAAACCTATTTTTGGGACATACAATCATATTATTGTATAGCTTATTTCATGGCATCACACATCCTATTAAATCGCATGCGATTTTGCGGGACATGCGATGCAATATAGTGGGGTACAATGAGCTTAGAAAAAATTACATTAAAAAATCGCATCGCATTGCATGCCGCTATAATGGCCCATGCGATGCAATGCGATTTCCCTACGGTGCTGTGCGTAGGAAATCTGGGCACCGTGCTAGGAAACAAGCACCGAATAAACACCTCTTGCAAAATAGCGGATGCATCCTAAATAGCGATCCATTTGCAAACACCAGACCATTGACCAGTCTAGGGCTTCCAATAATCTGCTAAAGAACCAGGCAGTGATCATCGCTGATGTCAGAGACCCACCCTAAAAAAACGCGGTTATGGTATGAATGGTTAACAGTGTCATGGTCAACAGTAACTAGGTAGACCACCAATGGCCAACAGACAGAATGAGGTCGACATGCATTAGGTCAAAGTGGTCAAAAGGTCGACGCAGTCAAAATGTCGACATGAAAAAAGTTGACATGCATTGCAGGCATTGGTCAGCAGCTTTGGGAGACAAATTTACTGCACCAGAAGTCTGGTAGCGCCACTTACAATAGGTGGACAGGGTCAAAAGGTCGACATGAAAAAGGTAGGCACATATGTGACTTTATTTATTTTATTTATTAACAGTTTCTTATATAGCGCAGCATATTCCGTTGCGCTTTACATAGGGGACAGTGAAACAACAAAACAGGGTATTTACATACAGTCAAAATGTAGGAGGGCCCTGCTCGCAAGCTTACAATCTTTATACAAATACCTCTACAAACACCTTCCCTCCCGTACCTCCGCCCAGCCAAATGTGCAAAGATTGAGTCACCCACTTTTAGCACCTGGACATACAGTAATACTGTGCAATCATAGGTGTGCGCAGCCCATTTCCTTAGGGGGTGCACTTAGTGAACGATCCTGAATCAGGCCCCTTGTTCCCTTCACTTCCCCTCACTGCATTCTCACACACAGCGCACTACTCCCTCACAGTATATGTCACACACAACCTTATTCACTTGTCCCCAGTCTCTGCACACATTACCTGCAGGCTTCAGCCAGGAGCCAGCCTGCCACAGTTCACTAGGTAGGCTGCAGCTTCACTAGTCCGTCTTCACTCTCCACCCGAGCACAGGACATGTCAGGGGCGTGGCCTAATCATGGACCTCCGTGGCCATGCCCCCTGGGAAAAAACTTGTGCTGAAGGAGCCCAGCCACTGCAGCCAGGCCAGCGCAGGTACTGCTAGCCAGCCGGGGGAGGGGGCACTGTCGCTGACAGTCATTAGAGGTGCTGCAATTGTGCAGGGGGTGCCGGTCATTAGGAGGTGCCTGTGCACCCCCTTTGCGCACGCCTATGTGTGCAATACCTTATATGGTGGCCAACCATCATAATGTGTACCAGCCCCACAGTAAGTGCAGATGGAGCATGCAGCCTCCTCACTGACACACCTGCTAAACGTACCTTGTTTTGCCTGCACCACCAGCCACCCCCTAGAAACACACAGCACTTGTCCACAACATTGACATAACTTTATGTAATGCATATGCCGTCAGGGCCGAATTAAGGGAGGTCTCAGGGGGTCAGTACCCCTGGGCACCCCTCTATCTAGGGTTTTCTAGGGTTTTTAGCTAAAGGTTTTGTGCATGGGAGTGGGGTAGTGCTGCAGCTTCACCTGTCTGCCAATGTGACACTGATTAAGGGCGGGATGTTATAACATCCGCGGCCCCCCTTCGCCGGACATCGCATTTTTAATAACGGCATATGCTGTAACATATGCCGTTATTAACGCAAGGGACAGCTCTTGCGGTAAGAGCTGTCACTTGCGATGCGGTGCCGGTGCTGGACTTCCGGGTCTGTGACCCGGGAGTCCATCTGCGCATGCGCAGACCCCGGCGCCGGCCGCAGGGCACGCTGGGAGGGATCCGTGACGGATCCCTCAAACAGCGCTGCGGTAAGAAGCCCATAGGCTTCTGCAGGGATTCGCCAGCTTTTGCTGGCGATTCCCTCCGCAGCGCTGACACTGCGGAGGCACAATATAGCATATAGAGATGCGGTAGAAACCCCGAAAACGGGGTTTTTACCGCATCTCTGCTATATAGAATCTCGCCCTAATGGTGCTAAGCATCAGGAGCCAAGGCACACTGTGCAGCGCATTACTGGGAGTTGAGCCATGAGACTTTGCACAAGAGGTCAAAGGCCGAGAAGCCTGTGCTGAGCTCTGATTGAGCTCATTATATGCTTCTCAGGCCCATGGAAGACAGCAGCAGTAACAGCATCGTTATGGGAGGGTTTTTAATCAGAGGCAGCGCTGAGCCTGTGAGGGCTCCTACGGAGTAATGTACAGAGGGACAAACACAGGCTTTTCATTTGGTATATAATATATATAAATATATCATATATAATCCACCCCTGTACGCCATACGAGTCATTGAGGAACTACAGAGTACAGGTGCCTGGTAACAGCGACTGCTCAGAGTTAGTTGGCATAGGGCACATTTTATTGAATCTAAGTCAAGATGGCACAGTAGATGCTGGACACCATTTTCATGGTTTATAGATGCCACAGATCCTGTAGCTTCGGACAATCCTACAGATATCATACACATGAAAGAAATAAACATAACATGAATACAATAAACGTAATGCATGAGGTTAGCGTAGTAACAGATAGCTGTGATTACAGAACCAGTGACAGCTGGGACGGATACAGGCACAAGTTCCATGCGAGTGGCTGGACAATCAGCAGACGGTTCAGCATAAGACATGATGTCAGGGGGTCGCACGAGGCAGACAGACCCGAGACATGGTAGCGAGGATCTTGTCCATAACAGCTTAGAATTTTTGTTGTATACTGTATGTTGTGTGGCAGATACAGCATGTTTCCACAGCAGCAGCAGGAAA
Source organism: Crinia signifera (assembly GCF_055691185.1). NCBI lineage: Eukaryota > Metazoa > Chordata > Amphibia > Anura > Myobatrachidae > Crinia > Crinia signifera. The sequence continues at coordinate 35,094,890 of NC_139220.1, forward strand.
ATTTGATCCAGTCCGTATTGCCTAACTGATATGATCAGGGTTGGCTGATTAGCAGCACCTGTGGCTTTCTGTTATAAGTGTTTCCAGGGCAGAAGGTCATTGTTCCTGATGGTGGAACAGATGCCCAGGTGATAGGCTGGGGGTGTGGGCTATGGTAGGGACCACTGGAACACACTGAGGAGTTTGTACAATGTTGTCACCATCCTTGCCTATGCTGTTTACCTGGTATGCTGTTTACCTGCTACAAAATAAAGACCAAGACTTCATCTTATCCAGTGTATGTGATTCCTTATCACAGTTGCTACTGTATACCAGTATCAGAACACTGCTGAGAGCTTTCTGTCTTTTAATGCCATCGGAGGTAAATGTGATAACCAGTTTTATGGCATTTTAGACTAAAAAATGTTGCTGTTGGTGCCCTATGGCATCAAAATGGTTTTGCACACTGAGCTTTTTCTAACTTGTCCCCTAACACATAGTGCCAGGTGTGGATGTTGCAGTGTGTTGCTTACAGGTACTGCCAACAAGGTGTGCGCTGCAGGCCAAAAAAAGAGGAACCATATTGCACAACTCTAAGCTAGTGCTATACAGACAGTACAGAGGGAAAACTCGTAACCAGTGGCGGATCCAGTGGTGGGGCAGCAGGGGAGCCACACCACCCCAATTGCTGTCAAACAAGAAGCCGGAACTCACTGGCAGTTGGTGTTTCACCCTCATTTGAATTTTGGACTGTGCCGCAGGCCCACCTCTGGATCCACCACTGCCCGTAACACCTCTCCGGCGTCTTAGCGCTAAGACATCCTACATCACTGCTGAAAAAAGGGTCAGATTAATACATTTGTCCTCGGTGTTCGTCAAAACAAAGTTTTGCTTGTTCAAACGCAAAAGGACAGTTGATGCATTTTTTAACACTTGGTTAAAGTAATGGTTCAAATAGTTTGGGTTTGTCAGTGATGACAGCTGAATTTGGGAGAAGAAAGCGTTGCACTAACCAAACTGCATCCTGGATTTGGGAACAGAGGAGTGAGGCGCTCAGATGTTTCATTAGTGGTTATTTAAACTAGTTAAGGCGGGCAGGGGGGTGGTAAAAAGAAACTGTAATCCCCTCTGATGAAATGTATGCTGGTAATTAGTGGCAGGTTGCAGAGAAGCGGTGCGGTTATAAGTGCTGTTTGTACAAACGCTCACAGCTTCCTGGGCTGAGATAAATCACGTCAAGGGGATAGCTTAGATCTTGCAACTATTACTTAGTCATGGTGCACTGATAACCGTGACTGGGACATAGTTATTCCTGCTAATACCCTGCTTAGAAAAGACAGAGTAGGAGAAAGACAGATGAGTTTGCTTTATGTTTCTATGGTTCTATATATAAGGAATGAGATATCACCGCATTAATACAGTGCTGCTGTAGATAGGACTCACAGCAATTTCCTCCCAAACAAACTGCAAGAAGCCAGGAATAAGTACCTCGAATAGACTCGGAGTACGTGGATACACTCATCTGCAAATAAATGATAAGCCACTGTCCACGTTAAGGCAATACAGCTAAGGATGATTCCGTTCTGGGTAGGGAGGACCATAGACCATCGATGATTTAAAATAATCTATGATCAATGTTGAATACATCGATGGGGGAGAACCAGATGTTTCACACTATTGATGATGCACAAGCAATGAATATATATATATATATATATATATATATATATTTAATTACAAAGTTCTGGGACACTGAGCTTAGCACCGCCCCTGACACTTCCAGGAAGCCCCACCCCTAGGCTCTCATTGGCCCACAGCCTACTGAATTGTAAAGAAGGGGTGATTATCGGTGGTGGAATCCATTGATGATTCCCTTGCATTTGGTTTTACACCATCAAGGTTACCTATATCTGGGACCATCACCGATGGCAATCCCTAGCTCTGGAGACTAAGAATCAGTACTTTGGGTCATACATACAGTACATGCAGATGAGGGGCATGCTGATTGGTGGATGGTGCTGGTCATCCACCAACCAGAGTGTAGCAGGGGGTGAGTGGTGCTATGCAGGGCTTCACCAGGTACATTGCTGAAGTTTTTTTCAATGTTTTATATAATAGTACTCTGGCATGCGCAGTGGGAGCCAGGGTGCGTGCCATCACTACAACGGCTCCCATTGTTAGGGAGTTAGGGCATAACTAACCAGAGAGGATGACCAAGGTAATTATGGTACAAGCTACTAACTAGGCCGGTTGGAGGGACCCCGGTCAGTGGCACATTGTGCATTGGTGACAAGGGAGACTGGGACTGCTCAGCTGCAGCATGCTCTTTCTCCAGCCCAGAACACCATACTGCAGGGTTGGCCAAACCGGTCCTTGAGATCTACCAACAATTCAAGTTTTCCAGGCAATCACTGGGAGAATTCAAGTCCCCTCTTTCTCCTTGTAAGTGTTACGGGGGAAATGATCTCACTGATAGCTCCGCCTATCCATGGAATGATCACGCCTCCCCTATTTATGCCACACCCTCAGTACCCACACCCATTGCTGCTCTTGAAGGCCCTGTGTGCGTGTGTAGGGGGCACGGGAGGGGGGCTGTGAGGCCCTGAATGGTGGATATTGTGATGGAACGGACCAAAGTTATTAATAGTAATTCACGTGGGAAACAATAAAGCATGAATGGAGAATTATAGCTGAGAAGGCAAGCAAGCAGTGCAGTCAAACAATGGGAAAATAAATGGTTGTTCAGTACAGGAAATCATTGTCATAAGTCACCTGGCTCAGTCCTAGATCTACATAAATAACCTGCTTTCCAAAGCCGTCTTTCATCTTTTATTTCAATTTTTGATTTATTTTAAGACACAGTTGCGTTTAGAATTGACCGTCTCTCTGGTGCTCAGTGGAAGAGGGTGCGTGGTGCAGGCGTAGGCTGAGGAATGCGGCAGGTGTCTTTGGTGTCGTATAATAGCTGTTTCTTTTCACTTTGCTTTTTAAGTTTTAGCTTTTAAGTCCTATCAATGGCGCACAATGACTGTGACTCTGAGAACTGCACCTGTAGCATCTATTGGAGGGAAAGGTAATGCACTAATATTTGCTTAGGGGCAGGTTGCAGCTCCAACCTTTACAGATAGGAATCAGATCATCAGGATTTTGTACTGTAAGAGAGGCAGGGAATGACATGTCATTGGCCTCTGATCTGTCATGCTGTTATGTCATACAAGGTTCACATTGGGACTTCTAACGTACATAAGCTCCTTCACTGGACCCGGTATGAAATCCACACTAGTGTTTGTCTATGTTGAGTCCTTGGTGCAACAATATTCAAATGCTAGTTTCATCCCTCAGTCCTGAGATGCCCACTTCTTTTGCCCTTATTCAGATTGATTCGGTCAGGCGCAAATTCGCACCGGGACTGATATTTTGCGTATGCGCAGCAGCCGCATTTCTGCACATGTGCATATCCTGGGAGCGTGCGAACTTGAAGCTTAATCTGTTCGCCGAGTGCACGCTCGATGCCTTTCGAGCAGGGGGAGGAGGGGGTCCTGGGGTGCCGGCCAGGGGCATTAGCATATGCTTACACCCTGCTTTTCATGGCCGTTCCCAAGAAAATGCTGGGCGTACATAGGGTAATGCGGTCGTGACGCACAAGTTGCCCTTAAATTTAGTTGTGTGACTTTTTATCAGATAAGTAAAAGGAGCAATTAAAAAGTGAAAATGTTCCCGGAGCTTTAGAAAATTGTTATCCGATGGGCGGTTATGAAAGTGGGGGCTCAGCTGCAAACGCCTTCACCGTCCTGCCCTAAATACGGAATGTCAGACTCTGAACGTACTTTTGAATTTCACAAAGGGATCTTTGATAGACCAGAGGAACAATCCTGATCAGCAGGCCTCAGTCACCATACAGGGAATCAGCGGTACTTTTATACATCCGTCATGCTGGACGGTCGCGTTAGCTCTCTGCATCAGGTGGAACGATTGTCCCTCTGCTGTGCGTCTCCTTCTGGTTATGAAATGTAGGTCAAGGCTGCATAATATCACTTTATATCTGCATACAGGTGCGGTGTGAGCAGCCGCACGTTTCATGTTGCAGCCGGAAATCAAGACACCCCCCACCCCCACCCCACTCCGGTCTCTCCGTAAACTATTTCAGTATTTATTAAAAGCTTGGAGAGAGAGATGAAGGGCCTGATTCAGGTTGAATGTGCAGGACCGCTGTATGAACACTTTGGATACTAGCAAAGTACAAGTAGGGGAGGGAGGGGGGCGGACAGCGGTCAGAGCATGGGAACGCCCAACATTATATGGGCTTCCCCATGAAAACACTGGACGTTGGTCACTGGCCAACAAATTTTTTCTCTCCCCTTCCCGCATGCAAGGGGATGTATTCGCATACTGTACATCCTATCGTATGTTACCAAGGGGATTCGGCGGCAGCGGCAGGGTGGATGGGTGTACAGCCGGGCGGTGGGCGGTGTTTATGGGCTCACTAAGCTGCATAGCGCGCCTTGCTGAATCAGTCCCAAAGTACCAACTATCATGCCACTAACAACCGGGAAGGGTGCCAACTGTCACCCAGTTGCTTGTGGCCTTTCGGTATGGTGCCATAGCGCCCTCTAGTGTCGGTGTTGCATTCGAGCCAGCTGACTTGTGACGTCAGCTCGGCACCAAGAATCGATTGCACTAAACTCACTTTGTGACCGTAGCAAGCAATCAGATGATAGCCATCATTTATCTAGTACCTTCTATATCGTGAATGCCAGAATCTCATTGGTTGCTATGGGCAACATCTCCACCACTAGTGAGGCATTTAAAGACGCCTGGTAGATGTTATGCGATGTTATACGGGAGTTTATTTACTAAGATCTGAGTTCTGTTGCTTTGAGCAACCAGATTGTATATATAATCTTCTAGAAGGTGCTAAATAAATAATTTGATTATGTTTGGTTGCTATGGGCAAATCCCATTTTCCATAGAACTCCCAGCTTGGTAAAGAAACCTCATGGATTTCAGGTTGTTAGCCGTTCTGATCTCAGTGAATACTTTGTGGCTGTGGCGTAACAATGGCACTGCAGTGGCTTGGGGGCGCTGGAGCTGTGGGGGTGCATGGTCACTGCAGATTCCAATGGGTCTGTCTGTCCATATGGAATCTTCTGAAAATGTCCCCCCAAAAATGGCCTCCGACTTGGAGGAGACAGACATTAGAGGTCCTACTGGACAGATGGATAAAGACCGGAGGTCCTACTGGATAGCATCTATCGTTACCCAGAAGTTACAGATTCTGGGTCTCTCTCTCTCTCTCTCCCTCTCTATTGCCTCTGGAATATATATATTGCCCCTGGCAATAAGCATGTCAACCCCTGGCAATGAGCATGAAACCCCTAGCAACAAGCATATTACCCCTGGAAATGTGCATGAAACCCCAAATGACAAGCATTTAACCCCTGGTAACAAGCATGACACCCCTGGCAACGAGCAGGAAACCACTGGTAATGGGAATGTAACCCCTGACAATGAGCATATAACCCTTGGCAACAAGTATGAACCTCATGGCAATGAGTATTTGGGTAAAACAATTATAAATGTATGGGGGGGGGGGGGGGGTAGGGGGCACCATAATGTTTTTTTTGGTAGGGGGTCTCAAAATTTCTGGTTACGCTACTGCCTTGCGGCTAGTTATGAGAAACTTTGACCTGAATGCTTTAAACACAATCGTCGCTATCATCACTTAACAAACTGCTACCTACACACTTTTATACAGCTGCTGCTTTCTTGTTTATGTAACAAGCAGCACAGAGTCAGACTGGAGGAGTTATGATAACTGAGTGTGATTCACCGTTGGCTCATCGAGGTCTGGCATAGTGCTTCACCAAATGATGACAATGGTGAAGCGTTTAGGAAGAAAGGGTTAATTGTAACTCAGTCTTTCCTGTATAGTTCGGATGCTAGGCTCCTGCCCCAGCCTGCTATAGAATTCCACACATTCCACCTAGCTGAGATTTAAAATTCACTGCTCCCCCCCTGTTGCCCCCGGAGGCTGAAATGGGCTCTCAAGACATAGAGGGGGTAACGGAATATGGCAGCTAGCAATATATGCTGTGAATTAAGGGGATGATTCTGGTTCATTCGCAAAAGCAAACTCCTTCTTTAAAGGACAAAACCATGCTGCACGGCAGATGGGGCAGATGTAACATGTGCAGAGAGAGTTAGATTTGGGTGAGTTATTTTGTTCCTGAGCAGAGTAAATACTGGCTACATTATTTTTACACTGCAATTTAGATTTCAGTTTGAACACACCCCACCCAAATCTAACTCTCTTTGCACGGTACATCTGCAGTGCACATGTCTTTGCCCATTAGACAGAGATTTTGCTTTTGAGAGCCAGCCTGAATTAGGCCCTGAGAGAGTCATTGTGATCTGTTTGCATTACTGCGGATTGGATCACGTCCAGAAGTTTCGGTGGGGCGGCCTCTCTGACGCTCGCTAACCTACGGTCTTCACTGAATCAATCCGAATCACCCCCTAAGTCCATTGTGTATCCAAATCACAATATGTATATATAGAATGAGCATATATGAGCCTTTTATCATTAAAAGATCATTTTGATAGGTCTAATTTACATTAATACATTATGCACAAGGCAAGCTGGTCAGGGCCAGTAATTATAAGGAGAGATGAGCAGCCACCAAACCCTGTCGCTGGTGCCCACCTCCTTCAGGGACTGCCACCACACCTCCATGTCTGGCTTGTGCAAAGCAGGTGGTCCAGCATCTTGTGCTAATCAGCCAGTGTAGGTGTAGCTGGGCTGTGATGTCATAGCCCAGGAGTACATTCTCCGCCCATTACCAACATGGAGTCGTGAGAGCTGACTGGGCTGTGACATCCTCTTAACCACACTTCCTGACCATTACCAACATGGCGGGGCTGCACACAACTGGGCTGTGACATCATAAACCAGCACCACACTCCCTGCCCAAAATAGTGGCTATAAATGCGCTAGCTCCAAGAAAATTCTTGAACCCCAATACATGGGCTCAGCATTTGTGGGTTTGTGGTTATACTGTACCTCAGTGTGAATATTTCCTGGGCTGCAGAGAGCAGCTATGGGCCCTAGTACTGGGGATGGTTGCATGGAACAAACACCGGAAGGTGTGTTCAAGTAGTAAGCGAGGTGTTGTGAAATACAGGGGTGCACCAACGGCTGGCTACACAGGGGGAAATGTGGTCCCCTTGCCAGCCCCGCAGAGGGGGACAATGGCCCCCTTAACAGCTGACCTAGGCTCCACCCAGAACTCTCCAACGAGCCTGTGGCAGCCATTTTTTTAGTTATGTATACTACAAAAAATAATCGTGCTGCTGTTTTTTCTTCAAATAGCATTATATGGCAAATGCATCTTCTATTTTAATGAATCCTCTCTCATTTGACTGCGGCCTATCACACAATCTGTTTTCGTTCCCTGACCCGGCCAGCAGACCAGTCTAGCCTGCAGGTCACTTAACACAAGTGGGTGTGAAGTTATCCTCTCCGAAATAGTTAAACTCTCTGCAAAAAAAAGTTCAGTCTGACACGTATCCCTATTTCTGTCCAAGGGTTAAGGAGATGAGCGTCTGACATAAATACAGAACAGACCCAGGCAAAGAGTGATTCATCCTGCACTGAAGGTATCCGGGGACCTGGGAAAAGAATCACTTCCAAACGTGAAATAGGAGAATAAGTATTTTTGGTGCTGTGTATAGATAATGGCATTTCTCCCCAGGACACAAAACGAGGCTTCTTTACACGTGAAAAGAGCCAATCTGCTACTAAATAGCTAGCCTGGGGCCGCAGCGAAGCAATGGAAAAGAGATCTTCAAAAGGCCAAGATGGATTGCAAAGAGGGGAATAAGTCAGAGCTGGAGGGGGCGCATGTTACGTGGAAGTGGATACAGGCCGGAGGTGCCCGTCTTTGTTTCTGCTGCTTTATTAAATTTATAATGACCTGAATGGAACCCTATTAGTAGCCTTAACGACTTAGCAAAAAGTCTCCTACCCTCCTCGTTTCATGGTATAGTTTTACCCACTGTTCAAGAACGACCCCCGTCACTGTTCTATAAAAGCAGAACCCAAGAAATCTCTGTGTCGCTGTATTTATATCTTCGCACATGGGGCCTGATTCGGACGTGTTTGCACAGCTGCGAATGTGAAGCATTTAGACCGCCAATCCATTGAAATCCCGACTTTCAAATTAATGTGCTCACGGTGCGAATGGACGTGCACGGCTGCACATCCACCCGTGCAAATGTGTCTATATTCCTTCGAAACAGGGTCACCATCTAATGATTGTTATACTGGCCACAAATCATTGCAGGTGCCGCGTAGCCCAGGACTTATTCAGCGATGCAATGGAAAAATGGCATATCCTGGCTGGAGCTGGCATCACGAACACTCCCCCCTAACAGGCTTTGCCATGCCAAGCGCTTTCTTAGGCACGCCTACATTTTCCCAGTCACTCCCACCATTTTTTTCTAACACGCCTGTGTTTTTTTGTTAGCATACCTCCCAACAGTCCCGATTTTATCGGGACAGTCCCGATTGTCAGGGCCTGTCCCGCTGTAGCACCCGCGGGCGGCAGTGTCCCGCGGTGTGGGGGGGCTGTTGGGAGTCCCCCCTGTCAGCTGCTAAGCAGCGGGGAATAAACGCTGTGCGCATGCGCACAGCGTCTATTCCCGCAGCCAGGGGGCTGGGGGCATGGCTAGAGGCTCACAGAGCCTCTGGGTCATGCCCCCATAGCGGCAAAATGGGGGCGTGGCCTCGTGAGGAGCCGCGAGTATAGGTCACGCCCCCAAATTAGGCCACGCCCCCGAAAATTTCGGTATGAGGGCCCTTGCACTGATGGTGTAGTGGTTAGTATTACTGCCTCACAGCACTGAGGTCATGGGTTCGATTCCCACCATGGCTCTAACTGTGTGGAGTTTGTATATTCTCCCCGTACCTGCGTAGGTTTACTCCGGGTACTCCCGTTTCCTCCCAAAATCCAGAAATATACTGGTAGGTTAATTGGCTTCAAACAAAAATTAACCCTAGAATGTCTGTGTGCATGTACATGTGGTAGGGAATATAGATTGTAACCTCCACAGGGGCAGGGACTGATGGGAATGTTGAAATATTCTCTGTAAAGCGCTGCGGAATATGTGTGCGCTATATAAGAAACTGTTAATAAATAAATAAATAAATATTTTTCTCCACATATCCAAGTTTACATGAAATTATTCACATAAATCAGTTTCAGTAGACCAATATATCAGTACATGTGCAATGGTGTGCGTAATCCTGGCGCAGTGTGTCTAAGGGGCTCTAGCTGGCGCAGTGTGTATAAGTGGGACTACTGCCTGGTGTAATGTGAATTGGTACTATTAAGTGACCACGGCCAATTTTTTTGCAGGCGCGCACTGTCCCTATGTTAAAGAATTAATACTCCACCCACATTGTTGTTCCACCCACAACTGTAGGACCAGGAAAATTTCACCTCCAAAAAGGACTGCACTTCTTTTGGGAGATTCAATAATTAGAGGAGTTAATCTGGGAAATGCTACTAAAGTAGAGAAACAAGTAAGGTGCTTACCTGGAGCCACAGCTCCAAGAGATAAAGAACGCATGCTAAGAATTGTAAAGGCAGCAAGAAAAGATGGGGAGGTGGATGTCATCGTCCACCTTGGCACAAATGACCTGGTTAATGCTGAAGTCATGGCCGTAAAAGATGAATTTAGAAAGTTAGGAACTGCTCTAAAACAGGTGGCAAACACTGTAACTTTTTCAGAAGTATTGCCAGTACACCAAGGGGAAGATAGAACTCAGAATTAGAAACTTCAATGTTTGGCTAAGGAATTGGTGCAACGAGGAGAGATTTGGATATTTAGGTCAAAGTCAAGTTACCTGGCAAGACAGAGCCTTATATAAAAGTGATGGCCTGCACCCATCTTCAAGGGGAACGAGAATATTAAGTGAGAAGTTTGGAAGCTTCATAAGCAACTATTTAAACTAGCAGAGGGGAGCAGTGAACCAAATAAGAATGAAGATATCTGCTCCCCCAACCTAGAGGTATTGTCTCTGCAGGCAAATGGAATAGAAAGCCTATCCACTGCAACAGAAGATAATGCCGATCAAAACCGAATAGATATAGGCAGAAAGATGAACATAGCTAGCAGCAGGAGAAGCACAAACACAACTTTAAGAGCTATGTGTGCAAATGCTAGGAGCTTAGGAAATAAAATCCCAGAACTAATTGCAATAATGACAAGGGATGAACTGGATATTGTGGCTATTACAGAGACATGGTGCAATGAAAATCATGACTGGGACATAGCTATACCAGGATATACTTTATTTAGGAAGGACAGAATGGGAGAAATTGGAGGAGGGGTTGCAATATATGTGAAAAAATATATAAAGACTACCTTAATACAAAGTATTGAAGAAAAAACGGAGGCCCTTTGGGTGACCATAGAAACAGGGGAGAAGGCGATTCTTCGTATAGGGGTGATCTACAGACCACCAGGTCAGGAAGAGGAACTAGACAAGAGCCTATTGCAGGACATCAATAAAATGGCATTAAAAGGAGAGGTGATAATCATGGGAGACTTTAATCTACCTGATGTAAACTGGGAGCTGCCTGTTGCAAGTTCCACCAGAAGTAGGGACATGCTGAATTCCTTGCAAGGAGCATCCCTCCAGCAATTGGTGAGGGAGCCCACTCGTAAGGACGCAATATTAGACTTAATACTTACAAATGGTGACAGAATATCTGACATAAATGTGGGTGAAAATCTGGGATCCAGTGACCATCAAGCAGTATGGTTCAAAATAAAGACAGAGACTGACTCATCGCACACAAAAACAAAGGTGTTAGATTTTAGGAAGGCTGATTTTGTAGAGATGGGAAACTCTGTAAGGGATTCTTTGGCAGAGTGGAAGAACTTGGAAGGAGTGCAGGATAAGTGGGAAAAATTAAAAAGTGCAATTCTAAAAGCAACAGAACTTTGTGTCAAAAGAGTTAGGAAAAACACAAGAAAAAGAAAGCCATTGTGGTTTGCAAAAGAAGTAGCAAGTATTGTGAAAGCAAAAAAGTTGGCCTTTAAGAAATTTAAGCAGACGCAGAAGAATGAGGACAAAGAGGTGTATCTTGTTAGACAGAAGGAGGCTAAAAAGGTAATCAGATGTGCAAAAGCACAGGCTGAAGAGAAAATGGCCCAGTCAGTGGGTAAAGGGGGGAAAACTTTTTTTAGGTATATAAGTGAAAGGAGAAAAACTAAAAGTGGAATAATTAGACTGAAGACAGAGAGTGGAAGTTTTCTTGAGGGGGACAATGTAATAGCAGATAATATTAATAATTATTTCTGCTCAGTATTCACTGCTGAAAGAGAGGGGAAGGGGCCACAGTTAAGTTGCAAGTATAGTCAGAAAACTGAGGGAGAGACTAGTACATTTACAGAGGAGAAAGTCCTCACAGAACTCTCAAAACTGAAAGTGGATAAATCAATGGGGCCAGATGGGATACATCCAAGGATACTAAAAGAGCTTAAAGGGGAGCTGGTAAAACCAATAACAGAATTATTCAACCAGTCACTAGCTACTGGAGTAATCCCAGAGGACTGGAAAACAGCGAATGTAGTCCCACTGCACAAAAGTGGAAGCAAGGAAGAGGTAAGCAACTATCGACCAGTGAGCCTTACATCAGTAGTAGGGAAATTGATGGAAACACTCTTAAAACAAAGAGTTGTAGAATATCTCAAAACCAGCAATTTACAGGATCCAAAACAGCATGGGTTTACTGGGGGAAGATCATGTCAAACAAATCTTATTGACTTTTTTGACTGGGTGACTAAAGTAATAGATCAGGGTGGGGCTGTAGATGTAGCTTATCTAGACTTTAGTAAAGCTTTTGACACTGTCCCACATCGTAGACTGTTAAATAAAATTGAAAGCTTGGGATTGGATTCTAAGATAGTTGAATGGATAAGAGCGTGGTTGCAGGACAGAAAACAGAGAGTTGTAGTAAACGGAGTACAGTCAAAGGAGGGAAAGGTTACAAGTAGAGTACCCCAGGGATCTGTACTTGGACCGGTGCTTTTTAATATCTTTATTGGTGATATTGCAAATGGAATTGAGGGTAAAATGTGCCTTTTTGCAGATGACACAAAGGTATGCAACAGGGTAGACACACCAGGAGGGGTAAAACAAATGATTGAGGATCTAGGCAGATTAGAGAAATGGTCAAGAGAATGGCAACTACAGTTTAATGCCAAAAAATGCAAAATCATGCACTTGGGTCTCAGAAATCCAAAGACTCAATATAGTATAAATGGCACTATAATGGAAACTACTGAGGAAGAGAGGGATCTAGGTGTCACTATTTCAGGGGACTTAAAAGCAGGTAGGCAATGTAACAAAGCAATGAAGAAGGCAAGTCAGATGCTTGGTTGCATAGGGAGAGGTATCAGCAGTAGAAAGAAAGAAGTAATAATGCCACTGTATAGGTCATTGGTACGACCTCACCTAGAGTATTGTGTTCAGTTCTGGAGGCCATATCTCCAGAAGGATATAAATACATTAGAGACTGTACAAAGAAGAGCAACTAAAATGGTGCATGGCCTACATCACAAAACGTACCAGGAAAGACTAAAAGATCTTAATATGTATACTTTAGAGCAGAGAAGGGAAAGGGGGGACATGATAGAAACTTTCAAATATATCAAGGGCTTTAACAAGGTACAGGTGGGAGACATTCTTCACAGGAAGAGGAGCAACAGAACACGAGGACATGCACTGAAACTAGAGGGAGGAAGATTCAGGGGAAATGTGAGGAAGAATTTTTTCACAGAAAGAGTAGTAGATAAGTGGAATAGCCTCCCAACAGAGGTGGTAGACGCAAATACTGTAGTACAATTTAAACATGCTTGGGATAAGCATATTGATATCCTTACAAAAAAATAAGGATCAAATATGGTTTGAGGTAACATGTTTAAAAAAGGGGCAGACTAGATGGGCCAAGTGGTTCTTATCTGCCGTCAAATTCTAATATCCACATGAGAGGCATTAAAATCTATATTTGCTTACCAAAAAAATTGGGCTCGGGACTGCATATGATAACAGTAAATTGGGTAACTGTGTATCATATAGGTAACTGGCGTAACAGCATATGATACCGGTAACTGGCGTAATAGCATATGATACCGGTAACTGGGGTAAACGCATATGATACCATTAACTGGGGTAACTGCATATGATACCGGTAACTGGAGTAACTGCATATGATACCAGTAACTGGGGTAACGGCATATGATACCGGTAACTGGGGTAACTGCATATGATACCGGTAACTGGGGTAACGGCATATGATACCGGTAACTGTGGTAACTGCATATGATACCAGTAACTGGAGTAACGGCATATGATACCGGTAACTGGGGTAACTGCATATGACACCAGTAACTGGGGTAACTGCAAATGATACCGGTAATTGGGGTAACTGCATATGATACCGGTAACTTGGGTAATGGCATGTGATACCAGTAACTGGATTAACAGCATATGATACCGGTAACTGGGGTAACTGCATATGATACCGGTAACTGGGGTAACGGCATATGATACCAGTAACTGGGGTAACTGCATATGATACCGGTAACTGGGCTAACGGCATATGATACCAGTAACTGGGGTAACTGCATATGATACCGGTAACTGGGGAAACAGCATATGATACCGGTAACTGGGGTAACTGCATATGATACCGGTAACTGGGGTAACGGCATATGATACCAGTAACTGGGGTAACTGCATATGATACCGGGGTACTTGTTTCCTAGAACGGCCACAACGATTTAGATTGTTGTGGTCGTAAGATAAAAAATCGGATCGATCGCATCGCATGCGATTTGGTCGCATACGATGCGACCGATCCGATCGACCGATTTTTCACCCGATTTTTTTTTTTTTTTCACCAGATTTGTTTCAATTGCCCCCCCAAATGTTAATAAGTGTGCTAGACCCCACGATAGACGTGAACCCGAAGCGTGGCGAGCGCAGCGAGCCCGCGAGGGGCGGCGGTGCGCGTCCTCCGACCTTTTCATTCCCCTACTATCCACTAGGGCGTGGAGTGAGAATATAATAGTGTGGCGAGCGCAGCGAGCCACCGAGCCTGAAGCGTGGCGAGCGCAGCGAGCCCCGCGAGGGGACGCGTCTAACTTCACAGGTATACGCGTCCCCTCGCGGGGCTCGCTGCGCTCGCCACGCTTCGGGCTCGGTGGCTCGCTGCGCTCGCCACACTATTATATTCTCACTCCACGCCCTAGTGGATAGTAGGGGAATGAAAAGGTCGGAGGACGCGCACCGCCGCCCCTCGCGGGCTCGCTGCGCTCGCCACGCTTCGGGTTCACGTCTATCGTGGGGTCATGGCGGGCACATAAAAAATGTGAAATGGGTCATATTGGCCCATTTCACCTTTTTTATCATTTTTCCCTATGTGAGATGGACTTAATCAAGTCCATCTCATCTTGTGCCATTATAATGGCACAAGACCGACCGATTTCAATGTTAAAAGATTTTTTAACATTGAAGTCTATGGAAAAATCGGGTCAATCGGTCGGTCGCATCGCGGCCGATTTTAATTGGTCGCGACCGACCGATTGACCCGATTTCTGTCAATCAAAGTGAAAAAATTGTAAAAAATCGGCCACATCGTGAGGATCGTGTCCCTTAATTAAGAGCCACGATCACTCACGATTGTGGCCGTTCTAGGAAACAAGTACCGATACCGGTAACTGGGCTAACGGCATATGATACCAGTAACTGGGGTAACTGCATATGATACCGGTAACTGGGGAAACAGCATATGATACCGGTAACTGGGGTAACAGCATATGATACCGGTAACTGGGCTAACGGCATATGATACCAGTAACAGGGGTAACAGCATATGATACCGGTAACTGGGGTAACTGCATATGATACCGGTAACTTGGGTAACGGCATGTGATACCAGTAACTGGATTAACAGCATATGATACCGGTAACTGGAGTAATGGCATATGATACCGGTAACTGGAGTAATGGCATATGATACCGGTAACTGGAGTAACGGCATATGATACCGGTAACTGGGGTAACAGCATATGATACCGGTAACTGGGCTAACAGCATATGATACCAGTAACTGGGGTAACTGCATATGACACCGGTAATTGGGGTAACTAAATATCCAACATGATCCCCCAGTCAGCAGCCCTCTGTACTGACCACATTGTATAATATCACTTGCTCCTCCTAGTGGTTATAAGGAAAAACAGCAGGTTTGGGAGACAAGTACGTTGTTTGTGAAAAGAAAACCATTAAGAAACTTTTGAAGCAAATTGATAAATAGCTTTGAATGCTCATTATTCTGGTGACATCATCCCACAGAAGTTACTGGCTGAGAGAGATGATTATACAGCACTGCTAATGGACAACAAAACTAATTGCTACTGTCTGCACCAGATCCTTTTAATATGGAAAACAAGCTATTATACAGACTCACATCCTAAAACTTAAAAAAAAAGGCTTGGAACCTCAGTTGTCCTATACAATATTCATGCATTGTACAGATATCAGTGATAGAGTGATTTGTGAGCACATTGTCAATCAATTACTGTATATCCTGGGACTCAAACCCATAAGCTTACACATTGCAGTCAGAGACCTTACGACTGTGTGTGATGTCACCCTAATGCATACTTGACGACTTTTGAATTTGCCCGGAGAGGACATCCAAATCTCCTGGTCTCCAGATGACACAGCTCATGCGCGTTGCGCATGCGAATAAGTGCAAAGATTGCCCATTAACGATTTTCACACTATTACAGGGCAGATAGCCCTATCCCCCTGGCACAATGCCATAGTCTACTGACCCATCGAAGAGGAGGGAGCCTAATCAGATCCTGTACACGGAACCCTTCTCTTAAAGGGGGTTATTCTAGTTCATTCTTTCTGACAAAATCCTTCTTAGATGGACAAAACCATGTGCACTGCGGGTGGGGCAGATGTAATTTGTGCAGAGAGAATTAGATTTGGGTGGGGTTTTTCTTCAAAGTGAGTTCTATATTGCAGTGTAAAATCATACAGTCAGTATTTTCCCTGCATTTTCCCTGCACAGAAACAAAAAAAACTCACCCAAATCTAATTCTTTCTGCTCATGTTACATCTGCCCCCCTACAGTGCACATGGTTTTGTCCATCTAAGAAGGATTTTGTCAGAAAGAATGAACTAGAATAAACCGTGCCTCTAAATGGGTGTTTTTTAGGGGGTACTCACAAATATTAAATTTCCTTTGTATGCATGGGTGGAACTATAGTGGGTGCAAGGGAACTATTTCTATGGGGCTCAGAGGCTTGGGGGGGGGGGGGGGGGGGGGGGGGGGGCTGGACCCAGTTTATAAAGTTGCAAACTCATTTTCCAGATTTGCCTGGATCAGTTGCCAGTCCTGTTCTGTGTAACATAACCTTATCAGTGACAGGAGTGTGTAGTAGATGTGGCATAATATGAACTGAAGGGCACTGTAATCTAGCACATTATACACTGGGGGGCACTGTAATCTAGCACATTATACACTGGGGGCACTGTAATCTAGCACATTATACACTGGGGGGCACTGTAATCTAGCACATTATACACTGGGGGCACTGTAATCTAGAACATTATACACTGGGGGCACTGTAATCTAGCACATTATACACTGGGGGGCACTGTAATCTAGCACATTATACACTGGGGGCACTGTAATCTAGCACATTATACACTGGGGGGCACTGTAATCTAGCACAATATACACTGGGGGGGGCACTGTAATCTAGCACATTATACACTGGGGGGCACTGTAAACTAGCACATTATACACTGGGGGGCACTGTAATCTAGCACAATATACACTGGGGGGGGGGGCACTGTAATCTAGCACATTATACACTGGGGGGCACTGTAATCTAGCACATTATACACTGGGGGGGGGGCACTGTAATCTAGCACATTATACACTGGGGGCACTGTAATCTAGCACATTATATACTGGGGGGCACTGTAATCTAGCACAATATACACTGGGGGGGGCACTGTAATCTAGCACATTATACACTGGGGGGCACTGTAATCTAGCACATTATACACTGGGGGCACTGTAATCTGTGAGGCACTGTAATCTAGCACATTATACACTGGGGGGCACTGTAATCTAGCACATTATACACTGGGGGCACTGTAATCTGTGAGGCACTGTAATCTAGCACGTTATACACTGGAGGGCACTGTAATCTAGCACATTATACACTGGGGGCACTGTAATCTAGCACATTATACACTGGGAGGCACAGTAATCTAGCACATTATACACTGGGGGGCACTGTAATCTAGCACATTATACACTGGGGGGCACTGTAATCTAACACATTATACACTGGGGGGGGCACTGTAATCTAGCACATTATACACTGGGAGGCACTGTAATCTAGCACATTATACACTGGGGGGGCACTGTAATCTAGCACATTATACACTGGGGGGGGGCTGTAATCTAGCACGTTATACACTGGGGGCACTAATCTAGCACATTATACACTGGGGGCACTGTACTCTAGCACATTATACACTGGGGGGCACTGTAATCTAACACATTATACACTGGGGGGCACTGTAATCTAGCACATTATACACTGGGGGCACTGTAATCTAGCACATTATACACTGGGGGCACTGTAATCTAGCACATTATACACTGGGGATCACTGTAATCTAGCACATTATACACTGGGGGGCACTGTAATCTAGCACATTATACACTGGGGGGCACTGTAATCTAACACATTATACACTGGGGGGCACTGTAATCTAACACATTAAACACTGGGGGCACTAATCTAGCACATTATACACTGGGGGCACTGTACTCTAGCACATTATACACTGGGGGGCACTGTAATCTAGCACATTATACACTGTGGGCACTGTAATCTAGCACATTATACACTGGGGGGCACTGTAATCTAGCACATTATACACTGGGGGGGGCACTGTAATCTAGCTCATTATACACTGGGGGGCACTGTAATCTAGCACATTATACACTGGGGGGCACTGTAATCTAGCACATTATAAACTGGGCGCACTGTAATCTAGCACATTATACACTGGGGGGCACTGTAATCTAGCACATTATACACTGGGGGCACTGTAATCTAGCACATTATACACTGGGGGCACTGTACTCTGTGAGGCACTGTAACCTAGCACATTATAAACTGGGGGGCACTGTAATCTAGCACATTATACACTGGGGGCACTGTAATCTAGCACATTATACACTGGGGGGCACTGTAATCTAACACATTAAACACTGGGGGGCACTGTAATCTAGCACATTATACACTGGGGGGCACTGTAATCTAGCACATTATACACTGGGGGCACTGTAATCTAGCACATTATACACTGGGGGCACTGTAATCTAGCACATTATACACTGGGTGGCACTGTACTCTAGCACATTATACACTGGGGGCACTGTACTCTAGCACATTATACACTGGGGGGGCACTGTAATCTAGCACATTATACACTGGGGGCACTGTAATCTAGCACAATATACACTGGGTGGCACTGTAATCTAGCACATTATAAACTGGGCGCACTGTAATCTAGCACATTATACACTGGGGGGCACTGTAATCTAGCACATTATACACTGGGGGCACTGTACTCTAGCACATTATACACTGGGGGCACTGTACTCTAGCACATTATACACTGGGGCACTGTAATCTAGCACATTATACACTGGGGGCACTGTAATCTAGCACATTATACACTGGGGGCACTGTTATCTAGCACATTATACACTGGGAGGGCACTGTAATCTAGCACATTATACACTGGGGGGCACTGTAATCTAGCACATTATACACTGGGGGGCACTGTAATCTAGCACATTATACGCTGGGGGGGCACTGTAATCTAGCACATTATACACTGGGGGGCACTGTAATCTAGCACATTATACGCTGGGGGGGCACTGTAATCTAGCACATTATACACTGGGGGGCACTATAATCTAGCACATTATACACTGGGGGGGCACTGTAATCTAGCACATTATACACTGGGGGGGCACTGTAATCTAGCACATTATACGCTGGGGGGGCACTGTAATCTAGCACATTATACACTGGGGGGGCACTGTAATCTAGCACATTATACACTGGGGGGCACTGTAATCTAGCACATTATACACTGGGGGGTGGGCACTGTAATCTAGCACATTAAACAATGCTTCTATGTAACTCAGTGATTTTCAACCTTTTTACCTTGCGGCACACTAACTAAGATTTTAAAATTGCCAAGGCACACCATGAGATCCCCACAGGTCAAAACACATTGGTCCCCACAGCAAAAAAAAAGAAACCTATTGGCCACCATATAAAAAAAAATCAATCACACTGGTCCCCACAGGTAACAAAAATAAAATACATTTGCCCTTTACATGAAAAGAAGATTTCAATAAATAACAGTTGAACTGATGGTGGCTGTAAAACTGGTTTGGGCATCTCTTGATCTGGGGGCACACTTGAGAACAGCTCAAGGCACACTAGTGTGCCACGGCACAGTGGTTGAAAAACACTGATGTAACTACTTTCCTATCGCCATGATATTGATTATTAATAATTAGGCCTGCTAACGTCAGAGATTGCGCCGGTTCATGGAAATCGCCCTCTATTACTCTATTACATATACCCCTAAGTCTCACTTTGGGTTAGAACACAGATATATTGCTGAGATAAATGGATTTTTTCTACAACAAATACAGTCTTAACACATTCTGGGCATTGGGAACAAATTAGTAGGAGCATAGAACCCTGACCTCAATTTCTTCTGCAGTCTTGTGGTCCAAAGCCATCAATCTTTCCGACTTCCAATGACAGTGGCAAAACGGGCAATTTGTGAGCAGAAGTTGGACCCAAGAGGCATGGAAGATGAATGCCTCCTCATTGCCCCCAGTGCACATCCAGGGTCTTTATTTGTTTCATTCCATCCACAAGAGGTGACAACATATTGAAAATAATTAAGTCAGCCACCGGATATGAGCCCAATATGGCAAGAAAACATCTGGGGCGAAATGTAATACGGTGCGATGTTTTAGACACGTGCGATTTTTGGTCAACACGGCTGAAGTCGCATGTTTTCCAAAAATTGCAAATTTAATAAGATGCGAATTGTGGTAAAAATCACACTTTTTGTAACGAAATTCGCACATGTTGACCTGGCGATTTTTACTCACACTTCAATTCGCATCCAAATGTTTTCCCATTATAAAGTATACAATTGGCAAATGTAAGAGGGTGCAAATTTTGGTGAAGGTTACAAAAAAAAAAAAATAGTCCAGGTTCTGACATTGAGATCTGTGCATGGTTCTGTCTTAAAAAATGTGTAAAAGTTAAAATAAAATAAAATTTGGCGTGGGGTTCCCCCCTCCTGAGCATAACCAGCCCCGGGCTCATAGAGCCGGAATTGAGACCTGGTTCCAAACATATACGGGGTACAAAAAGCGTAGGGGTCACCCGTATTTCTGAAACCAGCCCCGGACTCTTGGACTGGTCCTGGTTCCAAAAATACGGGAGACAAAAAAACTGGGGGTTTTGTTTCTGTGCAGGGAAAATACTGACTGCTTTATTTTTACACTGCAGTATAGATCTCACTTTGAAGTAAAACCCCACCCAAATCTAACTCTCTCTGCCCATGTTACATCTGCCCCACCTGCAGTGCACATGGTTTTGTCCATTTGAGAAGGAATTTGTCTCTGCGAGTGAACCAGAATAAAGCCCTCAGTCCTGATTGCCTGTAGGCATCTTCGTGGAGTGGCTTCCCCTGATTGGCTGAAAGTTTCTCCATGTCGACCGTCCAACCATGTTGACCTTAGGCATTTCAACCTATTTCATGTGACCCAATGACCCATACCCCTGAATACCTAGACATTGTAGCTCTATTATACCACACCCATTAAAAGTGTGTAGCCATATATCATATTTCAGATTGACAGCACCCTTATTGCCCAAACTACATCCCCATCTCTCCGTGGCACACCAAGGTCCTCACATGGTCAGGGCCATTTTTAGCAGGTCATCTTTTGGCCTCCGCAAATGAGAACACTGTGAGTTACGCACAGATGACACAGGGACAATATCCTGCAAGGACCCAACCGCTGAGGGGCTTTAAATATAGAAGACAATATTCCTCTGATCCATTATCCGTTTCTATGAAAATATATTTTAATGATACATAAATTTAGATTTGTTTTATGTGGTTTTGTTGGTTTCATTTGCACTTCCTTTAGGGATTTAAAAATGTACAATTACTAGCAATGATACACAGAGCGCTCAAGGCCACCCAGATCTGGCAGCCCTGCCAGGGTTATTTTTACTGTTTCCTGCATAATTTATATTTAATAGGGCAGTGGTTATTAAGCACATTGTGCGGTTCAGCACCCCATAACTGCGACAGACGACACCAGCTTGCTCCATCTTCCCCTTTGCAGATTTCTGGGAGATTTGATCTAACGCATTAAAAAGTTTGCAAATAATTTCCATCAACTGAATTTTTTTTCCTTAAAGAATTTTTTTTAAACATTATTTATTGTGAGATAAAAAATAACCATTAACCGCTTCGCTGAAGTGTATATTTAGCTCCACTAAGCACCCACACGAGCAAAGTAAAATTACAGACATCCACTCCAGTGTAGAAATACAGGTGCTGTTTACCCCCCCACCATTGTTCATAGGTCCCCAGTGTAATATTACCCCCATTACCCAAGGGTCAATCTATCCCCCAGTGTCTAATGAGTTTGGACTACAATTAACTCCCACACCCACATTAGTACATGCTTGCCTACCCTCCCGGAATGGCCGAGAGGGTCCAGAAAATCGTGTCCACCTTCCGCCCCCCCTGGAAAGGTCGACAAGTCCCCCGTAATGGTCGCCATCCTCCCATAGGACCCGATGATGTGAATCCTGTCATCGTGGCCCCACCCTCTCTGTGTAATGCCTGAAATACCAGCAGTACCCAGCGAGGGGTGTGGTCAGGATCATGCAAATGCATTACCACTAATGCATACCTCCCAACAGTCACGATTACCGCAGGAATGTCCCGGTTTTTGGGGACATTCCCGCGGCCGGCAGTGTCTCGCGGCAAGGGGGGGGGCTGTTGAGGTTTTTGTTCCAACCAGCCCAATCTGACATTCGATCTGTAGATGTATGGCCACCTTTAGTCTTGGAGGGAATTAGGATCAAAGGGCCAGATGTACTAAGATTCAAAAGTGATAAAATGGAGAGTGATAAAGTCAGCCAATCAGCTCCTACCTGCCATGTCACAGACTGTGTTTGAAAAATGTCAGGCAGGAGCTGATTGGCTGGCTGTTTATCACTCTCCATTTTATCACTTTTAAATCTTACTACATCTGACCCAAAAAGAGATAGTGACCTTTTAAAGAGGACTAGTTGGAATGTTTATGAGGTGCTTGTATAGTGTGAGATTTCTGACAGAAAATAGAGGCGCTGTCAGCAGTGATAATAATTGCACCATTAGAGTACCACTGTTTAATTATCTTACTTCTCCTATATTGAGTTTCACCCATTTCTTTTTTCGTCTCTTTTCGTCTTCCAGGACTGAAGTAATGTCTGCTGACTTCTGTAAGGTTGCTGGGAATGAGACATTTCCTCTCCGAGGGAGTAATACTTTTCTATGGAATTTCAATAAAATTCTTATCATATAATTATTTAAGCTAAGTGAAAACAGTGAAAAGATCGACAGATATTCTTAAGCGATCTGTTATCTGCGCGCATTAATCGCTGTGTCAGTAGAATGTTTTTTTTTTTCTGTCAGTCTATTAAATACAAGGGAAATTAGTCTAAATAAAATCTCATATTCTGCCAGACATGGTCTATGAAAGATCAGATTAAAGGGGAAGAAAACGATTAAAATTTAAATAATGTAGCAGGGTGGGTACCCGTGGAAAAATGTACAGGGGTAAACTCACATTCACCTTCCCTTATTTCAGTAGAGAAACTAAACTGGTTAATTCAAATTGACACTTGAATTTGCTGGGTTGCAGGGCCTCAAATGCATTTGCAGTGGAAACGTGATTTTTGGGCTAGTTCAATTTAGGTGCAATTGCCACGGGAACATTTCTGGGCACAATTTTTTAAAAGTAAAACTGAATAATAATAAAAAAAGTCTTCTGTTCAAAGATAAATGTTGTCGTTTCACCAGCCGCAATGCCCCCTCTCCGCTGCTGCCCCCCACTGCTGCTGCTGCCGTCCCCACCGGTACCCGCCATGGTCGCGGGACCGGTGCATGCACAGTAATGTGCTGGCCCCCATGTGCAAACTCGCGCTAACATCGGCTTGTGGAACGAATTTAGCCCGCTATGAGCAGGTGTCACTGGAACCCTTACCAAGGCGAACAGTTATCACATCACCCCTGCCCATGTGGGCTTCACACAAATATTTTTTTGCAATTACGGATTTGATTTTACATCTTCCGGGTGTCACAGAATAAATATTTATATTTATGTTTTTATTTTCGGTCAGGCATGTAATTATTGCTGTGACCGGAACATAGAAACATAGAAACATAGAATTCGACGGCAGATAAGAACCATTTGGCCCATCTAGTCTGCCCCTTTTTTACCCTTCAGGTAAACTCAACCCTTTTTAATCCTTATTTCTTTGTAAGGATATTCATATGCCTATCCCAAGCATGTTTAAATTGTTCTACTGTCTTAGCCTCTACCACCTCTGATGGGAGGCTATTCCACTTATCCACTACCCTTTCTGTGAAGTAATTCTTTCTAACATTTCCCCTGAACCTACCTCCCTCCAGTTTCAGTGCATGTCCTCGTGTTTTATTACTTGTTTTCCTTTGAAGAAAATTTCCCACCTGTACTATGTTAAAACCCTTGATATATTTGAAGATTTCTATCATGTCCCCCCTTTCCCTTCTCTGCTCCAAACTATACATGTTAAGATCTTTTAGTCTATCCAGGTAAGTTTTGTGATGTAGGCCATGCACCATTTTAGTTGCCCTTCTTTGTACACTCTCCAATGTATTTATATTCTTCTGAAGATATGGTCTCCAGAACTGGACACAGTATTCCAGATGAGGTCGTACCAATGACCTATAAAGTGGCATTATTACGTCTTTTTTTCTGCTACTGATTCCTCTCCCTATGCAACCAAGCATCTGACTAGCCTTCCTCATTGCTTTGTTACATTGCCTCCCTGCCTTTAAGTCACTTGAAATAGTGACTCCTAGATCTCTTTCCTCCTCAGTAGTTTCCATTATAGTACCCTTGATACTATATTGAGCCTTTGGGTTTTTGAGTCCCAAGTGCATAATTTTGCATTTTTTAGCATTAAACTGTAGTTGCCATTCTCTTGACCAATTCTCAAGTTTACTTAGATCATCAGTCATTTGATTTACCCCTCCTGGTGTGTCTACTCTGTTGCATATCTTTGTATCATCTGCAAAAAGGCATACTTTCCCTTCAATACCATTTGCAATGTCACTAACAAAGATATTAAAGAGCACTGGTCCAAGTACAGATCCCTGGGGTACTCCACTAGTAACATGTCCCTCCATAGAATGCACTCCATTTACGACAACTGTCTGTTTCCTATCCTGCAACCAGGTTCTTATCCATTTAATTGTTTTATAATCCAATCCCACACTTTCAAGTTTATTTAGCAGCCTGCGATGTGGGACAATGTCAAATGCCTTACTAAAGTCTAGATATGCCACATCTACAGCCCCCCCTTCATCTAGTATTTTGGTCACGGAGTCAAAAAAGTCAATGAGACTTGTTTGGCATGATCTCCCTGCAGTAAAACCATGCTGTTTTGGATCCTGTAAGTTGTTTAATTTAAGATATTCCACTATTCTTTCTTTTAATAGTGTTTCCATTATTTTCCCTACTACTGATGTAAGGCTCACTGGTCTGTAGTTACTTGCTTCTTCTTTGCTTCCGCTTTTGTGCAGTGGAACTACATTTGCTTTTCTCCAGTCCTCTGGAACTGCACCTGTATCTAGTGACTGATTGAATAAATCTGTTAATGGCGCTACCAACACATCTTTTAGTTCTTTTAGTATCCTTGGATGCACTCCGTCTGGCCCCATTGATTTATCCACTTTCAGTCTTGAAAGTTCTGTTAGGACTTTCTCCCTAGTAAATGTACCTCCATCTACCTTATTTTTATGAATGTCCTTGCAACTTAACTGTGGTCCCTTCCCTTCTCCTTCTATAGTGAATACAGAGCAAAAGTAATTATTTAGATGATCTGCAATTGCCTTGTCTCCCTCCACCAAATTCTCAGTGTCTGTCCGCAGTCTTATTATTCCTCCATTTGATTTTCTCCTTTCATTTATATACTTAAAAAAAGTTTTGTTTCCTTTATCTACCGACTGAGCCATTTTCTCCTCAGCTTGTGCCTTGGCACGCCTGATCACTTTCTTAGCCTCTTTGCGTCTGGCAAGATACACTTCTTTGTCATTATTATTTTGAGTCTGCTTGTATGTCCTAAAGGCCATCTTTTTTGCTTTTACACTAGTTGATACCTCTTTTGTAAACCACACTGGCTTCCTTTTCCTGGTACTTTTCTTAACCCTTTTGATACAAAGGTCCGTTGCCTTTAGTATTGCACTTTTTAATTTTCTCCACCTCTCCTGCACTCCTTTCAAGTTCGTCCAATCCGCTAATGAGTCGCTTAAACATCTCCCCATTTTTGCAAAGTCAGCCTTCCTAAAATCCAACACCTTAGTTTTTGTGTGACTGGAGTTGGACCCTGCCTTGATACTAAACCATACTGCTTGATGATCACTGGATCCCAGGTTCTCACCCACATATATGTCTGATATCCTGTCACCATTTGTGAGTATTAAATCTAATATTGAGTCTTTGCGAGTAGGCTCCCTCACCAATTGCTTGAGAGAGGCTCCCTGTAGGGAATTTAGAAATTTGCCACTTGTAGATAATCTTGCAAAAGACTCCTCCCAATTCACATCAGGTAGATTAAAGTCTCCCATGATTATGACTTCCCCCTTTAAAGCCATTTTAGTGACATCAAGCAATAGGCTCCTGTCCAAATCCTGCCCCTGGCCTGGTGGCCTATAGATGACCCCAGTACGAATAATGTCCTTCTCCCCCATTTCTATGGTCACCCAAAGGGCCTCAGTTTTTTCTTCAATGTTTTGTATTAAAGTAGCATTTATGCTTTTCTTTACATACATTGCTACCCCTCCTCCGATTCTTCCCATTCTGTCCTTCCTAAATAAATTGTATCCTGGTATAGCTACGTCCCAGCCATGGTTCTCATTCCACCATGTCTCTGTGATAGCCACAATGTCTAGATCATCCCTTGTCATTATTGCGATTAGATCAGGAATTTTGTCTCCTAGGCTTCTAGCGTTTGCACACATAGTTTTAAAAATTTTGCCTGTGCCTCTGTTATTCCTAGCCATGTTCATACAGTACAAAATCAAAATCTAAAGTTGAAATTACCTGTTTGATGATGTTGTTCAATGTCTGTTTTTATTTTTTTACTGTTCAGAAAAGCTGCAGGTCACTAATTCTAAGAATATAGTGAGTCTGTTCAGGTCAGGCTACACCTGAACACTAATGGCCAAATGGTCAAAGGAGATAATTTGCACTGTGTTTGAGTAGACATCAGGCAGAATGCAACACTAAACTATACTTCACTGAACAACTTCACCAAACAAGTAATAACAATTACAAACAATTCATTAAATCAGAACTTTTCAAATCATACAAGAGTTTGCATAACACAGAAATAAAGAGAGCATATTGGAGATGAATTACATACTCTTGAGGTATCAATGCAGTCCATGTGTGTTTTTGTTGATTTGGAGTAGTTTGCCTTCAGTTTTCCTTCGGTGTAACGCAGGTATAACGCTCGTAGTTATGACTCTGTTTTCCCACTTTAAAACGGTCCACTTCAATACAGGGCCACAGCTAAACTATGGCCACAGCCTATCCGGCCACAGCCGTATGCAATGAGAACTAATATACTCTAACAATGCCTTCTTCCCAATTTCCAATAATTGGAAGAATCTACACCCTCAGTCCCCACCCCCTGCTATACAGAGCAATAAAAGTGGCTTACAAAAACAGTTCTGGCATTCCAGGACACTATATCTCTTTTAGAATAAAAAATACATGCCTCACTACACACAGGCAAGGTACTGTTGTTATTTACACAGATCAGATATTTGGTTGAATTTACCTATAAGACAATCCCACACACAAGGGATGCAATGTTCTGCAGTGAAGACACTTGCTTGCAAATGTACCCAATAGAGTTCAAAAGCATGTTTTGATCTTCTCCCTTCAGCTCACTTTAAAAATGGTGTAAAGGAGAAAAGTGGGTAAAGAAACAACAGCGTAAGACCATATTCCTCATTGTGCAGTGGGAATCCTGTCAGTCACTACTAAGTTATTATACCCTTGAATCACTTATTTTCATGTATTGCTAACTGAACACTGTAACCCATGTATTCACTCAAGATGGCTGCCCATATGGATCTCTCCTGCTCCCATTGGCCCTTATTCAGATTCGGACGGTACGGCCCGCGTGCGGCCGTACCGCCGATGTTTTTACTCTGCACATGCGCAGAGGTCAATCTGCGCATGTGCAGCCCCCTTCGCCGCAGACGTATTTCGTCCGCCGCAAAGGGGGCGTATAGGGGCGTGAGGGGCTTCATACCCTCATTTCCCTATGTGTACGCCCCGCGTTTCATGGGCGTTCCCATGCAAACGCGGGGCGTATGCATGGTAATGAGGGCATGACGCAACTCATGGGGGCGGAAAGCTGACGTCGCCGGATGTCAGCTCTCAGCCCCCATACAAGCTAGCACACGGACGATTGTCCGTGTGGTCTCAGCTTGCGGGAGCTGCTGGGGCGTGCGGACCTGCCTTCGATGGTCGACGACCATCGAATGCAGGGGGCAGCTCCCACCATGGTGGAGGCGTACGCCTCCACCATTTTTATGCGGATCGCCAGCCGTCCGTGTACGGACGGCCGTGGCGATCCGTCTCGTGGGCGGGGCTTGGTTTGTGCGGCCGGAGCACCGTGTGCGGCTCCGGCCGCACCAACCAGAATAAGGGCCATTGTGTGTAGGAGGAATAATCCTTGGATTTGATCTCCCAAAATGGCTGCCAATGTGAAAGTGCCACTTTACAAGGCATTGGTGAGACCACACTTGGAATATTGTGTTCAGTTCTGGGCACCGCACCTTAAAAAGGACATAAATTAATTGGAACAGGTACAGAGAAGGCCGACTAAGCTAGAAAAGAAGGTCTCGGATCACTAGAATACAAAGATAGGTTAACCAGGCTGAATATGATTTCACTGGAGAAACGGAGATTGAGAGGTGATACGATTAGTATGTTCAGATATAGGATTGGGAATCATATGAAACTGGGAGATGATTGGTCACTAACAGGCCTATACTTAGGACACGCGGGCATGTACTGAGGCTCGAGGAAGAGAAATTCCGTACTGAATTAAGAGTTAGAGCAGTAACATTCTGGAACTCATTGCCGGTGAGGGTGGTTACAGCAACTACTGGTAATTAATTTAAATCAAAACTGGATGCATTTTTGGCCACTAGGAGAATCCTATAGATATTTATTATTTTTATTTATTTATTTACAGTTTCTTATATAGCGCAGCAGATTCTGTTGCGGTTTACAATTGTAAACAGAGATAAAACAAACTGGGTAACGACAGACAGACTTGGAGGTAAGAGGACATACTTGCGGGCTTTTAAAATAGCCTCTCCGGGAGAAGCCCGGAGAGGACAGCCGGATCTCCAGGTCGTGGGGCGAGGACAGGGCTGATGACTCAATGCCCCTCCCCAATCCAGGCAAACACCGCAATTCGCGGGTCCGCGAGCAGGGGGCGGGGCTAAAATAACACAAAATTACGCGATTTGCATCAATTTAGTCCTGCCCCTTGCTGCGGACCCACGAAAACCGGTAATTAGTGCGGCACGGAAGGGGGGTGCAGGGGCTGCCTAGCAAATGCTGGAGGATTGCTGACCCGGGAGGGGGACCCGATTTTCATGAGCCTCCCGGCAATTCTGGGCGGGTAGGCAAGAGGGCCCTGCTGCAAACTTACAATCTATAGGGATATAGGAGGGAAACACAAGGACAAACTTATGACAAACAGATATGACTTACTCAAGTCATTAATTACAAGTTAGATAGGTTGAACTTGATGGGCTAACGTCTTTTTTCAACCTTAATTACTATGTTACTATGTGGAAGATTCTCTAAGCTAAAAATGCGGTAAAACCCCCGTTATCGGGTTTTTACCGCATTTTGGGATGCTGTAAGCATCCCCCGCCAGGTTATCGCGGCGGGGGGCATCGCCAGAAAAATCTGGCGATGCCCCATAGAAGCCAATGGGCTTCTATCGCAACCCTCCGCCGCCCTGCGCCGCCGCCCCGCATCGCCCCCTCACCTGTGTCCGGGCAGCACAGCGCAGTGCTGCCCGGACCTGTGACCTCCTCCCTGCACTGATCCTCTTCCGGGTGCAGGGAGGAGGAGAGCCCGGCGCAGCAGCGCCGGGTAAGGGAGGGAGGGGAGAGCCGCCGGGACCTGCTGGGACCCGGCGACTCTCACCGCAAAGGACAGCTCTTAACGCAAGAGCTGTCCTTTGCCTTAATTATCGCATATGTTACAGCATATGCGATAATTAAATATGCGATGGGCGGCGAAGGGGGGCGGAGATTCTTAGAGAATCTCCCCCTATGGCTTCTGTATGAAACTTCTGTATTATGTTCATGTTATAATGTAACGTGTGTTGTGCTGAATTGAAGAAAAGTGCTGTTTAAAATGTAAATATAATTCTTCTTCCTTGTTTTCATCTCTTTATTATTTTGTATTTATTATTATCATTACTACTTATCAGGAGTTTTTCACTTATATATTATATTACTAACTTGCATCAGCCTCCCGACCACCATTTACTTTCCATTACCACCTTTGCTCCCATCTACCCCACCAGCCCTCACTGTGGCCAATGTATATTGTATGTGAGGAAGTGAATTTTTTTTAGGCAAAGTCACTGTTATTGTGTGTACACACTGGGCCGATCAGGCGGCCACCAATCTCGATTCGAGATCGGCATCTGCAAGGACCTGGCGGGTGCCGGCATCTGCTGGCAGGGAGGAGGGACAGCGCCGGGTGGGTGGGGCATGCTGCATTGAGTAGCATCGCCCTCGTTACGAGAAAGTAGAAATAGTAATACTGCGAAATCAAACTGGTTTTGCAGTGTAAATGATTGCCGCAAATTGTGAGAGTCACTTCGCAGCACCATGCCTCCCGCGCCTTCCACCTACCTCACTGAGAAGTCGGCATGCGTCGGTGTACATTAATCTCAGACACGTTGCTCTTTACCTAACACAAAACAACAGGAGTTAGTTCGCTAACGCAGATCTGTCAGGAAACATGAAAACAGTTACAGAAAAATGAAAAATTGAGACCAGCCGAGTCCGTGATAACTTACACAAACTATTTTGGCAAGTGATAAAATGGCTGTTATCGCTTTTTGAAGATTAATCCTCTCCTGTCTGCCGAAGTGATGTCTCTTTTTATGATTTCCTCTGGGGGATTTCCTGTCTGATCTTAACAAGTTAATTTGACATTTTAAAGGCAGAGTGAGTGGAGGGAGTGAGTGTTTGCAGAGGAGTTGTGTTCACAAGGGCCATCGCTGCTTTCATCTCCCCGCACTTCCAGCACCCGGGCATCTGTGCCCAGCGATTAGTAGACTAAACAGCAAAATTGAATTGAAGTGAGGTTTTTTTTGCCTTTCATTTTTATTTGCTGGCACGTGCCTTAAAATATTACGGGTAAAATAAAAGTCATAAAAAAAAATTATTATTCTTTTAGATTTTACTGTGTTTGCTGCTGAGGATTCTGGCATGGAACCAGTGGCGGTTTTTACCTATGGGCTGCAGGGCCGCAGCCACGCCCAGGTAAAATCCACCAGTGTTCTCTGCATAAGTGGAGCCAGATGCAGTCAGTGACTTCCTATTGGAAGTCCGACCTGCCAGTCACCCAAGGCAGTCCCATTGGGAGGTGTTCCCTCCCTCTGGGATGCCTCTACATGGGCTTTTGAGCGGCAGCCCATAATATCTGGGTTCTGCGCATGAGCAGTACGAGGATGATACTGCGCCAGACCCGGGACCCTGAATATGCCTCCTGGGGCTGCCGCAAAAGCAGCCCATAGAGGCTGGGGCCAGTGCATGCACAGTACAGGAGAAGCTACTGCATATGCACCAGCCCCGCGGTGGGGACCGGGACCAGCGTCCGGGGCCTGGGATATGCGGCGGCAGCTGGAGGGGACCAAGCAGCAGCAGCGTAGGGGGGGCCACATCGCGGCAGCCCCCCTCCTCCACAGAGGTAAGAGCCGAGTGCATGGAACACCTAAGTTCAGCTGCTGTACTTAAATCAGCAGCTCTTAAGGTGCATACACACTGGCCCATATTCTGGCCGCTCGATTGAATGACCGATATATCGATGCACCATCGGACAGTGTGCAGGAACGATATACCTGTGAACAGAGTTGTTCACAGATATATTGCCTTGACTGTTCGACACAGCCAATGCCCAATATATCTAAAGATATAGCGGCACATCGTGCTGTGTCTAGGGGTGATCCACCGACCACCCGTACAGCCGTGCCGGGAGCTGCCGGTGATTGACAGCTCAGTGGGCGGGGGGCATGCAAATGCGCCCGCCCATTTGTGATGTTAGTCCCGATGGATCGGTCAGCGTGTATGGAGAACACACTGCCCAATCTGTCTGTAGATATACCTGCAGAACGATTGATCTGCATATAGTTATATATATATATATATACAGGTTGAGTATCCCCTATCCGAAATGCTCGGGACCACGAGCATTCCGGATAGGGGAATATTGCGGTTTTCAGAATATTTTTTTTTAAAGCATACTTACCTGTCCCCTGATGGTGTCCGGTGGTCCCTCGGCGTCCACGCAGTCCCTGGGCGTCCACAGCAGGCCTCCGGCATCTTCTCCAGGGTCTCCAGCGGTCCCAGGAATGCATTGCGCGAGTGTGCGCGCGCACCGGTGACGTCACCGGCGCGCGCGCACACTCGCGCAATGCATTCCTGGGACCGCTGGAGACCCTGGAGAAGATGCCGGAGGCCTGCTGTGGACGCCCGGGGACTTGGTAAGTATGAAAAGAGGGTTGGGGGGGTTAAAAAAAAAAAAAATTCGAATGATTCCAAAAACCACGGTTTTTGGAATAATTCGGATAAGGGATGTCCGGATAGCGGATACTCAACCTGTATATATATATATATATATATATATATATATATATATATATATATATATATATATATATATATATTAGTGTGTACCCAGCTTAAATGGCGGATGAGAAATAGGATTAACAGAAAAGAAAATCTAAACCTGATAACTGGATCTAAGGGCCTAATTCAGACCTGATCGCAGGACAAATTTGTTTTCAAAATGGGCAAAACCATGCTGCACTGCAGGTGGGGCAGATGTAACATGTGCAGAGAGCTTTAGAGTTAGGTTATTTTGCTTCTGTGCAGGGTAAATACTGGCTGCATTATTTTTACACTGCAATATAGATTTCATTTTGAACACACCTCACCCAAATCTAACTCTCTCTGCAGAGGCATACCTAGATATCCGTAGGCCCCATAGCAAAAGTTTGTAAGGGCCCCCTATTTAGCAATTGATGATAAATGTATGTAAAACATATTAATTTAGTTAGACAGCAAAGATTAGTTAGACACCCTTCAGTTCTGGGCCCCATAGCAGCTGGCAGTTATGGCAGTTATGCCCTTGTCTCTCTGCACATGTTAAATCTGCCCCACCTGCAGCACAGCATGGTTTTGCCCATTTTGAGAGCAAATTTGTCCTGCGATCAGGTCTAAATATGTTGTTCCTACCCAAAATGCAAAGTCAAATCTGTCTGACTGTGTGTATGCCAGATTAGAACGCTACCACGGTTGCACGCGATATTATCCGGGTCCCATGGTTTCTTATATTGTTCTGATGTGTGCCACGGTAACGATTTGTCAGCTGGTGTAACAGCCAGGTGTACATCATTGTAGTGTGTAAAGGCCCCCATACACTAGCCGATTTTGGTCAGATTTCGGCCAGATCAGTCGGATCTGGCCGAAATCTGACCAAAATCGGCTAGTTTTGATGTCCCCTCAGATCCGATGCGCGGTCCTGTGCGCATCGGATCTGCGTCGGGTGGTCGGACCTGCTGCACGTCCGACCACCCGACTTGGGACCTAGTGGGGCGGCGCGGCGGTGGAGGGAGCAGGGGGGGCTGGGGACGCTGCGGGGGACACAGGCGGCATAGAGCCGGGCAGGGGGAGCCGGAAACTGTCAGTACTGAATAAAAAAAAAAAGCCCATACAATGAATGGGCGGCCTGTGATTGGCTGAGCGCTCTCTCAGCCAGTCAGCAATTGGCCGAGAGAGCGCTCAGCCAATCACAGGCTGCCCATTCATTGTATAGGCTTTTTTTTCTAGCACTGACAGCTCCCGGCTCCCTCTGCCCAGCTCTATGCCGCCTGTGTCCCCCGCAGCGTCCCCAGCCCCCCTGCTCCCACCAGCAGCCCTGCTCTGTGGCCCCCCCCCCCCTCCCTGCTCCCCGGGTTTTTTACATGTGATAAATCGAGACGATTTATCACATGTAAAAAATGGCACATCAAGTGCCAATCTAATCAAGCTCCCCCGGGGAGCAGCCGGGGAAGCTCAGGGGGAAGTCGGGGGCGACTTGTCCTAAGGACAAGTCGCCCTAGTCAGTGTATGGGGGCCTTAACTGACCTGACAGCAATTATTTCTTTAATTGTAAGATGTTAATTGATTACAGGCTAGCTATATTGCCTAATTATAAAACAGCACAAAGCTATATCAATTGATCAATTTAAAAATGATTATTAAGGTGTATTGGATAAGGTCTGAGCACCTCCGTTGTTTAATTCTCAACTTCAACTCCTGCCCATCAGAGATTACCTCAATTTTAAACTGGGAGGGTTACAACAAACAACTTTATAGAGATGTTTGGGCCACTGTAATAGGGGGAATCACTGAGTGTGGTGAGTATATCTGTTCTATTGTGACCACTGCAAGAAGCGTAGTGCTCGGACAAAGCAGCACGCCCCTCGGAAACCTAACAACAACCCTAGCAGTAGCCATACTTGCCTACATTTGAAAACTAGTTTCAGGGAGATTATAGTTGATAGTAAAATTTTGCACAGCACCCTATTGAGGGGGGTTTCATGCTCCACCCAAAGGGCGTGTCTAGTTCCATATATGGAGAGATTGTGAGAAGAGATTGTGAACGTGGCACCTAGAAGCGTGGGTGCGTACTGCTACATCTGAAAGGAATATTTTAAAATTACTTATATCCAAATGTAGATGAGCCTCAAAGCAGTCAGTAATGCTGTGTACACACGGGGTAATATGATTGCTGGGGATATATTGCTAGCAATATATCCCCAGCAGTCATATTGCTCAGTGTCTCCTTTTCATCAGCGATGAAAAGGAGACACTGCTACGGGGCGGAGGGGAGCGCAGCAGCAGCAGACGCTGCTGCTGTCACTTTGATGGGAGGAGGGAGGGAGCAGCGGCACGGGGCTGGGGAGATCAACGCTGATCTCCCCGGCGCTGACCTCCCGGCAAAGCGATCGCCAGCGACCATTAGGCAGTGCACACGGGAGCGTGCAGCTGGCGATTTATAAATGTATCTATCTCTCATTCCTTTTTTCACCAAAATTGTAACAGTGTAATGTGGGCTAGGCGACATGAGGGAGATTACTAGACTAATGAGGGAGAGAGGGAGATTGCTGTTATGTCAGGGAGTCTCCTGCAGAATGCAGGAGGGGAGGCAACTATGGCAGTAGCTAGATTGGTGTAAACAACCGACATCTGTGGCCAAATGTAATAGCCTCTGATTTCAGCGGCCATCGGGGATGCTGGCTCAACAAAGAGGTTTTTTAAAAGGGGCAATCATTTACAAGGCAAAACCATGCCTTAAAGTCATTGGCCCTTTAAAATAATCTCTGCGTTCGCCCGGTATCCCACACGGTTCCCGGAGTCCAAGGCTATTACATTTGGCCACTGGTGTCATTGTGTTAGTGATGACAGAGCTGCAAGTGGCAGAGGCAGTGTCCAGATAAGTAGAGGGAATCCACAGGCTGACAGATAGAAGCTCCTCCCCTGTACTTCTGGGCCCAGTGTAATGGGCAGTCCATACCCCACCTCCTCCCTGTGCCTGGCACCCCTGCATAGGTGCCAAAAATGCTGGTAGGACAGGTAGATGTTGTCAGCAGACCATACTTGCCTACTTTTGAACACTAGTTTCAGGGACATTATAGTTGGTAATAGAATTTTGCATGGCGTCCCATTGAGGGGGTGTGTCATGCTCCTCCGAAAGGGTGTGTCTAGTTCCATAAATGGAGAGATTATGAAAAGAGATTGTCAAAGAGGCACCTAGAAGCGTGGGTGTGTACTGCTACATCTGAGAGGAATCTTGTAAAATGACTTATATCCAAATGTAGATGACCCCAAAGCAGTTAGTAAGAGCTACTATACTTGGTAAAGTGCTGGGAAATGGTGCTGATGATTCAGTGTAAATGTATCTATCTCTCATTCCTTTCCCCCAAAAAAATATAACAGCGTAATGTGGGCTAGATGAAATGAGGGAGATTGCTAATGAGGGAGAGAGGGAGATTGCTGCTATTTCAGGGAGTCTGCTGCAGAATGCAGGAGGGGAGGCAGCTATGCAGCAGACATTACCCTCCAAGAGTCTCTACCCACATCCCTAAAGAACTTCTTCCCTTCCTACTCCCTTTCTTCTATGTTATGTCCTGCTTCAGGACATGTGAACAATGTGGTCTATGTGGAGACAGTGGCGGTGTTTGTATCCACTAGGAAGCAGTGGCGGTGTTTGTATCTACTAGGAAGCAGTGGTGGCGTTTGTATCCACTAGGAAGCAGTGGTGGTGTTTGTATCCACTAGGAAGCAGTGGTGGTGTTTGTATCCACTAGGAAGCAGTGGTGGTGTTTGTATCCACTAGGAAGCAGTTTTGGTATTGGTACACTGGAAGCAGTGGTGTTTATGCTTAGCATAATAGTGAATTTATATACTGACAATAGTGATATAGAAATGTGGAAAGCAACACTGATGTGATGGCGGAATCTGCACTATAATGCTGTATTCTCCCTGTGTGGTCTGCATTACCTCTTACCATATGACTGCACTGTATACAGGAAAGCTGAGGTATTTACTAACATAGGAATTGTAATGGAATTGGGGATACACACACATTCAGACACACACACACACACACACACACACACACACACACACAGATCTGGCAAGAGATCAGCTACCACTCGGTACTAGGGGGTTATGGGTAAATGAAGGGTTGGCTCCGCCTCATCTAGTGGCCTGAGAATGAAATGTATGTTCTTTCTATATTCAGATCATTACTGATAACGGTTATATTGGTATATATCTCGTGCTGTGTTGAAATGTTAAAATCAATGTTTATTGCAGCAACCCGTTACCACCACAGCCCAGGGCTCCGACACATTCCAGGAGGCCACTTCAAGCTTCTTCAGAGAAAATGCTCCAAGCCCCAGAATTTCAAAGACCAAGCTCCCCCCATACGACCCAGAGCTTGTGAACAAGGAGTACAGTATGTGAAGCTCACAGAACAGAGAGAAGGCATCTACTTACCTACAGTCACATAGGGAAGGGCCAGAGGAAATGACATGCTTTCATCGTACAAGTCATCATCCACTCCAACCCCTGGAGGACATCCTCAGGAAACACTTCAAGATGAAACACTCGGACACGCACATCACGGACCAAAAGCTCTCTACAACAAGAGAGAAAGCTGAAAGGCACCCTGATATCATACTACATCCAAAAAAAGCCTGAACTATAACTCACGGCGAGGAGAAAGCAACCACTGCCGCACACATGTATGTAGTCAAAACATTGACTTCCAGAATGCCAACATTATTTCCAAGTCAGGAGACATGTGGAACACGTCTTTTCAGGTATATGGATGAGACTCTGCAGCAGCTTTTCCAGGGGGTGGGGCTTGCTGTCATTAAGCCCTCCCAATCCTTGTAAGTGCCTTGATTTGCAGCTCTTTGGGGAGGGGGTGGTACTAAATGACGAGGTTTGTGTCATTTTAGCCCCCCCAAAGAGCCACAAATGACGGTATTTGACCGGCAGAGGGTGGGGGTGTGGGGGCTGATGTGGGGTCCCCGCTTAAAGAGGGAGGCATGGGGGGGGGGGGGAGGGAAGACCCAATTTTTAGGACAATCCCGGCCATTTCGGGAGGGTAGGCTCTCCACCACCTCCAGAGTCCCGTTGTGGCCAGCGGCTTGGTGCTGGGTGATTTGTGCTTGCACAGTTGACAAATCCCCAGGAACAAGGCAACGGACACCATGTTTCTGGAGACTTGTGCCATGTGCAGTACTCAGTACACACTGCCCTTGGAAGGTTCATAGGGCCTAATTTATGGACGCAATAGCACAGTAGCTGAGGTGTCTTGTGCAGACCTCCTGCGTGCTTGTGCGGTCTGCTGCTGTATCCTAAGACACAGCATCGGATCCTTCAGATAACATCGGTCACCTGGGTAACCATCGGGTTACTAACGATGGCCAGGCTGATCAGGCTTTGGAGGCCAGTAAATCTGACCTTGTCACTCCCAGAAAATGGGGATTGCATACCACTTTTGGATAAATCAGATTGCAGTTTAGTGGGCAACGTGTACAACAATTAGGGTTGCCACCTCTCCCAGATTTCCGGGATTCTCCCATTTTTGGTGGCAGCCCTCCATGAGGCTTTTCCAGTGTCTAAAAAAGCCTCCAGCCCTCCATAGCCTCTCCCTGTGGCCAGTGCCATCCGCGCTGCCACTGCGCATGCCTTCGCTGCCTGACAGACG
Organism: Crinia signifera; assembly: GCF_055691185.1. Taxonomy (NCBI): domain Eukaryota; kingdom Metazoa; phylum Chordata; class Amphibia; order Anura; family Myobatrachidae; genus Crinia; species Crinia signifera. The sequence continues at coordinate 35,132,971 of NC_139220.1, forward strand.
CACTTGCGAGATGACGATGAGAGTCTTTATCTGCAGGCACGCGACCCCCCCACCGCTGGTCTGGTGATCGGGTGTGGTCGCCACCTTGCCAGACGGATGCGGTGCACGTGTCCCCCACCTCCGCTGCTGGACACGCATGTCCCCCTCCAGTATGAGGGGTAGATTTATGAAGCAGTGATAAGGGAGGAGAAGTGATACAGTGCCTGGTAATTTATCACCGGCCAATCATCTCCTATTTAAACCCAGCCTGTAACTTAACAGTCAGGTGCTGATTGGCCAGTGATAAAGTACCCGGCACTTTATCACTTCTCCTCCCTTATCACTGCTTCATACATCTACCCCTTAGTATTAGTAACACATTTAATATGCAGTATGCTAAAATGTTCTACTCAAGGGGATGTGGTTGGGGGGGGGGGGCAGATCAGTGTACCGGGCCCCAAGATTTCTGTGTACCGGGCCCCAAGATTTCTGTTGCCAGTCCTGCGCGTCCGCATTAGGATGCGGGGGACGGGGGACACACTCTCCAGGAATGGATAATGAGTGAGGTGGCAACCCTAGCAAAAATGCCGGCCCCGTTCTGTGCATGCAAAGTCCTCCCATCGTTGAAGTTGCACACGACTTTGAATCAGACCCCTAATTTGATAGATTGAAGAGAAAAAAGCACCAGATACCATCACACAGCCAGACTCAGATGCGGTCTCCTTCAGGACATTGATTAATCTGTTCAGTAAGAAGCCATCCAAAGAGCAATTTACTGGAAAAGACATATCATTTGTTCCCACCCGCTGTGCTGATACCACCACAAATAACTGACGTCTTTCACTTACGTCTCAGGAATAAATTGCGAGCGGTTTTTTTTTTCCCTTGCAGACTTTGGAGCAGAACCAGCTCCCGCTACCGCAGTGCACTATTAAGTTAATGACACAGAGTTTAACAGAGTGGAAGATGGAGTAATAGGTACCCATGACAGGTTTCTGTGTGAGCCTTCTGTTTCTGTTCCTAAATATTATATTAGCACTCGGGAATCTGTTTTTTTTTATTACTTATTTTGACAGTACTGTCATAACTTATGCACCCGCGCCTCTAATTTATCTATTAAACCTTGCAGCTGATATTAAATACATTCATTAGGTCCACATGCGTTGAGTCGAGACCTGAATTAGGTGGACATCGGTATGGTCAACAGCGTCAGAAGGTCAACACTGGGAAAGTCGACAGATGAGTTTTTCATGTTTTTTTGAGCCGACATGTGCCGACAGGCGGTATTTCTTGCCCTACCATCCACTAGGGCGTGGTGGGAGAATAAAATGGTGTGCCGAGCACCTGAAGCATGGAGAGCGCGTGTGAACATTAGGGACAACTCATATCGATCTTATGACCTTCCCATTGTCGACTTAATGCTTGTGTCAACCTTTTGACCATGGTGATCTTAATCATTTTGACCTATTTCATGTGCCAACGTAAGGGCTGTTGACCTTCAGTGGCCCAGAGCATGTCGACCCTGCTCGTTGGCAGAGGTTTCTTACATGTGTGGTAAACCGGAATGACCAGGTCAGGAACCCCTTTACCTTGCACTCTGTAATTCCCGTCTTCGTCTCTTCGTAACGGACACTGGACAAGAACCAGACCAAGCAAACGGTGCAACGGAATTTATTTAAGATTAAATAGGATACTTGAGGTCGGGTAGCAGGCAGGGCTACCTAGGACATAGATTACACTGAAAGGGGTGCACCGTAATACAATAAGGTCACAATAATAAAATAAAGCATGTCTGAATACATATATGCACCGTCTCGTTCTATAATCAACTATAATAACTTTTTGGTATACACAATTCTAATATCAATCACGGTTATCACTTTGTAGCAATGTAAGGTAATTAGCAATCACAATAATTTACACAGGATTATTAAACTATCAGCTTCACAATGCGAGTTAACATCACACAATATCTCTTTACGGTAAACGATACTATTCTACTGGGTACCCAGTTCCTATTTTAAACACTGTCTCAAAGACAGACCTATGCATAGGTATTTAGAGTTCGCTGGAGGCCTCTTGTAGTCACTGCGTTAGGATAACAGTCCTCCTCATCGAAAAGGGTAAACGTTTGGTGGGGCAATGTCCCGGATAAAAGGGGGAAAACTGTACTCCTTCTTATGGCTCCAAAGGTAGTGACACTACCACGTTTACGCCACAAGATGGCGCGGTTGTTTCCTTTGGAAGAACTAGCTGCACTCTATATAGTGTAGATTTCTGACCTTACAGCGCAGGGGCCAGGTCTTTGCTCAATCAATATAAGCACTGAGACTCTCAGTGGCTGTGGGTCTCTGCGACAGTCAATCGGTGCCCAACACTGTATGATCTGGGGCCACTATGTGACACAAAGGGGCTCCTCTGGGCTTAGAGGTAAGGGTACCCCCAAGGTGAGTGAGAGTCAGTGTGCAGCCTGGGGAGGGGCGACTGTACAGGCTTTTCGCCAGCAGCTTGGGAGGCAGTCCCTGTAGTTGACTTATTCTGGGCCTGGAAGGGTGCCCTCTCTCTGGGGCTACTCTGGTGGGTAGGTGGGCGGCTTAGGTATGGCCAGGGTCAGTGGAGGTCAGGTTAGATTGAGGCTGCTGTGCAGCACTTACGGTTAGGTGCGGCACCTGCCGTCTGGGTCCGCTGCTGTGCACTTTAAGATGGCTGGCTTCTGGGGCTGTCTGCCTTGTGCTGGGCTCTCTGCGTGTCTATCAGGGAGACTGCGGCGCTGCTGGGGCCGCGTCACTCACTCCGGTTGCCTTGGTCACCTGCGCCGGGTCTCTCTCCGCTGGCTGGTGCGCTGTGCGGGCTCCCTCCGGTCCCTGATGAGGTCACCCGGCCGCCGGCTCTTCTCGCCCCGGGCTGTCAATCACCGCCGCTGTGCTGTCGGGTCGGGCGCTTGCTCCTGACGCGATGCGGCTGCTGTCTGATGTCCCGCCGCACGCTGCCTCCTGTTCACGCCGGGTCTCCAGCTGCTCCGGCTCTCTCCTCTTCAATGCGCTGCCCGTCCTCAGCTGGCATACGCTGCCGGGGATTCTTCTGCCCACCACGCTGGCTCTCTCCGGTGAAGGCGCCGGCTTGCTGTTTCTCCTCCGCGCCGCACTTCTCTCCTCCTCTTCTCCTTCGCGCTCTTCTCCCTCCGCCAATCAGGGGGCACCTCCTTGTCCTGTCTGGATCCTGGCACCTTAGGCAAGTGCTGGGTCCAAGTGTCCTTCCCCTATGGCCTCACACTGTGTGCTGCTGCAGGGCGGTTGCCTAGCAACCCCCTGCCGTTCCTGCGTAAATAGGGTTACCCTGGCCATCAATGTAAATGCAGGGCATGGCAAGGGATACCCAGCTTTCTGGGGTGTCACATGTCCCCCTACTCGAATGATGCCAGTCCTCGGGCATCAATTTAAGGTTAGCAAAAGTCCTGGATAAAGTCCCGAACATAAATATAAGGCCCGTAATGTCCTTTCTCAATTGGGCCACGGAGAACGTCACATATCACATAAATCTTAATACTGTGCACAAATTTACATACATACAATCTACAAATGATTTGCAGTCAAATATTTACAATCTATAGCGAACTGGTAACACCCTTTTCGTGTATCGCTCAGACCTCCTAACTTTCGAAGCGGTCCTTCGACTGCACCTTAGATCACAGCGTGCGGTCTGCAATGAGCACGTGGTGTCCCTTTTCCACTCTTTCTGGACCTGTTGATGGCCTGTTGTATCATGCACACGAATTCTTCTCCTGTAATTGTCGTGTACTCCTGGTCTGTACCAATTTTCTTTTCCATGGGACAGGTTTCGGCCTTTTCAGCTGTGTTTGGGATTTCTGTGGTGGCCTTTGCTTTGAGCGGTGGCACAGTTGCCTTTGGGCTTTCAGGTTCCAATGGCTCCATTTTCTTTGCCATGGTCATGTGGGCCACAACTTCGAGGCATCTCTTCCGTTCGGCTGTACTGGTACCTGTCTGTTGTAGAGTTGCTGTCTGGTCACCCGTATCTACCATTCTTGAGGTGTACTTGTGTTCCGTTCCTGACCTCACTTCTTTCGGCTGGGCTTTGGCCTTCTCCACTTCTTTTGGGGTTTCCACAGGGAAATTAGGTTGAGGCGGTGGCCTAATGGGTTCTGGTGATCGTGGCATCTGGTCAAGCCGGGGATGATTACTGATGGGCCGGTCAATCTCACCACAAACATCCCGCGACCTTCTCCTCTTCAGGTGGTGCTGACCATATGGCTGGTGCATGAAGCGTCGATGCTGACTGTGGATAGTTGCATATCTGCTGCCTCTTACTGCAGCACCACCGGGGCCTGTTACGTTGGTTGCCTTGACACCTCTCTTTCCATTGGTCACTTTGAATTCGACCCATTCTCCTTTTTCCAGGCTTCGGAAGTATTTGTTCCTAGGGGTCTTCTGGATTCCGGTGTAGTGCACGTATACGGTCTTCCTGTTATCTGCCCTTATGAAGCCATAGCCACGTGCCACATTGAACCACGATACCTGGCCAGTCACTCTTCTTGTTCTGACTCGTCGATCCTCTGTGTCACGTGGTCTTCTCGCCGTGGTCTGACTTTGCACGAGCTCTGGCGGACTGATCGATGGATCTTGTATGGAGCGGGGCCACCAGTTTTGTTTCCGCGGACCTAGTAGTGGGTCTCTTCCTGAGGGTCGGTCCTCCTCCTCGGGGCCTCCTCGTTTAAAGTATTCTGATGACAATTCCCTTCAATATGTCTGCTCTGTTGGCATCTTTGGCATATCGGCATACCCTCTTCATCGAACTGATCGATTGAGCCTCCTCCCGATTCTCTGAGCGTTCTCCAACGTGGTCGGCTTCCTCTCTCCCTTTGCGGGCGCCACTCATTATGTCTGGCTTCGCTCTGCTCCAGCCTTTGTCCCATTCTGGCGATGTTTAGGGCCAGTTCTGTGAGCTTGCTGTTAATGGCGGACAGTGGGTCTGGGCCTGCTGGCGATTGCGCCTCTTGAAGTACTGTTCTCTTCTTTACACTACTAGGTCCCTGGCGTCTGGCTTCCCAGTGCTCCTCAGTCTCTTCTTCTTCCGCCGTAGCGCCTTCTTCCGGCTCCTCATTCTGGACTTTTTCCAGCACTTGCAGTGCCGATTCCTTGAGTTCCTCAAATGTGCAGCCTTGTTCTTGCCGCTTTATCATTCGGAGTTGGGCGCGAGTAGTATCTTCTCTTGCCCCTTCTACGAAGAGGTCTATCAGCATTTCATCCGCTAGTGGTACTTCTCTCGGGTCTGCGGCTTGTACTGCCTTCATGGCCTCATGTAATGCCAGTGCGAAATCACGCAGTGATTCTCCCTGTTTCTGTTTCCTGGCATATAACCTGCTCTTCAGCACTGGCACGGATTTGGCATCAAAGATCTTCGCCAGTTTTTTCAATATCTTGTCCGCCGTCTCCTTGTCGGCTTCTGACCATGATTTGACTTCTCTCAGGGCGGACCCTCTCAGTTGCGCCAGCAATATTTCTTTGCTTTGTTCTTCGTTCAGTTGGTATAGGGTGAATGTCGAATTCATGCGGTCCTTGAATGCCTTAAAAGTGCTTGTGCCTTTCGTCTGCGTATCTCCCGAGAATGTGAGTAGCCACGTGGCTCCGAAGTAGTAGGGCATCGTGATCTGTGCCGCCGCTGTCTTCGGCGGTTCTCTGTCCTCTGGTAGTAGCGGAAGACGTCTGCGGGGGGACGGTGGTGGAGTGCCCGTTTCCGACATGTTTCCGATCCTGTTCGCGGACGCCAAAATTGGATGTGGTAAACCGGAATGACCAGGTCAGGAACCCCTTTACCTTGCACTCTGTAATTCCCGTCTTCGTCTCTTCGTAACGGACACTGGACAAGAACCAGACCAAGCAAACGGTGCAACGGAATTTATTTAAGATTAAATAGGATACTTGAGGTCGGGTAGCAGGCAGGGCTACCTAGGACATAGATTACACTGAAAGGGGTGCACCGTAATACAATAAGGTCACAATAATAAAATAAAGCATGTCTGAATACATATATGCACCGTCTCGTTCTATAATCAACTATAATAACTTTTTGGTATACACAATTCTAATATCAATCACGGTTATCACTTTGTAGCAATGTAAGGTAATTAGCAATCACAATAATTTACACAGGATTATTAAACTATCAGCTTCACAATGCGAGTTAACATCACACAATATCTCTTTACGGTAAACGATACTATTCTACTGGGTACCCAGTTCCTATTTTAAACACTGTCTCAAAGACAGACCTATGCATAGGTATTTAGAGTTCGCTGGAGGCCTCTTGTAGTCACTGCGTTAGGATAACAGTCCTCCTCATCGAAAAGGGTAAACGTTTGGTGGGGCAATGTCCCGGATAAAAGGGGGAAAACTGTACTCCTTCTTATGGCTCCAAAGGTAGTGACACTACCACGTTTACGCCACAAGATGGCGCGGTTGTTTCCTTTGGAAGAACTAGCTGCACTCTATATAGTGTAGATTTCTGACCTTACAGCGCAGGGGCCAGGTCTTTGCTCAATCAATATAAGCACTGAGACTCTCAGTGGCTGTGGGTCTCTGCGACAGTCAATCGGTGCCCAACACTGTATGATCTGGGGCCACTATGTGACACAAAGGGGCTCCTCTGGGCTTAGAGGTAAGGGTACCCCCAAGGTGAGTGAGAGTCAGTGTGCAGCCTGGGGAGGGGCGACTGTACAGGCTTTTCGCCAGCAGCTTGGGAGGCAGTCCCTGTAGTTGACTTATTCTGGGCCTGGAAGGGTGCCCTCTCTCTGGGGCTACTCTGGTGGGTAGGTGGGCGGCTTAGGTATGGCCAGGGTCAGTGGAGGTCAGGTTAGATTGAGGCTGCTGTGCAGCACTTACGGTTAGGTGCGGCACCTGCCGTCTGGGTCCCCTGCTGTGCACTTTAAGATGGCTGGCTTCTGGGGCTGTCTGCCTTGTGCTGGGCTCTCTGCGTGTCTATCAGGGAGACTGCGGCGCTGCTGGGGCCGCGTCACTCACTCCGGTTGCCTTGGTCACCTGCGCCGGGTCTCTCTCCGCTGGCTGGTGCGCTGTGCGGGCTCCCTCCGGTCCCTGATGAGGTCACCCGGCCGCCGGCTCTTCTCGCCCCGGGCTGTCAATCACCGCCGCTGTGCTGTCGGGTCGGGCGCTTGCTCCTGACGCGATGCGGCTGCTGTCTGATGTCCCGCCGCACGCTGCCTCCTGTTCACGCCGGGTCTCCAGCTGCTCCGGCTCTCTCCTCTTCAATGCGCTGCCCGTCCTCAGCTGGCATACGCTGCCGGGGATTCTTCTGCCCACCACGCTGGCTCTCTCCGGTGAAGGCGCCGGCTTGCTGTTTCTCCTCCGCGCCGCACTTCTCTCCTCCTCTTCTCCTTCGCGCTCTTCTCCCTCCGCCAATCAGGGGGCACCTCCTTGTCCTGTCTGGATCCTGGCACCTTAGGCAAGTGCTGGGTCCAAGTGTCCTTCCCCTATGGCCTCACACTGTGTGCTGCTGCAGGGCGGTTGCCTAGCAACCCCCTGCCGTTCCTGCGTAAATAGGGTTACCCTGGCCATCAATGTAAATGCAGGGCATGGCAAGGGATACCCAGCTTTCTGGGGTGTCACACATGCTTATTGCCATGAGGTTACATGCTCATTGCTAGGGGTTTCTTGCTCGTTGCCGGGGATTTCTTGCTCGTTGCCAGTGGGGTTACATGCTCATTGCCATGGGGTTACGTGCTTGTTACCAGGGGTTTAATGGTCACAGTGCGCCAGCGCTCATGAAATCCGGCACATCCAGTGCTGCAAGTTAGGCGGTATGGGGTGGTACGGCGTACCACTAAAACATAGTGTGCCGGTACCCCGTACCACCATAACAAATTACCCCCCCCCCGAATCGTACTGCGCATGCGCGCATATGAAAGTGGTGGGGGGCGTGGCCTGTACAGGTCCACCGCCCCCCGCCACAGCATATTCCTTATGGAGGGGAGGGGCGGGGAGAGCATTGCGCGTCTCTCCTTCCTCTCCCTCCCCTCCCTCAGCAGCAGCAGTGGCGGTGGGAGGCAGCGCCTGGAGAGGGAGAGACCAGGCAGCAGGACTCAGGAGACGACTTGAGTCGCCCAGGCCAGCCAGCACTGCACGTCATACTTGCCTACTTTTAAAAACTTGTTTCAGGGAGATTATAGTTGGTAGTAGAATTTTGCGCAGCGCCCCATTGAGGGGGCGTGTCATGCTCCACCCAAAGGGCGCGTCTAGTTCCATATATCGAGAGATTGTGAAAAGAGATTGTGAACGTGGCACCTAGAAGCGTGGGTGTGTACTGAGAGGAATCTTTTAAAATGACTTATATAAAAATGTAGATGATCCCCAAAGCAGTTAAAGAGCTACTATACTTGGTAAAGTGCTGGGAAATGGTGCTGATGATTCAATGTAAATATATCTGTCTCTCATTCCTTTTATCCCCAAAAATGTAACAGTGTAATGTGGGCTAGGTGAAATGAGGGAGATTGCTAGACTAATGAGGGAGAGAGGGAGATTGCTGCTATTTCAGGGAGTCTCTGCAGAATGCAGGAGGGTAGGCAACTATGCTGCATGGTGAGTTGTGCTGTGCTGCTGCTGGCACTGTGGGGGGCATATCTGGCACTGTGGGGGGCATACCTAGCACTGTGGGGGCATACCTGGCACTGGGGGCATATCTGGCACTGTGTGGGCATGTGTGGCACTGGGGGGGCATATGTCTGGCACTGTGTGGGCATATCTGGTACTGTCTGGCACTGTGGGGGCATATGGCTGGCACTGGGGGCATATGTATGGCACTGTGTGGGCATGTATGGCACTGTGGGGGCATACCTGGCACTGTGGGGGCATACCTGGCACTGTGGGGGCATATTTGGCACTGTGGGGGCATATCTGGCACTATGGGGGCATATGTCTGGCACTGGGGGCATATGTCTGGCACTGTGGGGGCATATCTGTCACTCTGAGGGCATACTTAGTAGCACTGTGGGGGCATATATGTGTGGCACTGTGGGGGTAAAAGATATCTGGCACTGTGGTGGCATATATGTGCACAAGCCCAAACAGAAATGTCATTGTGTTTTAAAGTTTTATCATGTAGCCACTCCCCCTCGTGTCATATGACCATGCCCATGACCACGCCCCTAACCACACCCAGTAACACTAAGACATTTTTTCTACTTGCACCACTGGGCACATCCATGTAGTGCTGTATGCGCTGCGCTCCGCTCCCCTGACAGACGCTAGAGGTCCAACAGGCAATAGTGCAGACTGGGGGTTATCTGGTTGATCAACATGCAGGTCAACATAGACAAGGTTAACAAAAGCAAATGGTTGGCATGGCAATGGTCGACACATGAAAAATGTCGACATGAATTTTTTTATTTATTTTTTTGGACATTTTGATACCATACAAGTGGATTCCAACTGGGAATGGTAAAATGTGCTGAGCTCGGTGAGACCCCTGGGCCGTGGCATTGTGAGAGAGGCGAGCCATGCAAGGGGACACGGGTACACTAATTGGAAGCCCACGTGATGAAATCTAAAATTGAGAAAAAAAACCCACAAAAAACCTTAGTCGAACTTTACATGCGTCGATCATTTCCATGTCGACCTTGTGTATATCGATCTTTTGATGTCGATCTATTAACGGTCAACTTAGACACCATTGGCTCTTTATACCTTGTACTGTAATTTGTTATTTCACTGTTTTTTTGGTACTTGTGTATTATAGCGGCGCCCCCGATGTGCATCGTGCAATGTTTATATCGCGTCGCATGCCATGCGATGCGACGCGATTTTTGCCCCCTATGCGATGAAAGATCGTATAAGCACCATAAAGGGTGCTTTTAAGCACCCTAATGGGTGCTTACAATGTGAAATGCACCCCCACGCCACCCCCCCACTATAAACGTGAACCCGAAGCGTGGCGAGCGCAGCGGTACGCGTCCTCCGACCTTTTCATACCCCCACTTTCCACGTCGGCGTGGAGTTGAGAATAGAAAGTGTGGTGAGGGGACGCGGATACCTTTACAAGTATCCGCGTCCCCTCGCGGGGCTCGCTGCGCTCGCCACGCTTCGGGCTCGGTAGCTCGCTGCGCTCGCCACACGGAGGACGCGTACCGCCGCCCCTCGCGGGCTCGCTGCGCTTGCCACGCTTCGGGTTCACGTTTATAGTGGGGGGGGGGGGGGTGGCATGGGGGTGCATTTCACATTGTAAGCACCCATTAGGGTGCTTATACAATGTTTAATCGCATCGCATCGCATTGTATGGCATTGTACAGCATCGCACGATATCGCGTCGCATCGCATACCATCGTATACCTTATGGTATGTGATGCGATGGGCGCCGCCAAAATACACAAGTACCGTTTTTTTTGCTTGTTATTATTATTATTATTATTTGCATCCCTTATTTACATGGCACCACAAGGGTTCTGCACCATGAAATGATAGTAATAATAATAACCGACTGGAGAAATGTAATACCATCCTTCCAGTCAAAGCTGAACCTAATTCTATTGTCATCCACTAGATGTCGCTGCAGTCCTAGCTGAGCAGAAGTAAATTGCATTTGTGTATCCTATATTCATAGGTTGTACTGACCATCACATCATCTGTTATTTCCCACTGTAAAAATCCTTTTCTGAAGCTGCTTTCCAAAATACAGCACTATCAGATAGGTGAATCCGCAGACCTTCACTGCTCACAGTAGTGGTGCCCCTTACACAGATAAAACTGCTACTGCTTTATTTTACATGCTGGGGATCGTCCAGCATCGGGAAATGCCACCCAACATGAAAAGGTCACATGACAGTGATTAGGATTGTCCGTCTGGCTGCAAAGGCAGGTGCACCACTGCCATGTTTTGGGTTGCAGTGACTGTGTGTGATGTCACAGTCTGGACAGACCGGCGTTGTCTGGACTGCAACCCCTAGAAGCCTCGCCGCCCCCTCAACTAACATCCAAAAAAACAGTCTGCTGTAAGGGGGTGGACATTTTGTGAGGGAGATTTTTCATAATAACAGCAGGAGCCGAGCCAGGAGGAGTGCTGGGACCGTAGACAAGTAGATCTGTGTGTCCCGGTTACAGAGGCAGCGGCAACGGGATAAGGCAGGCAGCAGTATAACAATAGCCCCCGCAGACCCCCGGCACCCACACTTACTCAGCGCCTCCCTGCCGCCACAGGATCTGCGGGGCTATTGTTACACCACTGGCTGTGCCAATGTAATTTACTGATGTAATTTACCATTACTTTATTGGCCAGGTATACTTAGGTGTACTAGGAATTTGGTTTGGATCGCTGTGCAACAGCCAGGGTGGGAACACGTAAAAAACAGTGACAGTACAGATGTATATCACACGTTCAGATATGCACTAGACTAGATGTATCCTGATGAGGGACATGGACATGTGGAACATACAGTTACTGAGCTGCTCACAGGGCAGCAGTGGAGGGGCTCAGCAGGCCAGCGTGGGTGGTGATGGGGTAGTGGCAGGGGGGGGGCAGAGTCAGTGAGGCCGGGGGGGGGGGGGGGGGGGAGAGAGTCTGTGAGGCTGGGGGCTGAAGTTAGGCTTTGGGCTGCCCCTGATAGTGTAGTGGTACCTTGGGGGCCGTCGCCGACAGGTTTGCCTGGAACTAAAGCCTAGGGTGGGGGCAGACAGGCTCCTGCAGACTGGTGGGGGCCTGCAGGCTGGAAGACCGTGTGTGCCGTGGCCAGTGGGGTCCTGCTGGTGCGGCCAGGGGATCCTGCTGGTCCGGCCGGGGGACTCCTCTTTCCTCATTGCCTGGGGCTGAGCTGATACCCGTGCGTCGCAGCTGGGTGACGTGGCCAGGGGATCCTGCTGGAGGTCATGGTGGACTTCTCTGACGGGGCCGTGGATGCCGCCGCACTCCGGCGCCCTCGGTCTCCTTCTATGCCTGACTTCCTCCTTTTCCTCCGTCTCTGCCTCCCGTCCCTCGCGCTTGTCCTCTCCCTTCTGCAAGACTCCCCTTCTCCGGGGGCCGAGGAGGAAAGCTCCGGTGGATGGAAGTTCGCATGTGTGCGGCAATCCCTGGCCCCAACCGGAAGCGTATATACATTGTTCTACAGTGCCAGCTGGGCAGCCTAAAGCAAAAGTCTCCTTCCCATGCCAAAAGCATCAGATCCTACATGCCAGTATAACCTTGTTACATACACATGGGCAGTACGACTGGCAAGTCCCTGAGCGCCCAGACAGGTGTGTTTAGCAGTATAACAAGGGGAGCTACATGTATATTAGCCCTGGGCACTTGGAACCTTCAATCAGGCCCTAGCCAAGCACTTGCACAATGCACAATAGCAATGTGCCTGCAAAATGTAATGGGCAGATTGATGGGCAGGCTTACGCTGTGTTGGGCACCCCCCCCCACCGACGCAGCGCAACCACCAGGGGGGGGGGGGGGGTGCACAACACAGCGTAAGCCTGCCCATCAATCTGCCCATTACATTTTGGTGGACACAAGCACTGATACTCTGGCGTGCCCCCGTTCACAAAAGTTGGTAAAATACTGGCGTTGTTAGTATTTAATGAGCGATATACATTGCTGCAGTACCACATATGCTCTGCAGGTGTCAGCAAACATCTTCCAAACAAAACCAAGTTGTCTTGCAACCTGCGCGATATTTTTATTTTATGTGTCATTCCTGCAAAATGTGTTCTGCATCACTGTAACTGTTTTATGTCTCACACGCACGGTCTGTATTTCTGCAGTTAGTGCTAAAAATAAATACCAGAATATATTACTGTTATAATCCCACCAGAGGCATACCAAAGTGTCCTGTGCAATAAACCGGATGTAGACGGAATCTATCTAAATGTTGGAATTTAACTCTTTTGCTACTAGCAGCAAGTCAGAACCGTGTCAGAAACATGTCACAAACCATGTTTTTTTGTGGGTTTTCGTTTAAACTTTTTCATCATCTGTCATCCATGTAGACGAGCGCAGCGGAGGGAGGAACCTTGTCGACAGCATGGCGAGTGCAGGAAGCCAGGGAGGGTACACATTTGGCTTTCAAATGGTTAAACATACACAACTACATGCAAAAAATGTGCCGACCGTTTTTCTAAGTCGACCATCTCCATGTCAGCCTTTGTTAACCTTTTGTACCAGTTGAACTTTTTGGCTGTCCACTTTTTTTCATGTCAACCTTTTGACCCGGTCAACCATTAATAATGCACGTCGACTGATTGACTGCTGACCTAATGATTCACAGCCCCCATTACCTATTGAAATTTTTTTTTTTTACATTTTGGAGGGGAATATATTTGGGTTTTATGCTAGGTTTGGTACGCTGCATGTTCCGTTTGTATATTCGAAACTGTAAATCATGGGTCTTCAAACTGTGGCCATCCAGATGTTGTGGAACTACATGTCCCAGCATGCCCTGACAGTTTTGGCATGCTCTTATAGGAAAAAATATGGCAATGCATGTTGGGACATGTAGTTTCACAACATCTGGAGGGCCACAGTTTGAAGACCCATGCTGTAAATAAATATATAAGTAATGTAATATACCAAGAACAGAGGTGACTTAGGGGGAGATTCTCTAAGCTAAAAATGCGGTAAAAACCCCGTTATCAGGGTTTTTACCGCATTTTGGGATGCTGTAAGCATCCCCCGCCGGGTTACCGCGGCGGGGGGCATCGCCAGAAAAATCTGGCGATGCCCCATAGAAGCCAATGGGCTTCTATCGCAACCCTCCGCCGCCCCGCGCCGACCCCCCGCCGCCCCGCATCGCCCCCTCCCCCCTCACCTGTGTCCGGGCAGCACAGCGCAGTGCTGCCCGGACCTGTGACCTCCTCCCTGCACTGATCCTCTTCCGGGTGCAGGGAGGAGGAGGAGAGCCCGGCGCAGCAGCAGCGCCGGGTGTGGGAGGGAGGGGAGAGCCGCCGGGACCTGCTGGGACCCGGCGACTCTCACCGCAAAGGACAGCTCTTAACGCAAGAGCTGTCCTTTGCCTTAATTATCGCATATGTTACAGCATATGCGATAATTAAATATGCGATGGGCGGCGAAGGGGGGCGGAGATTCTTAAAGAATCTCCCCCTTAGTCACATATGGATCCCAGAATTATGAGACAGAAACCTCGGACAATCATTGAACGTAGTGTTTTGTTTATACGCAGCTAGCCGGAACCTCCTGCTACACAGAGAAAGGTCGGCAGCAGAGCTGGATTAAGGGGGGTTCAGTACCCCTGGGCCCCCTCTATCTATGCCCTCCTGTGTTTTTTTTTTTTTTTTAGCTAAAGGTTTTGTGCATGGGAGTGGGGTAGTGCTGCAGCTTCACCTATCTGCCAATGTGACAATGATTAATGGTGCTAAGCATCGGGAGCCAAGGCACACTGACTGCACAAGTGTGCAATGCATTACTGGGAGTTCACTAAGTCCCATGAGACTGCACAAGAGGTCAGAGGCTGACAGGTTTGTGCTGAACTCTGATTGGTGGAGCTCATTACATGCATCTCAGGCCCATGGAGGACAGCACCAGTGGCCTCATCATGGGAGGGTTTTTAATCAGAGGCAGCGCTGAGCCTTTGGGGTCTCATACAGAGTAAGGTACAGAGCCACAAACACAGGCTTTTTATCTGGTGTATATATATTAATTCCCCCCCCCCCCCCCACACACACACAGTTACCCATTGACAAAGTTTATACTGCCTTTACTGTTTTGACAGTGTAATATTCTGCCATTCAGTTTGTGGCCAGTAATGACAAGTGGGAGGGGCCCCCTGTATAAAGTGACAAGGGCCCCCAAAAGGCTTAATCCAGCCCTGGCGGGCAGAGCAACTGCTCTGCTATAGGCTGGCGTAGAGGGAGGTGATTACTCATCTGCTGCTATTTATTTAGCACAGAATATTATTTAGCGCATAATTTTTTGCCTCCTTTGTGTCCTAGCTGTACACAGTACCTCAATAAAGCAGCAAACAAAACACTTGTCTGCCCTGGATGGGCATATATAAAGCACATCTTCTGGATAACACAATGCAGTGCAAGCAGCGGCGTAACTATAGCACCGCACCCCCCGCCACCGCGGGGGGGGCGCTGTGCATGTGGGGGCGCCGGTGCTATAGTTAAACCCCCCGCCCAATCCCCCGCAGACTTACCTATCTCGCTGGTCCAGGCGGCTCCGTTCTTCTGCTGAGGACCACCACAAAATGGCCGCCCCCATATAGCACACAGTTCTCTGAAACTGTCTGCTGTATGGGGGCGGCCATTTTGTGGTGGTCCTCAGCAGAAGAAGAACGGAGCCGCCGGGACCAGCGCTATAGGTAAGGCTGCAGGGGATTGGGGGGGTTTGCATGGGCGGCGGGGTATTGGGGGGTCTTGGCGTGGGGGGGGGGGGGCACAGATTGTTGTTGTTCCATCAACAATAAAAGTGGACAGTGGATTCTACCTACTGCTACAGAATCCTAAAGGTTTCATTTCATGGTGAAGCCACAATCCTATGTAAATAAATCGCTGTGAGATTGTTATATATTTCAGGGTTCCCAACCTTTAATTGTGCCTCTCCGGGAGAAGCAAAATGCTACAGGGTAGGGGGGCGGGGACGAGGTCACCAAGGCCCGCCCCCATTCCATACAAACTCCCCAAAGTGTCGCAAATTGCGGAATTTGTTTCAGCTGCTCCGAAGGGTGCGGGAAGACTTGCCCACCTACCGGGGGCCACCTGATTTCTGGGAGCCTCCCGTCCATTCCGCGAGGGTAGGTAACCATGACATATTGATTAACATTTATTTATATGTCACATGTGCTTTACAGGAAATATTTGGTCATTCACACAGTCCTGTTCCTTTATTTCTTTCTTCAGGCTGCCATTAATGGTTTAGAATTCTGCACCATGTCATGGATAACCCTAGCAACCACAGTTGCATTACACCTGTTGTGGGAGGAGATGTATCAAGCCTTGGAGATTATATATTATTAAAGCAACCAAGTCATTTTAAACTGTGCCAGATAAATGGCAGATGCTTATTTGGGCAACTTCATCATTCATCATTTATCCTAGGTGAACAGAATTATATAATTAATCATCTGTTCACCTAGGATTGGATATCATGATGCTGGATTATTATAATTTTTATATATATATTTTTATATGGTTGTGAGAGAGCTCCTGTTTTATTAATTGAATATTCTTCAGTTTATTTGACACCGGCCGGTATATATGAATTACTGAAATACTGTGTGATCATTTTTATTGTATTATTATTTAATCTTTCAAATTAATAAATGTATTACTTTTCTCGTTTTTCTATATTTAAGGGGATGAGTACCCCTTAATTAGCACCAGCACATTGGAAGTAATAGTGAATTTGTGCTGAGTCCACTCTTTTTTCTTTTTTTCTATTTTGCAACCACCAGAGAGATTTTGAAAAGGAGAAAATGATCTTCACAACACTTATTTAAAAAGGTACTTAACTTTCCATATATACGCTAAACATGAATGAACCGTCTTTCTACATGGGAATAATAATCCTGCCTATATCTGACAAAATGATTAATAACTAAAGTGGTCAAACACGGGAATAAGATCTCAGGCTAGCCGGGAGGGCATGTCAATGGGTTTGGGGAGCGAACGGATTTCCCTAGAATGGAGGCAGCATATTTTCCATCTTAAACCTTATAAATCAGCTTCAAAGATTTTCCCAGAGTTGCAGGAAGGAAATAAAGTCATTCGTTAAGACTGAAGAGACATTTTCTTTTTTGGAAAATAACTATATGCCAGTAACTGCAGACTCCGTGTACCTCTGACACAGGGGCAGTATTAAGGATTTCTTTGTATGATATTATATTGTACTGCTGGTTGAAAGCATGTTTTCCCATTTAATGCAACTCACCCAGGAGTAGTTATTTCATCACCCATGAAATAGGTTGATGTGGCTAAGGTCGACAGGGATGGAAGTTCGACGCATGCATTAGGTTGACAATGGGAAGGTCGACAGTCAAAATGTTGACATGGGCTTTTCACAGTTTTTTGTCCCAAATGTCGACATAGTCGACGTGGGCACCATCAAAGTGTACCACGGCCGCTCGCCATGCTTCGGGCACGGTGCCTTGCTGCGCTCGGCACACTATTCTTGATGCCCTCCATGCCCTAGTGCAGGGCTGGGCAATTGCGGCCCTCCAGATGTTGATGAACTACACATACCAGCATGCCTTGCATCAGTTTCAGCACGGCCACATAGCAAAACTAATGCAAAGCATCCTGGGATGTGTAGTTCATCAACATCTGGAGGGCCGGTGTTGCCCAGCCCTGCCCTAGAGGATGGTAGGGCAGAAAATACCGCCTGTCGGCACATGTCGGCTAAAAGAAAAAAAGGCGAAGAACTCATGTCGACATGTTTGACTGTCAACCTTTCCATTGTCGACCTAATGCTTGTGTCGACCTTCCATCACTGTCGACCATAGCTACGTCGACATATATCATATGTCAACCTAAGCCATGTCGACCTTCAGTGGTCGACCTAAATAGGGTAGATCTAATGACCGGATCTCACTGAGGTATCAAATCTTAGAGATACAGTGAAGTTGCCCGTAGCAACCTCTTCCTAACTATCGTTAAGTCTAGAAACTGACAGAAGCTGATTTGTTGCGACAGGCAAATTTATCTCTCTCTCTCTCTAATTGGGAGATTGATCCAATTTTGGAGAGAGACAAAATGGAGAAGTTTCTCATAGAAACCAGTAATTTGACAGGTTGTGCTACAAAAATAACATCAGCTGATTAGTTGCTATCAGCAATTTCTCCACTTTATCCCTCAGCAATATTTGATACATCTCCCCCAAAGGTTTTACATGGGTCTTCAACCTGTGGCCCTCCAGATGTTGTGAAACTACATGTTCCAACATGCATTGCCACATTTTTTCCAATAAGAGCATACCAAAAAACCTCAGGGCATGCTGGTATATGTAGTTCCGCAACATCTGGAGGGCCACAGGTTGAAGACCTGTGGTTTAATACATCTCACCCAGAATATTTTGGATTCATTTAAAGATTAGGCAAACTAAGCATGCTATCATCAGCGAGCAATGTCAGGTATTTCTTCTTGATCAATGTCAGGTATTTCTTCTTGATCAATGTCAGGTATTTCTTCTTGATCCCTTAATGTGCTGTGCACACATTGCTCACACACAGAGTCGGCGGCCATCTTGTGGACTTAATGAATTCATTGCCTCCTGCCTCCATAACATCACCGACTCCCAAGGGAAAGTAACTTTACCACACAATAACCATTAACTAAGTATTATATGTCTGCTGCTATGTACCATGTTTACATTTATTCTATTGAGAGCACTTGACTTCATTCTGCACTGTGACTTATGGCCCTGTATATAAACCAGTCTGACAACACCTCTCATCCCTCCAGATAGACCCTATGCCATTCATATCCTGTCAGAGCACTTTTATCTCAGCAATGTGTCAGAAACACGGGAGGAATCTGTTTGAAGCTGCGAGTAATATACATTCTGGAAAACATGAGGAAATTCTTATTCTTCTCTCTGAGGACATTACCGTCTGATGACTTTAATATGGTTATCACGCAGGCAGCGCACCTGGCGGGTGTGGCTAATGTCTGGGACATTGTGCAATGCGCAGGATGTGTGCAATACGCAGATGTGATCATTCCTTTAAGATGTAAGCTCTCATGAGCAGGGCCCTTCGCCCTCATGTCCTAGGGTATGAGTCACAGAAAGTGGCAACTCCAGAGGGGGGTGGGGGTGGGGGTGGGGGGTTTGGGCTGCAGCACAGTTCAAGATTCAAATAGGGGACAAACACCCACTGCCAGTATGTCAGTTTGGATTGGCAGTTGGTGTGACTCCCCTATTTGAGCTGGGCCCCCCTCTGGAGCTTCCCCGGTTATAGGGTCAACAAGATTTAGGTTAACATTCATTAGGTTGACTACTAACGGTTGACAGGCCATAGGTCGACACACCTGAAAAGGGTTGACATGCTTAAGGTCCACAGGGTCACAAGGTCGACACTTCGATCGCTGGTTGTCGCCACTTGGGGCCATCGCTGGGTATCGCCACTTACGCTATCGCTGGGTATTGCCACTTGGGGCCATCGCTGGGTATCACCACATGGGGCCATTGCTGGGTATTGCCATTTGGGGCCATCGCTGGGTATTGCCACTTGGGGCCATCGCTGGGTATCGCCACTTGAGGCCATCGCTGGGTATCGCCACATGGGGCCATCGCTGGGTATCGCCACATGGGGCCATCGCTGGGTATCGCCACATGGGGCCATCGCTGGGTATCGCCACATGGGGCCATTTCTGAGTATTGCCACTTGGGGCCATCGCTGGGTATCGCCACTTAAGGCCATCACTGGGTATTGCCACTTGAGGCCATCGCTGGGTATCGCCACATGGGGCCATCGCTGGGTATCGCCACATGGGGCCATCGCTGGGTATCGCCACTTGGGGCCATCGCTGGTTATCGTCACTTGGGGCCATCGATGGGTATTGCCACTTGGGGACATCGCTGGGTATCACCACTTACTGCTATCGCTGAGTATTGCCACATGGGGACATTGCTGGGTATCACCACTTGGGGCCATCGCTGGTTATCGCCACTTGGGGCCATCTCTGGTTATCACCACTAAGGGCCATCACTAGTTATCGCCACTTGGGGCCATCACTAGTTATCGCCACTTGGGACCATCGCTGGTTATTGCCACTTGATGCCATTGCTGGCTATCGCCATTTGTGGCCATTGCTAGTTATCGCCATTTGTGGCCATTGCTAGTTATCGCCACTTGGGGCCATTGCTGGTTTTCGCCACTTGGGGCCATCGCTGGTTATCGCCACTTGGGGCCATCGCTGGTTATCGCCACTTGGGGCCATCGCTGGTTATCGCCACTTGAGGCCATTGCTGGTTATCGCCATTTGTGGCCATTGCTAGTTATCGCCACTTGGGTCCATCACAAGAACTCTAATGCGACAGCTATTAGGAGAATATTTAGGAATAACAGACTTCTAACGCCAATTTTTTTGATGCAAGGAAAAAAGGATTTAGGCCTTTTTGCCTTTGAGTACATTTATTTTCCAGTCTTAGTTATGATCATTAATGTTATCCAGGGAATAGAAATAGCTAAAGGCTGCTCTATATGTAGATGAGACAGTCAACACTTCAGCTGGAATTGGATGTTACAATCAAGATTAACGTTATGTGCGGCAGCAAATGTAATGATTTCAATGATATACGGTGACAGCAAAACTCTGCCAAAAGCAATGAGTTACTGGATAACAGCTTCCATATTGGGGAATACATCAGCCTACATTATTTCTGTCCATTCGTGGATACATTCGATGCATGATGTCAGACTCTATATTCCACATTACTACCTGTGGTTATCCTTTTTTCGGGGGTTAACAGCAAATATTAAGTATCTCTGGAATGTATTAAAGGGGGACCGCATCGCCGCCGGCCGCATCACCCTCAGGGTACTATGAGGGATGCGAAGCTGCCCGATGTATCAACATCTGGCAGTCCTGGCATCGCACCCCTGGGCTATCGCCATTCTGATATGGCGATAGCCCATTGTAGCCTATGGCTACATATCGCACTGCCCGAGCGGCAGTGCGGGCAGCGGGGTCGCGGGGGGGTCAGCGCGTAACCGCGCATGCGCAGACCCCCCGGCTCCGGGTATCGCAGAGACGGCTCCTTTTGGAGCCTTG
This sequence comes from Crinia signifera, assembly GCF_055691185.1. Lineage (NCBI taxonomy): Eukaryota > Metazoa > Chordata > Amphibia > Anura > Myobatrachidae > Crinia > Crinia signifera. The sequence continues at coordinate 35,153,679 of NC_139220.1, forward strand.
TCCCTGCGCCCTGGCAGATGATACATTAAGGTGATATGATCGCATTTTACAATGCAATCCTGGGCGGTAATATTTCGCCCAGTTCACATTGTAAATGCGATCAATGATAAATGGGGGCCTTAGTGTGGAATCCCTGCATTCTTCCATCAGTTCGAAGTGGCATGGCACTGCAAGGCAGGGGGCGCTGTTCTGCAGCACCAGTCAATCTTCTGTTATAACCAGTCTCACTTACAACTTCCTCCTCTTTAATCTCTTTGTCCGCCCCCATCTCCCCCTCACCTCTATAAGCACTTTCAGTTATACACTCCTTTATTTCAGGCATACATTTCAAGATGCTTGAGTGTTTACCAGGAGGAAAATAGTTACATGAGTAAGGTGTCTGACTGCAGTATGGAAGGTCATGTGTTCAAATGCTAAGTGTGACAGCATTTTGAAATGTGTGCTGGATAACAGCTGTAGCAAGAGGCATCATGGTAAGTGCTTTCACTGAGTACCAGGGCTCACCTTATGTCCCTTTTTGAAGCACATGGGGAGGTGGGACCCTGCTCTGTGGAGTATTGGAGCCTAGCAGAGTGTCAAAAATACCTAGCACGCAGATACACAGACTGGCCTGGGTGGCGGGCGGCATCTCGGGCGCTCAGTTGGCAGTAATTTTCGCCTGAACTAGGGCATTGTCTACCCTCTTCTGTAGAATCTGCATAAAGTCTCTGACTGGGCTGATGTCATTGGTTATTTGTTTTATACACCTAGGCCCTTATTCAGATCTGATCGCAGTACAAATTTGTTCTCAAAATAGGCAAAGTCATGTGCACTGCAGGTGGGGCAGATGTGACATATACAGGGAGAGTTAGAGTTGTGTTTTTTGTTTCTGTGCAGGATAAATACTTGCTGCATTACATACCTCCCACCTGTCCCTAATTCCGCGGGAATGTCCCGGTCTTCAGGGACGTTCCCGCGTCCCGTCTGGGGCCGCCGGAGTCCCGCAGGGGAGGGGGGGGGGGGGGCATTGGGAGACCCCCCAACCTGAAGAGAATTGACAATGTGCGCTTGCACACGGCATCTATTCAGCGCTGCCAAGGGATGGAATGGGTATAATGTAGGCTGATGTATTCACCTGCAGTGCACATGGTTTTGCCCATTTTGAGAACAAATTTGTATTGTGATCAGATCTGAATAAGTATAGTATATAATATATATATATATATATAGTATATACTATATATATATATATATATATATATATATATATATATATATATATATATATAGTATATGCACAGTAGCTGCACATTAGATTAACATTGGATCCGAAAAATAGTAATACCAGTAACACTAGAAATTAATGTTAGAAATGTCTCTGATAATTTACTATCCAGTACAGCGAACACAATGCTGAAGTCATTTCTAAATATATATGCAGGGAATACCTTTAAAATGTTACCCAGTTTATATGGATTGGAAGACAAGACTTTATTATATTTGCCAGATCTACAGATTTTTTATTTAAATGCATGTACATACTATGTGATTTCTTTAAACTATATGCGATTTGTGGTTATGCGAATAGTGTAATGTTTACACAGTTTTAGACCGAGTGTATGCTTTATTGCATGTAATACTCCCAGGGAGCTGCTGCGAGGGGGAAGGGGGAGTTGGAAGTGGAGGGCAGCAAGGACCGTCTGAGCAGCGGCCGGGAGTTTGTAGCTGCATTTTGCCGGACGGCGGGATGCAGCTGCTGAATATTTTGAAATGACTGGCCGGACTTTGATTCGCTGAGAGAATTCTCCGAGCCAATCAGTGTCCGGCCAGTCATTTAAAAATATTCAGCAGCCACATCCCTCTGCCCGGCAAAATGCTGCTACAAGCTCCCAGCCGCCGCTGCTTCTCAGATGAACCCTTCTGACCGCCACCAGCTGTCCGGACTTCACTGCCCGCCCCCCCGCTGCATGGGGAGGGAGGTCCCAGGTCGGGTGGTTGGACGGCCAGAAGGTCCAAACACCGGATCAGGTCCTATGCACATGGGACTGCGCACCGGACATCAAACTGAGCCGATTTGGGACGATTTCACGGCCAGATTCATCGGATTTGGCCTAAATCGGCTCAATGTATGGGCACCTTAACATTTGATAAATGCTCACAAATTGGTGGGTTAGACTGATCTCTCATTGTGATTGGCCAATGGCCACTCATAGGCGTTGTTCTTTTCTGTCTCTGTCATTAACAGAACCAATAAATTCCTTGATATAACTATGTTATCATAAAGAAGAAAATAGTACCGCTGGTTTCAGGCGAAACGTACGTCACCACCTACGGACAACAATAGGAGCTACATTATAAAATGCACAATTACAGTGTGAGTAACATAAACTATGTACAGTGTACAACACTCAGAGAGGAATGTGACAGCCATCAGCAATAAAGTGATTTATCCCACTGAAAGGTAGGGTTCTGTTTACTTAGTTCAACAGAACAAAGTTATTTTCCCTTTTCTCACACTTATTGTGTAATGAGGGCTTCGTGCTGTGTAAATTGACTTACAAACGTTTCAGGTTATAGAAATTAAGTAGCTTATGTTGTAACTAGTAAGCCCGCTCGAAGCAAATGCTTCGAAAGCTAGTCTGCTACCTTGTGATTGCCTCTGTGATGTGCATGTGTAAGAGAGAAAGAGATGCAGTTTCACTCGCTGCCAACAGATGGCAGTGTTTTGGAGACACACAAATGGACAATAGACAGATAATATATATATATATGATAGTGATCTGATAAAACTTATAAGTACGAACGGTGTAATGGTTAGCATTACTGCCTCACAGCACTGAGGTCATGGGTTCCACCATGGCCGTAACTATGCAGAGTTTGTATATTCTCCCCATGCTTGCGTGGGTTTCCTCTGGATACTATAATATACTGGTGGGTTAATTAGCTCCCAACTAAAATTAACCCTAGAATTTATGTGTGCACATGTGGTAGGGCATATAGGACATTATTCTGGTTGACTCGCAAAGCTGAAAATTTGCTTTGCGTGTCCACCGAACGGTTTGCAGTTTGCCATCATTTATATGATATGTTATACCTGTCAAGGCATGGACACTGTTCCCTATACTGTGTATGTGTGGAGGTTATTATGCATCTGCTCTATGTGAGGCAATGAGTGTTTTCAGCTGTTATACTTGAGAGGAAGATGTGGAATAATGATAGATAATAATATCCTGTCCCTATATCTCTGTGCTCAGCAGCAGCCGGGTCAGTTGCCTTCAGCATCACACTGTCCGCCGCGGGAGAGAGAACATGACAGTATATAGGGCAAAACGTAATAGGGTGATAGAATCAGAAAGTCAGAGATTTTGGGAGAGGTTTCCCATTTTTTTTAAAGCGGCAATCATTTACATGGCAAAGCCAGGTTGATTTTGTCATTTAAATGATTGCCGCTTTAAAAAAAAATTTGAACACGCTCCCAAAATCTCTCACTTTCTGATTCTCGCACCCTATTACATTTGCCCTGTATCGCTTCTTTATCATTACTCATCGTGCCCAGTCTTCCTCTCAGCTGCAGACTCCTGTGTTCCTGGCACGCAGTGTAGGCCGCACGTACCGGGACTTCCTTCTGGCAGGTTGACTAAGGAGCACCGACAAAGAGAAGACAGGATGTATTTAGTGTTATAGGAGACATGTGATTAGTGGTTTGTATCATCAGCTTCACACTTTAATTAGTGCAACTTAAATATGTATTAGGCAATTCTAACTACAAGCTGCTCTTAACTGGTGTTTAACCAGTTATAGTATTGGTAGTATTGGTCGCACCAAGGCTGCCACTAGAAATTTCGGTACTCTTTACCTAGAACGGCGCCCGCGATTAGTATCGCGGGCGTCGGGGGTAAACAATCTCGGGCATCGCGGGCATTGCGGGTACATAAAAAACGGGTGCGACGCGATGCCCGCGATGCCCGCGATTTTCCCATAGGGATCAATGTTAAAAGTCAGATTGGACGCGATTTTAGTGTTAAATGCCTCAATGCCCGCGATTTTTACATAGGAAACAATGTTAAATGGGCCACAGAGCCCTAATAGTCCCCCTGAAGTCTTAAATGGCCCCCACAATTTTTAACGCCACCCCACGATCAACGTGAACCCGAAGCGTGGCGAGCGCAGCAAGCCCGCGAGGGGCGGCGGTACGCGTCCTCCGACCTTTTCATACCCCCACTATCCACGTCGGCGTGGAGTTGAGAATAGAATAGTGTGGCGAGCGCAGCGAGCCCCGCGAGGGGACGCGGATACCTTCACAGTTATACACGTCCCCTCGCGGGCTTCACAGGTGTCCGTGGCGACGCGGACACCTGTGAAGCCCGCGAGGGGACGCGTTTACCTGTGAAGGTATCCGCGTCCCCTCGCCACGCTTCGGGCTCGGTGGCTCGCTGCGCTCGTTAACAATGTTAAATGGGCCACAGAGCCCTAATAGTCCCCCTGAAGTCTTAAATGGCCCCCACAATTTTTAACGCCACCCCACGATCAACGTGAACCCGAAGCGTGGCGAGCGCAGCGAGCCCGCGAGGGGCGGCGGTACGCGTCCTCCGACCTTTTCATACCCCCACTATCCACGTCGGCGTGGAGTTGAGAATAGAATAGTGTGGCGAGCGCAGCGAGCCCCGCGAGGGGACGCGGATACCTTCACAGTTATACACGTCCCCTCGCGGGCTTCACAGGTGTCCGTGGCGACGCGGACACCTGTGAAGCCCGCGAGGGGACGCGTTTACCTGTGAAGGTATCCGCGTCCCCTCGCGGGGCTCGCTGCGCTCGCCACGCTTCGGGCTCGGTGGCTCGCTGCGCTCGCCACACTATTCTATTCTCAACTCCACGCTGACGTGGATAGTGGGGGTATGAAAAGGTCGGAGGACGCGTACCGCCGCCCCTCGCGGGCTCGCTGCGCTCGCCACGCTTCGGGTTGACGTTGATCGTGGGGTGCCGTTAAAAATTGTGGGGGCCATTTCAGACTTCAGGGGGACTATTAGGGCTCTGTGGCCCATTTAACATTGTTTTCTATGGAAAAATCGCGGGCATTGAGGCATTGAACACTAAAATCGCGTCCAATCTCACTTTTAACATTGGTCCCTATGGGAATTCGCGGCCATCGCGGGCATCGCATCGCACCCATTTTTTAGTGCATTCGATGGTCGCGATGGTCGCGATGGGCGCCGTTCTAGGTAAAGAGTACCGAAATTTCTGATTTCCAGTCGTCGTCCCCATCTCCCCCCCCCCCAATCTCTCCCCCCCCTCATCTCTCCTCCCTTACCGCATGACTCCTGCTCAGAGTCCCTCAAACCCAGCATGCAGGTTCCGAAGCACAGACTTCTTCAATGCAGGAAGCCAGCGGCCAATTACCATGCAGCACCGGCTGGTGAGCAAATCAGAACTTGAGCACCGGCAGCCGCTCTGATTGGCTAATAGTACACGAGCTCTGATTGGCTCAAATGCCGGTGCAGCATTTTAAGGGGGGGGAGGCGCGGAGGGGCAAAATGAGCCACCCAGAATTAGCTGCTTCCATAGCCCGGGGACTGGGACAGCTGCACCCAAAACACCCCCCTGTCAGCGGCATTGGTGAACACATCCCCTTGCATGCTGCTGGGGGATTCAGATGGGGGGGGGGGCATTTGTTGGGGCAGTGCTTACCAGTGTACGCTGCCATAATTTCAGCTTTGCCCATCATCCGTGCAGCCAATGCTAAATGAACCCCACTGTGTTAATGGTGCAATGTGCTATCAGGAAAATGCTGGCTACAGATTGTTATAGAGATTGAGCGATGAGCCTGGAAGTTAGGATCTGTCTGTCTATAAAGTAACAGCAGAAGCTTCCAGGAATATTTCGTCCATCCCATTTTTCCACAACAGAACAGGGCTGGCTTTTGCGTTACCTCTATTACTAAGAATAAAAATTAACACCAATTATAGATTTTATAACACATGGAAAGTTCAGTTCGGTAAACCAGGGATCTGTCCCAAATTAAAACAAAAAATGAATTCCTTGCCAGGCAGAGTTCATGGAAGATTCACATGTATCATGAGTCATCTTGGAACCTGGGACTTTCTATAACTCATTATGCTTTTAAAGGTTCCACAAAAAAGAAAAGTAAAAAAAATCTAAATACATTTGCCACTCTCCATTCCCGCCTCCTACAATTCCATTGGCTGTTTGAAATGAAGAGCTGCAAGCATAGGTGTCCATACAGGGGTGCCGGTGGTGCCCAGAGACCACCTAATGACTGGCACACACCCGCCACCGCAGCCACTGTATCCGGGTCCAGCAGCAAACCACAGGTTTCCCGGAAGCCCGAATGTGTAATGCAACGGCCCCTCCAAAAATGGCCTCCGCCTTGGAAGAGACAGGCACTAGAGGTACTGCCATACCTCTAGTGTCTGTTAGAAGATAACAGTGAGGCCAGCACTACCCGGAAGAAAGGAACCCCCTAGGCAACGAGTATTTACCCATTTCTCTTGGAAACAATTGTACACAGTAGCCGTGATCGTTATCGGTTTCCTTGACATTATCCATGATTTGGGCCCCCATTTGTTCGGGTTCTTCCACATGAGACACTCTAGCTGTACCTCCAGCCCTTCCTCTGGGACAGAGGCTATCCTTTTTCATCCTTCAGCCCCTTAGTCCTTCTGATGCATTTATCTGCCTCACTGGGATAAAGTAAGGGGATATGATCCCCTTTCATCATCTTACTGCCCATTGTGTATGGGACCAAAGCCGGTGCTACCTGCTCAGCAGAGTATTTAAGCAGGGAGGCGCTGGCCTGGAGAGGCACTCTCCCTGCTTTGCTACCCTGAATCCTCTGCTAAGCAGTTAGCCCTAGCACGATGCCCTCTACAGATTTTGGTCCCTGGAACCACCATCCCTACACCCCTGGGTTTAAGATTGTAAAATGGGGTACTATTAAACATGTCCCTATGTACAGCATGGTAGGGGGGTGTGTGTGTGTGCAAATTTATAGTTTGCCAGGGGACCTAAATACCCTAGCACCGGCCCTGTATGGGACTATGCCCCCCCTTCATCATCTTACTACCCACAGTGTAAGGCAGGGGTTCCCAAAGTTTTTTGAATCATGGCAACCTAGAGTATCAGAATGTTTTTCAAGGTACCCCTAGGCCAAAGGTTTCTTATTGAGGCCTTTAAGGTCCCCATATGATTTTGCTTGATTCCGACGGATCGGGCCTAGAAATCGGTCCAAATCGGATGTGCTTGACACCTCATTCGACCCGATGCACTGACCCTACAGATTGAACCTGCAGGTTCAATCTGTTGGATCGGACCCATCAGCGGCACATCGCGGGTGCTTTTTAGCACTCACGATTTATCCAGTCCGATTCCGAGGTGTGTGCCAGCGGTACTGCACTGATGGCACACAACTTTCTGTGTGTCCTATCTCCGGGCAGGGCCGGCGCCACCACTAGGCAGCTCTAGGCATTTGCCTAGGGCGCCGGACACTGGAGGGCGCCAGATTGCAGCAAGGAGCAGAGAGGTGAGTGGCACAGCCGGCAGCAGACACCACCCCCCCGGGAAATGATGCAGCACTACCCCCCTGTAAATCGGCCGGGGGGCAGGTGAGCACCAGAGCAACTCCCCCCCGCCTGGGGCACTCCGGTGCCTTGTACTGGCACTGCCTCTGGGCTGTGGGTGCTGAGTAGTGGTGGGCAGGAAGGAGCAGTGGGGTGGGCGGTGATCAGCGGGATGGGCACGCCGGGCAGCAACGGTTATTAGAATGTAAAAAAAACATGTCAAATGACTTGCTGGTCTCTGATTGGCTGAGAGCTCTCTCATGAGGGTGGCCATCATGAGGCAGGCTGCTAATTGGCTGAGAGTGCTCTCTGTCAGCCAATCAGAGGGCGGCCAGTCATTTGACATGTTTTTTTTTTAAATTCTAATCCCCGCAGACCAGCGTACCAGTCCCGCTGATCACCACCCGCTGCCCATCCCACTGCTCCTCACCGCCCACTGCAGCTCAGCACCCGGCACCTGCCCCACTGGATACATGTGATAAATCGCATGTGATTTATCACATGTAAAAAATGGCATATCAAGTGCCAAATCGTATGTGAGCCTCCCGTGGAGCTGCCAGGCGGCTAGAAGGAGAATTGGGTCCAGGACAAGTATGGATACCTTTACAAAAAAATATAAAATTAAGTAAATTGTGTTTATAGGTCATGCTTAGGTTCAATGACATGGTGAGAGGCGGAGGATTCGCTTCTGTCTGTCCACATGTTCCACACATTTTATGATTGGAGGCCACCAGCACTGGTTTTGCCAATTTCGCAGAGCATGAATAATTTAAATTGGTCCTGGACCACCATCCCAGGGCACTGCTGCAAGTTCTCCGTTGCACCCCAAAGTGCCACGGCACAGTTTTGGGGACCACTGGTGTAAGGGTTTATAGGGGGTAGGCTCCCCTTCCTTTTGCTTGCCCATAATAAGGGGGTAGGATTCCCTATTTTCTCCTAGTGCAAACATTATTTAAAGAGTTGAAGCTTGTCTATTGCATAGACTGCTTGCTTAACCTTAGCCGGAGCCCTACAAATACAGATCTCCCAACTGTCCCTATTTCCATGATTTTTGGTGACTCTCCCATACTGTCCCACGGTGGAGGGGGGGAGTCCCCCTGTCACAGCAGCGAATAGATGCTGTGCACATGCACACAGCCTCTATTTACAGGAGACAAAGGGACAGGGAGCAAAGCCAGGAGCTCTGGCCATGCCCCCCCCATGGCAAAATGGGGGTGTGGCTTCGTTATCGTGGACATTTCCATGATGCAATGCTCCCTTTACATGAGGCCACACCCCTTTTTGGGAATATGTGAAAGTCCCGGTCCTCACTTTATCAGAGTTTACAGTACAGCATGTGCTGTTTTTTCATCTTTAGATACATTTTATGATATAGACTGTGTTATAGAATTAATTGCTTAAATTGTAATTTTCTAAGTATCTGACACTGTTTCCATTTTGTGATAGTTGGAGCAGGATTCTTAAGAAAAGTCTGTCTCCTATTCCAATTCACCAAATAAAATAGCCTTGTACCTTCACAAGCAATGAATGATTATTATAGATACTAATCGATTGTAAACATTTTTAAAAACATTCTTCATTGTTTTAGAAGTTTTGCTTGATGATTTCACCAATTCAGGACAGTTCCATTATTTTTGTTCTCTTCCCCATAATCCCACCTCAGAAAGTTCTGCATTAGTAAACGTGAGCTTTTTCCCTTTATGTTTTTTTTTTTATTAATCAGAGCAGTGATGAACATTAACGCCCTGTGCAAAATGAAATACTTTCTTCCCTGATAATCTCATACCAGGTGGTAGAGTTTCTAGGACAAGGATCCTTCGGCAAATTGGTGAAATGCTGCGAAAGAGGCATCGGGAGGAATGTGGCAATTAAAATCTTCAAGAACAGCCCTTACTTTGCCTAGGAGGGCCAAATGGAGGTGAGTATAATGGCATGGCTCACCAAGAACGGAGCATTTGAATATAACATCATCCAAGCATATAAGAAGTTCAGTCAGAAGAACCGCACCAGCATTGTGTATGAGATGCTGGGACAGGACCTGTACCAGTTCATGGGGCAGAAGAGGTTTAGGCCAACGCCATTGGTAGGCATCCGGCCAATCATGCACCAGCTGTGCACTGCTCTCACTAAGCTAAATACCCAGGGATCTAAAGCCAGAGAACATAATGCTCTTAGACCCTATCAGAGAGCCTAACATGGTCATTGACTGCGGATCTGCCATAGTCATGTCCAATGCAGTACGCCCCAGCTAACCAGGTATTACAGGTGAGACATAGTCAGACTAGCCCCTTGTAATACTCAGATGGGTGTCTCAGGACAGCGGTTTTTTGTAACATTAATAATAATATTGGGGGGGGATCTTGTAAATTACTTTATTTCATGTTTGTCTCACTGTTATATCACTCCTTATGTGCTGCCGTTGCTGCGTAACTATCGCTGTTATTCTTATACATAGCTCAATTCTTGTAGATGCTGTCAGAAAGCAGTAAAGGTAATAGATGAATAGGATGTAATGGATAAGTTACTGTCTACAAGAGTATGAGAGGCCAACAGCACCGCGTCTGCTTGTTCCAACTGCCGGTACAGCTTGTTCCAACTGCCGCCACTGCTTGTTCCAACTGCCACCACTGCTTGTTCCAACTGCCACCACTGCTTGTTCCAACTGGCGGCATTGCTTGTTCTAACTGGCGGCATTGCTTGTTCTAACTGCCTTAACTGCTTGTTCCAACTGGCGGCATTGCTTGTTCTAACTGGTGGCATTGCTTGTTCTAACTGCCTTAACTGCTTGTTCCAACTCCTTGTTAGCTGTTCTAACTACTGGCACTGCTTGTGTTTACTGACTGCACTGCTTGTGCTATTTGCTGCCACTGCTTATGCTAACTGCTGCCACTGCTTATGCTTACTGTTGCCACTGCTTATGCTTACTGATGCTACTGCTTGTTCTACCTATCAGCCCTGCTTGTGATAACTGCTGGCGCTGCATGTTTTAACTGCTTGTTTCAATGTGAAAAGCCTGAGGCCATATGGGTCTTATATTCTGTACAGAAAGACAGACTGCTCTACTGAGGTGACATATCCGCTTGGTCTCTATGCAGGTGAATGTGAGAAGCCTGAGAGCTTATGGGTCCTGTTCTTCTCTCTACAGATGGACAGACGGCATTACTGAGGTAACATGTCCACTTGGTCTCTCTGCAGGTGAATGTGAGATGCCTGAGGGCTTATGGGTCCTGTTATTCTCTACAGACGGACAGACTGCATTACTGAGGTAACATGTCCACTTGGTCTCAGTACAGGTGAATGTGAGAAGCCTGAGGGCTTATGGGTCCTGTTATTCTCTACAGACAAACAGACTGCATTATTGAGGTAACATGTCCGCTTGGTCTCTCTGCAGGTGAATGTGAGAAGCCTGAGGGCTTATGGGTCCTGTTATTCTCTACAGACAGACAGATTGCATTACTGAGGTAACATGTCCGCTTGGTCTCTCTGCAGGTGAATGTGAGAAGCCTGAGGGCTTCTGGGTCCTGTTATTCTCTACAGAGGGACAGACTGCATTACTGAGGTAACATGTCCACTTGGTCTCTCTGCAGGTGAATGTGAGAAGCCTGAGGGCATATGGGTCCTGTTATTCTCTACAGACAGGCAGATTGCATTACTGAGGTAACATGTCTGCCTGGTCTTTCTGCAGGTGAATGTGAGAACAGATCTATGGGGCACTGACTTCCTTGCTGAGCGGGCAGACAGAAAACAACTGGTTGATCTGCTGAAGAAGATGTTGGACAGCATTGCAGCTACAAGAATGAAGCCCCTTACACACTTGCCGATCCCCACCAATTCCAATAATGGTGGCAGTGGGGACCTGGCAAATGCAAACACACTTGTCGATGCAGGCTCGGGAGGGAGTGACAGTGGGGTGGTGGTGTGGGGAGCGACGGCCATGCTGCAGCAGAGGGGCTCTAAAACTGACCACTTGCTTAATTATGCCCCGCAGGAGATTCATTCAGAATATGTTGGTTGATGTATGAAGGCAAAGAACTCTTGGATCAAAAGACTATGGGCCATACTTATCAATAAATAGTTGTGGGATATCCCCCAAAACACCTCTTTTCTAGGGGTACCTGCAAATATTAAGGTTTATATTGGGGGGCTAGTTTATTGCAAAATTACCAAGCTCCATAATGCTAAGCACTCCAAAGCTTGGCCTGAGCTGCTACGAATAAGCAAGGGCTGATTAGTTATGAAACATATATGAGTCTGTGATTTTGTGATGATTCCATTCCGAGCTGTTGCTAGGCAGATCAATCTATTTAGGCGTGTTGGTCCCTAGTTTAGGTTAAACTAAAGATGGGAGGGTAGTTTTTGAGGTATTTAAAGAGAATTTCAATATTTTTACTTCCTTTTAGTTCATATGAAGCCCACTCTCCCTATTTTTTTTTTTCATTTTCTCGACTCGAATAATTTGGTCTCGCCAATTGAATTTATTATTAAATGAGTCAATTCGGCATGAAGGCACTGTTAAACAAGGCTACATGGGGCATAAGTGGTCATTGGGGGGCACCTGCCCTTTCTAAGGATGGCTGGGGACAATGGGCATTTCATCCGAAAAGTCCACACTATGCCAGAATAAAGGGTGGTTATGCCTGTTCAATGGTGTAATAGCCCCGCAGACCACGCTGTGGTGGGGAGGTGCTGAGTAAATGTGGGCGCGGGGTGTCTGCGGGGCTATCACTTAGCCGCTGCTGCCTGCCGGGACCTGCAGATCTACTTGCCTGCAGTCTCGACTCCAGGTGCTCCTCCTGCTGCTGTTAATGAAAATGAGCTCTAACAAAATGTCTGCCCCTTTTACAGCAGACAGATTTTGAGGATGTATCCTTAAAACTGGTCTGCTGTTTGGTGCAGCCATTTTGTTGGAGGCATTTTTCATTAAAAAGCGCGCCGGGACCGCAGGCAAGAAGTAGATTTGCAGGTCCTGTAGACCGGTGCCAAGCAAATTGGTGAGTGAGGGTAAACTTTACTGGGAGGGGGTTGGGGAGCGCTGCCAACATTTTGCGGCAAAGGGGGGGGGGGGCGCATATTTTTTAGTTGCGCTACTGTGCCTGTTGCCAGATGGGGTGTTTAAGTTTCCCCAATATTATATCAGTTGGGGTGAATTATTCACAGCCATTTTGTTACCTTAGTTAGTTAACAGATCTTAAAGTGCTTTCCATGCCCACCCTTACCAACAGGGTCATTCCATCTAAATAAATATTAATGGCATTTTAAACTTATGCTGTGGTTGTCCGCAGGGCCGCCGAAAGGGGGGTGCTGTGGGTACAGCTCTACCGGGCCCCGGCCTCTGGAGGGGCCCAGGCAGCTGCCCACAGTGAAAGCGGCATGGTGCCACCACACACCCCCGTGGCCACACTCCGCCTCCCCCACCCGGCCACCTCCCATCCAGGCACGCACAATACACAGTGCAGCCTGCAGAGCTCCGAGCCTAGGGCACAGAGGGGCTCGGGTCTCTGCAGGCTGCACTGTGCAGTGTGTACTCCCAAGGAGACGTGGAGGAACAAGGGAGATGCTGCAGCTAGGTAAGTAATGGTGTGATGGTGAGGGATGGGGGGGGGGAGGGGGGATGTCCCGGACTGAACATCAGGGGGGGGCCCAGACTGATGGTCAGTCCCGGGCCCCAAGATTACTAATGGTGGCCCTGGTTGCCCGTGTCATTATTTTTAGTTAATAAGCTAGCTTAACTTGGTGTTTGAGTATAATCACAATAAAACAAAGGAATGGACAAAGCACATGCGCAGTATAACTGCAGTGTCCACAAAAGTCACATCTGTGCTCATGTTACTTCCAGCAATTTGCAGACCGGGGTTCCTTTTCCAAGATGGGATATCCTTAACCCCTGGGCCTTTAAGCTGTTGTAGGGACCGAGTTTGGGAAACTCTGCCTAAAGGTCCATACAGGGTTGCCCTGAGGAAGATCTGCGAAGCGTACGCCGGCAATTACAGCCATGAGGTCGCGTTGCATGTACCTCTCCAGTCTGTGTCTGAAAATCTAGTCCTTTTCAGGACTCAGCTGCTATAATTGTATCTAAAATTGTGTCTGTAATACTAGTCCTTTTAAGGACTCTAATGCACCAATATGTACCTATATGTATGATACTAGTCTTGCGGGCAAACAAATAGCCTGACCTGCTGGGGGACTGCTTTGAGCACCGCCGAGGGGACGGGACGTAGTCTTTGGAATCAATCCAAACTACGCATAATCCATATATGTACCTGAACAATCTAGCGGCATACTAATTCTATATATACCTGAAATATCCCATGTGTTAGAAACTGCAGCATAATACAGAGCTGCCACCGCACTTAATACATACGTGCATGTCACGAAAAGTAACATACACCTACGGCAAAGTGCTCATACGGTCAATTTGACAGCACCACACAGGTCTGCCATCACACCCCTGAACCTGCCTGGGGATCAGTTATTAATTAAATAGATATTTGTCGGCTAAATGTGTCCGGAATACATTATGTTGCTAGTATAGTGGAAATACGCTACAAGATACAAAATAAGTTCACGAAATTGCAATAATACTGAGACAGTGTCATACACAATAGGAGATAGGTTTAAAGACCAATCAGTCTGTGTCCCACAGTCCGGCAAGGACAAAGTGTGAGATCAGCTGGATAACCAATGTGCAAAAATATATAAAAGCCTAGGCTACATGATAGAGTAATTGGATATCAATTCAAGATACATTAACAAAGCACAAAATGCTTGTGTGTATCTCCAATTGAGTCTGCACCAAACGCATACACATTAGGAGATTTGGTGATACCACCCAATCTGTGATATCCCAGCTCTCCAATTAGTGATTAAAATTATCCAATTAAAACTCATTGACCTCGCCATCTCTAAAACAAGTCTAAGGCCAGACCAATTCTTTGATATACCTTTGAACATTAACCCACCTTTGAACATTAACCCTGCTACATTGAATATATAGGCAAATCCAGCCATTAACAATAAAGGGGTTAAGGTAATACATCTAAAGAGTTCTTTGAGACCATGTTTGAACGATGTGTAGTTAGTTATATTTCGCAGTTTTAATTTAACCAAATAAAAGGTACATTTTAATGTGTGATAGTTATTTTTCTCTTTTGTGCACCACACCTGTGACAATCCCTACACTGTCTCCATACAAATTCTGATTAATATTTGTCCGTGGTAGCACACCCCTGTATCCCTATCTATATTGATACAATATTAACATTTACAGGGGGCCGAATATTAAATATCCATATTTAACTACACCTTGTGCGATTGAACCCCCAAAAAACTGTACCTAAAGGTCCATACACATATTACACACTGGTCGATTTTGAGCTGAAAGCCGCTCAAACTTGGTGTTTTGAGCAGCTTTCAGCTCAAAGCCACCCAGTGTGTATGGCCCGCGGATGAGCGGTGATGCCCGCTCCCGCAACATCGCCGGGAAAGCCGCTCACCTGCTGGTGTTACCAGCAGTTGGGCGGCTTTGTGGACAGCTTTCCATAGAACTGCGCTATGCAAAGCCGCCCGCCGCCTGCTAACAGCGCAGGGCAGGGGGAAAGCCACTCAGTGTGTATCCATGCACGTCATTGCTCTCCATACATGCTGGGCAAAATTGCCCAGTGCGTATGGACCTTTAGTGTACACAATACATGTTCATTCAGGCGCAAGATCCAAATTCCTGGTTTCGCTCATAAATGTTGCGTTTTATTCATGTCTTTCCGAAAAACAATTACATTGATGGACATGTTTATTTTACGTGTAATGTTTTTTTATGTTGCAAGTGTTTCTTTTTATGTGTAACATGTAATTGTATTTATTACTGTGAGGCAATAGTAGAATGCTACTCATCCAAGCAGGTGTGATTCTCCGAGTGTGGGTGGCCACCCCACCATAAATATGTCAGGGAATACGTCACCCTAAGGCAACCAGTGTCAGGAATGTTTACTGATCAAAGCCTAGGTCTGACTGAGACAACTGAATCAGTGCACGGATGGAAACCGCAGACAGGGAAAGTTTTGTCCATTGGTAGCAAGTTGCTGCACACCCGACTCCCGAAATTCCCCTAAAGGTTACCATAGACTGGAATGCAACTTAGCAAATGTACAATGTAAAGGAACGAATATAAGTCTAAAGTTACTGTTAATCTAAAGTGAATAGTCACAATATTGTCAGCAACGCACATACCTCATTTTTGCCGACTTTTTGGCTGCCCTCAGCCAGCCCAGTGAGGCAGGGGCGGGGCCATCACCGGGAGCGAAAAGGGGAGGTTCTGGAGCGGAGCCACGGACGGGGATGACCTGTGTTGGGGGGGCTTGCCTAGAGTTATTGTGTCATTTTAGCCACACCCCCCACCATGCAATGCTGGTATTTCAGACATTGCACTGCAGGAGGCGGGGCTACAATGATGCAATCGCATCATTTGACCCACAGACCCCCCTGCCGAGGGGTGGTTCTCAGGAGATGGAGGGCTATGCGTGATGTGTTGCACCCCTTTAGGGGGGGGGGGGGGGGGCGGGAGGGGGACCCGATTTCCAGGACCCTCACGGCCATTCCGGGAGGGTACGCAACCCTGACATACCTTTAACCAGAGATGTGCGGTTCAGCTCTCCAGAAATCTGAATCCGAATAAATTTTGTGGATCTAAACCAAAATGTGGTCTCCCAAATCCAAATAATCCAAATTTGATTTGGTATGCAAAAATAATGTGATTTTAACTGTTTTATCAATTAAAAAAAATCTGGATCCAAAACCAAAACATGGAGGTCTACCTCTAACAGGCAACACGCTGCATTGTATATTATCTCAAGAAGACCACCAAGCATTTTAAGTTTTCAATTGGGGCAAGCGGAAAATGTTGTCAGGGAAATACCACAATAAGATTATGATCACAGTATGTCAGCGGTTAACAGCTGACTGGACTAACTTACATGCAGCCTGAATTAGTCACGTGCAGCCTGAGTTGGTTACATACATATCTTACATATTTAGCCAGATCTATCACTCATCCCCTGTGTATATAACATTCCCGCCCAGCGGGATACACAGACCCGCCCCCCCAGGAAAAAGACCAGTGTTCCACACACCACCACCCCCTTGACATCACCTCCCCCCACCCTGCCAGGGCTACAGTATACACCCACCATCCACCATTACTCCACAGCCAACAGGTGAGCCCCCTCCCACGATTTGCGGACCCCCGTCCCCTCACGCAATTCGCAGACCCCCGCGACCCACCTTCCCGCGGTTCACGCCTCCCCCACGCGATTCGTGGACCCCACACCCCCACACCCCCTACTGCGATTCTATCCCCCCTTCCCGCAATTTGCGGCCCCCTCCCACAATTTGAGGACCCCCGCCCCCTCCTGCGATTTGAGGACCCCCGTGCCCCCCCTCCCGCGATTCTAGCGCCCCCCCCCTTCTGCGCCCCCCTCCCTTGATTCACGGCACACACACCCCCCCCGCGCGTGCCCCTCCCGCGATTCACGGCACCCCGCGCCCACTCCCGCAATTCCCGGACCCCCGCTACCCCCCCTCCCGTGATTCACTGACCCCCACAACCCCCCTCTCGCAATTTGCGCCCCCCCCCCCTTCCTGCGATCCAAATCATATGCTCTCTATTTAACACATTTCACCTATAATACAAGTTGCAATACAGGCCATCTTTCATACAATTCTAACTATCTTTCTTATATACAAATGTTCACAAATTAAGGGGGCGCAGCCCCTTACGCCGGTGTGAAGAGCGCCCGTAGGGCGCGATGAATCACCTAGTCTATAAATACCTCATCTATAACTTCCTTGTTATACATGTCTGATTATTTTAAGTATGATTTTATTGGTGGCTTTACCAAAATGGACTCTGAGTAGCCAGCCAGAAACCATAAGATGTCCAATGCTCGACCAGCAGGGTAGTCAGGACGCCTGCATCGGTATACTGAATGCTCCAACCCCCCCCCCCCCCAGACATGAGGTGCATAAGTACTGTACTGCATGTAAGGGTGACCCAACAGGACAAATGCAGATGTTGCCCGCAGCAAGAACATTTTAGTTATCAGTTTATAGAATACCATAGATAATTGATATCTGTAGTATCTGTCTGCCACCATACCCTCCAACTGTACCTTTTTGGCAGGTACAGTCAGGGCCGCCATTAGGGGGGTGCTGTGGGTTCAGGAGCCCTGTACCCGGCCTCTTTGAGAGATAGAAGGGCCCAGGCAGCTCATTCTGCTCACCGCACCCCTGCCTCCTCTGTGCTGCCTGCGCTGCGTTCAGTGCGCTGAACAAAGCAGGTCCCAGAGTGCAGGCTTCTTCAACGCCAGCGACCAATTGAAATGCTGCACCAGCTTTTGAGCCACTCAGAGCCTCTGCTGATATGCGAGCTCTGATTGACTGAGCAGCCGGTCTTGATTCCTACCCAGGTTTACCGGACAAATCACCAGAAATTACCTGTTATCATTTCACCACCATTCTGGAATCGGCTAATATATTGCTGCTCTATATTAGAGACATCCCCTCCAGTTGCACAATTATCCTGGATATTGGAATATATTAGTGTCTTAAAGGGTACTCATTTTATAGTGTCTTTTTTTTCTTATTACAATTGTTTATATGTATGTTATTTTATGAAATTTTTAAACTGAAAGAAACCGTCACATCTGAATTATTTGGGAGACAAAGCCAGCGTCTTCCTCTACAATATGGTTTATGTATCTGCCCACTACCTGTATTACACATGTCTATGACAAATCAGTTGTAAATGGTAATACATTTCGGAAGGGG
This sequence comes from Crinia signifera, assembly GCF_055691185.1. Lineage (NCBI taxonomy): Eukaryota > Metazoa > Chordata > Amphibia > Anura > Myobatrachidae > Crinia > Crinia signifera. Next base: position 35,172,050 of record NC_139220.1, read on the forward strand.
CCCCAAATAAAAGAGACGCTGGTCGCAGCTTGCCGTAAGCGTGACTGGCCAATCCTGACAACAGAAACATGTTTACTGAATTCCCATTATTCTGTGTTTAGGGAGGAAAAACTAAGCAATAGGATACAGAACATGTAGCGACGAAGCAGAAAGCTAATGATTAATCAGAGAGCTAGAGCTGATTCACGGTGATCACCCGCCTCTCCTCGTTAGTGTCTACCTGCCTCATTTCATGGGAGGTGATGTGGCTTCACTAACACCTACAATGCTGTAGGCTACAGCTGTTACGGTGCCAGACACAAATAATATTCTTCATTTGTAATTTGGGCATTTAGCTGTTATGATGGCAATAAATCATTTCTTTATTTGGGATCAAGAGAACATGTTTTGTCTGCATATTTGTAACTGCAGGGTGGTGTCCCTGGAATTTTATCACCACCCCTAACAAAGGGATCGTTAGCCAACTTCAGTTTTTTTTTCCATGTGTGTCTTATCATCACCTGCAAAAAAATAAAAATTATAATAACTTAAAGGGCACCATGCACACTGGAAGGCGTAGGGCTCGGTTAGCGCGCTGCGCAAATTTCTGTTTCATTTACGGCATTGGCACAAACATGGTTTACTGTAAAAAGAACATTTCATTTTTTAAAGATGTTTGCGCACATTGGGCCTAATTCAGGATGAGTTGTAATGTGGTGGAGGTTCCGTCTACACAGCGAAGCAATCACACACTACCGACTACCCCCTGGCTGTGCCATGAGTCACAGCAGCACTGCTGCCCTCCCCCCTATCGGTCCAGACAGGCCTTCACTGTCCAGACTGCACTGTAAAATGCTGCATCGCCACCCCCGCAATGGTCAATCCCAGCCCCCCATCATGTCGTCATTTATATGGCATATTATTTCCTTCTGAACAGGACTGCAACCACAAAAAAGGCAGGGCCCCCCTCCCCGTTGTCGTTCCCTCTGTGTGTCGGTGTGTCTGGTGAGACCTCCAGTGTCCGCAGCACTGGCCGCACTACTCACACTACCTCTACATTGCGTCAAGTGAAATTACAGTATGACAAATAATACTTGATAAGCTCCAGTCTTGGGCCCCCTTTCTGTCTGGGTCTGGGACTGGAGTCCCTGCAGTCCCCAGCGGTGTAGCTAGGTGTCATGGTGCCCGGAGCAAGGGCATATTTCACGCCCCCCCCCCGGTAATGAATTGGGGGCGTGGCTAACGGAATCTGCTGCGCTATATAAGAACCTGTAGCGGAATCTGCTGCGCTATATAAGACACTGTAACGGAATCTGCTGCGCTATATAACAACCTGTAACGGAATCTGCTGCGCTATATAACAACCTGTAACGGAATCTGTTGTGCTATATGACAAGCTGTAACGGAAACTGCTGCGCTATATAAGACACTGTAACGGAATCTGCTGCGCTGTATAAGACACTGTAACGGAATCTGCTGCGCTATATAAGACACTGTAAAGGAAACTGCTGCGCTATATAAGACGCTGTAACGGAATCTGCTGCGTTATATAAGACACTGTAACGGAAGCTGCTGCGCTATATAAGACACTGTAAAGGAAGCTGCTGCGCTATATATAACATGCTGACAGCTGTAAATAAAGATAAATAAATAAAGATAGATAAATATATATACAGCATAAATAAAGATATATACAGCACAGCAGGCCAGGGCAGCAGCAGAAGCCAGAGATTCACTAACCCCCCCCCCCCCCCCCCCCCTCCTCGGGCTCCACAAAACCAACAAAAAAACAAGCTTACTATGTTTATTTTAAGAACGTTTAGCTGTAAAAAAAAAATATCAATCCACCTTGAATAACTGAATAAGGCACGGGCAGCAGCCAGCAACACACCTTCTCCTCCAGGCTACAGCCAGCGCTTGGGAAGGCTGGTGATGACGCTGCTGTAGCCAGGGAGGAGGTCAGAGACAGGTGACTCTCTGGCTGCCGCAGTGCCGCTGGGAGGAGTGTGACATTGTTGTCACTCACGTCACTAGTGCTACTACGCTGGCTGCCTGCGCTGCCCGGAAGCCAGACCGAGCAGCAGCAGCAATTCACAGGCAGCCGTGACTGTCAGCCCGCAGCCCGGCCTCACCGCCCGTGACACTTGGCGGCGGGGACCGGGCGAGCAGGCTGGGCAGGAGGGGAGGCAGGCGCAGGGCAGGAGGCAGACGCCGGGCAGGGCAGCCGCCGGCGCTGCCCACCCAGGGCGTACGCCACACTAGTAGCAGGGACCATTTGCGGAGGGGGGGCGGGCCGGCGGCGCCAGCCAACCAATCGGCGCCCGGAGCAGGAGCTCCGGTGGCTCCGCCCTCCCTACGCCTCTGGCAGTCCCCCATGATGGCTTCTCTGCTTTTGAATGATTGCCGCTTTAAGAAAAAACACCGAGTTCGGTCGGCACCTCGCACCTCCGGCAAACTTGGATGTTATTATATCCCGCCATTTATATTTATTACTTATTTATTAACAGTTTCTTATATAGCGCAGCATATTCCATTGCGCTTTACAAAGGAGACAGTGATACAACAAACAGGGTATTTACAGACAGTCAAAATGTAGGAGGGCCCTGATCGCAAGCTTACAATCTATAGGGAAATAGGCATTGATACATAAGGATAGATACTGTATTCTTTTTTTGCATCGATTCCACCAGAATGCAAGGTTCTCTGACTGGTTCTGGAATTTGATAAGCTTGCCTGAAGAGATGAATTTTTAGGGAACACTTATAGGTTTGGAGACTTAGCAGTGAACAGATCATTCACAACTTTAGTCAGTGCTGTCTCTGTGGAGTGTTGGGCACAAAAGCCTGACTGATGCGGGTCCATTAAGTTGTGCGAGTTAAGAAAGTGTGTGAGGCAAGTGTAGGCAAGTCTTTCAAGTAGTTTGGAGGTGCATGGAAGTTGAGAAATGGGATATGTGTTACATTTGTCATTAACTACTCTCTGCCACTCATGTGAGCCACTAAAGAGAACTGCAAATGTCTATTGTGTGTACAATTGTGGCAGATGGTCCTCTGTGGCGGTTCCCTGTGCCAGTGACATCAGTGGCTCCCTTATTGCTTTCTTGCCTGAGCTCTGGTCAAGTCTAAGCAAAAATATATGGCTTAATAGCGACAGGTTAAATATATGGTGTCCTCATATTGCATAATGATTGGCCCACTTTTGCTAGTGCTAATAATCCCAAAATACCAATTTAATATCATCAGGCCTTTGTGGGCCCTATATCAACAAATTTCAAGGAATCTCCACAACATGACCCCAATAAATGCCTCAATTCATTTTATGTTCATTTTATGAACTATAGTGGTGTCCTACATAATGCAGTAGTAGTAGTAGTAGTATACATTATATCTCACAGTGCCCCTAGTTCATATTATGGCACATTGTACTGCCCCAAGTCAGCAATATGCCCCATTGTACTGTCTCCAGTTCACATTATGTACTGTCTCCAGTTCACATTGCTTAGCCGGCTGATCCGGATATCTGGTAGAAAACATGATGACCTAGTTTAATTTGAGTCAGGCCCCAGAAGTGGGCTCCTGTAAGTCTCTGGACTCCATAGGAATGGCACTACCTGCACCCACTATTGCAAGCCCATGGTTGTACCCCACCTACATACAGTATGTGTTTGGAACTTTTAAAAGAACAGATTACCCTATAATCCAGGGGTGGACAGACCAGTCTTTAAGATCTACCAACAGTCCATGTTTTCCAGGCCACCTGTTTGAAGATGTGACAGTTAGTAATGACTGCACCTGTGCACCAGCTGGTGATCTGGGGATTGTGACAGTTAGTAATGACTACACATGTGCACCAGCTAGGGGATTTGGGGAATGTGACAGTTAGTAATGACTGCACCTGTGCACCAGCTAGGTGATTTAGGGAATGTGACAGTTAGTAATGACTGCACCTGTGCACCATCTAGGGGATTTGGGGGATGTGACCGTTAGTAATTACTGCACCTGTGCACCAGCTAGGGGATTTGGGGAATGTGACAGTTAGTAATGACTGCACCTGTGCACCAGCTAGGGGATTTGGGGAATGTGACAGTTAGTAATGACTGCACCTGTGCACCAGCTAGGTGGTCTGTAAATGTCTTGTTGGTAGATCTTAAGGACCAGTTTGGCCAAACCTGCTCTTAATCATACCCAACATTTATATTTGCAGAATGGGAACAAAATACGTCCCTCCTCATATCCACCCAGTGCTCAATCTGATCCTTCCCCATCTATTTTTCCATATACCCACTATTTTTTAGATAGCTTCCAACTATTGTGGTTTCAGGGGCACAATCACGAGAGCCCATTGGTGCATAGATCAGTGAAAAGTGGACTGTTGGGAACACACTTACTGTACTCAGGGCCGCCGAGGGGTATGCCAGGTTCCGGTAAATGGGGGTGTGCCCTAACCACAGGAGATTAGGCCCCCCCCCCAAAAAAAAATTATGACGGGGAGAGTGAAAAAACCCTCTAAAGTCAATGGGGGAGTGTTATTATCTCCCACCCCTGCAGCAGCAGCACACACCTACAGGATGTGCTGTGCCAACAGCAGGCTCAGAATGAGCTCTCACGCTGTCAGTGAGACGCTCATGCTGAGCCTGCTGTCAGCACACCACATGCTGTACGTGTATGGTGCTGCTGCCCGGGAGGGACGGAGGGGGTCAGACCCTTAATTAGTACCAGCCCTGTCTATTTAATATGGAGGATGGGGGAGGGTTGTTTTGCAATGCCCAATAAGCATCATAGTATGTCTTCCTGTCCCAAACCTGCTGATATATGAAAATATTAGTAGTTGATTTACCGTCCTTGGTTACTACCAAAACACAAACAGCAAATGAAATATAATTAATGCGCGGTGCCCTGGGAAAATGGTAGCTGGCCGCTATTACAGAGCATTATGTCCCTAAGTAGACAAAGTATACTGTATATATTAAAATGATGGACGTAAGCCACGGGTAATGCAATAAAAATAATCACAAGAAACCAAAACACATGGATTTCATTAATGTCATACAGACCCCAATTACCAGGTCATAAGGAGCGCTGTGCCAGGCCAAACTCTGACTTATGGAAACACAAGCTTGTCTGTCCGCTCCAACACACGGAATAAGCCCAGAAACATTAAAGTGGATTACAGAAGATTATTTATATTCAGAGTTTACCTATTTCTTTGCTGCATAAATGTCTCCTGTTTTGGTCCTTGCCGTCTGTAAATACAATTATAAACACAACCTTTATTATCCTGCTGAAATAGTGTATGTGCTGGACACAACCTTGCCTCTTCCATATAAATTCCACATTGATATAGATAGATATAATATTAGAAATGCAAATTACTTTTCCTCAAGCGCCGTCCTCGTGTTCCTCCCACGTTTTTGGTTTTGTAGTAAAGGATAAAAAAATAAAAAAAAACATATGGGGTGAAATTTTATAGGATGAGAGATTCAGAGATTTTTTTTTGTTTGTTTTTTTTAAGCGGCAATCATTTACCCTGCAAAATGAAACTGGTTTTGCAGTGTGAATGATTGCCGCTTTAAAAAAACTGGAGATTTCTTACCAAAGCTCTCACTTTCTGAATCTCTCATCTAGGGTTGCCAATCCCGGAGCATTTTTTCAATCCCGGAATTCGGGATTGAAAAATGCCCGATCCCGGGGATCCCGGGATTGGCTTCCCTGATTAAAAAACCTGCCCCGGCCGCCCCGCATATTTACTTACAAGTGCGGTGCGGCCGGGAGGGTGGTCGGTGAAGCTGGGAGGGTGGGCGGCTGTTTGATGCCGGGAGGCGGGCGGGTGAGCAGCAGGAGCCGGGCAGGCAGGATAGAGGAGGCGGGCGGGCGTGTCATGTTGGACGGCTGTGTGTGCGTCTGCTGCTACTTGGCCTGCGCAGCGTGACCTCTGGCCTCGTCACGCTGCGCAGAGCCATACTGCCGGGTAAGGGAGAAGCCGGGCAGCGTCTGAGCACACGCTCAGACGCTGCCCGGCATTAGACTGCGCATGCGCAGTCTAATCCCGAAAATCCCGGGATTGGAAACTCCAATCCCGGGATTGAAATCCCGGCGTTTTAGGGGCCAAATCCCGGGATCCCGCCGATCCCGAACCCGGGATTGGCCACCCTACTCTCATCCTATTATATTTCCCCCTACATTTTTTGCAACGTAAGGACACAGTGGGCCTATGGGGAAAACATTTTTTATTGTCTATGAGGCACATACTGTAATAGGTGGGGTGGTGTTCGGCAATTTAGGGGTGCCAAAACAAAAAATATATCTTGCCCCCCCTCCTTCAAAAAAATGTTCCGAGAGCCCTTATCAGTGTCAGACCACCATACACTGTCCCAGACTAAGCAGTCCCATGTTAAGAGCACCGGTGTTACCCCCAAACTAACATTTAGCACTGCGCTGCGCATTGGCACACTAGTCTATTCTCCCTCCATTCCCTAGGTCAGGCATGTCCAACCTTGGCCCTCCAGCTGTTGTGAAACTACACATCCCAGCATGCCTTGCCATAGTTTTAGCATTCCCTAAGAGCAAAACTGTGGCAAGGCATGATGGGACTTGTAGTTTCACAACAGCTGGAGAGTCAAGGTTGGACATGCCTGCCCCAGTCGATGGTAAGGCATGAAATACCTTTTGACTGGTGCCCTTGCCATTGTTGACCTAATGCTTGTGTCGACCTTCCAAACCTGTGGACCTTAGCAATGTCGACCTTTTTTAGGTGCTAACCAAGGCCTGTCGACCTTCAGTGGTCGACCCAATGCATGTTGAGCTTAATAGGGTCGACCGAATGACAGTATCCCACGAGAAAAATTTCGATTTGAAAGAAATGCCAGTAAATGTGAATCTTGGGCCAAACCATGCTGCACTGCAGTGGGGTAGAGGTAAGAGACAAGATGGTGAGGCGCAGATAACCCTTCTGAGCAAAGGAGGTCGACAATATCTAGGTTGACAGTCACTAGGTCCAATGGTCCAAAGGGACTAGCTTGACACCTAAAAATAGTTGTCATTTCATAGGTCGACATTACAGAAGATCGACACAAGCTTAAGGTCGACATGGTCAACACTCAAAAGGTTGACATGAGGTTTTCCCATTTATTTGGTGTGTATATGTCAACATATGTCGACATGGGTACCGTATAGGTGTACCACATCCCCTCACGCGGCTCGCTCCCCCTACCCCTGGTAGTCAGAGAGAGAGAGAGGCTTTGGTAGCAACACTGCGGCGGGAGGCAGGAGATTTGAAAACTCCCATTCAAAAGAATAGGGGCCGCTGATTGGCTGAGACAGTTTTCATTTGAATGGGAGTTTTCAAATCTCCTGCCCCCTGCAATAAATCACATGCAATTTACCGTATGTAAAGAAAATGGCACATCAAGTACCATAGCGTATGCAGCCCTCTCGGGGAGCTGGCAGGAGGGTTGAAGGAAAATCAAGTCTGACTTGTCCCTTGGACAAGTCGGACCTGTGTATAGGGACCAATAGATTTGGTTTGAAATAGATGAAAATCACTGGAATCGACATTTAGGCCCGTATTCTAGTTGAATCGGACGGATGGGTATTTCGGACAGGAACTGAGTGTTCTTAGCCCCGCCTACCATACGGATAGCTCACACCGTCCGAATGCAGTAAGACGCCGACCAAACGGACCGCGAGGCAATGTTTCATGTGAACACCTCCTCCATCTGTGGGAACCTCCCCCATCCTCCGATTGTCGCCGACCATCGAATGATGGACCGAGTGGTCAGGCAGCACCGAGTGCTCCAGACCACTCGGACTCTTTTCTGTATGAAAGCAGGGATATGGGCGGCCAGCTGACATCCGGCTATGTCAGCTGTCCGCCCCCAACACGTGCGTCACGGCTGCATTACCATACGTACGCCCAGCGTTTTCATGGGAACGCCCATGAAACGCGGGGTGTAAACATATGGTAATGAGCCCAAACAGCCCTTCACGCCACTCTCCACCCCCTGCTTGGATGGCTCTGTACCATAGGTGCCGATTCTGTGGGTGCTCAAGGGCCCGAGCACCCACGGAAATTGATGAGCACCCACAGGTCCAAGTCCCGCTGCTGGGCCACCGTATTAACTTGCTAATTTGCGGCTGCAACACTCGCATTGCCGGACCCACCACCTGGCAAATAGTATGCCAGGATGGCGGGAAGAGTGCATTCCGTCCGCGGAGTAATATGTGGACACGGGCTGGCCAGCATGTGCATGCTCTGGGCATGCTGTGCGACTGAGTAGGGTGTGCTGTGCGACTGAGTAGCATTTATGTACCTGCACTTTGGGGGCATTTATGTATTTGTCACTGTTCGAGCATTTATGTATTTGGCATTGTGGGGGCATTTATGTATTTGGCATTGTGGGGGCATTTATGTATTTGGCCGTAATGTGTAAAAAGGGGGACTCTGCTGCTGTAGTGTGTAAAAAGGGGAACTCTGCTTCCGTAATTTAAATATTGGAGACAATTGTGCTGTGTAATATAAATTGCTATTATTTTGAGGCCACGCCCCTTCCCCATGAAGCCACTCCCTTATATTTTTGGCTTGAGCACCCACCAGCAAAAACATAAATCGGCACCTATGCTCTATACGATCATTTTCTGAATGGAACTCATGCCGTGAGGCGTTCGCACATGCGCAGATACCAACCATCGGCCAGCCGTCCGCTTTCAGAGCCATCCCACTCAATCAGAATAAGGGCCATAGTGACTAACTAAGACCTTCATTGTTATATCTGACATCCGGCTGTCGGTAACCAGCATTATTATGACTGATTGCATCATTTCAATAAAATTCTTCTTCTTTTTGGTTTCCAAAGTTTCAATAAAAATAATCAGAGTAGAACAGTAAAATAACCCTCCGCAGCTCAGTGTGAGGAAGTGACCAAGTTATTAATCATCCTCCCTCTGTTCCGGACCAGTATATAAAGCATTTCACAACTGCGTAAGAAAATTATTAATTCTTCCTTGAGCTTAAGTATGAGTAACACAATTTTCTGCTCATTTTAAGCACTTATGCAATTTCATATTCAAAGTTCTTCTGGTTTCCAGCTTAGCTGCTGCATTTACGTAGTAGTAGTGACACCTCACTCCTCGCACTGAAATCACTATCACGCACCCTAGTCACTGGGAACAGATGTCCCTGTGGTCATCACCTTAAGATGGCATCAGCAGCACTTTTCTAATGAAATCAGCACTCAGGCGTAGATTTATCTTTAATATTTTTTTTCCTTTCTTATTAGCCCCGTTCCGCTTCACCACTTTATCGTGGTGACACGGCCGCGCACATCACCTGCATGTATTACCTTTAAAGTATTCGTTATGGTAGTGCGTTATCCCCACCTGACGGGGATACGCTTCCTCCTATAACGGCTGTGCTTTGTTACCTTTGAAAAAGCTTTACAGCGAAACGCGTTAGTAGGACATCTACCTTCCAGCAGAAGCGGACTAATAGCTCCAGCAAACCCCACAACCCTGAATCTGCCCAAACCAGCCTGGACGGCTGAAAAGAAAAAAAAAACGGCTAAAAAAACCCCCCATCCACATAAGCCGACACCAAGTGGTATTTTCCACACTGCCATTGGATATACAAATAAGGGACTTTGGACCACAAAGGGAAATTCCTTATTCCATCAGGATCCACTACCCTACAAATGCAATAAGGTGAACGGTTAATTATATCCACTCTGAACCACAGAGTTGGTCCATTTATTTTCCCAGGCATGCATAGGAATGGACAGTAAGGACAGAGCTATAACTTCTAACACCCTACATGAGTGCACCTTTTTAATGTATTTTTTATTGTATTTTTACTGTATTAGTATGTGTAGCCCTTTGGCTTATTAAATTGTCATTTCATTTTAAATATATAAAAAAATCTGTAAAGTCAATCCAACAGTCAGAGTTTTTTTAATTTAAGGTCTGACACACCTGATATCATTGCAGCTGCTACTGAGCAAAGCAGTTCAGCACACTGCACCCCCAAGGGTTCCCTTCCCTGTTGCCGATAGTCAGAAGGGATACCCCAAATTTCCACGCTTTGTTGTACTGCTCATGCGCCGGTTTTCTTTTCTGGCGCTATGTCCTCGGTGCATGCGACGGGTAATGTTTGCATGGGACAGAGGCAGAACTCTGGGAGGCAATGGGGTCATCTGCCGCCGGGCTCCTGCTCCCAAGGGGGCACCTCGCCTCACCCTGAAAGTTTAAATCAATTTTTGAAAAGCCAACAATATTGCTTCTGTGGCTGAGTTCTGAAATATAATTGTTATTAATCTCTCTATTTATCTCTATCTATCTATATTTCTGATTAGAAATATATATTTTATATAAGGTTATATAGGGTTGTGTGTGTGTGTGGGGGGGGGGGGGGGGGGGGCACCAATATATATCTTGCCTCCGGGCAACTGGAGCGAACTTACGCCACTGGCATGGGATGCTGAAATGCTATATACCTGGCGCATGCGCTGTTTTAATTTGAAGATGCCGGAGACCAGCAAGCGATGCTAAACATTAGAAGCCGGAGACCCGCAGCGCCGATCCACGACTGGGCGCCATAAGGAACAAAGCCTCACATCGCCAGATAATACATCCGGTAAGGCCCAGACACTCTCTTTAAAATATAGTCGCTGTGCTAAGCCTCCTCCCCTGTAGCGGCACTCATTAAACACCCACATCGCAGGTGTCATACATCAGGGGAAGCGCTATCCCCTGCCATAACGCACGGGGATAGTGCATATTCCCCTGATCGACGGATTATAAATCTACCCCTCAGAGTGCTACAGTCCCTCTGTACACAGGCAGGGCATAGGAACCTGGCTTAGGGATGGCCATCAGTGTCATTGCCAATAGAACAGTCATTGATGGCAGCAAAATGTTTAATGGATGACCATCGTTGATTTTTACTATCAATGGTCATCTATATTCTTTGATTGACAGGCCCATGGGCCAATCAGAGCCTGGGGTCGGGGCTTTACGGATGCTGGGGTTGGAGCTCTACTCTGTGCCCCTGCACCTTCGGGAGAAAAAAAATATTTGGTTATTCTGTGCCGTCGATGGAGGAGAACCATCACTCATCAATGTCAAAACTATTCTACATTGGTCTTAAATCATTGATGATTTTGAATCATGCATGGTCGATGGCCATCCCTAATCTGCATCTGAATACAATCAGAGGGGATACAGTAGGGGGTTTTAGAATTCGCCAAGACAACTGACTGCCGAAGCAACTCACCCGACATGAATAAATATCTCAGATGAATCATTCATTATTGCTGCACCTGCCTTATAAACAGACAAGTAACTACTCCAATCAGATTTGTTGGGGTTTATTTACTAAGATGGCAATTTTATCGAAGTTTGGATGTTCTATTAAAGATTCCATCTATTATCTTCTAGAAGTTGTTAAATAAATATGAAGTCAATTCTGATTGGTTGCACTGGGCCATATTCCATCTATAATAGAACGTCCATCTTAGTAAATTAACCCTGTTATGTTCAGCTATTGATTGCCACTGATGTCAGAGGAAGGACATTGCAGCCAGTTATCTATATATATAAGGCTACCTACTCCTCACCTCTATGAGGTGAAGTACCGCCTGTGACCATTAGAGGGACCAAATTTTGTGTGCTAAAAAATGTCATAACAAAGTGAAAGCATACCTCCCGGCCACTTAAGGGTGGTACTGAGCAGAAGTAGAAGCAGCAGCAAAGCTCCCGCAGAGGAGTGCAGGAAGAAGCAGCTGGGAGCAGGTGAGTGAGCGTACCCCCCCCCCCCCCCCGGGATCAGAAGCATCCGCTGCCAACCACCCCACCCCCTAGTGCTGCTCATTGTCGGCATCAATCTGCGGCGGAGGGTAGCGCCCACACCAACCCCGACGGGAGCCCGCCCGGAACTGTGATGGCCGCATCTCTAACTGCCCCCCCCCCCCGTGGAGTGAGACGTTGACGGCCTTCACTGCATCACCCGCCACCAACCACCGCCACCCCCCCTCGTGGAGCGAACCACCGGCCGCATCACCCCCCCCCCCCCCGAGCGGGTGACCGCCGGGACCCGCCCCGTCTGGGTTGCTCTGGTCCCCTGCACCGGCCCTGTGTCTATCACGCAACAAAAGGACGGATGCTTACACGTGCTGAAGGTGCGCGGCCAAAATTTAGGGGCATGGCCTTGGGGGAACTCCCATCATTTATAATAGGATCATGTGCACCGCAGGGGAAGGGATATGGTCACAATTGTATTCATATTGTACTGCCCCTGATTTATATTACACCAAATAGTAATGTCCCTTATTCACATTATGACACACAATAGTGTCCCTTATTCAAGCTACAGTGCACAGTACTGCCCCTTATACACAATGCATACAGTAGTGTCCATTATTCACATAATGGCCACAATGCTGTTTATACACATAGGGGGTGATTCAAATTCATTTGGATGGGCAATCAAAGGAACGAGAATATGACCATAATTAAGTTAGTTAAACACAGATAAGGAAGCCCATCTATTAATTAATGGGGTTTTGTCCTAATAATTATAATTCATTATTTCTGCTATTCTTGGCAATGAAAACTTATTTACCGTCCGGATGTATTATAGGCACATAAGCTCCAATAGGAGCTGGTCTCTGCCATGCCCAAAAGTTAAGCATTAATGATGCTTAACATTCTGGAACTTAATACGGCAGGAAACCCCCCAGTTTTCTATGGGGGCTGATTTTGCGGTTGAAAACGGGAGGCCGCAGCAGATATCTCTGATATTAACTTTGCCTACTAAAATAATGACTTGGAGATGCAATAAAGGAATCTCATCGTAATTTGTAGAAAAGAAATGACCTTTTTGTTTGTTTAGTGTTCCCTTTCCTATATGAAATAAAAACACAGGCCCCCTCACCACTCACCACCTACAACTGCCAAATGTCAGCTGCTTCCCACCCATCTTCTGGCGGACAAAATGCCTTAACACGGGAAGGAAACTTTAATGGAAAACAGGCCGAAATCCCAAGTCGTTTATTTGAACTTGTCCACGTGAAAAATGTCTAAGATTTCAGCAGTATACGGAGAAGGGCAAAGCCGTCTCTGTGATGTCTCTGGTGGGGTTGGAGTAAGAGCCTGCTCCCAGTTGTGCTTTTGAACTCCAGACGTGAAGTGGAAGGGATGAGTGAGGAGAGTAACTTATCCCAGCCTTTGATGCAGGAATGCCGTGTGTTTGAAGTGCTGCTGCCCAAAGGGAACGGTACAAGGTGGCTGGAGAACATCTCACTACTCGACCTCCATTACTCCCAGAGGTCCTAATTGTTTAAACCAGGGCCAACACTCTTCATGTTGGCCTATTGGCCTACGTTTAGACAATTAGGACTTGTTATAGATGAAAAGGAGAACACGTTTCTATGAGTTTGTTTGATGGGAGGCTCAAGGGATCTGTCTATTCCGTCTAATGTGCAATCACCACCTTTCTTTCTTAAATGACTTCAAGATGATCCTAAATTACATGGGTAAAACCCCTTCCCCCTAACTAGAAAAGTGGTAGAATCTTGGTGTCTTGGATTCTTACTATTCACTAGACCTCACTGGTCAGTGCTCTGGGGAAAAAAGGTAAAACTATTTGGAATTTCTACACCACCTCTTGTTATGAGCTCATTTGTTGCCTTCTGCAGTCCCTAGTAGCAGGCTCAACGCATTTCTCCATTCTGACTGAACTAATCATTTTAAAAGAGCTAAATTGCTTATTGTGAAGGGTTCTTTTGCCCCCCCCCCCGCCACTGCCATCATCTATCGTGTATCCCCATCAAAAATGTCCCTTCCAAAATGGCTTCCACCTCCTCTAGCATCCTTAATGAACGTCTCCTTTAAGGTGGCGTCCATTTTGGGAGGGACATTTTCAAAGGAGGCAGGCGTGACGGAACTGCAGACAAACGTCTGCACCACATGCAAAATGCAATGCTTGATGCCTCCTGTCCCAAATTAACCAGAAATGTGGGGACCTAAAACAACTGGTCCGCCAGATCAACATGTGATCGCATTTATTCCGATGCTGGTCAGAACTGTCAACATATTTCTCCTGATTTCTTCTGTCTGCCATTGTGTGCTGTTATCAGCTGACCCCACTCCACTGGCCTCATGTGATCCGGTCACCTAGCCAGAAATGAATGCTGGGTAGTTGCTAGCATACAGCATAGAGAATGAGACCCTACAAAGCACAGCAGAGGCCTTTCCTGTGCAAAAACAAATGATCTGCGTCCCCTGCTTCCTTGGACAAGGTCACGCGTGAAATGAGGCGCTGAGAGGGATTGGAAGATATCTGATTTCAGGAGCGGACTGCATGAGTCCTCTTATCTGCAGGACTGAAAGCAGCAGTCAGGCCAACAAGGGAGCCTCTCACATACCATATGGATGAGTTACAGGGGATATTTACTTAGGGGCAGCTTTCATATTGGACTACAAGAACGAGCACTGTTTGTTATGTGACACACTCAATGCAAGTGGTTTCTGTCTTATCTGTGGGCAGCAGAGCGCTTGTGCCATATAAAGAAATATTGCTCTGCAGCTTATCTGGCTCCAGCCAGGTGACTGTCCAATAGGGTCCTAAACCTAAAGCAAAAGTTTAATTATTACCTCATTTGCACAATGTCATTCTTCAGAGGCTCTGTTCTGGGGGCTAGAGACAGATTCTATTGTCATTTTATTGAAAGGCATCGAGGACTCGATTTGCACTGAAGTCAACAAATGATGGAATTAGTTGTAAGAATATCTAGTGTGACCAGGGCCGCCACTAGTAATGTTGGGGCCCGTGACTGACCTTCAGCCGGGGCCCCCAGCGGCACCCCCACCTTGCGCGCACCGGCATTCCCCCCCCCCCCTCTGTATCTCTGTATCCTAGACTCGGCGCTCTGCAGGATGCACTGTGTATTGTGCCCACCTGGCCACCGGCGCCAGGTGGGGGGATTTGTGCGGGTGCAGGGGGTGGTGCCGTGCCACTGTGTGCAGCTGCCCGGGGCCCTCCAGAGGCCGGGGCCTGGGACAGTTGTATACCTGGCACCCCCCTGTCGGTGGCCCTGAGCGTGACATAACAGATTTGTGACCCTTCATCTGATGCATGGCTAGATACAACACAATGCTTAGGGGCAGGGGCAGCTTGAGAGGATGGTCTGCAGCACAGTTCAAAATTAAAATAGGGGAGGTGCACCAACTGCCAGTGAGTCAGTTTAGAATGGCAGTTGGTGGCAGTGGGAGTGGCTCCTGTATTGCAGGCATTCTAAAATGATAGGTGCGGCTACGATGATATTATTACGTTGCCATGTCCCCATACCGCAACCTCCTCTGCCCCTGCTTAGGAACACGACTGCTCTCTCCCTGGAGCAGAGGGAGCAGACCGAACGTAGACAAGCATGGCATGGGTATACTGTATGTTTTGTTCTTTTTCAAGTACATAATAGGGATAACCATCGACAATTAGAAATCATCAATGGTTTATGGTCGATGTCAAATAGTTTTGACATCGATGGGGGAGAACCTGATAGTTTCCCACCATCGATGTCAAGCTTAACTGAATAGTTTCATTTTTCTTTTTTCACCAAGGGACCGGGACACGGAGCATAGCTCTGCCCCACCACCCGTGAAGCCCCGCCCCAGTATTTTGATTGGCTCATAGGCCAATCTTTCAAAGCAAATAAATAACCATCGATATGTAAAAACATCAATGGTCATCCATTGCCCACTTATACACCATTGATGGCCACTTTTGCCATCGAGGGCAACCATTGATGGCAAAGGCAATGATGGCCATCCCTAGTACATAACAGCTACATAATGGGGGTAATGTGCAATCAGGGAGATTTCTAGACTATGCAGGGAGTTAGGGAGATGGTTACTGTTTCAGGGAGTCTCCCTGACATTTAGGGAGAGTTGGAAGTATTTTGGACTAGGAGGCTGATCTGAACTTTTGGGAGTCTCTGGGAGAGTATAAAAGTATGATACCAATCCTAACACATAAAAAAGGAGTACCTTTGAATAAGACCTTCCAAGAATTAACAACATTATATAAGCTTGTGCGGGATTATTTGTTAGTGTATTATCATAGCTCAGCTGTAACGGGTCCTGTGCTCTGTCCTTAAGAACAGACTGTTTACTCTGGGTGCCCGCTCGCTAATCACGCCAGCCCCTAATAGGAGACTTTTTCAGCATTTTTCCCGCTTCTGCGACAGCGATGTCTTTCATCAGGAGCTGGGAGGGTGGGGCCCTAGGAATCAGGGCTCTTAGAATAACATTCAGTGCCAGGGTTATTCATACAGTAGACATGTAAAGAAAAAAGAAAAGAATGTCCTTTTTGTTAGGTGCACCTTGAAGAGTAAGACTCTTTAAAATATAACTTTTAATTAATTGTTCATAAAAGGCTGCGAAATTTTAAAACCATATAACAAAACAAGGGTGGGGATACACACATAAAATTGGGGGCGGCAGGCAGGTGTTTGCTGACAGTATTTATTAGTCTTTTATTAGTATTGCGTGAAAGAGCAGTTCAGCAGGTGACTTCCACCTGATTACTGTCACATGTAATAGCAGAATGTGACTCTGCTGACAGAATCCAGGTATATGTCCTGCACACAGGAGACTCCTACTACCTGCTACTCAACACGATGTGCTGTAAAGATGCCGTGTTTATACTAACCACAGGTAATACTGTAGCTGTAGTAACACTGATTCAGAAAGGTGTATCTGCTCCGTGTAAATACTGGAGAGATCTCTACACCAGTGAAACAGTGGAGGGTAAGATGATAATATTAATAGAGGTAACCCTGGGGTGACTATATCGCCAAATATCTGCCGTACGGGCATGTACACCTCCAGGAGATTATCTCATTGTAAGAGACGGTAGAGACCCAGTAGGGGTAACTCTAATAACAGCACATCAGTGGGTAGAAGCCCTGATAAGGGCTTTGGAGTCTACACACACTGCTAACACATCAATCAAAATGCATAATATGGAAAATAATAAAACAGCAAAACAGGACTGCCTGCACACCGCTAGCCGGCGCGCTTCGCAGTTAAGCTTCCTCAGGGCCAACCTGCCTGAAGACTTGTGAGGGTTTAAGTACTGGATGTGTATTGATAGGACCAATCACAGCACTGCTTGATTTGGCGCCAAAAAACGCTGTTTCAGCCTAGTATCCAATCACCATCAGTTGTAACGCCCACCTCTATAGTAACAGTTAATGACTCCTCTGTGTCATAACCCATGTGGCCTATGAGAATCCCGTATCTGCGGGTGTGTATTGCCGCGATTACGTCATGACGCATGTGCGTCTCCGACGTGTTTGCAAGGTGCTTGTATACAATTGGTAACCATAGTAACCAGCCGTCCGAGTGTGTGGACAGGCTGAGCCGCTCACCGTCCGGTGTAGCCGCTCATCTCCTGAGTGTCAATACACTGCTCATCTGTACCATCGGAGGTCAGAGATGACCTGTAGAAGTCCGATGTCTGCGAGTGTGTATGCGCGCAGTCCCGTCATGGCGCCTGTACATCTCCGATCAGTTTGTATACCTCTCGTTTCCATGGCAACCAGCTGTCCAAGTACGTGGACAGGCTGAGCCAGTAATATTATAGAGTGGGCGTGAGTATATCATGACGGGTCCCTCTGGACCAATGGTAATGAATGCGGGGCGTGTCCGGACGAATCTGTCAAAGTGTCATCCGAACGGCTGATTAAATTAATGCAATATATTTTTTGGATATAAATAAAGATGTGGAGAGAAAGAAAAACAGAGTGCGCCCCTAATGTATATTCCACCACCAGAATATAATCAATAACCATAAAGTAATGATAATTCCGACACAATATTCACAATTTATGATTTAGTACAACTTTTATTAAAAACATGTAGTTTTCATCTGTGCAGTATAATTCATACAGAACATGGAAATGCGCCCAACGCGTTTCGTCGATAACGACTTCCTCAGGGGTAACAATTTCCGTATATTGGTGGGTAGTGAGATTATTCACTCCCTAGGTATGTAGACCTTCTAAATAACGGATCCTATAAGGATATTAAATACATAGTGCACCGCTGCATCAAATTCCAACTGTATTCCAATAATATTCCAATAATGGATCAAGGTAGTAGTAGATGTCCTTCTGAGAGGTCAGATCCTGTTAGGGATCTTAATATTTAAAGCTCGGCTGCATCAAATCCCGTCTGAAAACGTGTGTAGGTCCTAGATAATGTAGAATGAGGACTCCTCTGGACAAAGAACACAGCAAGCCAACAATGAACCAAACTGCAGGACCTGCAGTTTGGTTCATTGTTGGCTTGCTGTGTTCTTTGTCCAGAGGAGTCCTCATTCTACATTATCTAGGACCTACACACGTTTTCAGACGGGATTTGATGCAGCCGAGCTTTAAATATTAAGATCCCTAACAGGATCTGACCTCTCAGAAGGACATCTACTACTACCTTGATCCATTATTGGAATATTATTGGAATACAGTTGGAATTTGATGCAGCGGTGCACTATGTATTTAATATCCTTATAGGATCCGTTATTTAGAAGGTCTACATACCTAGGGAGTGAATAATCTCACTACCCACCAATATACGGAAATTGTTACCCCTGAGGAAGTCGTTATCGACGAAACGCGTTGGGTGCATTTCCATGTTCTGTATGAATTATACTGCACAGATGAAAACTACATGTTTTTAATAAAAGTTGTACTAAATCATAAATTGTGAATATTGTGTCGGAATTATCATTACTTTATGGTTATTGATTATATTCTGGTGGTGGAATATACATTAGGGGCGCACTCTGTTTTTCTTTCTCTCCATTTCTCCCACTTCCCCCACTAACAGGGGGGACTAATAGAGTTGCTGCCCCGACAGATATCTATTAGCGCATTGAAAGGGTATTCCTCTTGTTCTATAAATAAAGATGTGTATAATAGTATCATGAGGTAGCTATCGTGTGTGTTAGCATTGGATGTCCATGAGGTGTGTCATTACACATTCTACACCCTATTATGAAACACTAGTACTCATGTATGCTTGTGGCCAGTCTGCGTCCCGTATGTTCATAATCTATGATGGAACTGACAGCTGTCAAATTAACTCATTCTCATAATTATAAACATATGATATGGATAGACACATTGGATAAAGTGCTAGTGGTAAAAAAAGGGGGGGAAAAGAGGAGAAAAGGAGAGTGCGACGTGATGCTGGTCGACATGTGTATTACAATATGTGTCGACCTATATACAGAATACAATGGGTGTATAAGGTGATAGTAATACATATCCCTGTGAACATGTACTAATACGTTGTACATTATGAACACAAGAGTTAGTATATTACCAAAAGAATTTATTCTAGCTGGGCACAGCAATAGTGAAAGAGTGAAAATAAAAATAAAAATCTAAATGGCAAACAGGTGAACAGGTGAGTCAACAGTGAATAAACGGCTTTTGGATCATGTGTAAGTGAGGAAATCAATGCATAGGATATTATATTCTTTTATACTGATTCTGACCACACTGGTCGTATAACCCCCATATAGGGGTTTATGTTGTGAACTACTATGAGGTGAGATAGACATAACTACCAGGTAAGTGAACGTGAAAAAGGAGAGGGACGTGGCTGATGAGCCAGATGACACCAGTATTATAACTGTGACATTGACAGTCTTGTGTCTCCAAGAATAGTTATCAGGAATGGTTGGCAGTCCTAAGATTCTAATAATAGTTTTGGTTTATGAAAATTTATAATGATGGCTACCGGTCAAACTGGTCTCATAATTTCCATCATAGGGTTGTATTGTGGTCGTATATAGTAGAGAAGAGGGTAGTAAGTGCGTGTTTATAAGTATATCAAAGGATGTCAATAATGAACAGCTGTATGGGTAATAATAGGACACTGGCAATCTTCAAAGGAGGATAATATATAGATATTATAGCATAATGCAGTGATGGGACTCATAATTAGGTATGGTTCAGGGCATATAATATCAAATATGGTATTGAGCTATGTATTTATATCTGAGGATATATGATCACTAAATAAGGTAAGTAATTTTATATCCGTGAAGATTTATCATTGGAGCGGTCTCAGTCATCGACTGATATTGTTGGACATGAGAGGAAGAAAGTCTGGGGACATTGTTTCAGAGAAATGCAGAGTAACTGTTCTCCTCGTTCAAGCCCTTGGGTACCATGGTATCCATCATGAATATCATACGGGTTTCACGTTTTAAAAGCTCTGTGTCAAGGTCGCCTCTCCTGATGCCTAGGTCGACCTGTAGCATGCCGTAGGCACGTAATCCCACCGATTGACTTTGATGGTATTTGTAGAAGTGTCTGGCAATGGGAGTCAGGACCTTCATTGCCCGTTTGTCTTTCTCTGCATTCCTAATACTTGCAAGATGTTCTAAGATTCTTTTCTTCAGAGGTCTTTTTGTTTTGCCAATATAATTTTTGTGGCATGGACACTCCAAATTGTACACCACTCCTATTGTATTGCAGTTGATGTATTGTTTGATCTTATTAGTATGTCCGTATCTGTCTGTATATTCCTGTTTTGAAACCATGGATGTGCAGGCTTTGCAGGACCCGCATTTGAATGAACCTGTCCTCTGTTGTGTAAATTTATTTATCTTGTCCATGTGGCTTTGGACAAGAATATCCTGAAGGTTTCTGCTCCTTCTCCAACTCAGCTGGACTCTGTCTTCCAGGATATCTGCCAGATCTGGATCAGTTTTAAGGACATGAATGTGTCTGTCAAGAATATTCTGCAGCTGTCTCCACTCTTGGCAAAATGTGCCAATGAAGCGTACCGAATTGTCTTCTGTATCTGCGCTTTTGGGCTTCTTAGGAACCAGAAGATGTTCTCTGTTATAGTCATGTGTATCCCTAAAAGCCTTTTTTACGCTTCTTTTACTATAACCCCTGTCTGTTAGGCGTGAGCTCAATTCCTTGGCTCTTTTCTTGTAAGTCTCCTCCTTGGAGCAATTCCTTTTTGTCCTAAGGAATTCTCCCTTGGGGAGTCCTTTAATGACAGGTGGATAGTGGGAGCTGGTGCTATGCAGAAGTGAATTTGTTGCGGTTTCCTTTCTGAAGAGGTCCGTGGTAAGGGAGCCATCATCTTCGATGGTGATACGCAGGTCTAGATAATTTACTCCCTCTCTGCTCATCTCGTATGTGAGGTGCAGGTTTAGATGGTTTTTGTTCAGGATGCCAATCATTTCCACAAACAGATCAGGATCTCCCTCCCATAGGATGAGGAGATCGTCTATGTACCTCACCCATAGCAGTACATGCTTTGTGTACTTTTCGTTGGCTTCGCTGAAAACAACTTCCCTCTCCCACCACCCCAGGTACAGGTTCGCATACGTGGGGGCACAAGACCTCTGAAGAAAAGAATCTTAGAACATCTTGCAAGTATTAGGAATGCAGAGAAAGACAAACGGGCAATGAAGGTCCTGACTCCCATTGCCAGACACTTCTACAAATACCATCAAAGTCAATCGGTGGGATTACGTGCCTACGGCATGCTACAGGTCGACCTAGGCATCAGGAGAGGCGACCTTGACACAGAGCTTTTAAAACGTGAAACCCGTATGATATTCATGATGGATACCATGGTACCCAAGGGCTTGAACGAGGAGAACAGTTACTCTGCATTTCTCTGAAACAATGTCCCCAGACTTTCTTCCTCTCATGTCCAACAATATCAGTCGATGACTGAGACCGCTCCAATGATAAATCTTCACGGATATA
The DNA here is from genome assembly GCF_055691185.1 of Crinia signifera. Taxonomy (NCBI): domain Eukaryota; kingdom Metazoa; phylum Chordata; class Amphibia; order Anura; family Myobatrachidae; genus Crinia; species Crinia signifera. Next base: position 35,193,819 of record NC_139220.1, read on the forward strand.
AAATTACTTACCTTATTTAGTGATCATATATCCTCAGATATAAATACATAGCTCAATACCATATTTGATATTATATGCCCTGAACCATACCTAATTATGAGTCCCATCACTGCATTATGCTATAATATCTATATATTATCCTCCTTTGAAGATTGCCAGTGTCCTATTATTACCCATACAGCTGTTCATTATTGACATCCTTTGATATACTTATAAACACGCACTTACTACCCTCTTCTCTACTATATACGACCACAATACAACCCTATGATGGAAATTATGAGACCAGTTTGACCGGTAGCCATCATTATAAATTTTCATAAACCAAAACTATTATTAGAATCTTAGGACTGCCAACCATTCCTGATAACTATTCTTGGAGACACAAGACTGTCAATGTCACAGTTATAATACTGGTGTCATCTGGCTCATCAGCCACGTCCCTCTCCTTTTTCACGTTCACTTACCTGGTAGTTATGTCTATCTCACCTCATAGTAGTTCACAACATAAACCCCTATATGGGGGTTATACGACCAGTGTGGTCAGAATCAGTATAAAAGAATATAATATCCTATGCATTGATTTCCTCACTTACACATGATCCAAAAGCCGTTTATTCACTGTTGACTCACCTGTTCACCTGTTTGCCATTTAGATTTTTATTTTTATTTTCACTCTTTCACTATTGCTGTGCCCAGCTAGAATAAATTCTTTTGGTAATATACTAACTCTTGTGTTCATAATGTACAACGTATTAGTACATGTTCACAGGGATATGTATTACTATCACCTTATACACCCATTGTATTCTGTATATAGGTCGACACATATTGTAATACACATGTCGACCAGCATCACGTCGCACTCTCCTTTTCTCCTCTTTTCCCCCCCTTTTTTTACCACTAGCACTTTATCCAATGTGTCTATCCATATCATATGTTTATAATTATGAGAATGAGTTAATTTGACAGCTGTCAGTTCCATCATAGATTATGAACATACGGGACGCAGACTGGCCACAAGCATACATGAGTACTAGTGTTTCATAATAGGGTGTAGAATGTGTAATGACACACCTCATGGACATCCAATGCTAACACACACGATAGCTACCTCATGATACTATTATACACATCTTTATTTATATCCAAAAAATATATTGCATTAATTTAATCAGCCGTTCGGATGACACTTTGACAGATTCGTCCGGACACGCCCCGCATTCATTACCATTGGTCCAGAGGGACCCGTCATGATATACTCACGCCCACTCTATAATATTACTGGCTCAGCCTGTCCACGTACTTGGACAGCTGGTTGCCATGGAAACGAGAGGTATACAAACTGATCGGAGATGTACAGGCGCCATGACGGGACTGCGCGCATACACACTCGCAGACATCGGACTTCTACAGGTCATCTCTGACCTCCGATGGTACAGATGAGCAGTGTATTGACACTCAGGAGATGAGCGGCTACACCGGACGGTGAGCGGCTCAGCCTGTCCACACACTCGGACGGCTGGTTACTATGGTTACCAATTGTATACAAGCACCTTGCAAACACGTCGGAGACGCACATGCGTCATGACGTATTCGCGGCAATACACACCCGCAGATACGGGATTCTCATAGGCCACATGGGTTATGACACAGAGGAGTCATTAACTGTTACTATAGAGGTGGGCGTTACAACTGATGGTGATTGGATACTAGGCTGAAACAGCGTTTTTTGGCGCCAAATCAAGCAGTGCTGTGATTGGTCCTATCAATACACATCCAGTACTTAAACCCTCACAAGTCTTCAGGCAGGTTGGCCCTGAGGAAGCTTAACTGCGAAGCGCGCCGGCTAGCGGTGTGCAGGCAGTCCTGTTTTGCTGTTTTATTATTTTCCATATTATGCATTTTGATTGATGTGTTAGCAGTGTGTGTAGACTCCAAAGCCCTTATCAGGGCTTCTACCCACTGATGTGCTGTTATTAGAGTTACCCCTACTGGGTCTCTACCGTCTCTTACAATGAGATAATCTCCTGGAGGTGTACATGCCCGTACGGCAGATATTTGGCGATATAGTCACCCCAGGGTTACCTCTATTAATATTATCATCTTACCCTCCACTGTTTCACTGGTGTAGAGATCTCTCCAGTATTTACACGGAGCAGATACACCTTTCTGAATCAGTGTTACTACAGCTACAGTATTACCTGTGGTTAGTATAAACACGGCATCTTTACAGCACATCGTGTTGAGTAGCAGGTAGTAGGAGTCTCCTGTGTGCAGGACATATACCTGGATTCTGTCAGCAGAGTCACATTCTGCTATTACATGTGACAGTAATCAGGTGGAAGTCACCTGCTGAACTGCTCTTTCACGCAATACTAATAAAAGACTAATAAATACTGTCAGCAAACACCTGCCTGCCGCCCCCAATTTTATGTGTGTATCCCCACCCTTGTTTTGTTATATGGTTTTAAAATTTCGCAGCCTTTTATGAACAATTAATTAAAAGTTATATTTTAAAGAGTCTTACTCTTCAAGGTGCACCTAACAAAAAGGACATTCTTTTCTTTTTTCTTTACATGTCTACAAATCATGTCCTTAGGTAGCACACCCCTATAAAACGTATCTCATATTATTACACAGGGGTCCTCTCCATACTCAGTCTTGTGCGATCACCCCAATCTCCCCTTTTCCTTATTCATACAGTACGCCTGTATATGTACCCATGCACAGCACACCCCCCCTTCCCCACACACACACACCCGTGCAAGCACTCAGCCTGTATCATTTCATGCACGGGTGGTGATCAGTCAGGGTATCGCTGTTACAGAGACGTATAGACCAACAGAGGCAATTACCATGAATCACTTCATCTCCAATAATGTGCTCTGTGGAAACACAACCCATGTTTTCTTTTCTTTTAGGATTCGGACCAGCAGCTCATTTACAATACTAATTCATTGGCTAACAATAGCTCATTGTGCTCTACAGTTACAGAGCGCGCACATTGTATATCATGAGATATTGTGTAACCGTGCCGCAGAATTCCAGCGGCTATCTCTGGAGAATAGACAGCATGCTGTTTCATAGCGGACACAACCAAATGTGTGTGTATATATATATATATATATATATATATATAAAGGCAAACGTAGTCCCCAAGTGCGCTACAAAGGAGCAGCTACTCTATAAGTCACCCCTGCTAGCAGGAGATGAAAGGGATGTATACACAGGAATATATATAGAGCGCTGATGTATTCCACCACCTGATGGAAACACAATTTTCAAAAGATATAAGTGTGTACAACTTCTGGTAATAAAATAAAATCTTTTATTAAAAAGTTTTGTCATCGTTGCATTCCTTCACTTCTTTCAAGATTTTGTGACATCCCAACGCGTTTCGTCTTTTTGAAAGACTTCATCAGAGGTTTTCTTTATACACATGAAAAACAGTAGTGATTCAAACAATTATGTGATTAACGCTTTTAGTCAGAGATCCCAAAATAATGATAAAAATGTCCCAGTGGACAGAGCACGCCAATTTTTTAAGGGAAATATATCTTTCCGTTTTCCTACATCGGTCAATTATGGATGGTGGAAAACCATGAGCTGGTAAAGACCTGTCGCATAAGGGTATATATCTCAAAACAATATGGCCTCCGTTATGTGCTAATGCTATTTATATAGTGTGGCGAGCACAGCGAGCCACCGAGCCGGAAGCGGGGTGAGCGCAGCGAGCCCCGCGAGGGGACGCGTAATACCTGTGAAGTAATTTTCGGAATAAAATGTAGACTACATTCAAGAAAGTGTTTATTTAAAAACCAAACCAGCGCGTTTCGTCAGAACGACGTCATCAGGGGGCGTGGCTGAAGGTGATACAGAAAGAGAAAGGAGCGAACTTTGAGCATCATAATACAAAAAAATATAGAAATGTTAAAATACATACATATAGTGTACATACCAAAAGAGACCTTATGACGAGGTCTGTACAATGTAGAATGTTCTTTATACTGTAAAATGTTTTAAAATCTGAAAAAAATCAAGAGAGGAGAGGTAATAAGAAAGTTCTCCTCACCTACCAATTAATGATCATTGTGATAGTAGAAATTTGACCGTATTGAATAGGTCTTGAGGGAAGTAGTAGATTCCTTCCTAACCATCAAGTGAGAGCCTGAAATAGGATATAATTACACTTACGTCTCAGAAATAATTAAATAACTGGGGAAAATTAAGAAAAATAGGCACCTATTATGAAAAAAATTCAAATATGAGATTGACAGGGCCCAATTCTGGTAATCTGTCACAAAGAAATAATCACCTGAAAGGATAACACACCTAAGAGGAATGACAACATAGTCCTACTTTTTAAATGCACATCGGAATAGGGTCATATTATTACCTTTCCAATAAATAGAGGGGAAGTTATACTTTAAAAATACATAGGGGGGTATTCAATCTTCCGCAGCCATCTTCCGACGGGGGGGATGGCTGCGGGGACCTTTTCAATGGTGTCTTCCTCAACAGCATTGAACAGGGTATCTCAAGCAGTCGGACTCGTTCTGCCGAGAATGGTCCGGAAGTGATGAGCTTCCTTAGGTGATAGAATGAGGTTTTAATTGTGGCTGATACCTGATGTTCAAGTGTCAAGCCATTATCCAGGACAACACCAAGATTCCGCACATGTTCCGTATTTTGAAGTTCTGCACCCCCAAGCGTAAGTCCTGTTGGTTGGCTCTTCTGCAGTCTTGTCCTGTGACCTATCATAAGCACCTCTGTTTTAGCAGGGTTCTGTCGCAGTTAACTGGCACTCATCCACTCCTGGAGCTCAGCTAGACAGCCATTTAGGGTTGGCATTGGGTTCTCAGTACCTGGAGCAAAGGACAGGTATAGTTGTGTATCATCTGCACAGCAGTGGTAGACCAGGCCATGACGTCTGATTATTTCACCCAGTGGTAGCATGCAAACAGCATGGGAGATAATATGGAACCCTGAGGGACACCACATGGAAGTGGCACTGGTGATGATGAATACACTCCAGATTAAAATCTCTCTGTTAGCTACCAGACAGTAATAAATGACTTGAACCAGCTAAGAACTGTGCCATTATAGTAGCTTTAGCTGGACGGCACCCTTTCTGCAAAGGAGTAACTTCCAGTGTGGTAGGTGATTGTTTGCTCCTGACTATCCAGGCATTTCAGAGATCACTGATCATTACTGATGTTTTCCTATATCAGATAGAACCGCCTACACAGCGCACAGCTTAGGAGGCTATGCCATAACTTTTGCAACACCTGCATGACACTGCAGCAATTCCGTCTTGTGTGTTTCTTGGCTAGCCTGGGCAATATGAATTATTACAGCGGAACCACCATGCTACAGTAGAATATGACACACTGTGAACAGTGTTATTCAGAACATGCCTTTCTCCGTTGAACTTGGCGTATGGCTTCATCATTTTTGGGGTGAAAGCAGAAACTGCCTGAATTTCATCCCGTGCTCGCAGTGTGAGACTCTCATTAATGGTTAGCACCTGGTCATGTACAGCGGTCTTTTGTGATGTGCAGGAGAGCCATGGGAATTACAAGGGCATGCTTATTATTTTCATCCAGGCAAAGAATCGTAACTCTGTAGAACATGAATGCGGAATATCCTGTACATTTATGGTGGAAAAATGTATATTCATCAATGTGCTAATGTGCACTACAACTGGTGCATAAAGGTGGATGGAGCAGAATCCTATAGTAGCAGAAATGGTAAATGTACATATACATTTAGATATATAGGGCAATTTAAGTGAGAGTGTGGAGAGCCATGTTTTTCATGCAGCCATGTGGTTGTGTTATTCAAATAAAAAAGATCATATGCAATGCAATGTGGTGATCACCAGATCTTTTTTTCTCGCACCGCCACAACTTATCTGATTTTTTTCTAAAATTGTTATTTCTATGGAAAAAAAAACAGTAGTTGTTCTGGCACCCATGCAGATTCCACCCTAAGGTCTAATTAAGCAATTGGAAGTTTCCATTTAACTAAATTAGTAACTAATCACCTTCCTAATCTGTGTCTTGTTAGTTCAGTGTCAGGACCCAGTCCTCTGAGAGAGCATGCGTGGTAAGTATGTGTGTCCGTCTATGTGAACGAGGGTGTATGTGTGTGTCTGTTTTCTCCCCACCCCCTGTGTGTGTGTGTGTGACCACACCTTCCCTGGGAGGTGGCAGCAGAGAGAACTACATCTCCCAGCAGCCCAGTGGGAAGATGGTGGGAATACCACTGGACTCATACTATAAGTATCATTTTTTTTATTACTGTCACCAATGTAATTTCAAAGCTGAAAATCCCGAGTGCATGTTAAAAAAAATTTCATGTTGACCTTATTCACGTCGAACATGTCTATGCCGACCGTAAGCTTGTGTCTGCCTTTTGTCAATGTTGACCATTTCAAAAGTGTCGACCTAGTCAATTTCAACCATTTGCAGTCGACCTAGTGGCAGTCAACCAAGACATTGTCTACCATTTATAACGTCACCGTCTAATAATTGATACTGTGATGTATTATAGACAGATAAGTTTTCTCATAGGAAAACTGGGGGCAGGATCCATTATTTCTGAGCTTCTTAATTATCTAATCAAAATCAAAAGACCTTTGTGGTTCTCTTAAAAGTAATCAATATGTATGAAATATTGGGTCACCCTGGAATGTTAGGAATCGCCCGCTGTCGTACAGGCTGACCGGTCGTATCCTGGTTTGCCACCATAACAGTCTTGGGAATGGGATTTATGTCTGCTGATGAGACAATGTAACACTGTTAGAATGACCCAGCACAGACATATATTAAAGTAGCATCATTGTGAGCAAATATGTTGTGGTTTCAGTAAGCAAAAGCCGGAGTTTTCAGCTGGAAATCACTGCAGCCAGAACGTATTTACATTTCATAGAGAGAATGGGAAACAGTTGCAGGGGAAATATGGACTTCTACATGTGGTTTGTTTTACCTAAAGCCGACCACAAGGAATTTGTACAAAACATGTTGGATCTGCTATAGGAGGGACTATATTTACTGTATAGGGTAAATATATGGGGGAGCCGTGAGAGAAGGGAATGGCTATGCCGGGGCACTGGCACAGAAGGACATGGCTACACAGCAGTGCTGTCTTTTCCATTGGGCTTAATGGGCAGTTGCCCAGGGGCCCAAGGATTGTAGGGGTCCACCCCAGTGGGGAACATGGCACTGCCCCGTGGAGCTGCTATGGCGGTGGCTGGCAGCAGGGTCCAGGCAGCTTGTATTTGCCGGGCGGCGGGGCGGGAAGCTGATTTTGAAAAGACTGGTTGGACGCTAGTCTTTTAAATATCGGCAGCGCTTCCCATCCCGCCGCCCGGCAGATAGCGCTACAGGATCACAGCCGTCGCTGCCCAGACCCTGCAGCGGGGTCCGGGCAGGGGCGGCTGGAAGCTTGTAGTGCTATTTTCCGGAAGGCAGGAAGCGCTGCTGATCTCTTAGCCAATCAGCGTGCGGGTAGTCTTTTCAAAATCATCAGAGATTCCCGCCAGGCAAATAGCGCAGCACTAAAAGCTCCCAGCCGTAGCTGCCCGGACCCCACTGCACATAGGTATGTGGGGGGGGGGGGGGGGGTGTTAGGAGGTGTATGTGTGTGTTTGTGTGTGTGTGTGGGGGGGGGGGGCGGGGGCAAGACAAGGTATCTGTAGAGATCCATTGTGACATTGTTTTTTTCGCAGCGGCATTCTCAATCTTAAAGGGTAAAGAACTCAACTCAACTCCAGCACAGAGTAAAGGGGCATACACATGGAGCAATGTTGTACTATTTTCTAAGCAATCTGACTAGATTGCTTAGAAACTAAGCACCGATCTCTCCGTGTGTATCCCCTGAGAGATTAAATATCTCTTGCTAACTAAATCACTGCATGCAGTCAAAATCTAGTCAGATTGCCTAGCAAATGACTGCAAATCTCTCTGTGTGTACACAATGAGAGATACTGATCGTAATCTCCCATTCTGAACTACTACCTGGCCTTTTTTTTGCTTAAGCAAAATTGCTTAGCACAAATCTCTGCATGTGTATGTGCTCTCCATGGGAGATCTGGACACAGCAAAATCGCCTACCCTAAATAGCTTAGCAGAATTGCTTAGCATACTTCTCTACGTGTGTATGCCCTTAAAACACCTTGGGGTTTAATCTCATTCAAGCTAATTTCAATTCAAAACCTTCCTTACCTTATGGTTTTTTTTTCCCCCAATCCCGTCAGCAGCAACGATTAAATGGTACAGGTTTAATCTAATATAGAGGAAGACAGAAGATTATTCAAAAAGAAAGCCAGAGGTCAAAGGTTCATAGAGTGTGCTGGACCACAAACAATCACCTAGCATTGACCGCTAGGCGAAGTCTCACTATGGGGTTTATTCTGGTTTATTTGAAAGGTTTATTTGGGAATTCCCAGCCTTGCGAGTCCACAAAACCCCGCCTTGCGTATGGTGGCCCGGCCACTACCCATTTGCAAGGGTGATTCACTCACAGGGCAGTTTAGGAGGATAGTCCCACATCATTTGATGGTCAATGACCATCGAATGTTGGTGAAGGCTCCACGCATATAGAAGTGAATTTCATCATAGACAGGTTATCATTATAGACAGGTTTGTTGCAGACACATTCACATGATGCTTTGAACTAGAGACAATTAGTATATGAGCAATACATGTCACCCAGCCAATCTGTCAGATGAAGTGGTACGTATTCTGAATGAGCACTTAGGTAGTATATATATGTGTGTGTGTGTGTGTGTAGCTGACTTTGACAGTGAACCTTCTCAAGGCTGATCTAGGTATAAGGATGGAAAACATCAACACTGAGTGCATCTGTGTCACAAACCTGGAACATACCGTACCCGTCCAGGGTTTATATAGTGATTTTAGCTCTAAACGTGTGAATGTTCCACTCTGGAAGGAGGCCACTGAGAAGTGAAGGACAGTACAGGGAGTAAGACAGGAAGGAAAGTGAAGTCTGGGCTAAGATTCATAAGTAGGCCCTGGAGACATTAATATGTTCTAAACTGTAATCTCCATTCAGGAGGTGCACAGTCACATTAAAGAAACAATTACATGTTAAATCATGTTTTGTTGGATATAATAATAAGTTCATATATATTCTATGGTGATTCCCCAAGGTCTTAGGTCTTCAGATGAACCTCAAGTGGAGATTTAGCAAACTTAAAAAAAAAACAACAAAAAAAAACAAATAGGTTTATCATAGTAACCAATCAGATTCTAGGTGTTATATTACACTGTAGTATATACATAATAGCTAGGTTCTGATTGGCTGAGAACACTTCTGCTTGCCTTCTAAGGGAAGTTTGGTAACCTGATGCTGGGCACACATTTAACAATATTCAATTGATCACTTGAACAGACAGTATATTGTTTACTTCACCTTGATAAAGAGGCTACTCGGTCTCGAAACGTTGGACACTTGGACACTTCTTTGTCTCCTGCTGAAGTTCAGCCTGGAATTTTGGGCATAAGAGACGAAACGCGTAGAGAGGCCTCAACCCAATCTTCATTTGCACATCTTTAATCACTTTATGTAAGTATATTTAATTTATGTATATGCATCTCATTAAAAAACTCCTCATTTAATTTAATTGGAGTTATCCTTCTTCTTTTGGCAATCACCACTGCACAAAAATTGGAGCACAACTGTAAACTCACTTGGGGGACCCAAAACAAATGGTCCAATCTGGATAATAGCCGGGAAGATCCTGGTAACCAGCTCAACCAAGGAGGGATAACAGTAATTTGATGAGCACTATTTTCTTCAGTATATGGTACGCACAACCTAAATTTAAGCCACAGTGAATACACCAGAGGCAGAACTCTGGGAGGCAATGGAGTCATCTGCCGCCGGGCTCCTGCTCCCAAGGGGGCACCTCTCCTACCCTGTAAGTTTGAATCAGTTAATTGAATGCCATCAATATCACTTCTGTGGCTGACTCCCCCTCCTAACATCATTTTTGCAAGTGTCACCCTGTATTAGAACCCATTATCTGTCTTACTGGAGACAGACACCTTACTGATTGAACTATTGGGGGGGGGACACCAATATTTACTGTATCTTGCCTCCGGGCAACTGGGACAAACTTATGCCACAGGAATACACTAATCTATTACACCATAGAGCGCCATTCTCATCACTTTTTAGATATTACCCACATTGAGACGGATAAACAACGTCCCATTAGGAGAATTGTCGGCGGCCGCCTGTCTTTCAGGACTGTGTTCTAGAGGAAGGAACGATCCTTCAAAAAAAGAACTAATTGTGAATCCAGATCTACCTTGGGGTTGCAGCGCAGGACAGTACCCACCCCCTGCATATATATATATATATATATATATATATAAAAGATGGGGGTTTCAGGGTGCGCTAAACCTTATACTATTGCATAGAATGAAATTCGGTCACAGTAAAAAAAATTCTTTGATAAAACTGCCCACAGGGCATAGCAGTATACAATGGTTATAGTAGTACAATTTCAGTGAATTGATAACAACGAGTATCCTCTTATACAATATACATTATAATGTAGGCGGATATTGCAGTTTGCCCATTATCTCAACGCGTTTCGTCTTAGAGAAGACTTCCTCGGGGGCACGGTACAACAATTGAACAAGTTGATCACGCTGTGGAACATAACATATGTATAAAAAACAATGTACATGATATATTAACTACAATAAAAAATGAGAAGAGGATTAGGATGAAAACAGAAGATGAGCAGGTGTGAAGAGAAGACGAAAAGGTCACATACCGATCATAGAGTTAAACTGGTGTTCTTCAAAATAAACCAAAAAATGTGGGATCTTGTGGGTCAATTGTATATTGGTCGGAAAATTCCTAGAATTGAAACCAATAGGGTCCTAAATGTCACTTCAAATTTGTGAACAACCTAAAAGCAGGGTTGCCGACCCTCCCAGAATTACCGGGAGTCTCCTGAAAATCGAGTCCCCCTCCCGGCCCCCTGGAAGCGTGGGCAACCCTCCCGGAATCAGGGGGACCCCCACTGAGCCCCCCGATTTAAATGCCACAATCCGCGGGTCTCAGAGGAGGGGGCGGAGCTAAAATGACACACTCGTCTATTTCCCGTAATGGGGGCGGGGCTTAATGGCATCACAGTCAAGCTCCGCCCCCCGAACGGGTAATGAAAGTCTCCTCTCCGGGCTTCTCCCGGAGAGGAGCATTTGAAAGTGGTAGAAGCACAAAATAGTATCCAAGATTCAAAAGAAGGATTGGCAATTTTTATCTTATCTAATGAGATATGCCACATGCATCAGTTGTGACCAATGTGGGCGTGGGACTGATATAAGTCTCCATTACAGGGGTGGGGCAATTGCTACTATTAACAACAGTCACATAAATGCAAAAAGTCCTAATAAGGATAAACAACACTTTAACAGGTGCTAATTCAGAGACCCAGATGTATGTTGACAATTTGGGCATACAAATTCACTGTATATATTTAGTGGTGACTTCACAGCTAAAGTTACCATCTAAATCAAGAAATACCAAAAAAGATATCCTAATTATGCTTACTTTTGCTCCAAATGAAGAGGTGTGTACTGCTCAGCTCCAAATGAGGGAATGGCTGAGTGGTGAACTGGGCTGGCACTTCCTGTGAGTTAATTAGTGACTGCTAGCAGAAGTCCCATTTCTAGTATAAATATGTTACTTTAGTGTGATTGATAACAATCTTCATTGGGCGCAAGTTAGAATAAACTCAAATGGGATTACTGGTAGGAGGAGATGAGTGAATTGGCAAGGATTCAGTGATTGGAACGCATGGGAGAAACACCATGCGTTCCATTAGAATGGCGTCATATCCGCCACACAACCTAGAACCTCTCTAGATGGCGTGGGGCGGAAGTGAAACGGCCGCTACTTAAAGTAATAAGGGTGGAGGTAACAAGGCCGGCTCGTGGAACGCTGTATGCGCGCCGCGCGCTGAGCTGACTTCCTAACAATTACGGAAATGTGCCAGTGGAGCGCAATGTGCATTCCAACATGTAGGAAACCTCCGTGATTGATTAGAGATAAAGCGCTAATTATCATCTTAATAGTGACCATTAGACTGGGGACTGCCCCGAAACGTTGATGACAATAAAGCATGTTGTTTTATTTACTATATATATATAAAACGATTGGGGGATCCGGCTCTCCTAGTCAAGTGAATACTGCGGTTGCCCGTACAACTTGTAATCAGTAGTATGCAGGTGGGGCACGGAACTCCAGGCGACTTGGAAGAATTCACATACACAGCGGTAGATCACAACGTTTCAATGCCCTTTATTGTGGCATTTACATCAGGTACCTGACAAAATGCCACAATAAAGGGCATTGAAACGTTGTGAACTACCGATGTGTATGTGAATTCTTCCAAGTCGCCTGGAATGCCGTGCCCCACCTGTATATAGATATATTGATATCTATATATAGATATATAGATATACCACATGAAAAGTCTGTGTTTGTCCCTCTGTACATTACTCTGTAGGAGACCTCACAGGCTCAGTGCTGCCTCTGATTAAAAGCCCTCCCAGGACGAGGCCACTGCTGCTGTCTTCCATGGGCCTGAGAAGCATGTGATGAGCTCCAGCAATCAGAGCTCAGCACAAGCTTCTCAGCCTCTGACCTCTTGTGCAAAGTCTCATGGGTCACCTCCCAGTAATGCACTGCACACTTGTGCAGTCACTGACCCCCTGAGCCCCTAATCCAGCCCTGCTTCTAGCATGCACTTAGAGGCGTTTACTACTTTGCAGAATTTTTTGGCCCTGCAGAAGGGTTTGATTTTAACGTCAACCTGGAGAAAGCATTAACAGCTGAATTCAATAGAATGCCAAAGGGTTACCTAGCATACAATAAAGCACTAATAACTTAATATTGTATAGTTCAAGCTTTACAGATCTTTTACTTTAAATACAGGCCGCTCCAATGCCCCTGTACTTTCATCAGTTTAATGAGGGTCAGATGAGAATCGCATTCAAAGTACTGCATAAAAGTTTAACGACAGTCCAGGTTCAATGGCCCAATACAGGGTGCCCCAATTAGCTCATAAGTACTGTACAGTAACTCAACTGAATGATTCCCGAGTGCGGAACGCTGGTTTGTGAAACTGGTAGACCGTTTGCCTACAGTAAGTAGATCATTAGTCGAGCACAATGAGCCACAAAGAGGATGCTTATAAATACGTTTTTGTGTGCTAGAACTTAAGTTCCCTTTTGTGTTATGCCCATGCCACTTGACTTGAGAAAGTCTTCGCCCTGCCAAACCAAATTACTGATCCTTTTACAAAGATATTTCTATCGTCTTAACAACTTTTTGGCATCAGGTGCTGATGACATCATAATTACTTGTCTAGCACAAGGCTGGGAAATAAAACATATAAAGAAGTTTTTCCAAGGATGCAAAACCCTTTCTGATTAACGTGCCCGAATGAGCTGTGATTTGGCTTTTAAATGCACAGTATAAAAAAAAAGAAACGCAGAAAATGTTGAAATATGGAGTAGAAACAGGCCACAAACATTTATTGAGTTGGGTACAAAATAACATTCATTTGTCATGTTGACAGTGATGGCATGTTGACATTTTTAGAGATCCCGTCAGTACTGTACAACAGACTATGGTTGGGTGGGCGATGTTCTGCATATTGTACTACAGTGGCGTAAGTTCGTCCCAGTTGCCCGGAGGCAAGATAAATATTGGTGCCCCCCCCCCAGTAGCTCAATCAGTAAAGTGGTCATGGGATCTAAGATAGGGTGACACTTGCAAAAATGATGTTAGGAGGGGGAGTAATATTGACAGCTTTCAATTTAAACTCACAGGGAGGAGAGGTGCCACCTTGGGAGCAGGAGCCCGGCGGCAGATGACTCCATTGCCTCCCAGAGTTCCGCCTCTGTTGTAATGTATAACTTCAATAATAATTATTTATTTGTCCACCAGATCGAGCAGAGCAGATGTGGACAATACTTATCACAACAACCACCATTAAAATCATTTCCGAGTCATTTTTGGTTTCATTTTGGCGTCTTATTCATTGGACCTTTACAATATGTATCCAGCAATCTGTTTCTTTCCACAGCTGTGGATAAATCTATTGTAGGAGTTGTCTCTGTAGATGTAAAGCATGGCTGGTCTAGACTATGAAGAGGAGACGTAAATGATTCCTCTCTTCACTTTCAAAGTCTGTTTGTAGAAAGAGTCCTTGACTTGCTAAAGTACCGAGATCTGGGACATATCAGCAGATGCTTGGGACTAAGCAGTGGCCAGTGCAGTCTGCATAAAGGATAAACTTCCCGAGCAAGGTCATGCAATGTCATCTCTAGAGTAGGTGATTCAATGTCATCTCTAGTGTGGTGCCAAAAGTCCCAGATCGCTGTTCAATATTAAATAATGTAGAACAACTTGGAGATGTGGTGATCGAGGAGAAGGCTTCGGATCCCCTTCTGTGCACATGCTCCTTTACTACTTGTAGCAAAACTTTAGGAGGTTTCAATTCGAGCTGAAAAGGGGGCGGGCCTTAATTGTAGGGGCAGAGGGGACGGGAGGGTCTATGCATGACGCCCTGTTATCATGATTTTGGGAGTCCCGGCTTTCCTCCACCAACGACATCTATTCAGAGATCACCGGCTGCTCTGCACATCACATCCCCCTGATGTGATCGCATTCAGCAATAAAATTGTGCCCAGATCGCATTGAAAATGATTAGTGATAAATGGGCCCCTTACATACATATATATTACGCAGCGCTGTGGTGGATAGTAGTTTTGGTTACTAATGGTCACCAACATATATAAAGCTGAGGGCCCTATTCACTAAGCCCTGGAGAGAGATAAAGTACCGGACAAGCAGCGCCTAACCGGTGGTGCAGAGGGTGATGGGGGTGGTGGGCAGTGGGTAATCTTTACTCCCTGCAGGATGTGATGCCAGGCCAGCCGTCGGTCAGTTCTCACAGCGGTGAGGTTTAGTGCATCCCGCCCTGTATCAAATTATCACAAAGCTTATATCGTTTCATACAGTAATTTGATCAGGATGATATTAATGTTTCTATTGCATACCATTATCCCAATTGCCTTAACATAAAGAAGGGATTTCACATTTCTCTTATTAGAGCAGGGGTTCTCAAACACAGGACCACTCACAGTTCCCAGTTTTCCAGGTCACCCGGCAGGTGCACTCATTACTCATTGACACATTTGAAAAGATCCACAGGTGGAGCTAATTATTTCACTCGCGATTCTGTGAGGAGATTTGCAAAACATGCCCTGTGTGGGGTCCTGAGGACCAGGTTTGAGAACCTGTGTATTCGAGTAAGAACTTTCAAGCTTATTTTTTTAACAGATATAATTAAAATATTGTATATATATTCATTTTTTTTTTAGTGATGCTACCATCGGTGAGTCATGTTCCTCTTTCCATAGGGTCAGGACTTTTCTGGGGTTCCCCAATGTAGCTTTCTGGTTTGCGGTTTACGTCGATGTATCCCAAGTACAGCGGTGTAACTATCATTTCGGCGCCCCCCTGCCGATAATAAAACACGCCCCCCCCCCTTCACCCCACCACCACTCCGGACGCCCATGCCCCCCCCCCCCCCCCATTCTTACATGTATTCACTGCGCTGGTCCCGGCTCCCATCCTGGCTTCATTCAGATATGAAACACGGACCATCACAAAATGGCCGCCCCCATGCAGCAGACAGTTTCAGAGAACTGGCTGCTATATGGGGGCGGACATTTTATGATAGCCCGTCGCAATAGCAGAATGAAGCCAGGGGAGCCGGGACCACCGCAGCGAATATAGGTAACGCTGCGGGGGATGGGGCATTACAATAGCACCGCAGCCCCCCGGCGCCCGCACTTACCCAGCGCCTCCCCGCGACCTCGGGGGCTGCGGTGCTGTAGTTACGCCACTGCCCAAGTAGCCTTTTTGCAGTGAAAGTGGTTCTGTATTTCATTTTTCACTTACGCCTGCAAGTTATTAGGGAAATGACCCTATTAAGTGGAATGAGGGGTCCATAGGGTATAGTATGTAAATGGTGAGATGATGAAGACATTGCGATTTCATGACTAGAGGAAGTCCGCACTGAGAACAATGCTCTGCCTGTGACTGCGCTTCCTGATAAGACCCTCAGAGCCAGTCCTTGCACTGGGTGGGATGTGTGAATTTCGCACTGTTCTCCCATTATGGGAAACATCAACTTCAGATGTTTATTTTTATGGAGCACTAATTAATAAAACAAACCAGCGACTTTAATCTTTAAAAAAAAAAAAAAAAACAGTTATGGGGAAAAGCCGTTACTGATCGTTATAGGATTATTACGCCAAAATAAATGCTTAACCTGATACACAATACACACATATGGCTCCTATCCTGAGTTTAATACAAATCAGTCACATGTGCATGAAAATAAATGCGTATATAGGCCCTTATTCTGGTTCACTCGCAAGGTAAAATTCCTTCTCAAATGGACAAAACCATGTGCACTGCAGGTGGGGCAGATGTAACATGTGCGGAGAGAATTAGATTTGGGTGGGGTTTTACTTCAATCATGGTTGACGACTTTCTGGCTGCTCTCTCCGGGAGAGAGCAGCCAGCTCAGTATGGCAGGGGGGCGGGGCCAAAGCCGGGAGGAAAAGGGGCAGAGCCACGGCTGTGATGAGCATGTTTAGGGGCATTGCTAGAGCGATCGCTGTGCAATGCCGTTATTTTATGCATTGCACTGAGGGGAGCGGGGTTTAAGTGACACGATCACATAATTTGACCCACTGAACCCCCCACGGACCCCCCCCCCCCCCCTCCGCTGGAGATGCAGGACAATGTGGGAGGGTTGACAATGTGGAAGGGACTTCCAGGGGCCCAGGAGGGGGACCCGATTTCAGGGACAATCCCGGAATGGCCGGGAGGGTAGGCAACCCTGACTTCAATGTGAGATCTACATTGCAGTGTCAAAATAAAGCAGCCAGTATTTACTCTGAAACAAAATAATTCACCCAAATCTAACTCTCACTGCACAAGTTACATCTGCCCCCCCCCCTGCAGTGCACATGGTTCTTTCCATTTGCAAAGGAATTTGCCTTTGCAAGTGAACCAGAATAAGGGCCATTTTTCCTGAATACTCAGAGCATCCTATGATGCATCCAATGCTTATTGTTCTGCTTGCGCAAGTGTTACGCCTAGAAGCAGGTGTATTATGGTTATGTTGCACAGTTGCTATGATACGCCATGAGGTTTGCCTGTGTGACGGTGCTTGGTGACACCGCTCAGTGAAGCACTCGGTGACACCGCTCGGTGACAGCGCAGTTATGTCTCCACAGTTGCAAGCTGTAGATACATTTTAAATGCGTACATAGGGCCTGATTCAGACATCCTCCCTGAGCAGTATTCAGAGTCCAGCTAGCAGGTAGCCACCGAATGGACGCCCGCACGCTGCCTCCTTAACGAGTCTATTGTTTTCTAGGATACAATAGAGAAATTATAGACATAATCTGATTGGTTGCTACGAGCAACATCATTTATTTTCATTTTTAGACGCTTTAGTAAATTTACCCCCCCTCCCCGGAGTCTACAAATTTCACTGGAAAATACTGTATAACAAGAAAATGATGGCCCCAGAATGCAAAGGGCTAAAAAGAGGATAAAAAAGCAGGGCAGGAGCCAAACGGCACCAAGGAATGGGGGGAGGAGTCTGGGTCAGCCACTTGGGAGTAGGGGGGGAAAAGAAAACTCTAGGACAGTGGTAGCCAACCCTAGCCCTCGAGAGCTACCAACAGTGCACATTTTCCAGACAACCTAGCTGCTGCACAGCTGCACTCATTAATCACTGACACATTTTAAAAGATACACAGATGGAGCTAATTAGCTCCCTTGTGATTCTGTGAGGAGACCTGCAAAACATGCACTGTTGGTAGCATTCGAGGACTAGGGTTGGCTACCCCAGCTCTAGGAGTACCACAGAGAAAGGGGAGAAAAGAGTCCCATTAGGACAGATTTGACACATAGGGCCTTATTCTAGTTCACTCTTTCTGACAAAATCCTTCTTATATGGACAAAACCATGTGCACTGCAGGGGGGAAGATGTTACTTGTGCAGATAGAATAAGATTTGGGTGGGGTTTTACTTTAAAGTGAGATCTATATTGCAGTGTAAAGATAAAGCAGCCAGTATTTGCCCTGCACAGAAACAAAATAACTCATCCAAATCTAATTCTCTCTGCACATGTTACATCTGCCCCACTGCAGTGCACATGGTTTTGTCCATCTAACAAGGATTTTGTCAGAAAGAGTGAACTAGAATAAGGCCCACGGAGACAAAGTGGAGTGCCATCCTTAACCTCTGCCATCCTTAGTATCTTGTTATCATGGACATATCTGTAGTGGGTGCTACAAAAATCACAGAGATGCCTGCATGAACAGTAGAGAAATCACTTGGAACTTTGTGTGTGTGTGTGTGTGTGTGTGTGTGTGCCATGCGCATTCCACAGTGCCAGTCTGCAATTGCTGTGGCAAGAGAGGGGTGTGGCCTGTGATCAGGTTGCACATGGGCCCCACACCTCTTTTTTCCGCCTTTTCTAGTTATTGTAGAACTATATGGAAATGTTGCTGTAACGCAAGGTCCTTCCGCTCACCTGTTGGGTCGTCCACTTTCCAGAAAGGTACGGGTGCCCAACCATGACTTTCATCCATGACATGGCATCTATATATTAACCTGAGGAAGAAATGAGCAGTCGCGTATTATAAATATCTGTTTTTGCTAATTGGAGAACTGTAGAAACTTAAAAGAGGTTGCACGGTGTGTGTCAGTCCTAAATGGGTTGTTTTTCTTTCTTTCTTTGCCTTCTGCTCCCGGAAAGCGTTGTGCCAGGTTTACGTACTGTGTGACTGATTGCAGCTGGGTCTCTGCCCAAGAGCTGACAAGACGCAGAGATAGCGAAGGTTGTGCCAAAATGTCATGAGAAAACGTCTTTATAACAACACAGCCCTCCCTCTGCCAAGTGACCTGGCTGAATTAAGGCTCTCCAGCGTCTCTCGGGCTCTTTCACTCGACGTCTGCAAAAATTCAGAGGCCGGGATCCCTAAATAAGCTTGCTCCCAAAAATTACTTTCTTTGCCGGAGTAGCCAAAAAAATGCAAGGCCGCACCAGCTTCTCCGAGTACACTGGTTCCTGTATTCCAATAGCTCGGAGCCGGTCTAAGAATAACATCCAGAAGCCCACTCGCACTGAAATAACATTGTTTATCTTGGAACGGTTTTCCCATTTTACATACCTATAACGCAGCTGTCCACGTTAATCAATTATTTTGTCATTTAAAAAAAAAAATATATATATATATTTATTTTGAAACTTATTGTCTGGGTGGTCTCTTGGTCTGTGAAAACACATTTCAGTCTCCTGAAAAGACCCTCGTAGGTTATGGTCAGTCTGTCATTAAACGGTTATCTGTCTAATGATGGGTTAAGGCAAGGAAGACCACCAAGGTGGAGAAAGAGGTGACCTCTCTCTTGGATCAGTGGGCACAGCATTCAATTGGTGGCCATGCCTCCTCCATTTTACCGGGGCCCGGTCGACCTGTCGGCGCCCTGACTGTACTTTTTGCCAGTGATGTAGAATGTAAACCTTGTTTCTACCCTTTAAAGAAAAAAAAAAACACTTATAACACCACTGGCGGGCCTAGAAACATTGAAAGGCTCCACACTGGTATTTTCAGCAGTACTATACATAACATTGCGGCTGACTGTGTAGAAAAGCCAGAGCAGGAGGTCCAGCCCCTAACCTCCCCTCCGTCCTTACCTCCTCTCCTCATCTCTGAAGGCCCCCACACACTAGAATAAATTTTTTGGCCGATTCTCAGATTTCCGACCGATTGTCCGATATATCGGCCGGTTATTGACAATTATCTCTTCTCTCCTCGGAAATCGGACAGAAAATCGTTGTAGTGTGTGGGAACCTTGACACTGCTTGTTGCCGAAGCTCCGAAGTCACAATCTAGTGATCTACCATGGCGCGAAAAACCAGAGGAGAGAAAACCTGGCCTGACTCCCTAATTTACCCAAAATCATGTCATGTACAGTATGCCGGTCCTGGTCTCCACCATCGCTCGTTGGGACAGAGTACACACATTGACCTTATATTATTTAAATAAGGATTATGTAACGTTGCATGACAAGATATGGCAGTCATGCTCTCCATTGCCGTTGTTACACATGTATTTGATGCCGCTCTGAAAATATTTTCCAACCCTTCATTTTAAGACACGACCTTACGTCAACTGGACAACACTCAGATGAAACGGGTCCTTTGTGCTGACCTTGAATGTTGCTCAGCCGTAATCCTCCTTGATCTCCCTGCAGCCTGATATTGTGCATCAGATGATTTTAATAGAACACACAAAGTATTTCTGCAAACCTGCCCGTCACTATGATCATTGAAATCTGTCCTCGGTGTCGGGTTTACCGTGCATCCCGCCAATCAGCCGTGAAATGCCGCAAGCCTCGGTCTTGTATTACATGGCTTGGTTCCACAGGGTGATATTATCAGGTAACACGGTCCTAATTATCATTGTTATGCAGATGACAGAAAGATTATCCTCAGCAGTAAGTACAAGTTGGGTGTTTTTTTTTTAAATAGAGGTACATTTTACAGCAGACTGTTCGCAGAAAATATCACAGAAAACGCACATTCAGGGACGGCTCTACCTATAGGCAGTTGCCTAGGTAACTGGGATCTGGGGAGGGGCCACCAAGTCTGCCTATCGCAAGAGTGATTGAGGAAGATGGTGGAATTTACTAAAATGGCGTGCCCAGGTGTTTGAGGGGAAGTCGTGTGACGTTAGCTCCGGCCCTGATCCGACTGCTTCTATCGCAGCCACAGAGTAAGTCCTGTGCTACGCACAGACTGTGCACGCTGAAAATATCATTCGATGATTAGCAGGCTTGCATGGGACGGGATTTCACTCAGGGTTCCAAAAATGATCAGCCCAGCGAACAGGTGTGAATCAGGCCCCTTACTTTGTATTAATGCTAGGATTACCTGAGGGGCAGGGCCTGGGTATAGTCTGCTACAATCCTCATACAAACTTATCCTTTCGACTGGCGACCTTCCCATTGTCAACCTAATGCTTGTTTCAACCTCCCGACCCTGTCAACCTATTTCCTGTATCGACCTAAGCCATGTCAACCTTAAGTGGTCGACCAAATGTATGCCGCCCTTCATAGTGTCGATCCTATGGCACAAACCCGAAAGCAGATGGATATACTAATGTGTATGTTTAACAATAATATATGGTCACTATGTTGCTCTGTTGTAGATGTGTGTGTAATAACACGGACGGTGTAATGGTTACTATTCTGCCTCACAGTGCTGAGGTCATGGCAGCTGTAGGCATTTGCCTAGGGTTCCGGCCACTGGAGGGCGGCAGTTCGCCCCCCGCATGGAGGTGAGCGTAGGTGCTGGAGTGGGCAGGGGTGTCCGTGCCATGGGGGTACCTGCGGCGCTGTGTATAAAGCTGGCGGCGGGGTCCCTGCAGTGAATAGGAAATAACTTGCGCTATGCGGTGGCGCGGGAAGCGCTGCTGGGCTTGAAAACGCTGGCCTCACGCTGATTGGCTGAGATTGAGCCAATCAGCATGTGGCCAGTGTTTTCAAAATCAGAAGCGCTTCCCGCGCCGCCGCATAGTCCGGCCGGTAGACCTAGTTATTTCTTAATCACTGCAGGGACACCACCACCGCCAGCTTTATGCGCGCCCCTTTCCGCTCCCCAGATGGCGCAGCAGGTACCCCCCAGGCACCGGGGTGCCCCCACCCTGACTCGCCTGGGGCGCTCCGGTGCCTTGCACCGGCCCTGACCAGAATAAAGCATACTTGCCTACCTGACCCTCTCCATCTGGACTTCCCTAGTAATGTATGATTACCATCACCTGTGGGGAGCTAGGTAAAGGTGTTTCACCACAGGTGATGGCAATCCTACATTACCAGGGAAGTCCAGGAACAGAGCATTTTCTCCCACATGGAGAGGGTCAGGTAGGCAAGTATGGAATAAGTCCCAAATGTGGTAGGGAATATAGAGTGTAAGCTCATGTGATTGTTACTATACACTGTAAAGCGCTGCGGAATATGTGTGCGCTATATAGGAAACTGTTAATAAATAATAAATTATTGTTTCTAAGTTATAATAAACATATGTGGGGCTAACAGAATAGCTAGCGTGGTACAGGGCACGGGCAGGGTGGGTAGGAGGGGGATACCTCCCCCCAGTATTGTGTTGCTGTGATCACTATCCCCTGCTGTTTGTATTCTCTATATGTTAGTTTTACCAGGTTCACCAAAGATCTGACTTTGATTATGATGTCTGCTTCAGTCTAGATTTATTAAGTGCTGAGCTGCTGATGAACCTGGGTGCTCTGAGTTCCCTGTGGGTCAGGATTAATTGTTAACCCCCCCCCACCCCACAACCACCACCTAAAAGAAAGGTCTAGATCCGTCCCTGGTACAGGGTTGCAGTAATATCACCAGAAATGAGCTGACAACTGATGCAAAACTTCTGAATTGAATTACAAATGTGTATTGCAAAAACGAAGGCCGCCATCTGAGCGATATCATATTCACAGTCACTAGGAAATGATCTGTATTCTCTGCACTTTCTGATTACGTGCTAAGATTTGAAAACCATTTACAGTACCATGCCTACTGTTTGTAACTTCGAAACATACCAACTTTTGTAGTTGCCTCTCCGAGAGAAGCCTGAGCGGAGACACTGCGAGCAACTTCGGATGGGGGCCGAACTGACTTATCGTTGGGAAGGGGATTAGGTGACTTTATTCCAGACATCTAACCTCACCACCTTCCCGCAGATACACAGTTGCTAGTAATTATAACACCACCGGATTCAAGAGCGCCCGCTATTCCTCCGGGGCTACCCCAAAATTCCTAACTGTGTTTGAAGGTGGTATGGGGCAGGAAATTGAGTATATATATATAATTGGCGCAATGTGTGTGGTGCAGGGGGGTCCACACCGCACAAGCGGTGCCCCGTTTCTTCCCAGAATTTGCACACAGTGACCATTTTTTTCTAGCATGTGCACTAGCACAGTAGGGAAATAGATGGTCACCTTGCTATTTCCCCAGTGACCTGTTCTTCTCACAGCGCTAGTTCTTACACACATACACATGCATCTAGAGAGGATGGGCATTGGTGGGGACTGCACACGCCCCTGGGGGAAGGTGTATGTAGACATCTGAACACAATATTAAGGAGGGTTGGCACTGGCTGGTGGTATAGACAGGGGCTTAACTAGATATTCATAGGCCCCATAGCAGCTGCACCCCTAGCACCTATGGTAGTTCTGCCCTTGGGTATAGAGTAGACATCAATACCAGTGGCGTCTGTTGTATCCTATGGTCCCACTTATGTAAATATGTACATTATAAATATTATTAAAATGTATATATTGATTTATTAATAGGGACTTCATTGGAGGACAGTTAAAAGAACCTTTATCCCTCACAGAGGGAATAAATACATTTTAAAAGAAAACCCCCAAAGCAGGGGAAGTGGACTATTCTATACAGGGAAAACCCTGATGGACTGTTCCATTCTACCTGCACTGGAGGAAGGGACTCTTCCTTGATTCTGTGGAATCCTAATGTCAAAATCAATAAAGTTGTGACTAGAGCGAGACACCGTTGTGCGCGCCCAATGGAAGTTTATAAAAGATGGGGCGCCGGCGGGAGGCGGTGTGTCTGAGGAGATTTGATAGGGCACCTATAGGAATTCACTGCCAGTCACAGTGAAGCCAGTGCAGTCTTACAGACTGCATCTGGCTTCACAGCAGTGGTGGATTCTACCTGGGGGGCTGCAGCCCACAGGTAAAAACCACCACTGATCAATACTGTATAAGTAAAATACAAAGCAGTAAATGGTTGGTGGTGCTCCCAAAACGTTCATTGTGTATAGCTGTAGTCAAAAAATAATTGAAAAATACCCCAAAAAAAAAAAGTTCTGTCTTTGTCGTCTTCAAGGACTTATGAGCGGTGATTACTTTGTTGCTCTGGAATACATTATGCTCTTTGTCTGTGCATTTTAGCAAATAGTTTTCTATATACACAGAGCTGTTTCCGTTCTATCAGACAGGTCTTTGAAGTCATACTGATACCTTTAAGTAAATGCATATTTTGCAGCAGAGCAAACATTAAACATGGGCATAAGTATATGCGTCATTTCCTTGGCATAAACCAGACGCGTACGCAACTGGATCTGACATGTATGCATCTTGCGATGTCTACACTACATACGGGCTTAAACACGCTATTTTGGTATACTTGAGCAAATCTGTGCTCAGCGCAGCCTTAGGCCTGGATACCTCCTCCTGTGTTCTAAAACAAAGTGGATTATTCAGACCTGATCGCATAGCTGCTAATTTGCCGCCCAGCCAGAGTGAAACCCCGCCCTGTGCAAGCCTCAGAAACTTTCACAGGCCTGCGATTAGCTGCGGATCCATTCACAAGCCGCTCACCAGCAAATGATTGTTCCAGTCTGTGCCTAGCCCAGGACTTACTCGGTGGCTGCGATAGAAACAGTCTGTTCTAGGCCGGAGTTGACGTCACATGACTTCCCCTCAAATGCCTGGCACGCCTGCGTATTTACTGACACTCCCATAAAATGGCAGGCTACCCGCCCAAACTCTGGATTTCTGTCAATAGACTTGCACATGGCCAGCATTAAAAAAAGTAGCAGGAGGGTTTTATTGCAGGTTGGCGCCCATGCACAATATGGGGGTAATTTTGGTTCACTCCTTCTGACAAATTCCTTCTTAGATGGACAAAAGCATGTGCACTGCAGGGGGGCAGATGTAAAATGTGCAGAGAGAATTAGATTTGGGTGAGTTATTTTGTTTCTGTGCAGGGAAAATACCGACTGCTTTATTTTTACACTGCAATATAGATCTCACTTTGAAGTAAAACCCCACCCAAATCTAATTCAAGCGGTTTCAACAATAACTGCTGTAGGCTATATTGCAATAGTCTCCTAACTGGTCTTCCCAGGAACAGACTCTCGCCACTGCAATCCATTGTAAATGCTGCTGCTAGGCTGATCTTCCTAGCAAGACGCTCATCGTCTGCTGATCCGCTCTGCCAGTCCCTCCATTGGTTGCCTGTATGTTACTGTACTCAATATAAAATACTTCTACTCGCATGTAAAACTATTAACCATACTGCACCAGTATATATCTCACTACTTATCACAAAATATCTCCCATCTCGACCACTCTGCTCTGCACAAGATCTGCGTCTCTCTTCTGCACGGATCACTAGCTCCCATTCACAGGACTTTCATCGGGCTGCTCCCACCCTATGGAATGCCCTTCCACGCACAATAAGACTCTCCACTAGCCTCCAGACTTTCAAGCGTTCCCTGAAAACTCACCTCTTCAGGCAAGCCTATCATATTTATGTACCACACACATAACCCTCTGAGGCACTTATGTATTATATAGCTTCCCTTCTGGACTTGTAACTTGGTGGGACTGCTATGCTATTACTGGTGTCTGTCCTTGTGTTTCCCTCCTATATCCCTATAGATTGTAAGCTTGCAGCAGGGCCCTCCTACCTCCAAGTCTGTCTGTTGTTACCCAGTTTGTTTTATCGCTGTCTACAATTGTAAACCACAACAGAATCTGCTGCGCTATAAGACACTGTAAATAATAATAATAATAATAATAATAATAATAAAAATAATAATAAATAATATATACGTTAATCATGCCTTGGCATACATGGAGTTAATGCAGTGTGCTTTCTTGTCTTAAAGCAGGGCTGGGCAATTGCGGCCCTCCAGATGTTGATGAACTACACATCCCAGGATGCTTTGCATTAGTTTTGCTATGTGGCCATGCTGAAACTGATGCAAGGCATGCTGGGATGTGTAGTTCATCAACATCTGGAGGGCCGCAATTGCCCAGCCCTGTCTTAAAGTCTGCCCCATAAATTCTCCTGGAATGGGCTATTTACTATGCATAAGAGAACAGACTGCTGCACATGGGATATAGCCGGTATTAAGAAGGAAGCTTCCACCTGCTCGGAAAATACGTCCTGATGGAAACCTCAAGGCCTGGACTTGCCCTGTGGGATATCGCAGACTCTAATGGTTTTACCATCGTGCAGACTGAATTGGGTTCTGTTCTGCAGGGATTCCGCAATGTATTACCTGCTGCGCTCTGCAACGGGCACGCTGTGCCATTAACACCTTCTGCCCTCAGGGGCAAACGCAGGATTTTCAGAAGGGGGTTTCCAGAGGGGCGGAGCAAAGCACGGAGATAGACACTTAGGTGACCCAGTATATGCCGGGTCAGTTAAAGTATTATAGATAGACCAAATGTATATAAATAATAATAATAATATATATATATATATATATATTTATACACACACACACACATATAAATATAACAGCGGTGTAGACCCCTGGGCATAGCAATGTATTGGGGCCCCTACCGATCCTCCAGCGGTAGGGGTGGGGGAAGCTTTAATGTCCCGCGGGTGGTAGGGGGTATTATATCAACCGCTCAGCATGTAGGGCCTGGATCAGTAATTTCCACTTATTACCCCTTTACTGTACAGATGGTGGGAGAAGAGGTGGGAGAAGGGGGCATTGGGCTGAATGAAGGGGCCCTGATACATAACTTCCAGGGTGGTAGAGAATGTTTAATACGCAGAGGAGGGGTGTATAGTGGAGTGGGCTTATTATTCATAATTTTCTGTTGGGAGGACAGCTTGCTTGACTGCAGATATCTCCAGTTCCCGGAAATAGATTTCTTAGATTTTAATGGAATTAAAAACTAGAGAATCCCACCTACCAAATGTTTTTGGGCACTAGGGGATCAGAGTTCAGGAGGCAGAGCAATCTGCCAATGAGAAAATAAAACTACATACCAGTTGTGTGGAGCTGGAGCAGTAACCAGCTGCTGGAAGGCTGATGTCTCTGGTTCTGGGAAGAGTAGAGACAAGCTGCTAGTGTCCATCAAAGGGGGAGAGTCCCAGCTTTTGGAATATACCTTCAGAAAAACTCTAAGTCTGACAGAACCTGAAATATCTGACTGGGAAGAGCAATTAACAGGCTTGGATGGGGACCACTAATTTGAAGTCAGATATCTCCGGTCTCCAAGGGCCGATTTTTAAAATTCTTGTACCCATGGAAAGAGGGGACCCTCAGCTTTAAGGCTAGGGTCCTTAGACTCCTGGGGGGGTTTCTGGGTACTCAGAAACCCCCCCTGCGTGCGCTACTGGCCCTGCGGAAGTACGGCACTTTATTCGCCGACATATGTAAGTGCTAGACTGGCGCAGACTGCGTCCTGACTATCTGAGGCTTTACACAGAGACTGGCTGGCAGAGGTCCAGCAACTCACTCCTTCCATCAGGAGATTTTAATCAGTCTGGGGGAAGACAATATGTTCTAAGGATTACAGCATCTGGTCTCACTCAGTAAGAGGGAAGCACAGGAAAGACCCTTAACCCTTCCTGGTTAGGACATAATTACATGTACATATTTGCCAATGGCTGTTTAGAAAATGTATCACCTGGATACTGTATATCTGGATCTGTATGATTCATTGGTTGATACACTGGAGTAAAAAGAAAATCACAAGTATGTAGGGATGAGGATGTCCATCAACCATCGAAGATTCATAATCATCGATGGTTTATGACCGATGTCTAATAGTTTTTCCATCGATGGGGGAAGAATGAGATGATTCCCCTCCATTGATGGGCACAGCCTAACCAAACATTTATACATTTTTTTCCACAAGATGCCAGAATGCAGAACATAGCTCCGCCCCTGACACCCTTTAAACCAGGGCTGGGCAACACCAGCCCTCCAGATGTTGATGAACTACACATCCCAGCATGCCTTGCATCAGTTTCAGCATGGCCACATAGCAAAACTAATGCAAAGCACCCTGGGATGTGTAGTTCATTAACATCTGCAGGGCCGGTGTTGCCCAGCCCTGCTTTAAACCCTACCCCATGTTCTGATTGGCTAACAGGCCAGTAAGTGATAGAAATTGGATGAATCATCGATGGTCATCCATTACATATTATCCTAACATCGATGACCAATTGATTTATTTATTAACAGTTTAGGTGCACGCTGCGACTATCGCATGCGTTTTGTACTTTTAAAGTACAAAATGCATTGCATGTGCGCTAATCGCATGGTACAATATTGTAAAGCACAAAAAGTATCTGCAGGCAGTACATTTTGTGCTTCATCGCATCGCATCAGTACAGGAGTACATGCGAAGCATCTCATCGCAACACACCCGCAAACTTCAGTACATCGCATCGCATCCACTTCAAGTGCCAAAATCGCATGGCAGCTTGAAGTACAAAAAGCACAGCACACAAAATCGGTGCGTGTATGGGCACCTTTACTTATATAGCGCAACCTATTCCGTTGCACCTGCCTCCTGAGCGTCAGCAGCAGCCCAATAGCTGTGTTCCCCTGTGCTGCCTGTCCTGCTGGTGGGAGGGGGATACGGTCATTGGGTCTACAACAACTAGGTTGACAAGCATTGGGTCAACACCACTAGGTTGACAGGCAACAGGGTCAACATGGGTCTAGGTCGACATGGGTCTAGGTCGACAGGTCATTCGGTCGACACAAGCATTAGGTCGACATGGGGTTTTTCCGTGCGGCGGAGGAGAGGGAGCCGGCTGAGTTCAGCAATGAATTTAGCAGCGCTGCCCGGCACTAAACACTGGGAATCCCGAGAATTTTCCGGGCTTGCCAGTCTGGGCACTAGGGCATAGCCCAGAAAATTCTTGGGATTACCAGTGAAGGGGTTAATGAAGAATACGTTACAATGATGCTTATTGCAATGGTTATATGTTGCTTGCTGTAATTACATAAGGAAGAGGATATCTGGTATTGAATAATTCTATTTCATATTCATGATGGTTTCAATTACAGTATTTACCATCCACATCTTTCATAGGCTAAACCTCCCGCCTGTAGCCGGCACAGCCTGTCTGCTAATATTCCTAGGCCAGACCTGTGGATGATCTCATGATCTAAAAAACACTGATCGGAATTATGTTTTTTGTATTTCCCACAGAAAAATATCAAATAAATCAGTACAGTAGTATTACAGCTGCGGGGCATTAGCTAACTCCTATACACGCATAGCCAAGGTCACTTGGCAGACAATGAAAGTTACATTATATAGTATAGTATAAAAAGTACCATGATAAATAAGTCACACAATATTCCAGGGCCTATTAAATACAGAGGAGGTGTGACCAGTGATGTGTGGGAGTGACCAGTGATGTGTGGGTGGAGCCAGTGATGTGTGGGTGGAGCCAGTGATATGTGGATGTGGCGTGTGGCCAGGTTAAGTACATGACATAGAATTTGACGGCAGATAAGAACCATTTGGCCCATCTAGTCTGCCCCTTTATGACCTAAATATATCTCCCAAAATATGATAAAGTATAAAAACTGCATAACTTTGTGTGGAACACAGAAATACAATTTTAACAATTATGGATTATTGCCACCTGTGTGGCCAGCTTGGTCTCTGGCCATCATTATGCTGTCACGATGACACGCCTATTTTTATGTGAAGGCCTGGGGCTGTAGCTCCATCTACCCCTCTGTTCCTCACACACCCCTTTGCCACCCCTCCACATTGCAAATATTCCCATCCCATCCAGAGCCGGTGCAAATTTTCTGGCTGCAGCCCCCCACCCAATATACACTTTCCATCGCCTTAGGTGTTGAGGAGACCCCCGTTCAAGCTGACTGGGGTGATAAAGGATGGCTCTTTAATAGACTTCCTTCATTCTTGTCCCAGGCAGCCTCAGCAGGCCAACCCCTCAGGTCCAGGCCCTTAGACAACTGCCTTCATTCAAAGTAGAAAACATTTAGGATTTAGGCTTTCCTCTGTTATAAATGCGCTTTCCCCTTGATGCTGTACCAAGTTATGGGGCATCATGGACGGTGTAATGGTTAACATTACTGCCTCACAGCACTGAGGTCATGGGTTCGATTCCCTCCATGGCCCTAACTGTGCAGAGTTTGTATATTCTCCCCGTGCTTGCGTGGGTTTACTCTGGGTGCTCCGGTTTCCTCCCTCAATCCAAAAATATACTGGTAGGTCAATTGGCTCCCAACAAAATTAACCCTAGAATGATTGTGTGTGTGTACATGTGGTAGGGAATATAGATTGTAAGCTCCACTGGGGCAGGGACTGATGTGAATGTTCACCTATACTCTGTAAAGCTCTGCGGAATATGTGTGCGCTATATAAATAACTGGTAATAATAAATACAATTTTAACTCATTCAAATATCTCAGGCAACTGTCATCCGATGAGGGGATCAGTGTACTATGCTTGGTAAAAGCAGCAAATACTGTGATTTGGGGTGTGATTTTTTACCCAGTCATATTCCCCCAATTATGATAGTGGATGCTTCCTCCTTTAAATACCTGCTGGCGAAGGAATCTGCAATTAAATAGTGGAGATGGGAAGGAAGTTGTACAGTCCCTTTAATTATTTTGCTGTCATTCTGTATATAGAGGGAATGGGAGAGTTACTATCCACTGCCCATACAAAGGATACGGATATCTAAACTAGATTTATTATAATTGTGCTTCTGTGATAATAACTACCGCTTTCGTTTTGTAGGGCAATTACCACTATGAGAAATCAAAAAGCCTCGCAGAGCTTAACAAGGCAAGATGGTGACCATTGCAGATTTCCAGTTTAACCAGCATCCATACATTATCCTACCACCTGCATAGACACTGTGTTATAAATGCTCTGGAGTCGCCAGCTTTATTACTATCCAAAGTTCAAGCATTTTCTCCAAACTTCATCTCAATCATCTATAGACAACCCCGCAGCCCTTAGATAAGAAGACTATTGGTATAGGACAAAAATATAAAATCATAAATCATAGCGTGCCAGTTATTTTACAGTTAAGTTACTGACCATGAAAATCTTTTTGTTTAATCCAGGCATGTCCAAAGTCCAGCCCGGGGGCCAATTGCGGCCCGTGCCATCATTTCAAGTGGCCCTCAGCCTCCAGCCAGAAGCAGGCCAAGCATCAGATGCAGGATGCACAGCACAGGACACTAAAGGTGGGGTCCCAGTGAGCATGCCTTTACCTTACTGTCTGCAGCAGTGAGGAGGTGCCGGCCGACAGTGAGATGTGTTTGGCGGCTTTCGGGTGAGTGCGTCCAGCCCCTGGACATTCAGACAAAGGGGGTGCAAGCTACGGGACAGAGTGAATGGGTGCAAAGTGGGGAACATACAGTGAATGGGGGGCATACAGTGAAGGAGGGGCAGGCTGGGGGACATACAGAGAAGGATGGTCAGGCAGGGGAATATAATGTGAAGGGGCAGAGTGGAGGACATACAGCGAATGGGGGCAGGCTGAGGAATATACAGTGAAGGCAGGCTGGGGGACATAAAGTGAATTGGGCCAGAGTGGGGGGGGGGGGGGGGGGCATTCTGATGTGATTTATGATTTAAAGAATGTCAGGCTGAATGGTCGGCCCCCACACATTTTCACGTCACCAAATCTGGCCCTCGTCGCAAAAAGTTTGGACACCCCTGGTTTAATCCACCTGCAGTCTGCATAGTACATCTCAGATACCTACCTTTCTTCCTCAAATTGATCATGATAGAGAAGCACCACCCTCCCCAGCATTTCCTTCTGTTGCTAAAAGCAAATAAATAGCCAGATCCAGTAAATAGTAACATACGTTATTATATCATTTAGCTCAGTAGTACCCTGGCTTTGATGCTATTTAGCTCAGGATTTATATTTACAGTACTTGTCAACATAAGATGTCTATTTAATACAGAACTGTGCACTTACTTGCTTAGGGAATTGTACTTGTCATTTTGAGTTTTATTAGGGAAAACTATAAAAAATCCAAAAGATATTACAGATTTACTTCGCTTATGTAGAGGAAATCCTGTAATCCCCAAATTACTGCAAGTGATTGCAGTGTTCCATATAAAATGCTGCATATCCAACATAATGAGTGGGCGCATGAATGCAAGAATGAGATGATGCTTTTTGAGGATAGTCAGCAAAGGGTGTGATGGATTCATAGCCGTCCCAGAAATGTAAGGAGTAATTTTAGGAGTGACAGATGCACGCCTGAGCTGGGGCACCACTTTCAAAGGAACCCAGTTGGGCAGTGATGGCGATAGAAGGGTGGTAGGTATTTCTCCAATCACAATGACAGAGCAATGAAGATATATAAAAATAAGGTAAAATAAATAAAGTAAAAATAACTAGACTTCACTTAGGCCTCATTCAGGTTGGCACGGTAAGCTGCGAACATTGCAGTTCAACGAGCACCTGAGATGCCACCCCGCCCCTAACTAGGACATTTCTACAGCAGAACCAACAGCACAGATTTTGGTTTCAGTTTAACCATACTTGCCTACTTTGATTTTCACCTCTCTGGGAGAAGGCCGGAGAGGCAACACGTCAGGAGGGGGCGGGGGAAAGTCTGACATCACTTGACCTCGCCCCCATGCCATAAAACTCTGTGATTAGCTGGCCACAGAGAGGGCAGGGCTTAAATGATGCAAAATGCTGCTATTGTGTCATTTTAGCCCCTTCTCTGTGGACCTGTGATTAGCGGTAATTGAAAAAGTGGGGAAGGTGGGAGCGGGGGCTCTGGCCAGCAAGCGGGAGACTTGCCCACCTTCCCGGGAGCCTCCCAGCCATTCCAGGAAGGTAGCAAGTGTCCCAATAATAAATTACATCCTTCTCCCATGAGCACTTTCCGCAAAATTCCCTGTGCTGTTCTTTTTCCTACAACAACTGAACCTCTTGCCCACACATTTGCCCATAAGTCATTCAATCACCTGTTACTAAGCTCAAACATATTAGGGTTGTTTGTTGAGCCAGGACAAAAAAGAGATGGCTTCTCATACTTATGGTGTCCATGTTGACAAATGTTGACCTAAACACCAAAAACCGTGAAAAATTAATGTCGACCATGTCTATATCGACCTTGAGCTCTTATCGGGAGAGCTGCCCTTTGCGTTGCTCATGGCATTTGTCAGTACATGTGCAATGAGCATCAGCACGATGGGCAGAAGGATGTACCGCCGCTGCTTGGTACGTTCCGCACAGAGTCCCTTACGAGTTGGAAAAGTGGTGACATTTTTTTTGTCAAAATGTTCTTCTCTCCGCCACCATAGTTTAGAGGAAAGATTAATTCTTTATAAGTTTCGATATAAAAGTTAGTTCTAAACAGGCTTTCCTCTAAATAAAAAGCTGACCCCTTTCACCGCCGATTCAGTTGTCCGTGTCTTTATTTTAGTTAAGTTGGTGTGAATGAGGTATGGATGCATTTTGGCCGTGGAGAGTTTATAAAGCATATTTTTCTATGTAATTAGTACAATAGTACATTGATGGCTGGAGCAGGCACTGAAGAAAAGAAAAGCAAAACATAGATTAATCCGAAACACACCACGAGCCGCAGCCAGCTGTAATAACAAGGTGTGAAGGTCCCCACATAACGCGCACTTTGTGTAACGTATGGCTATCAGAGAGCTATAAGAAGAACAAGCTGCCTACTGTAATAACTGACCGTTATATCTAACATGTCAAACCGCACAAAGGTATTTCTCTATTCCATATCACTACTGTTTAAATACATATATCTTTTCAGTGGAGTTTTAATACAGGAGGGTGCAACTTTACATGAGCCCTGGGGGTGGCACTGTTGCCGACCCCCAACCCTTGCGTCTGTTGAGTTAGATTTGGGTGCAGTATGTTCAGACTAAAATGTAACACTTGTGGGCTACAGTACATGCAAAAGCAGTCAGTATTTTCCCTGCACAGAAAACATAAACCATCGATTATTTGAAATCATTGATGGTTGAAGGGCATCCCTAGAACTGGAGGAGGGTGGGGGACAGTATGCAGCTCCCGGCAGTGGGTGAGCGTCTCCTCGCACTGGGAGGGAGTAAGGGGGTGTATGAGAGCAGGAGGCTGTAAAATAGTGGTAGGTGGGCAAGACATTAATAAAAGTTGTGGCGCTGGTGCAGAGGACCATGGGGTCACTTCTGGCAGTGGGGGAACCTGCAGCGCGGCAGCCAGGGCCGGATTTCCCGCCTAGGGGCGGCACCTGCTTGTGGCGATACAGGATCCCCCATTGTCACGGGGGTATGTGAAATGCGGGAGCGGGGTCGTGGGGGTCCGCTGGGGGGAGGGAATTGCCAGAAGGGGGTCAGGGGGGTCTGCAAATTGTGTGTGTGTGGGGGTGTGTGTGTGTGTGCGGGGATCTGCTATTAGCGGGAGGGAGGGCGCGGGGGGGGGGGGGGGGCTTGAATCTCGGGAAGGGGGGTCCGCAAATTGCCGGAACTTAGGCAACTGGATTGTTTTTTGCAATCATATTGGACTTTAAAAAGCCTCACAAATTATTGCTTCAATATTTAATATTTAAGGTATTATACACAGCAAATGAAAAATATATATAAAAAATACAAAACAGAACAGCATTAAAAATATAAAATAAATATATGCATCTTTATTGAGTAACTTTAAATTGGGGATTAAGAGTGCACCCCACCCGAGTTTCTTTTTTTCTGTCTAATTAAACTTGTTATAACTCGGGGGTGCACCACTGACAATCACAGACAACAGGCAATAACTAGGTGGTTTAGGCCGGTAGGTGATGCTAACATTGCATTAGCTCCACTAATAAATGTCAGTTTATGTCCCCAATATATCTACTTGATATTTTTTGTTCCTGATCACCTAGTGCAGTTTCCCCCAAACCAATTCCTCTAGCTATTTTTTACACCAACCTGACACCCGAATATCACCTGGGGCCTTTTTTGACACCGACCTGGTGCCTAAATACCACCTGGGGCCATTTTTTGACACTGTACAGGAGCCCCTATACCACCTGGGGCATTTTGTGACACAACCTGCTGCCCAAATACCACCTAGGGCCATTTTTTACACCAACCTTGTGCCCAAATATCACCTGGGGCCTTTTTTAACACTGACCTGGCACCCAAATACCACCTGGGGTCTATTTTTACACCAACCTTGCGCTCGAATATCACCTGGGGCCTTTTTTGACATTGACCTGGCGCCCGAATACCACCTGGGGCCTTTTTTTAACACCCATCTGGCACCTGAATACCACCTGGGGCCTTTTTTGACACTGACCTGGCACACGAATACCACTTCGGGCCTTTATTGACACCTACCTGGGCCCCAGATACCCCCTGGGGTCTTTTTTGACACCCACCTGGGGCCTAAAATCCACTTGGGACCATTTTTGACACCAACTTTGAGCCCGAATATCACCTGGGGCCTTTTTTGACAGCGACTTGGCCCCGAATACCACCTGGGGACTTCTTTTATTCACCAACCATGTATCAGAATACCACCTGGGGCCTGTTTTACACCGACCTGGCCCCCTAATACCATCTGGGGCCTTTTTGTGACCCCAACTTTGCACCCGATTATCACCTGGGGCCTTTATTGACACTGACCTTGTGCTAGAATACCACCTGGGTCCTTTATTGACACTGACCTGGCACCCAAATACCACGTGGGGCCTTTATTGACACTGACCTGGCACTGGAAAACCACCTGGGGATTTTTCTTATACCAACCCTGTGCCCGAGTATTACCTGGGTGACCGAATACCACCTGGGGCCTTTATTGTCACTGACCTTGTGCCCGAATACCACCTGGGGCCTTTTTTGACACTGACCTGGTGCCCGAATACCACCTGGGGCCTTTATTGACACCTACCTTGCATTCAAATACCACCTGGGGCCTTTTTTACACAATCTGCCACCCAAATACCACCTAGGGCCTTTCGTAACACCGACCTGGGGCCTGAAATCTACTTGGGGACTTTTTTTTACACCTTGGGCCTTTTATGACACTAAGTTTGCACCCAAATATCACCTGGGGCATTTATTGACCCTGACCTGATGCCTAAATACCACCTGGGGCCTTCTTGACGCCGAACTTGTGCTGGATACTACCTGGGGCCTTTTTTTGACAACACCATGGTGCCCAAATACAACTTGGGGCCTTTTTTTAAACCGTACTGGTGCCCAAAAACCACCTCGGGCCTTTTTTGACAGCAACCTTGCACCTGAATACCAACTGGAGCCTTTTGTGACACCATCTTCACACCCAAATACCAGCTGGAGCCTTTTGAAGCCTGAATACCACCTGGGGCATTTCTTTTGGGCAGACTCTGCATAGTCTCCTAATGCCTAGAGGGACAGGCAGTCCTTCAGCCATGGGTCCCCAGAGGTTTCCCCCACAGGGGTTTTTCCTCTCCTGAGTGCTGATGGATGACTTTTCATGTGTCATGAGGCTTCCGCCATCTTGTTCCCCTTATAGGACAACCTTGTGCACTAATCTTGGTCCAGAATCCAATATTTTATAATGCAGAGTGAAAAATGAATTACATTTTTATTTTAAATAAAAGCTTGAATTTATTTTTGAAATATATTTTGCTTGAAGTTTTCTTTATTTAATTCCTAAATACTTAAAGGTGAAGAGGCAGAAGTGGCATTGCCTAGCGACCAGAGGGCGTGGCCCATGATAGCGGTACTCCTGTGAGGCCACGCCCTATTTTTAGGCACTGTGGTAGCATGTCCACAGCTCTGAGAGCTACTGGCCATACCCCCAGGCCCTCAGTCACAGTGAATAGATGCTGTGCACATGCGCACACCATCTATATCCCACAGAGCAGTGACAGAAAGGGGTCACCCAAAAAATGGGACTGTCCCAAACTCAGGACAGTTGGGATGTATGGTAAATCTTAAAAGTTCTAAGATCTTCCCAATCTCCCTTGGTTAGTTTTGTCCAGCACAGGAGAATACATCTGCTATACAAGGTTTTATGTTGTAAATCTATGCAGGCCAGGTCCGTAACTAGAAAGAGGGGTACAGATAGAGCCAAGCTCATCTTGACTAAGTTTCTGCACCTAGGCACAGAAAATGCTTCCTTTCATCTATTGTTCTCAGCTGTAATACAATAAAGAGAACAATACAACACGGGGATTAACAGGGGATTAGTGTGACTGGTCTTTCTCAGTTAATAAAGGCCAAGAAGAAAGAGGTTACATCTGTGTGTGTTCAAATTAATGTGAATATGTACTCATTAAAACATAGCATAAACATGAACATGATAGTCACCCATTGGATCAGTGTTAGATAATAAACCGAGATTGGCACTCTGAGTCCGTTCCTAGTACACCCTGGTAATAAGCGTCCCTCAAGTAGTTACCGGCAATGATGGAAAATGTCCCAGGTACCTCGAATGTGGATTATATGGCTGCACGGGGTGGCATACCCCGTTCTCTCAGATGTGCAGGCCAATGTGTTTTGTACGTGGAAATGGTTACTGGGAGTGGATGGCATTTCCACAAGCTGAAAAAGAAGGGTCCAGGGCTGGTCCGGTCACAGTCGGTGCATATATTGCGTTGTCCAATCCAAATGGGTGTTAGTACACTGATGCGTTTCAACGCATGGTGTGCAGCTTTTTCAAAGGCTACATCATTGCGTGCCCTCAAAATATCTTTTGTTATAAAATACCAGGTCTATAACTAAGGTATGCAAACCCTGCTAATGTGCCACGCCCAGGGGGCAACTCTGTTGTTCTCCGTAGCCAGTAGGAATACTTGTGAGTGGTGAGCCCAGGTACAGAAAAAAAATTTGATCCCCCCCCTCCTTCACCCCGAACCAGGTTCACAATATGCAAAACAGCAGTGGGTGACAGGGAGAGGTAGGTGAGGGAAAGTTTGTAAGTAACACAGGCTATACAGCTATTCCTCCCCACCTTGGAATCTGGGCATTATTAAACTATTAGTTTAAATCTAATATGACCTCTCCCCCCATCCACCGCCACCAATTTCCACTGCGTTTTAAGTGCCTTGGGCATCCCCAAGGCTTAATCCAGCCCTGTCTACAAGTGATATAGAGATAAGAGTTGCGCTTCCAAGGTAGGGACAGAAAGTCTTCTAGAAGGGTCAGAGGTCAGAGTGTCAAAAGGATCAGTAGACTAAAATGTGACCATTGGTGATCTCTCCGAAAATGATCCAAATATCCTATTATTTCTGTTTTTGGTTCTTTTCAGCAGCTCTAACAATTTGATCTTGTCTCATAAAGGCAGATAAATAATTAGAACTCTATACAGAGAAGCAAAGTCTGCTGGGAGCTGTGCTTTTAATTAATTAATGGCCATTTGCAAAACATCCTCTAAAAGTTATATAAAGAAAAATAAACAGCTGATGAATGGAGACGCTCGAGTCAGCTGGGTTTATATGTGTCCGTTCTAAAACGTTAGTATTGTTCAGCTATATCATTGTTAAACAGTGTTGGAACTGGTTTGTGAGCCAGTGGATGTATATTTACAGGGGATCGCAGCGTTAGCATATTTTTTTCATACTTTTGTTTGAACATGCGATCTATCATATGTAAACAAATGGAACATCAAGTGCCAAATCTTAAGGCCCCCAAACAGCATGCAATTTGGGTCCAATTTCACCAGATTCGGATGAATCAGACCGTGAAATCGCCCCAAATCGCAAGTTTAAACATCCCGTCTGACCCGATGCGCGGTCCTGTGCACATCGGATCGGAGTCAGGCAGTCGGACCGGCTGCACATAAGATTTGCTAAATCTTATGTGCAGCCTCCAGGCGGGGGACAATGTAAGGACAGTGACGGGCAGGGCGAGAGACGGGCAGGGGGAGAGGGGGGCTGTAGCAGCGGGCGGGGTTCGCCAGAAAGCCGGGCAGGGGGAGAGCCAGGCAAGGGGCAGCAGTCAAATAGGCTGCAGGCGGGGGACACCGGAGAGCAGGGCAGGGGGAGAGGCAGGCAGGGGCAGCAGTCAAATAGGCAGTGGGTGGGGGAGGCCGGAGAGCCGGGCAGGGGCAGCGAACACAGAGGTAGCGGGCGGGGATGGGGGGGGGGGGGGGAGGGCTCTCAGCCAATCACTGTCTGCCAAGTCATTTGTATTGTTTTTTTTCTTCCTTGCAGCTCCCAGATCCTCATGTCCAGCTAAACGTTCCCCTCGCCGGCTCACCGGCATCCCCTGCCTGCTGCCTCTGTGTCCGCTGCCCCGGTACCCCTGCCTCTCCCCCGCCCGCTGCCTATTTGACTGCTCACCTCTCCTCCTGCAGCAGTGCAGCTCCCCTGGAGTTGCATATGATAAATCGCATGAGATTTATCATATACAAAACTTGGCACGTAAAGTGCCTAATCGTGTGTCCCCCTCCCAGGAAGCTGCAGGGGAAATCAGGTCCGACTTGTCCCTAGGACAAGTCGTACTAATGTATGGGACCTTTAGTGAGCTCTCCCAGGGATCTGCTGTGGGGAGCTCAGGGAAAATCTGGGCCAACTTGGCTTTAAGACAAGTTGGCCTGATGTATGGGGGCCTTTAATACATCTGCTCCTATGTGCTAAACAAATATCAAGATTTACCAAACTCCCTCCCACATCTCCAGCATCCTTCAGCTGTTTCAGATCGCTAGACATAGATTCAAAATCCAGACATAACCCCAAAGGCATCAGATGACCTATCAGACTGCACAGAGGATACAGGTCCCACGGCCAATGAAATCTTGCCTTGCAATGAAGAATGCAATTTGGAATTTTTTCATATTTGACAATTGTTTATAAATATTAATATGAAACACAAGTGTAACAAAATCCGGGCCAGCTACGTATTGAAGTTATTTGTCCCAGAAATAAATGTTTATTTGCAATGTCAAATGTTTTTATTCTGTTATCAGAAATATACTTTGGCACAACCCTGCTGTACATATCCCAGTGCCGGCTACGGATACAGTATACATGTACATGGGCTCGGAATTAATGTCCGGATTTTAAATAACTATGACATTTTGTGTAAGTTTTGGCACGATGAGATAATAATCTGGGCAGAGACATCCTCTCTTTCGTCTAAATATTCTCTGCACTTACGACAATGCATTTCCGTTCCGCTAGAAGCTGCTACTAGACAGCTGTGTCGGTTTAAAGTGGATCAGTCCCGGCAAAAAACACAAATATTCAGGGTTTTTAAAGGTTTTCTCTACATAAAATTAACACTATACTACTTAAAACCCAGTGACGCATAAGAATTGTGCATTGGAAATGTGGGCTTGGTTAATAGGGTTGACGGTGTCTAGGTTGACCTCAAAAGGTCGACATGAAAAAAGGTTGGCACAATGAAAAGATCAACCTGTAAATGGTCGACACATAAAGATCTCGACAGGATTTTTTTTGGGTGGTGATATCTATAATGGGTGTAATTTGTGTGGCGCACACGGGCCACTGGGTCCAAGGGGGCCCACAGCACACACTGCACTCATGTTTAATTTCCGACCTTTTGCAGAGTCCTGCATTGGAGCTGCAGCCACGGTACAAAAAAAACACACCAGCAAAATGGCCGCTGTGCATCCGCAGTAGGGATGATGGGGCAGATGTATTAAGCCTTAAGAAGAGATAACTGCAAGGGTGATAAAGAGAGATAAATGTCCAGCCAATCACCTGCTAACTGCAATGTTACAGGCTGTGATTGAAAAAAGTCAGTAAGGAGCTGATTGGCTGGTCATTTAACTCTCTTTATCACTCTTGCATTTATCTCTTGTTAAGGTTTAATACATCTGCCCCATTGTCTCCGGAACCAGCGCCATGAAGAGAAGATTGGTGAAAAACCTGAAAATCACATAAGGGCCCCCTCCGCTATCAAAGTGCGGTATCTGGATACCGTAAATGTTGCCCCTGTCCGTCTGTGGGTTGGTATAGAGTCATACTTCCGATAACCTGCTTTTGACCATGGGGTACTCATTGTTTTTACGCTAAACAGTCCGATTATTAAGACCGGCATCCAGAGTCCTGGCATTCCCAGACTATACGATGTCCAGGAATAGGCAACTACTAGCTGCCTAATCCTGGACATTGTATAGTCCGGGAACGCCACCCCCCCCCCCCCCCCCGGATTCCGGTCTTAATTATCGTACTGTACGGAGTAATCCCGTAAGGGTGGTGGTAACCCTAGTAGGGATAGGGTTGGCAATCAGCCATTGATGATTCAAATTCATCAATGGTCTATGCCCGGTGTCATACTTTTACCATCAATGGTGGAGAAGCCAATTTTCTCCTGCCATACATCTAGCATACATCTGTACCCTGACAACCATGCTGTGACTGGCCCATGGGGCAATCAGTGAAAGAATAGAGATGACCATTGTTGGTTGAAACTATGGATTGTCTTCTGTAGCATACTTTACCATTGATGGCCACCTACAAATTCACCATCAATGGAAAGCACATCTAGAATCAGAAGGGGCTGGAGTTCTTCTTGAGAATTTGTTTTTAGAGTGCTGGGAATTGCAGAACACAATACAGATTCTGGCTTTGTACCATCTGAAATACAAAGTGAAGCAATTGACAATTTTTGTTTTCATGACAACTCTTACAACTTTATGTGCAGGCTTCCCTTCCCCAAATGAGATTGATGCATCATTTATCTGTGTAGATGAGTGTTCAGTGTAAAATGCAACAGCTTCAGTGCGATTACATAAATGGGTGGGATTTCCAGGTTTTCCACCAATCAGACCAGTGGTGTAACTCCCAAAGACAATGGTTATCTCTGGAAGTCATATGCACCATTATGCAGAGAATGTGGAGCCTCATGATGCGAGGGAAAGCCCAAGTACAGATTACTGGGTCCTATGCTGGAAAGATTTCCTGACCTCACCTTCTCCTTAAGATACCCCCTCCCCGGGCCTGCAGGGGTGGTCACTCCAGCAGTAGGGCCCACCCAGGGGAGGGGGTTTCCCTGTGCCTCTGTGGACCTGTGCTGCAAGAAGAGGCTGCACTAGGGGGTAATGTACCAATTTGCAGCCCTGCAAAAAATACTCTGTGTTTTGTTACCATAATGGAATGTTACCCTGTCCTGGTATCTCAATTAACCTGACATTGCTCCCTTTACTTTACTCTGTGTAAAATCATTGTTAGAAGAAAAACATAATAATAAACAGTATGACATTTTATACAAATCCCAGGATATTTAGCTGCTTTTGTAGTCTATAAAACATCTGTTATTTCCAGGTTTAGCGGTGACGTTCTCACGAGTACAGAATCTTGCAGGCGTTTGTGCTATCCCTTTGGGTTAAAGGCAGGATACCTCTCATCTAACATTATATTCTCTCTGTGCCCCAGTGAGGCAGCCGCTGCATTATTAATTGTACACAGCCATATAGCCATATGTGGTCTGTGTGACTTCAGGTGGAGACTTGTTGAAATGTAATCGGGGTGGACATTGCAGTTTTTTCGCATTTTATAGGCCTCACTTGTGTACTTGCAGCAGAGTAGAAGCGATTTGGCTTTAGCTTGTGTCTCGTTACATTTTTTGCTATTACGATAATATCCTAGACGTACAGTAGAATGGCTATTTATGTGACTGATGTGTGTCATCATTATTATTAATAGGATATTGGATGAAATGGCTGGTCTAGCCTCCAGGCACCAGGGTCAGAGTCCTGATGTACCGTGCCTGTAAAATCATCCGGCAACGATTGTACGATTACGCGGAAACACACGGGGCGGAGAGATTAAAAATGTCTGACAAGATGAAAAGTGCAAAAGAAAAAAACAGCGCCAATCCAGAGAATATTTTAAAAAAGATGAAAAGAGGTTTAGGGCGGGATGTACTAAGCAAAAAATGCGGTAAAACCCCTGTTTTCGGGGGTTTTACCGCATTTTCAAATGTACTAATACCCGGCCGCTGCGTCATCGCAGGGCAGGGTATTGCCACCTTTGGGTGGTGATACCCTATAGAAACCTATGGGCTCTGCGACGCTAGGCTCATATGTTA
Source organism: Crinia signifera (assembly GCF_055691185.1). Lineage (NCBI taxonomy): Eukaryota > Metazoa > Chordata > Amphibia > Anura > Myobatrachidae > Crinia > Crinia signifera. Next base: position 35,236,772 of record NC_139220.1, read on the forward strand.
ATACATAGATATGCCCATCGCTAGCATCGCTGCGGTCAGGTGGCGAGGGGTGGTGCCGGTGAGAGGCAGTGGTGCGGGCAGCAGCGGTGCCGGTGAGGAGCAGTGGGGCAGGCGGGGACCAGGTTCAGCAGCGGTAATCCTCACTGCAGAAGTGGGCGGGCAGCGGCGGCTATTAGAATTGTAAAGTAATGTGTCAAATGACTGGCTGGCTTCTGATTGGATGAGATAGAGCACTCTACAATCAGCGGTTGACGAGAGCCCACCATTCATTTCACACATTATTTTAAAATTCTATTCGCCGCAGCCCATCACTGCACTGATCATCACTGCCGCTGCACCCGTGCCGCCGCCTGCCCCACTGCTCCTCACTGTCACCACCATTGGCCACCACCTGCCCCACTGCTCCTCACCAGCACCGCCGCTGCACCCGACGGCCACTCATTTTACATTATCTTAACATTCTAACCTCCTGAACCAGTCCGGGACCGCACATCGGATTGGATCAAATGTCACACACATGCGATTTTGGCCCAATTTCACCAGATTTATCGCCCCAAGTGCCGAAAACGTGTGAAATCGGCCCAAAATCACATAGTGTATGGGCACCTTTCGTCTGCCATTTGCTTTAGTTGCTGCATTTTCTAGGTCCTTTACACTCTGCTTAAGGAAACACAATTACTGTACTAAAAAAGTAACCATGGTGATGATTAATACGACATACTTAGATAACATATCTGCAACAGATATAGGGCTATAGCGATAGATTTATGCTGTAGGTACAGAGGGCAACCAGCATATATAATAGGTAACTATGCTCATAAGACCTAATGAAGGAAACATTGTATAGTTTTAGCACAAAGTCTCTCTTGCTGGCTTCAGATCAGCAACGCAAGAGGAATTACAGCGAGTGCGCATTTTGCTTTACCATCCATAAATGGCAGTTAATGATCTTTACATTGCCCTCACTCATGTCCAACCCTTTCCTCTATTACTCGTGCATTGGTTCATCTACCAGCAGGGCCGGTGCAAGATTTCTCAGCTTACCGCTCCCACCCACGCGCCAATACCGACTTTCCAGAACCTCGGGGTAAAGTGTGGAGGTGGCGTCCTTGAAGAGTAACAGCTGCCGTTTGCATTAAGTTCAACAAGGATGTCTCCCCTAGGGATATATTTACTAAGCTACAGGTTTTATGAGGTAGAGAAGTTTCCCATAGCAACCAATCAGATTCTATTATCTTCCTGCTAGGGGGGACGACGACGAGGCTGATGTCACCAAGCCCCTCCCACATGTCAGTAAAATGCAGCAATTTGTGGGTCCGTGGATTGGGGGGAGGGGCTGAAATGATACAAATGTATGTGATTTGCGTCATTTTAGCCCCGACCCCTCGCCACGACCCACAAAATCCGGTATTTGGTGCAGCGGGGAAAGGGGGTGCGGGGGCAATGCGGGAGACTTGCCCACCTTCCTGGGGGGTGGGAGGGGGACCCGATTTTTGGGAGCCTCCCAGCCATTCCGGGAGGGTAGGCAAGTATGAGATAAATGATAAGAAGAATCTAATTGGTTGCTGTGGGATAACATCTACATGTCTAAAAACGTAATATATATACCCCCTTAGAGTCATCCTTAATTTTTTAAATAGACTTTAGGGCACCACCCAAGATTCTAGAGCCACTACGATTCTAGAGATGCCTAATTGTAGAGTCGGCCCTGTCTACCAGGCATTTGTCAAGAGGGGTTACTAATTACTAAGCAGTTTCATGCAGTTAGCCCATGTGGCAATAAGAGCCGTGTTCTACACCGGAACTGGGGGTATTTAGCTGACAACCCCAGGGAAGTCATGTATTTGGAAGATTGAAAATGTGTGTCTTACCTGCAGTGCATTGCCATATCTCCCAACTGTCCCAATTACAGCAGGACAGTGCCGCTATTTGGAGCCTGTCCCGCTGCCCCACCCGCAGGTGGCACAGTTGGGGGGGAACCAGAGATTGCTGAAGAGATGGTGTACCTCTTCAGTGCAAGGAGGGAGTAGGGACTGTTTAGTTGCTAGGGGAGTGCTGGGCACGCCCCTGAAAAAGATACAAATGGGGGTTAAGGCTCTAGGAAATGGCCTTGAACCCAAGGCCATGCCCATCCACCCCTTAGCCCCGCCCCCTTTTTGGGCCAGCCACACCAAAGTTAACGATTCAAAAGTTATGTGTTAAGAAAGCTCTTAAGAAGGCAGGGTGGGTGTGTCACTTGCCGGCCAGTGTGGGAGGGGGAGGAGTCTAAGGTATAAAATGACTGCCTGGGCCATGTTTCCCTATGACCGAGGCAGAGAAATCTGGCTGGTGACTAGGATTAGATATCTGTTAGACAGTGATAGGGCCGTGAACATTTACTGTATGTGGTCACCTTGACTAAATAAACCCTAGTGGACAAGTCAGTGTGTGTTTCTGCTACACAGCATATGTTTAATATTTTGACGGCATTTTAAAATAATCATTGTTGTGATATTAATGCATAAAAACATATTTGGCCAAAGTCATGAATCACTGTGGCATTGCTTTGTTGTATCACTGCTGTGGAATCACAGTTGTGTATCGCTGCGGCATCGCTGTGACTCTGCAGTGGAATCACAGTTGTGTGTCGCTGTAACACTGCAGTGGAATCACATTTGGGAATCACTGTGGCATTGCTGTGACATCGCTGTGACACTGCAGTGGAATCACAGTTGTGTAGCGCTGTAACACTGCAGTGGACAGTCAGGAATCACTGTGGCATCCTTGTGACTCTGCAGTGGAATCACAGTTGTGTATCGCTGTGACACTGCAGTGGAATCACAGTTCTGTAGCGCTGTAACACTGCAGTGGACAGTCAGGAATCACTGTGGCATCGCTGTGACATTGCTGTGACACTGCAGTGGAATCACAGTTGTGTATCGCTGTAACACTGCAGTGGAATCACACAGTCAGGAATCACTGTGGCATCGCTGTGACACTGCAGTGGAATCACAGTTGTGTATCGCTGTAACACTGCAGTGGAATCACACAGTCAGGAATCACTGTGGCATTGCTGTGAAACTGCAGTGGAATCACAGTTGTGTATCGCTGTAACACTGCAGTGGAATCACACAGTCAGGAATCACTGTGGCATCGCTGTGACACTGCAGTGGAATCACAGTTGTGTATTGCTGTGACACTGCAGTGGAATCACAGTTGTGTATCGCTGTCACACTGCAGTGGAATCACACAGTCAGGAATCACTGTGGCATCGCTGTGACACTGCAGTGGAATCACAGTTGTGTATCGCTGCAGCATGTGTTTTTGTGCTTTCCATAAGAATGAGCTTTACATCGTAAACTGATTAAACCAATGTTTTTGCAGTCTATTAGCTGGAGATTAAAGAGAGAGCACTTTGACCTGAAACAGACCCCTCTAGTTGTGTTTATACAGCGAGCACGGATCTAAGGATATAAATATTTGTTATAAGAGGAAAAAATAAAATTAGAGACAGGGCGGGGAGCCAGGAGAATCAGTCTAATGACTTCCAGGAATCTGCCTAAATTAAACTGTAAAGTCAGGCAAGAAATAACCTACCTTCATGGAAATGAGCACCGCAGTGTATAATAGTCCTGGGTGTCACAGCATCTGTGTCTGGCTTAGTAGACTTATATGTATATAAATAAATTCCAGAAACAATTCATTAACATTGGGGTCTGCGGTACTTATGTATTATCTGGGCTCCCATGTTAAATGAACCCCATTTTTTCATACCCCTACTATCCAACTACGCATGGAGTTGATTTTATATAGTGTGGCGAGCGCAGCGAGCCACCGTGCCCGAAGCGTGGCGAGAGTAGCGAGCCCTGCAAGGGGACGAGGTCTCATAAGAAAAACGGGAGCCCAGATATTACATAAGTACCGGGTCTGCTACCTATTATACCTCAGTGTTGCCGACTCTCCCGGAATGTCCGTGAGACTCCCGGAATTGTGGGTAATCTCACGGACTCCCGGGTAGAGCCCCCTTTCTCCCGGAGCATCGCTTCCCCCTGCCACAATGTCTACTGCGCATGCGCGAGATAACCACAATGACGCCGCCAACGCAATGACGCGATGATGCAGCGTCATCACGTTGGCGGCGTCATCGCTGTTATCTTGCACATGCGCAGTAGCCATCCCGGAAGAGACGCGGCAGAGCCGCAGAGAGGACAGAGGAGCGATGGCTGCAGGAGAAAGCGTCTGCTGCAGGAGGCAGGTTACTGGCCCGAGCGATAAGTATGATCTGTGACCTGTTCTCTCTCCATATTTTACTGCAAAGCCCCCCTCCTCCCCCTACACCCGTCCTACCTCATTCAGTGCCTCAGTGCTCGTCACCTTCCAAGTGCACAGTGCAAGTGTAACATGTGATGACCCGTCCAGCCTCTTGCTGCCCCAGCCATCAATCTGCCAGGCTACCACCCATCTGATACTGTGCTACAGAAAAATGTAATCAAGTGCTGTACAGCTCGCTGCCCCAGCCCTGTCCAATCTGCCAGGCTTCTGCCCATCCACTAAAATCATGGCAGATTGATGGCATATTCTACAAGTGCTGTACAGCTTCTCGCTGCCCCAGCCCTGTCCAATCTGCCAGGCCTCTGCCCATCCATTAAAATCATTCATGCCCCGTCCATCTTCTCGCTGCCCTGGCCCTGTCCAATCTGCCAGGCTTCTGCCCATCCACTGTGCTACAAAAAAATTTGGCTGCATGCTTATCAAAATATTGCAAGGCCCGCCCCCTGGCGACACAAGGCCCGCCCCCTGGTGATGCAAGTCCCGCCCCCTAGCGACACAAGGCCCGCCCCCTGGCGACACAAGGCCCGCCCCCTACCTTTTACTTTTCTCCCTGAAATGATTTTTCAAAAGTAGGCAACCCTGTTATACCTCCCCTGACACTGTGTATAGGAACTCTAAGGGAAATTACAGCTGTGAACGTTACAGTGAAGACTGACTGCTTAGTGACTTTGGGGCTCATTTACAGTATTATTCAATATTTGTGGCTAATTCCCCGAAAAGACCCGCTTTCAGGGGTTAGCTGCAAACATTAAGTATCAGCTGAATGTATGTAGGAGAGACCGCAGCAGGAATCTCTGATCTTTGCAGCAATCCCTCCTGCACCGCCGCCGGCCGCATCCCCCTTAGGTCACTATGTGGGATGCAGGGTTACTATGGGGGGAGCGTGAAGCTGCCTGATGTATCAACATCGGGCAGCATCTCTTCGGGTCTCTGGACTACCAACATTCTGAGGTGTAGCCTATGGGCTACACACTGCACTGCCGCCGGGGCAGTGCGGTTCACGTGGGGGAAGGGGGGGGTCAGTGCTAACCGCGCATGCGCAGACCCCCCCCCCCGGTACCCGTCTGAGTGCGTTGCAGGTATAGGCTCAATTTGGAAGCCTGACCTTGCATGCAAAGGATAATACATCCCCGCGATAGAATCGCCTCTTACAATACATTCCTGGGCGGTAACATTTTGCCTAGATCGCATTGTATATGCGATCCTTAATAAATGGGCCCCTCAATCTTTACTCCACACAACTATTTACAAAGCCTTGGAGAGAGATAAAGGGAGGGCCACACCGCACCTGTGCCCTGATGAATTTATTTACCTTTCATCCACCTTTCATCCACCGGCTGGCACCATTTTCCTGTTGGTATTATGCATTCCGCCCAGGAGAGGGCGCTAACAGATAACAGATATTGCGCGCCGGATGCGGTCACTGGGAGATAGGGGTAGGGGGGAGAGGGTTAGGTTGGTCTTTTGACCGCCGGCATTCTGACTGCTGGGATATATAATATGTATCCTCTCAAACACAGGCCCCCTCCTCTGATAAAGCACCCCTGTATCGATGATCATTATTGTGCACACTCTTGCATGAACGTCAGTTGCTGCGGTATTTATAAATTCTGTTGCCGGGCAGGGAGAACCTCACAGTCAGTCTGTGCAGCCCCATCATGCAGCCGTCATGGGAATTACATCTGCTTGGACATGATGTAGCCTGCGCGCTGGGCATAAAAAGTACAAGGCTGTTTATAATTAGGACCGATGCCTGTCTCAGCACTTGCCCGTTGCTGAACATGTCTAATTAAAGAACACGAATTATAAGGAATCATCAAAAGAAATTACAGCATCCCACTAAATCACATCCTACTGGCCACATCTAAGTCACATAGTAAGGATGAAACAAGGCGCAGGTCCACCAAGTTCTAACACATCCGCTGTACACTATAGATTATTGTGAGGATACGGAACAGTACCAGCCAACAATGGCCAGCTAAGAAAATATATAATACATGTGCTTAGAAAGGTGGACAATGTCACGAGGAGCAGGGGCAGGGGAAGAACGACCAGAGACAATGGAGAAACCTATCGCTGGGCTCCAAGCCCAGCAGGTCCCAGCGGCTCCCCCCTCCCACACCCGTCGCTGCTGCTGCTGCACCGGGCTCTCCTCCTCCCTGCACCCGGAAGATGATCACCACAGGGAGGAGGTCACAGTTCCGGCCAGCACAGCTCTGTGCTGCCCGGACACAGGTGAGGTGGGAGGGGGCGATGCGGGGCGGCGGGGGTCCGTGCAGGGCGGCGGGGAGTCGTTGCGGGGCGTCGCTACGGGGCGGCGGTGGGATGCGGGAGAAGCCCATTGGCTTCTATGGGGCATCGCCAGATTTTTCTGGCGATGCCCCCCGCCGAGGTTACCCGGCGGGGGATGCTTACAGCATCCCAAAATGCGGTAAAAATACAGATAATGGGGGTTTTACCGCATTTTTAGCTTAGAGAATCTCCCCCACAGTCAGCTCTATCACAGGATCCCTGCTAATGCCTGCAGTAGGGGACTGGGCGGCTCCCACTTGGTAACACTCAGCCTGCACTGCAGCAAACGACGGTGCACCCAGTCAGTGCCATTGCTTTACCATGAGATGGAACCCACCAGTGACTTATGAATGTCCCTGCTGCAGTAACAGTTTGACTCTGACCCAGTGGCCATTGTCACACAGAGTAGCTGGAGCTCTGCCAATTCACTGCAGGCCTTAGTCCCTATAGACCGGCATATTCTTGTTATGAATAATGTTATGAATAATGAGTTGGGCTCCAGCCCATAGCACCTAACTGCCAATTTTCAAACACATGACAGGACCAATTATCATTCGTAACGAGTAACCACAAGACTATCATTCTGTTAAATCTGCCTCTAAAGCTGGTGGTGGCTCCTAGGGAAATTAGCTTGTGGGGTCCCCCCAAAAAATACTTAGGGTGGAGTACTAACATCCGCCTCCCCACATCTGCTGGTATTACCTTAATCATCCCCTGTATACATCAATTGCACCACATTGTGTTTCAGCCAATTAACCGTTATTTGGTGCGTGTTTTTGTTACTATTGAATCCAACTTTTCTAGTAGTCAATTCTGCAGTTAACCGCTGGCAGCGGCTGGGCAAATGCAAAGGTCAAAATCCAGTATATTTGAGGGGTGCAATTGATGTATACAGGGGATGATTTAGGTAATACCAGCAGATGATGCGGCAGCGTGCATCACCGCTCATTGCTCATCACTGCCCCGCAGCTCAAATAAGTAACCTGAGCCGCTTTCAGCTCAAAGTCACCCAGTGAGTATCAGTGAGTATGTGCCTTAAGTCAGGGTGTTGCCTGTTGAGGGGCGGGGTCTGTTAAGGGGCAGGGTCTGATGATGGCTCCCCACTATAGATTATATGGGTGCCTGCACTATGAGCGATCCAATGCCAGTGGCACTCGGGTAATAAATAATACCTTACAAATGCCATAAGCTGATGATGCCAGTGTTTCTGGTGGGTTCAGTGCTGCCCCCTGTACACGTTCTTCATTGTGGCCTATGCATCTACCTCTGCTGCTTACATCAATATATTATTATTATTCTTATTATTATTATAATTAAATGAAAATTTATTGTGGACTTACCGGAGCATTTATCAAAGCATGTAGAGATAAATTGGAGGGAGATAAAGCACTTACCAATCAGCTTCCATAATGTTACAGATTATGGGGGTTATTCTGGTTCACTCGCAAAGGCAGAATCACTCTCTAAAAGACAAAACAATGCTGCACTGCAGGTGGGGCAGATGTAACATGTGCAGAGAGAATTAGATTTGGGTGGGATTTGTAGTTGAAACTGATATCTATCTATATTGCAGTGTAAAAATAAAGCAGCCAGTATTTACCCTGCACAGAAACAAAAAACACCCAAATCTAACTCTCACGTTACATCTGCCCCACCTGCACGTTACATCTTCCCCACCTGTAGTGCACATGGTTTTGTCCAATTAGAGAGTGATTGTGCTTTTGCGAGTGAACTAGAATAACCCCCTATGTTTGATTGTGGGTGTTACAGATAATTGGTTTGTACTTTGGGGGAGACTTATCAGATTTAAAGTAAGAAAGAGATTAAACAACAGCCAATCAGCTTAGGCATTGTTTGAAAATAGCGAAATGATTAGTTGATACTTTGTCTTCTCCATGGCTTGATCCATCTTGCCCATAGTTCGCTCCCATAGTTGCGCAGGTTACTCATTGCGGGTGTGGTATATGGTCCCGACAGTCGGGATCCCAACAGTCATTAGCACAACTTCGGGATCCCAACTGGCCGGACTCAGACAGCGGGGCAAGCGCAACAAAGCCCCCATGTGGACCCCCACGAGGGAGAATAGCCAGTGGCCGTCGGGACCCCGAGTGTCGGGGTAAGGACTGTCGGGATCCCGACTGTGGGGAAACTGTCCGGCACCCACTCATTGCTGCCAGTATAGCAGGTGTGTATGCACTTGCCTCTACTGGCACTCTCCTGCTGGGTACCAATGTTCCCGACACTGTGTAGTGTGTAACACTCCTGACATTCTTTAGTGCTTTATCACTCTTCACTGTATCTCTCTCCTGTGTTTGAAAAATTACAAAAGCTGATTGTTTGGCACTTAGGGGCCGATTCAGAATCACTCCCATTTGTTGCCGGAAGTGAGGGCTAGGGGCGGAAACTGGGGCGGAAACGGGGCTGGACCATGGGAACACCCCCAGTGTTTTATGCTGGCCATTCCCCTGGGAACACGGGCGGCCCGATGCCTGCCGGGGCAGACGGCTGGCGTCCCATGATACAGCGCCAGCCCGCTCGTCAGTGGACACCGAAGGAAATAAAAGTCAATTCAGTAGGGGGGGGGGCGGATGTTCAGCCGGGTGGTGTTTCAAGCGAACGACTGCTGCTTAGCGAGCCTTGCTGAATCAGGCCTTTAATCACCTTTGTCATTCTCTGTGCTTTGATAAATTCCCCATCATTTTCTGAAGCCTTCACTGAGTATATCTGAAATTCCTATATGACACTTGCTATAGGGTCACCTATGTTGTAGCTACCATCACCCCCCATGGCTGTAATTGTCTAATTCCAGGAAAGATCATGGGAGAGGTGCGGAGGTTTCTCTATACTGGTGAGATGTCTATAGCATGGGAAAGCCTGACCATCTCCCACTGTTCCCTGACTCCTCCGTGGAGAGCCAAAGAACTCTGCATTTGCTTCTAGAGGGCGAGAGGGCAGGATGAAGGGGCGTATGAGGAATTCATCCAGCTGAGCTCTGTTTTCATTTCAGTCTGTGCTGCGGAGAGTTTGGAACATCCACAATCATAGACGCGCCTGTTACTGGCCAACTTGCTAATCCGAAAAGCAAATTCCGATGATTGTAAATAAAATCGAATATCCTTAAAAAGGTAACTTCCCCTTCAGGCCAGCACAGTGGGATCTAACACGCACTCCTAAATCTGGGATGTTATAACCTACACCAAAAATCTGGGTGACATTAACCACTTCATGACTAGACAAGCTTCTATGATAAGCCTACAGGCCTGTGGCCTTTGTTAATGATTGCTGGTTTACTGCTTGCACACGTCGCGGGCTGCGATTGGCCAATTCTCTAGTGCGGCGGTTCTCAAACTGTGGGTCCGGACCCCAAAGTGGTCGTGAGCAGCTCAGTCGGGGTCTAGACTTCATGTTGCCGGCTATCAGGCCGATGACTTCTCAAAAAAAAGTCTGGAAAATCAGTTGAAAATAGGAATCAGCTGATTCTCTAGATGAATCCTTAGAATGAACCGAGCCCAGTTCAGTTAAAGGCTTATTGTGACAGATATTGAATTATTATGATAACGTCCCGAGGCGGCCACCCATTGGCGTTGGGGTGTTGTTAATTATTCAACCAGCTGTAGAGATTTTAGCCCTGTAAGCTGCTGAGCACTTGATTATGCAAATCATTTGTGCTGCCAACAGATTCCCATATCTAAATGACATAAGAAATGATCAAATACCTTTATTGTATCTCCTTCCAGGCGTTCTGGCAGCATCGGCACCATCATAAACGTAATTGATCTTGCCGATAGTATCTCTCATATCTATGTGTTTAGCAAGAGCTATTGAGAAACGGTGGGTACGGTCTGTGCCAACCTCCAATATACAAGCATATGTCAATAAAAGTGCTGGAATTTGTAGTTCCACATTAGCTGAGAGCTAAAATTAAAATCCTTCATTGCCAACTAAATCAGTGTGTGGGAGTGCGTAGTTTTAGATTTATGTGGATTAGAGTATTTATGCCATACCTGTCTGCACACCAGGAATGGCCTGGAGGCTCCCAAAATTTGGATGACCCCCCCACCGGGAAGGTGAAGGTAGGCAAGGCTCCCTCATCCTACTTCGCCCCTACACGCCCCACACACACATTGCACACCCACCCCCCTACAGCCATTTACGTTCCTCTATATCCACTACGATGGAAGAAGGGGGTAATTCATTCTGGTTGTGAGCATAGTAAAAGAGGGAGGCAGGGCTAAGATGATGCGAGTATGTCTCCACACCCCCAGTTCACCTCCTCCACACCACCCCGAGGAACATTTCTCCTGTAGGTACCAGTCTGCAAATGTGCTCTTCCAGACCATTATAGTAGCTCATATCTGCAACCCAGGCAACAGTACCATTCTTTTTTCATAAACAAATAATCTGATCCAATACATCAAACTTGAGGTATCTCATGCAAAAGTAGCTATTAAAGGGGGAAATTACATTTTTAAGGGTTTTTTTTGTGGTGGTAATGGCACTATTATTTTGTGTTACCACATTACTTATTGTGCTTGTCACGGCCAAATGCACTTGGGTTACGCAAAGCACATCATCTGTTTGCTCATCGCTTCAGGAGATAACCAGTAAAAATCATGCGGTCAGGTATCCATTACTTATGGGTACCCAAAACAAGAACCGAATTCTCTAAAAAGTGTAGTTAGGTAAGTATATTTATTGTATATGTATACACTCTGGCCACTGCTTTGCTGTGTATAGTGGTTTGTGTGCAAATCACCACATGATTCTGGAGAGCTGCAGAAGTGTGACTTTACTAGCTGCAGTCATGCTCACAATGCCTGTCCAGGCACTTCCTGCATAACAAACAGTTCACATGTGTATGTCAATGATGCAACTTCCATCATCCACATACATCTACAGGCTGTCTCTGCTTGCAAATTGGCGGTAGCATGTGTTGTCAAGTTTCACATAGAGGAAGCAGAGCTGCACCTAGGGATGGACACATGCCATAGGGGCGTCTCTAAGTGGCAGTACCACAGTCGTCTCCCTGAATCAGAATTTTCCAGTGTCCCAATACAGTCATGGCAAAGACTATATTCCCCAAGATGCTTAAAAGGGAGCCTCAGGAGGGGGTGCATGTAGAGGTGCAGGTGACTGGAAGACCAGGTTCCTGTCTGGGAGATGCGTACCTAGCTCCACCCATTACACTATTAACCCCGTGTTTCCACCGTGCTCATGGTCCAAGTGGATTTCGCTTTTAAGGGGAGGAATGGACACTGCATACATCTGGCGGAGAATGTTCATGCACCACTATGGATGATCCACAAATATCTGCATGTGCATAATTGCCATATCCCATAGCAACCAAAAATGTCCTCTGAATGGATGCAATAGGTTACTGCACGTTATGGTGAGTTAGTAAATAGCTGTCATCAGCTTTCAAATCCATTCTTTCATATATCTTTGTCCGTCTGCTGAAGCTGACATTAAAGTCAAGGTAATTGTATTTAAGTGATGTCATCCCATCAGCCCAATAGGTTTGTAGAACAGCAGCCTCGTTGTGGAAGCCAAGGACTCGATGAGACCCCTGTTTAGAGGCATTCTTGGACCATGACCAAGTCCAAGCTGTGCAGACTAAACAACAGTAAGGCGCGCACTCCAGAACGCAGCACGATTTACAGACTGTGGGCAGCGCTCCAGCTCAGCTCATAAGCACCAGCAATAATAACTACAGCTGCTGTGGCCTGGTGCTGAGATCAGCTGGATATGAGCCTGGAGTGGGTGGAGAAGAGTGCATCCACTGGGGCAGGAAACACCCCTGCCTGAGCATCACGTTCAGTGGGCACCTCCATCTTACCAGTGATGACGGAATGTACTTGCGTCATATGTTCTAAAAGTAACAATGTTATGGCCAGACAGAGCAAATATGTCACTACATCCCCACCACCTGCAGTGGTGGGGATGTACTAGTACTATGTACATTTGGCAAGTGCATAAGGGTGACACATTGTGTGTGGTTGGGAGGGTACAATACACCTAAATTGATGACATTGAATGTGACCTATGAGGGCGCATATTGATCGTACACACTGAGCGATGCAGGTGATATGTCAGTCCAACTGGGTGACATCTGCTCAGTGTGTACCCAGCCTAAGTTTCATGTACGGCTTTGTTTGAAGAAAGGGTTTATGTTTCAAGTTATTAAGTTATCAATTAGTTGTATGTAAATGTCAACATTTTAAAAATAATTAGCAGCGTAGCATGGGGAGAGTAAGGGGCTTCATTTCCACTTTGTGGGGTTATGCAGGCTGCACTCCCTGTTACAAAACATGTACCGCTTACTCAGTCCCCATTCGTATGCCAGACCGCACACGTGTACCAATCGATAGAGCAAGGTTGCCCACACATTAAAACGACATTGTTCTATAACATTCACCTTATCATTCTGTCGGAGGCTGTAGCAGCCCTCTCCCCGGCTCTGCCTCTCCACTCGCTCTGCCCCAGCCTGCCCTCACTCCCTGCCCATCCCCCTGAAGTGGAGATGGGCAGGATAACCACTCCCCTCCGCCTTGCTGACGGGGACCTGCGCGTAAGATGCTCACGCGTCCCTGTCAGATGCAGCTGCCGTCTGCCAGCCTGCGCCAGCACAGGAGATATGGTGATCGAGCTGACGGCTGTTCCATCTGTACACCAGAAAAGGGGACAGTGCACTGCAAAAACTTACACTGTAATGCCATTACACATTATGCCACACACAGTAATGCCCATTAAACATAATGCCACACACTGTAATGCCCATTACACATTATGCCACACACCGTAATGCCCATTAAACATAATGCCACACACTGTAATTCCTATTAAACATAATGCCATACACCCTAATGTCCATTAAATATAATGCCCCATACCGTAATGCCCATTACACATATTGCAACACAGCATAATGCCCATTAAACATAATACCATACACCATAATGCCCATTAAACATAATGCCACACACCATAATGCCATACACCATAATGCCCATTACACATAATGCCACACACTGTAATGCCCATTAAACATAATGCCACACCGTAATGCCCACTAAACAGAATACCTCATACCGTAATGCCCATTACATATTATACTACACACCATACTGCCCATTACATATTATACCACACACCATAATGAATATTACATATTATAGCACATAACTGCCACTTACCTACACACTCATTGTCAAAGGTATATTGCTCATTGCCAGGGGTTACATGCTTCTTGCCAGGGGTTTCATTCTTGTTGCCATGGGGGATTAAATGCTCATTGCCAAGGGGTGATTTACATGTTCTTTGCCAGGGGGGACGTTACATGCTCATTGCTAAAAGAAATTACATGCTTGTTGCTATTGAGTGCTACATGCTCATTGCTGGGGGAAGGGGGGGGGGTATTACATACTTGTTGCCAGGAGGAGTAATATATTTTTTTGCCAGGGGGAGGGTACATGCTCATTGCCTACACATGCGGGCAGCCGGGAATCTTTTGGTTTATGGCTGGACCTGGAGGAGGCGGCGGGGATGTGCCAGATGCAAACAGCCAGGCCCTGTACATACTGGCTCAGGGGGCATGTGGCATTTGGCAGGCCGGCCCAGCCCGCCACTGGTTAGGGTCATCCGACTTGTATAAAACCCATGTTTTAATCATTCTTTGCCGACAGAAGAGGTGTCTTTCGAGATGACAAGGCCCACAATCATAGAACATGAGTTGTATAATCATATGCAGTAAGTATGTTGCATGTTACTCTTACGTCATGGCCTTGCCAATGACCTGGTTTGAATCCATTTGAGCAATTACTGTATGGGATTAATACTATTGACTCTGTGTTATCTGTGATGTTTTTCTGGACGATCACTGCTGATAGGAAGGGTCATTATTGCATCTGCTTCTCTGGGATCAGTTTAATCATGACCCTTCCCCACAAGGCAGGACAAGATTAAGCCTTCGAGGGGCCCAGGTCACTTTAGACAGGAGAGCCCTCTCCTTGTCATTACTGGCCGCAAACTGCACGGGAGAATATTACACTGTCAAAACACAGAGTGTAAACTTAAAGTCCATAGAGTCGCTAAAATAGCAGATAAAGCAAGTGACAATATTATCAGCAAAGCCTTGGATGTAGTTAATACAGGTTTTTTTTTGTTTTTTTAAATAATTTTTTATTTGATTTTCAATAAGTTAATACAGGTTAAATGATCAACGGTCAATGGATAACTGCAGGGGGACGAAAAAATATATATATACACCACATGGAAAGCCTGTTTTTGTCCCTCTGTACCTTGCTCTGTAGGAAACCTCACAGGCTCAGCACTGCCTCTGATTAAAAACCCTCCCATAACGAGGCTGCTGCTGCTGTCGGCACGGGCCTGAGAAGCATGTGATGAGCTCCACCAATCACAGCTCCGCACAAGCCTCTCAGCCTCATACCTTTTGTGCAAAGTGTCATGGGACTTAGTCAACTCCCACTAATGCACTGCACACTTGTACAGTCACTGTGCCTCGGTTCCCGATGCTCAACACCATTAATCAGTGTCACCATTAATCATTGTCTACCTACCCCTCTCCCATGCACAAAACCTTTAGCTAAAAAAAAAAATATATTTAAATACATGCCAGCCACAGGGAGCCACTTGATATAGGGGATCCTAGGGGTTACAGGACCCTACAAATTCTAGTTATGGCTATGGTTGGGGTTCATGAGCCCCTGTACCATTATAGATGCAGCGTTTGGTATTATCTGCAGTGGCACACATTTAAAATGGAATGATTTGATGGCATTTCCATATATTGCCCATTGCCCATTTGTCATGTCAAAGAGGGTGTGGCTTATTAGATAGACAGTGTCTACATAGTCAACAGATCGACCCGATAAGGTCGGCATGCAATAGGTCAAGAGGGTCAAAATGTTGACATGAAAAAGGTAGACACATCAAAAGATCAACATGAGTTTTCCTATATTTTTGGTGTCAATGTCGACAACCATCGACAGGGAGCCCCAATTAATGTAACACCTACCCTTGTATGGCTCGCTTTGCTCGTCATGCTTCGGGCTCAGTGCCTCGCCACAATAATATATTCTGCCTCTATTCCGACATGGATGGTGTACGGACCCTGTTGACCTTTTGACCCAGGGTGACCTTCTTGCATGGCTACCTTTTGGGGTTAGACCTACTGACTATCTAGAACAGCGGTGGCCAACCCGCGGCTCTCGAGCCGCATGTGGCTCTCCCCCTTCTAAAGTGCGGCTCCTGCTCGCACTGCTGCCCGACGTGGCACCCACCATCACCCGCATCCCCCATCACCCGCTGCCGGTTCCCGAATGGTAGCGGCTAGTTACCCTTCGTGGAAAGGATCTTCGATGATGTCACTTCCATGTGACTGCTGTCGTCATCAGGCGGAGGAGTCAGCCTGCTGCCTGAGCGCACAGCACAATTTTCCCACTGCGGGAAAGTGCACGGCGGCATCAGGTACTCATTCCTGGGAGTGTATTCATCATACTTGGAGCACCACACGCTTTAACCCTCCCCCCATCTATGTCACTGGTGTGTTCGATGGGTGGAGGGGGAGAGAGTGCACCGGCCCCGGTTTTCCTGTCACTGCTGGGTAGTGGGGAGGGGTGCTCTGGCACCGGGGGTACTACCGCTGGGTTTAGAGGGGGGGGGGGGGGGCGTCGGGGGCAGTTGTGCGGGGAAGAGTGCTCTCTTGGGGGGTTGGGGGAGAGTGCTCTGGTGGAGGAAGAGAGTGCTCTTGCGCTCCTCACACACACACAAACCCAGCACCAGTGCACACCACCCCCCCATGAGGCACCAGAGTGCACCACCCCACACCCAGCGGCAGTATATCCCCACAAACACACACACACACACCCAGCAGCAGTGCACTCCATCCCCCTCACACACTCACACCCAGCACCAGAGCTCACCCCCCCCCATACCCATACCCAGCTGCCGTATACCCCCCCACACACACACACACACACCCACATGTGGCGGCAGAGCACCCCCCACACACACACACCCAGCGCACTCCATCCCCCCCACACACTCACATGCAGCACCAGAGCGCACCCCACCCATACCCACTGTGGGGGCATATGTGTGGCATTGTGGGGACATATCTGGCACTAGGCACATAACTAGCACTGTAGGGGCATATGTGTGGCATTGTGGTAACATATCTGGCACTGGGCACATAACTAGCACTGTGGGGGCATATGTGTGGCATTGTGGGGGTATATATGGCACTGGGTGCATAACTAGCACTGTGGGGGCATATATGTGGCATTGTGGGGACATATCTGGCACTGGGCACATAACTAGCACTGTGGGGGCATATGTGTGGCACTGTGGGGGCATATCTGCCACCGTGGGGCATATATGTGTGGTACTGGGGGCATATCTGGCACTGTCGGGCATATATGTGTGGCACTGGGGGCATACCTAGCACTGTGGGGGGCATATCTGGCACTGGGGGCATAAAGTTTTGTCATGTAGCCACTCCCCCTTGTGTCATATGACCACTCCCTGACCACGCCCCTTTTTGCCACGTGCTCCTTCGGCGCCCGCATGATTTCGGCTCTTTGGCTTGATTGCCGATATTTTTCGGCTCTTTACCTCGGACCGGTTGGCCACCCCTGATCTAGAACTTGTAGACCTATCAACCGGAAACAGTCAATAAATAAACCCATAAATATTTGTCAGTACATGAGAGTAGCGTGTGGGAAATCCATGCACAGGTTCCTGATGCGACTCTGAGGATTTATAAAACGTTTCTCTGTGAGGAATACACGTATAACAAGGCACAGGAAAGGGAAGGATTACCTTTCTGCTTAGTCTGGGAGGATGAATGGATCCCTCTGATCTGGAAGGGAGATCTTGGACTAATACATAAAAGAGATTATTCTGGTTCCACCGCAGCAGGGCTGCATTCGCACAGGGACCAATGTTTTTGTTCCGCACATGTTCATATGCAGGGTGCGTATGCAGGGTTCGTGCACTCATGCCGAACAGACTGACAGCGGGTGGGGGTGGGGGGGGGGGGTGAAGAGGGGCGTGGGGCGGCCCTATTAGCATATGGGAACGCCCAGCGTTTCATGGGTGTTCCGGGCAGCTGACATCACCGGATGTCAATTGCCCGCCCATTTCCTCCCCTGCTATGGGCAGGAGAGGGTTCTTTTTGGAGGACAGAGGCATTGCCGCGGTGTATAAGGCCTAATCTTCACCATAATAAGCAGGTGTTTGTCGGATGCAGCAACCAATTTGTTTGACAATGACTTGTAGAAATGATTACAAAATGGCATCAGGATTGGAGTACTGCTGAAAAAGTGAATTGATGGTATACAAAATTCGGTGCTTGTTTCCTAGCACGACGCCTGTCGGGTCCCATCGCATACCTTAACTTAAGGTATGCGATGGGACCCCACCGACCCGATATTCCGGCTTTAAAGACGTTTTTAACACACTTTAAAAATCGGTCGCATCGCATGCCATTATAATGACATGCAATGCGATGTGACCGACTCGATTTTTACATTGGACCCAATGTTAAATGCCTCCCAGACCCGATTTTTTTAAATTGTAAACCTACCCTGATGGTTAATTATGTCAAATGCCCCCCCATTGTTAACGCAACGCCATGATCAACGTCAACCAGAAGCGTGGCGAGCGGCGGCGGTACGTGTCCTCCGACCTTTTCATACCCCCACTATCCACGTCGGCGTGGAGATGATTTTATATAGTGTGGCGAGCACATCGAGCCACCGAGCCCGAAGTGTGGCGAACGCAGCGAGGGGTCGCGTAATACGTCTGAAGCAATGCGCGTCCCCTCGCGGGGGTCACTGCGCTCGCCGCACTTTTGGCTCGGTGGCTCGCTGTGCTCACCGCGCTTGGGGCCAATGTAAAATCGGGTCTCAGGGACCATTTAACATTGGTTCCAATGTAAAAATTGGGTCGGTCGCATCGCATGGGATTTGGTCGCATGTCATGCGATCGACCCGATTTTTGCGACCCGATTTCATACAATTAAAATCGGTGGCGCCCTGCTAGGAAACAAGTACCGAAAATTATTTTGGTTTTATAAACTTAGGAATGTGATGTTGAACTTACAGAGATCAGAACTGCCTGCTAGTCTGCACTTTTGTTGTAAAAAAAACTAGATAACAGGGGCAAGCATAGACTCCCAAGGGGGGAGATTCTCTAAGCGAAAAATGCGGTAAAAACCCCGTTATCGGGGTTTTTACCGCATTTTGGAATACTGTAAGCATCCCCCGCCGGGTTACCGTGGCGGGGGGCATCGCCAGAAAAATCTGGCGATGCCCCATAGAAGCCAATGGGCTTCTACCGCAACCCTCCACCGCCCCGCGCCGACCCCCCGCCGCCCCGCATCGCCCCCTCACCTGTGTCCGGGCAGCACAGAGCTGTGCTGCCCGGACCTGTGACCTCCTCCCTGCACTGATCCTCTTCCGGGTGCAGGGAGGAGGAGAGCCCGGCGCAGCAGCAGCAGCGCCGGGTGTGTGAGGGAGGGAGGAGCCACCGGGACCTGCTGGGACCCAGCGACTCTCACCGCAAAGGACAGCTCTTAACGCAAGAGCTGTCCTTTGCCTTAATTATCGCATATGTTACAACATATGCAATAATTAAATATGCGATGGGCGGCGAAGGGGGGCGGAGATTCTTAGTGAATCTCCCCCAAGGCCTCTAAATCTCCCTAGTAACAAGAAGGTGGCGGGTGACGAGTTACTGTAATTAATGACATCATGATTGAAGGCAATGAAAACGTGACACATATGAATAATGAATTAATGAAATTGAGTAAAATATATATATGGGAGATAGAGAAAGAGGGGTTAGGTAGTTGAGGAAGAAGAGGCAGACACAAGTGGAGAGGGGCTGGGGTGGGGGAACACAGCTGTACAGTATCTGTAGAGGGAAGTAGCAGTTCAAGGACAAGTGTCAGTACAGGAACACATCAGTACAGGGAAAAGTGTCGGCACAGAAACAAACAGGATCTTAATAGTGATGGTACTTTTCTTACTTTTCTCTCATATGAGCTGTATCTTGCGTATTTAAGAAAGAAAGCCCTGCGATCAGGTCTGAATCGGACCCTTAGTGGGTGTACGAGTAAGTCCAGTCAGAGGCGAATATTCCACAAGGCAACTTGGGTGCCTGCTTGAGGCCCAGCAGGTCCCAAGGGTCCCCATAAAGAGATCCTGGCCACCCAAAACATTCCCAGAGGAGCATAGTGCGACCACCCCGTGATGTTATGACATCACTGGACCTACTGACGCTCCCAAAGTCCATTTGAATAGATAAAAAATGTATTGAAATACAAAATGGTTTCATCCACCGGTATATTACTTAGGGCCCCATAAGGTCTAAATCCACCTCTTTATGGAGCTTGTTCTGATCGGAGCGGCCAAACGTGCGTACGTTCGCTATTAACGTACGCTGGAGCTTATTCTGATCGGAGCGGCCAAACGTGTGTACGTTCGCTATTAACGTACGCTATCCGTACGCGGCCGTTGGGGTTAGGTCCACCCACAACTCAGCCGCATTCGTACGGCCAGAAACAACGTCGAAGGGGAGTGGCGTACAAATGTGCGTACGCCAACGTACACGGACGGGCCAGCCCTTACACTCCGACAACTGGCGTACAATTGAGCGTACACCACCGTTTACGGACGTCTCTCGGCCGTCTTCCCACCGCCTTCTTACGGCTATCTGAGCGTACGCCAGCTTGCACGGACGGGTCCCTATTGTTTTCAATAGAAAAGTCAGCTTATGTCACCGCTCGTGAGAGTGAGCGTACGTCCGTGTACGCTGGCATACCCTTCACATATATGGCCCTGCAAATCTTGCCTTTCAACTATAATTATGAAAATTAATTAATTGATTGAATTAATTAATGTGCAAAATAATGGCCATGGGCTTAAAACATTGCTGAAACATCCTTTGTAGGTGTTAGATGTGGTTTATGTTCTTGTATCATAAATACAAAACCTATGCTTGTATTAGAGTGAACACATGTCGACTTGTGTAGATTGAGTGTGCTACTGTGTAAAGTCTATGAAAGCACGTAGTGAATGTGTATAACTGTTTAACAAATACCTACCTTAGCATATATAAGCAGGTCTTAAAAAGATTTGGTACTTGTGAGTTAACTGGGCGCCCGATTTCTAAATCGGGTCGGATCGGGCACATCGCATCGCATCGCATGCGACCATCGGATGCGATGCGATGCGATGCGATGCGATGACCCGATTTTTCCATAGGAATCAATGTTAAAATGGACTGAGTCCATTTTAACATGGAATTCAATGGGAAAAGGGGTCCTTTTCATACCCCTACTATCCAAGTGGGCATGGAGTTGGATATAAACCTGTGGCGAGCGTAGCGAGCCACCGAGCCCGAAGCGTGGCGAGCGTAGCGAGCCCCGCGAGGGGACACAGAATACCGTCCCCTCGCGGGGCTCGCTTCGCTCGCCACGCTTCGGGCTCGGTGGCTCGCTACGCTCGCCACAGGTTTATATCCAACTCCATGCCCACTTGGATAGTAGGGGTATGAAAAGGACCCCTTTTCCCATTGAATTCCATGTTAAAATGGACTCAGTCCATTTTAACATTGATTCCTATGGAAAAATCGGGTCATCGCATCCGATGGTCGCATGCGATGCGATGCGATGCAATATCGCATCGCATCGCATCTGATTGTATGCCTTAACTTAAGGCATACAATCAAAAAATCGGGCGCCCAGATAACTCATAAGTACCAAAGATTCTTACCTTAAATTAAACAAACCTTTAAATGTAGAGAAGTATAGAAAGATAAGCTTCCAATGTGTTAGAGTGCTGTGTGTGGCTTGCAGGTAGTGAAATCATGGTTTGGACTTAATAGACTGCAGCATTGGTTATTACATTCAGGTGTATGTGTTTGGTAGTAATCCGCGTAAATTAGCCAACTCAGGCGCACGCTGGCATGCGGTATCTGTAGGGGTGGTTTGAGATGTCGGTTGGCGGCCGCCTGTTTTGTGTCCGAAATGAGCGGTGCTTTAGTCGATCGTGCGGTAGTAGCACTGCTCATTTTTGGTGCACACCCCCGTGTACGCCCATATTTACGCCCATTTTCCCTCATTATTTCGGCCGCTCCCCTCATCACGCCCCTATGCCGCCCCCATTGCCCGTACACTCGCGTATAGTTTTTTTCGCACGTAGAGACCCGGCCGTAAGCGTTGTGGAGTGTTCGCGCCTGCGCATTAGCGAATGTACGCATGCGCAGATCATAAAAAATCCCGGGACGTACGCGTACGGCCCGGCCGCTCCAACCAGAATAAGGCCCTATATTTGGCCCCTACACTTAGGGGGTTATTCTGGTTGATTCGCCTTGCGAATGGTGGCCTGGCCTTCGCAGCAGGTGTTCGCACGCACTGGCTGCTAATGGATGTTTTACATAAACATCCATTCTCAGCCTGCGGGGGAACACCCCCATCATTCAATGGTCGCTGACCATCCAATGATGTGGAAGGCACATGCACATCTAAGGTAGCTCAGAGCACTCTGAAGGAAGTGGGCGGGCAACTGACGTCCGGTCATGTCAGCTACCCGCCCCTGGCACTCACGTCAATCGGCGATTTCCATGGGAACGCCCAGCATTTTCATGGGAATGCCCATTTAACGCTGGCGTTCCCATGGGCGAGTCACCTGGCCCGCCAGCCACCCAACTCTATGCTGGGCGTTCCCATGGGCCCACCAGCCACACACCCCCCACCTCACAAACAATCTGCTCGCCGTGTCTGCACGCACCCGGCGCATGCACAAGTGCAGAGAGGGTTAGATTTGGGGTTTGTACTTGGAACTGAAATCTAAATTGCATTGTAAAAATAAAGCCGCCAGTATGCACTCAAACAAAATAACTCACCCAAATCTAACTCTCTCTGCACGTTACATCTGCCCCACCTGCAGTGCAGCACAGTTTTGTCCCTTAGAGAGAGAATTTGCTTTTGCGAAGATGACTTTGTACTCAGACTTCATAGGATCGATATAACTGACTGCTCAACAAAAAAAAAAATGTAAACCTTTAAGTCAAACCTTTACCATATGAGTCAGCAAACATTGTTAATCCAGCCAAGTGCAGGGTTGTAATGATTTCGCCTGCTCCATGTCGTCACTGGAGGTGTTGATGTTGACATCTAAGCAATCTGTTTCTGTGTTGGCAGCACCCCCCCCCCTCCCCCCCCCTGAGCCGTCTCAGCACCTCGCAGAAAGACCAGAAACACAAAACCAATAAGTGTGTGGGAGGGACTAATACGGGATTCATTGAAATGTCTTAAAAGAAAAATGCGTGAATATGCACATGTGCATGCCCCAGGAGTGAACATCTTCGGCGAGTTTCACCCTCGCCAGGGCGTTCACCCAGTGTTTTATGGGCGTGCCCACATAAACAGTGGGCACACCCATGTCTGAATTAGGTCCAAAATGATCTGAAATTACTTCAGTTACTTTTAAAGCGACCTGAGCGGATTGCGAATGCCTTTGTCGCTAGATCTTTTCAACTGAGCACCTTGCATCCCTCCTAGACGGCGGTCCCATTCATCACGATGCCACTGCGGTTTAAAGGAAAAAGCACCAGAACTTGCGCAGATTGCTGAAAATCATCTGCAAGCGATTCTCAGCAATTTGTGTTTGTTACTGAATTAGGCCCCAAAATGCTAACATTGTAACTATGTCGACATGTGACACGTCATCATACCTCCAATAATAACATTCTGAATGTCGACATCACATTTGTGTGACCTCACCTGTCTGTTCTCTGAGCGAATTCATAGGTGCATTATATCATCTAGGATTTGGGAACTGTCCAGAAAACTCATTTGCATTTAATGTCTTAAATTAATATTTTAAGCAAGGGGACATGCCCGGGAGTGACTATATGCCATAGACGTCCATGCTGCAGCCATGGGACACGAAAGGACCAGTGCCCATCCCAGTATTCAGATCCTTACCCTGACCTCTCCCCCCCTTCCCCTCCCCAGTGGGGCAAGTTCGTCCCAGGCAAGATTATTTATTGGTGCCCCACCCACACACAACCTTATATATAATATATATACAGTATAAATACAGTATTGAGAGAGAGAGAAAACACATATATTATATATATCCTTGCAGCAGGGCCCTCCTACCTCCAAGTCTGTCTGTTGTTACCCAGTTTGTTTTATCAGTGTCTACTATTGTGCAGCGCAACGGAATCTGCTGCGCTATATAAGAAACTGTTAATAAATAAATATATATTTCAGAACTCAGCTACAGCAGTGATATAGACGGCTTTCCAGAGACAATACTCTGGGAGGCAATGGAGTCATCTGCCACCGGGCTCCCAAGGGGGCACCTCTCCTCCCCTGCCAGTTTTATTCAGTTAATTGAAAACTGTCGATATCATTTTTATAGCTGACTCCCCCTTCTAACATTATTTTTGCAAGTGTCACCCTGTATTAGAACCCAAGAACTTCTTACCGGAGACAGACGCCTTACTGAGGCCCTTATTCTAATTCGGACGGTACGGCCCGCGTGCGGCCGTACCGCCGATGTTTTTCTTCTGCACATGCGCAGAGGTCAATCTGCGCATGTGCAGCCCCCTTCGCCGCAGACGTATTTCGTCCGCCGCAAAGGGGGCGTATAGGGGCGTGAGAGGCTTCATGCCCTCATTTCCCTATGTGTACGCCCCGCGTTTCATGGGCGTTCCCATGCAAACGCGGGGCGTATGCATGGTAATGAGGGCATGACGCAACTCATGGGGGCGGAAAGCTGACGTCGCCGGATGTCAGCTTTCAGCCCCCATACAAGCTACCACACGGACGATTGTCCGTGTGGTCTCAGCTTGCGGGAGCTGCCGGGGCGTGCGGACCTGCCTTCGATGGTCGACGACCATCGAATGCAGGGGGCAGCTCCCACCATGGTGGAGGCGTACGCCTCCACCATTTTTATGCGGATCGCCAGCCGTCCGTGTACGGACGGCCGTGGCGATCCGTAGGGTGGGCGGGGATTGGTTTGTGCGGCCGGAGCCCCGTGTGCGGCTCTGGCCGCACCAACCAGAATAAGCAGGGGCGGGCTGGGCCGGGGGGCAGGGTGCCATGTGCCCCCCGGGCCGCTCAATCTATTGTGTGCGGGCCGCCTGTCTGTTTCTGAGGCTGCTGCTGCAGCCACGGCTAACCAGTCTCCGACTGGTCTTCGGAAACATGGCCGCCGCCTCCTGCACTGAGGACGTCTAGGACGTCTAGTGCAGGAGGCCGCTACAGAGAGTGGCTGTGGACTCTGAGGAGCTCAGACCTCTGTGGCTGCCAGCAGCTGCTGCGCCTGTATCACACTGCATTACAGGCAGCAGCGTGGACAGCACAGAGGATCCCTCCCTGCTCCTGTTAAGCGTCCCTGTAGGGATCGAAAAAGGGGCGTGGCTAACGGCCGGAGGGGGCGGAGCTACACCACTGTGAAGGAGATGATGAGCTGCCAGCCTGAAGTGCCCTGAACCAGTTAAGTAAAATGTGAGTGTACTTTAACTGGTGTGGGCATGTGTACAAGCAGCGCTACTAGTGTTGGCAAGTGGTGTGGGCATATGTACAAGCAGCGATACTAGTGTCGGCAAATGGTGTGGGCATGTGTACAAGCAGCGCTACTAGTGTCGGCAACTGGTGTGGGCATATGTACAAGCAGCGCTACTAGTGTCGGCAACTGGTGTGGACATATGTACAGGCGCGTTACTAGTGTCGGCAACTGGTGTGAGCATATGTATAATCAGCGCTACTAGTGTCGGCAACTGGTGTGGACATATGTACAAGCAGCGCTACTAGTGTCGGCAACTGCTGTGGGCATATGTATAATCAGCGCTACTAGTGTCGGCAACTGGTGTGGGCATGTGTACAAGCAGCACTACTAGTGTTCGCAACTGCTGTGGGCATTTGTATAATCAGCGCTACTAGTGTCGGCAACTGGTGTGGGCATTTGTACAAGCAGCGCTACTAGTGTCGGCAACTGGTGTGGGCATTTGTACAAGCAGCGCTACTAGTGTCGGCAACTGGTGTGGGCATTTGTACAAGCAGCGCTACTAGTGTCGGCAACTGGTGTGGGCATTTGTACAAGCAGCGCTACTAGTGTCAGCAACTGGTGTGGGCATTTGTACAAGCAGCGCTACTAGTGTCGGCAACTGGTGTGGACATATGTACAGGCAGCGTTACTAGTGTCGGCAACTGGTGTGGACATATGTACAGGCAGCGTTACTAGTGTCGGCAACTGGTGGGGGCATATGTATAGGCAGCACTACTGCTGTTGCGTCTGGTGTCGGTGTGGGTGTTACGTATAAGCAGCACTACTACTGTCAGAAGCTGGTGCGGTTGTTATGTATAGGCAACGCTACTATTGTCGGCAACTGGTGTGGGTGTTACGTATAAGCAGCGCTACTACTGTCAGCAACTGGTGTGGGCAGTATCTATTAGTTGTGATACTACTACTGTCGGCAACTGATGTGGACGTTATGTAAAATATAAGTTGCGCTGCTACTGTCGGTAACTGTGTGCAATATATATATATATATATATACAGCGCTACTACTGTCGGTAACCCTGGGCCATTATGTAGTCATATGCAGGTGTACTCGAGGCATTGCGTGGAGCATAATTGTGTCGTAATATCATATGGGCATTATGGTGTGCAGCATATTGTGTAAGGGGCATTACGCTGTGTGGCATAATACATAATGGGCATTACTGTGTGTGGTATAATGTGTTATGGGCATTACGATGTTATTAGTACTTTAATAGGGCCACGCCTCTTCCCCATGAAGTATCGCTCCTACATTTTGACGCGCGCCTTCGGCGCGCACTCTCCTATTTTTAGTGTAGTGGTGGGGCAAGCACCAATTTCCTTTCTGGCACAGGGTACCAAAGTGGCTAGTAATGCTACTGGTTCTGGCATAACTAGCCAGGGAGAGCATCCTGTGGGGCTCCTGATATTATACAGGGGAGCAGCCTGTGGTGTCCTATTATTGTTTTTTTTTTTATTAATACATATACGAAAAACCTCCATTTAACGATACGCTGTTACTTATGGGCCGGTGCTCTGGACTTGCCCCCCAGGCTAAAAGTTGCCAGCCAGCCCCTGAGAATAAGGGCCTGATTGAGCTATTGCGGGAGGCACTAAAATGTATCCTGCCTCCGGGGCTACTGGGACGAACTTACGCCACTGCGGCTTTCAAACTGATTTAAACTAGCAGGGGAGCAAAGGTGTCCCTTTGGGAGCAGGAGCCCAGTGGTAGATGACTCCATTGTCTCCCCAAGTTCTGCCTCTGCCCCCCTCCTCCACCACCGCAACTACTCAGAAGGCACAAAGCATAGCACCCATTTCATTGGTGCACTATGTAAAAGACCCTTTCGCCATGAGTTTTGGCATCTTTCAAATAAATATATAACTGTTTGTACGAATAAATGCTAGAACCCACACAACAAGCATTTTTTATTTCTATAGAAGATGCTTAGTACATTGCTTGCTAGCAAAGCTGTGTCTTAATGACTCATCAGTGTCACTGTGCAGAAAGACACGGAGATCACACCTAATAAGTAGGAGCTGGGAATTACATTATCACAGTTATCTTAGGACTCAGTCAGGAATCTGACATGTGTGGGAGTCTGGAGTTAGCCTCTCATTACATCTCAAAGGCTTTAAAAAGACCATGAAACACGGATTCCTGTATCCATCGCCCCAAGAAATATGTAACAGTTCCTATAAGAGATGACCTGTAAGGTGCATTATTGGTTACACCAATTTCTCTATAGTTAGAAATGGATTAACTTGGAAGCTTCAAATGTTACCAAAATAAAACCTTGAGGAGTCTAAACCAGAGTTGCCTACCCTCCCGGAATGGCCGGGAGGGTCCCGGAAATCGGGTCCCGCCTCCCGGCCCCCTGGAAAGATGGGCAACCCTCCCGAAAAGCTGCCTGGCTCCCGCACCCCCCCTCGGTGAGGGCGTCCACGGGGGGAAATTACACAAATCACGCTGTTTTAGCCCCGCCCGCAGCAGTGCAATGCCGTAAAATGGCATTGCCTGTCGGGGCGTGGCTAAAACGGTGTGATCGCTCTGGCCACGCCCCCAAACAAGAAGACACTCATGTGGCTCTGCCCTATGCCCTTTTCACCACCACTTTTTACTCCTGGCGGCAGACCAGGAGTCATCATGCTGGGCTGTGTTCGGAGTCTTGATTGTGGCAGTTAAGTTCAGAATCAGACCTTGCTTGGTTTTGAAACTAGATAATTGGTTGTTCAGCCTTTTTAGGGATTGGAAATTATTTGTGGGTTATAATCATTCTGATTCTGTTAGTACTGGTGATTCTTTGGATACCTGCTCTGCTAGTGTACAGTATTTCATTTTAATTCCGGACCTGTTGATAACACACCTTGTTTATATTGCATTTCTTTTCCTACAGCCAGACCTTCGCATAGTCGGAGTAGTGCACTAACATTTTATTTTTTTCCAATGAAAACGCTCAGCAAGGCGTCACCTAGGGAAACGACGGTGCTAATTAGTGAGGAAGAGGACATTTATTTTGCTTAATGACCTTGCACTTTGAAAGTGTTAAGAAACTTGTTCCAATCACAGACTCTTCCTGTGAAGAAACCAGCGGTCTTCAGGGATTACGCAAGACCATTAATAAAAAAAAAAAAACAATTTAAAACAGTGTAAGAATTTTTTGCAGAATGAAAACATTCAATCAAATACATTATTGCTTTGCCAATTTGAAAAACATGTTTCCTATTTAGGATTTGTATATTGTTTTTCCAAATTTAGATGTGGAATGCAAATACCTGGGACGGCTAAATCCAGTTTGGCTTTACAGACTGAAGAAAGCTCCAAGAATGATAACAGTTTTGTAGCCTCACGTTGTCAACGTTCTATAAATTCTCCAAAATTGACAAAATAGAAGCACTTGGGGAATGGTAAAACAAACCTAGAAAGGGGTGCGGGCAGTGTGCGGACTGCTGCAGCTGCCTTTCTCCCCCGCTCAGTACATGACACTGAGCAGGGTGTGCTGAGCTGGGGAGAGAGGCTGTGCTGCGGCAGCTCGTGCTCTCTACTCCCACTGCTCAGCTATCTGCAGAGGGGGAGGGTGGTGCTGGACTCGGGCCCCTCCAACAGACCCTAGGTCTGGGTAAATAGTACCCGACCCCTCTCAACGCCACTAAAAACAGGGCCTGATTAAGGGCTCCAGCCACTCTAGGCTAATACAGAAGTGGCCGTCCACCTTTCCCACCACCAATGTATTTGCTCATATTAAGCTAAAAATCTGCAACAGGCTCGGGCCTGAGCTCCATTCATATTACCACTTAACGTCGTAGCAGTGCTGGCAATGGCGGCAGTGGCATCAATCACAGTCTGGGCTGCGGCTCTCACAGAATCTTCCTCTCTCCAGCATCCCTGCCTCTGTGAGGCCGACAATCCCAGCAGTATTTACGCATTACTGGCTTTGCGTAAATAAGGGTGATGCGGATGTTACAGACAGAGCAGCTCACAATAGAGTTGCTCCTAGCAATTCTATTGCCATTTGCCAGCCGCCACTACCCACCGCCTGCCGACAGAAGGGGGTGCATGCTCAAGCGCCCCCTTCTGCCAGAGCCCGCTGCCACCCTCTGCTGGCTCCACGCTGCTCCCCTGTAGCCACCCGCACCCCCCACCCACCCTGCCCATCTCCCTTAAATGGAGACGGGCAGGGAATCCGCTCCCCAGCACCGTGCTGAGAGGGATGCACTCGCGCATCCCCATCAGATGGAGCTCCTGTTTTTAAAATTCGAAAAACTTATGGCGGCCTTTACAAGTGTCAATCATTTCTGTGTTGTCCTTTTCCTTCTGATGACCTTTTTCCTATGTTGATGTTGTGCATGTCGACATTTTGAGGGCGACCTAATAACTGTTGACCCTATGATCCACCCCGAAATAATGTTGGCCTTCCGCGCACACACACACGCATGTATGCACGCATGCACACAAACTCACATATGAAATACCGAGGTGCGTGATACACAAAAGATCAACATGACTGAGAATTATTTCAACGGAAATACTGTAATTGGATAATTTCTCAGAATGGTCAGTCACAAATATCACAAGAGAACTATTTTGCAATGGAGAAACGCGTTAGTAGACACCGAGTGTGGAAATACCAGGTGCACTATGCTTCAGAAGTGATAAAATGGAGAGTGATAAACAGCCAACCAATCAGCTCCTACCGGTCATGTCACAGACTGTGTTTGAAAAATGTCAGGCAGGAGCTGATTGGTTGGTTGTTTATCACTCTCCAATTTATCAATTTTGAAGCATAGTTCATCTTGCCCTATGACTAATCTTTATTAAGGATTTTATTTTGGACCATTCATCAGTTACATGATTCCAACTATATCAAATAGTGTGCTACAGCGTGCGTCATCATTTTGTGATGAGATTATATGTAGTCAGATTCTTCTCTTGCTATGTTTAGCATTACACCTACGTTGTAAGCTTGCTCATTGAGAATGGTGATGTGTTTGCTTTGCGGATTATGCTGACATGCAGACACAAGTTTATCATAGCTAATGCTTATCAGGGGCGTAACTAAGTTTTTAGCACCCCCCCGCCGGATGGTTTTTCGGCGCCCCCCCTCGAACACCCTCCCCCCCCCGCCGCCGCCCGCCACCCCCCCCACCTAACCTGACCCCCCCTTCTTACACTTACCTGTCCCCGCAGTCTGCATCTCGCCCGGCTCTCTGCCGGGACCTGCCTGACGTCACGGTCCCGGCCGGCTCCTGCTGCTGCTGCAATGAAAACTGACTCTTAGAAAATGGCTGCCCCCATACTGCAGACAGAAAACTGTCTGCAGTATGGGGGCAGCCATTTTCTAAGAGTCAGTTTTCATTGCAGCAGGAGCCGGCCGGGACCGTGACGTCAGGCAGGTCCCGGCAGAGAGCCGGGCGAGACGAAGACCACAGGTAACTATACCTCCGCAGCCCCCCGGCGGCGCCCCCAATTTCTCTGCGCCCCCCCGCCACCGCGGGGGCTGCGGAGGTATAGTTACGCCACTGATGCTTATAAAGACGATCCCCAAATCCATAATCCACTCTCCTGATTAGTATACATCAGAAGTGAGGCTAAACTGAGCTCCATGTCATTAGGAAACTACAAAATGTATTGTTATAAAGAGTAAATGCTCATGGAAATGCTGCCTACCGGAGATCTCACCTAGTGTCCCTGTAGACCAGGGGTGGCCAGATTTTTGTGTCCCGAAATCTACTTTTAGTTCACATATTTAGCGGAGATCTACCATTGTCAATGGGCCTGATTCGGAGGTGTCCATATACTGATATTTAGTTTTGCTATTCCGCATGCATGAAAGTGCCGTAAACCCCTTACTGCAGACCCGTAAATCTAACTGTACGATGGCGGGCACAGTTGCACATGGCATTGCTGCCGGTAGAGATGGTAACTGTCTATTTCTGCAGATATGAATATATAAGAATCAACAACTGCACATACATACATACATCAGGGTTGCCGACCCTCCCGGAATTCCCGGGAGTCTCCCGAAAATCGGGTCCCCTTCCCGGCCCCCCGGAAGGGTGGGCAACCCTCCCGGAATCTGGTTGACCCCCCTGAGCCCCCCCGAATCGCGGCATGTAAATACCGCAATCCGCGGGTCTCAGAGGAGGGGGCGGAGCTAAAATGGCACAATCGTGCCATTTTAGCCCCGCCCCCTCCACGGAGATCAGACATTTCTCCTATTTCCCGTAATGGGGACGGGGCTTAATGATGTCACAGTCAAGCCCGCCCTCTGATCGGGTAAGCAAAGTCTCCTCTCCGGGCTTCTCCCGGAGAGGAGCATTTAAAAGTCGGCAACCCTGACATACATACATACACAAACATACATACATACATATATATATTATATATACACATACATACATACATAGGCGTACGCACGGGGGGTGCCGGGGGTGCACAGGCACCTCCTAATGACCGGAATCCACCGTGCGATTGCAGTACCTCCTAGTGACAGACAGCCGCAGCCTGCGCACCTCGCTCCAGTTCCCGCTGCCCTGTCTTGCTGAGTGACAGCTGAGACGCCCGGCGCCGCATAGCAAGGCAGCCAAGGGACGACTCAGCTCTCCAGTGTGGTATTAGGAAGGAGCCTGCGGCTCAGTGATTGGCTGAGCCGCAGGTTGTGCAGGGTTCAAAGAGGCGGGATCCCAGGGCCCTGCATGCAGTGTGTTGCTGTGGAGCCTGCTGGCTGGGGGCTGCTTGCAGGATAGACTAAGGGTTTCTGCTCTCCTGCTGTTTATTTGTCAGCCTGCCACCTGCACAAGTAAGGCAGACTTTCTTCAACATACTGTATATGGTTATATTTATTTTTATGTATACATATATATATATATATATATATATATCTTTATATGGACAGTAGAAAACAAAGTGCGCCCCTAGATTGACTTCCACCACCAACTTCCAATATAGAAACCGAATTTACAATCTTTTTAAATCACTGATCAACAGTTTTATTACAAGACTTCATAAAATACAGTATAAAAATACATTTTCATCTTTGAGTATTCGATAAATTCAGTTCTATCTATGCAAGGAAAAGGACCCAACGCGTTTCGTCGTTAAACGACTTCCTCAGGGGTAATATTCCAAATGCATACAGAATACAGGTATAGATGAAGTTAAATGCCTCATAAAATGGATCCTTTGAAGATCCTGGTAAAGGGATGCAATCCTGCATCAATTTCCGTGGATGTCCTTATAAACAGTATGGTTGAAATCCCCAATTCTGAGGGAAATCGGAAATACACCTCAGGAATGCGTCTCAGCAGTTTAGGGTAACAGACCAAACTGCAGGTCTATATATATAATATGTCTATATATATATAATGTGTGTTCACATATATGTAGAATGTGTGTGTGTGTGTGTGTATATGTATGTATGTATGTATGTATGTATGTATGTATGTGTGTGTATATATATATATATATATATATTTTATGCTTATGGTGTCTTAGATCTGCGGGTGCCCTGTGCGGGAAGCTGATACCAGCTGCCTGCCACCCTGCATGTGCATCACAGGAGCATTAGCATGGGAATGCCCATGAAATGCTGGGCATTCCCATGGGTGCAGGCCGCCAACCCCATGCCCGCTCTCCTAGATGTGAATGTGCCTGCTCACACCAAGTGTCTGCACATAAATGTGCGTGTGCAGATGCTAAACATCGCTTGTATTGCAAAAAAACTAAATTACCCCCAAAGTCTGATGCCTCCAGGCAAAGCAAGTCCTGTAACAGTGGTGGCTTCCCTGAGTGGTGGATGGTGTGCAAATCCGCAACAAGAGGACATTGCGGTTCTCCCCTTAAGCAGCTATCCGCCTGCAGTGTAGAAGATGCTAACCTCCAGTGTACCCACCAACGTCATAGGGGTATGGGCCAATGAAGGTAACAGGCCTTAGGTTGACAAATTCTACAGTCAAAAGGTCAACATGAGGTTATTATTTTTTTTCTTTTGTCCTGAATGTTGACAGTCGCCATGGACGCCGTCAAAGTGTACCATGTCCCCTCATGTGGCTCGCTGCACTTGGAAGACTTTTATATCCTCCACCCTGTAGTGAGTGGCAGGGTATGAAATGCCTCCTGTCGGCTCAAAAAAAAAAGTTAAACCTAATGATTGTCGACCTTCCGACCCTGTCAACCTTAGCCATGTTGACCTAATTCAGGTGTTGACCCAAGGCCTGTCTAGCTACAGGGATCAACCTAATGTATTAACAAGAAGAGAGAAATCCCGCACCAGATTTTATTAGATAGGTCTTGGACTGTCTGTTCTCCAAAGAGATATATTCTTTTTGTTCTTTTTGATACCCTTTGATAGTATTTGCTCATGGAGGTGCTACCCTTAGCTTTGAATGAACTAAACAACCACACAAGAAAAAGTATTGCTGGGTGCAGTAAGACATCCATTTTTTTGATAATTATAAAATATAACTTTTAATGATTTTGCTAATAAGGTGAAATATTAAAATGTTAGCGACAGATGTGAGAAAGATAAAGAAATTGGAATAAGTGTAATAAAACAGTATATATACTGTATATATATATATATATATATATATATATATATATATATATATATATACAACCCAATAGTGTTATTTAGGCGCCCTTCAGTGATTAGACAATATAATATGTTATGTCTTTCCAATCAATGTAAAAAAATTATTATTATCCAAGACTTCTCATTAAGTATAAAACATTTATTTATAAAACACATAAAATGCAAGTGCTCTTGGAAAAGGAGTATTCTCTTTGAATCAGGATCATACCAAGTACCCGACGCGTTTCGTCTCTTTATGAGACTTCATCAGGGGATTGATACTTATAGTATGAATCTTAATTGAATTAAAGTTGTTTTTAGCTTGTAGAATAGTAGGGATAATTTTTATTCACACTGTATTTTCAAAGTGTACTGAAAGTAGTTACTGTTTTTTGATCCTTAATTAAAGAACTTTTTCTTATTTTCTTTCTTTTTAAAATAGAACTGGACCAATTATGAAAAAAGTGGTCCCATACACTACTGGATATTCATGGGGACATGATGCTCAAAGGCCAGTGAATGAAAATTAGGTAGACAAGGATGGCCAATAAAGGCAGAATCTTCAATTTAAACCTTCAATGTGTGATCCCTTAGTTTACTCCCAGGTTTCAATTGGGGAAGTAAATAAGCTGGTATATGGTTTTAATTTGCGGCCTCCAAAAAGGTGATAAATAATCACTTCCTAATTTTTGGGGTGGAGAAAGAATTCCCCTTAGTGTAGCCTGAACCTGTGTACTCTCCAACATCCAAAGAGCAAGTCATATATATATAGACAGACCATGAGTCTAGGCTGCACACACAGGTCAATACCAGGAGTGCTGAAGCTCACAAAATGGTGGTAATACAAAAATGCATTAGAGAGCCAGCAACATCAAAAAAAGTGAAAAAATATTTTTATTAGGCATATAAAGTGCATATCGGATAAAGTAGCAAAAAGACTTTAAAAATAAAGGATGACACGTCTACTTAGCATGAGTGTGACAAGACATCTTCACCACGTAAGTCCTCCCACAACCAGTCATGACACCCGACAGGCTGTTTCGGTGCTCACTGCACCTTAGTCATGGGTTAACCCTCTGCACCTTGAAGACAGGGAGTATCCCCGAAACGTTGGAATATCTTGCACATTTTATGATGTTTGCATAAAAAAGTTTTTTTACCACAGCCTACGAGTGCCGCCTTTCTACCTGCTTTCTATATATATATATATATATATATATATACAGTGGTCGAAGTGGGGCGGTATACGGGGGTATGCCATACCGCCACTTTAATCTGAAGATAAAAAATAAAACTTTTTTTTCCCCCTCAGGATGCTCTCTGATCACTCAGCAGCGCATATTGTGCTTTTGTAATACCCCTGTACAACGGGGCAGTCTGGCAGGGGACGTTGATGGACAGGGGGGTGTCCGAAGGTGCGCACTATATTCACTCTTTACTTTTCCATACCCCCACTTCAAAATTTCCACTTCGACCACTGTATATATATATATATATATATATATATATATATATACACACACACATACTACATATATGTGAACATACATTATATTTATATTGATCTGTGCAGTTTAGTTTGCATTGCTGCCCAATAGGCAGTGATGGACACGCCCAGTAGGCGGTGATGGACACGCCCAGTAGGCGGTGATGGACACGCCCATCAAATAGGGCACCCCCTAATAAAATGGGCTGCGCACGCCTATGCATACATAGCATCCACCTCTGAACCAGGCTCACAGGCCCTATGCTTCCCACAATAGATTTTGTTTTGCTGACCGCTCTTACACACATAGGGCCATATTCTGCTTGCCTCGCTCGGACACCAATTAATTTGCAGAGTGTATCTTAGCCCACTGCCCATGCGTACCATTCGCAAGGCGCATGTGTAGGTTTGGACAACCGTGCACACTCGCGACCTTACGAGTAGAAATACGCTAGTGAACCAACTCGTGCAGAGTAGCCGTAATGTGGGCGTATGGATTGGCGGGGTCACAAAACTGGGCACAACTCGGCGGTAACTGGGGCGTATATAGTGGGGTGGTGACTACATGTGCTGGGCGGTGGGTTCGCTCCACTGTAAGAGTGCTAGGACTGATTGAGCTTAAAATCATTCGCTCTGTAAAAGTGAGTTTCACGCCTCGCAGGCCAGCCGATTCTCGGCCCCACATTCGCACGGGCGATCAACACGGACAATTGCTAAAATACCTACACACAATATACACCCATGCAGCATACAAGTTTCTCTACTATTAGTTATATAATCACATATATAAGAATGGTAGATGCTATATGTGATTTGATTACTACCGTGTTTCCCCGATAATAAGACACTGTCTTATTTTTTTTTCAGTCCAAAAAACACCATAGGGCTTATTTTCCGTGTAAGGCTTATTTTAGCCCCTCAGTCCTGCTTTTATCCACATCATGCCCCTCAATCACCTTATACTTTAAGCACAACTGCCGCTTTCCTTTCCATCTGCATTTTTCAGCCACTCAGCCTTCCCGCCACCGCCGCTTAGCCACTCCGCTCCTGCCGTGTACAGACGCTGCTCAGTCCTTGAGATGCGCAGTGATGTCACATGCGCAATGCATCCCTGGGACCACTGAAGCCTCTGCTGGCATT
Source organism: Crinia signifera (assembly GCF_055691185.1). NCBI lineage: Eukaryota > Metazoa > Chordata > Amphibia > Anura > Myobatrachidae > Crinia > Crinia signifera. The sequence continues at coordinate 35,273,155 of NC_139220.1, forward strand.
GCAGCAGCACACATTTCATTCAGGGGGGGGGCAAGGGACAGGAAGTTTAGCGCAGGGACTGGGCAAAATGGGGATTTAGCTAGGGCTTATTTTGGGGGTAGGGCTTATTTTGAACCGTTGTCCAGAAATAAGGGTAGGGCTTATTATTGGGGTAGGTCTTATTATCGGGGAAACAGGGTAATAGTATTACTAATACTGGCCATAGTTACCTTCAAATGAAATTGGTTTCATATTGATAGATTTTATTTCGTATTTTAATTGCTTTGATACTTTTATGTTTATTTTTGGATTACATTTGATTTCTATTTTAGCGCAGTCTGTCTTTTTCTCTCTTTGTGTTCTTTCTATATGTGGTCCAAGTACCCGCATCTGACTGCTGCCTGAACAGAAAATTTGTGATTGCTCATAATTTGTTACACTGTGGTCTGACAGCGCACAGCCATTTTCTTCTGTTATAGGATCTATTAGTCAGCCAGAAACTGATAACCAGGACACAGGCACGGAACCACTCGGGTATTGTATCATATTAACGGAGCAGGCGGTGGCTGTACTCCAGCAGCATCAGCCTGCAGCCACTGTACCACCCATATCAGACAATTACACCCCACACACTACATCCAGGAGTCGCTCAGGATGTACTTGGTGCTGTGAGGAGCCTCTTTGCTGGTACAGAGTGGTAAGCCCAGCATTACAATCTGTGGGTGTGGGGCCAGACTGATATATAGCAGCTGCAGAGGGCTCTTCACAGCACTCCGGCGACGTCATGACATCAGGGGCACTACCGGGAGCTGGCGTTCTGAAACGTCAGATGTTCAAGTTCACGTGTATTTTGTTAATTTGGCCGTGATCTACCAGCGGATGCCCCAAGATCTACTGGTAGATCAGGATCTACCTTTTGGCCAGGTCTGCTGTAGACCATCCAAAAACCCCTATTAACAACCGTGAGTATTGGCCAAGTATAATACATTCAGTGACATGATCTATTTGATATGTGTGGAATATAACAGACGTGAGAGGAACTGATATCTCATGGGGCATGTCAGATGGGCAAGTGAGGGCTCTAATATTCATGTAAGGGTAATGATGACATGTGTCAATTGTAGAAGGCCTGAAGGCATGTCTAATGGACATGCAGGGGCTCTAATGTGCAAGTCAGGAGCCTGGCGAAATATGGAGGAGGGCTGATGGCATGTAAGGTGCATGTTAGAATGTCAGGTGGCATGTAAGGGGCTTGAGGGGTATATTGGGCATTTGAAATGTGTGATGAGCATGAGAGGTATCTGATCACACGTGGTTAAATGAAAGGGGCCTGTTTCTACATAAGGGAGGTCTGATGGCATGTAAGGTGCATGTTAGAATGTCAGATGGCATGTAAGGGGCTTGTGAAACATATTGAGCATGTGAAAGGTGTGATGAGCATGAGAGGTATCTGTTGGAGAAAGTGCGCTATATAAATTAAACGTACTTATCTGATGACACGTGGTTAAATGAAAGGGGTCTGTTTTCACATAAGAGAGGTCTGATGGCATGTTCGGCAATCTGATAGACACATGGGAGGTCTAAATTGTATTTTAGCCATTTTATGACTTCTTGTGATCTATCCAGGTCAATAGCACCCATCACAGTGAATTGTGTATGTATGCGGTAACAGTATGAGCAAACATGGGAGGTTAGACTACTGCGTGGGACATAGCAGTGAAGTCAGAGCTGTGCTGAAGATGTTTGAGAACATGTGGGGTGGTATGAGGCATGTAGGGATGGTTACAGTGCCATTTTAACAGCATTATGGGCCCCCTGGCAAAGTAGTACAGTGGGACTCCTACCTATACAAGCTCACTTCTCTGTGCTTCCCCACCGATAACGTCAGGCATGATGATGTCACACCCTACATTCAGTGCGTCCAATGGAGGAGTAGGAGGAGGACAGGGGGAGGAGTGTGTCAGCCAACGCAGGTGGTACTAACAGGATTGCTGCCTACTTTACACTGCCTTGGTGCCCCTATGCTTGTGGGGCCCCTTGGCAGTAGTCCACCGAGCCCTGTGGAAAAGATGGCCCTAGAAGGTTACCCTATCTTACATGGCGTGGTATAACATGAATAACAAAGTAAAACTTTATTCCTCTATTTGAGTCACGCAGACCGGTATTAGATGACAGAAATAAATGTATTTTTGTTTTGCTTTTCGCATACCGTACCCTAAGAGCCACATTACCCACTCCCTATAGGCCGTGGGCCGGGTCACTCTTTACTTTTCACGCTGGATTGAACGAAGATAAGGCACTAAAGTCGCAGCCAAAACACTTAGAGAACGGATGGGTCCAGCGAGTCAACAATTACCCATTTCCCTTCATTCGGCAGCCCGAGACGTGTACATAAACATTCTGCTTTCCTGCCCTGATGCCGGGTTACAGGAATGAGCAGTTCACAAAATCATTTCTTAACCCCTGTAGCACAATTTAGCTTCAGCAGTTCCTACAGTACATAGACAATTGCAGATAAATATTTGATTGATTTCCCCAAAAAATGCAGAGATTCTGCCATTGGAATTGTCTCCACCCATAATAAATGTAAAATAAGTCAAAGCTGTCAGATTATTCAGACAATTCAAAATAGTCTATACTGCGCTAATTATGGGTGTGTATGACCTTGTTGGCTCTCAGCCCCTATCCTACTGAATCAAAGTGTTGTCTGCGGCTTATAGACCTGTTAAGGCACGTCCGTAGGGTGGCCGGAGCCTTTGTACCCTCAAATGCCATGCCAGATTTGGCTAGAACTCAAGTAGGGGTATGGTTGTGATGTTGGTGATGGAGCTCCAGAAAAAAATAGCACACGGTTACAACTTTTTGAAAAAGAAAGGGACCGTGTCCCCTGTGACATTTGGCACCAAAAAAAATTGTGAAAAACGCATGTGGACCATGTGACCGTAGACCAGGGCTCAACATATACCGCGGGCCAGGTCACCATGATGACCAGATTCTGCTTCCTGGTGACCAGATATTTTTGCCGGGAGGGAGGAATCTGGTCGTGGGCAGCATTTCCAGACCCCCCTCTCCTGCTGGAAGTCAGCAGCAGCACGGGTTGCGGTGCTTGACATACCCCCCCCCCTCCTCTCCACCTCATAACTGACCAGAGGCAGCACAGGCACCTGCACCTGACCCCCCCCCCCCCTCTGGAAGTCAGCAGCAGTGCAGGCACTGGCACCCTCTCTCCTCCTGTCTCCCCCTCTCTCCCTCCTCCTGCTGGAAGTCAGCGGTGCCCGACCCACCCCTACTCCTCACTGGTACGGGAGGCCCACTGGTAAGATGGATGCCTGCGTCCTCTCCCCACCCTCTCCTCTTCCACCTCACCACCTGCCGTCCCCTCATCCTGTCACCTAGCTCTATGTCAAGTGACCCTTTCAACCTCACCCACTATCACGCCATCACCTTACCCCCCCTCGCCTCATGTCACATGACCCCCTAGCTCCCACCAGTCACCCCCTCCTGTAACCTCACCCCCTTTTGCCCCCCTATCAGCTCACCCCCTCCTGTCGCCTCACCCACTTTTTGCACCTGTCACCTCTCCCCCCACCCCCTTACCTCATCCTACCTCACCCTCTTTTTGCCACCCATCATCTAATTACCCTCCCTGCACCACCTGTTACTCTCTACTGTCACCCCGTCACCTCAACGGTGCAGGACCTGTAATAGCGGTGGCCAACCCCCCTTCTTGCTTTTATTTGTGGGTGAGTCATGGTGCCCATACACATACATGGTATGTTTTGTACCGTGCGAGGCGATGCGTGCTCCTGTGCTTCCCATGGTACAAATAGTATGTGCAGCTTGTAGTTTTTGAACTAGATTGCATTGCATCGCATACTATAGCACATTGCATGCATTTTAAACTAGATGCAATGTGATCTAAATAAAAATGCACGGTGCGTATTGCACTGTGTATGGGCATGTCTGGCTCCTAGCTTTAAAAAAAATTGCCAAGCCCTGTCGTAGATCATGTTCCAGTCGCTCTGACGCTGGCGTCTAACTTCCGTTACTGACGATCAAAACACGCTCGGCTATGTTTAGGCGTATAACTAACCAGTGGCGGAACTCCCGGAGGCAATGGAGTCATCTGCCGCCGGGAGCCAGCCTTAAAGGGGGCACCAGCTCCATTGCCCCCCGAAGTTCCGCTCAGAGGTGCTGCCCAGCGGTACCCTTACTTTATGCAGCGGTGCCCCAGCCCCCTTCCTTCTCCCTGTCACCTGGTTGGCTGCCACTGTACTTTTCTGCAGCCAGCCAACAGTGACAAGGAGTCGGCTGGGAGAATCTGCACTCCGCTGCCAGCAGGAGGCTCTCAGGCAGTGGCGTAGCTATGGCTAGGCAGCCCCAGCCGTCGCGGGGGGGAGCCGGTGCCACTGGGGCCAGGGGCGGGCTGGGCCGGGGGGCAGGGTGCCATGTGCCCCCCGGGCCGCTCAATCTATTGTGTGCGGGCCGCCTGTCTGTTTCTGAGGCTGCTGCTGCAGCCACGGCTAACCAGTCTCCGACTGGTCTTCGGAAACATGGCCGCCGCCTCCTGCACTGAGGACGTCTAGGACGTCTAGTGCAGGAGGCCGCTACAGAGAGTGGCTGTGGACTCTGAGGAGCTCAGACCTCTGTGGCTGCCAGCAGCTGCTGCGCCTGTATCACACTGCATTACAGGCAGCAGCGTGGACAGCACAGAGGATCCCTCCCTGCTCCTGCTCAGCGTCCCTGTAGGGATCGAAAAAGGGGCGTGGCTAACGGCCGGAGGGGGCGGAGCTACACCACTGTGAAGGAGATGATGAGCTGCCAGCCTGAAGTGCCCTGAACCAGTTAAGTAAAATGTGAGTGTACTTTAACTGGTGTGGGCATGTGTACAAGCAGCGCTACTAGTGTTGGCAAGTGGTGTGGGCATATGTACAAGCAGCGATACTAGTGTCGGCAAATGGTGTGGGCATGTGTACAAGCAGCGCTACTAGTGTCGGCAACTGGTGTGGGCATATGTACAAGCAGCGCTACTAGTGTCGGCAACTGGTGTGGACATATGTACAGGCGCGTTACTAGTGTCGGCAACTGGTGTGAGCATATGTATAATCAGCGCTACTAGTGTCGGCAACTGGTGTGGACATATGTACAAGCAGCGCTACTAGTGTCGGCAACTGCTGTGGGCATATGTATAATCAGCGCTACTAGTGTCGGCAACTGGTGTGGGCATGTGTACAAGCAGCACTACTAGTGTTCGCAACTGCTGTGGGCATTTGTATAATCAGCGCTACTAGTGTCGGCAACTGGTGTGGGCATTTGTACAAGCAGCGCTACTAGTGTCGGCAACTGGTGTGGGCATTTGTACAAGCAGCGCTACTAGTGTCGGCAACTGGTGTGGGCATTTGTACAAGCAGCGCTACTAGTGTCGGCAACTGGTGTGGGCATTTGTACAAGCAGCGCTACTAGTGTCAGCAACTGGTGTGGGCATTTGTACAAGCAGCGCTACTAGTGTCGGCAACTGGTGTGGACATATGTACAGGCAGCGTTACTAGTGTCGGCAACTGGTGTGGACATATGTACAGGCAGCGTTACTAGTGTCGGCAACTGGTGGGGGCATATGTATAGGCAGCACTACTGCTGTTGCGTCTGGTGTCGGTGTGGGTGTTACGTATAAGCAGCACTACTACTGTCAGAAGCTGGTGCGGTTGTTATGTATAGGCAACGCTACTATTGTCGGCAACTGGTGTGGGTGTTACGTATAAGCAGCGCTACTACTGTCAGCAACTGGTGTGGGCAGTATCTATTAGTTGTGATACTACTACTGTCGGCAACTGATGTGGACGTTATGTAAAATATAAGTTGCGCTGCTACTGTCGGTAACTGTGTGCAATATATATATATATATATATACAGCGCTACTACTGTCGGTAACCCTGGGCCATTATGTAGTCATATGCAGGTGTACTCGAGGCATTGCGTGGAGCATAATTGTGTCGTAATATCATATGGGCATTATGGTGTGCAGCATATTGTGTAAGGGGCATTACGCTGTGTGGCATAATACATAATGGGCATTACTGTGTGTGGTATAATGTGTTATGGGCATTACGATGTTATTAGTACTTTAATAGGGCCACGCCTCTTCCCCATGAAGTATCGCTCCTACATTTTGACGCGCGCCTTCGGCGCGCACTCTCCTATTTTTAGTGTAGTGGTGGGGCAAGCACCAATTTCCTTTCTGGCACAGGGTACCAAAGTGGCTAGTAATGCTACTGGTTCTGGCATAACTAGCCAGGGAGAGCATCCTGTGGGGCTCCTGATATTATACAGGGGAGCAGCCTGTGGTGTCCTATTATTGTTTTTTTTTTTATTAATACATATACGAAAAACCTCCATTTAACGATACGCTGTTACTTATGGGCCGGTGCTCTGGACTTGCCCCCCAGGCTAAAAGTTGCCAGCCAGCCCCTGACTGGGGCGCAGCAGGGTCACTGCACTCTCAAAGCCGTGCAAGCTCTGCTCAGTGCTCTCTGCTGGGAGGAAGCTGGGTATATACTATTGAGCCGCCTGTAGATGGCGCTGCAGCGCACACTGAGCTGAGCTCCTCGGCTGTCAGGAAGCTCCTCTCTCTGTCTCCAGGACATGGGGCTGCCAGATGGAGCTATGAATGGGTGACATGCTGATTTTACAGGTTTGTGTCCCTTGTTGTGGGTGCCAGTTGCAGGGGCATGGACAGGAGAAGAAAAGTGTGGGCACCATTAATGTAAGCTGGCCCAGTGAGTACTATGTCTTGGTAGCTGCAGTGGGAAGGGGATAGACTGGGCATATGGAAACTGGGTGCCCTCCATTGCTTGTGGTGGTTATTTGCTTTAGTATTGGTGTTTGTCAATATGCTGTATGTGTGTATGTATGTATGTATACTTTTTGTGTATGCTCTGTGTGTCTATAGCTTGTGTATGTTTCTAAATATGCTGTATGTGTGCATGTTGTATGGTATCTGTGGTTGCATGCCATGTGTGTATGCTGTATGTGTGTGTGTGTGTATGTAAATATGCTGTATGTGTGCATGTTGTATGGTATCTGTGGTTGTATGCCATGTGTGTATGCTGTATGTGTGTGTGTGTGTATGTAAATATGCTGTATGTGTGCATGTTGTATGGTATCTGTGGTTGTATGCCATGTGTGTATGTGTATGTGTGTGTGTGTGTGTATGTAAATATGCTGTGTGTGTGTGCATGTATGGTATCTGTACCAGTATGCCATGTGTGTGTCCGTGTATGTCCTTTGTGTCTAAGGTATGTGTGCTTTTATGTACTGTGTGTGAATGATATGTGCGCGTGTGTGTGCGTGTCTGTATGGCATGTCTTGTGTGTATGTATGGCATGCGTGTGATTACTGTAGTGTGCATGTATGTCCTGTTTGTATATATGTATGGTATGTGCGTGTATATGATGTGTGTCTGTATGGTATATGTGCGTGTTTGTGATGTGTGTGTGAAATCCTTCTTCACAGGGTTTCACATTTAAGTATTTCTTTCTTCCCTTTCCAGTTACCTTTCTTCCCTTGCAGGTGTTAGGGATCTTTATCCAGTCAGGACACAATCAGATATAAATGTCCACAGTGTACAAGAAGAATGAACAATTTATTTCTTAAATAAAACTTATAAAGGCTCATACATCAATCCACATGGCATATAATATATCAATAGCAACAATTACTATTTTATTACACTGGAACTGAAGTATTCTGCCTGCCTTCAATTGCTTCCCTCTCAAAACACCTCCTTGAAGAGAACAGATTAAACAACCCTACCTATACTGGCTAAAATCAATAAACAGGTCAATACTTATTATAAATCAATGGTCACACATTAATACAATATATAACTTGGATTGTAGCCTTTGTATTATTATTATTGCGCAATAATGTGTAATATAACAAGTGTACATTGGTCTCTGTCAATTATAAAGCAAGAATAAGCGCTGTTAGTTTATATTATTTTCCTTTCCTGAAGCCTTAAAGTTCCGCGCTGGGAATGAAGTACCACAGTGTATTTGTAATCCACTAAGCGAGGTTACTTGAAAATGGAGTTCCTCATTCACTGTCCCTGAACCGGCTATATATGTTTCACATTCACAATAATGAATTCATTTTCACTGCTGCCTGTACTCCTGTTTCCAGTAACAGTCTCCAAATTAACTTTCACCTTTTCGATAATGGAGGAAATGTTTTCCTGAATTAGGGGAGATGTTGGGTAACTATTCAAATCGATCCTCTCCCACGACAAAGACAAATTAAACTGTTTTACTATAGAATGGACTCATTAAGATTAGCTGTTGTAATCCAATGGGGTTAATTTTCGCTGGCTATAGGACTCACAACTATAAACATTCCTTGTTCCTATATTTGCAGATGTCTAACCTAAACAAAGTGTTAACTTTACTTCTCCTGAAGCTCTGCAACTGTCAGCGGTTTTATGATATGTTCACTGTGCACAGACTTATGATTAGCTCTAGAGCCGATATTAGACTTTATTGCGCCGTACCTGTCTATTCCTTTTATACAATATTCTGGCTGTTTCTACTGTAAGGTTATTGTGAATTGGTTACTGCCAATAGATGATGAGGCTGACTGAAATGGATGATGGTTTAGACAACAAACTCTCCTCCATAGTCTAGTCTCTGTTTATATGGTCAATGGGAGTTAGGAAGGCTGTCACAACCTAATTAGGCTACTGTATTAGGCAAGGCGTTCCCCTTGCTGTACATGACCTGTCAATTCGTTCCTGAGATTCCTCCTTACATCGATCTGGGTGGTAGGGGGCTGTCCTGGAGCTGTACTACTATATGGGGCTGAGTTGTCACTCACCATTCCCCTCTCCGACTTGAATGCTGCAGTGCCCGGCTCAGTCTCCGCCTTGGCCTGTCACTCAGCTGCTGCGTCACTTCAATGCCGCCCACTGCCTCCCGGGACTCTTTGTGCGGCCTTCTGCTCTAGGATTCCCCGATCAGCTGCGTAAGGAGCCGCCCGCCTCCTAGATGACGCGGCTTGCTCCTCTCAGTGTCTCCTGCACTTGCCCGCTGAGCTGGATGGGCTCCTGCGGACACCGCTGATGTCTCTGCTGCCAATCACCTCAGCCCCTCAGCGATGACGCCGCTGATCTCCTGGGCTTCTCTGCCGGGATCTTCAACTCAAGTCAGCACCGGAGGTCTCCGTGTGGATGCTGGACATGCTGGTAAGTATCATTCTCACCCCAGCACCGCTGTCCGCTCCCGCTATGCTGCGTTACTCTGCAGTCACCCTAATCCCCTCAGGGACATTGCGCCCTGTCAGCACCGCTATCCATTTTCCTTTCCTGAGGGGAACTGCGCCATCAGAAACGGCTGTCACTTTATATATCTCTCCACGCGCTCCCTTTAGCCCGCTCTCCGCGCAAGCTTAAAAACTTTATTTATATGTGCCTGTCGGCATGTCCGTTAGGGCTCAAATAGTCCTCCCCTACCATCAGTGGCATTAGGCTAGGCCGTGTCTAAAGTCTATGTGGGATTTCCTATTAGGACAGTCCAATTCCCTCTGGGTTGCAGTCTTCTTTCTATGAAAGTCCATAGTATCTTCTGTGAAGACATTTCTAATTAACTCTGATGTACCCTTAACCTCCCCTATGGGGATGACATATATTTCAAACAAAGAAGAGTATCTTATGTTAAGAAGGCTCAGTATGGCATCATATGCCCATATATGAAGTTATCACATTTGTCTGTATATATGGTATGTGTGCATGTATGTCCTGTTTGTATATATATGTATGGTATGTGCATGTATGTGATGTGTGTCTGTATATATGGTATGTGTGCATGTATGTCCTGTGTGTCTGGTATCTATTAGCCCATGGTCCCTGGATGCCAGCATTCAGTATAGCGACACTAGCATCCCTAATGCCTTTAGAAGAGCGGCCGCTGAACTTCAAATGAGTCAGGATGCCAATGCCGTAATGCTGACAGCTAGAATCCTGATTGGTGAGTATGAAGGAAAGAGCGGAGCGAGACAGCGAAACGCTATGGAGAGAGTGGGGGTGTGAAGGAGAGAGAAATAGAGAGACAGTGACGGAAAGAAAAAGAAAGTGTCAGAGAGAGAGAGAGAGAGAGAATCAGACCCTTTATATATTTTGCAATGGGACCCACAAGGTTCTAGTTATGCTCCAATTGTTTGCCCTGAGTTGCTTGCAGCAGCACCAGAGCACCCTGACCTATGATCATCCTTTTTCATCTCCCACAGCAGCAGCGTGTCGACCTGGGCAGCAGAACTTGCTGCTGCAGTGCAGACTCCACCCTTCCTGTCCTAGAGACCAACCAAGCTTTCACACGCGCAGAGCCCAGGAGGAGCGACCATCACAAAGCACCCGTCGTGACCTTCAAGATAATGGTTGTGACCCACTGCCATCCCCGCGCTTCAGTGTCCTCTCCTGACTGCAGTTCTAGCATCTGGTAAGATGTGTTTTGCTTGGTTTCGGGTCAGGAGATGGGGTAACTGGCACTCATTTAGGGCACCCTCATATGTTTGTGTGCCAGGATGGTGCTCCCTTCCCAGAGGCTGCCCCGGTTCCTGCTGCTTGCCGTGCATGGGGTATAGAGGTGGTGTCAATGGTGCCTGCAGCAGCACTGGAAATAACTTTCAATATGGCAGCTTTAAGTGCAATGTATGTACACTTCTAAACCTAGTAGCTGCTATACCCCTTCCCTAGCTTCTGCACTGCCTGCCCCTATCCTCCTTCTTGCCCCTGCTCCAGCTGATATTTAACCATACCCCTCCCTACCCCCAGTACTGCCTATCCCTAATCCACCTTGGCCTCTCCCTAACCCGTTCCAGCATACTTACGGCTAATTGTTGGCTGTTGACATTCCGGTGTTGGCATCCTGATGTGTTTAAATGTTCCAGTTTCAGTGTTCTAATGGCAGTTGGGATGCCAGTGTCTATATACTGAACACCAGCAACCTGATTGCCTGGAAGCTGACCTCATTCAATATATATCGGGTTTCACCATGTGTGCATAATGTGTTATATTCTGTAATGGGCATTACGGTGTGTGGTATAATGTGTAATTGACTTTAAGGTGTGTGGTATAATGTGCAATGGGCATTACGTTGTGGCATAATGTGGCATAACTTTGTGTGGCATAATGTGTTATGGACATTACAATATGTGGCATAATGTGTAATGGGCTTTATGGTAAGGGGAATAATGTGTAAGGGTCATTATGGTGTGTAGTATAATATGTATAAGACATTACAGTGTGTGGCATATTGTCTAATAAGCATTGCCACACACCCTTTATGGAATGCTATAGGTTCCAAAAAATGGGAGGGGGGGCGCCAGATTTTTTTTGGCTGGGGGGAGCAAAATTTCTAGTTACGCCACTGCTCTCAGGGAGCAGTAGTGACCTGGAGGCCGGAGCGCAGAAGCTGCCAAGGAATCCGCAGGGAGCATGAGCTGTCTGGGGAGCAGGAGGCCAGGTCCGCAGCACCTCCCTTCTGCGGCTCACCCACACCGCCGCTGGTAAGGAGTCAGGTCGCCGAGGCTGATGGAGGGAGGAGAGAAGCGCCGCTGCCGGTCCCAGCTGAGAAGGTTACAAAGGCTTATCGCCTGATAAGCGCTCCAGGCTGGTCTCCTGTCACCACTACTGCTGCTAGACACGGCCCAGCTCCTGGCCTATCCTGCAGGATGGCGGGCATACAAGAAGAAGCTGTCTTTATCTCCGTGGAGGCACTGCTGCTTGGAACGTAGACCTATGTGCTTGGCACTGTGAGTACCCCTCAGAAGCCTTACTAACTAATCACCATCTCTAATGCAGCCTATCTAACTCTATAAACCCTCCACCCCATCCCCCACAGCCTAACTATAAGCCCCCCACAGCTTACCTATACAACCCCCACCCCCACAGCCTAACTAACTATACACCTCCCACCCCCGCAGCCTAACTATAAACCCCCACAGCTTACCTATACACCCCACAGCCTACCTATACACCCCCACCCCTGCAGCCTACCTATGCACCCCCCCACAGCCTACCTATACACCCCCCCACAGCCTACCTATACACCCCCATCCCCGCAGCCTCACTATACACCCCCCACCCCTGCAGCTTAACTGTACATCCCCCACCCCGCAGCCTAACTATACACCCCCCATCCCCACAGCATAACTATACAACCCACCTCCACAGCCTAACTCAGGGCTTGACAAATTTCTTTAAAATCCAGGTGCCAGGATGAAAATGTAGGAGCCAGATAAACCGATAACAGGGGCAGTGCGCGCTGAAGGCGCGCCCCCCAAAAACCAGCCATTACATATACCATGGGCCGTTATGACCATTACACCATACATCGTAATGCTCATTACATATAATATCACATGCCGTAATTACATATTATGCCACATAAGTTCCGCTTATACCTACATGCTCTCGTTACTATGGGTTTCATGCTTGATGCCAGGGGTTAACCTTCTCATTGCCAATGGGGTTAACATACTGTGCCAGGGGTTAATAAGCTTGTTGCTATGGGTTTATCATGGTCTAACAGGGGTTAACCTCCTCATTGCCAAGGAATAACCTGCTCATTGCCAATAGGGTTAACATGCTGTTGCTATGGGGTTACCATGTATTGCCAGGGGTTATCCTGCTTGTTGCCATGTCATAGTCTGACAGCAGCTGGGGGTTAGTCTGACAGCAGCTGTGTATAGGGCAGCACCTGCTGGGGACATGACAGGACTCATACATACATGTAATACAGTCACACATGCAGTGTACATCCTGTGCCCCCCTGTGTATAGGACAACACCTGTTGGGAGACATGGCAGGACACTTACATACATGTAATACAATCACACATGCAGTGTACATCCCATGCCCCCTGTGTATAGGACAACACCTGTTGGGAGATATGACAGGACACTTACATACATGTAATACAATCACACATGCAGTGTACATCCCATGCCCCCTGTGTATAGGGCAGTACCAGCTGGGCACATGGCAGGACGCTTACGAGGCAGACTCCAGTCCGTGGCTGTATGTCAGATGCTTGGGCCACAGAAACGGGGCTGGCAGCACTTCCCTACAGCCTCTGCCTCAGTAAGGGGCCTGGCAGCCAGAGCCAGAATGTGGGGAGGGGGCGCGGACAGCCAGAGTCCTACACATGTGAGCTGGGCATGGGGCATGGAGGAAGTGACAGTGGCAGCCGGGTACGTATTGTGCATATCCACAGCGGCAGCCGGGTACGTATTGTGCATATCCACCCGGAGGAGGAGCTGCAGCTGCTTCTGTGTGCCGAGAGGCCGGGCTCTGACAGTGCCGGCAGCCAGGTACATGCCGTGAGAACCAGACGGAGCTGCTGCTGCGGCTGCAGTACCGCGATGCCAGCTCTAGCTGAAATATAGCCGCAGCGGTCCCCAAACCTGCAGCACAGTTTCAGCAATGGGAAACTGCCAACCTATCAGAAGGGGAGAGAGCTGATGCCCCTCCCCCCCTCACAAGAGTGGCTCCGCCGTAGCGCAGCTATTGCAAAACTCGCAACAGATCGTGAGCCCGGTCCGACAGCCAATCAGGGGTCGAGCTACCACTGCCGCTCCTGATTGGCTCCTACAGCAAACTCTGTTGCCGGCTGCTTGAATTATAGTTTTGAAATAGCCGCTGACGTGAACCTGTTACCGTGTACTGTGCTCTTGTGCAGCGGGGAGGGGGGAGCGAGGAGGGGGTTGACGACCACTCAGCCTGGCTCTCCCTGCAAGTGCCATGACCACGACCAGATTCTGCTTCCTCCCAAAAAATATCTGGTCGCCAGGAGGCAGAATCTGGTCGCCGTGGCGACCTGGCTCCCGGGGTTTGTCGAGCCCTGGCCTAACTATACACCCCCCACCTCCACAGCCTAACTATGCCCCCCCCACCCCCACCCCTGCAGCCTACCTATACATCCCCCACCCGCAGCCTAACTATACACCCCCCACCCCTGAAGCCTAACTATACATCCCCCACCCCGCAGCCCCCCATCCCCACAGCCTACTTATACACCCCCCACCCCTGCAGCCTAACTATACACCCCCCCACCCCTGCAGCCTAACTATACACCCCCACCCCTGCAGTGTAATTATACACACCCCACCCCCACAGCCTAACTAACTATCCACCCCCTCCCCACAGCCCAACTATACACACCCCACCCCCGCAGCCTATCTCTAACCATACCCCCTTAGCCTATCCTTAATTATACAGCTCCCCTGTAGCCTAACCCTAACTATACATACCCTCCGCAGCCCATAACCCTAATCATACACCCTGCAGCCTATAACCGTAATCATACATACACACACCCTTCAGCCTGCCTTTGGCGCACACTGTTCTCATGTTAAGTATGGGGCAGGGGGAGCATAGTTTTGCACCTGGGCCAACAACTCTCTGGTTCAACCTCGGTCTCTAGCTATTTATCTATGGGGGGGGGCACCAACTTTTCCTTGCCTCCGGACGACATGGAAGAACTTACGCCACTGTAACTAACTAGATTGTCAACCATAAAATGGACAATGTCGATCCACTATACCATAACCCGTTTCCATGAGGGATGCAAATCTGTCAGAGGATCCAAGCTACACGGTTCGATTCTGTTTTCTGTTTGATTTCTGTTGGATATTATGGACTATTCAACCTGCTCTGAAGATTTTTCTACTCATTTTTCGATTACCACTATTTTCTATTCGATTTTTCATTCGATGTGCATTCGATTTTCTATTAGATCAACACTGGCTTCAGGCAGGAGATGGACATTGAATCGAATGCTAGATTTGCACTATCTACATTAAGGTACACAAGCTTAGATTTGCTTTAGATTTGATGTTAGATTCGATTTTCTATTAGATCTGGCATTAGATCATCCCATTCGATTTGGCATTAGATCTGTACTTTTGCATTCGATTCGATTTCGATTTCACAATGTACCTGTAGGCACAATGTACTCATTCGATTTACTGGATCGAATTGGAGATTTCCTTGGCTGCACAGGAGATATTTCTATTCGATTTTGAGAAAATGGGAGCGCACATCGAATCGAATGCAGATCGAAAGTGTCCTAAAAACCATTCGATGTGAATTCGATTTTGCTTCTATAAGCAAAATCGAATCGAAAACAGGGAAAAATCTAAGCATGTGTACACAGCTTTAGATTTGCACTATTTACTAATAGATTTCCACTTTATAGTCTTGGCTGCCGAGACTATTTTTCTATTCAATTTACACTACACGGGAGCGGGCATTGGGATCGAATCTGCATCGAATGTAGAATTCGATGCCTATTTAACTTTCTATTTGACTTTGCTTCTATAAGCAAAATCGAATAGAAAAATAGTGCATATCTCACCGTGTGTGTGCTCTAAAAGACATTTTATGCATATAAAGGTACCAGAAAACTATAAAGCGTAATAACTAAAGCAGTCATAATAAGCATTGGTAACAGGTAGATGTCCTCGCTATAAGTCCATTTGCGCAGCCTTGTATAATGCATTGACAGGTAGTGGATAGGTAATTACTTATAGGTCTTCTTGTGAAAGCAGTGCCGGGTAGGAATTAAATGGCCACGTGGTAGATGTCAGACCCAAGGATAACAAACCAGTACTGCAAAAAAATAATAACTGCATGAATGCAATATCTTCAGAGGAAATAAACAATTTAAATAAGTTGAAGACAATTAATTAAGTTCAATTATGATCTTACTCAACAATCTCTGTTGTTTCCTTATTACCTTAATAATATGTGTAAGTTTAACAATAAGGCAATGGTAAATAAGTGAAATGTAATCGTACAGTATGAGTAGTTTAGCTTTTGACATACAATAGCCTTTAGGGGATCAGTGAAATGTTTCTGTCAGCTGTATATAATAATGATCAGTGGGGCCAGGACAAGTGATACATTACTACGATATACAAGGGTAAGTGCAATTCTTCATATTCAGGCATAAGAAAGCTAAGCCTTCCTGACAGCAAATGGCAAATAGCCAACTCCCTCTCATAAGATCCCACTCTTATAATTCCCATGAACTTTCAATAGGAAACAAACTTAGGGGTAATAAAATATATACAGAAAACAGAATAAAGATCATATGATGGGTGAAAACGGTGTGTAGGTCCAATTGTCTTTGACAATGGAAAAAACGTTGACACAAGCAAAAGATCACCATGGAAAAGGTCGATACAGTACATTAAAAGGTCGACTTGAATTTTTCATGGCTCTTTGGTGTCAATGTTGACACTTGAGTGTACTATGTCCCCACGCATGTTACTATTCTCAATCAAGGTCCACGTAGATGGTAAAGTTTGAAATAGTCCCGATTTTCCCCCCTCAAAATCATGAAAAACTCATGTCAACCTTTACATGCGTCAACCATAGTCATGTCGACATTTGCCGATGTCAACTTTTATTGTCTATGTCGACTATATGGTATCGACCTATTGACTGTCAATTGAGACATCGTCAATGTATTTTCCAGATGAGATGTGGTCGGCAAATCAACAGTCAATAGGTAGATTACTATTGGTCGACGGGCCGTAGGTCGATATATGCAAAAGGTCTACATACCTTAGGTTGACATGATCAAAAGGTCGACACAAGCAATAGGCCAACATGTAAAAGGTCAATGTGAGTATTTCATGTTTTTGGTGCCTATGTTGACACGGCTTCGGCGGGCCACCATGACGCTCGATTGCATCATTGTGGCCCATCCCCACTCTACAAGGTTATGGTATAGACAATAGACAATTTCTAGGTCAACAGTCATGAGGTCAACCACTAATTGACAGTGAGTACTGTAGGTCGACACCTAAGAATGCTCGACATAGACTAGGCCCACAGTGACAGAAGGTCGACACAAGCAAAAGTTTGATATGAACATGGTTGACACTGGAAAAGGTCAACATGTTTTTTTTTTAATATTTTTGTGTCTATGTCGACATGGACCCCATATAAGGGTACCGCGTACCCTTGTATGGCTTGCTGTGCCCGCCATGCTTCGGGCACAGTGCCTTGCTGCACTCAGCACAATATTATATTGCCTAGTGTATGTCCACCATTTTTATGTGTTGACCCGTCGACCGGAGACCCTCTACAATACCAAGATAACTGGCACTTTAAAGTTGGGGGGGGCAGGGCTACAATTGCAATATTGGGCCTCCAGTCCGCCCACATTTGCACGCAGCAGCAGGTGGGTGCAGGCCAGATCTCAGAGGCCCGCCCACTTTCCCAGGAGGCCAAGAGAGCCACCAGTGTTTGGAAGAGTAGACAAGCATGTTATAAATGCATTGGTCAAAGGCTTAAAATATTCCAATGTATAAGACAACAATGTCCCTGTGTCAGCTGTAAGTAAAAAAAATAGGCCCCCTCCAGACTGTGGGAGTTTAGCATAGTTCCCATTTTAAATCTTGAGATTGAGTTATTTTTACATAGCGGGAATATAACATGACACCCCCGTCCTCTCACAATTACTTCCTTATCCAATGCGGTATTTGTTTTACTTGCAATGAATATTCCACAGCAGACCTTGGTTATTCCTGGTTCCCCTGGAAAAGGCATACATTTGATCAGCTCTGCGCCGTTTTACAGTATAACTTAATGTTTTGATTACGAGCTGGGAGAAACTTCTGTTTATAGGCCTAATTAGCAGAGGGAATATTAAAGCCTCGTTTATGGGCTAGGTTCTACGTTAGCATATTAGAATTTGTGCACAGTCACTTAGCGCAGTCAGATTACAATAACATATAGTGCTGCAATCTGGTCTTTGTTTCCAGAATTTCCTGAGCCCCATCATTTTTCTGGATTTGTAGAATAAAGGCTCTGGGCTTGATTTAAAGGTCCAAATGTAATAGCCTGTGAAATGCAGATTCCGGCAATTTTCCCAGAGCCAGATTAAGGTCTAAATGGGCCTGGAGCTGAAAATGATCAAGGGCCTATTATGTGCAATAATGGGGGTTGTGGCAAGCACCTAATAATGTGGGGGGCGTGGCCAGTGTTCTGGTTGGGTGGTCTGCTCATGGGTGTGTCTGTATTTGTGTAAATACTTTCAACTAATTATATATGCCTGGAAAAGGCAGGGGGCTGGCATAAGAAAAATGCAGGGAGATATATTGGCGGGTGCCCTCCAAAGGTGCACTCGCAGGATGCCGATGTCCTGAGATACTTGCGGAGTGAGGCGGCACTGCAGTCATAAAAAAAATACTGAAAGCCGAAACTTGGTAGCCAACATTTCAGCACCTTTTATGTGGTCACTTAAGTTTACCGCACCATATACCCCTTATACAAATCATGGAACACAATAGTAACCCCCTTATACTGTACTTGCCTACATGTTCATTGCCAGGGGTTCCATGCTCATTGCCAGGGGTTCCATGCTCATTGCCAGGGGTTCAATGCTCACACCAGAAAACCCCTTCTTCTTCAAGATAGAGGTTTCAAGAGCCAGGCCGTCAAATTTAGCCGAGCTACAGATGGAGCCCTTCTCATTTAGCCTGTTAATTGGATTAAGTGAGTAATAGGATTACTATTATAATCCCCTACTGTATTGTTCTATGTATTGTATTGCTGCTGAGAACAATAGGATAGCCATGGTGAGCCACACCTAATGTACAAAGTTGAAAGGGGCTCCAACTTTAGGTCCTGATGTAAGAAAGGACCTTGTCTGAGCAGGTCTGGCTGAAGAGGAAGACGCCAGGATGCTGTTGATAACGTCAGAATGCTGGAGTACCAAGATCTCCTTGGCCAATCCAGCGCTATCAGGATGACGCATGTTCCTTGCGACCTCACCCTCTTCAGCACCCGGGCAATCATGGTAAATAGAGGGAAGACATATGCCAACCTGACTTTCCAGGGCATTGTCATGGCATCCACTCCCCAAGCCAGCGGATCCCTGGTCCTCACACAGAATCTGGGTACTTGACAATTGTGCCTGGACGCCATCAAGTCCACTTCTGGAAGCCCCCAAAGAGCTACTGGAACAGTTGTGGATTTAACCCCCATTCTCCGTCCAGAAGCTCCTCTCTTCTCAGGAAATCCGCTTCCATATTCCGAATTCCCAGAATGAAAACAGCAGATAAGGCCCGAACATTGACCTCTGCCCATTCGAAGATCTGAGACACTTCCATCATCACCATCTTGCTGCGAGTGCCCCCTTGGTGGTTCAGATACTCCACAGCTGTAGCATTGCCCGATTCAATGCGAATGGGAGATCCCCTCAGAATCCCTTCCGCCTGCAACAGGGTCTTCCAGACTGCATGTAGTTCCAGTACATTGATCGGCAAGGACGATTCTTCCCTGGACCACAAGCCCTGCAGCCTCAACTCCAGAGCCACTGCTCCTTTGCTCCTGAGACTGACGTCGGTGGTGACCACTAGCCACTTCCAAGAATGAAGAGATTGGAGTAAGTCCGCATCTGTCCACCAAAGTAAAGCCATCTGTGTTTCTGGTGTCAAGATCACTTTCTCTGTTTTCATGGTCTTGGGATTCCCTGACCAACATGCCAAAATGCCAAAATGTTCCATTGAAATGGCCGTAAATGGAATCTGGCGTACCGAAGAGTTTTGAAGGTCGCCACCATCTTGCCCAGTAATTTTAGGCAATGTCAAACTGACGGACCTGGTGACCTCAGAATTATCCAAAGTAGTTGACAAATGTCTCTGTCCTTTACTTCCAGAAGAAATACACAATGAAGATGTGTATCTAGTATGACTCCCAAAAACTGAAGTCTCTCAGTGGGAGACAGTTGAGACTTTAGTAGATTTAAAATCCACCCGTGGCTCTGCAAAAACTGAATAGCCTCTGACAGATTTTGTTGCAGCTTCTCTGCAGACTCCGCTTTGAACAAAAGCAGCAAACCTGGATGAACCATGTTTGGCTGCTGGCGTAGGAACAAAAGTACTTTTACCACCTGTTGCCTGTTCAATGGTGGATTCCAATTCTGAACCAAAAAGTAACTCTCCCTTAAAAGCCAACGCCTCCAGAGACTTCTTGGATTCATTGTCGGCATCGCATGCCTTAAGCCACAAGGCTCTCCTTGCATTCACTGAAATGGTCAACACTTTAGAAGCCATTTTGACTCCCTATCCACCAGCCTCACATGTGTATTCCGCCACCACTTTTAGCTTTTCAGCTAAAGCGAGGGCTTCAGAATCTGGCATCAGAGAAGCACACAGGTTATTTTCCCGCTCTATCATAGCCTTGGATTTCCATGCCGAAGCAATAATAGGTCTAAGTGTATAGCCCACACCTTCAAACATTGCCTTCAAACAACCCTCTAACATTTTATCAACAGGGTCCTTAAATGCAGCACCCCCTTGCACAGGCCTAGCGAACGGGGTATCTACCAGAGGAGCCTTTTCCCACAACTTTTCATGCTCTTCTAGCATGGGGTACAGGCTCAAAAACCTTTTTGGCATAAGGAGTCTTTTATCGGGCATTTTCCAAGCATTTCCTAGCAAATCCTGCATGTCTTCATCCGAGGGAAAAGTGACTGCGCCTCTACGCTGTCTTTTAAATACTCCCTGCATCGGAGTCTTATCCACTTCAGATATTTTAATGCATGTTTTACAGCCAAAATTAAATCTCCAATACCAGGAACAGAAGTTTTCATCTCTTCCCTGTGATCCCAGCACATATCTGCCCCACACTCTCCTTCCTCCTTTGAGTCTATATTCAGGATAGGAGCAGGGCCGGGGCAAGGCACCGGAGCGCCCCAGGCGAGTTGGGGTGGGGGCGCCCCGGTGCTGGGGGGGGGGAGGTTGGTACCTGTGTTAAAAAACTTGCGTCCCCGGCGTCCCTGCTGAGTGCTGGTGCATGCAGGGGTGTCCGTGCCGCCGGGGGAGCCTGCGGCGCTGTTATTGTGTATAAGCTTGTCGCGGCCGGCGGGGTCCCTACAGTGAATAGAAAATAACTAGCGCTTCCCGCGCCGCCGCGCGCATAGCGCTAGTTATTTTCTATTCACTGTAGGGACCCCGCCGGCCGTGACAAGCTTATACACAATAACAGCGCCGCAGGCTCCCCCGGCGGCACGGATACCCCTGCATGCACCAGCACTCAGCAGGGACGCCGGGGACGCAAGATTCTTCACAGGTACCACAGTGCTGGGGGTGAGGGGCGAACTGCCGCCCTCCAGGTGCCGGCGCCCTAGGCAAATGCCTAGAGCTGCCTAGTGGTGGCGCCAGCCCTGGATAGGAGGGGAGGACACAGAATGTCTGGGAGGCACCTCAGACTCTTTTGTAAACTGAGGGCATTAAACTTGTTTATACCTTGAGCAGTGTCCTGCATTACTTGTAAGAAAGCAGGTTCCCCCTGTGAGGGTGGAATAGAGCCAGTAGACTGTTGAGAGGATGACAATGGCCTGGGAGATCTCACCAAATCATCTCTCTGCCTGTTTAAAACTTGTCTTGAACTAATGCAGTCACAGACTTACCCAGAGCAGCTGCCCATGCAGGCTCTGGTTGTTCAACCCTCTGAGCTTGCGCTCCATTGGGCACAGATTCACATACAGGGCAAATATCCCCTTGGGTCATCTGTTCAGGTGTTAGTTTAAGCCCGCAAAATCTGCAGTTTATTAACATGGTCAATGCATCCTCCCCCATCACAGCAGCATTCCTTTCTGTCATGCTTAAAACACAGTGCGAATGTACCAAGCCAATATATGCCAGATTAATTATCTGTCTGCTGTATGACCCTCTGTGGTCAGCGGGGGAAGCGATGCCTCAGAAGAAAGCTTGTCACTCTCTCAGCCGTATTATCTCCTTCCAGCACATCACAGTAAGGAATGAAAGGGCGCCAAGGTAGAGTGCAGGAAGAGACCAAAGTCCCTGCTACTGCAGGGTCTGAGGCGTTTTGGTGCCTTTTTACCCTCTGTGAGCCACTCCTGTAGTTGCTTCTTCTGTTCCCAGAGCCTCCCCTTGACTGGGGATCACTTGGACTCGCCCAGTCTATGAGCTCCTGTGACAGGCTATGATCTCCGCAGAGTTCAGCCGGCAAACCCAATCCAAAATGGTGGCCGCCATTGCGGGGTACCCATTACCCATGATCCCCCCCCCCCCTATGCAGGGAGCCAGCTCCGGGGTCCCCCAGGGTCCAGGAAACCTCCTTGAAGTACCATAGGAGTTTAGGCTACACTCCAGCAGGACTTGCTACTGTATCCCCCCCCCCGCGGTTGGTCACATTCAACCTTTGACCTCTGGCCCAGCATCGTCTTCAGATGACTATAAGGAATCCAAAATCAATATAATATACTAGCTGACTAAACACTGACTGACTGTAACATACAGGTCTGCAGATGCTTTCAGGCAGATGAAAAGCAATGTTTAAGGATGGATGCCCACCGGGGCAGCCGCACCTTCCTCTCTGTCACCCTAGATTCTATTCTATGTCACTAATCATCCCACTTCTCTGATCTGCTGCGTTCCTCCTCAATCAGGGCACTGGAAACAAGCGTTAGTTTGTTGTATACTTTTATTATTTTTCCATTGAAGGTTCTTCTATTCCACAGACTATGAAGCTGCAAATTCTCTGCTCAGCACTTTCCACTTCAGCAGCTTGTCATCAGTAAACTGTTGTGCGACATATGGAAGCCCGAGCTGATAGACACTTGGGAACAATCAGAACCATAATAACAACACCAACACTGAGGGGCTCATCTGAGGACGTGCCACCTTTGACAATGGAGTCAGCAACCACCGGGCTCCTGCTCCGAGTGGGGCACCTCTCTTCCCCTGCAAGGGGCCATTCAATGAACTGTTTGAATCAGTAAATAGATAGCAGTCACTCACTATATGCTTTGGTAGCAGACTTCCCCTCTAGTCCCTGCACTCTAGACATCACTCAAGGAGTTATTCTGGTTCACTCCTTCTGGCAAATTCCTTCTCAAATGGACAAAACCATGTGCACTGCAGGTGGGGGAGATGTTACCTGTGAAGAGAGAGTTAGATTTGGGTGGGGTTTTACATCAAAATGAGATCTACAGTATATTGCAGTGTAAAAATAAAGCAGTGAGTATTTTCCCTGCACAGAAACAAAATAACTCACCCAAATCTAATTCTCTCTGCACATTTTACATCTGCCCCCCTGCAGTGCACATGGTTTTGTCCTTCTAAGAAGGAACTTGCCAGAAGGGGTGAACCAGAATAACCCCCTCAATCTCCAATTCCATACTTACAAACGCCAGAAGGAAAACCCTCTTCCTTCCAGGTAGCATCCACGATGTTATCAAAATAATAACTCAACAAATTATCTATGAAGAATAACTCTTCATCTAAATCTATGGGGACGCACTGATTGGCTAGCAGAGTGGGAGAGGGGCTGGTTACTGTTATGGCAGGGAGAAACTACACTGCGTGTTAGCTCAGAAGATCCAGGTTGCTTTGTAAACATTCATACAAATAGGTTTAATACGTATGCACCTATAATCACAAAAATGGATTTCTGCTGCAATTTTTTCTTTAGTTTTTCATAATTTTATCGTTATTTCTTTTTTGTGTGTGTAGAAAACAAGTAAAGCGAACAATATAAGTAGGACTGTAGTAAGTCAATATGTGCAAGCCGCGTGGTCCTGAGCTTTAACACATGTACGTAAGTAAAGAAGCCTGTACAGCGTCAGAGATTAACACTATTAACACTTGAGCTGTGTATTTTAATTGCTGCTGGCTTTTACAGAAGAAAATCTGCTTTTATATGCCACCTATCATTAAAATTTTCACTGCTAATGATTTTTAACAACCCTGGAAACCCTTGTTAAGAAGTGTAGCCAAAATGTTTGGGCCCCATTGCAATATTTGGAAAGGGCCCCGTGTCCCATTGCTTCTAGAAAAGCCTGTTTATTTTCTGGCTCATAGTAGTTCCCTAGTTCATTGTATGCCCCGTAGTATTGCCCTAGCTCATTGTATGCCTCATAGTAGTGCCCTAGCTTATTGTATGGTCCATAGTAGTGCCCTAACTTATTGTATGGGCCATAGTAGTGCCCTAATTTATTGTATGGTCCATAGTAGTGCCCTAGTTCGTTGTATGCCCCGTAGTAGGGCCCTAGTTCATTGTATGCCCCATAGTAGTGCCATAGCTTATTGTATGGGCCATAGTAGTGCCCTAGCTTATTGTATGCCCCACAGTAGCACCCTAGATCATTGTATGCCCCACAGTAGTGCCCTACATCATTGTATGCACCATGGTAGTGTCATAGCTCATTGTATGCCCCATAGTAGTGCCCTAGCTCATTGTATGCCCCACAGTAGTGCCCTAGATCATTGTATGCACCATGGTAGTGTCATAGCTCATTGTATGCTCCATAGTAGTGCCCTAGCTCATTGTATGCCGCACAGTAGTGCCCTAGATCATTGTATGTATACCTAACACACATAAACAATACAACATTTTACTCTTATTATTCCATTTTAATAACTTAATAAGATTATATATTAAAAAAACAGCAAAAAATATATATAATGTATAGAGTGAAAGTACACTGCCCCCTGCTGGTTAACTCTGTACCTGACTACTAAAGTACAATAATTGTTTATGAGAACAAATTATTGCCCCATGTTTTTATTCTGCTGTTGTATCTCATTTAAATTTCACACTACATTGTACTAATACAACAGTGATTGCTTAAGTATGATAACAGGAAAATCACCGTATTCAAGGTAATATACAACCCAACCTTTGTTGTTTCAAGAGGAATACAATCTCATAGTTACATATACATTATCCAAAAGTTCCAAATAACCTTCAGTCTGGTCATAGCGGATTCACAAGGGGCATATAAAGAGAGGATGCGGTCTGTGTGCAGCCTCCTTCGGCCGAGCCCCCTCCTGTCTGCCAGGAACAACGAAGTGTGTAGTATGGTCTGAGCATGGACGGATCTCTGGAAAAATGGTGTGGCGGCCATTATTATGGAGATTCTCGCAGCCTTGCTGCTGCCGGCGTTTTGTAGTCTGAGCACTACAGATCACCAGAAGAATAGCCGCCATACAAGTTTGCTAATGAATTCAGCAGTGCTCCTGCCATCACCGTTGGACTCCAGAGGGTAAGTATTAAAAGAATGGGTGCAGCGTGTGCAGTGTAGGCCCCCCCTGGTACTCAGCTCTGCGCACACTGCCCCCATAATAAATACGCCACTGGAATGCACTGTTGGTATAAATATATAAACATAAATTGGGCGGTATTTACTTCCTACGAATAACCATATTGTAATGACTTAAGGAATCATAAATCACAGCAAATGCCAACGTACGTTTCGCTGTTAGCTTTATCAAAAACAAACATTATAGTGCCTCAGTTCACATTATGTAACATACCAGTGTCCTCCAGGTTCATATTGCACCACATTCCAGTGCCCTGGTCAGGTGATGCCATACTATAGTGCTTCCAGTTCATCTTGTGCACACATTACAGTGCCAGAGTTTATATTATGTAGCATGCCATTGCCAAGTTCATATTGCACCACATTCCAGTGCTCTGTTCAGATGATGCCATGGTATTGTGCCTCCAGTTCATCTTGGTGTAGGTAATGTAGGTAATGTACCACAACTGAGACGACAGCAACGGTAATATTGTATTAAGCTTCCAATATTATAATATAATAACCATGTGCTCTCCATGGTTATGGTATTTTAGATCTACAATGTCTAGGTCTACAGTCATAAGGTTGGCCACTATAGGTAGACAGGGTCAAAAGGTCGACCGGGTTAAAAGGTCGACAGTCAAAATGTCGACATGGTTAAAAGGTCGACAGGGCCAAAAGGTCATAAAAAGGTTGACATGAGTTTTTTTGGTGTCTATGTCGACACAGGTCAGTATGGACACTATCTACACCGTATAGTGTACCGCGTCCGCTCGCTATGCTTCGGGCACACTCTTATATTCTCCCTCCACACCGTAGTGGATGGTAGGGCATGACATACCGCCTGTCGGCAATAGAATGGAGAGGGTTAGAAGAGGTGAAACATTTTCTACCATCCTCGCTCTGGGGGTCGGTAAGTCTGTAGATAACCAAAAGCTGTTACTTTGTCATATGGTAAAATGCCCTTTAATATTATGACTACAGACTTTTTAATCCTTTTTAATTGGTCAATATGGAAAACGTCTCCACTTGTCCTCTATCAGATGCTAGACGTAGTGGTATATCTGGTACAGTGGTCGGACTGATTTGTTGGTGGTGTATAGGAAACTGGCTGCCAGTGATCTCCATAGGCAACTCATTGTATAGTATTACTGTTACATTATATACTGAGTCGCTTTGTAAATTAACCTTTGAGTCTGGTATATTGTGAGTTACATAATAATATTAATAGTGTTGTTTTTGTGTTTACTTCCCTGTAAGTTTATCTTTGACCTGCTGGCGGTGGGTACGTTTGTGCTGCATTTTATGATTGTCAGCTTTTCACTCTACGCTGTTTCTGCAACCGATGAAAGGCATGAGAGCCGGGGAATCAGAGAGATCAGAGTAATGTCACCAGTGTGCCATACATGCCCCCTCCTAAGTGGTCACCCACATGCCCCCTCCCAACCAGTCTGTCACCCACATGCCCCCTCCTCACTAGTCTGTCACCTTCATGCCCCCTCTTAACTTGTCACCCACATGCCCCCTCCTCACCAGTCAGTCACCCACATGCCCCCTCCTCACCTGTCTGTCACCTACACGCCCCTCCTAACCTGTCACTCACATGCCCCCTCCCAACCAGTCTGTCACACACATGCCCCCTCCTAACCTGTCACCCACACCCACATGCCCCCTCCTAACCTGTCACCCACATGTCCCCTCCTCACCAGTCAGTCACCCACATGCCCCCTCCTCACCTGTCTGTCACCTACATGCCCCTCCTAACCTGTCACTCACATGCCCCCTACCAACCAGTCTGTCGCACACATGCCCCCTCCTCACCAGTCTGTCCCCCACATCCCCCTCTTAACCTGTCACCCACATGCCCCCTCCTCACCAGTCTGTCACCCACATGTCCCTCCTAACCAGTCTGTCACCCACATGCCCCCACCTTACCAGTCTGTCACTCACATGCCCCCTCCTCAACAGTCTGTCACCCACATGCCGCCTCCTCACCAGTCTGTCACCTACATGCCCCTTCCTCACTAGTCTGTCACTCACATGCCCCCTCCTCAACAGTCTTCCACCCACATGCCCCCTCCTCACCAGTCTGTCACCCACATGCCCCCCCTTACCAGTCTGTCACTCACATGCCCCCTCCTCACCAGTCTGTCACCCACATATCCCTCCTCACCAGTCTCTCACCCACATGTCCCCTCCTCACCTGTCACCCACATGTCCACACCTCACCTGTCTGTCACCCACATGTCCACTCCTCACCTGTATGTCACCCACATACCCCTCCTCACCTGTCTGTATTCCTCATGCCCCCTCCTCACCAGTCTGTCACCCACATGCTCCCTCCTCACCAGTCTGTCACCCACATGCCTCCTCCTCACCACTCTGTCACCCACATGCCGCCTCACCAGTCTGTCACCAACATGCCCTTTCCCCACCAGTGTCACCCACATACCCCCTCCTCACCAGTCTGTCACCTACATGCCTCCCCTCCTCGCCAGTGTGTCACCCACATGCCCCCTCCTCATCAGTCACTCACATGTCCCTCCTCACCAGTCTGTCACTCACATGCCCCCTTCTCAACAGTCTGTCACCCACATGTCCCCTCCTAACCAGTCAGTCACCCACATGCCCCCCCCCTTACCAGTCTGTCACTCACATGCCCCCTCCTCAACAGTCTGTCACCCACATGCCGCCTCCTCACCAGTCTGTCACCCACATGCCCCCTCCTCACCAGTCGTTCACCCACATGCCCCCTCCTCACCAATGTGTCACCCACATGCCCCCTTCTCACTAGTCTGTCACTCACATGCCCCCTCCTCACCAGTCTGTCACCCACATGTCCCTCCTAACCAGTCTGTCACCCAAAAGCCCCCTCTTCAACAGTCTTTCACCCACATGTCCCCTCACCAGCCTGTCACCCACATGCCGCCTTCTCACCAGTCTGTCACCCACATGCCCCCTCCTCACCAGTCTGTCAGCCACATGCCCCTTCCCCACCAGTCTGTCACCCACATGCCCCTTCCCCACCAGTCTGTCACCCACATGCCCCTTCCCCACCAGTCTGTCACCCACATGCCCCCTCCTCACCAGTGTGTCACCCACATGCCCCCTCCTCATCAGTCACTCACATGTCCCTCCTCACCAGTCTGTCACTCACATGCCCCCTCCTCAACAGTCTGTCACCCATATGCTGCCTCCTCACCAGTCTGTCACCCACATGCCCCCTCCTCACCAGTCTGTCACCCACATGCCCCCCTCACCAGTCTGTCACCCACATGCACCCTCCTTACCAGTCTGCCACCCACATGCCCCCTCCTCAACTGTCTGTATTCCTCATGCCCCCTCATCTGTCAGTGACGGTGGCAACGGTGGCTACCTTTCACGCTACAGGTTGTGTACAATGAGTCTGGCCAGGATAAGGTCCGGGTGCTGTGTACGCCGAGTACTATCAGAATACGGCACTTTCCCCTCTGGAGAAGGCTACTCTTGTAGTGTCACTTTGATGTTTCCCGCTGCAGACGATGTCACCAACAATTCATTAAATAGTCCCTGATTTCACAAGCCTGGCTGTGACTGCCACCTGCTTATTAGGCTACACCTTTGTTTTTACCTGAACCTGGGCAGTGATCTGTATTTTCCATAGGAGTATATGTCTGTTCTACATTCAGTCATACACTGTGACGTTCTACCATGTGCTCTGCAATCCCCCCCAGTCCATCACCGCTGGAAGCTATACTTTCTCCTGTATGTCCTACCTCATGTTATTTGCATGTTATATGCACTTTGTATTACCACCCCAGTTAGAACAGAGGTCATGGGTTCTTTGCTCCCTGGAGCTTGCCATTTAAGCACATGCAATATACAGGCTATAGGTGTACTGTAGATCTCCTTATCTGTGTGATCTGTGAGTATGGTGTCTGCCTCTCCTGGCCTCTGACCCACAGCAATCAGAGATCAGAGTCCTGCCCTGCAGCTGTGAGTATCCTGGCACTGTCAGTACTAGTACATTGGGTGTGTAAGCTGTACGCTGAGCAATTCCTTTCACTTTTGGGGCTGCAATCTGTAAGTAACATTGTTTTCTGTTTGGTCTATTTGTAGTAGTCACCAGGCTGCTAACGATGCGTAATATTCTATATTACTCCATCATTAGACATTGCAGTACTGCCAGGAACTGGGAATCATCTCAGCCCTTCCCCACTGATCCCCACTTTCTGCTTCTGCATCCAAGTCCACTGACTTCTGGAAACATATAGCAGTCTAATTCCTTCAATATGTATGAAATATACCATATGCTGGGGTTTGCAGACAATAGGTGCTCTGTTTAATAAACTCCCCTCCACACCTCCTTCTCTCCTCCTCAGTGCACCCTTATCCTGCCTTCTTCCTGAGCCCTGGGGCTGCAGAGTGACAGAAGGGAGTGAGTGCAGGCAGGGCTGGGAGGCAACAGCAGCAGCAGGACCCAGATCAATGTGGATAGGAGCAGGGACAGCGGATGCCTGGTGCAGAACAGAAGGTAAGTTCCTTAGGGGGGGAGAGATGCTTCCCAGTGATGTAGAGGCTGCTGCTGTAATACATATATATGGCAGGCTGGCTGGCTGGTTGTGTCACTTTCGGCAACACTATCACTGTGGAACTATTAGAATGAAGTGTAATCGGATTTCTGTGTCATCCCCATTATTACTAATATCACTGCTGTACTTTGCAATTCACTGTTAATTGTTTTGTTTGAAAAAGTTTGGAAGTAACTTTATCATCTAGCGACAATGTACTGCAGATTGTTCAGTGGTCTTCCAGATTCATCCACAGGTGGTCTGTGTGCAGAGTCCCTGGTGTGGGGTGTACAGGTGTACCCTGTGTTGTGGGGGGACCTTATTGCTTGCTGAGTCCGATGAATGGAAACTTGGATAGATGAATAGATAGATAGATAGATAGATAGATAGATAGATAGATAGATAGATAGATAGATAGATTGAGATCCAGTAATCTTAAAAATCACCAATTAATAGTACATACTATATATATATATACACACACATACACACACACACAAACACACTGTGCACACCTTTCCATATATATATATATATATATATACACATATACATATACACTTATCACTTTCCTGTATTCATGTGACAGTATGTGTGTGTGTGTGTGTGTGTGTGTGTGTGTATATATATATGTACATGCATACACAACCTTTCCTTCTCTCTCTCTCTCTCTCTCTCTCTCTCTCTCTCTCTCTATATATATATACTGTATATATATATAAACAAGTGAATGTGTAAACACCTCTTCTAGTGATAAATTTGTATATTTAATAAGTTAATGTCCCGTACGTGATATGTAAGCACGCAATAGTAACTACACTGTATGTATGTGTGTGCGCACAGTATGTAAACAATACAGTATAAGCAGATGATTGTGTGCGTGGATATACAGCAAACACTGTTCTATTCCGGTGCATGAGAAGTGAGTTATCAGAAGAAGACGTGGTGTAATATACAGTGAGGGAAAGATATTGCAGGTTCTGATAAAGTTTTCCCATGCAGAGGAACCTCACTGCCCGGTATACTGCAGCAGTCAGTGATATAAATAGGTGCCTGTGTGTGCTTAGGTGGTGTGCTGTTTGTGTTCTTATTCACTCTCTTTGTCTCGCTGTTCTGGACGCAGAAGAAACATAAAACCATTACATAAAGGTGTACAAAATGATTAGTTACAGATTACACTTTCATAGCTTCCCTCCTTACCTGGATTACGTATTCGATGGTTGTGTTAAATGTCTCAATAGAAGATATTGTGAAATAATATACATTCAATGGCAAATTGTGTGCTGCACATGGCCATGCCTGTATATCGTACACACCCACCTCCTGAAGTAGCAGTAATACCCCTTTATACTGCTACTGTATGTAGGGTTGCACCTGGGATGTTGTATAAGGGTACACCTGGCTGGGACACCTTTTCAGACTGGCGGCCGACCTGGTTGGTGACGTCACCACCGATATTGCTGGCAGCGTGAAAGGGGTATTGGAGGATGGACAAAAAAAAAATTTTGATGCTGTTACATAAAGGGCCAGACGCGAATTCGCAAGGAGGACCGATGTTTTGAGTATGCGCATGTGCAGCTACATTTCTGCGCATGTGCGTACGCGTGGGAACTCGGCACTTCATCTGATCGCCCATTGCACGCTCCCTTCCTTGCAAGCAGGGGTGGGGGGTGGAGGAGAGGGGTGTGGGGTGCTGGCTAGGGGTATTAGCATATGCATATGCCCAGCGTTTAATGGGCGCTCCCACGAAAACGCTGGGCAAACATATGGAAATGCGGTCGTGACTCACGCGCGGTGGGCAGCCAGCTGCCATAACCGGATGTCAGCTGCCCGCCCATATCACTGCATTTCTTCGTTCATATGTACGAGTGGTCTGGATCACCCGTACATATGCCCGTGACCATCGAAAGATGGGGGAGGTTCCGACTGGCATGCGAATGGTTGTTTAGTAAAATATCCATTCGCGTGCTGGACGAACGATCCCGGTGTGCGAATGGGGGCGGGCGTACTATCACTCTCGGGGCGGGTTCTGGATGACTCGCAAGGGTGTGAATTTGTGCCTGAGCGATTTAACAAGAATAAAGGCAAAAATGTGCTGTCTGTGCATTCGCCTAGATTGCCTGCCCAGCATATATCGCCCCCCCCCCCCTTACACTGAAGTATGGTCTGTACCTATTTATCTAATTTTCACTCTCACAGACTTGTTATAGAGCACCTCAGTGGTAGAGTTTATGGGGCAGATGTATTAAGCCCTGTGAAGTGATAAAGTGAAAGGTGATAACGCAGCAGCCAATGAACTCCTGTCAATTTCAAACCCAGCCTGTAACTTGACAGAATCTGATTGGCTGGTGCGTTATCACCTTGCATTTTATCACTTCACCCGGCACACAGTTATTACATCACATTTATTTAATGCCACAAATATATATTTATTTTTAGCCTATATTGTTAGGCCAATCATGACTCTTGTGCGTCACTTGTGTATTTATGTAACAACAAAAACATTCTCATATTACTTCAGTCACCTTGAGTGTGTGAGCACTATACTTGGAATGCACAATAATTCATATATATATATATATATATATATATATATATA
Source organism: Crinia signifera (assembly GCF_055691185.1). Lineage (NCBI taxonomy): Eukaryota > Metazoa > Chordata > Amphibia > Anura > Myobatrachidae > Crinia > Crinia signifera. The sequence continues at coordinate 35,305,392 of NC_139220.1, forward strand.
TATATATATATATATATTTCACATCCCTGATGACAGTGATCTTTGATTAACGCACTGAAACTATTTGCATTATGTTTCTCGTGCTGAGTGCCGCACCTCCTGACGTGTTGGTAGTTACCTACAGCAAAGGCACCTGGTTCAGGTATTCATGGTTAAGTGGTTGTGCTGGATTGCACAGATTTTGGGAATGCGTGTTTTGGGCTTGATGGAGAGTTATATATACGCTCACTAGTGGCGCGTATCTAATGGGCATTTTCACTACATATGCTGCAAAAATGTCCTTTACTTTGCCGCTGACACATTCTGATGTGCTTGTCTTGGGCCGGCTACACATTACACCAGTGGTGTCAAACCCATGGCCCTACAGCTGTTGTGGAACTACACATTCCAGCATGCACTGCCACAGATTTTATATAATGGATTGCTAAAACTATGACAGCGCATGCTGGGATGTGTAGTTCCACAACAGCTGGAGGGCCATGAGTTTGACACCAGTGCATTACACCATATGTCATCCGATACAGCAGGTGGCACCGACGTATCGTACGCATAGTCTAATGAGTAGCCTCTACCGCACTCTCAGGCACGCCAACATCAGAGTCGTCCCATCTAATGTTCACCACATCAGATGAGACAGCAGGATACCACGGGCCAGAGATACCACGGGCCAGATGTACCAAGCTTCAAAAAGTGATGTGGTGGAGAGTGATAAACAACCAGTCATGCAGCGCCTAACTGCCATGCTACAGACGGGGGTTGGAAAAATGACAGTTATGAGCTGATTGTCTGGTAGTTTCTCCCTTTTATCACTTTCTGAAGCTGAGTACATCTGGCGCCACATCATTGTGTTGTGTCCACGGACTTCGTTTCCCTATTGTTTTACCAGGGACAGATGTACTAAGATAAAGTGGACATAGATAAACTACCAGGCAGACCCTAACTGTCATTTTTTCAAACACAGCTCGCACCATGACAGTTAGGGACCAACTGGCTGGTAGTTTCTCTCTCTCCTCTTTATCTCCAAAGCCTTGCACATCTGCCTCAATGGCCGATGAAATTCTAGCTCTCCATTTATTTGTTCCAGTAATCACTAGACGGGTCTTATCTTACCTATCAGACAGGTGACACAGCCATATTGAGCAGATGGTGACACGCTACCATAGCAACAAAGATGGATTGCGCTCACTGGAGACAATACCCTGTCACTGATATTACTTCTCCATTGGCTCAGAAGCTCGTAATAGAAACTAATGTACAGATAAATACCCAGCTATCCTGCTGCACCTGCCCTGCCGTCCCTTCTTCCCCGTACACTTGCAGAACAATCTTACATAGATACACACTGCTCCTCCCGTGTTCCGTGTTCCCTTATCATTGGTATAGGAGAACACTGACATTAGGTACAGTCCTAATCTAGATAAATGGAGGCAGAACAGCAAAATTCTCCAACTACTCCCACATGCACTTATCAGAAACCCAGGTAACCTAGCAACAACACAAACAACATTATACAACACCATATGCCTATATGTTATAGCATTCAAAAGTCATAAATTATGGTATTGTAATGGGAAGGTCAGTTAAGTCTTAACTATAAACACCATTGATAGGGGTCACAAAAGACAGGTTTGCATAAACTATTAGTGTAAAATGGCAGCTAGATTTAGGGGCTAGAGTTGTACTAGAGATGCCCAAACCAATTAGACATTGAAGTGTGCCAAACCAGTTTACAGCCACCACCAGTTCAACTGTTATTTATTGGTCTCTTCTTTTCATGGAAAGGGCCGATGTATTTTATTTTTGTGGGGACCCGTGTGATTGTTTTTTTTATGGGGGTTAATATGTTTGATTTTTTTCCCTGGGGGGCCAATGTGTTTTGCCCTGTGGTTAGCTCACGGTGTGCCTTGGCAATTTTCAAATCGTATTTATTGCGCTAAACGATAAAAAAGTTGAAAGCCACTGACCCATATGGGTATGTCGACCCATTTCACGTGACAACCTATGGCCTGTCAACCAACAGTGGTCGACATATTGACTGTAGTGTAGATCTAATGTCAACCTGCCCACTGCATCCCCTAGTAAGAGCCTTGCTATTTTAACCAGTGTGTCAAAGCTACCTTTATCTTATGCATGCTACTGTATAGACAAAAGTTAGATATGCCTGAAGGGATGCGGTCATTCGTCAGACTGCATTTAGGTCTACAGTCATTAGGTCGACCCCACTAGGTCGACTGGCAGGAAGGTCGACCTGACTTAAGGTCGACATGGGCCAAGGTCGACATGACTTAAGGTCGAATTTGCATAAAGGTCGACATGAGGAAGGTCGACTGGTCATAAGGTCGACATGGGTTTTTCACTGTTTTTTGAGCCGACATGTGCCGACAGGCGGTATTTCATGCCCTACCATCCACTAGGGCGTGGTGGGAGAATAAAATAGTGTGCCGAGCGCAGCGAGGCACCGTGCCCGAAGCATCGCGAGCGAAGCGAGCGATGCAAGGGTCCTATTCTCATTGCCAACTGTGTCCATGTCGACTGTGTCGACATTCGGATAAAAAAACAGTGAAAAACCCATGTCGACCTTATGACCAGTCGACCTTCCTCATGTCGACCTTTATGCAAATTCGACCTTAAGTCATGTCTACCTTGGCCCATGTCGACCTTAAGTCAGGTCGACCTTCCTGCCAGTCGACCTAGTGGGGTTGCCCTAATGACTGTAGACCTAAATGCAGTCTGACGAATGATCCCATTCCTGCCTGAATTAGACATAAACAAAAGTTAGATGTGCATTAGTTAGACATTGACAAAAGGTAGACATGCATTAGTTAGACATTGACAAATGTTAGACATGCATTAGTTAGACTGACATTGACAAAAGTTATTCATGCATTAGACATTGACAAAAGTTAGATATGCCTTAAGTAGACATGCATTAGTTAGACATTGACAAAAGTTAGACATGCGTTAAATAGACATAAATAAAAGTTAGATATGCATTAGTTTAAACATTGACAAAAGTCAAACATGCATTAGATAGATATTGACAAAAGTTAGACATGCATTAATTAGACATTCTCAAGTGTTCCACCAGATGCCCAAACCAGTTTACAGCCACCACCAGTTCAACTGTTATTTACGGGTCTCTTCTTTTCATGTAAAGGGCCGATGTATTTTATTTTTGTTACCTGTGGGGACCAGTGTGATTGTTTTTTCTATATGGGGGCTGATAGGTTTGATTTTTTTTTTCCCTGTGGGGGTCAATGTGTTGTTCCCTGTGGGGATCTCACGGTGTGATTTGGCAATTTTAAAATCGTATTTATTGCGCTGCAAGATAAAACGTTTGAAAACCACTAACCTAAGGTATGTCAACTCTTTCCAAGGGATGACCTATGGCCTGTCGAGCAACAGTGGTCGACGCATTGACTGTAGTGTAGATCTAATATTGACCTGCCGTCTGCATCCCTAGTAAGAGCCTTTGCAATTTTAACCAGTGTCAAAAGTTAAACCTACCATTATCTTATGCATGCTACTGTATATACCATTATAGTTCCACACAGGACAAATCATAAAATATTTGCGGTTGCCCTAATATGATTTATAGGCTGACATTATTCCATCTATATAATTATGTAGTAAACTAATTCAGATACCAGTTTAATGTGTTTAAACATGTGATTTATTGCTGCAGAGGCATCTCGGGATTTGCTCTTAACTTTGTTATAATTACGTAATTGTGTATAAAGAACCATGTGTTGAGTAACCGCGTTCGACTGAGCTATCCGGTTATAGAATTACACTGGGTTGGGCCAGATCCTCACAGTATGTGGAGAGTTTAAGCCGGAGATGTGACACCTACATGGCCTATAATTTACAGGTGGAAGGGATGTGTTGTTTTGTGCGCAATTCCCCAAATGCGAGGCGAGCTCTGCCACCCTAGTCTGGGAATCTGTCTACAGTGCAGGGAAAGTGTTGGGTGTAGTCTGATAATGCAGCAGCTACTGTACCTGCAGGAGTGAGACAGCTCCGTAAGCACTCTCGCTGCCTGATTATCTGGCTATTTGGAGACACCATGCCTCAGTATTCTCCACCCAGTTTCCTGTCACGGACGTGCGCAAGACAGATGCAGGGTTTTCCAGAAATGATTTGGCCTACTTATTCATTTTTGTCTCTATGATACAGCACAAAGCCCAGGAATAACTTCCAATGCTCATAAACAGGCCTGTCACAAATGCATGGAAGGAAGATTTTGCAGAAAGGAAATGTATTTAGTAAAAGTTGCATGAGGGCGACAAAGGCAATCATTACGAAGCTGGATAACCCTGTTTAAAAGTTTTTATACTATAAAAACGGATGTTCGATGTACGAGGTCCAATAAGACATCTCATTGCCTAAAATTATTCAACTTGTATAATTACACTAGTATGGCCTTGGCATACCTCCCAACAGTCCCGATTTTAGCGGGACAGTCCCGATTGTCAGGGCCTGTCCCGCTGTCCCACCCGCAGGCGGCAGTGTCCCGCGGTGTGGGGGGGCTGTTGGGAGTCCCCCCTGTCAGCTGCTAAGCAGCGGGGAATAAACGCTGTGCGCATGCGCACAGCGTCTATTCCCGTAGCCAGGGGGCTGGGGGCATGGCTAGAGGCTCACAGAGCCTCTGGGTCATGCCCCCATAGCGGCAAAATGGGGGCGTGGCCTCGCGGGAGAGCCGCGAGTATAGGCCACTCCCCCAAATTAGGCCACGCACCCGAAAATGTTGGCGCGCCTGCATCGCGCCGCAGCAGCGTCCCGCCTGCTTAGCTGCCAAAGTTGGGAGGTATGCCTTGGTACGGGCTATTTTTCCACATAGTCCCCCTATCTGTCTAAGCATTTGTTCCAATGATACACCAAGGGGGTTCCAGATGGCTGACAGACAATGTCTAGTCAGTCAATAGGCCGTCACTAAAAGTTAGATATGCATTAGTTAGACATTGACAAAAGTTAGACATGCATTAGTTAGACTGACATTGACAAACGTTATTCATGCATTAATTAGACAATGACAAAAGTTAGATACAGTATGCCTTATTTAGATATTGGCAAGGGCGTAACTACCATAGGTGCAAGGGGTGCAGCTGCTATGGGGCCCAGAGCTGAAGGGGGCCCATCTTTGCTGTTTAAGTAATATGTTTTACATACATTTATCATCATCAGTTGCTAAATAGGGTCCCTTGCAAACTTTTGCTATGGGGCCTACGAATATCTAGGTACGCCTCTGGACATTGGCAAAAGTCAGACATGCATTAGTTAGACATTGACAAGTTAAACATGCATTAGTTAGACCAGTGTTTTTCAACCACTGTGCCGTGGCACACTAGTGTGCCCTGAGCTGTTCTTAAGTGTGCCCCCAGATCTAGAGATGCCCAAACCAGCTTACAGCCACCACCAGTTCAACTGTTATTTACTGGTCTCTTCTTTTCATGTAAAGGGAAAATGTATTTTATTTTTGTTACCTGTGGGGACTAGTGTGATTTTTTTTTTTTTTATATGGGGGGCCAATAAGTTTTTTTTTTCCTGTGGGGGCCAATGTGTTTTGCCCTGTGGGGATCTCATGGTGTGACTTGGCAAATTTAAAATCTTATTTATACCCCTTTCAGACAGAAAAGTCTGAAAATCCCGGCAAATACACGGCATTTCAAATGCCGTGTCAATTTGCCGGGAGCAGCCTGACCCCCCTTCACACAGAAGAACAAAATTACTGGGTTGAAAATTTCTACCTGGTAATTTGCTGAATAACACGGGTATCTCTTCTGTGTGAAAGGGTCAACACGGGTCATAAATCCCGTGTCCTCGACCCTGGTCATTTCCCGGGTCGGAGACACGGGATTTACGACACGGGTGTGCCCTTTCACACAGAAAAAGGACCCGTGTATTTAATGAAATTCCCGGGTGGAACTGCTTCACCCGGGTATTTCATTTTTCTGTGTGAAAGGGGTATTAGTGTGCCGCAAGGTAAAAAGACATTGACAAAAGTTATTCATGCATTAATTAAACATTGACAAAAGTTAGATATGCCTTAATTAGACATAAACAAAAGTTAGACAAGCATTAGTTAGACATTGACAAAAGTCAGATATGCGATTTGGGCCCGATTCTGGAGGATCGGGATGAGAAATCGAGGGAAATTGCCCAAATTGCGTAGAGTATGACATACGATCTGATCCGATGCACGCTCCCATGCGCATCGGATCAAATCCGGAGGTCGGACAGTCAGCACATAAGATAAATCTTATGTGCAGCCATCAGCGAGGCGGGGAGCAGGGATGGGAAGCAGGGTCTGGGAGGCAAGAGAGGTAGCGGTAGCGGCAGGGTCTGGCTCCATGGCGGGGAGTGGGGGCCGGAGAGCAGAATCTGGGGGGAGCTGCAGTCGAGGTAGCGGTAGCGGCAGGGTCTGTGGCAGAGAGTGGGGACCGGAGAGCAGAGTCCAGGGTAGCGGCGAGCAGCGGGAGCATAGAAAAAAATTCCTATTAAAATAACTGGCCGTTCGCTGATTGGTTGAGCCCCCAATTTGAGTGCCGCTGTCTGTTTTACTCGAATATATATATATATATATTACCATTGGCGTCCCCGTATCACTGCCGCGTCTGGGATAGTGGAGGGGAAGCCTGCATCTGAACCTCACTGCAGGATTCCGCACTTGCTGGTAACCTAGAAAAATAAACACATCCACAATAGGAATAATAGGGGTAGTGAGAGTGGAACATCAGAAGAATGGAGCGTTTCATGCCTACAGATGAGATCATACTGATTTGGCGTGAGTGACATCAAGCAAGCAATAGGTGAGATGAAAGTGCTAATTGTTACAATTACACATTACACCATCCAAATCCCTTGTCTGTGTTGATTCTAAGTGATGTTCTCAGATCGTATTGCTTTTCCTTTGAAGTCCTGACTTTCCACTCTGTCCATGGCTAAAAGCCGACTTTACTCACAATGGTATTTCTTTTCTGAGGTACTTCAGCTCAAGAAGTTGGGCAAACAGAGGGAAAATAAAGGGAAATCGGAATATGGGCTGCTCTGTGCTGGGCCCACAAAGCCGAAGTGTGGATGAACCAACACCATCAACTTTATCTGTCCGGTGTAAGCTTAAGGGGTACATATAGGGGTACGATCATAGGATAGACAAGCATTAGGTCGACCACTGAAGGTCGACATGCATGAATGTCAACATGGGGTTAGGTCAAAAGGTAATTAGGTCAACACAAGCATTAGGTCAACATGGGGAAGGTCAACAGTTAAAAGGTCGACATGGGGTTTTCCAAGGTTTTTACCCAAATGTCAACACAGTCGGCATGCACACCGTAACGTAGCACCGTTTCCCCCGCGCATGGCTCGCTGCGCTCGGCACACTGTTTTATTCTCCCTCCACACCCTAGTAGATGGTAGGGCAATAAATACCGCCTGTGGGCACACGTCGGTTCGAAATAAAGTGGAAAGCCTCATGTGGACCTTTTGCCTGTCGACCTTCCCCATGTCAGCCTAATGCATAGTTGCCTACCCTCCTGCATTCTGCAGGAGACTCCCTGACATATCAGTAATCTCCCTCTCTCCCTCATTAGTCTAGCAATCTCCCTCATGTCACCTAGCCCACATTACACTGTGAAATTTTGGGGGGGAAAAAGGAATGAGAGACAGATACATTTACATTGAATCATCAGCACCATTTCCCAGCACTTTACCAAGTATAGTATATCTTACTAACTGCTTTGGGGCTCATCTACATTTGGATATAAGTCATTTTATAAGATTCCTCTCAGATGTAGCAGTACACACCCACGCTTCTAGGGGCCACGTACACAATCTCTTTTCACAATCTCTCCATATATGGAATTAGACACGCCCTTTGGGTGGAGCATGACACACCCCCTCAGTGGGGCGCTTTGCAAAATTCTACCACCAACTATAATCTCCCTGAAACTAGTTTTCAAAAGTAGGCAAGTATGGCCTAATGTTTGTGTCATCCTAATGACCCTGTCGCCCTAACCAAATGTCGCCCTTCAGTCATGTTGACCTTCATGCCCTTAAGTTTGAAAGCAAATCTACAACTTAGCACAGGTTTGTATCTTGCACAATGTTTGTAACAGTGGCGTAACTATAGCTCCGCAGCCCCCCGCGGTGGCGGGGGGGGCGCAGAGAAATTGGGGGCGCCGCCGGGGGGGCTGCGGGGCTATAGTTACCCGTGGTCTGCGTCTCGCCCGGCTCTCTGCCGGGACCTGCCTGACGTCACGGTCCCGGCCGGCTCCTGCAGCAATGAAAACTGACAATTAGAAAATGGCTGCCCCCATACTGCAGACAGTTTTCTGTCTGCAGTATGGGGCAGCCATTTTCTAAGAGTCAGTTTTCATTGTAGCAGCAGTAGCCGGCCGGGACCGTGACGGTCAGGCTGGTCCCGGCAGAGAGCAGGACAGGTACGGGTAAGAAGGGGGGGCAGGTAAGGTGTGTGTGTGAGGGGGGGCGCCAAAAAACGTGCGGCGGGGGAGGCGCGAAATAGTTAGTTACGCCCCTGGTTTGTAAATATCTACCAGTACCAATCAATTTACAGATATTTTCAAGGTAGGGCCTGCACATGGGATGTACAGTAGTTGGTATACCAGCGCTTGGAATGCCAGCAGTCGAAATACCATCTTAGGAATCCCAACACTGGTGAGAAGAACAGTGATGGAATACAGACACTGCTTCCAATGCCGAAGCTGGAATCCAGACAGTCGGCACTCTGAACATTGGTTGCCGGGGGATGTTAGGTGGCTTGGGGGGGGGGGGGGTTGCAGTGTTAAGGTTTAGGGTATGTGGGGATGGTCAGGGTTAGGCAGCAGGAATTGGAGAGATGGTAAGGGTTTAGAAGCTCCAGGGTTAGCCTGCAGGGAATGGGGGGAGGGTTAGGGTAAGGCTGCGGGGGAAGAGGGGGAGGCGGTTACCAAGGAACCAATACCTAACCCATTCAAATTTCTCTCATTACTTTCTTCCTGAGGCACAGGCCTGTAATAACATTTTACTATGGTCATAGCAGTAATCATCATGGCGTCTCCATCATAGATCTGCCCACTAGATAAATAGGACAGGTCACATGTGGGGTTTGGCTAGCACTGTGCACAGGCGCTATTTGATGTACTTATGGTATAGGCCACATTTGAGATTAGATTATCCATCATTAAGGTCCTGTATGCAGCTATTAGTCATAGCCTTTGTGTATCTGACAGGGAATGCGGTTGAGGAGATTCAGGTTACTAGAGAACTGGTCAGTGACTAAGCTAAGGATCTATTATTTATGACGTGGAGATCATTTAAGAAGTGGTTAACCCGTTTTATGCCCCTTATCCTAGTACCCATAGACCTTTATCGGGACAGCAGCATTAGTCAATTTACCAAGCTATCTAACTTTTGGGGTGATTCAGACCCATGGATTGGGCCGAAATTGGTCCCCTGGCCGATGGTGAAGTTTGTGCATGTGCAAACCACCTGTGCAAACATCTTCGGTGAATATCACACTCCCGAGGCGTCCGCACTGTCTTATACTCCTTGAAAAAAATCTCCAAACCCCCCCCCCCCCCCTTTTTTATTCAAATACTTCATTAGAAGCCGGCCATTTGCACAAATGTGTTTCTATCCTACTAGTTTCTTAATCACCCCTGGAAGGCCCTTATTTTGGAATACTTTTTTAACTTCTTTTGCATATGGTGATAACAACACCAGGATCTTTGTTATATGGTTGTCCCTATACTTGCACACTGACACTCTGTATAGAACACATCTTACTGTACTGCTCTGTATAGCGCTATAGCTGCCACAAGTACCCAGTTAAAGAATAATGCCCATTATGTACTAAGTCAGGGTTGCCTAGCCTCATGGAATGGCCAGGAGAGTCCCAGAAATTGGGTCCCCCACTTGCACCCCCCCCCCCCCCCCAGAATGTGGCTAGTCTCCCACAAACCTCCCCCTCGGCAGGGGGGTCCGTGGGAGCAAATGATGCAGATCGCATCTTTGTAGCCCTTCCCCCCCCGCTGTGCAATTCCTGAAATTCAGCCTTTGCACATCAAGGGGCGTGGCCAGGAAGACACAATCGTGCTGACCGCGCCCCCACTTCAGATGATCTGATGGGCACCCCGTCCCATCAATGCCCCCACCCCCCGCCTCACTGAAATCGCTGCCCTCTCCCTGAGGAGAGATTCCGACTTTCAGGGTTCCAGCGTCAGTATCCTGAACCATTTTGAAGTTCCGGCGCTGGTGTTCTGACAGCAGCCGGGATTTTAACTGTGACTATCCTGAACACATCTGTAGCACCTGCATAGGAGACTTATGCCCCGACTGTGTTAGTAATCTATCCTGGGTGTGGCCTGTGAGAGAAGGGCGGAGCTTATTGTGGTGAGTCCATATGGGCAGGATAGTTTCCTGTAGGATAACTGGTAAGGCACTCCTGGAGCACATGGCTTATGCAGTCACTTATCCATACAGGCAGTTCCTATGTATCACTGAGTAAATCCTTAATCCTGGTCCTGTTTTCACTCCACAAAGCTAAAACTCCTTTTTTTTATATTACTCCCGGGCTGTAGACCATAAAGTCAACATTTATAACTTTTATTTTGTGGCCGCTGTGAATGCGGAAAAGATTTATTTCTGATTTAAAAAGAGAGAAAAGATACATTTAATTCCCCGGGCATGACAGGGGTTAAGAGAAGCCTGGACTACTTGGAGTATCCAGTTTCCAAATTGGCAGAGGAAGTCCTGGAAATATTTGTGGAGGTGGAAACATTTGCAAGGCGTGTTTCTATTCTGCTAGAGAAAACCCAGCTTGTGAAGTAACTGTATGGTGAATTAAAATGTTGTTGTTTCCTAGACACAGGCCTGTACACAATGTATCCCCCCCATCCTTGTCAGTCACATTGGGGGGTCTCAAGCCTTGCCCAAAGCAACCAATCAGCTTCTGTCATTTCAAAGTCTCTGGGCCAGATGTACTCAGCTTCAAAAGTGATCAAATGGAGAGTCATAAACAGCCAGCCAATCAGCTCCTACCTGTCATGTCACAGGCTGTGTTTGAAAAATGTCAGGCAGGAGCTGATTGGCTGGCTGTTTATCACTCTCCATTTTATCACTTTTGAAGCTTAATGCATCTGGCCGTGTGTGAGGTAAATGCCAGAAGCTGATTGGTTGCTTTAGGCACCTTGTTCACCTTATTTGACATATTTCCCCTTAAGAAATAAATTGAATAAATACTCTAAAGGTAATAGTGTGGATGTTGCCCATAGCAACCAATTAAATTCTATCATTTTCTGGGATGTAATAGACAAATGGTAACTAAATTCTTATTGGTTGCTAATGACAACATCCTCATTAGGTTTGAATAACCCCCACCTTGCGACACCATCAGCCAGGTAAGAAACCCTGAGGTTACGCAGACCGGCTGCCCCATCTCTGTCTCAGGCCATATAATAGTTACATAGTTACATAGTAGGTAAGGCTGAAAAAAGACTTGCGTCCATCCAGTTCAACCTGGTATAGATTATCCATAACTGATTTGGTATCCATTGCTGATTTGGTAGGTTCTGATATTTTACAGACAGATTCTATTTCTTATTTGTACCCATGGACGTCTTTGTCCAGTAGATGTTTATCCAACTTAGCCTTGAATGCATTTAATGAGCCAGCCGCCACCACCTCGACGGGAAGAGAGTTCCACAGTTTGACTGTTCTGACCGTAAAGAAATTCTTTCTACTAGCTGAATGGAATCTTTTTTCTTCTAATCTATACTCATGCCCTTGTGTTCTAGATTCCTTTCTAGTAGAAAATAGGGTGTGTGACAGTTCCTTATATTGGCCCTTGATATACTTGTACATGTTGAGCATGTCCCCCCTTAAACGTCTCTTTTCCAATGTAAAAAGTCCCAAATTTCTTAATTTCTCCTCGTAGCTTAAATTCTCCATTCCCCTAATAAGCTTTGTTGCTCGCCTTTGGATTTTTTCTAATTCTATAATGTCCTTTTTGTAGTACGGGACCCAGAACTGCACTCCGTACTCGAGGTGAGGTCTCACCAATGCTTTATACAATGGCATAATTACCCTTGAGTCCCTAGTTACCATTCCCCTCTTAATACATGCCAGAATTTTGTTGGCCTTTTTTGTAGATTTTTTGTAGCTACATTACAATGGGCACTACATCCCAGTTTGCTGTCTATTTGGACTCCTAGATCCTTTTCAAGTATGGAATTACCCAGTTCCTCTCCGCTAAGGTTGTAACTTGCACACTGGTTGTGTCTCCCAAGGTGCATAACCTTACATTTATCTTCATTGAACCTCATTTTCATTTTTTTGCCCACTCGTCTAGAATTTCGAGATCATTTTGAAGCATGGTGACATCCCCCACTGGAAGAAGGAGACTCTGACCTCCGCAGTGCCATAAATGGAGTAAACTAAAAATACAGTAAAAACCCCTGTTTTTGGTGGTTTGCTGCATTTTATGTAGTACTGCGCCCCGGCCGCCGGGTTTCCGATGCGGAGGTTAACACCAGCAAAAGTGGCGTTTGTGAGGACGCAGGACCAGTACTGCACATGCTCAGAACAGGTGCTGCAAATGTGCAGTTATCCTTATCTGTTCGAGCCGTGTAATATCAGAAGTGACTTTATGGAAAGTATTTATTTAATTAGTGGAAGTGACGCCTATCAGTAATAAGATATCCGTGGACATAAGTATTACAGGCTACAGTAACACACAAATGCAGGGAGGAACTGTGTAAGTCTGTTAGGAGACCATTTCTCATTCAATATTTGCTGATAATACCCCCGAAAACACCCATTTTCGGGGGTTACCTGCAAATATTAAGTGCCTCCGAATGTATATATTGTCAAGCGCAGCTGCCCCCCCCATAAGTTTATATAGGGGATGCGATGTTGCCCGATGTATCCATAGCCGGAATGCAAAACATTCCAGATATCGGCTTCCATAGCTCCCGCCATCTCAGAATGGCGGTAGCCTATTGTAGTCTATGGGCTACACACCGCACTGCTGGCCGAAGTGGGCGGCGTGAGGTGCGGTCAGCCAGGGGTCAGTGCTGTCCATTTATGCACAGACCCCACTGTCGTAACTATAGCTCTGCAGACCCCACAGTGGCTTGGAGGTGCTAGGCACATTTGGGCACCGCAGCGTCTGTGGAAGCTATTGTTATGGCCGCCGCAGAATCTGTTGATGCCGGCCCGCCGGGACCAGCAGAGCTTCATGTCTGCAGTCCCGGCACTCCTCCTGTTAGAATGTCACTTGCAAATGGCGACCCCCCCTCACAGCAGTTATTAAGGATGCTAGAGTAGGAGGCGACCTCCTCTTGCATCCTAAATAACGGTTTGATGTAAGGCAGTAGCCATTTTGCGAGTGACATTCTAACAGGAGGAGCGCCGAGACCAAAGACAGGAGAATCTGTTCTTGGCAGGTCAGGAACAGAGGGAGCAGCAACGGACCGGGTGGTGGCGGTGGCAGATACAGCGGTGAGGGGGGAGGGGGGGGGACACGCACAAATTTTAGGTGAGGCCACACAAAGTTTTGTGGCGGGGGAGCACACAAATTGTAGTTAAACCACTGGCAGACCCCCTGACAATCTGCAAAGCAGATCGCAGGGGCTGACTCATTTCCCAGCATCTATTAGGTAATCCTGAGCGATGGTACCCCACCCAGATCACAGCGATCTAAGCGGCTAAAGCTACTTATTGGTAGAACCGACCATGTCTGAAACAAATTGGAAAAGGAGAAACCAGGTCACGGCATGCAGACATTTCACAGTAAGTGGGAATCTGATGTTCTCCAGAGCTGAATGCCCATGAGAATGACGGCTTCTGCAATTTACTTTCACTTGGAGCTGTGACAGTTTTTACTTTCACTTTGAGCTGTGACCGTTTTTAACCCACAAACTCTCCACCCCACCCCCAGTCCCTATCTGCTCCTACCTCCAATCTCTGTCTTCACTGCTCCCTCTCTCCATATCCTGCAAAAATTGCTTGCACTTTCTGCTACGACATCTTTAAGCACACAAAGGAGTAATTAGGTCTGTCAAGTTGGCCTAGCACAGGGGAATGTCTAGGATAGATAAAGTTATGGGTTCTCCCTCTGGGCAGGATCGGAGTAAACTCAGGGGCTAACTTTTCTGCATCTGACAAGTTTTTTTTAATTCTTCGTTTACAGACAAATGACCCCAATCAGTGGCGGAACAGGCTCTGGCGCGAAGGGCACAGCCAGCGCTGATACACCCTCCCAAGGTGTATATATATATATATACCCATATACTGTATATATTAATTCCCCACCCTGCAGTTACCCATTGACCAAGTTTATACTGCCTTTACTCTGTGTTTTGACAGTATAATATTCTCCCATGCAGTTTGCGGCCAGTAATGACAAATGGGAGGGGGCCCCCCTGTCTAAAGTGACCCAGGCCCCACAAAGGCTTAATCCGCCCCTGCCAGCAGGCATCCCACAAAATCTTTTAAGATTTTTTGGACCACATGGCCAGCTGTAGTAATGCCATCAGGAGCTTTTTGCCACTAGACAAATTGACTAACTCCGCCCCTGCCATAAAGGAGACGGCACAGCAGTGGTTGCAAATAAGTGAAGCCCAGAGAAATGTCCTTGCTGCTCCATAAAGACCGTAAAGGGTTTATTTAACAAGGCAGGGAAAATAACTAAAGTACAATATAAAACCTTTATGATAATGAAACACAATGTAGAGCTCAATAAGACCTCATTTAAATATAAATAGAAGTGCGTAAATTGCTGTGACGGGGCCTCCAGCTTTCCATGCATGTGACTTAGAAAGAGAAAGCGGGCATTGATCAGAAGCTCATGTCCTCCTATAGAAACACAAACATAGCTACGAGTGTGATGACATTGCACATCCCCTGTGTGATTCCATTCCATGGGCAGCCGCCAAATCCTGCAGCTGAATGCACGTTGACGCATGCTTTGAATCGGTGAACTCTTACTCAGCCATTTTATTCCTGCCTCGGGCTAAGTCACCAGTGTTGGGAAACAGGAAAAGGATCATGGAGACGGCTTGTTTAAAACAGCAGTGTGGAGTTAGTGATGTTTAACCCTTTTGCAAACCGCAGTGGCCACTGGCGCATGACAGAGGGACCATTTGTGTGACCATACGGGCCATTGCACATGACCTGAGGTGAAAAGTTCGCTGAGGCAAAGTAAAAATCTAGGATTTAGGATGAGATGTATTAACCCCTTCAGTGGTGGGTATTTTTGGGGGAGCGCTCCCCACTGGGTGAGTTTTTTATGGGTAGCGCTCCCTTAAAAAAAAAACACCACTACCTCCCTGGGTCTGGGCAGCACCACTGCACTGTCAATCAGCGGCTGCCTGGACCTGCGCCCCCCGCGCCGCTGCCCCGGCAGCCGGCTTGTCATAAGCCGGCACCGGGGACTTCAGTAAGAAACCCGGAGGGAAGGGGGGAGGAGGCTGCGCTGCAGAGGGGAGGGAGCCGGGCAGCGTGACGCTGCCTGAGATCAGTGAGTGAACTCAGCAGCGCTGCCCGGCTCTAAACAGTGGCAATCCCGAGAATTTTCCGGGCTTGCCAGACTGGGCACTGAGGCACAGCCCGGAAAATTCTCGGGATTGCCACTGAAGGGGTTAATCAAACCTTCTAAAGAGGAAATGAGTGGATGTTACCCCTAGCAACCAAATAGTAGTAATAACAATACAATAACAATACTTTTATTTTTATAGTGCTCTTTCTCCAGCTGGATTGAAGCAGCTTTACAGACATCAAAAACAAAGCATATAGTACAAAAGATGAAGTTATACAGTAATTCAGAAGTAAAATAAATCCTAGAGCGCACA
Source organism: Crinia signifera (assembly GCF_055691185.1). Classification (NCBI taxonomy): domain Eukaryota; kingdom Metazoa; phylum Chordata; class Amphibia; order Anura; family Myobatrachidae; genus Crinia; species Crinia signifera. Next base: position 35,321,240 of record NC_139220.1, read on the forward strand.
GCATAATGCAGGGTTGGTTCAGACAATTTGGGTAATAACCTCCATGTGTTATATTGAACCCCCTAAAGGTACCAGGTGCGGCAGCCATCTTGGGCACGCTTCAATTACCCTCTTAGGAAGGTTTTATACCTAGTGCACACAAGGGCTTATATGTACATGTATTAATACACTTTCTGTTATAAATAATGAGCATTTAGAAGCTGTGAATGCCATTCAATGCAAAGTACTGAGGTGCGATCTTTGTCACCTCTTAGGAGCATACCTCCCAACTGTTCTGATTTTTGCTGGATCATCCTCTTTTTTTTGGATGGTCCCGCGTCCGCCCAGGGCTGGCAGTGTCCCGTGGTGAAGGGGGAGGACAGTTGGCAGTCTCCCCTGCTACTTCCTGCTGCTCTCCTTAGCACAGCAGTGGGGGGACTAGCCCTCCCCTCCCCCTAAATCGATGGTTTATGGCCGATGTAGAAAAGTTTAGCCATCGTTCGTAGGTAACCAGATTGTACTCCTAAATCAATGGCACAGCAGAAATTAATATCCTTCACCCCCCCCCCCCCCCGCCCAGGTTGACGGGGCACAGATCATAGCTCCGCCCCTGACATCCATGAAGCCTCACCCCCAGGATCTGATTGGCACATGGGCCAGTCAGTCAAAGAAAATGGATGACCATCAATGATCATCCCTCACATAGTCTGTTACCATCAATGGCCAGTTACACTATCGTTATTGATGGCAACTATTAATGATGACTGCAGAGATGGCCATCGCTAGCCTTGGGTGAGGAGGACGGGAAAGTGAAGAGAAAATAAGTGAGGATGTGTGGGGACTGTACAGTTTTGTAGAAAAGGTATGTGAAGGTTATGTTACAGGTTCTGGAATTTGATATGTTTGCTTGGAGAGTTTTCAGGGAACACTTGAAGGTTTGGAGTCTGGAGTGGAGTCTTGAACACCCATGTAGCTGTACAGCCCAAAGAAAGTCCTGCGGTCATAAATTGGAATGAATAATGAGTGTGGATGAGAAGAGACAATGGGCCTTATTCTAATTCACTCTTTCTGAAAAAATCATTCTTAGATGGACAGAACCATGTGTACTGCAGGTGGGGCAGATGTAATTTGCGCAGAGATAATTAGATTTGGGTGGGGTTTTACTTCAAAGTGAGATCTTTTTTGCAGTGCAAAAATAAAGCAGTCAGTATTTGCCCTGCACAGAAACAAAATAACTCACCCAAATCTAATTCTCTCTGCACATTTTACAATCTTTCCCTATCCTCTGGGATCTTCCCCTCCTCCTTCAAACACGCACTTGTCTCCCCAATTCTCAAGAAATTAAATCTGGACCCCCCAACTACAGGCCCATCTCTCTCCTCCCTTTTGAATCCAAGCTCCTAGAACGTCTGGCCTATAATCGTCTTCTAAGCCACCTTACTGCTAACTCCATTCTAGACCCCCTCCAATCCGGGTTCCGCCCTTTACATTCCACTGAAACTGCCCTGACCAAAGTCACTAACGATCTACTATCGGCTAAATCCAAAGGCCTCTTCTCTATCCTCATCCAGCTTGATCTGTCGGCTGCCTTTGACACTGTTGACCACCCTCTCCTGCTCAACACCCTCCGCTCCTTTGGCATCACTGGCATGGTCTTCTCCTGGTTCACCTCATACCTCTACGATCACTCCTTCTCTGTCTCCACTCCGAGCTCCTCCTCTCCTACTACCCCGCAGCCAGTCGGTGTTCCCCAAGGGTCAGTCCTTGGCCCTCTCCTCTTCTTCCTCTACACCACCTCTCTGGGCAACCTCATCAGCTCCTATGGCTTCCATTACCACCTTTATGCTGATGATACCCTAATCTATCTCTCCTCCCCCGACCTATCCCCATCACTCCTGCCCAAGGTCTCCGAATGCCTCACGGCCATCTCAGCCTGGATAACCCAACGCTTCCTGAAACTAAACATGGCTAAAATGGAACTTCTAATCTTTCATCCCACGAACATACCCTCTTCGCCAACTATCTCCATCAGCATTGGTGAAACCGAGATCACCTCCACCGACCAAACACGCTGCCTCAGTGTCATCATTGACTCCTCCCTCTCTTTCACCACCCACATTCGTGCTCTCTCACAGTCTTGCCGCTTTCACCTCAGCAACATCTCGCGCATCAGACCATTCCTCTCCACTGCCGCGACCAAAATTCTCATTCACTCTATTGTCATCTTCCGCCTTGACTACTGCAACATCCTTCTCTCTGGGCTACCTCTCGCCCGCCTCGCCCCTCTCCAATCCATTCTTAACGCTGCTGCTAAGATCATCTTCCTCGCCCGCCGCTCCACCTTTGCCTCCCCCCTCTGTCTATCCCTTCACTGGCTCCCCATTCCTTTCCAGGTTCTCTTTAGACTCCTCACCACCACCTACAAGGCTCTCTCCTCCTCCACCTCCTCCACCGCTCCTTACCTCTCTTCACTGATCTCTATCCACACTCCCTCCCGTCCTCTTCGCTCTGGCGCCGACTGACCTCTCACCTAATCACCTCCTCCCACTCCCGTGTCCAAGGCTTCTCTGCACTGGAACAACCTCCCGACACCCATCAGGCTTTCTGATTCCCGTACCTCCTTCAAGCGCTCCCTCAAAACCCACTTCTTCCGACTGGCCTATCCCTCCTCCTCCTAACCTCTTTTGCTCCTCCTATCCTGCCTACCCTACCCCTCCATCCATTCCTTCTGATCCTATTGTATTTCGTTCGTCCACCCACCTCCTTTTAGTCTGTTAACTCTTATGAGTAGGACCCTCCTTCCTCATGTACTCACCCTACCTCTTTACCTCACCAGTGCTCCTACCCTGTTCTGCCCTTCCTCTACTTCATCTTCAGTCTCCTCGACAATTTCGACACCTACTTCAGAACTGATGCTGATTTTAGTTCTACCAGCTAGATCCTATTTATGCTGTATTTTATCAATACACCCTGTACGTTACCTTGTAATTTGTTTTTTTGTTTGCTATGTACGGTGCTGCGGACACTTTGTGACGCCTTATAAATAAACGTACTACTACTATTGCCGCTTTAAAAAAAAACCTGGAGATTTCTTACCAAATCTCTCACTTTCTGAATCTCTCATCCTATTAAATTTCACCCAATATATCACCTGACATCACTTTCTTGTATCATGACGCAAGTTCCAGTCTCACCTTTGTGTGAATTCTCTAGTATATCGTTCCTGGTAACCAAGAAGGCGCAGCTGAAATTAGAGTAGAAAATAGGAGCAAACAAATTTGCCATATTCTACATTCCTCTGGGACAATTAAAAGAGAAAAAAAATGTAATCTGAGCGAGGCATCCCATGTGTCTAATCAACACAGTTTGCCATCTGTTTAAATATATGTGCGTTCACAAATGCTTTCTTTCAAGTTAGGCAAATAAAGTTGAGTGTGCATGATTCAATCAATGCAAGTATCTTGACCTCCACCAATTATCATTTCCTAGGGCCAGGAGGAGCGCATGTTTTGACAAGAAAAAAAAAATGTGGATGACTACATTGGTGGGATGCAATCAACTGAGAGTAGACAGATGGCCAGTTACACATCTTTCACTTTAAGAGTGTACATATATGATTTAAAATGGAATTGTGAGAAAAGCCCCATATTTTTTAGAGTAATTTTGAAAAGAAAACCTATTTAATAAAAAAGAATTTTCTAGAATTATTTTGCATTCGCGCATTAGAGATGTTTTTACATTACTATATTTTACTATATTATTATTATTGTTATTATTATTATTAATAATATGAATAATAATGTTATTTTAAATACAATTATTAAACTTATTAATATTATTATATTTCATTTTCATTATATGTTTCGGTACTTGTGTATTTTGGCGGCGCCCACGATGAGGATCGCGTCCATCGTGTGTGAAAAATCGGGTCCATCGCGTCCATCGCGTCGCGTCGTGTGCATTAACATGGCACACGACGCGACCGACGAAATCGTGTCGGTCGCGTCTGTCTTGTGCCATTATAATGGCACAAGATAAGATGGACTTGATAAAGTCCATTTTACATGGAATAAAATGGGAAATGGGCCAATATGGCCCATTTCTCATTGTATATGTCCCTGTCATGTCCAAATATAACTGCCCCCCCATTGTGAGCGGCACCCCAGTATTGACGTCAACCCGAAGCGTGGCGAGCGCAGCGAGCCCGCGAGGGGCGGCGGTGCGCGTCCTCCGACCTTTTCATACCCCTACTATCCACGTCGGCGTGGAGTTGAGAATAGAATAGTGTGGCGAGCGCAGCGAGCCACCGAGCCCGAAGCGTGGCAAGCGCAGCGAGCCCCGCGAGGGGACGCGGACACCTGTGAAGCCCGCGTGGGGACGCGGATACCTGTGAAGGTATCCGCGTCCCCTCGCGGGGCTCGCTGTGCTCGCCACGCTTCGGGCTCGGTGGCTCGCTGCGCTCGCCACACTATTCTATTCTCAACTCCACGCCGACGTGGATAGTAGGGGTATGAAAAGGTCGTAGGACGCGTACCGCCGCCCCTCGCGGGCTCGCTACGCTCGCCACGCTTCGGGTTGGCGTCAATACTGGGGTGCCGCTGACAATGTGGGGCATTTATATTTGGACATGACGGGGCCATATACAATGAGAAATGGGCCATATTGGCCCATTTCCCATTGTTTTCTATGTTAGATGGACTTTATCAACTACATTTGATCTTGTGCCATTATAATGGCACAAGTCCGACGCGACCGACAGTATTTCAATGTTAAAAATATTTTAACATTGAAGCCTATGGAGAAATCGCGTCCATCGCGTCCACGATGCCCGCGACGGGCGCCGCCAAAATACACAAGTACCTATGTTTCATTTATTTATTTACTTTTTACAGGTTGAGTATCCCTTATCTGAAATGCTCGGAACCACGAGCATTTTGGATAATGGATTATTCCGGATTGTGGAATATTTATTTTTTGACATACTCACCTGGTCCACTGGCTGTCCCCCAACATCCATGGTGCCCCCTGGCATCTATCCGAGTCATCTGCAGCGGCATCCCTGGTCCCAAGGAGGCATTGTATATGTGCTCGGGTGCGCCAGTGACTTCACCGGCACACCCGCGCAATGCATCCTTGGGACCAAGACCAAGATGTCTCAGATGGCCGCCGTGGACACTAGTGGATGAGGTGAGTATGAAAAAAGGTGTGGAGGGGGGGGGGGGGGGAAACGAAATATATTTCAGAATATTTTGGTTTTGGTATAAATGGATAAAGGATACTCAACATGCATTATAATTATATATATTTTTATTGTGTTTCATTGGTTTACTTATTATATTATACTTACTTATTACTTATTATATTAGGAGTATTATTGTTATTATTTTAAATAAAATCATTACACTTTATTTTAAGAGTATATGCATACTCCACTGCTGTGGGGGACATTGGTTGCTATCAACGCACTCCCTCGCTCCATTAGACTCTCCCCGACCTTGCAAAGCTTCAAACGGGCACTTAAAACTCACTTATTTATCAAAACGTAACCCTCCGCTGCATAACCTAGTCCTGAGGCTGGTCCTCTGGACTAACCATCTGTGCCTGCTTACATCCTGCTATCAAGCCACCTCCCACTTGCATGCACCTCATGTAATCTGTCTGTCTCCCCTTCCTATTAGATTGTAAGATCTTCAGAGCAGGGTCCTCTTCCCTCCTGTTGTCAAAGCTCTCTTCTCTTCACATTTCACTCACAGCTCTCCTATACTCAGCAACCATCTTCGTCCACATACTCATCTCCATCTTTGGCCACCAGCTTCTAGTAGTACGTACGTTGATCAAGTCCTCACTTCTTACATTTAAGCTGTAATATCTATTGAACTATAGCACTCTTTTTACCTGTACTCTATTTTTGTAATTTATTTACTGTCATGCTAAGTTTAGTCTCCCTGTACTGTACCTTTGTACGGTGCTGCGAAACACTTGTGGGTCCTTATGAATAAAATATTAATAATAAAATTAAAACACCACAAATCCAGTTTACACAGATGCAAACGATAATTACAATGCGGGGACATGAGCAAAAGAGAGTAGAGGATATATATTTCAATAGAGCAATTCATTTTCTTATATTAACATTGATTTCACAAAGTTCTGTAACTTTTTAGCAAAACCAATCCAGATTTGTGATAAATATTATTTCCCTTACCCATGTGATCTGGGGAGAAATCAAAGGAAAACGGTTACTTGGTCCTGCGTAAGATTGTTACTGCCTCTGGGTGATTATGTGCCCAGAAAATAGTTGAAAATTAGATTATTCTGTTTAATTTAAATGTTTGTTACTTTTTCACACAGATAAACAACAAGAGTATAAAGGTCATATTGTGCGTCTGAGAAATAAAATTACAATATTTCATCAGTCCGGCTCCCCTGTCTGGGGCCGGCAGTGTCCCACGACGGGGGAGGGCGGCAGTTGGGAGTCCCCCCAGCCTGAAGGGAATAGACACTGCGCTCTATTCAACGACAAAGAGGGTGAAAATCGGTCATGACCAGGTGGTACCTCATTTGCATAGGCTACACCCTCATTTGCATAGACCAGGCCCCCTTTTCAAGGCATGATGCGACTCCATCGTGCAAGTGTCCCTCTTCCTCTGATGAAGAATTTGGGAGGTATGCAAATTGTACACAAGCTCGTACTCCCATGAGACTGTATTTAGGGTGCTAGTCCGGATGCCCAAGAGTGTAAACCAGCCTGCCAGATCCACCTACAAAACACCCAAAAGTGAGTGGGTCAGAGGCTGTGAATCCCATCTTTATGGTGTAGCACCGTGCTGCACAGTGCCCTAGATCACACCTCCCACTATTGGCCATCCCCTTTCAGCATCAACTGTTGAGCTGGGACAAAAATACTTCCCCGTTTAAGGGACTGGAGAATGCTCAGTGGAACCGCCTGGGAGCTTTCAGTTCCACTGTCAAAAGAGCAGAGTAGGGGACCCTTGTAGTTGTGAGCGAGTTAGGTGTCTGGTGCTAGGAATGGCTACACAGTAGCCTCAGATTTCTATACAGGTGGACAAACATGTCACTGCATAGCAGGGGTTGGGAAGGGCGTATCAAACCTTCTAAAGAGCAAAAGTAGAGAAGGTGCCCATAGCAACCAATTCAATTATACTGTAGCTATCACAATTAGATTCTATAAAATGCTAACTAGAATCTCAATGGTTGCTATGGGCAACTTCTCAAACTGTTCCTTTTAGAAGGTTTGATACATCTTACCCTGTATCATTCTAATTAATAAGTTATATAGATTATATATTAAAGATGAGAACAATGGTTTCCTCTACAGCTGCAGCAGTGTACTCAGTGGTAAGCGCAGTTTCCACTACAGCTGCAGCAGTGTACTCAGAGGTAAGCACATTTTCCTCTACAGCTGCAGCAGTGTACTCAGTGGTAAGCGCAGTTTCCTCTACAGCTGCAGCAGTGTACTCAGTGTTAAGCGCAGTTTCCTCTACAGCTGCAGCAGTGTACTCAGTGGTAAGCGCAGTTTCCTCTACAGCTGCAGCAGTGTACTCAGTGGTAAGCACAGTTTCCTCTACAGCTGCAGCAGTGTACTCATAGGTAAGCACAGTTTCCTCTACAGCTGCAGCAGTGTACTCAGAGGTAAGCGCAGTTTCCTCTACAGCTGCAGCAGTGTACTCAGAGGTAAGCGCAGTTTCCTCTACAGCTGCAGCAGTGTATTCATAGGTAAGCAGTTTCCTCTACAGCTGCAGCAGTGTACTCAGTGGTAAGCGCAGTTTCCACTACAGCTGCAGCAGTGTACTCAGTGGTAAGCGCAGTTTCCTCTACAGCTGCAGCAGTGTACTCAGTGGTAAGCACAGTTTCCTCTACAGCTGCAGCAGTGTACTCAGTGGTAAGCACAGTTTCCTTTACAGCTGCAGCAGTGTACTCAGTGGTATTAACAAATGCAATGTTCCAATTCAGACATCTAACATCACCCATTTGCTACAGTCCTACGGTTGTTACAACGCTGATTATACTGCACAATTATAAGAAAATAAAGCCTATTTATAAGCAGGGAATATATTTTCTGTCATCTGGATAAATGAACTGTACAAATCTCCTGTAGAGGGTTTTTTTTTTCCATGTATGTGAAGAAATGACTTCACGGATTGTTGAACAGAAGCCATAGAGTCATTCGTTGCTGAAGTAAACTTTTATCCTGCACAGGGACCATTTCTGCCAACCCAGTTCCAAAACCCTGCCCCTGGCTCCATGCGTTCGCATAAACTGAAGCCAGATGGCAAACTCTGTAAACAACATTCAGATCTACAGTATAGTTGTTTTTTTCTGAATTCACACTGGTGCCCCAAGCACTGAATAAGGAACACATGGGCATTGTGTATGGGAGGTCAGCCTTATAGGGGACAATTACCGTACTGGCTGCATGTGTAATCTGGTATTATTTAGGGCGTATTTACACAGTCTGCCCCCGAAAATGAAGAATCCCTATGGCCACAAGTCATTTGAATATACGAATCTTAATCACTGGGACAAGGCCACCATAAGAGGAGGAGGAAGAAATATTGGGGGTGATTCTAGTCCTCGGAACAGGGCAAATTAGAACCTGTTCTGACGGTTTGGGGAATTCGCATGGTCTTTTATGTGCATGCGCAGGTCCCCATTGCGAACGACTTTGGCGACTTGCACAGTCGCCAAGCCACTTGCAGGGATCTGAGTGGGCTGGTGGGGGTGCGGTGGTGGGGGTCGGGTGTTGCCAAGGAGAAATTCCAGCATTTCACGGGCGTTCCCATGAAAATTGTGGGGCGTTCTCACGGGAATGCGGGTGGGACGATGTGTGCTGGGGGGGGGGGGGGGCATGTGACGTCATATGACAACCACCCGCCCTGTCTTCGTCCCGGCGCCCGCAAACAAAACTCAGTTCCCAGTGACTTCTATTTGCGAAGCCAGTAGAAATCATTCGCTAATCGGTGGTTCATCGAATGATTTGCCCCCAAGGCTGCACAGCCTTGCATGTGGTCCAGAATAAGGTCCATAAGGAGGACCTTGGAATTTACAATGAGGTGTGGCCTTGCCCACACACTTAGCCACAGCCCCACTACCAGGGCCAAAAATCTCCTGATGTGCCTGGGAGGGATTGCTAGCTATGAGGCCAGGTGTCATGGTAGGAAGGCAATGGCGTATAGAATAATAGTGGGCTGGTGACTCATGGGACCATATATTGAATTAATGAAGCAAACTTAAAAATAACTGAGAATAACTAGAAAATGTAATTATCTGTGCGATCCTGAGTGCTTCTGCTGTTACTGTTCTACAGTATGTGGCGTTTTCTATTTCTCTTTGCTTCCCTCAGATTGACGCCTAAGTAAAGAGCAAACAAACAAGTTAAATAATGAACTCGTAGCTTTGCCGCCATTTCAATCATTAAGGGGATTTCAGAGAATGCCTTTCAGCGGAGACTCTGCAATTACATTCTTGCTCATTTAAACATCATAAGGACAGTTTGATTTTCAAACACATGCAATCAGTAGGCGGTGGAATTATCAAGCATCAAAGCTGCCTACCGTACCTCTCCCAGCCAATTAAACAGGCGCCAGAGCGCAAGTCTAGCAGCTGAGGCGTGAAAGTACCTTAGAGGAAGATAATATGGAAAAAATGACGGCACCAAAACATTTGATAAAGGATTTACAGCTATAGAGGAAATTTTTTGAAATTTCCAATGTAATTATTACCGTATTTGCCGGCGTATAAGACGACCCCCCAACAATAGGAGGGCCCAGCTAAATACAAAAAGGGCCAGGAGGGCCGAACAATGAAATGCCCACGGGCCGAGAAGGCCCGACTATCATGCCCACAGGCCTGTTAGGGGTCTGATCTGTACCCACGGGCCTAGTGCCCGATCACCCGGTGGTCTAGGGAGGGGTAGGTGGCCTGGGGCCACCTACCTGCTTTTGGGAGAGGCCCCGGGGGGGAGCTTCATCAGCTCTTCTGCTTTCCACCCCTGCTGGCCTCTCTGGATCCGGCCGCCATCTTTCTTCTGCCGCTGGCCTGTCCTGGCCAGTGGCGGCGCTGCTTCTCCTCTTCCTGCAGAAGGTGCCGGAGATCTCCTTTCTTGATCAGGAGCTCTTCTCCACGCCGCAGTCTTCTGCGCCGTCCTCCGGCGGCTTCTGGCGTCCCTCCTCAGCCGGGGGACATCCTTCCTCGCCCTCCCGATTGGCTGATTGGCTCCTGAATGGCAGGAGATTCAAACCGCTGTGAGCGGCGCTTTGGATTGGCGCCAGATTCAAAGCACCGCTCCGTTCGCCGACCCTTCCATCCCCGCTGCACCTGTACTGTGGGTGCGGGGATCATACAGCTGATCCCGACGCCCGGCTCCCCTCCATTAACCCTGCGCATCCTGGCCTGATCACAGTGTACCCGGCGTATAAGACGACCCTCCCACTTGGAGGCATGTTTTTCAGGGGAAAAAAGTTGTCTTATACGCCGGCAAATACGGTACATTCATTTCTTTATGAGGAATCCTACCGCGCATGCATTTCCCTGAGTGCATTCATGAAGATCTTCTGACCCCTGGCACAGATATACAGTCAAAGGGCAGAAACAACAATGCCCCACTTTGAATCAGGCCTTTAATGCTTTCCTGAACTCTAAGGGTAAATGTAATTGCTGCAGTCTTGCCATCAGCTTCCATTGCATCACATTTGCCTACTCTGCCAGAATGCTCCTGAAAATGCTCCCAGCCCCCCCCCCCCCCACGCGCCCATCCTCGAAAAGTGGTAGACCAGTCTACCTCTGCCCTATCCAGCTGCTTGCATCCCCTGCCAGCTGCTTGTACCAACCAAAAACTCACAGAGCAGGTCTGAAGGGGCCGATAGTGTAATCGTAGCCCAGTCCACCGCTATATAAAATGTTTGTTTTCTCTATAATGTATAGGATGGGGCTGGATTGCCATCAGTGGGGTGCTATGGGTACAACTGTCCCGGGCCCTGCCACTCTGGCAAAGAGGGGAAGGCCCAGGCGTTCTGTTGTGTATTCCACCCCCCGGCTGATGGTTGTCCACCACCTTAATTTAATAGCGGTGGGCCACCGGTTGCCTGTTGCCACAGCCAGCCACACACCGCCTACCAGCCTCCATGTAATAGCGTCTGGCTGTAGGTCATCCGCTGCCGCATCCCGCTGCACACTGCCCACCATCATCCTTCATTTACCTGGCCGCTGGTGGCCTGCTGCCCGGCACTCTGTGTGGGGAGGGTGGGTGGATCATGGGCCCTGACTACTTTGTCAGTCCCGGGCCCCACAATTTCTGATGGCAGCCCTGTGGGGGGGGGGGGGGGTGTATGGGCTGCCAAGTCAGTCAGCAAGTTACTGTTTCAGTAAAACAATATTTTCTCAAATGACTGCAGAACTACCTCTAGTTTGTCCCTTCTGGCGTGGAATTTAACTAATTTCTTTTAGAGGAATGTAAACAATCTAGACAGGATTTACATTGTTATTTTTCTGTTTTAGAAACATTTACGACAACCATTGATTTAAAAACATTTTTTTTTTTTTCATTTTAGGAGACGAGAGGAAAACCTTTGAGTACATAGAGGAAGGAGCAAGAAGACCAATCAGCATTGAAAATAAGGAAACAATAGTCCATTAGAGACAGACCTGTTTTTTTTTTGCCCAATGTTTCCTTTGGAGAACTGCTTATTAAGTTTAATTCCAACTGCCCTCCCTCCAAAACAATGAATTAGCAATATTGCAAAACCACGAAACATATTCTTTTCAACGGTCAAATAAAAGAAGTAGTTCCAAAGTTTGTCCGTGAGGTGCTGAAACCGCATTATAACACACATCAGCTTTCTTTTATTAAGATACACGTGAAACGTGTCACTGCCCCAGTGGTTTTCTTGATATACACAGTGGATTAGTGCACTGCATATTTTGCTGATAAATACTTTACTATCAAAAACTGTAGTTTACGGAGCCTCTGGATGAATTCCTGTTTCTAAATGTTTTAAGTGAGGAAATATTTTATAAGGGAGACGCCATGATGTTGAAGTCCAGTCCATTATCGCAGAGCACACTTGGTGGATCCATACTGACGCATGGACTCCCTCGTGGATTCATCGATCAGAATACAAGTATTGGACATGAATCCTGGAATACTACCTCAGATGAGTACCTGAGGGTGGAAAATAACAATGATGAGAACGCAAATCAAAATGATGGCAATGAAATCACAGAGATAAGAACGGCCCATTGGGCTATCGTTGAGGAAGAACCAGATGAGCCTACTAATGGGTTCACCAACAATGGGGATGCCACAGCTGAAGAGGGGGCCAGACTGGCCGAGGAGCCTTTGAAGCTGGACCCTGTTCCTATCAAGACAGAACAAAACAACCTTGAATGGAAAATGGAGCGAAGTGCCAGTGTGATGTCTCCTATTCAACAGCAAAGGAAGACCTGTAAGTTCTGTCATTGTCACATCTGAAATTTCTCACACATTATGTCAAATATTGGAGATTTTAGGGTTTGCAAAGTATTAAGGTGGCCATACATCAGAAAGACCTGCTTACAATCATGATTGTGTCCAACTTTCCCTTCAACTCCCCGGCTTGGTGTCCTTTACTCACAATCCGTCATACAATCCAGCTGCTGCATACCATACGACCGGCCGTCTCACAATCGATTGTATGCACCTAATCTAATCTGTCTAAAAACTGCCACACAAATGACCCCAGTTTTATGATTTTCCAATCCCATCTGATCAACTGATGCAGCACGTCTGATCAGAGGACCAATCCTCCAACCCGCGGGACCGCGCATTGCACGATTGTGTGCACACAAATTGCATACAATCCATCATACAATCCCTCGAGATTGTATGATTGGATGCAATGTCTTTCAGGTGTACTTTAGTTTCTGGGTTGAAACTTCAAATATGAGGCCTGAACTACAAGGCATCACAAGTTTAGCAGCGGCTACAAGGCAATAGAGACAACGGAGCCAAAGCAATATACAATATACAATATTACTCTGCTAATCCCCTTCTGTATTGTTCTATGTATTGTATTGCAGCTGACAATAGGCCTTGGCTCACCATGGTTCACCATGGCTATCCAGAGAGGGCTGGCTGGGGAGAGCTCCATCTGTACTGTACTCAGCAACTACCTACTCCCTGAGGGCGGGATGTATTTATATACATCGCCGCCCTTCGCATGGACCCGCCGCGATGCTGCCGCATATGTACTAACATATGCGGCTAGCATCAGGTTGCGGTGACGGAGACCCCCACGATACCTGTGATGTGGTCTGCGGGGGTCTCCGTCACCTCCCAGTGGCTGCCAGCGTCCCCCTGCATCTCCTCCTCCCCCCTGAAGCCGGATGTCGGAGGAGGAGATCAAAGGAGGACAGGAGTGGGGGCGCGCGAACGGCGGACGGCGAAAGAAGCCCATAGGCTTCTATAGGGTATCGCCACGGGTATTGATACATAGGAAAATGCGGTAAAACGGGTGTTTTAACGCATTTTCCCTTTTCGTACATCCCGCCCTGAGTGCCTTCATAGACACGCGGAATGGCCATAGGGGCTGCAATGCTGGGTTTAATGCGTATGTGATTTGTCTCCGTTTTTGCAGGCCTCTTCCTGTCAATCACTCTGTGACTGATTCCTCAATGCGAGTGGCATCGTAAAGGTTCTTTAGCGAATGCACACTGCAGTCGATAGTCGCTCAGTTGCAACACCATTAAAGTTGTGACCGGATCTACATCAAGTGCAGGGCCTAGTGACAGGTAGTTTCTACGTAAACAGTCTCTTATCAGATGCACTGTGGACCTAATTTGGGTCGCTTCGCGGCAGGGCTGCGTTCGCATGCAGACCGATGTTGTGGTTAGTGTACATGCGCATTTCTGCACATGTGCATATGCAGGGTGCGTGCCCCCACAGCGAACATTCTGTTCGAAGGGTGCATGCACCCAACACAGTGGGCGGGGGGTGGAGAGGGGCGTGGGGCACTGGCCAGCTCCATTAGCATAAGGAAACGCCCAGCATTTCATGGGTGTTCCCAGGGCCGGCGCCACCACTAGGCAGCTCTAGGCATTTGCCTAGGGCGCCGGCACCTGGATGGCAGCAGTTCGCCCCTCACCCCCAGCGAACTGTGTAAAAAACTGCAGTGCTGGGGCGGTCAGGGGTGTCCTTGCCATAGGGGTACCTGCGGCGCCGTCATGTGTGTAAAGCTGGCTGCGGCCGGTGGGGTCCCTGGCGCTAGTTATTTTCTATTCACTACAGGGACCCCGCCGGCCGCAGCCAGCTTTATACACATGACGGCGCCGCAGGTACCCCTACGGCACGGACACCCCTGACAGCCCCAGCACTGCAGGGACGCCGGGGCCGCAAGTTTTTTCCACAGGTACCACCCCCCCGGCACCGGGGCGCCCCCACCCGACTCGCCTGGGGCGCTCCGGTGCCTTGCACCGGCCCTGGGTGTTCCCATTAGAACGTTGGGCATTATCATGCTAATGCGGGCATGATGGACATGCGGGAGACGGGCAGCTGACATTACCGGATGTCAGCTGCCCACCCACTTCCCCTTGAACGTGCACGCATATATAAGGTTGCTCAGAGCGGCCATTGAAGGATGTGGGAGGTTCCCCCTGGTCTGCGAATGGATGTTACTGTGTAACACCCTTTCGCAGGCCCTGCGTGCGAATCGCGATTGCGAATCGGTAGCGCCATGATAAAAATTCACCATAAGCCGAAGGTCAACATGGGAATGGTTGACACAAGAAAAGGTCGATGTTAATTGTTTTAAGTTTACTTGGTGTCAATTTGTAGGATTCAGCACATGGACCCCCAAATTAGTGTTCCACGTCCCCGCGCCGTGCTTCATGCGAGCTTTACCATTCTCAACCAGAGTCCACGTGGATGATTAAGTATGAAAAAGATATGTTGAACTAATGTTGAACATATGCTGTGTCGACCGTTGCCATGTGTACCATATGCATTCAACTATATGATGTTGATCTATCGTCTGTTGACCGATTGACAGAATACTAATATACTGTATAAGAAATGCCTCCGTAAGTTAGTTACTAACTAACTAACTAACTAATGTCTGCTTTCAGGTGAGTCGCCATAGAAATATTTCAGGAATATTACCTTTTTATTATTATTATGATTATTATATTAAACCAAAATAATGCTGGATCTTTATACCACTTGTGTGACCCCGCGTATACCCCATCAGTGCTGGTAACAGGGCACAATACTACAACTCCAGCCTATAATGAGCAGACTGTATAGAAGTGCTGGACCTGCACTGGCTCCTCCCCCATCATCCTGCGTATTACGTGCTTTCTCCTGTTATGATTGCCAGACACCGTTTGATTTATTCATATGACTTAACATCAGGGGGAATTCCTTGGTAATTATCTATGTAATTACTTTACAGTTAATGTGAATTCTCTTTTATCCATAACTGCCGGTTTGGAATGTTTTGGCAAGAGGCTCAGTAGTGGAGTCTTCTCGCGTTTTATTGCCAAGGGGGTGTGCCAGCGCTCCGCATGCCCCCGGCACTGGAATAGCTGCAGCAGATAGTTGATCTCCAGCGTAGACTTGCAGCTAGGTGTCAGCCCCCTTCAGCCCTCCGGCTGTGAGGATTAATCACTGAGGTCCCAGCTTTAGACAGTAAATAGGTTTTGAGCAAGGTAGGGGCCAATAGTGTATCCTGTGGAAAGACCAATCTCTGTCTCTTGATTTGCAGCAAAGAATTTATAGTGGGTAGCAGTGAATGCAATATGTACATAGGGGCTGATTTATCAACAGGTTTTTTGATACGGAGTGAGGGCTAGATTCCCTAAGCTTCAAAAGTGATAAAATGGAGAGTGATAAACAGCCAGCCAATCAGCTCCTACCTACCATGTCACAGACTGTGTTTGAAAAATGTCAGACAGGAGCTGGTTGGCTGGCTGTTTATCACTCTCCATTTTATCACTTTTGAAGCTTAGAGAATCTTAGAGAATGTTTTAAAACCAGTTGAGTATCAGAAATGGTGCTCCAGCCAATCAGCTCCCAACTGTCACGTGATTGGCCGGAGCAATGTTTATTATACAAATCAAGTTTTAAAGCTTGTTGCATGTAATAAAACTTGTTGATAAATCAGCCCCATGATTCGGTTGGTATCCAGTAGAGAGGTCAACGCTATATAGTCAACATGCATAAGGCGGTCATGGTGAAATGGTCAACTTCCTCAAAAGTCCGAGACAGCATACGGTCGACACAAAGTTTTTTTCATTTAGAGTTTTTCGCAATTTATCATCCATGTGGATGCCAACTAGGAATGTGTGCCAAGTGTAGTATCAGCAGAGCAAGGTCCCCTGTCTGAAGCATGGGGAGTGGGAGTACATTAATTTGGGGTCGTCCATGTGCTGAAGCATACAAACTGACACAAAAAAGTACGTTGACCTTTTCATGGGTCGAGAATTTCCATGTCGACCTTTTGCTTTTGACAACCTTTTTTCTATGTCAACCATGTCGACTATTTAAGGTCCACCCAGATACTGTTGACCTTTTGACTGTCAACCTTTTATACATAACCGGTTTGGTTAGAGATGATTGAATTTGCAGCCTCATTTCATACAGGATATGTTCCGCAGTGAAACTGGACTAAGCTGATCTTTGTGTTTCGTTTTTACTCACCTACAGTAGTTTCCGAGATAATCATTTACGATAGGCCTCAAGGCAACAGCGCCTCTGCTGGCCTAACTGTGATGTGGAGAAATATCTTTTCTTACTCCATAATATTTTCTCTTGAGGATATAGAGATGTTCAAAGCCGTAAAAATCCCATTATCCCATATTTCTCTGGGGCTGATTCTGCCATCGCGCCGTGTGCCCCTCCTCCCCCCCAACACACACACATAGCCAGCGCTGACAGCATCCCCTCGCTACCATGCCGGAGAACACATCCCCTCAAATGTAGCGAAAGGGGAGAGAATTAATTCAGAACTGACTTTTATTACCGTAGGAGATCCCTGAAAAGGGGGCGGGCAAAATCGTTGAAACGGGGAATGCCCAGCGTTTTTATGGGGATGCCATAATGCCACCCCCTGCCCGCCCTCCTCCCTCCCCTGCACATGTGCAAATACGCATATGCACAGACCCACCACCATCGGAATGGGGCCTCTGCAAACAAGCCTGATTCAAGCTGACAGTATTGACGGGTGATTTTCTTTACCCTGCCAGTGCTGTGTTGTGATAAAGGTATCTGTGTTATCTGTTTATCTGTTAGTACTTTGCACAGCGGCTCAGTGAGGTAATGTGCGAAATGATCGGCCAGTTATGGGTCTGGGTGCAATGACCTCTGGGATGATCTCAGGTAGCACAGCAGGAAGCCGCTCTGTATTAACATTAATCATTTAGATGCTCACGTTTAAATAAACAGTAGGATAACTGAAGCAAGACATCAATGGAGCAGGCGTAAGACGAGAGAGCCTGTGAACAGACTGACGATGGGAGATAATGTGTGTCAGTATCAGTATGCAGACTCCATGAAACCTGAGCCAGGGACTCAGCACTCACCTGGCATGGCGGCTTGTGCAGGTGAAACACGTGTGCACTCACAGGAATACACTCAACTTTTTGAATTTAAAGGGTTATGAATTTTTTTTCATAATGTGAATGGAAAATTCAGTATGGGGCACCGTATTGCTGAAGATAAGAACGAAGCGACGGAACATTGGAACTATCAATGGTTTGGTTCTGTTGTTCGATGGTTTTGCCATGGTGACGTCCTGTCCAGGCTCTCTCTGGGTTATATGTTTCAAACCTTCTAAAGAATGGAGAATATGACAACTGAAGTTACCGATAGCAACCAATCAGCATTACCTATCCTTTTATAAAGGCTAGCTAGAAGTCCAGAGTACAGAGCTCTGCATGGCCTCTAGTAAGCCTTGGGAAGAGATAAAGTCATCGGAGAGTACTAAGAAACCAACTTCTACCTGTACAGGTTGAGTAGCCCTTATCCGAAATGCGCGGGACCACAGGATAAGGGATTTTTCCGGATTTAGGGATATTTTTTGTTTTCCTGGTCCCCTGGTGGTGCCCTGATGGTCCCACTATGTCCACGGTGTCCCCCGGCATACACGGCATCCTTCAGGATTCTCTTCAGTGGCATCTCCGGCCCCAGGGGTGCATTGCGCGAGTGCGCCGGTGGGAAGCAGTCAATTTACTGACAGTCAAAATCCCGACAACCATCGGCAGACAGTCAAAATATTGCCAACATTAATTTTGCCTACATGGTCAAAATGCTGACACTGTCAAAATGCCGACTTTTAAAATGCAGACTTGTCAAAATGTCGACATGCGTTTTTCATGACTTTTTTCTTTCAAACCATCTTGTTCCTTATAGAATTAATGGTGTTTAAGTGACTTTGTGCGCTGACACCCTTCCACTAATACACCGTGGTAAATAGCTAGATGGAACCACCTTAATATTACACCACCTCTTGGTGAATTTAAGTATAGAGAAAATATACTCTCCTTATCTTACTTTTCTTCACCTCATCAGAGGTTCTCCATGTAAGTTAAATGGGGACATGAAAGACAATAATAGTTCGAAGGGAAATAGTGTGATATTGCAGGTATAACAAATTTATTCAAAACAATAAAACATTCACAAAATATGTTGATTACAGTAAAAATCTTCTAAAAAAGACCATATAAATGGGTCTCAAGTTTGGATGGAGGTTTACCAGATCTTGGAGTTAGAAAAGCCTGTAGAGCAGGGGTGGCCAACCGGTCAGAGGTAAAGAGCCAAAAAATATCTGTAGTCAAGCTAAAGAGCCAACAACATGCGCGCGGCAAAGGCACGCGTGCCAAAAAAAGGGGCATGGTCTATTTGGACCCCTTGGGTGGGTGTGATACACATATGCCTCCAATAGTGCAGTGCCATATATACATATGCCCCCAATAGTGAAAGATACACATATGCTCCCCGTTGTTGCTGCTAATGCTGGGCAGGGAGAGGACAGTCTGGCATCTCCCTGCAGTCCTATAATGTCACTGAGGGGAGGAGAGCACAGCACACCGCGGGTCTCCTTCCCCCCTCACTGTGACTGGGCCGTCCACCAATCAAAGCTCGCAGGCCGGCTCCTGATTGGCTGCCGGTCCGCGAGTTCTGATTGGCGGACGGCCCAGTCACAAGGATGCACAGTGAGGGGTAGGAGAGATGAGCGATGCTCACTCTCCTCCCCTCAGAGGGAGAAGGGAACCAGCAGTGGGTAATGGAGCGATGGGGGACTGGGATGGACGGTGGGTGGCGGGCAGCTGAGTGGGAGCAGGAGCCACACTTTAACAGGGAGAGAGCCGCATGTGGCTCAAGAGCCTCAGGTTGGCCACCCCTGCTGTAGAGGGATCTTTTCCTCAAATCATGGACACTGGTCTTCCGGATAAAACAGGCCTTCAGGCGTCTCTCCCGTCCGTTGATCTGGATTCCTCACACCCAAAATGCCAGCTTGCTGCTACGCGTGTCGGAACTTCCTTGTTCCTTCCTCAGGCAGTATCTTGTTCCTTACCTCACGATCCAAGTGACCATAGAGTTAGATTATAACAGTGTGCTGAGAGCAGCGAGCCATGCGAGGGGACACGGTACACTTATACATTGTCCACGTCGACCTATGTCAACATACTGTAGACACACAAAAAAAGTTGCCTTTTTGACATGTTGACATTTTACATGTCGTTATTTTGACCGTGTCAGCATTTTGAATGTGTCTGTATTTTGAATTTTGGGAAATCATACTGAACCCCCCGTAACATGGCATTGAGGAGCTTAATGACTGATTTATCTCTGGCTACTTTATCTCTCTCCAACACTTAGCACATAGGAGATGATTGGTTCTTACTTATTGGTCTGTCATTTTTCAAACACAGCCTGTAACATGGCAGTTAGAAGCTGATTGTCAGAGGCGGATTTAGACCTCATGGGGCCCTACACAAGATACCAGTTTGGGGCCCTCTTTGCTCAAACAATCCATAGTACTATATGTTTGCTGCTGATTGCAGGCGGTATCGATAGAGTACCTTGTCGCCTGCACAGTCTACCGATAAATGCTCAGCTGCGTAAACATCGGTATTGTGTACAAATCTGAATCAGGCTCTAGGAGGTAGGACTAACACCTGTGTCGCAATGCAAGTACACTGACCGCCCGCATACAGCGGATGAGACCATTTTGTGTGTCCCAGCATTTTTTATCCTATCAAAGTACATCAAAGGGAGTGTGGGCGGGTCCATGTGATGTCACGACGTCACATGGTAGTAGCTCAATGCTCCTCTGGGAACGTTTGATGGCTAGGATATCTTTACGGGACTCATTAGGACCTGCGGGGCTATAGGCTGGTGCCTAGGTTGCCTTGTGTTAAATCCGCCTCTGGGTAAAGGACAACTTAGTGGCACCTCTGGTGGAACAGCCATACCATTACTGTGATGAGTCCCGAATAAGCATGTCCCCTGAGGTATCTGTACCTTAGGATCAGTGGCGTAACTATAGCACCGCAGCCCCCGCCACCGCGCGGGGGGAGGGGGGGGCGCTGTGCATATGGGGGCGCCGGGGGCTGGGGTGCTATAGTTACACCTCCCCCCAATCCCCCGCAGGCTTACCTATTTCGCTGGTCCCGGCGGCTCCGTTCTTCTGCTGAGGACCACCACAAAATGGCCGCCCCCATATAGCACACAGTTCTCTGAAACTGTCTCAGCAGAAGAACGGAGCCGCCGCGAAAGGTAAGGCTGCGGAGGATTGGGGGGGTTTGAATGGGCGGCGGGGGGCGCCCCCCCCTAACGGAGGGGGGCGCCCAAAACGTAGCTACGCCGCTGCTTAGGATGAGAAACCTCAATGGGGTTTTGCCAAAGGTGACAAAATAATCCCCATCGGACTCCTCTCATCTCGCTGTCCGTCCACCTGTCCTTCCTAAAGACGGATACTATGACCTTCTGTTCCACGGCATCAATCAGCCTGAAAGTGAGTGTGAATCAGATGAGGTAAAACACACGGTCACATTATGTAACCTATACTCCCTGACATGCAAGGTCATGTCTCCAGCTTGGCACAAGTCAGTGCTGTGTGCAAAACTAGCGGGGGTACTTGGCTGGATAATGGGGGTTATTCTGGTTCACTCCTTCTGGCCAATTCCTTCTTAGATGGACAAAACCATGTGCACTGCAGGTGGGGTAGATGTTACTTGTGCAGAGAGAGTTATGGGCCCCATACATCAGCAATTAATTGTGACAATCCTGAGATCTGGAGATGATTGCCACAGTTAATTTTAGATGTGTGGGCTCCCCCTTTTGGCAATCCCAATCAACAATTAATTGGGATCGCCAATCGATTGCTTAATCAGATTTTTAAACATGCTTAATAATCTGGTAATATCTGCGGATCTTTTTTATATGTGTGGGCATTCCCAATTCGTCTTCTTCATATATATATACATTATGAACAGCTGAAATGACAATCGATTGGGCAATTTCCAGATATGAAGATGCAATCTTTAGATGGAAAAATCTGCCGATCACTGAAATAAATCTGTAATGTGCGGGCAAGTCAGATAGATTGTAGAATCCATTTATCAGGCAAAAAAAATCCCTGGATCTGGAAATCCATTAATCGTGATTGCTGATGTATGGGGCCCATTAGATTTGGGTGGGGTTTTACTTCAAAGTGAGATCTATATTGCAGTGTAAAAATAAAGCAGCCAGTATTTACCCTGCACAGAAACAAAATAACTCGCCCAAATCTAATTCTCTCTGCACATTCTACATCTGCCCCCCTGCAGTGCACATGGTTTTGTCCATCTAAGAAGAAATTTGCCAGAAGGAGTGAACCAGAATAAACCCCAATGACTTTCATATCCACATTTCACAACAAGAACCCCAAAGACCTTGCAATCCTTTTCCTTTCAATAAAGGAATCCTACATAGGCTTGTCCGGCACTGCCGTAATACATCGTACTACTGTATAAGCCGGGGGGGGGGGGGGGGGGTTTGCTGTGTGGCGCCCTGGCATCGAGGGAGTTTCCAATCTGTACATACACAATGGCCGTAAATTCACCTTATCACTTAATCCTTTATATCTCAAATAATCTGATTTTGGCAGCCGGCAACATGTAAGCAGCCATTATCTCATGTTTGCTACAGTCTACCTGGAATGTGAGAAGCTTTGTGTGTGTGTGTGAGTGTGAGAGAGAGAGGACAGGAAGCGAAGGTGTTCACAGGTGTGTCACAGACACAGACCTGAGGAGGGAAGGATGGAACAGGCAGCAGACCTGCAAAGTAAACAGGCACATTACACGCACATCAGGAACTAGCTGTGCTGTAGATGTCCACAGACCTCAAACCACTATACAACAACAATGGAAGCCATATAGTCAGATGCAAAATGCAACCATCAAAGATTAAAGCAAAAATAGAAAGTTATATGAATATCATTTAAAGTCAAGTTTTGTAGATGGTAAAGAGCGGAGAGACCTGCAGGAGACAGAGAGAGAGAGAGAGAGAGGGAGCAGGAAGACTGCGTCAGCAGCCTCTGGTCAGTGTGGTGAGAAGAGGTATTTTGACAGACACAGCCAGTTGCAGAACAGCTATGAGACATCCAATCCGTCTGCACTTAGCGAAGGAGGGGAGTGCTGGTAAATGAACCAACTCTAGTGCTGGCTAGCACAGACTGACAGAGAGACACAGTGTCAGACCTCAGAGACAGCTACAGGAGGCGAGAGCGGGGCTGTGTGCAGATGCAACAGGTGAGGTGAGTAGGGACAGAACCTAGGGACGCCTGTGTGTGTGTGTGACAGTGTCCTGAAAATGTGGGACCACTTTTGTCTCCAAATATCCAATCGTGACAGTTTGCGACCTTCCTGGTCATGGATGAACTACAACTCCCAGCAGGCACCGACATAGTTTAGCATGTTTCTTTAAACCTTTTCAACTACCACCTAAGTCTGCATCACTTGTCGGTACTTATTGTGCAATAACAAGTTCAAAATCATTTTGGAAGCTCAGCTTTTTAATAACAAAAACCATACAACATCTAAATATAATGCTTGTCTATATACGGGTAAAGGGGAAGTATAGGATTTTTACACTCAGATTTATTTAACTCCCCCCCCCCCCCCCCCTCCATCGCTATTTAAAAACCAAAACACTTTGACACGTCAGGATTTGGACCATAAGGCACAGCAATAGTGCCAGGGGTTCTGTTAACATCCTTCAAAGATGAACCAGATGCTTTTCTTGGTTGCTAAAAATACTTTTTATTGTCCTGTATGGTTTTGTTTTGTTTTTTTTACACGTATGTCTGAGCTAACACGCATGCCCTGTTAGTTATCAGAGAAATCAGTTGTTGTGTAGCTAATTTGTTTTAATATTGTTTATCAGTTGGATAAGTCTTCCCGCGTGGATAACAGATGTCTCCAGTTTGCGTGATAGAAGTTTTTGTTTTGATGTTTTTTAAATTTGTTTCCTATTTTGAATTGGTATTGCGCTGTTTGCTTAATTGGAACCGTCGTGTTCAATGGTATCATTTCATTCAGTCCATGCTAGGGTGGTAAATATTATTTCGATTCATTATAATATATAACGTTTGCATGGTGTCTGAGAAATGTATCTGTCTTCTCGCCTCTTCTCTAATAATGTCCCTTGCTAATATTTTAATCTGTCTTAAAGCTCTTTACCTTGATTACAGATAGGGAAATGCCAAGTGTGGAGGGATAAGTAGTCAATGTGCTATTGTTATCTGGATTTTCGATGAGCTTGCTTAACAGTTCTGATTGTGTTTTGTATTTATTTTGTCTTGTGGTGGCTGATCTTTATTATCATTTGTGTCTCTTGCTTATTGTGTCTGTTAGTCTTTTCGTACACATCCTAATTCAAATATGCTCATTGTTGACCTTGCACATTTTCTACAACACGTAAACTACCTGGTAATGGTAAACGTACGTTTGACAAGGCAATGATGCTGATGGAGGCTTTGGGCTATATCAGCATTTTTAATGAACGTGCGAAAGGGCTTTTTATATCTTCCCAAGTCTTTGGAGCGCTCCTTGTGAGAGCTTATCGCAGTGTTGGGCTTTATTCAAGTTTTGGGATGTGTGCATCTGTTTCTCCATGTGTTTTTACTTTGCTAATGTCAAGAATGTATTTTTTTGTGCCTGTTTGTGCCTTTGGTAAGATGATACCGGCATCTGCATGGTTGGGTATGTGTCTCAGGCAATGGGAATCGGGCAGGGCTTAGAAGCAATAGCAGCTGCTGTGGTTGTACTGTTGGGAGCCCCAGAATCTCCGAGAGGCGTGGGCAAAGTGGCGAGTGTGCCAGTCTTAGGGCTTTCTATGATGCAAACCTTTTGTTCATCTTACTCATTGCTCTCAGCTGTTTGCTGTAGATAAGAGTCGCAGAGGAGACTCTTTGGAGAATTGACCCTGTAATGAGTCTGTGCATGTAGGTACAGAGGTGGGAGGGCAGGCTTAGGGGGTTATTATATCGAATTATATGCGAATTCTCAGCCTTTGCGAGTCCACCAAACCCCTGCCTTGCTAATGGTTGGCTGCCGCCACACATTCGCAAGCACGATTCGCACGCAGGCCCTGCGAAAGATGAGGAAGGTGCACGCATATGTCCAAGGTTGCTCTGAGCCACGTTACATATGCGTGCACGCTGGAAAGGAAATGGGTGGTCAGCTGGCATCCGGTGATCTCAGCTGCACGCCCCCCGCACCCGTGTCATGGCCTCATTAGCATGAGAACGCCTGGCGTTCTCATGGGGACGCCCATAAAACGCTGGGCGTTCCCATATGCTAATTTGGTTGCCCACCATCCCATGCCCCTCTTTGCCCCCTGCCCACTGTCCTGGGTGCATGCGCCCAGCAAACAGTCTGTTTGCGTGGGTGCACGCGTCTTGCCTATGGACATGTGCAGAAATGTGCATTAAGACATCATCGGTCCCTGTGCGAACGCATCCCTGCCGCAACTGGACCAGAATAAGGGCCCACATTCTGGTTCACTCGCAAAGGCAAATTCCTTTTCAAATGGACAAAACCATGTGCACTGCAGGTGGGGCAGATGTAACATGTGCAGAGAGAATTAGATTTGGGTGAGTTATTTTGTTTCTGTGCAGGGAAAATACTGACTGCTTTATTTTTACACTGCAATATAGATCTCACTTTGAAGTAAAACCCCACCCAAATCTAACTCTCTCTGCACATGTAACATCTGCCCCACCTGCAGTGCACATGGTTTTGTCTATTTGAGAAGAAATTTGCTTTTGCAAGTGAACCGGAATAAGGACCAATGTCCTTAGTAGGTTAGTTCTCAGTACTCGGTGTTACTCTGCCCCTTGCCGGGGCCACAACTCGGTACACTGACTAAACATCTGTTCTCACAGGCTGGACTTTATTGCAGGGATAATAAGCACGTCAGTATTTTCCTTTCACTAAGGAAACCAACTGCAGCACATGTGTAGTACTGGAGAGACTGGAATAGTGCGTATGAATGGACGCCACGGATTGAGAGCCTATCGTGTAGACAAGGGACATGATCTGGTGCATGTCACGGCTAAGCCAATGCCCTGCAGTCATGCCTCCCATTCACAGATGAGAGCACCCGGAGCGGCTTAATCCGGTATCACTTCCAGTGCACTGCATGACAGGTACCCAGATGTGCCGGGTATGGGACTACTGTATTTAGGTCAACATTCATTGGATCGACCACGAAGGTCGACAGGGCTTTGATCGACACCTGAAATGGGTCGACGTGGCTAAGGTTGATGGGGGTCGGAAGGTCGACACAAGCATCAGGTCGAATCAGGCCGCCACTGTTTGCGCCCTGTGGCCACCGTGGATTCACCTCTTCAGATCTCATTGAATTCCTCCCTACGAGGCAGATTTATCGAGTGACGTTCCTGTGATCAATCATTATAAATGACAAATGGGGCTCCAGCCAATCAGCTCCTAACTGTCAAATGTTTGAAAAAGGACAGGAGCGGATTGAAAACGCAGCGTAAGGATAGGATCTGGTCTGGCCGCAGATGATGCTTACAGCTCTCCCCCCCCCCCAAACAGGAACATCTGCTGCCGTGTTGCATTGATCTCTTTACCACGCCATAAATGAGGATTCGAGTCAGGATCATACGCAGGACTCTCACGTGACTGCACGCACCAGCTCACAGTAAGCGGAATCCAGCACCCCTGGTACCGCGTAGCTGGAGAAACGGATGTTCCTTATGTTACTGGCATCACAGCCCAGACTGGTGCTGTCTGATATATAAGCTGCCATCGCTTTCATGTTTCAGAAATGTCAATTTAAAAAAAAAAGGAAAGATTTTAACTTTTTCCATCTAAGCGGTTCCAGTGGTGCTGGCTTTGTTCTGCTTATCAGTTCCCCATGTGGACATTGGGAGAAGGATGTCTGTGACTCAGGAGATTGCACGCATTAGACAGATGGGGAAGGGGAGAGGTGCCTGTTATTTACCTGACTATGGACCAACCTGTTCCATCTGTCACTGCGACTCCTATGACTGTGCCATCATGCGGATTCCTGGTGTAACGTCACATAGTGGGGCCAATGTATTAAGCCTGGTGAAGAGATAAAGTGGAAGGTGATAATGCACCAGCCAATCAACTCCTAACTTATTTTTAAAACACAGTTGATTGGCTGTTGCATTATCACTTTATCTCCACTTTGTATTTTCACCAGGCTTAATACATCTGCCCCATTGCCCTCCCCAGCATGTGACATTCCTGACATCTGGAGTTTTTGGCCCCGGCTTATGCCATTGAAGCCTATGAGATGCATTATGCAAATTTTTTTTTTAGGGAGAAGGATCCAAAGGATCCCTCTCTAGTGCTGTCGACTTACAAATGTGCCGGTGGATTTTGACAAATGTGCCCCGGACAGACTCTTA
This sequence comes from Crinia signifera, assembly GCF_055691185.1. NCBI lineage: Eukaryota > Metazoa > Chordata > Amphibia > Anura > Myobatrachidae > Crinia > Crinia signifera. Next base: position 35,348,161 of record NC_139220.1, read on the forward strand.
CTTCAGTCCCTATTACGGTGACTCGGTCAAATATAAAAAGACAAACAAAGATTCTTTATTGCTGGGACTTGCAGCCATAAGGAATATTCATTTTGGAGCAGTAGATACAAATCTTATATAATAAAAGGTATCTGCAGGAGCGCTTTACGAGAGGAGGAGGCCCGCCCGCAGCCTTGCGCAGTAGAGTCTGAGGCCTAGAGCGCTCACACTCTGCGAAATGCCAGAAAACTGGTGCTGCGGTTCTGCCAACACTGCTGCCTCAGTGGCGTAACTATAGCACCGCAGCCCCCGCGGTCGCGGGGGGGTGCTGTGCATATGGGGGCGCCGGGGCTGCGGTGCTATAGTAATCCCCCCGCCCCCCTAAACTAAACATTCCAGCATGCTTTGCCATAGTTTTAGCATTCCTTAATAGCAAAACTGTGGCAAGGCATGATGGGACTTGTAGTTTCACAACAGCTGGAGGGCCATAGTTTGGACATGCCTGGTCTAGGTTGACAGACAATAGGCCAACAGCATATGATTGACACACATTTAGTCAGCAAGGTCAATGGGTCGGTACCAGCAATTGGTCGACATGCTTTTGGACAAAACTTGAAACGGGGGAAATGTATTTTTCTAATTTTTTTAAAACTTTTTCAAATTTCCACTAATTGGGGCTCCACATGTTCAGGCGTCAACAGTGACACCCAAAAAATGTGAAAAACTCATGTAGACCTTTTCATGTGTTGACCTTTTCCATGTTGAACTTCAGCTTGTCAATTGACCTTGGCTAAGATCAAGTGTAGTATCTGTTCTTATCAGTTGGGTCTGGAATGCCCCCTGGCAGAGAATAGAGAAAAGCAGTACCGTAGCATCTTGTTACTGAGCCTGAGGATATTAATCATCCTCAGGTTCTGGGCGAGTGCTAGGAATGGCTGAGTATCGATGCCCTGCTAGGGAGGGAATACCATTCTTTCCACTGGTAGGGAGGGGAGAAGCATCGGGCTTTGAGATAGGGCTCTTGTTCAGGGGTCTTTGCCTTTGTGGGAGAATCACTCGAAAAGCTCGGTCTAGTATCCACTCCCAGGAAGACGGGAAAAGCTGGGGCCGAATAGATTGCTCCAGGCTGGGGAGGAAGGACTCCAGCCGGGGGACAGCGAAAAGCTCAGCCCAGTACTCAATCCCTGGGAGAGGAGAAACGTCGGGACTGAGTAGGTGGTTTCTTCTTCCTCAGTTGGTCTATTTGGGCCTCTGCGGGGGAGACTCACCGAAAGAGCCCGGTGGAGTATCCATTCCCATGCCGGGGGGTCGGAAAGGGCCTGCTGGTGAGGCGGAGAAACACTTGGTCGGACGCTCCCCTCTAGGATAGGCTGCACGTTCTTACCTCGTCCTTTTGGATGGGGTAGGACAATTTTTCACACCCCCATCCCGGCCTTCTGGCTGGGGTCCTCTTTATTATTTATTTCTCTTCTTCTCCACGTTCGTGCACTTTTTCACGTTTTCTGTTTTCTGTAGTGTGTCACTGTTTTTTTGGGTTGTGTGGTTGACCCTTATGGGCCTACCATTCCCCAATGTGCCGAAGCTCTCGCCTTTTGGGGAGAGCTTTGGTCCCCTCGAGGACGACCCCGAGCCGCAAGGTGGAGGGAAGTCTAATGCGGGTCTCTCCAAACCTTCGGGTGCGGAGGACCCACCGTCCTGACCCTTCCGAGGGTTGAGGAAAGAGGGTCTCTCTGAGCTTCGGCGAAGAGGACCCACCGATCCCTATTTTCCCCTTCTCTGCCTTATGGTTGAGAGGGGTTAGGGGAAAAACGGGGCCCTTCTCCTTTGGGAGAGGGTCCATTCGATCGCACGACCCCTATGCACGTGTTTAGGCACAGCACTGGTGGTGGGAGCACACCTCGGGCTCCCTGAGTTTCTTCAAACTCATTGACCTTTTACCTTTTGTCAATGTTGTCTTTGTGCATGTCGTCCTAGACATTGTCGACCTGCTATACCACGCACATAAAAAAGGCTAACACTGCTCCTCACCTCTGTGGGGGAATTCAAGTGTTTTGCACGCTGGCGGCCACTAGATGGAGCCCGACAGAGTAATTCAGTCTTGCTCTGTTCGTGCACGCACAACCCCCGCTTCCGACATTACTGTTGTTCTGTCATTTTGACCGGTTGGTAACTAGTTATTAATAAATATGGCATATAGACACACAAGGACATGCAAGGTTGATGGATAAAGTGCATGGCAGGCGGGTAGGGAGGGCGCTCCTGCTCATGAAAGTTAATACCCCTTTGGTTATTTACAGTAACTCATATGTGTCTGCTTTACAGTCCTCCCCTCCTGGAGAGGGGAGGATGGAGTGGGAGGGGCTAGCAGCGAGGAGGATGGAGTGGGAGGGGCTAGTAGCCACAATCTGCATAACATATCCATGCATTCGCCTGAGTGCACGCTGAGAGACCACTGTTGCATATGGTGTCCCTGGCATTAGAACTGGCAACGCAAAGCCATGGGTGTTCCTGGGAGTTTTATTGAATATGGGATGTTGCCTATAGCAACCCATAGCAACCCATCAGATTATACCTATTTATTTAGCACATTCTAGAAGATGATATATAGAATTGTATTGGTTGCTATGGGCAACATCCCATAAGAACTCCCATCTTAGTAAATGTACCCCTCAGTGACTTACATTGGGGTAGTTATGTAACAGTGTAAGGTTGTGGGTTGCTATGTAATATTACCTACAGTCACTGTCCCGTCATCTCCTGGCTCCGGCAGCTGACCTCTGACAGAATAGATGGGACGGAGGGCGCGAGCTAGCTGCCTGCTTAGTCAGCACCCCCTGGTCTCCCAGACACTCACTGTGCAGCGTGGGCACATTTATGAAAGGTTTATGTTCAGACAGCGTCATGGAGTCTGGAAGCCGCTGACTATAGCCCCACGCTCAGTACACAGCTGTATTCACTACAATTAGGACATTCATTTAGATGACACTAGCAGCGACATCTCTCGGGTCAGATGACAGTTCCGTAACAGACTCTGCAAAACTGTAATGAGCTTCCAGTTGGCGGTGCTGAGATGGATGCAAAATGACAGGAGCTGAGTGGTTGCCATGGGCAACCCTTCAGTTTGTCTCACTTGAATGTTTGACAAACATCTAGGGATGGCCATCGTTGCCATTGTCATCGATAGCAAAAGTGCAACTGCCCATCGATAGTGTTAAAATATGCAATGAATAACCATCAATATAACTATTGATGGGCATCCATCAGTTTTGACTGTGGGCCAATCAAAACATGGGGGTGGGTGTCAGGGGGCGGAGCAATGCTCAGTGTCCCAGCATTAAAAAAACAACAACTGAAAAGCATCGGTTTTGCTGTCCCATTGATGGAGGGAAACCAATCAATACTTTATTTCTCTCAAATGTTCGATACACCTTCCCCTTGGTTAGTTACACTGCAAGATAGCCATTTGTTCCAGAAACAGGATTGTCTCTTTTCTAAGATGGGATGTTGCCCGTAGCAACCAATCAGATTCATCTTTTTAATTTATTTAGCAAGATAATAGATAGAATCAGATTGGTTGCTATGGGCAACATCCCATCTTCAACAGAACTCCCATCTTAGTATATTTACCCCTAGACAGTGCATATGGAAAGTATTCACAGCGCTTCCCTTTTGCCACGTTTTGTTATGTTACAGCCTTATTCCAAAATGGAATTAAATTCCATTTTTCCTTCAGAAGTCTACACACAATATCCCATAATGACGACGTGAAAAAAAAAAGGTTTTGGGAGATTTTTTCAAATTTATAATTAAGAAATCACATGTACTGTACATAAGTATTCACAGCCTTTGCTCAATACTCTGTTGATGCCTCTTTGCCAACAATTACAGCCTCAAGTCTTTTTGAATATGATGCCCCATCTTTTGGGCAGTTTCACCCATTCCTCTTTGCAGCACCTCTCAAGATCCATCAGGTTGGATGGGATGCGTCGGTGCACAGCCATTTTCAGATCTCTCCAGAGATGTTCAATCGGATTCAAGTCTGGGCTCAAGGACATTCACAGAGTTGTCCTGAAGCCACTCCTTTGATATCTTGGCTCTGTGCTTAGGGTCGGTGTCCTTAATGGACGCCTTTGATAATGTTGCAACGTCCTGCTGAAAGATGAACCGTCGGCCCAGTCTGAGGTCAAGAGCGCTCTGCAGCAGGTTCACATCCAGGATGTCTCTCTACATTGCTGTGTTCATCTTTCCCTCTATACTGACTAGCCTCCCAGTTCCTGATGCTGAAAAACATCCCCACCGCATGATGCTGCCACCACCATGCTTCACTCTAGGGATGGTATTGGCCTGGTGATGAGTGGTGCCTGGTTTCCTCCAAACATGACCTCGCATTCACACCAAAGAGTTCAATCTTTGTCTCATCAGACCAGAGAATTTTGTTTCTCATGGTCTGAGAGTCCTTCAGGTGCATTTTGGCAAACTTCCATTTGCTTTTCACTAAGAAGAGGCTGCTGTGTGGCCACTCTTCCATACAGGCCTGATTGGTGGATTGCTGCAGAAATAGCTGACCTTCTGGAAGGTTCTCCTCTCTCCACAGAGGAATGCTGTAGGTCTGACAAAGTGACCATCAGATTATTGGTCACTTCCCTGACTAGGGCCCTTCTCCCCCGATTGCACAGTTAGATGGCCGGCCAGCTCTTGGAAGAGTCCTGGTGGTTCCGAACTTCTTCCATTTATGTATGATGAAAGCCATTTGCTCACTGGGACCTTCAAACCAGCAGATTTTTTTCTGTACCCATCCCCTGTCTCGGAGGTCTACAGACCTTTCCTTTGACTTCATACTTGGTTTTGTGCTCTGACGCGTGGGACCTTATACAGACAGGTGTGCGCCTTTCCAAGTCATGTCCAATCTGCTGAATTTACCACAGGTGGACTCCAATTAAGCTGTACGACCATTTTAAGGATGATCAGTGGAAACAGGATGTCCATGAGCTAAAATTTTAACTTCATGGCAAAGGGTGTAAATACTTATGTACATGTGATTTCATATATATTTTTTTTTTATAAATTTACAAAAAAATTTCACGTTGGCATTACGGGGTATCGTGTTTAGAATTTTCAGGGAACATTTAATTTATTCCATTTTGGTATAAGGCTGTAACATAACAAAATGTGGAAAAAGTGAAGTGCTGTGAATAATTTCCAGATGCACTGTATGCACCATGTAATTTTCCTGTTCTAGCAGTAGCCATTCCAATCAGAAGGGCAAATGCAGGAAAATGGGGGTTTCCAGTTGCCCGGAAAGAACACTCAGCAAGATTGCTCAGCACGCAGCGATGTGTCAGCGCTGTACGCTGAGCGATCTGCCAGGGTCAGTGTTCTCCGGTGAGTTCGCTTAGAAAATGCTCTGAAATCACCCCGTGTGCAGGCCCCATAATTCATCAGGCGTATAAATGGATGACCTTTATCTGCCGGAGCTTTGGAATGAGGAACAGAGATAACGGAATATTTCTATGCCATAACCATTATCTCTACTTGGTGCTCAGTTTATCAAAGGCCCAAACTAATGAATTAATTAATCCTCGTCTGTCTTGCCTGCCTCTTCCCCGCCTGTCTTGCCTGCCTCTTCCCCGCCTGTCTTGCCTGCCTCTTCCCCGCCTGACTGCCAGGTTGCAGAGAAGCAGCCAGGCCTGGCGCATATTTTCGTAAAGCCGCATCTTTGGGAGAGAGTCAAGCTGCAGACTCCTGTTTTTAAGTCCCGTTAACCCCCTCCCATCAGCAACAAGTAACCCAGCCATATTTTCTGGTTATCATACATATATGATTTGCAAGAGACTAACCAGGCCTCACGTCATACCAAGCCCTTCTGGGAATGTCAGAAATGTGCTAATATATCATTGCACAAGAAACAATCCATTGCTGCTTCTGATGTTGCCACAAATGCAAAGAAAAATACTGAGTCACATTGCTTCTCCGCTTCATTTATTTTCATTTAGATTTGTTTCATGTATTTCTCATGCAGTTCTCAAACATAGAATATTAATAATACACAAACTTAGTAAAAGCATGTTTGCCTACTATTTTTCCGAATGGAGATCCAAGTGGTTGTGATGCTTTGGGGGAATGAACCTGTGTGATCACGGCCGATCCGCTGTACGGAGGTGTATCAACGGGATTGTCCGTGATCCGATGGCTTTTTTTCAGACTGAAAACTCTGCAAGTTTAGATTTCTCAGGATTTGTATTTTCCGATGGTGAAATCATTGGGATTTGGCTGCTGAGTTTCCATTCAGCCACATATGGACATCCCTGAATCATCTCAGGGATCAGTGTGATCCGTGCGATGCTTATCTCTGTAAAAATGATTAAAAATAAATAATAAAAATGGCGTGTGTCTGGCTGTCCGCTCCCCCATGAGTATAACCAGCTCCGGGCTTTTTAAGGCAGTCCTGGATATAAAATATGGGGGACAAAAAGAGTAGGGGCCTCCTGTATTTTATAACCACTACCGACAGTCAGAAGGGTAATGCCACAGCCGGGGGACACTTATTATATAAGGTACCGCGGCCAAAGCATTACCGAGTGGCTGGTCAGGTCTGAAGCTCCGGGCTATCCTCAGAAAATCTGGGTGTTAAATGCTGGGTGCTGAGGAGAACCCCAAGTCCCAGCATGTGGGGCATTCATGGGCCCGCTGGGACTTTTATTTCCACAGTAGGACCAATACTTAACTAAACACACTGACACAAAATAAAGTATAACTTTATTACATACACCATCCATACAAACTCGCCTATCTTGAGTCTGTAGGTTCGGTTCTCTTCTCCAGTAGAAATCCATGGTGGATCTGTGAAAAACATTATACTTACCCGCTCCAGTGTAGATCGGTCCTCTTTGTTCCAAGTAGGCATCCAGGAGCGAGCTACCCGTCTGCAGCTCCTTGGATTTATTGCATGTAAAAATGGCACATTAAGTACCAAATTTTATGTGTGCCCTGTCGAGGAGCTGTCGGGGGACCTCAAAAGAAATAGGCTGAGCACATTGGCAGATATTACCTGGGGGGGGGCTGCAGCCTGCTGTACTATTTTAACTACTTACTGTGATTAAGTGATAGACAACCATTAGGTCGACACCATTAGTTCGACAAGCAAAAATGTCGACATGCCAAAAGGTCGACAAGTCAAATGTCGACATGCAAAAAGGTTGACACTGCCATTAGGTCGACAGTGTCTAGGTCGACAGTCAAAAGGTCGACATGGTTTTTTTTTACCCAAATTTCGATACATTCGACATGGACACAGTTTGAAGTGAACCGCAGCCCCTCGCTTCGCTCGCAATGCTTCGGGCACGGTGCCTCGCTGCGCTCGGCACACTATTTTATTCTCACACCTCGCCCTAGTGGATGGTAGGGCATGAAATACTGCCTGTCGGCACATGTCGGCTCAAAAAACAGTGGAAAACCCCATGTCGACCTAATGGCAGTGTCGAGCTTTTTGCATGTCTGCCTTTTTGCATGTCTGCCTTTTTGCATGTCTGCCTTTTTGCATGTCAACCTTTTTGCTTGTCGAACTAATGGTGTCGACCTAATGGTTGTCTATCTTTTTGCTGTAGACAAATAGTCCGGATACCGTATTTGCTCCCCTTGGTTTGTTCCACACACAAAAAGACTTGCTTTTTTGCTTTACTATATCTGACCCTACCTGAGCTCCTTTTCTAGGTTCCCGCCCTTTGCAGCTCTTGGCGTGTATCAGGTTGCCTGCGACTGCTCTACAAGTTTTTTTTTCTCTCCCACAGAAATGAAGTCTTGTTTGGCCAAGACCGGTTGTCATTGAGTAGTCACCCTCTGAATAAACCTGAATTTAACCCATTTCCTGCAGTAATAGCAATTTAAACAAACGCCGAAACCAATAAATGTGTGGAATGTGCAGCAGGGTGTGGAATGTAACTCGGTGAATACCAAGGCTGATTTTTATGTTGAGAAAAACAAACTTGGATTCTCCTTTAATAGCAGCACTGTTTGCATGTCAGAAAACAAACATGGCACAGGGTGCAGTAACTTCAGCTACATAACTCCGCTCCCTTACAGTCTACTGATAATGAGCTGAGGCGGCCATATTGTGGTCAGTGACATCACAGTGATGTCCAATACCCCTATGATTTTTCGGGCTGTATTCTCATTGGCATTGGTTCAGGCCACAAAATGGCTGCCTCCACTCTGTGTAGATAACACATGCCTCTCAACATTACGAAAAACTTAAGTTGGAAAAGGGGGTGGTGCCATCGCAAAATGTAATTTAGATAGCTCCGCCCATGGCCACGCCTCATTTTGTGCCGAAATGGGCGGAGCTATCCAAATTACATTTTAGAGCTCCCACGACCCCTAATTATCTGTCCTCTCCTTGGTCTCCCGCAAAGGGGAGATGAAAAGTCGAATAGTATGGGATATATTTTTTTTTAATACCCAAAAAAGGGCAGCAGCATCCCTACCTGTTCTGACGCCAGGTGCACAATAGGGTGTGGCCTCAATGATAGGGTGTGGCCTCATGGGTTACAGCATGACCTCAAAGAACAAATACAGTGGCCCATATTAGGTGTGTGATCAGTCTCCAGAGGGGGTGTTGCCAGCCACATGTTTGGCTATTAGGGAGTGTATGGTCTGGCCTCTTGTGTCAACCCTCAGTGTGTGATACAGTGTGCTACCCACAACCCCCTAGTGACACCACTGCTCAAGTGAATAACAGCTGCAAAAGAGGGGTGTGGTTCCATAATGAGGGGAGTTATGTGGCCACACCACCTACGTATCATAAGGGGAGGTCCACAAAATAAACAAGTGTGAGTAACAAACATTATACACATTAATGATTTAAGCACTGTAATTAAAAACGTCAGCTGAAAAACCCCCTAATTCCCAGGAATTTTTTTAAGTTAGTGCGATTATCAACGTCTCCAAACAGTTATTATCCAGAGAATTGCAGGATTTGGATTAAGGCCTTGGCAGTACTTGTAACAAGATTTTCAACTGTGTAGCACTAACTCTCAGTATGTATACATGCAGCCAATACAAATACAGAGGTTTCGGCCATGACGGAAAGGAAGGGGAAAAATTTTAAGTCCAAAATTGCTTGTCTCCAAAAGAAACATAAAGCGGCAGTATTTTACATTTTGTGGGTTTGTTTTATTTTCAGCTAGTATTTAGCAAGCTTGAAGTCTCCTGATATTCCATAGCACTTGGTTTTGCAAATCGCAGGATTGTCAAGTTAAAAGGGAAGTTTTGGTTATTCCCTTTAGTTTAGGTTTGGGCCGCAAAGAAAATGACAACTAAAGAAAAAAAGGTAAAACTGAGGAAATAAGAGTATTTTTTTTATTTTAATCATTTAACAAGAGGCTGTTTGGTGGTTGCATATTATAAAGGAAGTCAAAGTCTTAAATCAAGTACCCATAGCAATTTTAGCATATCCGTTACTTTCGGACAGCTTTTGAAGACGTACATTAACCCTTTGAGTGTCAACAGATGCACAAATATATCCGCTAAAAAAATGCCAACATCTCTGTAAGAGATGCGCAAAATATGAGTGCCAACGCAACGGGTCTTGCTAAATATCGGTCAAAAACTGCCAGCGATGCTCACATTTGTTACATAAATTTAACCCCTTCATGACAGAGCCAGTTTGTGCCTTCATGACAGAGCCCTTTTTTTCAAATCTGACATGTCTCACTTAAGTGGGGATAACTTTTTTTTGCTTTTACTTATCCCAGTGATTTTGAGATTGTTTTCTCGTGAAACATTGTACTTCAAGTTAGTGGTAAATTTTGGTCGATACAGTCTGTGTTTTTTTGTGAAAAATACCAAAATATCGTGAAAAAATGGAAAATTTAGCAATATGCAAAATGTCACATTTTCTGCTTGTGAGACAAATAATCATACCACTCAAAATAGTTAATAACTAACAAAGACCATATGTCTACTTTATGTTGCAATCATTATTTCAACCTCCTTTTTTATTTTTTTGGACACTAGGAGGCTTCAAATATGACTAGCAAATTCTCAAATTTTTAAGAAAATTTCAAACACTGATTTTTTTAGGGACCAGTTCAGTTCTGATGTGACTTTGAGGGACTTGTATGTGAGACACCCCCATAAATGATGCCATTTCAAAAACTGCACCCCTCACAGTATTCAAAACAGCATTTTGGAAGTTTGTTAACCCTTTAGGTGTTTCACAGGAATTAAAACAAAGTGTAGGTGAAATTTCAAAATTTCTTTTTTTTTGCAGAGTTTCAATTTTAATACATTTTTCTAACGAATACAGTAGATTTTACTAGAGAAATGTGACTAAACATTGATTCCCCCAATTCTTTTGTTTTCAAAAATATCCTATATGTGGCCCTAGTGTGCACGTTGACCAAACCACAGGCTTCATAATAGAAGGAGCACCTACTTGATTTTGGAGCCTCCTTTTTATGAGATTTTTTTTTAGGCACCATGTAGGTTTCTAGGCACCATAAGTGCTAAAAGTTAGGAACCTCCCCCACAAGTCACCCCATTTTGCAATCTACACCCCTCAGGGAATTCATCTAGGGGTATAGTGTACATTTCAAACCCCCAGGGGTTTCACCAATTTTGGTACAACTGGGATGTGAAAATGGAAAATTACATTTTTTTACACAAACATGCAGTTCTGGCTCAAAATTTTTCATTTTCACAAGGAATGAAGGAGACAAAGCACCCCAAAGTCTGTGCCCCAATTTCTCCCGAGTACGGCAATGCCTCACATGTGACCAAAAAATACCAGTTGGGCGCATGGCAGGACTCAGAAGGGAAGGAGTGATTTTTGGATTTTGCAGCACAGATTTTGGTGGAATGAATGGTGGGTGCCATGTTGCATTAGCAAGACTCCCAAAGCACCAATACAGTGGAACCCCCCCACAAGTCACCCCATTTTGCAAAGTACACCCCTCAGGGAATTCATCTAGGGGTATAGTGTACATTTCAAACCCCCAGGGGTTTCACCAATTTTGATACAACTGGGCAGTGAAAATGAAAAATTACATTTTTTTACACAAAAATGCAGTTCTGGCTCAAAATTTTTCATTTTCACAAGGAATGAAGGAGACAAAGCACCCCAAAATCTGTGCCCCAATTTCTCCCGAGTACGGCAATGCCTCACATGTGACCAAAAAATACCAGTTGGGCGCATGGCAGGACTCAGAAGGGAAGGAGTGATTTTTGGATTTTGCAGCACAGATTTTGGTGGAATGAATGGTGGGTGCTATGTTGCACCAATACAGTGGAACCCCCCCACAAGTCACCCCATTTTGCAAAGTACACCCCTCAGGGAATTCATCTAGGGGTATAGTGTACATTTCAAACCCCCAGGGGTTTCACCAATTTTGATACAACTGGGCAGTGAAAATGAAAAATTACATTTTTTTACACAAAAATGCAGTTCTGGCTCAAAATTTTTCATTTTCACAAGGAATGAAGGAGACAAAGCACCCCAAAATCTGTGCCCCAATTTCTCCCGAGTACGGCAATGCCTCACATGTGACCAAAAAATACCAGTTGGGCGCATGGCAGGACTCAGAAGGGAAGGAGTGATTTTTGGATTTGGCAGCACAGATTTTGGTGAAATGAATGGTGGGTGCCATGTTGCATTAGCAAGACTCCCAAAGCACCAATACAGTGGAACCCCCCCACAAGTCACCCCATTTTGCAAAGTACACCCCTCAGGGAATTCATCTAGGGGTATAGTGTACATTTCAAACCCCCAGGGGTTTCACCAATTTTGGTACAACTGGGCAGTGAAAATGAAAAATTACATTTTTTTACACAAAAATGCAGTTCTGGCTCAAAATTTTTCATTTTCACAAGGAATGAAGGAGACAAAGCACCCCAAAATCTGTGCCCCAATTTCTCCCGAGTACGGCAATGCCTCACATGTGACCAAAAAATACCAGTTGGGCGCATGGCAGGACTCAGAAGGGAAGGAGTGATTTTTGGATTTGGCAGCACAGATTTTGGTGGAATGAATGGTGGGTGCCATGTTGCATTAGCAAGACTCCCAAAGCACCAATACAGTGGAACCCCCCCACAAGTCACCCCATTTTGCAAAGTACACCCCTCAGGGAATTCATCTAGGGGTATAGTGTACATTTCAAACCCCCAGGGGTTTCACCAATTTTGATACAACTGGGCAGTGAAAATGAAAAATTACATTTTTTTACACAAAAATGCAGTTCTGGTTTAAAATTTTTCATTTTCACAAGGAATGAAGGAGACAAAGCACCCCAAAATCTGTGCCCCAATTTCTCCCGAGTACGGCAATGCCTCACATGTGACCAAAAAATACCAGTTGGGCGCATGGCAGGACTCAGAAGGGAAGGAGTGATTTTTGGATTTGGCAGCACAGATTTTGGTGAAATGAATGGTGGGTGCCATGTTGCATTAGCAAGACTCCCAAAGCACCAATACAGTGGAACCCCCCCACAAGTCACCCCATTTTGCAAAGTACACCCCTCAGGGAATTCATCTAGGGGTATAGTGTACATTTCAAACCCCCAGGGGTTTCACCAATTTTGGTACAACTGGGCAGTGAAAATGAAAAATTAAATTTTTTTACACAAAAATGCAGTTCTGGTTTAAAATTTTTCATTTTCACAAGGAATGAAGGAGACAAAGCACCCCAAAATCTGTGCCCCAATTTCTCCCGAGTACGGCAATGCCTCACATGTGACCAAAAAATACCAGTTGGGCGCATGGCAGGACTCAGAAGGGAAGGAGTGATTTTTGGATTTGGCAGCACAGATTTTGGTGGAATGAATGGTGGGTGCCATGTTGCATTAGCAAGACTACCAAAGCACCAATACAGTGGAACCCCCCCACAAGTCACCCCATTTTGCAAAGTACACCCCTCAGGGAATTCATCTAGGGGTATAGTGTACATTTCAAACCCCCAGGGGTTTCACCAATTTTGGTACAACTGGGCTGTGAAAATGAAAAATTACATTTTTTTTACACAAAAATGTACTTCTGGCTCAAAATTTTTCATTTTCACAAGGAATGAAGGAGACAAAGCACCCCAAAATCTGTGCCCCCATTTCTCCAGAGTACGGCAATGCCTCACATGTGACCAAAAAATACCAGTTGGGTGCATGGCAGGACTCAGAAGGGAAGGAGTGATTTTTGGATTTTGGAGCACAGATTTTGGTGGAATGAATGGTGGGTGCTATGTTGCATTACCAATACAGTGGAACCCCCCCACAAGTGACCCCATTTTGCAAACTACACTCCTCAGGGAATTCATCTAGGGGTATAGTGTACATTTCAAACCCCCAGGGGTTTCACCAATTTTGATACAACTGGGCTGTGCAAATGAAAAATTACATTTTTTTTACACAAAAATGTATTTCTGGCTCAAAATTTTTCATTTTCACAAGGAATGAAGGAGACAAAGCACCCCAAAATCTGTGCCCCCATTTCTCCAGAGTACGGCAATGCCTCACATGTGACCAAAAAATACCAGTTGGGTGCATGGCAGGACTCAGAAGGGAAGGAGTGATTTTTGGATTTTGGAGCACAGATTTTGGTGGAATGAATGGTGGGTGCTATGTTGCATTACCAATACAGTGGAACCCCCCCACAAGTGACCCCATTTTGCAAACTACACTCCTCAGGGAATTCATCTAGGGGTATAGTGTACATTTCAAACCCCCAGGGGTTTCACCAATTTTGGTACAACTGGGCTGTGAAAATGAAAAATTACATTTTTTTTACACAAAAATGTACTTCTGGCTCAAAATTTTTCATTTTCACAAGGAATGAAGGAGACAAAGCACCCCAAAATCTGTGCCCCCATTTCTCCAGAGTACGGCAATGCCTCACATGTGACCAAAAAATACCAGTTGGGTGCATGGCAGGACTCAGAAGGGAAGGAGTGATTTTTGGATTTTGCAGCTCAGATTCTGGTGGAATGAATGGTGGGTGCTATGTGGCATTAGCAAGACCCCCGAAGCACGGTGAAATGATGAACCTAATAATCCATAGATGTGTGGTATATTTTGAAACACTCCTTTATACATAGGCCGGGTTTGTCGGGGCAAGTTTCACAGTGGAAAATAGTTTCCTTTCTTATTCCCTTTTTATAGCAAACTTTGCACCTTTTTTGTGTCCTGCCCTTTCTTGCAGTGGAGGGGATTTCGTTGGGAAAATGCTGCCCTGGTACAATACGGGGGCCAGTACTAGAAGTACTGGGGCCCTCTGCCTGCTGGTTCCCAAATATTAGGCCCTTTATGACTTCCTCTTGAAAGTGCATAAATGTCCCCCTCTGGCCGGTAGAACGGAATAGCACGTAAGCGTTATACAGTGCCATCTGGATGATATACACGGCCAGCTTCTTGTACCAGATATTTGTTTTCCGCAGGGCACTGTACGGCTTCAGTACCTGATCTGAAAGATCCACTCCGCCCATGTACTTATTGTAATCTAGGATACAATTTGGTTTTGAGGTGTGGGTACTGGTACCTCGTACAGGGATGGAGGTGGTACTGTCTCCATGAATTGTTGTCAGTATAAGGACATCCCTCTTGTCCTTATATTTGACCAACAACATATTTTCGGTGCATATTCCCCTGCTTTCACCCCTTCTCATTACTTGGGCAATGTGCGTTTTTGGGAGGCCTCTTTGGTTCTTACGCACAGTACCGCAAGCTGCTGTACCTCTTGAACCAAGGGCCTTAAACAGGGGGATGCTGGTGTAAAAGTTATCCACATAGAGGTGATAACCCTTATCCAGGAAGGGGTGCATTAAATCCCAGACAATTTTTCCACTAACACCTACGAGGGAGGGGGGGCATTCTGGCGGTTCAATTCTTGAATCCTTCCCTTCATATACCCTAAACTTGTGGGTGTACCCTGTGGTGCTTTCACACAGCTTATACATTTTTATGCCATACCTTGCCCTCTTACTGGGAAGGTACTGGCGGAATTTAACCCTTCCTTTAAAATGTATAAGGGACTCGTCGATGCTAATACATTTATCAGGGATGTATAGCTCTGCAAATTTGGCACTGAAATGATCAATGACCGGCCTGACTTTGAATAGCCTGTCAAAGG
This sequence comes from Crinia signifera, assembly GCF_055691185.1. NCBI lineage: Eukaryota > Metazoa > Chordata > Amphibia > Anura > Myobatrachidae > Crinia > Crinia signifera. The sequence continues at coordinate 35,363,245 of NC_139220.1, forward strand.
TGAGATCATCTCTGGGTGGGCACTGTGCATTATCGGTGTAATGTATAAATTTATGGATTGCCTCAAAACGAGTCCGAGTCATGGCCATACGGTAAAATGGGGTGCTGTACAGAACATCTGTACTCCAATATTGCCTAATTTGTGGCTTTTTTACTATGCCCATATGAAACACCAGACCCCAAAACGTCATCATCTCTACTGCATCTACAGGGGTCCACCTAGCAAATGATGACGTGGGGTTTTGAGCAATAAACTGCTGGGCATATAAATTAGTTTGGTCCACCATTAAATTTATAAAATCATCAGAGAAAAATAATTTGAAAAAGTCAATTTCTCTGAGACCTGTGGAATCAAATTGGATTCCTGGCATGGCCAAAAACTCAGGAACCTGGGGCTCAAAATTGTCTGGTGGTGGGGTCCATACGAGATCAATTATTGGGGGGGGGGTCTCAGCTGCTCTACGGGGGCGTCTTTGAGGGGGTCCCTCATCACCAGAGGAGGAAGAGGAGCTTAAGACGAATCCTTCAAATTCCCCGCTTGCCTCACTGGCTGTGTCAGAATCAGAAGCAAGCATGGCATATGCCTCCTCCACTGAATACATTCTTCTGGATGACTGGGATGACATTTGGGATGACATTTGGGATGACATTTTTATTTTTGTATTACTGGTAGTGAAATGTTTCAACACGTGTATAGTGTAGGGGGGGGTACAAACTTTATTTCAACCCGGGGGGTATGTAGTGTGTAGTGTGTATGTAGTGCAGAAAAAAAAAATACTTTATACAAAAAAAAAAAAATTGAAGGGGTTAAAAAAAAAAAAAATTGAAGGGGTTAAAAAAAAAAAATTGAAGGGGTTAAAAAAACAAAAAAAAAAGGTCCTGCGCCAAAAATTGAGCACAGATGTTGGTCAGTAACGTCCGTCACTGAACAGCGCTCAAAGGCAACAGGAATTTGATCAAAAAAAAAAAAAATAGATCAACCCTGTGCCGAAAAAGCTGATCAGTGATGTACGTCACTGATCAGCGCACAGTGGCCACAGGACACCCACAAAATCACAATGTGTGTAAAAAAAAAATTAAAAAAAGACCACACAGCACCCACAAAAAAAAAAAAAGGTGATCAGTGATGCGACTGATTACCAGTGAGGGGCAGCAGGTGCACAACCTTTTGTGCAACTGGCAGCAACTGACAGGTATATATAAAAAAAAAAAACCTCTGCGCCCCCAAAAAGTTGCTGATCACCTCAGATATAGTGATCAGCACAAAAGGCGGGGGTAGCAGACACAAAATATACACTCTCTATCACTCTCTGTCACTATCTCTCTCTATCTCTCACTATCTATCACTATCTATCACTATCTATCACTCTAGGACACTGCAGCAGCAGCACTGACAGTTATATGTATAAAAAAAAACCTGCACCCCCAAAAAGGGGGGGTAGCAGACACAAAATATACACTCTCTATCACTCTCTGTCACTATCTCTCTCTATCTCTCTATCTCTCACTATCTATCACTATCTATCACTCTATGACACTGCAGCAGCAGCACTGACAGTTATATATATAAAAAAAAACCTGCACCCCCAAAAAGGGGGGGTAGCAGACACAAATCTCTCTATCTATCACTATCTATCACTATCTATCACTATCTATCACTCTATGACACTGCAGCAGCAGCACTGACAGTTATTTATATATATAAAACCCCTGCACCCCCAAAAAGGGGGGGTAGCAGACACAAAATATAGCTCTCTCTGTCACTATCTCTCTATCTCTCTCTATCTCTCTCTATCTCTCTCTCTATCTCTCTATCACACTGCAGCAGCAGCAGGAAGTCTCAGGAAGTCAGATCCAGGAAGCGTCCAGCACGCTACAAGCAGTGATCAAGTGATCAGGTAAGGTATTTGCAAGGATCAGGTAAGTATTAGCAAGGATCAGGTCAGTATCACGGCAGATAGGCACGGTGACCGCTCTGCACGCTATTCCAGACCGAAATGGCGTCTGCAGCACATTCACCGTTAGTTTAAATGTCGCGCCTTGGCTGTGATTGGTCCGTGGGTCCCACGGACCAATCACAGCCTTGGGGGCAGGTGGGGTGAGGGTGGGGTGAGGTGTCATCGTCACCGATGACCCCCTCATGCCCCCTGACGCCCGGCGGTGATTGACACCTGTGTTACCGAGCGTCTGATTCGCTGGTAACACAGGAAAACGCTGTGAATGGCTGTTCACACTGAATAGCCAATCACAGCGATCGCCGACGGGGGGGCGGCATCGCAGCCCCCCCTGGGCATGCAGGGACATGTCTGCTGTCAGGGACAGCAGACATCGTCCCTCTGTCACTGCGTCTCGAGACGCAGTGACAGTTTAAAGTCATGACGTATATATACGTCATGTGTCGGGAAGTACTTCCCGGCCATGACGTATATATACGTCAAATGTCGTGAAGGGGTTAAATAAAAAAAGTTGTGTAAAAAAAAGATTATATCTCCTATATAAGGTAAACATTACAGGTCATTATGATGAATAAAAATGTTTGCTTGGCAATTTTCACACCAATTTTGACCAATTCACGTGAAACATGATTACTATGGCAACCACAGTTACATGACAGTGAAGTAGAGAAGCTTTCAAATGCTTTTTTAGATCTTCTTTAACCCCCCCCCCTCCCCCTCTACCATTACATGATAAGAGTCTGGGCATGTGTATCTGGGAGCCATATTTGTCTACACTTCAGAGATAATTTGATAATGATTGGTAGCAGAACAGTTAAAATGACTGATGCCTACGGTACTTAACTAGTACTTAAACTGCTTAAAAAAAAAAACTGAGCACATTCTACAGTATGTTTGATTGCTTGAAGTAAATACCACTAGTTCGTTTATTGTGTTTACTTACTGTACCGCATAGCTCAAATTCTACAGTAGAATTCTAAAACTAGAAATCTGATTGGTTAATATTTGGTACTACAAAGCCACTGTGAGCAACATCCTATCTTCAACAGAACTCCCATCTTATTAAATTTACCCCATATGAAATCATCAAGTATGGTGTACAGTACAGTGAGCTGTGCTAGCATCAGTCCCCCTTGCTGAGCATCCTCGATGGTTTCCTCTGAACAGTGTGGCTTTCCTGTCTTATGGCCTGTTAGCCCTGTTCTGTGCATTATGCCAATTGGTCGGCACTGGTGAGCTTTATCTTGTAAAAGATCAACGGGCCATTAGACATGGACCAGACGTATGAAGTGTATCAGTTTCTCAATTCACTGTCTATGACAATGGAGGCAGAGTCAGTGAGTCAGAGTCACTCTGAGGGGCTTTAAAAAGGGTTTGGATCATTGGATAGACACCAACTAGGTCGACAAGCATTAGCTGGACACTACTAGGTCGACTTGACTAAAGGCTGACGTGGGGTTTCGTTGACAGGGTCATTAGGTCAAAACAATCATTAGGACAACATGGGGAGGGTTGGCAGTCAACGTTTGACATGGGGATTTCACTTCCCCACGAATGTCGACACAGTCGACATGGACAATGAAACCATGTCGCATGGCTCGCTGCACTCGCCATGCTTCGGGCACACTATTTTATTCTCCCCACCACGCCCTAGATGATCGTATCCCTTTAAGAATGTATTGTACAAGTTTCCAATACACACTTGGCCACAAGAGGGCGCTGTTCCATTGATGCCTGCCTGATATTTCGGGGGAAATTTACTAAGGGAAATTTGTAAAAAAAATAGGTGTATTTGTATCTAGAAATACACTTATTTTTGACATTTACTATCCCGAAAATACGACAATTCATATTCGTATTGATAGCACATCAATACGAATACGAATTGCCGTATTTTCGGGATAGTAAATGTCAAAAAAAGGGGAATTTCTAGATACAAATACACCTATTTTTTTACAAATTTCCCTTAGTAAATTTCCCCCTTCATGTTAACCTTGGCTGTGGAAGCCGTCTGGCAGCTTTCATTGCAGAATGAGCCTCTCTGTGCAGAGCTGATTTATACCCGTAGGTTTTGCAAAACACATGTAGGAACATAAAGTTCACCCTATTTATAAAATGGAAACAAGAAACTTTTCCCTCCAGCCAATTTGCTGCCTGAGACATACAGGGGTGATTCAGATTTGATAGGATGGGGACGAATTCGTCCCTGTTCTGGTGGTGGCGGGTCCGCGGATGCACGCATGTGCGGACCCCAGGAGCAAACGGCTTCAGCGAGTTTCACACTCACCGAGCCATTCGCTCCAGATGAAGACACTGAGCGTTGCCCTGGCAACGCAGTCAGGCCGAAGCCTGCTCGGGGCAGCACTCGCCCCCTTTTTAGCACACAGCGGCGGAAATAAAAGTCTGTTTTCACTGACGATCTCACTTTTTGCTCCGTTTTACAATTGCAGGTTCAAAGGTTAAACCAAGGCCATCCCAGCTGCAAATTCAGGACACATGCTCCCCTGTGTGTCCCCGTATAACACACCCTTCCTGAAAGAACCATGCCCTCTTCATACTCAGACACTTGGGACTGTCATGAAAAAACTGTCGCTGTTGGGAGTCAAGAGCCGGTCGATTGGTCATGTGTCTACAGTCGGCAGTCACGACCACTATTGGTCAACAGGCAACAGATCAACACTTGAAATTGGTCGACATGGTTTAGGTCGACATTGTCAAAAGTTTGACATGAAAATGGTCGACACACTGAAAAGGTCGACATGAGTTTTTCGTGATTCCCCCCCCCCAACCAACTTGTTCTTACTCTATGATCCAAGTGGGCTCTTATACTGTGTTCATGTTGGCAGATTTCTACATAGACACCGCATTAAAAAAAAAATCTCATGTCGACATGTCCCAATGTCGACCATTTTCATGTCGACATTTTGCTTCTGTTGACCTTTTATCAGTGTTGACCGAAACCATGCCGATCTTTTTCATGTGTTGACCTATTCCCTGTAAACCAATAGTGGTTGACCTATTGACTGGCATTTAACAGGAAAAGGGGAGGTGTTGCCCTTAGCAACCAATAAGAATTAGCTTTCATTTTCCATAACGTACTAGATAAAACATACAGGGCCAGATGCACTAAGCTTCAAAAGTGATAAAATGGAGAGTGATAAACAGCCAGCCAATCAGCTCCTATCTGCCATGTCACAGACGGTGGCCCTTATTCTGGTTCACTCGCAAAGGCAAATTCCTTCTCAAATGGACAAAACCATGTGCACTGCAGGGAGGGGGGGGGGGGCAGATGTAACATGTGCAGAGAGATTTAGATTTGGGTGAGTTATTTTGTTTCTGTGCAGAGTAAATATTGGCTGCTTTATTTTTACACTGCAATATAGATCTCACTTTGAAGTAAAACCCCACCAAATCTAATTCTCTCTGCACATGTTACATCTGCCCCCCCCTGCAGTGCACATGGTTTTGTCCACTTGAGAAGGAATTTGCCTTTGCAAGTGAACCAGAATAAGGGCCTGTGTTTGAAAAATGTCAGGCAGCAGCTGACCCCAAAGTTGCAATCATTTGGGAAGAATTTAACATATGTGCTGCAGTCAGTATTCACAGACCTAATGATCATACAATGTAAAGCCATAGTTGCCTCCCCTCCTGCATTCTGCAGGAGACTCCCTGAAATAGCAAGAATCTCCCTCTCTCCCTCATTAGTCTAGCAATCTCCCTCATGTCACCTAGCCCACATTACACTGTTACATTTTTGGGGATAAAAGGAATGAGAGAGAGATACATTTACAATGAATCATCAGCACCATTTCCCAGCACTTTACCAAGTATAGTAACTCTTACTAATGGCTTTGGGGATCATCTACATTTGGATATAAGTCATTTTAAAAGATTCCTCTCAGATGTAGAAGCACACATCCAAGCTTCTAGGTGCCACGTTCCAATCTCTCCATATATGGAACTAGACATGCCCTTTGGGTGGAGCATGACATGCTCAATGGGGCGCTTTGCAAAATTCTATAATCTCCCTGAAACTAGTTTTGAGAAGTAGACAAGTACGTGTAAAGCACAGTGGCAGAGTGGTTAGCATCGCTGCCTCACCACACCGAATAAATGATATGCAAAGCAATATAAAAACATTATAATGTAGGTATATATTTCTCATAGCCCTTTATTGAAGCAAAACTGTACTTTAGATTATTTTCTCCCAGAATTCCAAGCGGAACCCAGCCTCCAGATCCGCTCGCTTCCCCAAGGAAGTGGCGAAAACATACTTGATGTTATGGTTTGCTCTCCACCAGCATCTTTTTCAAATGTCAGCCACTATTTCTTTAACTGTAGGAAAAACTGCCATGTGATAACAGAGACAGGATCAATGCCCGCACTGGTATGCGCTAGCAGCAAATATAGCCATAACATTGCAATAATAAAAGCAGAAATAAGCAGCACCTTTATTTAGTTGTAACATTACACTATAAAACTGCACAGTAAGATGGCTGCAGGTTTCCAGTGATCACCGTTACCCAGCATTCCCTCCGCTGGCGCTCACACATGGTGCCAATTAAAAATGAGGCAAAATAAACTGTCCTGGAAATAGCAGCATATTGTAAGTAATACTGTAACTGTACGGACAGCTGGAAGTACCGCCAGCAGGGGATAGAATAAAATGATCTAAAAGTGTCTCTTTATACATTTAGCTTCGGTTCTTATTGGAAAAGCACTGTCACAGGGCCTTATTCTAGATCACTCTTTCTGACAAAATCCTTCTTAGATGGACAAAACCATGTGCACTGCAGGGGGGCAGATGTAAATGTGCAGAAAGAATTAGATTTGGGTGAGTTATTTTGGTTCTGTGCAGGGAAAATACTGGCTACTTTATTTTTACACTGCAATATAGATCTCACTTTGAAGTAAAACCCACCCAAATCTAATTCTCTCAGCAGAAGTTACATCTGCCCCACCTGCAGTGCACATGGTTTTGTCAGAAAGAGTGAACTAGAATAAGGCCCTGTGTTAGATTGGTTTTTGACCACTAGAGGCACCTTGACAGACCAAATTACTCCTTTGTGTGCTAAAAGTTGTCATAACAGAAACTGAAAACAATTTTTGCAGGGACACATGTCTGTTTCAAACTTGCTGGATATGGAGAGAGGGAGCTGGATTGGAGGTAGGAGCAGACAGGGACTTGGGGTTGGGTGGAGAGTCTGTGGGCTAAAGACTCTCATAGCTCAAAGTGAAAGTTAAAACTGTCACAGGTCAATGTGAAAGTACATTGCAGTAGCCGTAATTTTGACAGAAAGGAAAATCAGTTTTGCTTTAGCCCCCTGAGCACATGATGCTATTTATGGAAAATCAGCATATTATGCAATGATATACTGATTTCACAATTTTAGCTCCACCCCAATGTAAATAGGACTTATTGCAGCATTTTTTTTCCATAAGGGGCGGAGCTTAATGATACAAATGATGGTCCTGCTCCCGTCACTGCCTCTCCTCTCCGAGCAACAAGATAGGTGGTACTTATGTATTATCTGGGCTCCCATGTTAAATGCACCCCATTTTTTCATACCCCTACTATCCAATTACGCATGGAGTTGATTTTACATAGTGTGGCGAGCGCAGCGAGCCACCGTGCCCGAAGCGTGGCGAGCGGACGCGGTCTCATAAGAAAAACGGGAGCCCAGATATTACATAAGTACCAGATAGGTAAATATTGTTTGCATGTTTGATTAAAAATTTGGGTTCGGGTCTTTAATCTGAGTCCTAAATTGGCAACAGATCTGAGCACCACAACTTGGTTCCATTCAAAACCCTAAAGTGAATCCAAATTTTGACTTGAATAGACTCGGAACCAGGGAAGGTTCCAAGAGAGGGGCTGCAAAACAGTTGAAAATTCAAACAGGGGAGCCACACTTCAACCAACTGACATTCCAAACTGACTCACCGGCAGTGGGTGTTACTTCCCTATTTGAATTTTGAACTGTGCTGCATCCCAACTAGGGTGGCCAATCCCGGGATCGGGATCGGCGGGATCCCGGGATTTGGCCTAAAAAACGCCGGGATTTGAATCCCGGGATTGGATCTTCCAATCCCGGGATTTCGGGATTAGATGCGCATGCGCATATCTAATGCCGGGCAGCGTCTGAGCGAGTGCTCAGACGCTACCCAGGAGTTCCTGATCCCCAGACTGGCGCGGGTATGGGCAGTCCGACCTGCGCAGCGTGTCCTCTGACCATCACGCTGCGCAGGTCGGACTGCCCATACCCGCTCCACAATCATCTCTCACCATTGAGTCCGGACCTGGCAGCGTCGGCCGCCCGCCTTCCGGGCGGCTCTGCTGCTGCTGCTACCGCTGCCGACGCCACCCGCTCCTATCATCACAATGTCTGCCCTGAGTCCTGACCTGGCAGCGTCGTCAGCCGCCTGCCCTCCGGGCGGCTCTGCTGCTGCTGCTACCGCCGCCACCCGCTCCTATCTGCATAATGTCTGCCCTGCTCCCGGCCGCCCGTGTAAGTAAATGAATGTGGGGGGCGGCTGGAGCGGGGGGACTGGGCTTCTTTGTACATGTTTTTTTGGCCTAAACTGCTTAGAGATGCCAATCCCGGGATCCCGGGAATCCCGGGATTGAGCATTTTTCAATCCCGATTCCCGGGATTTAAAAAATGCCCCGGGATTGGCATCCCTAATCCCAACCTCTGGAGCAGCCACTGCTCAGGAACCCAAGTGTGTTTCAGGAAAACCGACCAAACATCTCTAATAATTTCACATGGACCTTCAATGCAGAAAAAGTAGACTCCAGAATGACTTTCCTAAGAGTGAATCCCAAAACTGGACTGTTGGCGTTTACCGATACGCGAGCAGGTAGATCAGCATGCACAATATGAAATACACCCGCTTTTTTTTAAATAACTGCTATTAATATATCCTGAAAATGTATCGGCAGATTGGTTTGTTGAGTTACATACTGGACAGTATGAGGCCATGTTTTTACATAAATTACTTTTACATAAGTTTTTTGTTTGTTTTTTCAACATTACTTTAATCGTTCCTTATTATCATACTTTTACAATCTGCTTGCGGCTTCCTGTACAATGATGAAGGTTCAGTTTCTATTCAAAATGTATAGACGCCTAGCGGAGCGGGGATAATAGTCCTATGCAGTACGTTTATTGTACCTAGACACAGTAGGGCTGATGTTTCCTGACGGATAACAATTTAGGATGGAATGCAAGTATCGCTATGTCAACAGAAGTGGATTAGCTTATGCGAAAACGAGCCGGGGTATGCGTGCTGTGCGGGTCTTACACCAAAGCCATTAACTGCGTATTGTGTCTGTCTCAGTCACTGTGTCAGGACAATGGTGGCTGTCTGTCAGCGAGCACATTAGAGGGGCACTATAACTGCTTAGTGCGAATAATGGCTACGGAAAGCAACATAATAGTACAAGTGGTTATAAATGCAACAGAATAGCAATGACATTAATATACTTGCTGGAGACTCCATGCTGAACTCTTATAACCCTGGATAAATCACTTTGCGTTCATGTTCCGCACACTAAGGGCCCATACACACTAGGCGATTTTGAGCTCAAAATCCTCCAGTGAGTATGGGCAGGCGATGAGCTCTGGCACACACTCCCGGATCATTGCCATCCACCGCCGTCTCTCAAGCTGTTTTACCGGCTGAGTGAACCACTTTCCACAGTCTCCTTTCCACAGTGTAATGCACCTTAAGGGCAGGGCCGTGCAAGCCCTGTCAGCACCCCAGGCAATCCCTCCAGCCGGGAACTACCGCGCTCCGGGTGGGGGGAGGGATTGCTGTGTGTCCTGGTATCCAGCGTATGGGGGGGGGGGGGGGGGGGGGGGGGGCAGCTGGCTGATGGGGACTGTCAGGCTGAGGCAGCAAGTTTACCATGGGCGGGCTCCGGTGGGGGGGAGGGGGGGGGGGAATCACTCACCTGTGACTGCCTGTGACTGTAGCTTTCCTGCTGCTGCTGGCCGGCTTTAGCTCACTACTGCCCTCCACTGCTTAAGAGCAGTATTCAGTGTCGGGTGCTATATCCGACAGCATTGAAGATGGATTTGGACAAAACAGGTCCAACTTCAAAACAAGTCAGATCTGTTTAGTTGGAAACGGTCGTGGACTGTCTAATTCACAACCGTTTCTCGACAATTTGCTGCTATTTTCGACAACATGCCCCCATTTCGACACTCGACAGGTGAAAAATTGAATTCCGCCTGTTGAGTCTCTGTCAAAGAGAGCGAAAACGGGCCAGGATTCCGACTGTCGGAATCCAAGAGTGGATACCCCGCAAAGAATGACATTGCAAGCTGAACTGACACAGATTTGCATAAACAAACTCTAAAGGTGCGTACACACGGGGGAGATATATTGCTCAGTGTCTCCATTTCATCAGCGACCAGAGATGGTCGCTGATGAAAGGGAACCTCTGCAGGCTCCTGCGACCAGCAAATAGAACGGGGCTGAAAATGGGGAGCCCGCACCCGGCGATTTATCCCCGGGGCACACTCCCATCACTGGCAATATGGTCGTCAGCAACCATATTCCCAGCGATTTCAGCCCCTATCGCAGCCGTACACGGCTTAGGTCATAAGGTACTGGGGGAGATGTATCAAACATTGGAGTGATGTCAAGTAGGTAGAGTGGGTTATTCTAGTTCACTCGCAAAGGCACAATCGCTCTCTTATGGACAAAACCATATGCACTGCAGGTGGGGCAGATGTAACATGTGTAAAGAGAGTTAGATTTGGGTGAGTTATTTTGTTTCTGTGCAGGGTAAATACTGGCTGCTTTATTTTTACACTGCAATATAGATCTCACTTTGAAGTAAAACCCCACCCAAATCTACCCCTCTCTGCACATGTTACATCTGCCCCACCTGCAGTGCATATGGTTTTGTCCATAAGAGTGATTGCTACCTTTGCGAGTGAACTAGAATAACCCCAAAAGTACCAACCAATAAGTGCCTACAGTAACTGCCATTCTTCAAATACAGGCCATTTAGAAAAAAATATAAATCTATCTGCGATCTCTAGGTCGACACAATGAAGATCAACAGGGCCTAAGTTGACACGTGAAATAGGTTGACATGGCCGGAAGTTTCACTTAACTTTTCATTATATAAAAGTCGAAGCAGCGCTGCTAGCATAAATCCGGGCGGAACGCTCTGCTTATACACATACAGGCAATATAGAAACAAAATTACATAAATATAATGACATTTGGTAAAACTTTAAGACTAAAATAAATGTAGTGGGAACAAAGTTTATAATATCTTATCTCCGAGTGTATAGCCAGCTAAAAGCTGCCAATGAATAAACACCAGACCAGATTGTGTCCAGGTTCAGCCAAACCAAATAAAACCTAGTCTATTATAATTGGAAGTATAAGCAATAGAGACATGTGCTTTGTCCGGACATGGAGAAATAGCTTGTTGCTGATAAATGAAGGCCGCAATAGCTTGTAGAACAAACAATATTACTAGATCTGTTTATACTGTTCTACTTCAGTATGTGTATCAGATCCTCCATGTAAAGATGAGCGTACACTACTGCGATCTCTTGCAGCAGTGTATGCCCAGCCAAACACCTGAGAGCCGCCCGTGACCTTGTGGGGTCGCATGCATACTTACCTACCCTCCAGGAATGGCTGGGAGTGTCCCAAAATCGGGTCCCCCTCCCAGGTACCGGAAGGGTAGGCAAGCCTCCTGCATTTCTGCCCATCTAATCAGCCACACCCTGCAGCCCCCTCCTCTGCTAGTAAAATACCGGCATTCGCAGCTGTCCCGGGAGGGGGAGGGGCTAAATGGAGGAAATCATGAGTGGGCGTGGCTTAAATACATAGGGGGAGGGGCCCTAAACTGCACACCCTGGACATATGAGGTGCAACCTGCTGAGACCTGTAGTGCAGCAAGCAGGAGGAGGAGTTTGCAGGTGCACACTAAATATATATGCTAGACCTTTTAATATCTTTGCTATATTGCATTGGAGGTTATTAGCATAGTAATGGCCATTATTATCGGCTTATCCACCGCGTCCAGGTCACCTCAATAGGACAAGTCCCTAACACTACTCTGAGACAGGTCCAGGGCACAGGGCCCCCCAGGCCAGCCCAGCAGAACCACCCCATGGCATCACATTAGTGTGAAATTGAAGTGATAGTAAGAGGGAAAGGGGAAATTATATGTGATAGGACTTACCTAGGTAAGAGGTAATAATAAATGTGGAGGGTGCTACATATATACTAAACAAACTAAAGGGGTGATGGAAAGTGTACGATATGATGCCATGGAGCAGACCAGCAACAGCAGCCCAAAGAGCCCAGCGCCCCAAACACAGTCCCACAGACCAACACTCAGCATGTACAGTAGGACTTACCCTCATAGTGCCAAGCTGAAATGTGCAGTCTTGAATGTTGGGACTCCAACCTAGTTAAAAACAATTAAATACATCAAGAGAGTCACCTCTCAGGGCTTCTGCCGGAGAGGAAACTCAACTAGTAGGCAAGTATGGTCGCATGTGACCATCATAATACTTGTGATGGATCACATGCGACCCGTTTCCTGCCCGGCCCTCTGCCGGGAACGCAGGTCCGAGGTCGGATGTCGGACCTGCATGCCGGTTCCGCCTCCGACTGTTCTGTTAATGAAGTGCTCTTTAGGTCATACTGGTAAGTGAATGAATGCTACCCATACAGATGGAGCCAGCCTCTTTCTTACTGGCGAATCGCCAGATTGTCTCTGCTGGCGATTTGCAAGCGGCGAGGCGCTCTGCCAGCGGCGAGGCGCTCGATCTGACTGAGACGCGCGTGCGTCTCACACGCACACGCGTCTCAGTTTCCGGGCGGTGGGAACCCTGTCCGTCTCCGCTTCAGGGAGACGGACAGGGTTAGGTGGGAGAGCGGGGAGGTGGTGGGGACCCCGGGTGACCGCCGGCAAGCCGGCGGGGACCCGGGGGAAGCGCCGTCGGAAGGGGACGCGCGTGCATCTCGTGCGCGCACGTCCCCTTTCGCAGATCAGATGGTGGCTGGCGGAGGATGGCCGTGGTTGACAGCCATGTATGATTATCCACCGATGGTGGATGGATTTGCTACCCAAGTGGGGTATCCTATTAAATACAGTTTTGCAATAAAAAGGGGGCTCTTTATCATGATTGCGAAAAACAGGTATCCAATTAGCTGTGAAAAGTTATCGGCGAAAAGTCTCCACAGGTTCACTGCATATTAGATTTCACCTAGTCTGAGCAGGTCATATGTTGTGCAAAATCCCTGTTTTATGGTTAAAAAAAAAGAAGGGATTTGATGGAGAACCCCTGGGACACTCCCTTGAATGACTATTACTAGACAGTAGGGGCAGGATGGAGATACCATCCAAACTCCATCACTTACAGGGCATTTTTTTTGCCTTGTGACTGCTCCTTTACAAAAAAAACATCCAAGTTCGGCCAGCATCCCACCCTAGAAGTTTTTCATTATTATTAATTGGCCTATAATGACATCATTGTTTGAAGAAAAATTTGTTATGTGACTGAAATGGGGGTTGGGGGTATGGGCCAGATGTACTAAGCTTGAAAAGTGATAAAATGGAGAGTGATAAACAACCAGCCAATCAGCTCCTGCCTGACATTTTTCAAACACAGTATGTGACATGGCAGGTAGCTGATTGGCTGGCTGTTTATCACTCTCCATTTTATCACTTTTCAAGCTTTGTACATCTGGCCCTATGTGACAGATATATTGGGGTGCTTTATTAGTGGGACAAGGGTTAGGCTTGCAGGTGGGAGTAATTGTTTTTAGAGTACCATAAAATGACCAAAAATGTATATATCCATTCTCATGTACTGCTAATTTAAAGAGAGCATTTATTTCGCACAAAAAAAAGATTGTGATGTCATTGGTTCTTTCTTTCCAGAATGACAGCTTGCATTAACATCAGCTCTGTATCAGCAGTGCATAATAACATGTAATGTTCCTATCGTGCTCCAATCAACAGAGTGCTTTCACGCATATGTGTGGACTCACACTAGTATAATAGGGGATAGTAAAAAACGGAACCGGACAGCACCCCTGAACCGGACACATCACCCCCATTGCCAGGGGTGTCTTGTGCGGCTGTCACAGGCACCCCACCCTGGACTGGGCATCCCCAGGCTGGACATTACAAGCCCCAGAATACAGAGTTTGATAATCTGGTCCGGCGTTCCAGGGACTGGTCCAATCCGGTCTCACTTAGGGGGTTATTTTGGTTCACTCTTTCTGACAAATTTCTTCTTCGATGGACAAAACCATGTGCACTGCAGGTGGGGCAGATGTTACTTGTGCAGAGAGAATTAGATTAATTCTCTCTGCACAAGTAACATCTGCCCCCCTGCAGTGCACATGGTTTTGTCCATCTAAGAAGGAATTTGTCAGAAAGAGTGAACCAAAATAACCCCCTTAGTCCCTGAACAATATCTGGCTAGTTTCACAGCCCACGTGTGCCCTCTGGAACACATAAGTGATCATTTCATTTGTATCTATGGAATAATGTCCTTTGTACTGTACATTATCATATATTAGGGATGGATTATCCTGTGTACTATTATCTTGTTTATAGAGCAGCAATTGAGCGAGTGCTACTTATCTGTGAGCTGACTTTATAGTTATATAATCACTATAGAAAAGACAGTTTAAAAGCCCAAAGTCTTTACTAAGCGAAAGTTATTAGGGAAGAGATAGATATAGCTGTATAAGCGCGGTCACTCCGTCTTTAACAATAATTTACCCTGATTGTGCCATAAACTCCAGTGCAGCAATACAGTATGCAGGTTTTATTGTATTTAACGTTTTTATGAATTTGCATTCTAGCAGAGAACAAAGGTCACCTTAGAGAAAAACCTTCTTAAAGGAGCCACTAAATCTAAACTAAAATCTAAGCCTGCTATAGGTCAGACTTGCTAACTCTCACAGCATGACCGGGAGCAGAGGCGTAACTAGAACTCTTTGGGCCCCATAGCAAACTTTTGCTATGGGGCCCCCCACCCCCTCATGCCGCTGGGAGACAAAAGTTATGCTGGTGGGAGATGGGTGGTCAGGAAAAGAGAAGGGATGTGAAAATAGAAGGAGAGGAGCAAGAGAGAAAGGGAGGGGAATGAGTAGGAGTGAGAGATAATGTTGGAGGGAGGGAGGGAGGGAGAGATTCTGGGAGAGACAGTGCCAGGTAGAGTGACAGGATAGGGAGAGAAAGAGGGGGGGGGGGGGGGAGACAGTGGGAAATGGCGGAGAGAGGGGGGAAGGAAGGAGAGGGAGGGGAAAGGGTGGAAAGAGATAGATGGGGAAAAAGAATGGGAGGAGAAAGAATAGGGGCAGAGCAATGGAGGGTGAGAATGATGGATAGGGGTGGAGAGGCAGAGAGAGAGAGAGAGAGATGACTTGTTACCGCCACATCAGCGCCGGGACCTTAGCGGATCTCTTCAGTGGCGTCCCCTCAGCATCGTGGATATCTGGCTTCCAGCACTATGCCAGCACCAGCAGTAGCAGCAGTATTTATTTTGCGCGCCGGGGCTGGTCACCAGATAGTGACGTTGAGCCCCGGCAGCGTTGGAGAGACAGGGGGGAGTCTGGGAGAGCAGAGGCTGGATTAGCCAGCTTCTCCCCTTCATTTACCAGGTGACGGTCCAGACCAAAGGTGCTGCCAGCGGAGGAGGGAAGAGGAGGCACGGGGAAGAAAGCCGGACGGGGTCACGGGACGGCGCTGCGGCTGCTGAGGCACAACGTAATAAAAATGGTCTAATGGGTGCAGGGGGTGCCTGCTTAGCCCCCGGGCCCCTGGAAGGCCTGGGCCCCATAGCAGTTGCACCCCCTGCACCCTCCATAGTTACGCCACTGACTGGGAGACTCCTGGCTAGTTTTCCATACGCCCATCTAGCGAGTGCAATCCCCGCCAGCTGCTCGCACACCCCCCCATGGCCACTTCACTTAGGGAGCACAAGCGGACAGTCCAAAGTGTCCGATGACACAATTCTTTATGGGAAGTAAAGGTGCCCACACACTAGAACGATGTTCTTTCCGATCGCCCGATTTTGGGGCAACCCTCCCGGATTCTGGGGAAACCCCACTCCGCCCTCAAACAGCGGCGTTTAAATGGTCTACGAGGAGGGGGCGGGGCTACAATGTCATAATTGCATCATTTTAGCTCCACCCCCTCCGCGGAGATCTGCAAATGGGGTTATTTTACATCCTGGGGATTAACGATGTCACGCTCAAGCCCCGCCCCCGAAGTGCTGCTGAAAGTCTCCTCTCCGGGAGACTAGAAAAGTCGGCAACACTGAAATATATATATATATATATATATATACTATTTATACTGTGATTAGGTCTAACGGTTATCCATTATATAGTTACAGCAGAGTGTCATCACCAGTTAGGGTGTTTCAAAGGCAAATAAATATAATATGTAACATAATATATGTACTCTATGATCTGTTCTACAGCTCCTCTCATCCCGGTCTATCCTTATACTGTACATCTCTTTTGCTTTGACAGGTGATCAAGACAGTGTTTTGGAAATGTTTTCCATGTTACTAATTCCTTATCAGCAGTAAAAGCTATTACATTTTATAACTCAGCAGTGAATTGTTTTATTTTGCTGTCACATATAGTATATACATCAGACTAGATGATTAAATATTAAACATTTCTTTACAGACTTTTAACCAGCAGCGTGGTGCAGCCCTGGTGCAGAATCTGAGCTGGGACCTATTAATCCCACCACCTTCTCCTGTAATACTCCATCTACCTGACAGATTATAACCCACATCACGCACAAAAGTCATCAATTTATAAGTCACTGTGACAATATAAATGTGTACACACATACTACAGAGACATCACATATACATATAACATCACTCCTACTTGACTACTCAAAGACTTCTTGGATTTGCTGTCATTGACATGGTCTCTTACTAGCAATGTAATCAGAGGCGTAACTCTGGAAGGCAATGGAGTCATCTGCCGCCGGGCTCCTGCTCCCAAGGGGGCACCTCCTCCTTTGTGAGTTTGAATCAGTTAATTGAAAGCCATCAATATCACTTCTGTGGCTGACTTCCCCTCTTAACAGGATCATAGACACGACACACTCTTTTTATTCTAAACATATACATACACATATTTATATAAGGTGGTGTGTGTGGTGGGGGGCACCAATATTTATCTTGCCTTTGGGCAACTGGGACAAACTTACGCTACTTTGTGTAATTATACCAGGAATGATAATCTGGTCATCAAGTTCACCCAACACAGTTCAGTTTGGAATTCCAATAATTCCAAACAAAAAGACACATGCTGGGAAATTTTGTAATGAGGTTCCAAAAATATGTTGTTCATCAAAACAAAGAAATAAAAATATAACATAGTATATAACCTGGCACCCTGGTACCCACAGTTACTTTGAATCTTCTCTGGAACAGAAGGGATTACTTTTGCTCCAGATTGGCCCTGATTAACATTTTGCACCACTTGCATTCCATAGGTTTTGCTTCATAAAATGTATGACCAGCAAATAAACTATCTTCTCTTATGTTTCCATAGATTTCTCCAGAAGCCTCAGCCTCACAGAGAAGGAGTTGAGGGAAGCACAGCCATTTACCGATGACAATGCTGCCCAGCTAAGCCCTTCGGGAAGGTGTTCACGGGGAGCTCAGCTCTTTCACCGCCGCCGTCAAAAACTCAAAGCCTTTGAAGAACAGAAACTTGCAAGACTATCTGGGGTTCAGCATACAAATGAGACACAGAATAAGCAGGTTCAGCATGGTGTGACACCTCCTATCTCTACAAATACAGAGTTTAAGTTTAGCCCCGGACGACCGCCACGTTTCCACAGCATGGACGAAACATCGCCTGACCCCGGTAATGCCGGCGAAACAGATGGTTTGTGGGCAGATGATGTCAGGGAACCCGATTTCCCTTCCATAGATAAACGAGCACCTTCACCAAGTGCTTCAGAGGAAGACCACCAAGGTCCTCTAAGTGCCTATCTGAAAGAAACTTTAATGGTATCCAATTCAAACACCAATGGTTTGGTCATTCAAACTAGTCCAAAGACAGAACCACCTGTTAAGAAAGAACAAAATGGCACTCCCAAAAGCATCCAAAGCACTCAATACTGTGAAGTACAACTTACTCTATCCAAACCAAAATCTGTGTCTAACAGAACCGCTAAACCCTTTGGGGGTCAGTTATCTGCTAAGAGAAATGTTTCTTATGAAGAAAATAGTCCTGCCGTTGAGCTACCTCCTCCACCTACTTATGCCGAGACATTATCAAGTCCTCCACCGGTTACACGTATTCAGTCTCCGCCAACATATTCTGCTCTGTATCCCACAGAGTCAGCACCTAGTACGCCTTTACACCCAGTAATTAACCATGGAGAAGCAAGACTTACACCACAGCCAAAGACTGGCATCTTAGACTCAACCGGAGTACGCCGGGGACCTAAAAAATCAATGTTCACCTTTATCGAAAAGCCAAAGATGGCACCTAATCCTGAACTCCTGTCCATGGTGCAAAATGCAGATGAGAAGAAGAAGCAAAAGGAACATGGAGATATAGCAATTGAAGATGAGCCATTTGCTCTAGGAGCAGAAGCTTCCAATTTTCAAAATAATAAGCCATCCAATGCAGTCAACAATGCTGACCAAGCTGGAAAAATTGTTGACTGGACATCCAGCCTGAAATCCCCTGGTGTAACCGCAAAGCCACCTTCTATGCCAATACAAACTCTATCAGAGGATAAAGGGAAAGGTGCACAGTTGTTTGCAAGGAGGCAGTCTAGAATGGAACGTTATGTGGTTGAGTCTCCAACACCATCTGACTTTGCCCGGTCTCCTTCTCCTACGATGTCTCTGCCTCCCTCGTGGAAGTTTGTTGCAAATGCTAAATCACCTCCATCGCTATTCAATCACCAACCCAACAAAAACCAGAGGTCACCTAAATCTCCTTACACCGCGCCCGTGAATAATATTGTCTCAGAGCAAATGCAGCAAAAAAAAGAGCTGGAGATATCTAGACGACAGCCGTATCAACTTCAGTCCTCTCTGTTTATCCTTTCCCCTGCCAGGGATCCATTAAGCACACTTCCAAAAGCAGCACCTCCACCCAAACCCATGGTGCTTGAATCCCATCGGTTTACCAGACAGTCATCATGCCCAACGTCCCCTCTGGTTCCTTCACCTACAATATATTCTCCATCTTATTCCCAGTCTATCCGATCACCTTCTTCTACGATGTCACCACCTCCAGCCACCAACGCTCCTCCTACCTTTGGAAGAAGGACACCGACCGGCCAGATCTCTCCGATATCTCCAGTTCCCTTTTCAAATACCAATGTGACATCTCCACGAAATAAAACGGTAGTGCAAGCTCCTCGGCCAACATTTTCTGCCAGAAACTCAGGATTGGAGTCACAGGTGTGGAAACCTCCGTATTACAAATAATAGTTGATATTGGTTTTTTTTGGTGCATTTTCAAATTACTGAAAAATGGTGGTATTTGGCTTTGGTAGGGTGACGAATCCAGGTTAGATTATGCTTTAAACTAATTATGTAATTTATCTTACAGTATAAGACTTTTTTCTCTGTGAAGAAAAAGCTTAAGTGTATCACAAGAACCATATAACTTTTACCAGGAAAAACAGAGCAGATCAGAATTCTTATACCAACATTTTTCATAAAGACTATGAACCTTCTGCGCCTGCTTGGACTTCTAAAGTTCTCTTGCTACATTCTGCCTTCTTCATCTTTTACATCTTCTATGCAATTCTCTGGTTAAGTTCATTATGACTGTAACCGTGTTTCTTTTCTTTGCCTTTATTGATCAATTTTACTATGTCTTTATTGATCAGTTTTACGATGTGTTATGAGTACTGTACGTTAAAAAGAATCCTGTTGTAATGTTGTGTCTTTTCTGCTTATGTTTGTTTCTTCTTTTTCCTCTGTGCTATCTTTTTCCTGTTCACAAAGCTTAAAAGTAAAAATTCCAAAATCATCGATTGTTTATGGCCGATGTTGAATACTTTTGCCATTGATGGTGGAGAACCAGATGGCTTCCCTAAATCGATAAGACAGCAAAACCGATGTTTTACGGTTGTTGTTTTTTTCGAAGTGCCAGGAGACCCAGCATAGCTCCACCCCCGACACCCGTGAAGCCCCGCCCACAGGCCAATCAGTCAAACATAATGGATGACCATCGATATGTAAAACTATCGATGGTCATCAATTGCATAGTTTTACACTATCGATGGCCAGTTGCACTTTTGCCATCGATGGCAAAGGCAACGATGGGCATCCCTAATTTCTCACAGCAGTGTACGCACAGCTGATCAACCGCGAGCCACACAGGACCTTCCCGGGTGGCTGGGTCACATGCGTTCCATCGCATGTAGTCCTTTAACTTGTGATGGATCGCATGCGACCTCTGCTTGCCGGACCGACCTTCGACTCGGTTCAAGGATCACGGGACCGCGCATCGGACCTGAGGAGACATCACACTGACCTGATTTGGCCCAATGTCTCGGCCCGTTTCGTCGAGAACTGGTGAAATTGGCCGAAATCGAGGTAGTGTATGGGGGCTTATAGACACCACCTTCACACTTTCAATCGAGGGACTGGAAAATGTGTATTGGTGGCAATGTGGGGTTAGCGGGCAGCAGATTAGGATTGTCCGGGGGGGGGGGGGGGGGCTGATTCATACGCCAAGTGGCTGTGGTTACAGACAGCCATGGGATCTTAATTAACTACTTCATGCCACCCGTGCACAGAATCAGCCAAAGGGTCTCATGACAAGTTGGAAGCACATGCCTAAATATGATAATAATCTGTAAACAGCAACAGTTAAAACAGCACTAGACATTTCAGTGTGCATCTATCTCTGCATACTGTACCTCCCAACAGTCCCATTTTTTTCGGGACAGTACCACGTCCTGCCTGGGGGGTCTATTCAGGGACACAGAGGATGAAAAAGTGGGTGTGGTCCGATGACGGCCCCATTTGCATAGCCTGAGCCCTCATTTCCATAGGCCACTGCCCCTTCCGGGCACGCACGCGGCTCCACCGCGCGAGTGTCCCTCTTTTGCTAGTGCAGAAGTTGGGAGGCAGCAGCAGCAGCACAGACGTAAAATCGAATTACTGTACATACAGACGTGACCAAGTTGCGCCATGTCTCCCCTCGCTCAGTATTGTATACCTCTAATGTGATATAGGCACAGTGTATGTGTGCCCTGTACACTATTTGTGGGTTTGTGCGCTATAACAAGGATGCTATCATTTTATCCAATTGAGATAAAAGACAGGAGTTCTGTTGAAGATGGGATGTTGCCCATAGCAGCCAATCAGATTCTATCTATTATAATCTAGAAGGTGCTAAATAAATAAGAAGTAGAATCTGATTGGTTGTTATCGGCAAGCGATGACTGCTAGCGTAGCCTTATGGCTGTGCAGACTGGTCACAACAGCAGCAGTGACACAGGAGACAAGGAAAAGGTTGACACGTAAACATTTGTTTAGGATTTGTAAATACTTTACCATCCATGTAAACTCTGATTGGAAATGGTAAACTTTGCAGAGTGCAGGGAAGCACCTGGCCAGATGCATGGCAAGCGAATCAGTATTTATTACTGCTGCTTCTGTGGCAGGAGGTCGTGGCCATTAAGTCTCGCTGCTGCTTCTGTGGCAGTGGGACATGCCCGGTAAGTCTCACTGCTGCTTCTATGGCAGTGGGTTGTGCCCAGTAAGTCTACACTGCTGCTTCTGTGGCAGGGGGTAGTGCCCGGTAAGTCTACACTGCTACTTCTGTGGCAGGGAGTAGTGCCCGGTAAGTCTCACTGCTGCTTCTGTGGCAGTGGGTCATGTCCGGTAAGTCTCGCAGCTGCTTCTAAGGCAGTGGGACATGCCCCGTAAGTCTTATTGCTGCTCCTGTAGCAGTGGGTTGTGCCTGGTAAGTCTTATTGCTGCTTCTGTTGCAGTGGGTTATGCCCAGTAGGTCTTACTGCTGCTTCTGTGGCAGTAGGTCATGCCTGGGAAGTCTCACTGCTGCTACTGTGGCAGTAGGTCATGCCCGGTAAGTCTCACTGCTGCTTCTGTGGCAGTAGGTCATGCCCGGTAAGTCTCACTGCTGCTTCTGTAGCATTGGTTTGTGTCCAGTAAGTCTCACTGCTGCTCCTGTGGCAGGGGGTAGTGCCCAGTAAGTCTTACTACTGCCTCTGTATCTGTGGGTTGTGCCCAGTAAGTCTCACTGCTGCTTCTGTGGCAGCAGGTCATGCCCAGTAAGTCTCACTGCTGCTTGTGTAGCAGTGGGTTGTGCCCGGTAAGTCTCTATGCTGCTTCTGTAGCAGTGGGTTGTGCCCGGTAAGTCTCTCTGCTGCTTCTGTGGCAGTGGGTTGTGCCTGGTAAGTCTTACTGCTGCTTCTGTAGCAGTGGGTTGTGCCCAGTAAGTCTCACAGCTGCTTCTGTGGCAGTGGGTTGTGCCCGGTAAGTCTTACTGCTGCTTCTGTGGCAGTGGGTTGTGCCTGGTAAGTCTTACTGCTGCTTCTGTAGCAGTGGGTTGTGCCCAGTAAGTCTCACAGCTGCTTCTGTGGCAGTGGGTTGTGCCCGGTAAGTCTCACGGCTGCTTCTGTAAGTTTTATGGAATCACAGAGACAATTTCTTTTCATAGCAACCAGAACAATGCTGAATTGCTCAGTTAATTAACCCCTTCCTGACAGAGCCAGTTTTTGCGTTCCTGACAGAGCCCTTTTTTTCAAATCTGACATGTCTCACTTAAGTGGGGATAACTTTTTTTTGCTTTTACTTATCCCAGTGATTTTGAGATTGTTTTTTCGTGACACATTGTACTTCAAATTAGTGGTAAATTTGGGTCGATGCAGTCTGTGTTTTTTTGTGAAAAATACCAAAATGTCGTAAAAAAATGGAAAATTTAGCAATTTGCAAAATGTTAAATTTTCTGCTTGTGAGACAAATAATCATACCACTCAAAATAGTTAATAACTAACATAGACCATATGTCTACTTTATGTTGACATCATTATTTCAACTTCCTTTTAATTTTTTGGGACACTAGGAGGCTTCAAATATGAATAGCAAATTCTCAAATTTTCAAGAAAATTTCAAACACTGATTTTTTTAGGGACCAGTTCAGTTCTGATGTGACTTTGAGGGACTTGTATGTGAGACACCCCCATAAATGATGCCATTTCAAAAACTGCACCCCTCACAGTATTCAAAACAGCATTTTGGAAGTTTGTTAACCCTTTAGGTGTTTCACAGGAATTAAAACAAAGTGTAGGTGAAATTTCAAAATTTCTTTTTTTTTGCAGAGTTTCAATTTTAATACGTTTTTCTAACGAACACAGTAGATTTTACTAGAGAAATGTGACTAAAAATTGATTCCCCCAATTCTTTTGTTTTCATAAATATCCTATATGTGGCCCTAGTGTGCACGTTGACCAAACCACAGGCTTCATAATAGAAGGAGCACCTACTTGATTTTGGAGCCTCCTTTTTATGAGATTTTTTTTTAGGCACCATGTAGGTTTCTAGGCACCATAAGTGCTAAAAGTTAGGAACCTCCCCCACAAGTCACCCCATTTTGCAAACTACACCCTTCAGGGAATTCATTTAGGGGTATAGTGTACATTTCAAACCCCCAGGGGTTTCACCAATTTTGATACAACTGGGCTGTGAAAATGAAAAAATTTAATTTTTCATTTTCACAGCTCAGTTGTATCAAAATTGGTGAAACCCCTGGGGGTTTGAAATGTACACTATACCCCCTGATGAATTCCCTGAAGGGTGTAGTTTGCAAAATGGGGTCACTTGTGGGGGGGTTCCACTGTATGGGTGCTTCAGGTGTCATTCAACCAGAATCTGTGCTGCAAAATCCAAAAATCACTCCTTCCCTTCTGAGTCCTGCCATGCACCCAACTGGTATTTTTTGGTCACATGTGAGGCATTGCCATACTCGGGAGAAATTGGGGCACAGATTTTGGGGTGCTTTGTCTCCTTCATTCCTTGTGAAAATGAAAAATTTTGAGCCAGATCTGCATTTTTGTGTAAAAAAATGTAATTTTTTACACAAAAATGCAGTTCTGGCTCAAAATTTTTCATTTTCGCAAGGAATGAAGGAGACAAAGCACCCCAAAATCTGTGCCCCAATTTCTCCCCAGTACGGCAATGCCTCATATGTGACCCAAAAATACCATTTGGGTGCATGGCAGGACTCAGAAGGGAAGGAGTGATTTTTGGTGGTGGAATGAATGGTGGGTGCTATGTCGCATTAGCAAGACCCCCGAAGCACCAATACAGTGGAACCCCCCACATGTGACCCCATTTTGGTCACCAGCTTTGGGAGGGGGGCTGGCGCTGCGGCTGGTGGGGGGTTGGGAGGGGTGCTGGCGCTGCGGCAGCCGGGTGGGTGGGAGGGAGGGGGGCTGCCGGGTGGGAGGGGGGGGGGGCTGGCGATCGGTGGTGATCGGTGCTGTACTTAACAGCACCGGTCACCACCGATCACTGTGTTACCGAGCGGCTTAGCCGCCGGTAACACAGAAAACGCTGCAATTGGCTGTTCACATTTGAACAGCCAGTCGCAGCGATCGCCGCGAGGGGGGATGTCTGCTGTCAGGGACAGCAGACATCTCCAAACTGTCACCGCGTCTATAGACGCGGTGACAGTTTATAAAACCATGACGTATATATACGTCTTCGGTCGGGAAGTACCTCCCGACCATGACGTATATATACGTCATATGTCGGGAATATCTGTCTGGAAGCATATATATATATATATATATATATATACATACATATACATACATATATATATATATACATATATATACACATATATATATACACATATATATATATATATATATATATATATGTGTATATATATATATATATATATACATATATATGTGTGTGTATATATATATATACATATATACACATACATATATGTGTATATATATATATACACATACACACACATATATATATATATATATATATATATATATATTTATATATATATATATATATATATATATTTCATTATAGCCCAGTTTTTTATTTACTGCTGCTGCTGCAGCTTGCGGGGGGGGGGGGGGGTGGGAGGGGGGAAGCGCTGCGTGCGCTCATGCTGTTGCTGCTGGGGGAGCCGGGGGAGCCTGCTGTTCCCCTGGAGCTGCCGGGTGAGTGCCGGGTGGGTGGGAGGGGGGTGCTGCCGCTCGGTGGTGATCGGTGCTGCACCGATCACCACCGTTTTCTGTGTTACCGAGCGGCTTAGCCGCCGGTAACACAGGAAACGCTGTGATTGGCTGTTCAGATT
This sequence comes from Crinia signifera, assembly GCF_055691185.1. NCBI lineage: Eukaryota > Metazoa > Chordata > Amphibia > Anura > Myobatrachidae > Crinia > Crinia signifera. The sequence continues at coordinate 35,388,578 of NC_139220.1, forward strand.
TGAACAGCCAATCACAGCGATCGCCGACCGGGGGGGGCACCCCTGCCCCCCCTGGGCGGCGAGGGGGGATGTCTGCTGTCAGGGACAGCAGACATCTCTTAACTGTCACCGCGTCTATAGACGCAGTGACAGTTAGAAGGCATGACGTACATTTATGCCATGTGTCGGGAAGTACTTCCCGACCATGACGTAAATGTACGTCAATTGTCGGGAAGGGGTTAAGTATCCACTGCTGCAACTTATAAAGAGGCCCCTTTGTGCCAGTTGTATGACAGAAGTAGCTTAGCCTCACACGTGATTTGTTACCTCTCTATGAATAATAATGTCAATAACAAGAAATGGAAAATGCAATTTAGCTACTTGGGAAGTAATGTAATATATTTGTTTGTCCATTACTAATCGTTCCTATTCCTAGATAGGAAAATATGACTTGTAATTACAGAGTTCTTTCCTATAAATGTTGGATACATGAACATACCTATACTGTATATGATACTGTAGGTCCTCAAATAATGTTTTAAGTAGTCATCCAGCAATAGCAAAGGTTAGCATGGCTTCTGTACCAATTACATACATGACCATACGTCACTGCGGCTGCGAATAAAATACAAAAACTCTGTCCGTAAAGTAAGGACAAAATCCGTAGCGTAAAGTCTTAACGTGGAGCATTAGTCACCCAGTGGTTAAACTATGTATTACATGGCGTGGTACATAACGCAGGACATAACGCAATCTGCAACTCGCGAGTCAGAGCCCTCAAAAGCGCGTTGTAAACCACGATGTACCTGGCCACAACTGTAGAGATGTATATGCAGTAACAGATCTACATTTTTGGGACCCTGAAGCTGAAACTGTTATGGGGGACCCTTAGTAACCAGCAACAATAGGACAATATCCAACCAGGTCCAAATGTCTACCTCCACAGCCTAAGCTTCATTAGTTTCACAGTAGATCTGCTCTCGTGCCAGAATACTCAATTCACATGCTACATCTTATCCACTTTTAGGGTTGGCCATCATCCATCGATGATTAGTAACAATCAATGGTTTGCCACCTATAGCTGATGCTTTTGCCATCAATGTTGGATATCTGATGGTTCTCCACCATCCATGGTACGGAGGCAGCCGTGTCTTTATTTTCCCATCCCAGCACCTCCTCAATCACAACACTCATCACTGCCCTCTTCCCTGATTGGCTGACCTTGGCACAGAGCAAGGATGTCCTTGAATGGGTCAAAACCATCTATGGTTTCCTGTTGGTGGTCTTATATCATCAATGCTAAGCTCCGATAGCACCATCAATTGAAATCATTGATGGTTAACCATTTGATGGCCATTGGTATCTCTTATGCAATGAAGTGGGCGATGATGTCATTTACGTAGCCACACCCCTTACACTTCTCCTTCTCAGAGTCATAAAAGCTCAGCAACTACTGTATGCTTGCTGTGCTATTATTAGCCCACAAATATTATTCATATATACTATAGAGCCAGAATACTACTCATCGCTTTACATCTGAAATTAAACACAATAATAATGTAATACAGTGTTACAAATGGTAATACCATGGATACAGAGGGTACAACTACAATGAGCCAACTTTTGAGGTTACAAGCCACATATTGCATATTGGTCCAGCCAGATAACACTGGTAATTTGGGAAGTAGCTCACACCTTGTTTTCCTTGTTGGAGACCCATGTCATCTTTAGTGATTGGTTATAGCTTTATCAGCAAGTTTACACAGACTCACTGTATTGCTATATATTTTGCAGGACGGAGAGCCACCTCTAAAGCTAGCTGAATGATCACAGTTATAGAAGCGGCTTCTAGTGGGCGGTGTAGAAGGATTTCTATTTTCTCACAGAGTAAAACTGATTACAATTTACAGGTTGGCTTAGCCCCTCCCACTTGAAACCTGTCATCACATGGCCATGAACCATCCTGAGCAGGTCAAAGCACATATTTATTATGGTAGTTTACTGTTTTCAACATATATGGGGGCGTGCCCAGTGCTCCCCTAGCAACTGGGCAACCCCCATCTTCCTCCCCGCACTCACTCCCTACCTCCCTGTCTGCAGTGCACTGAAGAAGTGCCCCCTCCCCCACCTGCGGTACACTGCCACCTGCAGGAAGAACAGCTGGACAGTCTACAAATAGCATGACTGTCCTGCTGTAATCAGGACAGTTGGGAGCAGTGGAGGCTAAAGCACATGAGCAACGTGATAAAGGACCTTATTCTGGTCCACATGCAACGCTGCGAAATTCGCAGCATTGCGTGTGGATGTAAAGCCAGAGAGTGTCTAAAGCTGGCCATACATCAGAAAGATCGATCTGAAGATCGATTGCGCTCATGATTGTGTACAATTTCCCTTGAAATCCCCGGCAGTCCTTGGTGGTTTTTGGACACACAATCTGCACACAATCGATCATACAATCAATCATACAATCCATCTACTGCATGATTTTGTACACAAGATGTGCACACAATCTGCATACAATCCATCTTACAATCAGTCATACAATCCATCTGCTGATTGATTGTATGATTGTGTACACAAGATGTGCACACAATCTGCATACAATCCATCTTACAATCAGTTGAGATTGTATGATTGGGTACAATATCTTTCTGATGTATGGCCACCTTTAGTTTTACATGCTCCCTGTACGGGAAGAGGACGGGCAACTGACATCCGGTAACATCAGCGGTACTCTTTACTTAGAACGGCGCCCACGATTTTGATCGTGGGCATCATTAGTAAAAAATCGCGGGCATTGAATGCACTAAAAAATCGGGTGCGATGCGACCGACGCGATGCCCGCGATTTCCCATAGGGAACAATGTTAAATGTCTCAATTGACCCGATTTTCCTGTTCAATGCCTCAATTGACCCGATTTTTCCATAGTAAACAATGTTAAATGGGCCACAGAGGCCAAATAGGCACCCTGAAGTGTGAAATGGCCCCCACAATTGTTAACGCCACCCCACAATCAACGTGAACCCGAAGCGTGGCGAGCGCAGCGGTACGCGTCCTACGACCTTTTCATACCCCCACTATCCACGTCGGCGTGGAGTTGAGAATAGAAAGTGTGGCGAGCGAACGCGGACAGCTGTGAAGCCCGCGAGGGGACACGGATACCTGTGAAGGTATCCGCGTCCCCTCTCGGGGCTCGCTGCGCTCGCCACGCTTCGGGCTCGGTGGCTCGCTGCCCTCGCCACACTTTCTATTCTCAACTCCACGCCGACGTGGATATTGGGGGTATGAAAAGGTCGTAGGACGCGTACCGCCGCCCCTCGCGGCCTCGCTGCGCTCGCCACGCTTCGGGTTGACGTTGATCGTGGGGTGGCGTTAACAATTGTGGGGGCCATTTCACACTTCAGGGTGGCTATTTGTGGTCTGTGGGCCATTTAACATTGTTTACTATGGAAAAATCGGGTCAATTGAGGCATTGAACAGGAAAATCGGGTCAATTGAGACATTTAACATTGTTCCCTATGGGAAATCGCGGGCATCGCGTCGGTCGCATCGCACCCGATTTTTTAGTGCATTTAATGCCTGAGATGGCCACGATGGGCGCCCTTCTAGGTAAAGAGTACCACATCAGCTGCTCGCCCTCGGCACCCATGTCATGGTGCCATTTGCATGGGAAGGCCCATTGAAACGCTGGGTGTTCCCAAGGGCGCAGCCCATCCCCGTTGCCCAACGCCCCCCACCCTCATTGTTTTGATATAAAGTGAATCTTGATCTATTTCAGTGAGAGTATGCCTTAAAGATACTGTATATTATACTTTCTACACGACAATGATAATCTGTTACATATATGGTATTTGATATTGCATATACTGTACGTCAGGTCCTTTTATCAGAGATTATTAGAAGAACTAGTATTAGGAACCATTTATTTTTCCTATCGCTAATGCTATACTATAGCATCTGCCTTTGTTGTGGCATTAATGCAATTCTTCTCCGATGAAGTCACGACTGACAACATTCTTGCTCTTGTATAGAAAAACACAAAAGACAATTAGAGGTATAAGAGTGTTATACATTTGTCAACAATCCAAGCGCTTCAGTTCCCACACCTCAGCACAGACATGGAACAGAATACCAGGGCTGGGATAATGCGAGTGCTATTTTTAGTCTGGCTATGACATTGCTGAACAAATATTATGTCTTCCATACCAGGGCTTATGTTTATTGTAATGCTCAGGTCTGGGGACGGACTAATCAGTGGTTGGAAAGGTGTTTTGCTATGTCCAAAGGAATAAGCGCATGATTCATTGCGAAACGCGTTATTAATCCCCGGACTATCCACGTCACTGGGGAAGTGGGCAGGATTTGGGGGTTAGTTTACTTTACCAGGAATCCAAGGGGGGGGGGGGAGTGTCCTCTGACTTGGATCCATTTCCCGACGGCGGGGAAGGGGGTCGCATGCCATACATCACATGCAAAAGAACCGCTTGCAATGTATATCTCATGCCATCCTGCCGCCCGGGAAGGTCCCGGCGGCTGAAAGGGGGATCAGATGGCCATGCACTGCTGCGAGACAATGCAGTAGTGTATGGCCACCTTAATATATACTATATATCTGTAAAGGTACACACTTTGAGGTAATCTTACTAAAGCTGCTAAAAATGAAAAGAAGTGATAATGCCCATAGCAACCAATCAGATTCTAGGAAGCAATAGACAAATGATAACATTTGATTGGTTGCTATCGGCAACATCAACTCTTCGTCTTTAGAAGGTTTGAGTGGGTTTTATCTTAATGGTAAGTTACAATTGTAGGCATAGCTTCAAAGCATAACCAATGCACAACCAACTATGGGCCTGATTCAGACCTGATCACTATTCTGCTTGTAATCACAGCCCAATGAACGGGTGAATGCCACCCACAGCCCGGTCGACCGCCCCCAATTTCCCCCCAGCGCCCAAATCCCCTCGCAAGTGGCTGAAGGTAGGAGAAATCAGATGATGGTCGCTGACTATATACTATATGATTTCTGCAGCCTTCGCTCTGAAAAGTAAGTCCATACTCATGGCGTCAGCCGCCTGGGTCACCTAAGGGTCAGCCGCCTGGGTTACCTCTGTACTGGCAGGGAAGTCCAGGAACAGAGCATTTTGTACCTTATGGAATGGGTCATGTTGGAGGGTATGGTATGTCGACCTACTTGTGTGGGCCCTATGACCCATAGCCCTGACCACATAGCTTACACTCTTCTGCTGTCCTGTATAAAGCTGGATACAGACTAGGTGATATCTCATTTGGTCTGATGTATTGGATCATCATACGCGGGTCATCGTCTCTTGTGTACCCACTACTGCCCTAACACAGGTCGTTTGCTGGGTCATCCCAAAGGCCAAACAATGCTTTAGGGATCTTATTCAGGTCTGTTCGGTTGATGTTTTGTGCATACGCATTTCTATGCATGTGCTGGGTGCATGCACCCATCTTTGTGGCCAGAGGGCGGTGGAGGGGGCGCGGAGCGCTGAAGCTGGCTCATTAGCATATGGGAATGCCCAGCGTTTAATGGGCGTTCCCATGAGAACGCTGGGCATTCTCACGGTAACAGACAGATGACGCGGGGGCGGGCAGATGACATCACCGGACTTATGTAAGGTTGCTCAGAGCAACCTGGAATGTACAAGAGCCTCCTTAAACTTGTTTCTGTTTCCATCACAGTGGGTGTGGCCTTAATGGCCTCATTTGCATCATGAGGCCTCACCACTATTGCAGGAGGTAGCAGTTAGCTGGGCCCCATGCAGTGCTGGGCAGTGGGGCTGGTGATGTATGTCATATGATTGCACCCTAGACACTTGCCCATTGATCTCCAAGATAAAGGGGTTTATTCTAGTTCATTCTTTCTGACAAAATCCTTCTTAGATGGACAAAACCATGTGCACTGCAGGGGGGCAGATGTAACATGTGCAGAGAGAATTAGATTTGGGTGAGTTATTTTGTTTCTGTGCAGGGAAAATACTGACTGCATGATTTTACACTTCAATATAGATCTCACTTTGAAGAAAAACCCCACCCAAATCTAATTCTCTCTGCACAAGTTACATCTGCCCCACCCGCAGTGCACATGGTTTTGTCCATCTAAGAAGGATTTTGTCAGAAAGAATGGACTAGAATAACCCCCAAAGTGAGGAGGAAGAGTAGGCGATAATGCTTTATATAGCAAGAAACTTTTTCCTTCATATTGAAATTGACAAAATGAGCCAATTTGCAGCGATATTTTATAAGAACAGTACATCATATCTGGTTTCACCTGTTTAAAAATTATGTGGTTAGGATTTTCCCATTTATTTTCCTAGGCGGTGAAGGCGGTGCCCGCAAGGTTCCACCATTGCTATCACTCTGATGGCTTCTCCCAAACATCTACAATTGAATTCACCCCTACTTTTTTGTTTTTTTTGCTGTCTCAAAAGTTGCTCGCTGTACGCTGCCATATTTTAAATAAGGGGAAAAAGTCTCTGGCCACCAGGCGATAGTCATTGAGGCTGGCCAGGATATTTCCAGCAGCAGTGGAGTGTACGTGGCTATAGAGAGGATTGGACGTCAGTATCTATCCTTGATTGGTTTCCATTCTGTTCTGTGGGGCCCTCTGCAGCCAGGTACACCAGGCAGCTGCCAAATCTTTCAGCTAATTGTCATAAATATCGCAGTCCGGCCAAGATTTTCCATTGCCTTTGAAGTCTGTTACACGTCTCTTTTCACTGAGATGACATTTGGCAATGCCGTCTACTAACTTCTTTAGTAATTATTCATATTCTCCATCCAGGGCTGGCAACAGAAATATTGGGGCCCTGTACAATGATATTTCTGGGGCCCCCCACCTAATCCCAAATCTACACAACCATCTTCTGCATGAGCCTCATTTAACCTTTTGCTGCTCCAGATCCTGCTTTCAGGTGCGGACTTCTCTTGTTCTCAGTCCTGCTGGCCTGGCTCCTGGCTGCTGCTTCCTGCTGGCTCCCGGCTGCTGCTTTCTGCTGGCTCACGGCTGCTGCTTCCTGCTGGCTCACGGCTGCTGCTGGCCTGTCATTTTCACAAAAGATCGCTACAAGCAGGCAGGGCAGGTCATTAGCAGAGTGCGGAACAGATTACCCACGCATGGGCAGTAAAAGTACAGGAGACAGAGGCCACAGCGCCAGCGGTGGGTACGGCTGTGCACCTGCAGTCCTAGGCCTTGGGCACTCACAGAGTAGATGTCTCTGAGCACTGAGCGGCAGGGCACACATGCAGTAGACGGCAGTGGCACACAGTGAGTCAGTCAGACCCAGCCACACACAGATGGTGCACGATAGATAGCCGAGCCCCGAGGATCACTGACAGGCCAGCTAGTACAGGCGGCGGCTGTGCCGGGGCATGGCAGCTCTGGGGCCCTTCAGATCACTGGGGCCCATCACACTTGTCCCCCTTGACCCCCCGTCTCCATTACAACCCCTTTCCTGAAGAGATATCCAAGTAGCAATAGCTGCGATATATCCAGTATTACTGTAGCTGATCTTGGTTTGCACAGTACTCGCTGAGGACTGCAATGTGGCTTCTGGTTGCAGTGTCCTGAGTCAGATGGAGGTGGACTTTTGTGAGATCATCTGCAAAGGAGCAGGAAAGGGGTGGCATGCACCTGTGCCATCCTGCCACACACCGGCCTTGACATGAGGCATGGAACTTGCCTTCTAACAAAGCCTTGGTACAGTAAAGGCCTCTGTAAGGAAATATGCTATTTTGCATTCAATATTTGTAAATTGCACCCCATTTGCATCAGACCTAGTAGGTTTGGGCACATCTGGGCATTACTATGTAGTCACTCATTGGCATAATACATATGGGGACAGGTCTCAATAATCTGTGTAGGCAGTTCAGCAGCAAAGTGGTGCACCCAGAGTCAGAACATACACCCCCTTATACTAGTAAGTAAAAAATACATTGTTTCCCCCAAGCTCACTGAGTGGTATTAGTAACCAGTCTTGAGCACTACATGATAATAGAATTCAGAGATATTGGTTACATATACCTGCGCAGGTGTATGGTAAGCCCCCAAGCCACCATCAAGGCTTCTCTGTATAATGGGGGTCCCTAGTGCTATAGCTCTGAATTATATTCAGTGAGCTGGGGGAAACAACGTATTTTTGAATTACTCTGTATTACCCCCTCCCTTGCATGCACCTGCCTATTACTAAGCTAATTGAGCATCTACCACTATATATACCCCCTTATCCTTGTCTTTGGTGTTAAGACATGCTTGGCTCCAAAGGGGGGTGTGGATGGTATGTAAGGATCAGGCCGCTATAACTCATTTACCCCCACACCGCTACCGATCTCCACCCCACTTTCCCCATCATTGACCATAACATCCAAACCTTTCATTTATCACCCTTTTATAATAACCCCACCCCTGTTATTCATAATATAGATAGATAGATAGATAATTTGGTCATTGCCACCCCTCTTCAATATCTACCATCCATTATTCATTACTTTCCGAACCTTATACTTATCAACACTCTTTATTGCTCCATCACAACCAGCCCCTACCACTTTCATTACAGGGGGAGATATATCAAAGCGGAGAAAGATATTGGGATCTATGTAATAAGCCCTGGAGAGATAAAAAACTGACCTGGAGATAAAGTTCCAGCCAATCAGCTCTTATCTGCAGTTTTACAGGATGTGCTTGAAAAATTCCAGGAGTTTATTGGTTGCTAATATCATCCAATCAGATTGTGGCTGTCATGTATCTAGTTACAATTATAGTGGGAATTGGTTGCTATAGGCAACACCTCCACTAGTCCTCTGTAGACAGTGTGATAAATGACCCCCGAGTTCCTTTATGTCCCCTGCTGAAGAGGAAGGCATGACATGCAGACATCAATCAGCATGGAGCTCCGATTTGACGGCTGTCAATTTGACATCGGCGACCGGCAGGGTGCTGGCATCCTCCGTCAGGAAGGGAGGGACGGTGTGGGGGGGGGGGGGGGGGATGCTGCATTGTTCCGAGATGGTACAAATAGACTGTGCTGCACTGTCTATTCATATGTTTGCTGCCGCGGGGCCACGGGATCAGGTGCGGCAAAACAGGGTGCGCTTTGCACTAACTTGCTATCAATTTTGACTATATAGTTAATATCGTAGCCCAAATCACACGGTGTGTACAAAGCTGTAGGGCTACTAGGGAGATTAGCAGGAAACTGACTGTCACCGTGGCAACAACTAACAGGGTATCTGGTTCCCATAGCAAAAGCCCCAGCTGCTCCACCCACGCTATGACCTTGTCACTGGGCACTGCATACACTCAAGATAAATAGGGGAACATTTTAGGATTACAAGAAGTGATTTTAGAACTGGGGATGTTATTACGTAGGTATCAGGTTTTATTTTTTTAATTAAAAGACAACCCTGAAAAGTATTTGCTCTTGGCACCTAGGCACACACAGTCTTACACTGTCTGCTCTAGACTAAAGGCCCCCATACACTATGCGATTAGGGCCCCATTTTACCCAATTCCGGTGGATCGGGCCAAATCACAAGTGTATGGCATCAGGTCCAATCCGATGCACGGTCCTGTGCGCATCGGATCGGAGTCAGAGGTCGGGAAGGCTGCACATAAGATAAGTCCCCGCCGGGGATGCACAGCATCAGATGCAATACATTGCAGGTGCAGCGGGTGGCAAGTGACGGGCAGGAGATTAAAATAAAAACATACAAAAAGAATGGGTGGCAGCTGATTGGCTGAAAGAGTTCTCTCCACCAATCAGCAGCCACCCATTTATTTATTTATTTTTTAATTCTCCCGAAACAATGATTGGAGGATGGTTGGAGCTGTCTACCAATCAGAGTGCTGACAGCCATTCACTGTACGGAAGTAGGTGGAGAGAGGGTGCAACATTGCAGAAAGGCAATAAGAAGAAGCCTCACACCCGCCCTGGCATGGTCTTAAGTCCCGCAGCAGTGGAAGGTGGAGTTTAGGTCTGGGGGTGGGACTTAAGTCCAGCACGGGTAGACAATAGCCTGGCTCCTACAGACTGCATTGGGCTAATGATATAGCAGTTGGTGGCTTCCCATGGGAGCAGTTATGCAGCCCAAAGGTAAAACCCACCACTACTTCTATGTATGTTATATTTCTGTGCATGTGAATATCACAGTGAAACATTATATTCCTTGTACAAATAAACTGATTAGGTCATTGGTCCTGCCCTGAATCACCATTATTGTTACATCTGTCTTACTACATTGATGGGACTGTAATTCAGTGATGTATGACTGTGGACTATCATGTCACGGAATAATACAACAGTATGCTGGAGTCTAATTGTTAGGGTGGTGATGTAGATGACATATTACTTTAGCAATATTAAGTCCATTACACAGCACTCCCTGTATCGGTCAGACAATTGAAAAGAGGGTGTAAGAAGAAATTCTAATCATTCCAAAGGGTCATTCAGCAGCGGAGAGCATCATTATTAAATCACAGCATGTGAGGGCGTACCCGCGTTCCTGCTGCTTAAAACTAAATTCAATTCGCTACCTGTAATTTGCACTGATATAACAATTGAAAAACATCAGCAATTATTTTCGGCTTCTAAAGATCTGCACTGTCCCACTGCGGCTTATTTGTGCAATACTACATTTCTAGCAGCCAATCAGCAAATAGCTTTCATCTTTGTATTACAGGTTTAACAATGGTAGTCTGATTGGTTGCTAGCAGACAGAATGCGTTTTTTTATGGCTGTTGTTAATTATACCCCTAGACTGGATCGGACTGCTCTGGTGGTGTCAGGGTTAAACTCCTGCACAGGTGCGCTTAATAGGACCCCCCTGTAAGAGGGGTGGGTTCAAGAAGCTATTTTTGGGGTTATGAGTGTGTTCCCAAGGATTTTGGTGCCCTTGGTTTTTTTGGCTAGTTTTTGTCCACTTTTTGTGGCGGGAAAGAAGGGTAGCAGTAGCTATCTGCCTTTAGCTCTTGAGGTGCTCTCCATGCCAATATATGGGTTAAGCTGATTCTACCTGATGATTCTATCAGCGGCATCACTGGTTCTAGTGGGGCTTTTGGGATGGGAGTTGGATAGCTTGAGTTGTGGTGATAGGCCAGCAGTTGGCAGAAGTTGCGGTAGTAAGAATATTGCTCAGTGGGCACGTCCTTTCATCATCACCATAATTTCAATCTAACCATGTACCTAATTATAAATAAAGGAGACCCCTGTTTGCCCACAAATATGCCTTCTTGTCATTTCATTTACTTGCACAATAGGATGTTAATTTTTTTTGTACAAATTTGAAAAATGTCTGTAAATAACAGATTCTTATATTTTGTAATACACTATAGTTGTTTAATATAACCATAGTGTTCCTGTAAATAAATCATTTTTTTTTTCTATCAACAGAAACATAGGGAATTTGTGCCAGGAACCTCAAACTACAGATCCCTGCAACATCAAGTATCACTGGATGGATGGAGAAGCTCCTCTGTGTCCTCGCCTGGTTATGACGAAGGTCCAGTTATACAAAGTCCTCCACCACCACGCTCCATGTCTCCTGCTTGGAGTGAGAGATCCCAATCCCCATCACCTTTCAGAATGGAAAGTGAATCGAAAGCCGGGAAACAGATGAAAGCTCTAATTGCCCGTAACATCATCAACGCAGCAAAGCGCAAGAGCACCTCGCCATGGGGAGTTACAAGTCCTCAGTCCCCCATTCATATCAACACGCCATGGAGCCCCACTATTCGCAACGGGTCCTCTCTGCCAGCAACACCTCGGGGAAGGAGGTCTCCAACAGGTTCTGACATTTCTCTAGAGTCTGAAGATTCTGGGGCAAAATCTCCAGGGTTCCGAAGTTATCCGTTCTCACCCAGAGGCTGGTATGGAAGCATGAGGTTGAAGAGAGATAGTCTACCTTCAAGCTCACCTTTCACTTACACTCCATGAATACGTATGTCTGGGAAACATCTGTTCAACCTGCTGGGCCCAACTATCTTACCATGCCCAATACTGCCAAAATATTTAAAAGTAAATGTCAAAATTTAAACATTTTTGAAATTGAAACAAATCAGTTCAGATTTAGCTTGCTATGTAGAAGACCGGGGATCCACTGAAAACAAAATAATTACCCAATAAATTGAGTAATATGCTTATAAAGAATGTGGACTATTTTAAATAATTTTGGTCATAAAAAGTTGTAAATTTTATGAATCTTCTAAATCAATTTCCATTTCCTTTTTTTTTTTTTTTTTTTTTTTTTTAATAATCCATAATCCAGTAGTAATATTTTTGCAAACAAAGACTGAATGAAATCAGAAAAAAAAGTTATGGAAAAATGATATAATATTGCTGTCTCCGTGAGGTTTGGAACATTACAAATAATGATGGGAAAATGATTGCTATAAAAAAGTAACAAATGCTGCAACTTTTTGTTTATTAGAAACTGGATACTTCCCGAGGGCATCTATGTACAATTTTGTGCAAATCCCACCACCAGATGCCTCAATTTATTGGGATTCCCATGAAACTGTTCGGAAGACTTGATTTGCCTATGAGGGATGCTAGCTATTGGCCTCTTGTGCCTTTAATTCGGAATCTGAAAACAGGAATATCTTTGAATGAGTGTGAGAGACCAGAAATTGGGGGCTCGTCCTGGATTCCGGCTTTGCACTGACAAAAATATAAACCTCACAGTATTTTTTACGCATAGGCTTTCGACACTGCACATTTATCAATGCACTATAAATGCTTTTGACTTTCCGCTACAGGGAAAGTGCACAGGTCCTCAGGTTACAAATGGGAAACAGTTTTGTTGTAATGCTCCGTCGAAAAAGAGAGTGAGGGACGTAAGTAGCAAAATGCCAAAGAAAACTAGTTTGTGTTGTGAAAGCAAAGGTACTGACTCTAGGACCGGGCAATCATCTCCTTGCTTGGCCATGTAAGGCTTTTGAAGGATATAGTTTAGGAACAGCTGGAGTGAAGGGCACTGCTTAAAGGACCAAAAAATGTATTGATCCAGTATAAAGAGGCATCTTCTAATATCTGCAACTGTATATGTAAAAATGTGTTTTTAAATGGCTGCAAAGAGGAAGGAGGGAGGGGTTATTGGGAGGACCAATCACAAATGGAAATCTCTTTCCACTCACACCTCCCCCTTATGGGTGGTGCTATACTTTTATCTCTAGACTTGGGCTAGTGGGAGGGGCCAGCTCTATGTTATCATTTTTTTAAGCATTGCATTGCCTTCTCATTGCCATCTCAATGGTTTAATATTGGAAAAGCTGGTTTTGCAGATAAAGGTTTCCTTATTCATGACATTTTTACTATATAGAATTGGAAATATTACTAGCAACTATGTACATATCAGGCAACTTGCACTTTAGTCTCCATGGTCCTTTAACCATCTCCAAAATGTAAATTGTGTCTGTCGACAGAGGAAGGATGTCTTTTGCATACTTATATCAGTGTACTAAGAAGCAACTGAATGCGCTGCATAAGGAATCTGCTAGTTTTAAAAGGTTTTGAGCAGATCGTGAATTACCTGTGTATGTAACACTGCCACATACCGACCAATGTGTATACAGCAGGATAAAATGATACTCAATGTCATTTAAAAAAAAAATATATATATATATATACTGTATATATATATATATATATATATATATATACTGTTATATAAAATAAATTCAATTGAATATGCTGTTTACGGACGGTTCACATGATGAGTCGTGGGACTATATGAAAGTCAGGACATGCGTGTAGCACTTATCGGGCCTGCACACATAGTGATATGCAGAAGATCACGCGTCCACCTGTCCTCGAGAAGGGGTGGGGCTTACTCTGATGTAGGCGGTGTTTCACCAAGGAGTGGGCGTGGTTATGTGTTTGGATGCCGTGGCTGGAGCTTATTTAGTAAAGCTTTGGAATAGGCACAGAACATGAATAGAAACTGAATATTGTATGCATCAGGAGACGAAGATTGGTTGCTATGGGCAATGTCACCAGAATTTTATTGTAACTGCATAAACAAATGGTATCATCTGTATATATGTGATTTAGGGCCAGATGCAACAAGCCTTACAAAGTGATAAAATGGAGATAAGCAGCCAGCCAATCAGCTCCTACCTGTCATGTTACAGGCTTGGTTTGAAAAATAACATGTAGGAGCTGATTGGCTGGCTGCTTATCTCCATTTTATCACTTTGAAAGGCTTGTTACATTTTTGAACTTGATACATCTGGCCCTTCGACCTATTTATTATAAACCCTGATGCAGCGTCAAACATTAATGTACCTTGTCTCCACTTATCACTCTGACCCCGGCAATGCAGATCCAGTAACAATGGCGACGGTTGCTAGGATGTCTCTTGCAATATTAATATTATTACAGTCAGTTGTCACAGCATGGAGCGGATGAAACTGAGAGGAAGTGTGCGCAGAGCAACCAGGCCAGGCAGGATAGGGTTTATTTGTCCATGTTTGCTGGCAGGTGGCGGATTTTCCATAGTTGCATACACCGTTCTGGCTGCCCCGGGACTGGCCATTGGCTGCTGGACAGTTACAGGTGTCACAGTTTAGTGTTGATGAAATTTGTACATTCTATTCATAGCCCAGTAACCTTTACAGGGTGCGCTAAGCATGGAAAGCATCCCAAGCCCTATACTGTATGCTAGGACGATGGGCATTACTGCATCTGAAAAAACATCTATTTGGGTCTGGGGGGGGGGGGGGGGGCTACAACTTCCAAACAAAGGAAATGGGGTCACTTTGAATAAATGATGCCCAGATTATGTCAGCACATAGCTAAAGCAGACACACGCTGCCATTGTACGTTTGTTGTTATGACTGTAACGTAGGAAGAGGTGACAGTCTATTTCTTGGCTGTGACTCTCATCTGTCTGAATGATAATGATGGGGGTTATAATTCAACAACAGCTGGCGAGCCAAAGGTTATCTCTGTCTGCTTGCTTCATCCGATAGTACTGTATTACCCCAAACACCATAGATGCAGCTTTCTCTGGTCTGCATGTAGTTCTGAACTTATTCAAAACATATTTCCTAATTGTGCCGGGTTGGGTGCTGACCACCCAGCCGGGGCCCTGTCCGCACAATGGGCCTGATTCGTGTTTGTACGTAAAGCAAAGAAGCAAGCAACTGGGCTCAACCATGCTGCACTGCAGGAGTGGTAGATGTAATGATAGAGACACACTAGAGTAGGTATGATAACTTTATATCTTTAACAATATTTTTGTGCAAATTGTCTAGTGTGTGGGCACTACAATGCGTGTTAGCGATGCCCTCTATTGTCTGCAGGACAACAGAGAATATCACTAGCGAGAGCCATGCTGCGGAATGGTCCCCACTCCACCAACACTCCCCCCTTCACACATACGGTGTATGCACTTGCCGTTGCTGGCACTCCACCGGGTCCCCTTCACCACCAATATCATGCTGGGTACGCATTGACGATGTGTACCCAACTTTAGAATTTGGTGAGGTGTCAGTTACACATTGCGCCAAACAGCCCCTCTTCACGCGCCAGGTCCCAGGTAACTGTGCCTTACCGAATACGGGAGCGTCAAAACTAAATTTCTGAGTGCATCTGAATTTGTGGAAGGAGGGCTCAGTTGCGAGGGGGCGTGTCTTTTGCTTGCATCAAGTTCTGTTGTGCGTTCTCTACCACTGCATGTGTATTAAAGCAATTACTGTCCCATTAAAGTAGCAGCCCAGTGTCGCCGGTACACTATGAGTGGTGTTTCCATGTATCAGCAATGCGGATAAAAATGCTAAATTTTAATTAAATGATGGTAAGCTGCTCTTCTCGTATCGTCTCCCCATGCTGGGTGTCACACACTGTATGGTGTATAGACACTAAGGGCCAAATATAATAGGGTGTGAGAATCAGAATGTGAGAGATTTTGGGAGATTTTACCCATTTTTTTAAAGCAGCAATCAATTACATGGGAAAATCAACCTGGTTTTGTAGTGTAAATGATTGCCGCTTTAAGAAAAAGTACAGGAGTGAACGGTAGACCGTGTACAGTAGAAGAGTAATGTAATGTAGAGGCAGCAGGGTACGCTGTAGGTCAGGGTCAGTTTTCAAACAGCTCTTGAAAGACTGGAGGTTGGAGGAAGTCTGGTGAGACAGGACAAAGTGCGGGAGGCACCAAAGTGAAAATGCAGTAAAATCTCTGTTTTTGTGTTTTCTTAACGCATTTTTGGTGCCGGGGTACCACTGTGGGGGTTACTGCCAGAAAAATATGGCGATACCCTATAGAAGCCAATGGGCTTCTCTCCGCAGAGCTGTGTGCATGCACAGAGGGACTCCCGGTTCTCGGGCCCAGAAGTCCAGCGCTGCTGTTTTGCAGGACAGTTCTTACAGCAATGTTGTCCTTTGCGTTAATAATCGCATACTGTATGTTAGTGCATATGCGATAACAATGCAGTAAGCGGCGAATGTTGGCGATGTGGCTCAGCGGATGTTAGCGTAGATCCCCTACAAATTTGTTATATCAAAAATAGCTACCTGCAGCTGTCAGGAAAGTATTTAACTAGTAAACAATCTCACTGTTAGTTGCTTTTCTTTACGTTTACCACTGTGCAGGAAATAAATACATAGTGAGTTATGAGGATGAGAAAACAGTATGTGCTAACAAGGAAGAAAGAAAGAACAGCACCCTCTGCTGGCAAAAGTTAGTACTGCTTTATTCTCTCATTTTCATTTTTTTTTATTTTTAACAAGTTTTACCTCAACTGGCCTCCCTAAACTTTTATTTGTATTATAGGCCTCATACATACATCTTTTATGGATTGGGATGATGCCCAAGCGTGCAGACTTGGGCATCGAGGAAATGCCTCATTACCTGTCACATGCACGTCATACTTGCCTACTTTTGAAAACTAGTTTCAGGGAGATTATAGTTGGTAGTAGAATTCTGCACAGCTCCCCATCGAGGGGGCGTGTCATGCTCCACGGAAAGGGAATGTCTAGTTACGTCAGGGTTGCCGACTTGCAAAAAATCCTCTCCGGGAGAAGCCCGGAGAGGAAGCTTTCATTACGAGTTTGGGGGCGGGGCTTAACGGTGCCATCATTAAGCCCCGCCCCCATTACGGCAAATAGCCGAAATAACTGATCTCTATGGAGGGGGCAAGGCTAAAATGACACGATTGTGCCATTTTTAGCTCCGCCCCCTCCTCTGAGACACGCGGTTTGCGGCATATAAATGCCGCGATCGGGGGGGCTCAGTGGGGGTCCCCCTGATTCCGGGAGGGTTGCCCACCCTTCCGGGGGCCGGGAGGGGGGACCCGATTTTCGGGAGACTCCCGCAAATTCCGGGAGGGTCGGCAACCCTGAGTTACGTATATGGAGAGATTGTGCACCTATCAGCGTGGGTGTGTACTGCTACATCTGAGAGAAATCTTTTAAAATGACTTATATCCAAATGTAGATGAGCCCCAGAGCAGTTAGTAAGAGATACTATACTTGCTAAAGTGCTAGGAAATGGTGCTGATGATTCACTGTAAATGTATCTGTCTCTCATTCCTTTTTCCCCCCAAAATGTAACAGTGTAATGTGGGCTAGGTGACATGAGGGAGATTGCTAGACTAATGAGGGAGAGAGGGAGATTACTGCTATTTCAGGGAGTCTCCTGCAGAATGAAGAAGGGTAGGCAACTATGATGTATGGCCAGCACCTGTCAGGTGTATGGCCAGAATTACCTGTCATGTGTACAGCTCACATTTCCTGTCAGATATTCCTATTACTTCAGTCACCAATACTTCAGTCCCATACCTCTAAAGTGTCACGATTTCAGCGGGACAGTCCCGATTTTCGGGTCCTGTCCCACCCGCGGCCGGCATTGTCCCGCTGTGGGGGGTGGCAGTTGGGAGCCCCCCAAGCTGATTGAATAGACGCTGTGCGCATGTGCACAGCGTCTATTCGCGGCCGAAAATGGGGGCGCTGCTAATTTGCATAAGCCACGCCCCCTTTCTGGGCGTGCGCGCGCGGCTTCGCCGTTTGATTGTCCCTATTCCAGCAGCAAAGAAGTTGGGAGGTATGCAGTCCCAACTAAAATATGTCAAACTGTGTCCCTAACACCACACTTAAGATGTAAAACAATATAATATTTACAGGTTATTTTAACATATCTTGCCGGAAGCAAAGGTGTTTTTTTTTTTTTTGCAATGAGATTGAGCATCATTTAAACCTGTTGATACTAGAGAACAGAATCTGCCAAAGTTCAATAAACTGCCGCTTGAAAGCTCCCCAGTTCATTGTATTTGTAATTGCATGCGAATGTGGAACCTAAACCATGTATTATGTTCTGAATGGCCCCGCAGTGCATTCTGGGCCGGGCCTCTTGTCCGGCTTCCTGTCTACACGTCCATGTCAAAAGAAATTGCTTGGTATATTTAGCTAGACGTGATGTATGAGCTTGCATTGTTGTGTTTACCTTGTATAGCCAGCTGCAAAATAAACAACATTATTTCATGCTTCACCTGCTGTTTGTGTTGAGGTCACAATTTCTTTAATTCAGCATCCATCACTAACGCTGGGGAATGCGGCTCAGCCAGGGATTGGCTGCAGATAGATCCTGATGGTATAATTGGGCATCTGTCAAAGTCAAGGCAACAAAATCACTTTTCCGACCTGCCAACTTGACTTGTTTTCAGTGTAATCCTTTTGTCAAAGTTTCCATAACTTGTCCATATTAGGAAAGAACAGAGTCACTTAGTATGCATGGCATGACAACAGAAAATGGAGTATTGTAGAGTCTAACATACAGCTACCCTCCCAACTGTCACGATTACAGCGGGACAGTCCCGATTTTCGGGTCCTGTCCCGCTGTCCCACCCGCGGCAGGCATTGTCCCACTGCGGGGCGTGGCAGTTGGGAGACCCCACAATCTAACAGCGTCTATTCTCGTATGAAAATTAATATTCTCGTATGAAAATGAGGTTGCGGCTAATTAGCATAAGCCGCAAACCTCATTTGCATACACCCCACCCCCTTTTCGGGCGCTCGCGCGGTTACCCAACACAGAAGTTGGGAGGTATGATACAGACCAATGCTTAGCACACACAGTAGATTAAGCGAGGGCTGCCTAAGCCAGAGCGTACTTAATAGGCTTACATTTTTTGGGTTGGCAGGAAAGAGTTAATGACTGCTAGACATCTAAAGTTGGTTTCAGTTTTGCAGTTAGCCTTTGGGTGATCTTGGGAGTGTGAGCTTAGGGAGAGGGGTATATAAGCAGGTCCTTACAGGAAATACTTCCTCTTACAGAAGTCTTTCAGCCCCACCCACTCTCCCTTGCCATTGGCATCTCAATTTATGGTCCATTCATTGGTACATTTACCATTATCAGAACTGGGGCTGTAGGGCGTCACGGTCCAGCGGTCACTTGTGGCATGAGAGGGCGCTGGGAGGCACTGCCCCTTGGAAAGACAGCAGGGTGTCCTGCCTTTGCGGGGGGGGGGCGCTGTGGGTACTTCATCAGGGAGTGTCCACACCGGCCAGAGAAGGGATGGTGAGACTTCCCAGCGTTAGGTTGTGCCTTAGTCGGATGGGGCCGTCTCAGTCGTCCCCATGTTAAAATCAGTCAGTTGGGGCGTTTAAGTCGCCGCCATTTTTGATGTGACTAGAGCTGGTCATCCGTGGCGCCTTATTGCCAGCCCTTTACGAGAGGGTCATACCACATTAATAAATATACTTATGACCTTTAAATCTAATTGTTACGGTGTCCGTGTCTTTATTGTGTCAGCGTGAGTTATTTTTAGTTAAGCTAGCTTAAAGTATATGTTAAGGTTCAAGCCAAATAAATGTATAGACGCCTTACAGTATATCTCGCAGCCTACCATATAGAGGAGTGTTCCATCCCCAGTCCTCAGGAACCCCTAGTGCTGCATGTTTTCCAGATCTCCCCATTATCACAAGTAAAATAATTATAGCATCACTTGTGCATCTCTTAAAAAGTGTCAGCCAATAATGGAAACACCTATGCACCAACTAGGAGATCCAAAAAACATACACTGTTAAGCAGGGGCGGATTTAGGGATGAGGGCGCCCCTAGGCACAACAATAATGTTTACGAAGTAGGACAGTTTATAGGGGCAGTATTTGCATGTCCTATCCATTTACACTCTATTTAAGATGTAATATAGTACAGTACAGTGGATATTTTGCAGTTATTGGTACATTTTGGGCTGACAGTACTATCACAGGCATCCAAGTGCCGCCCCCAAACATGTGCCGCCCCTAGGCCGGTGCCTCACGTGCCTAATGGGAAATTCGGCTCTGCTGTTAAGGGAGTTGGGAAATACTGATAAGCCCCACACATACAGCCGACATTAGCCCTTATTCAGATTTGATCGCAGCACTAATTTGTTCTCAAAATGGGCAAAACAATGTGCACTGCAGGTGGGGCAGATGTAACATGTATAGAGAAAGTTAGATTTGTGTGAGTTATTTTATTTCTGTGCAGGGTAAATACTGGCTGCATTATTTTTACACTGCAATTTAGATTTCAGTTTAAACACACCCCACCCAAATGTAACGCTCTCTACACATGTTACATCTGCCCCACCTGCAGTGCACATGGTTTTGCCCATTTTGAGAACAAATTTGTAATGCGATCAGATCTGAATAAGGCCCATTGTGCATACACACTGAATGGTAATCGGCTGCCGTTATTGTTAAGTGACATCAATCATTGCTAACGACACACGGAAGTGCACATCAATAACGATATTGGCAGGTATTCAATGCGGCCGGCGAGGGGGTTAAACAGCGAGGATTGCAGAAAACCAGCGATCCTCGCTGTTTAACTCCTGCGCCGGCCGGTCGCTCTATTCAATGTTCTGGGAAAAACCTCGCCATCACAGGACATAGAGAATTCCCCCAAACAGCGAGACCCATGGCTAATGCAGAAAACTCGCTGTATTTAGCCGCGAGTCTCGCTGCTTCAGGAGCCGCATACGCCAATTCCCCCTCGCTCAAAAAATGGAGCGAGGGGGAATTGGCGTATGAGGGGGCTGCATTGAATACTGACAGGGTGAGTGGTGACAGAGAGCAGGAAGCTCCGTTCGCTGTCCCCGCTCGCCCACAGCATTAAATACACCCCATTGAGTGTAAACACTAGAGGTCATTGTGAAAAATATCGCTCAGAAGTCTCTGAGCGATATTGTTCCCAATATCCTCTAGTACAAGGATGGGGAACCTTTGGGGGTTATTTTGGTTCACACTTTCTGACAAATTCCTTCTTAGATGGACAAAACCACGTGCACTGCAGGGGGGTAGATGTAGAATGTGCAGAGAGAATTCGATTTGAGTGAGTTATTTTGTTTCTGTGCAGGGAAAATACTGACTGCTTTATTTTTACACTGCAATATAGATCTCACTTGAAGCAAAACCCCACCCAAATCTAATTCTCTCTGCACTAGTTACATCTGCCCCCCTGCAGTGGTGTAGCTACGTGCCACGTTGCCCGGAGCAAGGGCATGTTTGCCCCCCCCCCATTGAAATCTCCCCTCTGGGTAAACATACCCTACTCTAGGCATATAACCCCCTCCCCCTCTGGGCATATAAATACCCATCCCCCTCCCAGTGCATAACAGCCCCCCAATTAAACTCTCCCCTCTGGGCAAACAACCCCTCCTCTGGTCATATAAATCCTCTTCCCCCTCCATTGCATAATAGCCCCCCCCCCCCCCCCCCAATTGAACTCTCCCCTCTGGGAAAACAACCCCCTACCCTGTCCCTCTCTGCATAAAAAAACCCTTCCCGGACCTTGTCTCAGTAACATTCAGATTTAAATAAACACCCCAGAGCTCAAGTCTCCTGCTGCCTGGACCGCTAGCCAATAGGCGCTCGCAGTCCAGCAGCCAATGCTGCTTCTGATTGGCTACTGGACCGCAAGCGCCTATTGGCTAGCGGTCCAGTGGGTGAACTTTAATTAAAAATAGCGGTGGACTCCGACGCCGAGCACAGCGGGGAGTCCGTGGGGTGGGGGGTTGCCGGTGGATGCTGGGAGTGTCTGGGCGGTGGAGCAGGCGAGTAGGGCGGAGGAGCTGGCGGCAGAGTGCACGGCTCCAGCGCCAGGTGACATGTCTGCGCCCGGAGCTTGTGCTCCGCCGGCTCCGCCCTAGCTACGCCTCTGCTGTCAGCAGCAGCTCTGTGCTGTGGAGTTTGAACACTACAGCTTAAGAGATGTTGGTGGGAATGATCGGTGTGATCGCTATCCCCCCATTTGCAAATGGAGTAGACTGCTTTACTCAGTGGCACCAACCTCCCTGTACCCAACACAGCCCCCTTACGCAGCGTGTGCTGGGTTAGGAACTGCGGGTCAGATGCACTATGCTATAAAAAGCGATAAAATAGAGAGTGATAAAGTACCCGTCAATCAGCTCCTAACTGGCATTTTTCAAACACGGCCTGTAACATGGGGGAGCTGCACACGATACTACCAAGCCACAACGCTGCTGCTGCAGCTCTACAGCACAAAGTCCGCTCTACCAGGAAGCAAAATGAAACCTGTCAGAGGTTACAGAGATAAAGGGACCCATTACTGGTTGTTTCCTAGTTAGTCCGGCATCTGTCACTTCAATTAGCGTTCCCCTCAGAGCGATGACTTCACTGAGTGACTGGGTGAAACATTACCAACCCGCTGGGCCGAGCTGTCAGGTCTGATTATATCACAGGGGTTTCCAGCATTAGTCTACCGAGCAGACGCTGGAGTACAGCCTTTATTATTTATCTCATTTATGGTCAGATGCACTAAGCTTCAACAGTGATAAAATGGAGAGTGATAAACAGCCAACCAATCAGCTCCTACCTGTCATGTCACAGGTCACAAATTGTCAGGCAGGAGCTGATTGGTTGGTTTTTTATCACTCTCCATTTTATCACTTTTTACGAATGTTAGTGAATGAAATAAATGGTAAATCCAGTCACAGAGTGTTATATATCGGTTTACAGTCATTATGTCGACACATATGAAGTCTACATGCATTGCGTCGACCACTGAAGGTCGACATGGCTTAGGACGACACATGGTATAGGTCAATAGGGCTAAGGTCGACCGGGTTGGAAGTCCGACACAATCATTAGGTCGACAATGGCTAGGTCAAAAGGTCGACCTGAGTTTTCACAATTTTTTGGAGCCAACATATTTCATGCACTACCATCCACTAGCGTGTGGAGGGAGAATAGAATAGTGTGCCGTGCACAGCGAGCCATGTGAGGAGACGCGGTACACTAAGACAGTGTCCATGTCGACCATGTCGACATCTGGGATGAATTTTTTTTGAGAAAAACCCATGTCAACTTTTGGCTGTCGACCTAATGCTCATGTCGACCTTCCAACCCTGTCAACCTTAGCCATTTCGACCTATGTCATGTGACAACCTAAGCCACGTTGACCTTCGGTTGACCAAATGCATGTTGACCTTATATTGGTTGAACCAATGACCCATACCCATTATATCTCCATATGTTCATTTCCTCTGCCCTGTAGCACCCCAGGGGAGGTCCCCGACTTGGAACCGGCACTTTACCAGACTAGAAAACTTAAATAAGATATTTTAATTCATATATTTTCTTTCAAAAAGAGCAGGCGGATCTCCCGCATCCTTCCCGCTTCATAGTGATGGCGGCACAATGCAGAGATAATATGGGAATTCGTGTCATAGCAGTTAACCCCCCTCTACAAATCTTGAAATGTTACTGCAAAGGAGGCGGGGACTAATGACACAAGGTCAAGACCACACCCCCAAACTGGAGTGCGCAGTAGCCGGTACACAGTACAAAATGTGCATGTTATGCCGGTACGATAGGCCAGACCGAATTAATGGGACGGATAGGGCAACATAACACTTAGGGACCGATTCAGACCTGAATTCGGTCCCGTCTCTGATGTTTTGGGTCTTCACATGTGCATTGTTGCCAAGTGTCTCGTCGCCGAGGTGCTCGCAGACTGAGTGACAGGCAGGGGCCAACCACTGGGGTCCGCCCAGTGTTTCATGGGTGTGTGCACAAAAACAGTGCGTGCCCCCATGAAAACACTGGGAGGACCCCAGCAAATGCAGGCGTGCCTGCTTGGGGTGGATGGATGACGTCAGCGCCTGCCCCCAAATTCGTTGGGAAAGCGTCCATCTGAAAAGTAAGATGTCTTTGACAAAACGGGGTGTGGCTTTGTGGGAATACTGCAATCGCGAGCCATGCCCCATTTTCATCAATGCGGAGGCATGTCCAGAGATCTGGGAGCGGCTGGCCATGCCTTCAGTCCCTCGGCGTCCTGTGAATAGATGCTGCGCGCATGAGCACTGGTTCTATTGACCGCAGCTCTGAGTGGTTGGGACAGTGGGGTCTATTTAGCCATCTTTGGAGAGATATAAAGTGGATGGAGATAAAGTACCAGGAAATCAGCTCCTAACTGCCATGTTACATGCTGTGTTTGAAAAGTGACAGGATCTATTTGGCTGCTACTTTATCTCCATCAACTTTATCTCTCTCCAAGGCCTAGTAATAGACGCCAAAGTACCAATCAACAAGTTTCTAACTTTCATTCTTCAAACACAGCCTGTAACATGGCAGTTAGGAGCTGATTTCCTGGTACTTTATCTCTCCCCACTTTATCTCTTTCCAAGGCTTAGTACATATGCCCCCCCTGCTCCTGGTCGGACAGATATGCTGGGGGAAATTTACAAAGATAAGATATATTTCACATGGGATGTTGCTATGAGCAACGAATCAGGTGTTGGATTTTAGGAAGGCTGACTGCAAAAATCGGGAGATGTTTAAGCGATTCATTAGCGGATTGGAGGAACTTGAAAGGAGTGCAGGAGAGGTTGAAAAAATTAAAAAGTGCAATACTAAAGGCAACGGACCTTTGTATCAAAAGGGTTAAGAAAAGCACCAGGAAAAGGAAGCCAGTGTGGTTTACTAAAGAGGTATCAACTAGTGTAAAAGCAAAAAAGATGGCCTTTAGGACATTCAAGCGGACTGAAAATAATAACGACAAAGAAGTCTATCTTGCCAGACGCAAGGAGGCTAAGAAAATGATCAGGCGTGCCAAGGCACAAGCTGAGGAGAAAATGGCTCAGTCAGTAGATAAAGGACGCAAAACTTTTTTTTAAGTATATACTGTAAGTGAAAGGAGAAAATCAAATAAGACTTCAGACAGACACTGAGAATTTGGTGGAGGGAGACAAGGAAATTGCAGATCATCTAAATAATTATTTTTGCTCCGTATTCACTATAGAAGGAGAAGGGAAGGAACCACAGTTAAGTTGCAAGGACAATCATAAAAATAAGGTAGATGGAAGTACATTTACTAAGGAGAAAGTCCTAACAGAACTTTCAAGACTAAAAGTGGATAAATCAATGGGGCCAGATGGAATGCATCCAAGGATACTAAAAGAACTAAAAGATGTGCTGATAGCACCATTAACAGATTTATTCAACCAGTCACTAGATACAGGTGCAGTTCCAGAGGACTGGAAAAGAGCAAATGTAGTTCCACTGCACAAAAGTGGAAGCAAAGAAGAAGCAAGTAACTACAGACCAGTGAGCTTTACATCAGTAGTAGGGAAATGAATGGAAACACTATTAAAAGAAAGAATAGTGGAATATCTTAAATTAAACAGGTTGCAGGATCCAAAACAGCATGGTTTTACAGCAGGGAGATCATGCCAAACAAATCTTATTGACTTTTTTGACTCCGTGACCAAAATTCCAGATAAGGGGGAGGGGGGCATAGATGTGGCATATCTAGACTTTAGTAAGGCATTTGACACTGTCCCACATCCCAGACTGCTAAATAAACTTGAAAGTGTGGGATTGGATTATAAAACAATTAAATGGATAACAACCTGGTTGCAGGATAGGAAACAGACAGTTGTAGTAAATGGAGTGCATTCTACATACCTTCCAACTTCCTTGGGGACGGAGGAGGGACAGAGGGGGGGTGGCCTAATTTCGGGGCATGGCCTATATGCGCGGCTCCCCTGCGAGGCCCGCCCCCATTTTTACGCTATGGGGGCATGACCCAGAGGCTCTGTTGTGAGCCTCTAGTCATGCCCCCAGCCCCCTGGCTGCTGGAATTTATTCCCCACTGCTCAGCAGCCGACAGGGTCAAATCCCAACAGCGCCCCTCCCCTCACCGCAGGACACTGCCAACCGCGGGATGGATGTGGGAATGTCCCCTAAAACCGGGACATTCCCTAGGTTTTCGGGACTGTTATTTGCCATCAAATTCTATGTTTCTACTTCTTATTTATTTAATAACTTCTAAAAGAGAAGAGACAGATTCTGATTGGTTGCCCATAGCGACATGCCATCTGAAATAGAACCCCCCCCACCGCTGTGTCTTCCCCACCATCCAGATTTACAGAGACGTCTGCTGCAGATCACCTTTCCTCTTCCGATATTAAATAGTAACCAGATTCTAAAAATAATTTAATGGCTGTAATAAATCTAGTATTATTTTTGCAATAACGCAGCTGCTAATCTGCATTATTTCAGTATACAGCATTAATTCAGCTCAGCAGAAGCGTACATTCATCCCGGTAGCCTGGAGGCAAGTTGATGTTCGGGGCACCCCATAAAAAAGTGCCGTGTATGTGTATATACTGTGTGTAAAGGGCGGCGGGTCAGAGTCAGACTCAAGAGATTCAGCCGTCTGAAGCACGCAGAATCAGCATTCACCGGTGGGTCCCATCTCACAGTCCAGCAGCAGGGACAGATACACTGTTGCTGGCTGCAGCCAAGCTGAGCGGTGCCAGATGGAAGCTTCCCTGTCCCCTATTGCTGGTGTTAGCAGGTGCTCCTCAGAGCTGTGCTGGAAGTGGTCACTCTTGGATCCAGCTGTGGACTACACAGGTGCTGCTGTATATACAGGTGCCTGATGAGGTCTTGCAGCACCTGAGCAGTGGCGTAACTATAGCACAGCAGCCCCCACGGTACCGGGGTGGGGGGGGGTGTGTGGCGCTGTGCATATGGGAGAGCCGGGGGGGCTGCGGTGCTATAGTAATCCCCCCCCCATCCCCCGCATGCTTACCTGTCCGCGCCCTGGCTCCCCGCCTGGCTCCAATCAATGCTATGGAGACGGACCACGATAAAATGGCCGCCCCATAAAGCAGACTGTTCTCTGAAACTGTCTGCGGTATGGGGGCAGCCATTTTATCATGGTCCGTCTGCATAGAATTTATTGAAGCCAGGAGGGGAGCCGGGACGCACGGACAGGTAAGCATGCGGCAATGGGGGGAGGGGGCACGGGGGGCAGGCACGGGGGGCCGGACAGGCGGGGAGGGGGGGCGCCCCCCATTAACGGCGGGGGGCGCCCCAAACAAAGCTACGCTGCTGCACCTGAGGCAGGTTTCTCCATTACCTCTGGGAGTTACGTCCCCACAGCTCAGTATAATGTGACGACCCACCACTGGAGTGAAGCACTGGACTGACGAGGGGTATAGTGCCCAACCTTCACCCTGTCACTACCCTGATTTGACAATGATGTGGCAAATAGGTACCAATGTGCCCCTGAATACAAGAGTGCATGCAGGGCCGTTTCTACAGGCGAACAAGCTGTGCAGATACACGGGAAACCAAACCTGCCACCACGTGACTGCACAGCTTGTCTGTTGCTGACTGTCAGTCACTGCTGCCAACGCCGCCAGGCCGCCAACTCCCGTGACCCACCGTGGAACCTGGTAAGCGGGGGTTAGCACAGGAGGGGAAGAAGCCCACCACTGCTGGCTAGCTCCTGCTGCATGAAGGCCCACACAGTGACCCTAAAACATGCAGTGACCCTCTGTGGCCTACTGGGTCACTGTGTGGGCCTTCATGTTTATATGTCACTGTGCGGCCTTCAGCCCACCAACTTAAGTGATGGAGGACAATGACCATTCCTATGGTAACCACTGTCTGGTCATGCAGGTTGCAAAAGTGGGGTCTAAGGTACATTATATAGTCACTGGGTCCCTTTCTGCAGTGGGGAACAGGACCTGGGTGGGGGGGGGGGGGGGGGCGGGACATCGTCATTATACTCTTATGCCCCCTCCTTTGTAAAGGGGCCTGGTATTGTTGCATTACTTAACTCCTTCTGGTTGCTGTCAACCCTTAAGCTTGTGCCTTTACCAATGGATGCCCCGGTGGGCTCTTCAGGACCCAGTCCTACATTAGCTAAGGGCCACACATATCCCAAACAACAGAGGACTGTAGAACCTCCTTCTGTTCTAAGCTCCCCAGTGCAAGGAAACCAGAGGTCACCACACTGTAATGGCAATGTCACAACTGAGCCCATTCACGTGGCCGCGCAGTGCGCCCTTGCGGGAGGATACAGTCAGAATACTAACAAAATAGGGGTTAGGGTCAGGCACCAAGGAGAGGGTTAGGAATAGGCTTCAGGGATGGGGAGGGTTAGTGTAAAAATGTTGTATCCAAAAACTACACAATCATTTGCATGAACGGGACTTTAAGTCCTTGAAAAATGGGCCTAATTCAGACCTGTTGCAGATGGACAAAACCATGCTGCATTGCAGGTGAGGCAGATGTAACATGTATAGAGAAATTTAGATTTGGGTGAGTTATTTTGTTTCTGTGCAGGGTAAATACTGGCTTCTTTATTCTTACACTGCAATTTAGATTTCAGTTTGAACACACCCCACCCAAATGTAAAGGCCCCCATACACTAGTGAGATTTGGTCCGATTTGACCCGATTCTGACGGA
Organism: Crinia signifera; assembly: GCF_055691185.1. Taxonomy (NCBI): domain Eukaryota; kingdom Metazoa; phylum Chordata; class Amphibia; order Anura; family Myobatrachidae; genus Crinia; species Crinia signifera. The sequence continues at coordinate 35,417,292 of NC_139220.1, forward strand.
TCAGACCAATAAAATGGACGGAATACCATGTGTTTGACATCCTGGATCGGAATCGGAGGTCGGATAAATCTTACGTGCAGCCCAGGGCCGAGCGGGGGGACACTGGGAGCCGGGCGGGTGGATGCTGGAAGTCGGCAAGGGGATGCAGAGAGGAGGGTGGTGGGAGCCGGGCGAATGAAAAACAAAACAAAAAAACATACAAATTAATGGGCAGCCATTGAATGGCTGAGAGCTCTCAGCCTATAATCGGCCGCCCAGTGGCTTCCCATTCATTTGTATTGTTTTTTTTTGCAGCTCGGCTACCCCTGCCTGGCTATCCACAAACACCCCCCCCCCCCCTCCTGGCTCCCTCCACCTGCAGTTCCCCGGGAGTTGCATGGTCTGCACAAGGCAAAAATAACGGTCTAATCATCTGAACCTCCGCCCTGGTGTTGGCGACTGAATACACATAAAATGAATTGCGGATAGTAACATGAATTGGGGATAGCATATTGGCTTGTCCCTATGGACCTCCTAAAAATTGGAGGTGCACAAATAAAAATTGGAAGTGCACAAATAAAAATCTTCATCTTCGGTTTGTAAACTTTTAATTAAAAAAAAATTGTAACAATTAAAAATTGCATTTGGTGCGTCGCTGCCTGACTTTGGTCTACACAAGGAACTTATCCCTAGCTACACTGCGTGACACACTGTAAATATGTCACACGAGGGAGTACTGATGGTTTTTGAATCTGGAGTGTCGTCACGGAGACAGTAATAGTGTCATTATGTCATAAGTGGAAGCCCACCGAGGTTATTCTGAGGCATAGGTAGGGGTGAGGAAGGGAGAGAAGGGAATTAGCTCACAGAAAGCAAAAAAGGCAGAAGGGGTAAGAGGCAGGCAAAGGGCCAGTGAGTTCTGCAGAAGGGGAAAGTAACGAAGTATCACAGAGGGAGGAGGCAGCCAGGACAGAGATAGGCAGAAACAGGTGCAACACATAGCAAAACTGAACAGAGAGGTGCAAGGAGCAAGCGATACAAGGAGGCGAAGAAGAAAAATCTATGTTCCCAAAGACGAGAAAGGATTAGGATTGAAAGAGAACAAAAAACAGCAAAGAGACGGAACAAGCAAAAAATAAAAATAAAAGACATCAAAAGCAACAAAATATCACACGAAGAATAACAGGTCCAAAGAAAAATTCTAATCGGGCAGGAGACACACGGAAGCTGATCAGCACAAACAGGTGGGCTCTTAAACTACAAAAATACATTTTACTAATCACATAAAGTCACCCGCATCTCACCCGCTTGTGCACCTTACATTGTGGTATCAGTCACCCCAAATAGCCCCTCGGAGCACATCTTTCTCGCACTAAGGGCCTGATTCTGGTTCACTTGCAAAAGCAAATTCTCTCTCTAATGGACAAAACCATGTGCACTGCAGGTGGGGCAGATGCAACATGTGCAGAGAGAGTTAGATTTGGGTGAGTTATTTTGTTTCTGTGCAGAGTAAATACTGGCTGCTTTATTTTGACACTGTAATATAGGTATCAGTGTGATGTAAAAATCCCACCAAAATGTAACTCTCTCTGAACATGTTACATCTGCCCCACCTGCAGTGCAGCATGGTTTTGTCCATTAGAGAGATCATTTGCTTTTGCAAGTGAACCAGAATCAGATCTGATTCATATAAATACAAGAACAGGCAGCGACAACACTACGTTGCTGGCTTACATTGATTCATATGTTGAAATTTGGGCCTGATTCAGAGTAGATCGCAAATGCAAAATCTTTCTCAAATGGGCAAAACCATGCTGCATTGCAGGTGGGGCAGATGTAGCATGTGCAGAGAGAGTTAGGGGTGTATTCAATGTCAGGGGCGAGCTGTGACAGCGAGCAGGGCTGCCTGCTCGCTGTCACAGCTCGCCCGGTCAGTATTCAACTGACCCCCTGCATACACAGGTTCCCCCTTGCTCCGGTTTTGGAGCAAGGGGGAATTGGCGTATGCGGCCGCAGAAACAGTTTAGGGGAATCCTCGCAGTCCTGTGACAGCGAGGATTCGCCCGGAATGTTGAAGAGGGTGAGCGGACGGTACAGGGGGTTAAACAGCAAGGATCGCTGGTTTTATCCCATCTCCGCCGTATAACCCCCTTGCCGGCCACATTGAATACGGGAGTTAAATTTAGGTGAGTTACTGTGGTTCTGTACAGACTGCCTTACTTTTACACTGCATTTTAGACTTCAGTTGGAGTACACCCCATCCAAATCTAACTCTCTCTGCACATGTTACATCTGCCCCACCTGCAGTGCAGCATGGTGCCTATTTGAGAAACGTTGTGAATTCTGTTGTGCTCAGTGGTGTAAGTTTGTCACTGTTGCCCGGAGGCAAGATATATATTGGTGCCCCCCAACCTTATATAATATAATAGTGTTTTGTCTGTTCTGAAATATATGTGTTTTATACACACACACATATATATTGAGAGAGAGAGAGTGAGAGAGAAAGAACACATATTTCAGAAATCAGTAATACCCCTTTCACATTGCAGCTGTAACACGGCATATTGCCGTTTTTTTAGTGCTTTAAAACGTTTCCAGCAGCAATGTGAAAGCTACATTGTCAATTTACCGGTTACAGAAAACCGGCATTTTGACACGTGTTAAAAGGAGGATCCTACACGGTTCGGAGCCGTTTCACCTGCAGTGTGAACAGCTCAGAAACGGTATTTGCTATAAATGATAACCACACTTGATCCCCGCCCACAAGCAGGAAAAAAAACATTTAAAATGACATTGTATGGCTTTCTATGGGTGAAACGGGTTGAATCTGAAAGGTACAAAACGGTATTTAAACTGCAATATACCTTTACATCATGCAATATGAAAGGGGTTTAACTGGCTTTTGACCAGTTTTAAGACACGTTTAGAAAAACGGGTTGAAAGCAGGTTTTTGCAATGTGAAAAGGGTATTACAGAAGGGATATCAATGGGTTTCAATTAACTGATTTATTAGTTTTTGAAACTAGCAGGGGAGGAGAGGTGCCCCCTTGGGAGCAGGAGCCTGGCGGCAGATGACTCCATTGCCTCCCAGAGTTCTGCCCCTGGTTGTGCATCACTTGCACCTATCATAGCAATATGAATATACTCGGAGAAATGTAAAAGCGTCTAAGATATGATGAGGAGTGGGATGCAGAGGCGGAACTACCATTGGTGTAGCAGGTGCATTGCACCGGGGCCCCTGAGGCTTGTGCCTCTGTCACCCACTGTTGTGGGGCCCAAATTGTACTTTTGCACCTGGGCCCACCACTCACAAGTTCCGCCACTGGTGGGATGGCTGCTGATCACAGACAATTTACAAAGCATGGTTTTGCCTTTTAAATGATCGCCACTTTAAAAAACCTCCAGAGATCGGCTGGCATCGGACGTTATTAAATTTACCCGCTACTGCCAACAGAAGCAATGATTTATTTTTGTTCTGCCAGGAAATCAGTAAAATATCTAAGGACCCAGTGGGCGGAACTTGTGAGTGGCGGGCTCAGGTGCAAAAATATAATTTGGGCCCCTTCTTCTACCTTAAGTCATTGCTGGTATGGGCAGCAATGGGCCCCTTATTCCTCAGGGCCCCGGTGCAATGCACCTACTGCGCCAGTGGTAGCTCTGCCTCTGTAAGGCCGAGTTATGTGTAAAATTCTCCGGTAATTACAGTACAGCTACCGACATCACAGATTTTTCATGTACTTATAAGGTGGGAGGGAAATCTGGGATCATGCAATGTTTCTGGCTGTGAGGATCCGGAGAGTAAGCTGGACGGTTAAAATGACAGCACCTCACAGCCATTGATGCTAACTGAATCCCCCCCATACATATAGCGCCAGATCTACCATTAGGCAAATGCCTAGGGTGCCAGGATCTGGGGGTGCTACAAGAGTCTGCCTATCACAAAATTAAGGATGTCTTTGAGGAAGATTTCCTTGTACTTAATGCAGGTGGCGGCTGTGGAACTTCTAATACTCCACTGCCACACTTTCACTTGGGGGCTGGACAGTGGGTATTGGTGTCAGTGTGTGTGTGCATACCTCCCAACTTCTGAAGTTGGGGGCGCGAACTTGCGAAAAGGGGGGCGTGGCCTCACTTGGGGGCTGGACAGTGGGTATTGGTGTCAGTGTGTGTGCATACCTCCCAACTTCTGAAGTTGGGGGCGCGGCCTTGCAAAAAGGGGCGTGGCCTCGCGGGATGATGCGTCCTCCGGCCGCGCCCCCGTTTTCTGGCGCTCGCCGGCGCTGAATAGACGCTGTGCGCATGTGCACAGCGTCTATTCTTGGCAGGCTGGGGGGACTCCCAACTGTCCCCCCCACCGCGGGACAATGGCGGCCCCGGGCGAGACGCGGGAACATCCCCGAATATCGGGACGTTCCCACGGTAAGCGGGACAGTTGGGAGGTTAGAGTGTGTGTGGGGGGGGGGAGACAGTAGATTTGCCAGGAGTACCAAGAATCCTTGGTATGCGATCATTAGGTCGACAGTGTCTGGTCCACAGTTAATAAGTTGACATAATTGGTCGACAGGGAGATGGCCAACACATGAAAACAGTTGACACAAGCAAAAGGTCTACGTGGAAAAGTTGACATGAGTTTTTCATGATTTTTTTTAACCGAATCATTCATACGTTACTATCCCAGTCGGCATATGGGGAGAATATAATAGTGCAGAGAGCCATGTGGGAACGTGGTACACTAATACAGTCTCCGTGACAACCTACAGTATGTCGAAATAGACAGCGAAAACAGGATAAACCCATGTTGACCTTTTCCCCTGTCAAACTTTTTCCTTGTGTTGACCTTTTGACATATCGACCTAATGCCGTTGACCCTTTTCACGTGTCGACCTTCTGCCTGTCCACACATTAAAAAATTATCGACCTATACCCCTTTCACACCGCATCCTCTACCCGGGTTATCACCATGTTTATGAAGTATCAACCCAGGTCATGGTGCAGTGTGAAAGCACCAAAACCTATAAACCGGGTCCAGCAACCCAGAATTCCACCCCGGGCTCCAAGTGCTGCCCCCTGCTTCGCCCCCCGCCACCGCCCCTGACTGATGTCAGGGAGCCGGCTTATTGCTGGGTCGCTGTGGGAGCTAGAAATCCTTGCAATTGCCAGCTTGGTCCTGGGACAGACCCGTGTCCATATCACAGGTGCGACCCGGCATTTGTGTTGTGAAAGGGGTACTAATGACGCACACCGCACTGACCCCGTGCACCCCAACAAAATTGATAATTGTCCTGATTGAAAGTTAACATCATTGTGAAAATCTAGTTTATGTGGCAATAACTAGAATCTGATGTCGTTACGTGGGGTAGATCCATGCCATGTTTTTGTTTGGGAAAGGTGCATTATAGTGATATCTGAAATAACGATTGACCCTCTTATCAATAAACATAACACCTCATACCCTTCAACATGGCCCATTCCATTAGGTACAAAATGCTCTGTTTCTGGACTTCCCTGCCAGTGGCAGTTGCAGATGTGAGGCTGCAGCACAGTCCAATATTCAAAAAGGGGAGCCACATCTAATGCCACCCCAAACACCACTGTCCTGGACTCTCACTGGCAGTTGATGTGACCCCCCTCTTTGAATTTTGGACTGTGCTGGAGTCCAACCTCTGTAACTGCCACTGGAAGGGAAGTCCAGGAACAGAACATTTTGTAGCTAATGGAATGGGTCATGTTGGAGGGTATGACACCCCCCCGACATATGAAGATCCCATGAGGGGAAATCACTGTCACACCAGGAAATGTTCTATCTGACATTATCCATGACACTACCTGTAATATATCCGTCTCCTATTTGCAGTGTTCTAAACTGGATAAATCTAAATGTCATATAACCTACTGTAAAACAATACAAATTATTTTCTTTCATTAAATCAAAGGAAAACAGTAGATGAAATGTTGTCAGCTGCGGTTGTGTGCTAATTATAGGACTGAGGACACCGGGTGTTATGTGCAATCTGTCTGACCTCCACGTTCCGCTGTAATGTAGAAGACATCAGATGTCACTTTGCAGTGCTAAGCATATTCTAAATGTCTCGCACTGCTGTCGCCAATAGCCCTGGTATCTGCACACTGCAGTATGTGGGGCAACGCACAACCATGGAACATTTTCCTCTCAGCATTTCAATTTGAAGGGAACCTGTTACATTTGAGATACAGAAATAAGGAAATCACCAGGAAAATGGCCGCGGCACCATTTTGTCTGTGATTGGTGCAGAGCTTTAGCTGCTGACTCTGGATTCGGAGAGGTAAGTATTAAATGGACATTGTGCAATGTGTATGGACTCAGTGGCCCGTGTGAACTGCACAGTCTGCATCCATTATAGATACACCAATGAACGGGTTTAGTATGATTTCTTGATGGTTAAGATGCTGGTGGTCACTATTCCGAGGCCGACATCCTAAACGCTGGCCCCCCCCCTACAACCTAACCCTCCCCTTCTGCAGCTTAACCCTAGCCTCCCCCTTATTACCTAACCCTCCCTCTGCGCAGCCTAAATGTAACCCTCCCTCCATCGGTGCCTAATCCTAACCCCCCCTAGGTGTGCATAACCCTAACCAGCCTAACCACCCCTCCCCACAGCCTAACCCTAACCTCGCCCCTGTGGGCAGGAGCAGTGGTGGATTCATGGTGGACACAAGGCACGTGCCCTCCTGTCATTTACAGGTAATGTGGGGAGGGGCATTTGGCATGAATTACTATGAGCCAAAAGCATGACCCATCACCCTGCAACGTAATTACCCAGGAACCCTGCAAAAATCCATCTCATGGGTGGGGCCACAGTGGCATGATTACTGATTTTCCGCACACATTAACCTCCCTTTTCTCAGACCTCCAGGAAAAAAGCACCACAAGCTGGGTACACTCTGTGGCTCCCCCAGCTGTTGTTTGACTACACAACCCAGCATGCCCTGCCCCGGTTTTAGCACTACCTATTAGCAAAACTGTTGTAGAGCATGCTGGGACTTGTATTTTCACAATAGCTGGAGTGCCACAGATTGGCCAGGCCTGTACTAAACAATTATCTGTCAGACCATCTGCTCAATCTTATTGGTTGGAATGAAAATTATTTACAAATGAGAATCGACCATTTGCTCCAGAAAACAGGAAAATAGATAAAAAACGTTCTTCAGATAAATTGGTTAAACCGTAAATTATACAGTGTTGATAGATTTATAGCAGGGGTGTCCAAACTTTTTGCAACGAGGGCCAGATTTGGTGAAGTGTAAATGTGTGGGGGCCGACCATTCAGCATGACATTCTTTGAATCATTAATCACATCAGAATGGTCCCCCAATCTGCCCCTTCACTGTATTTCTCCCAGCTTGCCCCCATTTACTGTATGTCCCCCAGCCTGCCCCTTCACTGTATTTTCCCCAGCTTGCCCCATTCACTCTATGTCCCCCAGCCTTCCCCTTCTTCACTGTATGTCCCCCATTCACTGTATGTTCCCCACTCTGCACCCATTCACTCTGTCCCCCAGCCTGCCCCCTTCTCTTAATGTCCATCAGTGCCTCCATTCATTGTATGTCCTCAAGCCTGACCCTCCTTCACTGTATGACTCCCATTCACTATGTACCCCACTCTGCCCCCATTCACTATATGTCCCCCAGCCTGCCCCTGCTCCCCCTTCTCTTAATGTCCATTACTGCCTATATTCACTGTATGTCCCCCAGCCTGACCTTCCTTCACTGTATGTCCCCCACTCTACCCCCGCCCTTCTCTGTTTCCCAGCCCCTTGTGTGAGCCAGAGGAAGGAGAGGCAAAGCAGGCACTGCAAGGACAGGAGATGCTGGGGCTCCCGCTGGTGCCCTCCTTCGCTCTGCATGTTATGGGAGCAAGCTTCCCCCTTGCTGCACCCCCTCTCCAAACACTGCTGTCACTGTGATTGTGGAGTAGGGTGATATACGATTGCGGCAGCAGGTGTAGGACGCCAAACACATATGACTGTGGCGGCTGGCACCTCCTCACTGCAGCAGACAGCAAGGTAAAGTTGTGCTCGCCGGGGCCCCACCGTTAGTGTCCTGTGCTGAGCTTCCCACATCTGATGCTCTGCCTGCTTCCATCTGGAGGCTGCGGGCTGCTTGAAATGACAGCACGTGCCGCAAATGGCCCCCGGGCCTGACTTTGGACATGCCTGATCTATAGTGTCTAGGCCAGTGGTGTCAAACTCATGGCCCTCCAGCTGTTGTGGAACTACACATCCCAGCATGCCCTGCCACAGTTTTCGCTATCCATTATATAAAATCTGTGGCAGGGCATGCTGGGATGTGTAGTTCCACAAGAGCTGGAGGGCCATGAGTTTGACACCACTGGTCTAGACATTCAGTCAATAGGTCTACCCCAAAAGGTTGACATGCAATGGGTCGACACAGTTTATAGGGTCAAAAGGTCGATATGAAAAAAGGTAGGCAATTGAGAAGGTTAACATACGTTTTTTTATGATTTTTTGTTTAACCGCTTGTTCTTATTTACCATCCATGTTGGGATAGAGGGAGAATATAATAGGAGCCCCAAGGCATGGCGCACAAAGCGAGCCATGCCAGGGTAAGCATTACACTAATTGGGGGTCCATGTTGACAGTTGTCAAACTTATGTCTCAACAGGGTCAAAATGTTGACCCTGGGGATGTCCTTTTGGGGATATCTGTCTATCTAGACATTTACTATCTAATAATTCTCACCCATACTTGCCTACTTTTGAAAACTAGTTTCAGTGAGATTATAGTTGGTAATATATTTTCGCATTTTCGCAAAGCACCCCATTGAGGGGCTTGTCATGCTCCTTCAAAGGGGCGTGTTTAGTTCCATATATGGAGAGATTGTGAAAAGAGATTGTGAACGTGGCACCTAGAAGCGTGGGTGTGCACTGCTACATCTCAGAGGAATCTTATAAAATGACTTATATAAAAATGTAGATGATCCCAAAGCAGTTAGTAAGAGCTACTATACTTGGTACAGTGCTGGGAAATGGTGCAGATGATTCAATGTAAATGTATCTGTCTCTCATTCCTTTTTTTCTCCAAAATGTAACAGTGTAATGTGGGCTAGGTGAAATGAGGGAGATTGCTATACTAATCAGGGAGAGAGGGAGATTGCTTTTATTTCAGGGAGTCTCCAGCAGAATGCAGGAGGGTAGGCAACTATGTTCTCACCCCTCAGCTTTCCATATCAAAGCTCGGGGAGAGTGTTTGTAAATGACAGTTAAGAGCTGGTTGGCCTGTACTTTATTACTTTCTATTTTGTCTCTCTCTCCAAGTCCCTCTGTCTCTGGGAATATCTTTTATTCACCGCTGCTCTGCCCCCGCCCCCTCCATTGTGGGACACTGCCAGCCTGGGGCAGGACAGTCCCCAAAAAAACGGATGGTCCCGTGAAAATAGGGACAGCTGGTATGAATAGATTCCACGGTTTACTCTGATGTATATATGAAGCCTTGGGGGTCATTCACATTAATGTTGCGCGTCTGCGCATACGTGTGCGCTTTTCTGCGCATGTGCAGATGTAGGGTGCGTGCACCCATGGCAAACTTTCGGTTCGCTGGGTGCATGAACCCATGACAGCGGGGGGGCGGAGAAGGGCTGCCCCTTTACCATATGGGAATGCCCAGCGTTCCATGGGCGTTCCCATGACAACGTTGGGCATTCTCATAGTAATGAGGCGGTGATGCTGGTGTGGGGGGCGGGCAGCTGACATCACTGGATCACTGGACATCACCGGATGTCAGCTGCCCGCCCATATCCATGCCAGCGTGCACGCAAATGTAAGTGTGGGCGGTTACCCGAGGCATAAGAATGGATGTTTATGCAAAACATCCATTCGCAGCCTGTGTGGGCGAACCCGCACTTCGAGGCGGAGGTGGTTGGGCGTTCATTTGCCGGGCGGGGTTTGGTGGACTCGCAAGGCTGCAAATTCGCAGCCTTGCGAATCAAACAGAATAACCCCCCTTGTTTGCTGACATGTATCCCCCACCCTTATTACAAGGACATAATGGCAGTCAGCCATAAAATACAAAATATAATCCCTGTGCAAACTTGTCACCCAGCGTTCTGACCATAGAAATTATCACTCAACTGTCAGCATAAGCAAATCTGAGATGTTCAGCTTCCTTATTGGGGCTATTGATGCATGGCTGGTGTGTTTATTGAAACTTGGCACAGGCGTTTGCATTTTATTCGTGAATGCATTTGGGGTGTGCAGATTATTATGCAAATGTGCTCAGACAGAGCATCAGTTCCATTGTGTATTTACCGTTTAGGTACTTGTTTCCTAGCACGGCGCCCACTAAGCTATTTGCTTAGTGGGCTATTCTGCGTAGGGAAATCGCATCGGCCATTTTAGTGCGGTGCGATGCGATTTTTTAATGTAATTTATTTAACGCTCTGTTTGCCCCAGGGGATCGCATCGCACCCCCCCGCCCCACACCACCACGAAGTATGGCGAGCGGCGGCGGAACGCGTACTCCAACTTTTTCATACCCCCACTCTCCACGTCGGTGTGGAGTTGATTTTATTTAGTGTGGCGTGCGCAGCGAGCCACCAAGCCCCGAGAGGGGACGCGGAATACATGTAAAGTAATCCGTGTCTGCTCGCCACGCTTCGGGGTGGCGTGGATAGTGGGGGGGGGAGTGCGTAAAACATCATTGTATGTCAAACAATTATATTATTGTATGTTATGTCATGGCATCGCCCACCCGATAGAATTGCATGCGATTTTGCGGGAGGTGCGATGCGATGTGATCCCCTGGGGCACACAGAGCAGTGAATAAATTACATTAAAAAAATGCATCGCATCGCACGGCACTAAAATGGCCCATGCGATGCAATGCGATTTCCCTACGTTTGCGTATGTAGAAAATCTGGGCGCCGTTCTAGGAAACAAGTACCACCTTTTACCCAAGGTGTGCAGATAGTATAGGCAATAAAGTTTTTCATCTATTTGTACAGCCCGAGCATAATATGGCACTAGAAGATGTAGAGCCAGACAGTAGAGTATCTAACTGGCACTGCCAACGGTCTCAATTTCAGCGGTACGGTCCCGCTATTTGGACACTATCCTGCTGTCCCTTCTGCAGGCCGCTGTGTTTTTTGGGGACCAGGGAGCCGGAGTTTGACCAACTGCACAAAATTATGACAACAGGGTTCCTAATGCTGGACACCGCCCACCAGTGGAGGCTCCGGGGAATGGGGGGGGCTGCAGCACAGTTCAAAATAGGGTAGGCACAGCAACCGCCACCAACTGCCGTTCAAAACAGACTCACTGGCAGTGGGTGTGGCTCCCCTATATGAATTTTGTATTATATTGCAGCCCCTCCTCTGGAGTCGCCACTGCCACCCACCTAACCTGAGGTCCTAAAAAAGGGTGACTATCCAAGTATTCAGGTTATTATACCGAATGGAATTCATTAACTGTGACTTTTTAACCATCTATTTTAATATCTGCATTTTTATGTGTATTATTTTTTGTCCTAATATGTTTTATTAAAACAGTCACTTGATTAATTACACCTGTTACAATACTTTCAGCGCAGTTTACCTCTTCCTGTATTTGTCTTACCTGAGGTCCTGCCTTCTTCTACTTGAAAAAGATGTAAGCTATGCTTTGTAGTGGCATTTCCATAAAGTCACAAACAGGTGTCCACTAACAGACGCATCGCATGTCCTGTCAAAAATAACAAATTGCCATTGTGCAAAGTGCATCTGTTTGGCTCCACCTCTCCTTCTTAGACCTGCGATTGGAGAGGTTATGCTGCAATAAGGGAGTGGCTTAATGACACAAAGCATCAAGCCACATCCCCTCAGTGGGCAGAAACTGCTCTCCGAGCTTCTCTCAGATAGCAGTCAGACATAAGGATGGCCACATCATTGCCATTATCATCGATGGTTGCCATCAATGGCAGTAGTGCAACTGGCCATCAATAGTGGCATACTATGCAATGGATGATTATCAATGTTTTTTCCTATCGATGGTCATCCATTTTCTTTACCTGATTGGCCGTGGGCCAGGGTTGCCTACCCTACCGGAATGGCCGGGAGGGTCCAGCTCCCAGCCTCCGGGAAAGGGGGCAAGTCTGCCAGAATGTGGGCAGTCTCCCGTGATCCCTCTGTGGCGGGGTTCCGTGGGACCAAATGATGCAATTCGCTGCATTGCAACTCTGCCCACTGCTGTGCAATGCCTGAAATACCGGCATTGCAAGGCAGGGGGCGTGGCCACAAGAACGCAATCACGCTGACCACACCTCCAAACAGGTTTTCCTGTTGGCGACCCTGGCTTCCCTCTCCCAGAGGGCAGTCAACTCCCCTGCTGTGGGCCAATCAAAACATAGGGGCCTGGCTTCATGGGTGTTAGGGGCAGGGCTATGCTCTGTGTCCCAGCCCCTTGGTGGACAAAAAAAAATGTGTTTATGCTTGACATCAGTGGCCATTATACATTGGCCCTAAACCATTCATGATTTCAAATCATTGATGGCCATCACTAGTCAGACCATGTAGGCAGCATCAAAAGTTGCTGTCCTTGTTAGTCCAGTGGACTCCATGCAGCTAAAGCAGCCCTACGTTTCAATGAACACGCAGACAAGTCTATTCAGCCACTGCCAATAGAAGGCAAAGCATCGCCCCATTTATGATCACAACCAAATAATTGCACGTGGTAATTACCTCTGTGCTTCTGCCACTTTCATCCCTAATGCGCCTGTCTTTATTTGTTCCCAGACTACAAGCGGAAAGTTGTATAATCCCCTGACCGACTGTTTCGCCTCTGTTCGTCTAGTGATCTCCGCTCTCCCGGTTCTGGATAACTCTTTCATATGTGCGCAGGCAGAGATATTAAATCTTCTAGCAATAAAAGGATTAAATGAAGTAATCTTGTGCTACAATTACTCTTCTCCTTTCTTCCCAGCCAGGATAATGTTTCCCACGCATGCAGATATGGTGAAGGAGAGGAAAGGTCTGGCGTCAGCTATAGTCAGAGAAATAAGAGGGGAAGGTGAGTAAGATGTTATCAGAAGAGAAATACATTCTGCAGGATGAAAAGCAAATTTACAGACCCCTGCCCATTGTCCTAATTTTTGTTGGGAGGAAACTGGAGCACCCAGAGGAAACCCACTCCTAGGAGAATATACAAACTCCACACAGTTAGGGCAGTGGTGGGAATCAAACCCATGACTGCTAACCATTATGTCATCTGTGCTGCCGATGTGGCCCGAGGCCCAGTGCACACAGAACATATGTAACATATGATAGAGGCATACATAAATACATAGAAGGTACTGATTAGCAATGCTTTTGGAATTAAGCATATTCTTCTGGAAAGTACAATAGTCTCCCAGTCACTCTTCAGGGTTCCTGAAAGAGTAGGCTAGTCTCATCAAGTCTTAAATAAGGATAACACCCCCAAAGTAATGCATCAGAGATGCATTGAGGCCACGCTCCCTTTTCCAGGGGGGACTGCCCATTTTTCTTGCAGAGTCCCAATTCTTTGAGCAGATATGTTGGGAGGTTTGTTATTATAAACCAACCCCCCCCCCCCCACCCCCCACCCCCCCCCCCCCCCCCCCCCCTGAATTGTACCATGATTTTACAGGAAGCAAATATGCTTCTTATTAGCATGATGCCCAAAACATGCAAAGTTTACATGTAAGTATTGCATTAAATACAGTAACATAATGTATCCCCCCTATACTTTCCAGTGGGAAGGAGTGGAGGGAGGAATAGGATAATCAGGAAATTCTTCAACTCCAAGTTGGGAAAACAATAATGCTGTAGTAGAAAAAAAAACATGTATCACATTTACAGGCATTGCCCAGTGAACAGTGCACTAGTAGTGAACATACATTGTGAGCAGTGCTGGATTACCCATTAGTAGGGAGGGTGCCTAGAGCATAGTGGTCTACCTTCCGACATCCTACAGCAGGCTCCCATTTTAGTCATAAATCTCCTGCAGCCATGCATTGTGTTTCTAATCTCCTGCATTTTTCGGATTCTACCTGGGGCGCCATTAAGGACAGTAATTTACTGTAGCTGCTCCGGAGTTCTTGCTGAGAATTATTCCCCCTTGTGGGAAACTCTGATAGGAGAGAGACAGAAGCAGCACACAATCACACAGGGTTTTCTTATTAGGGATAAACAACGACCATCGATCATTCATAATCATTGATGATTTATGGCTTATGCTAAATGCTTTTGCCATCGATGGGGTAGAGACAGATGGTTTGCCTCCATTGATGGAATAGCATAACTTCCTCAAGGGCATAGCTCTGCCCTTAACACCCTTAAAACCTTACTTCCATGTTCTGATTGGTCCACAGACCAGCCAATCAAAGAACAGGGATGACCATTTGATGGTGAAAAAAAAATTGATGGGTTTCCACTGCATAGTTAGTGACCATAGATGGCCACTTGCCTTATCACCATTAATGGTAATAACCACACCAACGGCCATCCCTACTTCTTATCTATGCCGATGTACCCATAGCATGCTGCTGCTTCCTTTAGTTAAATCCATTTATTTAATTACAGTATTGGGTGTCTATAATGATTTGGCTAATGCTATAATGGTATGGAAAAACAGCACATCAATAAATATAGGTAGTGCTTACAAGTTGCAGACAGTCAGTGTGTACAATAAAATAACAGTTAATACACCCAAAAAACAGACCCCCCCCCCCCCTTTAACCGGCTATATTTTTTAACTGGCTATATCTTCGGAACCAATTGACCCATTTACACCAGTATAATTTTGAAGGATTTTGATTGATACTGGTCTCGTGAAACTGGGCCATTTGGTTCCTGAGAAATCTGCCCTCAAAGAAATTTAAAAAAAAATCAGTTTACCTGCAATATCTTGGGAACCAATTGACCCATATGGAAAAGCCCAGTATCAGATCAAAGGCCCGGCGATTTGGGTTCGAATTAGATCAACCACGAGCTTGAGTGATGTGGGCGGGGGGACCGGCAGCCGTTGGAACCAGGTGGGGGTCTGAATTAGCAGGTCCCATATTATCCTATGGGGAAAATGTTCCAGCTTTGCTTGGCGGTATCTCCGGTTCCCGGGGTGCGAGCGATGCAGATCTGGGCGCACAGCAGCTCTGTCAGCAGGCAGTAGAGACCCGGCGGCTTCCCCCAGCTGCGGCTGCAGTGAGAGGGGTCCCCAGGCAGCAGCTCTGTCCCCAGGCAATGACCCTTCCCCAGCAGCGGCAGGCACTACCACCACCATGGCCAGCGCCAGCCAGCCATGTAGGTACCTTTCACACCGGCCTGTATACCGGGCTGGTCCCGGGTGCAACCCTGTTAGCTAGCAGGGTTGAAATCCCAGCACATCGGTCCCAGGATTTTGGCCCCCGAGCCTTTCACACCAGTGCTAGTTGTTCCTGGAGCCAAACCAGGAATTTGGCTGGTGTGATGCAAGTAATATCAATACTTGCATGCAGGATCGAATAGCTCAATGAGCAGGATGTTTGACTGGAATTCAACAGGTTATGGGTTTGAATTCTAGGTATGATAGTATATTGAAATGTGTTATTTACTAAAGAGTATTGTAATTGAATAGAGAAAAAAAGAGCTCCCAATGGTAGCATACTATTTGCAGTGGCGTAGCTTGGTTTGGGGCGCCCCCCGCCGTTAATGGGGGGCGCCTCCCCCCTCCCCACCCCGGCCGCCGGTGCGCCCTCCCCCCCCCCCATCGGCGCAGGCTTACCTGTCTGCGTGTTCCTGCTCCCCTCCTGGCTTCAATTAATAATTCTATGCAGACGGACCACGATAAAAGGGCCGCCCCCATACCGCAGACAGTTTCAGAGAACTGTCTGCTTTTTGGGGCGGCCATTTTATCGTGGTCCGTCTCCATAGAATTGATTGAAGCCAGGAGGGGAGCCAAAACACGGAGACAGGTAAGCCTGCGGGAGATGGGGGGCGGGGGCATTATTATAGCACTGCAGCCCCCCCGCGCCCTTACATGCACAGCGCCCCCCCGCGACCGCAGGGGCTGCGGTGCTATAGTTACGCCACTGACTATTTGATGTATGACCATCGATTGCATTAACTATCATTGGCCATCACTTTTATTTGACTGACTAGCCTGTGGACCAATCAGAACATGGAGGTGTGGTTTTACAGGTGTCGGGAGTGGAGCTATGCGTCCCGGTCCCTTGGGTAAGAAAGAAAGAAACATTTTGGTTATGCTTTGACATCGATAGAGGGAAGCCATCTATTTCTCCCACATCGATGGCAAAACTATTCTACATCGGGCATAAACCTTCGATGATTTTGAATCATCGATGGTCGATGGCCATCCCTACATCAGGGCAGAGAAATGTTGGGTTTACATGGCACACCGCATACCCTCCAACATGATCCATTCCATTAGGTACAAAATGCTCTGTTTCTGGAAGTTGTTACCAGTGGCAGTTGCAGATGTGAGGCTGCAGCACAGTCCAATATTCAAAAAGGGGAGCCACACCTAATGCCACTCCAAACATTACTGTCCTGGACTCACTGGCAGTTGATGTGACCCCCCTCTTTGAATTTTGGACTGTCCTGGAGTCCAACATCTGTAAATGGCACTGGCAGGGAAGTCCAGGAACAGAGCATTCTGTACCTATTGGAATGGGTCATGTTGGAGGGTATGACACTGTATTATCCCAAATCCAGCTCTCAGGGGGTGATTCAGTACCTAGCAATGTGTATAGTGCCACCGGAAAAAAATAAAACCAAGTGTGCTGTAAAAGTACAGTTATATAAGATACTGTACCATGTCCAATTCAGCAACGCCGTTGGCAAGTCAAACCAGGCATAAATATTGACATTCCGATTTTCTCATCTACGTGTGCACATTAGGAAGTCACTAGACTTTAGATGTTCCTCACAAATTTCAGAGTATGCTGCTAAAGTCAATGCATTGGGGATTTACTGCTGTGTCTGGTACCATAACTAGTAGAAAGGTCACATACTGCTCAGCGTGGAATGCTCTGAGCTTACGTTTCTTACAAAGCTAAATAGCGACATCTAGTGGAGGGATTGCAGTAAACCTCATGCGTTGGTCATACTCAATACAGTAATTTGGTGTTTCAGTCCTCAACGCATCGTAACAGTCCAGGTGTCAAGATGAATACCGATGCTTGAGCACAGGTGACTTAGCTAGCACCTCAGTCTTTTGCTTACGTACGTTTGTCCTTAAATCCTGCTCTGTTTTGGTGGCTTGAGGCATAGGTACCGATTTATGTTTTTGATGGTGGGTGCTCAAGCCAAAAATTTAGGGGAGTGGCTTCATGGGGAAGGGGTGTGGCTACAAAATAATACCAATTTATATTACTCAGCACAGTTGTCTCCAATATTCAAATTACGGCAGCAGAGTCCCCCTTTTTACACATTACAGTAGCAGAGTCCCCCTTTTTACACACTATTGCACAATGTAACAATACACAACATGAAATGCATTGAAAGTAATCAATGCCACCCAAATGATTCAGTATTAATGCTCACATGACTATACTGTACATCACAGACCAAATGCACAATCCTACCCCAGCACGGTTTCGAGACGCTGCTGATATAGTGAACACATATATAGTGATCTTCCGCCGCGCTCTGCCCTGTACTTCTGCCTGCAGTGTGAGGTCAGCTCCCTCCCGATGTCCCGCCGCGCTCTGCCCTGAACAGGCTGTACTTCTGCATGGTTTGACATCAGCACGGGTGCCCTTCCGCCTGCCCGCCGCCGCGCTTCCTCCGGCCCTGCGCTGTACTCTTGTCTGCAGTCTGACGTGCTAACATTTACCGTGGGTGCTCAGGCCCTGGAACACCCACGGAATCGGCGCCTATGCCTTGAGGTCTGAGCTCTTTGCTGTGTATAACATAATATTTGTACCAATTTCTCCGCCAGCCCCCCTGTTGGACCTGGGCAAGAAGGTTAGCATCCCGCAGGATGTAATGATGGAAGAACTCTCCTTACAGCGTAACCGTGGCTCTTGCATGTACTTAGAACGTCAGAAGCGAGCTCAGAGGTTCACGTTCGAGTACCCAGCAGATCGTATAAATGTGAGTACATAGGAACAATATACAGCTGTGTAGCTGGTAATTATGTGATATCACCACTTTGCTACTAGAAGCCGGATTCAGGTATATCTGTTGGGAATTGAGCGTTTCATGCTTGGACCTACGAATACAATCACTTGAATACTATAGAAAACAAATTTACACTTGATCTGTCAGTTCTGAACGGGAAGGACTATTGGGGTCAGGGTGGTTTTTTACCCACATATGAAGTCAACTTTGAAAGATATACGAAATACATAACAATCATCTCATTGGCATTATCATTGGTGAAATGCGTCAGAATGTATCAAGCCTTGGAGAGCGATTAAGTGGAGAAGTTGCCCAAAGCTTCAGCTTCTGCCATGTCATAGACTGTGGTAGATAAATCACAGAAGCGGATTGGCTGCTACTGATCTCCGCTGTATTATATTCATGTAACCCCAAGTAATCTGTGACCTAACACATTTTAGTTGCACACACACATTGGTTGCCTCCATAGTGGTTACACATCAATGCTGGTTTTCTAACGTTCGGTCCATTAACAGGCGGCTGCCAATGTGAATGCTGCTAACGCAGAGTGGGCAGCAGTCAACGACTCAACCGGCACATCAAGGGTGAACGGGAAGGAGAACTTTCGCTCTGAAATACACATAGTGCCGGGAGACAGCAGGACTCCGCCTCACGTTCCCAAGAAGTCTGCCAAGGTCCTGCAGATGCAGATGTCTTTGCATCCAGGAGACATAGCTCCAGGTAACAGTATGTATTCATAAGAAATACACAAACAGCAACATCTACAATAACTGATGTGGTGGCAAAGGAGAAATCAAAGAGTGAAAGGATGAAATGCAAGATAATTCTGCTTATTTATTTCCAGGGGTACTGAGAGAAGGGGTGGGTACAGAGAATGCATGATAACAGTAACTGGGTAACAGAGAATGGCTGGACAGTTACTAGGAAGCAAAGAGTAACTGGGCAGTTATTAGGAAACAGAAAATGACTGGATAGTTACCAGGGGGGACAAAATGATCTGTTCCTGGACTTTCTTGCCAATGACAGTTGCAGAGGTGGGACTGCACCACTGTCACAAATTTAAATAGGGGAGCCACACCTGTCAGTGAGTCCTGGACTGTGGTGATTGGGGTGGCAGTTGATGCGGCTCCCTTATCTGATTTTTGGACTGTGCTGCAGCCCTGCAACTGTCCAGGAACAGAGCATCTCGTGCCTCCTGGAATGGGTCATGTTGGGAAGTATGGTTACTAGGTAATATAATTACTGGATAGTTACAGTACTATGATATAAAGGATGGCTGGACAGTTACTAGGTAACAGAATAACTGGACAGTTACTAGGTAACAAAATAACTGGACAGTTACATGGGGCCTTATTCTGGTTAGGTCGGTGCAACGTACGTACGGTCCGTTTCACCGTACGTTTCCCGTACAGGGACGGTGAGAGCGTAAGTCCGCCCACAGCCGCATACGGACGGTCACAAACACCGACAATGGGGAGTGGCATACACTTGAGCGTACGCCACCGTATACGGACGGGTCTCCTCTTAGACACCGTTAACTGGCGTACAACAGAGCATACACCACCGTATACGGACGGGTCTCGTTCGTTTTCACACAGACATCTTCCGTATATCTGAGCATACGCCACAGTGCATGGACGGGTCTCGCCTTTTTTCAATGGAAAACTCAGCGTATGTCACTGATCGTGAGAGTGAGCGTACGTCCGTGCACGGTGGCATACCCTTCACATATATGGCACTGAAAATCTTGCCTTTGAACTATAATTAAGACAATTAATTAATTATTCTGTTATTCAATAATTGTTTTCTATTAACTCAATTGTCTACCTAAATAAACACCCTAAGAAAACAACATTTTAACCCTCATTACATGTATATTTATTATGTTCTAATGTTGCATTTTAATCACTATCTATGTGTCCCCACATTGGTTTTACTTTTAAATAAAGTTTGTTTGTGCTACAGTGAAAAAGTGGTACTTGTTTCCTAGCACGGCCACAACGATCATGATCGTGGTCATCGGGTGTAAAATCGTGGGCATCGCGGCCATCGCATGCTCTAAAAAATCGGGTGCGATGGGCCAGACGCGATGCCCGCGATTTCCCCATAGAGAACAATGTTAAATGCCTCAATTTACCCGTGATGACCACGATTTCCCATAGGAAACAATGTGAAATGGCTCAATTTAACCAAATTATCATAGGAACAATGGTAAATGGCCCAAAAACACCCCTGAACATTTAAATGTCCCCCCAAAAGTAGTTTACGCCACCCCGCGATCAACGTGAACCCGAAGCGTGGTGAGTGCAGCGATCCCGCGAGGGGCGGCGGTACGCGTCCTCCGACCTTTTCATACCCCCACTATCCACGTCGGCGTGGAGTTGAGAATAGAATAGTGTGGCGAGCGCAGCGAGCCACCGAACCCGAAGCGTGGCGAGCGCAGCGAGCCCCGCGAGGGGACGCGGATACCTGTGAAGCCCGCGAAGGGACGCGTTTACCTGTGAAGGTATCCGCGTCCGCTCGCCACGCTTCGGGCACGGTGGCTCGCTGCGCTCGCCACACTATTATATTCTCAACTCCACGCCGACGTGGATAGTGGGGGTATGAAAAGGTCGGAGGACGCGTACCGCTGCGCTCGCCACGCTTCGGGTTCACGTTGATCGCGGGGTGGCGTGAAATACTTTTGGGGGGACATGTCAATGTTCAGGGGTGTTTTTTGGGGTTTCTGGCCCATTTACCATTGTTCCCTATGATGATTTGGGTAAATTGACCCATTTAACATTGTTTCCTATGGGAAATCGCAGTCATCGTGGGTAAATTGAGGCATTTAACATTGTTCCCTATGGGGAAATCGCGGCCATCGCGTGTGGACCATTTAAGCATTTTTGGCCGCATACGACCCGACCGACGCGATTTTCACTGTTTTCAATGCATTTCAATGGAAAAATCGGGGGCATCGCGTCGGTCGCGTCGCAGGCCACTAAAAATTACACCCGATGGCCGCGATTGTGGCCGTGCTAGGAAACAAGTACCGAAAAAGTTAACACATGTCGACTTCTGTGAATTGAGTGTCCTGCTTTTTAAAGTATACCAAAACACTTTCTGAATGGGTGTAGATGGTTATAAAATAACTACCTTGCCATATATATGCAGGTCTTAGAATGAATCTTACCTAAAATGAAACCAACCTTTACATGTTGAAGTGTAGAAAGATATGCTTCCAATGTGTTTGAGGGCTGTGTGTAGCTTGCAGGTTGTGAAATAATGGTTTTCACTTAATAGGCTGCAGCATTGCTTATTACATCCAGGTGTATGTGTTTGTGTCGTAATCAGCGTTAATTAGCAGACCCAGGCGTCCGCTGTCATACGGTATCTCTAGGGGTGGTCTGGAGCTATCTTTGGCGTCCCCCTTTTTTTGGCCCAAAATGCACGGTGCGTTCGCCGATCGAGCGGTTATAGCACCGTACATTTTTGGTGCACACCCATGTTTACGCCCAGTTTTCCTCATTATTCCGGCCGCTCCCCTAAAAACGCCCCCATGCCGCCCACAATGACTGTACTCTTGCGGACAGGTTTTTGATTCGCATGGAGAGACCCGTCCGTGAGCGGTGTGAGGTCGCCGCACCTGCGCATTGCCAAAGCTACGCATGCGCAGATGAAAAAAAAAACCCGATCCGCCCGTATACGGTCCCACCTTGCCAAGCAGAATAAGGCCCAAAGAAACATGACTGGTCAGTTACAATGAACCAGTGAATGATTGGACAGTTACTAGGAAACAAGAGAATGACTGGACAGTTACTAGGAAACAAAGAATGATTGGACAGTTACTAAGGAACAGAGAATGACTGGACAGTTACTAGGAAACAGAATGACTGATCGATTACTAGGAAACAGAATGACTGGACAGTTACTAGGAAACAGAATGACTGGACAGTTACTAGGTAACAGAATAACCGGACAGTTACTAGGTAACAGAATGAGTGGACAGGTACTAGGAAGCAAAAAGTAACTGGACAGTTATTAGGAAAAAGAAAATGGACAGTGATGCCCCTTTCCCACTGCAGCTAAAAAACGGTAAATTGCAGATTTTCAGCGCAATTTACGGTTTTAAGGCTGCAGTGGGAAAGTGCCAGAGTTGAAATACTGTTTAAAGATGGTATTTCAACCCGTTTTTAAAGCAGAGTACTACATGTTAAAATAACGTTTAAGAGGCAGTGGGAATGCCTCTTAGACGTTATTTAGCCTCCAGGCAGTCCCAGTGCCTGATGAGACCTAGTAGTTCTCACTTTGTGCATGTGTAATGAGTGCACGTGCATAATAAAGAGACGCTCATTACATATGCGCATATGTAATGAGCGGCTCATTATTATGCACGTGCACTCATTACATATGCGCAAAGTGAGAACTACTAGTTCTCATCAGGCACTGGGACTGCCTGGACCCTGCATGGACCCCTGCTGCCTCCCCACTGCCCTGCATCCCCGTGCAGGTAAGTACAAGGGGAGGGGAGGTGGGGGCAGAGGGCAGGTATGGGGGGTTAGGCACTCTTTACACTTGGGGGGGGGGGGGGATTAGGCACTCTTTACACTGGGGGGGGGGGGGGGGTTAGGCACTCTACATTTTACACGGTTCACTGCAATGGGAATGTAGGAGCCGGACTGGAGGCAAAGCCTGGGGGTAGGCTCCCCTGACAGGGTTTGTAGGAAGCTGACTAGCAGTTAGTCATAGGAGGAGTGCTTAAGGAGAGGGTCATAGGGGGAGGGGCTTAACGGGGTGTTGGAGGGGTTTATAAGCAGGGTTCAGGCAGGAAATAGGGGTCACTGGGAGATTTTCTCAACAGCTAAGCAGCGTGACATCTCCCATGGCTTCCCCAGGCAACGCTGATGCGGAGGTATCCGCTGCGCTTGCTGCCCTCAGGGAGGCAGCTGGCACCAGAGGGACTGAGTGGCTGCAGCAGCAGATGTCAGGTCTGCTTGGGGGACTGGGAGCAGCAACGCAGGAGGCTGCTCCAGCGGGTGCACGGCCTCGGAGGTCCAGGCCTCCGGAGCGCTTTAGCCCATCTGTGTCCCCCAGGGTTCAGCGCCGTTCACGGAGCCCCGTTAGGGACCCTCCAGGCCAGGCGGCGGGCCGGGCACCTTCCGCCCGCAGGACCAGGTCTGGGAGGAATCCAACCAGCAGGCGGAACCCTCCGCGCGGGGGGGACCCCCCCCACGTGCAAGAAGATCCGGCTTTGCGTGGTACTGGACCTGGTGCGGTGGGGCATGCGGGGCATGCTGCTGCCCAGCGCGGGGTGAGTCGTGCCAGGGGGGCAGAAGTACAGGCTGAGGACCGCAGGCCTGGTACACGGAGCGAGAGGCGCACAGCTGGCTCCGCCTCCAACGAGGTCACGCCGGCTGGTGCTGTACCTGAGGGTCGGGATGACAGGAGAAGAGAGATGGCAGCGTCAGCAGATGATGGAGAAATACCTGGTCCTTCCTCATTGGCTGGAGTTCGTCAGGACACTGGACCTGCGGCTGCTGGGTTCACAGCCCCCAGGCAGCCTGGTGAGTCTGTCTCTATGTCTGTTAATGCTTTAGCGCAGAGTCAGGGGGGGGGGAGGGTTAGCCCTCCAAGGGGAAATGAGTAGAGGTTTTACTGAATTATTGAGTGGTTTTGCAGATTGGTTGGTGGGTTTGCGGCAGGGGGCGGGGCCGTCCCCGGCGGCAGCATGGGTGCCGCAGAATGCGGGCACACCAGCTAGCATTAGTGTGCCAGTCAGTAATAGTGTGCCGGTTAGCAGTGGGGTGCCGGTGAGCAGCGGGGTGCCGGTATCCGGCGGTAAGCAAAGTAGCAGTAGTGCAGGGGCAGAAGGGGGCAGTGTTGGGACGCAGGAGGAGAGTGGAAGGCTCAGTGACACTGCAAAAGGGGAGGTGTATGTATGCTTTGAGGGGCCATTGGGGGCCCACCTGAAGCAGGAGGTGAGGGAGAAGATTTGGAAAGGGGAATACGTTGATATATTTTCATTGCTCCCTTTAAAGCGTTTTAATCTGGATAGGCCCCGTAAGGAGGAGAAGAAGGAGGAGGAGGAACGGCGGCGGTATCGGCTGATACCGCGGTCATTCACGAACTGGCTCCAAGCATTTGCTATTTTAGCTAGTGTGATTGGGGAGAAGGCACCTGACAATTGTTCAGGCCTGTTTTGTTACATGGATGCGATAGGAGAGGCATACCGTGTGTACGGGGGCTTGGCTTGGCTCAGGTACGATGAGCAGTTTAGGCAGAGGAAGGCTGTTCGCCCTAACATACGTTGGGACCATAAGGATATTGCTTTATGGTTAAAGGTGACGGCTCCCACAAAAAGTGGGCAGCCCTTTCGTGGGGACGGGGGGGGGGGCCGAGGGAGGCCACAAATGGGACGGCCATGCAGAAGGGACTCTGCTTTGCCTTTAATGACGGGTCATGTCGTTTTGGGGCAAAATGCAAATTTAAACATGAATGTTCCTCGTGTGGAGGGACCCATGGTGCAAATAAATGCTTCAGAGGGAAGTCACGGGACGGTAATTCAAAAGGGGGAGACACCGGTTCGGCTGGAAAGGATGATGGGCTATCTGCGTAGGTATCCTGACCAGCAGACAGCCGTGTTGTTGGAGGAGGGGTTTAGGGAAGGTTTTAGGATACCTTCCGACGTGCAGGTTTCAGGGGGCTTGAGGAGGAATTTGAAGTCTGCAAGGGAGCATCCAGAGGTGGTGCAGGATAAACTGCGTAAGGAGGTGCAGCTGGGTCGTATGGCTGGACCTTTTGGGTCGGCACCATGGCCAGATTTGATAGTCTCTCCATTGGGGGTGGTGCCAAAAAAGGAGGCGAACAAGTTTCGTCTTATACACCATTTATCTTTTCCAAAAGGGGCGTCGGTCAATGATGGCATTGACCCTGACATCTGCTCGGTGGTTTATACATCGTTTGACGCGGCTGTTCAGTGGGTGAAGCGGTTTGGGAAAGGGGCCAGATTGGCAAAGACGGATATTGAATCGGCATTCCGTTTGCTGCCGGTTCACCCAACCAGTTTGCGTTTGTTGGGTTGTTGTTGGGACGGGGAATTTTTTGTTGATCGTTGTTTACCGATGGGTTGTTCTTTGTCATGTGCTTATTTTGAGGCCTTTAGTTCTTTTTTGGAGTGGGTGGTTAAGGATGTCTCTGGGTGTAGTTCAGTTATTCATTACCTAGATGACTTCTTATGTATTGGTCCTGGGGGGACCGGAGTATGTGACTTATTGTTGAGGACTGTTGAAAGGGTGTCGGCAGACTTTGGGGTCCCGCTTGCTCCAGGTAAGACGGAGAGCCCTGCGACTGTGATCAGTTTTTTGGGTATTGTCATTGATACCGAGAATATGGAGTGCCGCTTGCCCGAGGAGAAATTGCTGGGTTTGAAGGCCGAGGTAGGGAGGGCATTGCTGTTGAAGAAGATTAGATTGCGGGAATTGCAATCCTTGCTGGGCAAATTGAATTTTGCGTGTCGCATTATGCCTATGGGCCGCATTTTCAGCAGGAGGCTGGCAGCAGCGACAGCAGGGGTGGTTCTTCCTCATCATTTTGTCAGATTAGGTAGTGAGTTGAAAGGGGACTTGCGGGTGTGGGCTACTTTTTTGGAAGCTTTTAACGGCAGAGCTTTGTGGATGTCAGACACATGCGTCGCTACTGAGCTAGACCTTTTCACAGACGCGGCCGGGAGTGGTGGGTTCGGGGCATATTGCCAGGGACATTGGTGTGTAGGCCGGTGGCCGGAGTCTTGGGTGCAGAGAGGCATGGTTAAAAACTTGGCATTGTTGGAGTTGTTTCCTATCTTGGTAGCAGTAGTTGTTTGGGGGGAGCTATTCCGCAATAGGAAGATTTGTTTTCACTGCGATAATTTGGGGGTTGTCATGGCTATTAACCAATTGTCGGCATCTTCACCGTCAGTGGTCACTATTTTGCAGCAGTTAGTATTGGAATGTCTGGCTTTGAATTTGTGGGTTGTGGCTAGGCACGTTCCCGGTGTCTCTAACGGCATTGCGGATGCTTTATCTCGTTCACAGTGGGAGCGTTTTCGGGAGTTGGAACCAGAGGCGGACAGGGAGGGGACCGGGTTCCCGAGTCGGCTCTGGGCTCTGCTGGACGGGTAGTCGATCAGCTCATCAGGGAATCCTTGGCCCCGAATACATGGTCGGCATACAATCAGGAATAGCGGAGCTAGTTAGAATGGCGGGAGGTAGTAGGTCTGAAGGAGGATGATGACGAGTTGGCTGTCTTGCTATATATAGGCCATTGTAAGGAGATTGGTTGGTCAGTGGCAAAAATCACGCGCTGCATGGCGGGCTTGGCTTTTGGGTTTCGTGCAGGCGGCAGGCCTGACGTCACTAAGAATTTCCTGATTGCGCAGGCTTTAAAAGGTTGGAGGAGAGGTCATGTCGTACAGGATCAGAGAAGGCCGGTGTCTTTCCAGTTGTTACAGAATATGGGCATGAAGTTAGGGGAGGTCTGTAGTTCCAATTTCGAGGAAAGGTTGTTTGGGGTAGCTTTTTCGCTTGCCTTCTTCGGGGCACTGCGGATTGGGGAGCTCGTGAGTCCAAGCGTGTCCAGGCCGGGAGGTTTGTTAGGAGAGGACGTGGATTTATACTCGGATAGGGTGGAGCTAGTGGTGAGGAGGTCTAAGACGGATCAGTTAGGGAGGGGGAAGAAGGTAGTTCTCTTCTCTGTACCAGGCTCAGATATGTGCCCGGTGGCACGGCTGAGGATATTTAAGGAGGTCAGAGTGGGCAGGGAGAGGGATCCTTTGCTGATGCATGCAAATGGATCCTTTTTATCACGGTTTCAGTTCACAAGTGTGTTTAGAGCAGTCCTGCGGACGTTGGGCCTCAAGGGGGAGGAATACGCGGGTCACTCTTTCCGCATTGGGGCCGCAACTGAGGCTGCTAGAATGGGATTTGGGGATGAGTTGATTAAGCGTATTGGGCGGTGGGAATCGTCTCGCTTTCGGTCTTATGTTCGTCTCGCTTTCGGTCTTATGTTCGTTTAGGGGAGTGTTTTTTCTGTTTTAGGGCAGCCTCCGTGCCTGATTTGGATTTTAGGACATTCATATGTCTTTTGGGGAGCTTTACGGGCTGATGTCAGACCGAACGGCCGCCAGCTGGGTTTGGATAGAGAGGAGGCAGTGGTTCGTTGGCTGGGAAAACGCGGTATGGTATGGAGTGGAGTGCTGCAGGAATTTCACCGTTTTGTTCGGCTCGATAGGGTTCCCGACATATTAGTTCTGCATGTGGGCGGGAATGACCTTGGGAGCAGACCATTTAGGGAGTTGATACGGGATATCAAGTTTGATCTACTACGGTTATGGGCAACGTTTCCGGAATTAATCACGGTTTGGTCAGACATCGTGCCACGCCATTATTGGAGGGATGCGAGGTCGGCTGACAAGCTCAATAAGGCACGGATTAAAGTTAACAGGGCGATTGGGCGTTTTATGGCCAGGAACGGGGCTGTTGTGGTGAGGCACAGGGAACTTGAGTCTGGTGCCGGGGCATTTTGGAGAGGTGACGGTGTGCACCTGAATGCTGTGGGGATAGATGTTTGGTCTTTGGGACTACAAGAGGGAATAGAAACAGCGTTCCGGATGTGGGGGGGCGCACGGGGTTAAGGGTTTAACCTCGTGCTTTGTGGCGGAGGGGGGTCCTCGAGGTTGGTGGCATTGAGGCTTAATTATGCGGCGGGGAGGGCCCCATGAGGGGGCTGGACTCCCCTGGGTGAGGTTAATTAATGAGCACTGGGTGTGTACAATTGGTGCCCTCGAGCCAATCGCTATCGGCTGGGGGTAAGAGCTCCTGGAAGTGCTTAGAGGTGTGGATATATATTTATTGAGGGCCTCGGGGACCACCTTCCGTGGGAATGTTTTTGGATTATTGTTTAAAATTGTATTGTTTCAATAAAGATGGCTGCTGTGGCCAATTTTATCCAACAAGAGAGTTATGTCATTTGTGGGGGGGTAGTTGGGCACAGCGATTAGACAATACCCTGTCATGTAGGAGCCGGACTGGAGGCAAAGCCTGGGGGTAGGCTCCCCTGACAGGGTTTGTAGGAAGCTGACTAGCAGTTAGTCATAGGAGGAGTGCTTAAGGAGAGGGTCATAGGGGGAGGGGCTTAACGGGGTGTTGGAGGGGTTTATAAGCAGGGTTCAGGCAGGAAATAGGGGTCACTGGGAGATTTTCTCAACAGCTCCCACCCACCCTTCCCTATTTTTTATAGTTTAGGTAGAATATTTGATAGGATGTCTTTTTGTCACAGTGGCCTGTGCGGAGGGGGGTCCTCGAGGTTGGTGGCATTGAGGCTTAATTATGCGGCGGGGAGGGCCCCATGAGGGGGCTGGACTCCCCTGGGTGAGGTTAATTAATGAGCACTGGGTGTGTACAATTGGTGCCCTCGAGCCAATCGCTATCGGCTGGGGGTAAGAGCTCCTGGAAGTGCTTAGAGGTGTGGATATATATTTATTGAGGGCCTCGGGGACCACCTTCCGTGGGAATGTTTTTGGATTATTGTTTAAAATTGTATTGTTTCAATAAAGATGGCTGCTGTGGCCAATTTTATCCAACAAGAGAGTTATGTCATTTGTGGGGGGGTAGTTGGGCACAGCGATTAGACAATACCCTGTCATGGTACTTAAATGGTATTTAAAACGGTAATCTGCTGCAGTGGGAATGCTAATACCGTTTTAAATACCATTTAAGATTACCAGTACTTTAAACTGGTCTGCAGTGGGAAAGCAGCATTACTAGGCAATAGAATTACTGGATAGTTGCTATGAAATAGAGGATGACTGGAGAGTTACTAGGAAACAGAATGACTGAACTGTTACTAGGAAACAGACTGACTGGACAGTTACTAGGAAACAGACTGACTGGACAGTTACTAGGAAACAGACTGACTGGATAGTTACTAGGAAACAGAGAATGACTGGACAGTAACTAGTAAACAGAGAATGACTGGACAGTTACTAAGGAACAGAGAATGACTGGACAGTTACTAGGAAACTGAATGACTGGACTGTTACTAGGTAATAGAATGACTGGACGGTTACTAGGAAACTGAATGACTGGACTGTTACTAGGTAATAGAATGACTGGACGGTTACTAGGAAACAGAGAATGACTGGATGGTTACTAGGAAATAGAGAAAGGCTGGACAGTTACTAGGGAACAGAGAATGACTGGACAGTTACTAGGAAACATATGACTGGGCAGTTTCTAGGAAAAAGACTGACTGGACAGTTACTAGGAAACAGAATGACTGGACAGTTACTAGGGGACAGAGAATCACTGGACAGTTACTAGGTAACAGAATAATTGGACAGTTACTAAGAAACAGAATGACTGGTCAGTTACTAGGAACCAGATAATGGCTGGACAGTTACTAGGAAACAGAGAATGACTGGACAGTTACTAGGAAGCAGAAAATGACTGGACAGTTACTAGGAAATAGAATAACTAGATGCTCTATTTTTTTGGATGACTGATTTTTTTAGATGACTGCTTTAGCTGTAGTGGGGTAAAGATTTACTATATGAGTGCATGTACTGCGAGTGGGTACACTACACTAACTTTCTTTCTGAATTAAGGTTATTCTGGGCCCTTAAAGGAGATCCCATATGAGAGATTCAACAAAACAGCTATCCCTAAATCTTACCAATCACCCTGGACTGTGAATCACACACATGAGCAGGACATACATGTGAATGAAGCACTGCCACCACCCCCAGATACACCACTCAATGTCCAATATGGCAGCTATAACAGGTTAGTACCATGATAAATGGGATCGATGCAAGTCCTGAGGAGGGGGGGGGCTACATTACCATGAAGAAGCCAGAGTGGGCGGCTTCATAGATAAACACTACCTTCTTCTAACCGCACTCATCCAGTACTATAGGTGCCCCCAACCATTAATGCTCGGTGTTCCCCTGCTGGCTCTGATGGTACCACATACTCATATATTAATTAATGAATTATAGAACTCAATGCAGTTGGAACTAAAGTGTGACTTATACTGTATACCACCAGTAATATGGTTGACAGTCAATAAATAGTCAACAGTAACTAGGTCAACAGGGAGACAATAGGTTGAACAAGTTTAATTGGTCGACGTTCATATAAAGGTTGACACTTTTTTATTTTATTTTAGACTAACCCTTGCCCAAGAGCCTAACCCTCCTGCAGCCTATCGCTATTCTTATAATGCCAATCCCGAACCCTTTCCCAAGGGAATCGGTACATCTGTCAGAATGAACTTAGGTCTACAGTCATTAGGTCGACCCCACTAGGTCGACTGGCAGGAAGGTCGACCTGACTTAAGGTCGACATGGGCCAAGGTCGACATGACTTAAGGTCGAATTTGCATAAAGGTCGACATGAGGAAGGTCGACTGGTCATAAGGTCGACATGGGTTTTTCACTGTTTTTTATCCGAATGTCGACACAGTCGACATGGACACAGTTGGCAATGAGAATCGGACCCTCGCATCGCTCGCTTCGCTCGCAATGCTTCGGGCGCGGTGCCTCGCTGCGCTCGGCACACTATTTTATTCTCCCACCACGCCCTAGTGGATGGTAGGGCATGAAATACCGCCTGTCGGCACATGTCGGCTCAAAAAACAGTGAAAAACCCATGTCGACCTTATGACCAGTCGACCTTCCTCATGTCGACCTTTATGCAAATTCGACCTTAAGTCATGTCGACCTTGGCCCATGTCGACCTTAAGTCAGGTCGACCTTCCTGCCAGTCGACCTAGTGGGGTCGACCTAATGACTGTAGACCTAAGTTCATTCTTTTTTTTCACATTAAATTTTTATTGCAAGAAATTTCGTCTGTAAGACATTTTGTGTGTGTGTGTGGGGGGGGGGGGGGTACAGAAAGGAAAAAGGGAAGGAGGGGAACATGTACAAAAGAGAGATACAGAGAACATTTGCATCGAATTGCTTATCTAATGGCAGTCATATTTGAACAGATATATATCTCTGATCTGGAAGAACGGGGTTATACCAGTATTTAAATCAGTTGGTGTATCATCTGACTCTGGAGGTAAATAGGGTAACAATATACAGTAAAGATCAAAGGCTAAAAGCCAACCGAGGAAGAGGTTAGAGTAGAGGCCTCAGAAGAATCGCTTAACAGGTTTGTGGCGCCCACCTTATCACAGTAGAGGGACCAACCAAACCATTTCATCATAAT
The DNA here is from genome assembly GCF_055691185.1 of Crinia signifera. Lineage (NCBI taxonomy): Eukaryota > Metazoa > Chordata > Amphibia > Anura > Myobatrachidae > Crinia > Crinia signifera. Next base: position 35,448,605 of record NC_139220.1, read on the forward strand.
TGAGTTTGGTGCAGAGGAGTATTTCGCGCCGGAGGTTTCAAAGGTATAGTGTTTGTGGATTTTTTTACGAATGGAATCTACTGTCGGGGTGACCTCTGATTTCCACTGTTTGGCGATCATAGCTTTGGTGGCTATGAGCACGTGACCAACTAAATATCTGTCTGCAACAGAGAAATAGGGTGGGAAAATGTGAAGCAGTGCAAGTGCTGGGTCTGGGGCAGTAGGGTGGGAGAGTATAGTGCTTATCAGGAGGAATACCTCCGCCCAGAGAGGCCGCAAGGCCGGGCACTCCCAGAAGACATGGATAAGGTCTCCAACCCGCCCACATCCCCTCCAGCAGAGGTTCGTGGTGGATGGCCAGATCCTATGCAACCTCTCCGGTGTGAAGTAGGCTCTGTGGATAAGTTTAAAAAACATTTCAGAGTGGTGTAAGCAACGTGAGATCTTAAAACACGACTTGAAGATTCCGTCCCAGTCCTCCTCAGAGAGGGACATTTTTAAGTCTCTTTCCCACTGTGTTTGGGAAGGTGATTTATGCCCATCCGAGGCTGGCGTGAGCTGGGTATACCATCTAGAGATTCCTCCCTTGTGTGAGGAGGTGCTCGCTAAATTTTTCAAATATGTAGGTATGAAGGGGGAATGGCTTGATGCTGGTAAGTGTGCTTGGAGCCAGCTTCTTAATTGTAAGTATATAAAGAAGTCCTGCTTTGGAATGTTATAGTTATTCTGTATATCCGTGAACGATCTGAGGTGTCCTTCTATGTAGAGATCGCCCACTGAGAATATACCCTGAGCCACCCATCTATTCAGCTGAGGTATAGGGATTAGAGACTTAAGGGATTTAAGTGACAAAGGGGGGGCTGGTAGGGTTGCCCTATCTGTAGCTTCTACGACTTTATGCCAGGCGTCAAGTGTTACTTGGATAGATTTACATTGTGTTGCGAGTTTGCGCGCTATAGTAGGGGGTAGCCACAGCAAGTCTACCAAAGGGATGGGGTGGGAGTAGGAGCTTTCCAGGACTATCCAGGGTTTTTGATCAAGAGGTGACATCCAGTCCCTAACTTGGTTTAGAATACAGGAAGCAAGGTAGCGCTCTAAGTCGGGAAATGCCACACCTCCACCTGTTTTGGGTTTTATTAGGGTTTTCTTTGCTACCTTCGGTCTAGCCCCCTTCCAGACGTATTTAGATATAAATTGGTTAAATCTTTGAAGAACGGCCTTAGAGGGAAGTCTTGGGATGGACCTGAAAAGGTACATTAATTTTGGAAGAAGAACCATTTTGGCAGCCGCTATTCTCCCCAGCCACGAAACATCGTGTAGCATCCAATCCCTAGTTAAATCAGAGAAAACCTTTAGTAAGGGATTGTAATTACAATCAATGATATGTTTTCCGGGGGCCAATTGTATTCCTAAGTATTTTAGAGAGCAGGGCTGCCAAGAATAATTATAGCTTTCTTTCAGCTGTGTTACTAGCTCTTGCGGTAGGCCTAACGGTAGAGCCTCCGTCTTACTGGTATTGAGTTTATAGTATGAAACTTCGGAATATTCTCGCAATACTTTATGTAGGACTGGAAGGGAGTTTATGGGGTCTAGGATACATAATAGAACATCGTCGGCGAATAAACTTATCTTATGGGAAAGATTACCAATTATCGGGCCTAGTATGGAGTTCTCGCTTCTAATGCGTTCAGCCAGTGGCTCAATTGCGAGAGCAAATATTAAGGGGGATAAGGGGCACCCTTGGCGAGTGCCATTGGAGATTTGGAAGCTTCGTGATGTACAGCCATTGGTGAATACCCTAGCGGAAGGTTGAGAATAAAGGGCCAAAATAGAGTCTAATATACGTCCCTGGAAGCCAAACCTTTCCAGGGCTGATTGCATAAAGCCCCAATGGAGCCTATCAAATGCCTTCTCGGCGTCCAACGATAGGACCAATAGGGGGTTCTTTTCTGCTGAACAATGTTCAATAACGTCTATAACCCTGCGTGTGTTGTCTGGGGCCTGCCTATTTAAGACAAATCCCACCTGATCATTTTTAATGAGGGAAGGGAGGAGAGGGCTTATTCGATTTGCAACAAGTTTAGCATAAAGCTTCAGGTCTGAATTGAGAAGCGCAATGGGTCTATAATTTTGGACCGAGGTAGGAGGTTTACCTGGTTTGGGTATAGTAACTATGCGGGATTCAAGCATTTCTGAGGGGAAATGCTTAGTTTCAGAAGCTTCATTGAAAACTTTGACCAGTATAGGGGATAGTTGGGATTTAAATGTTTTATAAAAATTTGATGGGAAGCCATCTGGTCCCGGGGCCTTGTCAATCGGAAGGGAATCAATGGCGCACTGTACCTCTTCCGAGGTCCAGGGGGCGTTAAGGGATAAACGGGCCTCCGGGGGCAAAGCAGGTAGGGAGATTTTGTCAAAAAAATTCTCTATTCCTCCTGCGTCAGGCTGGGGGGTGTTGGGGTCCCCCCGTAGATTGTATAGTTTAGAGTAGTATGTTGAGAAAACATTAGCTATCTCGTTGGGGTCAAATACTTTCGCTCCGTGTTCTGAGTATATCAGGTGGATCTTTTCTTTGGCTCTCTTGCCCCTCAACTTCCTAGCCAACATCCTTCCCGCCCTGTCGCCAAGGAGGTAGTATTTTTGGTTCAACCTAGCAAAATTGCGGTGTACCGTGGCTAGGTAGTGACCGTTGACCCTGTCTCTGGTTTCGTTTAGCCGCTTAAAGAGGGATTTGTCATTTGGGTCTGCCTTATGGGCCGACTCCAAGGAAGCAAGGGCGATTTCATCTCGTTCTAGGGCTTTCCTATAATCTTTTTTAAGCTTTGCCGCTATCTGGATCGCGGATCCTCTTACCACCGCCTTGAGAGCACACCAGTGGGTAAATGTGGAGGTGTCCCCTGGGGAGTTTTCTGAGAGATAGTGTTCCACGGCTTCCTGAATTACTTTGTGGGACTCTGGCTGGGTGAGGCTTTGGGAGCCTAGCCTCCAAGGACCCGGGGTGATCATTCTAGTGGCTATGTCCCACTTTAGCAACAGCGGAGAATGGTCCGACCACGTTCTAGGGAGTATTTTGACCTGGGAAAAAGAGTTGACAGACCACTTATCCGAGAGGGCTAGGTCTATTCTCGAGTATGTACTGTGTGGGTGTGAGAAGAAGGTGTAATCTTTCACCGTTGGATTTTTAACCCGCCATAAGTCATATAGGTCGTATTCTAAGAGTAACTGCTTGATACTCTTTGAGGGGGGGAGGGCATGTCTACGGGGCAAGGACTGGTTCCGTGAGTTATCTATTGATGGGTCTGGAACTAAGTTAAAGTCTCCTAGTAGTAGTATGGCTCCTTTAGCTAATTGCTGGATCTTTGTGAAGAGTTTCCTGCAGAATGCAATTTGCTTGGTGTTGGGGGCGTAACAAGATGCTATAGTCACTTCCTTATTGTCTAAGAGGCCCGTTAAAATCAAAAATCTGCCTTCAGGGTCAGAGAATTGGGAAGTGAGGGAGAAGGGGCATTGTTGGGAGATCAAGATTGCAACTCCTGCCTTCTTAGCTGGGCCATTGGCTGTATAGCAGTGGGGGAAGTGTCTATCATGGAACCTCGGAGGGGCGGAGGCCATAAAATGTGTTTCTTGTACAGCCACAACGTTGGCCTTCTGTTTATGAAAGTAATCTAGTGCTAGCCTCCTCTTATTTGGCGAATTGAGGCCCTTGGCATTAATAGAGAGACAGTTAACCATAATCTATATGTGGATATATAATATATGATACCATAGTCAGATATAAAGGCGAGAACAGCTGGTATGCAGTAAGAGTGACAGGGGAGCGAGGGAGCGGAGTGGGAAATGAGAGGGGTTGGGTGGGACAGAAACCCCCTGTCGGGGGGATGGTAGGATGCCAAACCATGGCAACTCGGAACATCGATGGGGGGGTAGTGGATGAGCAGGTGGAGAGCCACCACACCTGGACATTTAGACAGAGTCCAGATGATGGGTAGAAAAGAAAAGAGAGAGGGCATGGGAAATAAGAGAAACAACAGTAACCTGTCTAATATAAAGACATTTTCAACATTGAAGAAACATAGTAAATAAAGAGTCTCTGGGCCACCCAGATGTTAGCACTAAATACTGCAAGGTATCGACAGAGCGTAGGTCTGACGGCAGTATCTTGTTCTACAGGGAGGCCTGAACAACATTTTAAGGAAATAGACTAATTGAACTAACTTTACTAGATAAATTCAGATTCTATATCTAGCGGTAACACGCCCATGAGGGCCTTAGGGAAAAATATAACACAAGGTACCGCTTCTAGTGATCCGTGTCCGGGGCGGACCAGTCCAGCTGAAGTCCACTCCCCGACGGAGGGCCTGGCGAGGATCTAGCGGGGTTCAAGGTTGATAGGAAGTGCTTCCCTTCTTCAATGGTTGAGATGACTACTGTCGAGCCGCCTCTATTTATAAGCAGTTTGGTAGGGTAGCCCCATCTGTAGAGGATATTTTCCTTCCTGAGCGCAGCAGTGATGGGATAAAAGGAACGTCTTTTGGCCAGCGTTTCTCGGGAGAGATCCCCGAAGATTTGTATAGGGCCTAGGGCTTTGGTCGATTCCTCTGAGGGTCTTGCTGCTTTGAGAATTGCTTCTTTAATGTGAAAGAAGTGGATCCTCATGAGGACGTCGCGAGGGGCTTCAGACGGGGCACCCTTGTTTTTGGGCAGTCTATGGATCCGATCAATCAGTAGATCTGAGGATGAGGTATTTGGAAGGAGTTTCCGGAAAATGTCAATGGCGAAATCGTTCAGGCTGCTGTTGGAGATTGTTTCCGGGACCCCTCGGAGTTTGATATTGTTTCGGCGAGACCTGTCCTCCAGATCTGAGAGCTTGTCTCGCAGGGAAGCGACCTCGGCCTGCAGTGCTTCGTGGGACGAGATCAGGACATTGTGGGAAGAGGCGAACTCACCCATTTTGGATTCCATATGATCTGTACGGTCCCCCAAGTCGTCAATCGATTTCTGGCATTCTTGTAAGGTATTCTTAAATTCCTCCGACACGTCTTTTTTAAATTGAGATAAAAGAAGCTTCATGGTGCCTACTGTAAGGGCTTGGCTGTCATCCAAAGCCTTTGCATCTAAAGGAGGAGGATCCATCGATGGCGAGGTGGACTGCGCAGAGGAGGAGGAATGAGGTTTAGGTGATTGTGACCTCGTCTCACTTCCCTTCTTAGAGCCCAGGGAGGGGGACTTAAAGAAGTCCACCTGCGGGACTGTTTTAGGAGTCTTGCTGCGTTTGCCAGGCATTTTCAGGGCCTACAGCGCTTCCCCGATTAGGTTGGGGGGAGATCAGGATCTAGTAGATAGAGGCGGGGTGATTGGACGTGACAGGTGTTAGATTACATAGAGGGCTTATCCAGGTGTGGAGCTATCCGCCTAGGACATAGCTTTTAGAGAAGCATTGAGATTATAGGTCGCAGTTATAGCCAGCACCCCTAGGTGGCGCCACAGTCCCATTTATCACTGGGTCAGTGATATAGTAATAATAACAATGCGGGCAGTGTGGAAGTTTGCTTGGTATACCGATATTCAGTGGGGGTTGAAGGACACTGACCTTGTCGGCTGTAAGTGCCTCACTGAGTCCAGAGGTTATCTAGGTGCAATAAACCAGCCTAGGACACTGGGCTGCTGCAGGGATCAATGGGGGGCCCCTGATCACAACTTGAGTGAAGGTACCTGGGTGTTTGCAGGGCTTCTGGTGGGTTGAGGTCCTGTGGGGCTCCTCAGGGCCTTAGGGTAATCCCAGGGGTGCCCCCAAGTCTGGACAGGAGACCTCTGTGCTTGGGGAGAGGTGAGGAGGCCTGGGATCCCCCCCCGCCGCCTCCCAGTACCTGTGGAGCTTAATCAGCGGCTGCGTGTAAAAATTTAGGCCCCTGCTTCAGTTTCGCGGTAGGCCTCCGTTTCCGGGCCTCCGCCAGAGAGCGTTCACCTCCCTCGTGCTTTTCTTCTCCCTCCGGAGGGCACAGGGGCGGTCAGGGGAAGCCCCCAGAAGTAGCGGGGAGCTCCAGAGGGGGGTATCGCTCCGGCGCGAGCGGCCGGATCCAAGATGTCCGCCGCTGCTTTGGGTGAGGGAGTGCACCTCCGCACCTCCCGTCCACGGAGCTCACACTCGGGGCAGCTGCAGGAGGGCGGCGGGCGCTCTCACTACTCACCACCTCCCGAAGAGACCCCCCGTCTGGCAGTCACGGGGGACCCGCTGCTGACGTCTTCGCGGTCGTGGAGCTTCTCCTCTGGGCGCCAGGTATCACCTGAGGCCGCGGCTTCAAGGCAGCTGAGGGCCGCAACCCGCAGGGAGAGATTTCTCCCCCCCCCGGCTCCGCAGCACCGTCAGCCGCCTATCGGAGGTCGTCTGGGGCAACTCCTTATTGCAGGTTTTAAGGATTTGAGGTATGCTGGGCAGAGAAGGGCACTATTTGGGGTAAATGTACAGGAGCTCCCTGTGATGGCGTCCTATCTCTTGCACAGCTAGGCCACGCCCCGACCTAAGTTCATTCTAATAGATGACCGCTTCCCTTCCCAAGTGTCTAACCCTCCCACAACCTAGCCCTCCCACAAGTGCCTTACCCTTCCCTTATTAACTAACCCTCTCTTTAGTGCCCAACCCTCCCACAAGTGCCTAAGCCTCTAGTTAGTGCCTAGCCCAACCCTATCCCTCCCCTTAGTGCCTAACCCCCCCATGGCCTAACCTTAATACATTCCCCCAGTACCTATCCCAAACCCTCAAAATCATGATACACGTTGAAAACCCATAAGTTTACTTTCTTGTGTCGATTATTTGAATGCCGACTGTTTAAACCTATCGGACTTTTAACCCTGTCAACCATTTGACCCTGATGACCATCTGGTGTTTGCTTAGTCACTGTCGGACAACTTACAGTTGATCAATCATCCAGATAGCGCTTGAACCAATGGTCTTGTCTTATCCTCACATGCAGAATCCTTCTAATGTCTCAGACTAGAGCTGACCGTTTAGGATAACTTGTGCCTACTCCTGTGCATGTGCAAATGCATCTCTGTTGCCTTGTACAATCATGACCCCAGTAAAAGCTAGGTGCCTTTGTGCAAATTGAAGCAATCAAACTGGTCCAAGGCTGCCGAGTGGACATTTTACACTTCTCAAATGATTTCCCCTGTGTGTAGGTGACCGGGACAATATACTGTAATATCATAGTGCTGAACCATACACCCATATGGAAGGTCACATTATAAACACCTATACATACAGTACCATACTCCCAATCCTCCCCAAACCTGCAGGGAGTTCTCCCACACTCCCAGGAGAGTAGAACATCCTCCCTGATTCCACCTATTTCCTAAGTAAAGTGGACAACTCTGGAGGGAAGTGCTTAAGTAGACAAGAATATTCAATACAAATATTATAGAAATACTCTCTATGGGTCAGGTCCACGTGTTTTACTCAATATGTCCCCAAAAAGGCTTGTGTATCAATACAACCTATTTTCTTTTCTTATTAAGAACTCCTATCCCCTTCGGAAGTTTATCTATGGTTGATAATGGCACAGCTCCCACAATTTTCGAAGAACTACAAGCTCAAATCGAGGAGTCCACCAGTGGACTGGAACTCATGTGTCAAAGACCAAGCTTCAACAGGGCACCACGAGGGTGGGCAATGAGATATGTGCCAGAATCAGCAGACTTGTAGGCTACATGACGGTATTAAATGTTCGATCTTCTAATATCCACGTAAGGAGTTTCTTAACACAGGGCAGGCTTACGGTGCACCACTTTGCATTGTTTTGCTAGTTTAATGGTATATTTAGTCATAATACAAGCCAAAAATATTTGGATTTGCTAATGGAGGGCTGAGGTTGGAATATATTTTGGTAATCTAGAGGGCTGCACTGTCCCACTTTATATAGTCAATTAGGAAAACAATCATGTTCTCCCTTGCATGCTGCAATATAACTGAAAAAACATCACCAACGCATTTCGCTATCTTGAAATAATCTTCGATTTTGCCATGTTAGTTGCTCCATTGTACACTATAGCAAGGCTTTTGTTTACACCCCTTGTGTTATACATAGTTATAATGATGCAAGGTCATTGTGAAGGCATCTCTGCATCTTAAGACATATGGCAGCTGATTTGATGGCATTCACTGGGGTTGAGGATCTGGACGGATTAGATTTTTCTCAATTAGTGAGTATGTTGAGCAAAATAATCCTATAAGAAAGAAGCCACAGTACAAGGTGTTATATCACCCAAGGAAAAGATGCTAAAACCGTCAGGAATTCACATTGAATAATTGTGGTGATGATGGTATTATTATACTGAAACATTTGGCTTCAGGTGATGATATTTACCAGTGGACCAACTAATTAGTTGATGGAACCATGTTTGGCTACACATGTTGCTGTTCTTCAGAGCTTCTTTTGCCTTATTCAGACGTGTTAGCAAAGCCATGGACAAAACAATGCTGCACTGCAGATGAGGCAGATGAAACACGTGCAGAGAGAGTTATGCCCCATACACACTCTAATCAAGATTGAATAGAAATTAATTGCACCGTGTGTGAACGGGGCTTTAGATTTGGGGGGAGTTATTTTGTTTCTGTGCAGGTTAAATACTGGCTGCTTTATTTTTATGCTTCAATTTAGATTTCAGTTTGCACAAATGCCATCCAAATCTAACTCTCTCTGCACAAGGGACATCTGCCCCACCTGCAGTGCAGCATGGTTGTGTCTATTTGCAGAAATTGCAGCCTTGCTAACAGGTCTGAATGAGGCTCATCTATGTCCACCAACGATATCAATCCCCCCAAAAATAAAAACTGTGCAAACAAGACAACTTATTTTTTTTTTAATGACATTTTGTCTTTGTTACAAAAAAAAAAAAATGTTGTGTTTAGCTCAATAAATGCTTCTTTTGCAGCTCTCTAATAGTTCTGTTTTATTTATGTCTGTCTATTCTGGGCCGTTCCTGCTGGAAAGACATTATGGAAAGTGCATTTACATTTGTGTTTCTCCAAAGATAGTCCCTAGGCTTTATCTACCTGCAGTACTGTAACGCGGGGTCACCCCAAGCTCACCTCTTGTTATGCGGTTCTATGCTAAAAACGACATTTCTCCTGAGGATTTACAATAGACGTTGTGACCTCTGCCAGAATACTGTGTTACTGTAATGCGATACAGTACACCCAGAGGTCAATGTGGTTATTTTAAGCAGCGTTCAAGTCTCACACCGGGCAATATCAAATATTGTCCGGAACACAAAGCTTGCAAACCTCAAAGGAAAATCAGTTTAAAATAAAAAGTGTGGACTCCAGCAGAGGGGGGGTGATCAGGGCGTGGCAGACGTAGGGCGGGAGCCCGTGACTCTCTGGCGTGCAGGTGTGTTGAGGCACCAAGATGGAGGTGCATGCTGAGACCCGGCAGAGATAAGCCCCTAGCCCAGCTGCCTTCCATCCCTTCATACGTCTATTAACCTCTAGCAGGGTGCATGGAAAGCTCAAGTGGTGTAGCGGTGAGAGAGGCGGAGAGGGAGGGACAGCACCATCTGACACTCCAGCTTCCAGCGATTGAGACACAGGAAGCCACCACTGCAGGAGCGTACAGCATGGCTTACAGATCTCCCCCCCCCCCTCCCCTCCCTGTGCAGAGAAGAGGCGTATGATCAGGAGGCTTACGGGGCACAGGAACACTCTCGGAGATACCCCATAAAGAGATTGGGGGATACTTGACAAGGAGAGGGCGAAGAAGCATTCATAGGGATGAAGGAGGAAGGGTACCCCTTTTTTATGTTGTTGAACTCCCCCTGAAAAAGAGAGAGCAAAGAAGGGAGAAAAAAAAAAGAAAAAAGGAATGGCGCACCAGAAATGTTGGATTCAAATGAATAACAGTTACCGGTATCGTGAGTACTGAAATGTATTATTTCTGGCAAGGTACTCAACTGAAACAATATCAGACTGGTGGGGGTACCAGAAAAATCTGAGGGCAATACCCTAGAGATATGGCTAGAAAAATGGCTAACACAATTTGGAAAGGAGGTGTTTTCCCCACAGTTCTGTTTTGAAAGAGCCCACAGGATTCCAGGAAGGCCGCTACCACCAGTAACCCCAGCGAGGATGTTAATAGCAAAAATAAAGAACTACAGAGACTGAGATATTATTATTCGTATGGCTAGAACAAAAAGCCAGATGGAAATCAATGGTGCTAGAACATATGAAATATGTATATATTAAGAAGAGGCTAGGAGAACTTGACATCCAGTGCTCAATGATGTTTCCCGCCAACAAAGAATAATCGCAGATGGAGAGACTATTTTTTCACAACACCAGAAGAGGCCTCAATGTGGATTGATGGCCGTAATTATAACAGATGAAGATTGTTCTGAGGCTTGTTGGGGGATTTGAATGGATTGTCAAAAGATCTGTAATATGGTGTTCCAGTAATCAAGCTCGAAATGAGTGGGGGGCTGGGAGAGAGCGGAATAAAGAGGGGATCGTAAGCGTAGAAATGTTAATATAGCATGCATAGAAATGAAGAATTTAATAACACATCAGAGAGTCTACGGCAATGGTGATCATTAAGAGAAGGTCATTTTTGTTTTTGTCCCCGTGTGGGAAGATCGGTTGCACATTGATAGAGAGTAGCCCTACCTGTGTAACAAGAGTTAAGTAAGACAAACAGGGAAAATACATATAATGGTGAAGATTTTATATTGGAATGTCCATGGACTTAATGAGAAAATGAAAAGAGCCACTGCAATGAACCAGGTAAAAAAATATGGGGCCCAGGTAGTAAGTGAGACATTGGATTGTGGATAAGGTAATGGCGCTTAAAAAGACCTGGGTGGGGTCTGCATTCCATTCAGGAATTACAAGTGCTTCAAGAGGGATATCAATTTGAATCCATAAAAACGAGCCTTTTGTGTGTAAGAGTAAAGAGATTGTAAAAAAATATATTTTCCATTTTTATCTAAGTCAAATATATCAGATAAATGTGTGTCTCCTGGCAGTGTACATCCCTCCACCATTCCAATATGAGGTACTAGAACGAGCAATAGAGTTTGTATCTAATGGGGTAGAAACAATGTATAGGAGACTTCAATAATGTATTGGATCCCTCCCAGTGGCGTAACTATAATTTGAGTGCCCCCCCCCCGCCAATAATAAAGCAACGCCCCCCTCTTGGCTGCCCATGCCCCCTACCATCCCCCGCAGATTTGCCTGTATTCGCTGCAGTGGTCCCGGCTCCCCTCCTTGCTTCATTCTGATGCTATGAAGAACTGACCATCACAAATGTCCGCCCCCATACAGCAGACAGTTTCAGAGAACTGTCTGCTATATGGGGGCGGACATTTTATGATGGTCCGTCTCCATAGCATCAGAATGAAGCCAGGAGGGGAGCCGGGACTACCGCAGCGAATACAGCTAAAGCTTCGGGGGATGGGGGGGGGGGGATTACAATAGCCCCGCAGCCCCTCAGCGCCCGCACTTACACAGCGCCTCCCCGCGACCGCAGGGGCTTCGGTGCTATTGTTACGCCGCTGATCCCTCCATTGAACGGTGGGAGGATGAGGTAGAATAGAGAATAAGGGATTTGATAAATTTATATCAGACATTGGATGGAAGGATGTATGGAGGGGAGAGACACCCCAGGAGTCCTGGGCCAGGACACAGACATACTCAAGCTTCTCAAGGTCCTTTGAGTCCCTATCATGTATACAGATGGAGCACCTCTTATTCAGCGCCGGAGATCACCAGAATGCCGGCTGAGAGGCGCTCCATCTGCCTGGGAAGCGCGAGCGTCTCACACGTACGCTCGGCCCAGCTTTTCAGTGGCGGTGGACAGAATCCTTGCCCGTCTCCGCTTCAGGGAGATGGTGGTAATCTTCCTCTCCACTTTCCTACATGGATGTGGACACATTTTTGAAATATTGAACAAATATCTGCACAATTTCCGGTGCCATATCCATCACCCCCTGATCTGACTCAATCTGTAGAATATTATTCTTCGGTATGGACTTTCAAACCAAGTGGGCCATAAGTACCAGGCCTATCATCAACAACGGCCCTCCAGATGTTGATAAACTACACATCCTAGCATGTCTTGCGTCAGTTCCAGCATGGCCACATTGCAAAGCTAATGCAAAGCATCCTGGGATGTGTAGTTCATTAACATCTGGAGGGCCGGTGTTGCCCAGCCCTGATTTAAGTATTTACTACGGGATAGAAAACCCTCCTGTCTCACTGCATCTGGCCCCAGTTCATTTACCCATTTCTACTTTGCTTGTAACCAAGCTTCTTTAGTTTTATTTAGTTATATATAGCCAATATTTGCTTTCTAGGGCTTTATTTTTCTTTTGTATATCCTGCTTCTTTTTTTTTTGTTGCTGGTGTTTTTATTTGTGCTGTCCTTTTAAATAAAATGTTTGGGGGAAGTGATGAATATTTTCTTAATTGGTTATTTCTGAATATTTACGACAGTGGAAAAAAGCTAAGGGTGGCTGGAATCTATAAAACATTGCTGAAAGAACGTAGGAAGCCCCGAATAGAGAAAATTATGAAAAAATGGGAGAAAGACATAGGGGAATTAAGTAAATACGAATGGGACAGATCATTAGCATCACCAACCAGAGCCACAGAATCCATAAGATTTCAACAGATCCAGTTATTCATATAACATAGAGTATGATGGTTCACTCCAGTTAGGTTGAGACAATATGATAAAAATAAAAAATTATTTGTGTCCAAAATGCAGCAAAACCCAAGGAACCTTTTTCCATATGATATGGCAGTGTGATAGGGGGAAGGAATTTTGGGATAAGATAGGGAATATAATGCTCGAATTAGGGATACCAGAGCAAAGTAATAATGTTAAAACATGTATATCGGGAATTAATTATGAACTAAGAGGTGGAAATCCAAACAGTCAGTTAATAGAAAAGTTAGTAAACTTGGATAAATCAATAAAATACTGAATTCAAAAAAATTAATAAAAAGATTGTGGTACAAGTGTATATATATCTGCATTCAGACTTTGGAAGGATTCCCTCAGGACTGTTTATCTGGGCTTATCCGCATATTTTTTTCTCAGACATCTACAGTCCTTCCTGTTTCCACTGGATATTAAACTCCCAGTTATTGAAAGGGACTACATTAAAAACACCTACAATTCCCTACCCTACTAGCAATGGTTTGGTATCGGTTCCCCTGATGAAGTCATTCATGACAAGATGCGTTGGACCTTTTTTGCCAACTTGAAAAAACTTGCCTACGAAACCTATGTCTGACTTGCTTTTGTCGAATTTGAGGTTTTAATAAATTTTACAAATATACATTGGGCGGTATTCAATGAGCCAGAATCGTTGGTCACAGTGATCCAGATTTAACATTCGCCTGCCAATCGCCGGTTTTTAGCTGTGAATCGCCATGCATGGGGATTCGTGGGGAGTCGCCAAGTCACCCTATTCAACGTGGCTGAGAATCGCCGGCCCTAACGGCGATTCTCAGCCATACCGGCGTTTCCCTATACAGCCGCATTAATGTAGTCAGTTGTTTAAAAAAATGCAGAGAAATGCAAGAAAAAAGCAAATTACCCTGGACAAACGCTTCCCATACAGCATACGGCAAACGCTGGGTATTCTGCTCAAAGGGCAAACGAAGGAGTGAGGTGGGGAGGAGAATCATGGGTAAGTGAGGTGCACCATGGGTAAGAACAGTGCTTTGTGGGAGAAAAAAAAAATACCTGAAAAAATTAAATATATATTTGTATAGCACTTCTACGACCATGACATCACACAAGGGCAGCAAATAATAATACATTAGACTTGCACAGTTAAATAGAACACTTAAAACCAATTATTTGACATGTTCCTATCAAAGTTCACCAGAAAAAAATGACGAGGGACACTCGGTGAGGAACGGCGATATGTAACAAGAAAAAGGAATCGCCAACTTCACATTGAATACACTTTTGGCGATTCCCCTCGACTACCGTCGATTCCCCATGCAAAATCCTATAGACTAAAAACGGCGATTTTTAGAGAATTACATTTGGCGATTGGTGCTTCATTCACCGGTCCTCAACGGCGATTATAGGTCATTGAATAGGGTGATTCGCTTATACAGCTCATAAAATCGCCGGCACACATGAAAAAAACACAGAATCGCCATAAAACTTGGCGATTCTGGCTCATTGAATACCGCCCATTGTGTATTATCATATGTGGCGGCTATCATCTAGCACTATATATAGATATATACACACACAATCTATTAAACCTAGAGATTTAGAATAATCTAAAAGATAAACACCAGAATACCCATGTGCAGTGACTGATTAATGCCTCCAGGAGCCCTAGCTTAATACACGTGTACCTCCCCTTTTTCCACATACCTGTACTGTACGTACCAACTCTGCGTTATTGTCAGGGAGACTTCCTGTAAGAGCAACAATCTCCACAAATCCCCGCAGAGCCTAGCAATCTCTTTGCTTGCACCTTACCCCCATTATGTAGCAGTTCTTGGATGAAAGTATTTTTTTTTTAAAGACGACTAGTACAGGGTGCTTCCTGTAGACCAAGACGACAGGTTTGGTTTCGATGAAGGTGAAGGACAGTCATTGCCAGCAGCTGTCGCAACACTTCTACAGTGACTAGTTCATGTTTCAGCTCTCCACCTTCCTCAGTCCAACACCAGTAGCTGCCCAGAAATCCTGGTCATCACCGGCTGCTTTGTAATCAGTGGCCAATACTGTGTCTCCCTTACAGTGGCTGCACATTTCCCATCCCCAGAGACATAGGGTAGAGCAACAAATAGATTTTAAAGCTATTTCGAAAGAGAAAAAAAAAAAACTTACTCATGTCATTATACATGTATCACCTTCATATACGGAGCTGTGTAATAGGCTGGTGCTTGATAATTATACGGTCATTACAAACTAGTAGTAATGGGCAAAATAAGCCAGACTTGAATAATCCCTCATATTTAGAGTATATGTAAGCCCATTAAAAGCGCAATGCTTCCAAAGCTAGTAGATGCAGGGCCGGTGCAAGGCACCGGAGCGCACCAGGCGAGTCGGGGTGGGGTCGTCCCGGTGCCGGGGGGTGGGTAGCATAGCCCAGCGGATAGCGCTAGTTATTTCTTATTCACAGCAGGGACCCCCGACCGCCGCCAGCTTTATACACAGCGCCGCAGGTACCAGCGCGGCAAGGACACCACTGCAGGCTCCTGTCAGAAGCCCCCCTGCCCGCTCCCTAGACGGCACAGCATGTACCCCCTTTGCACGGGGGGCGAGGGGCGAACTGCCGCCCTCCAGTAGCTGGCGCCCTAGACCTGCCTAGTGGTGGGGCCGGCCCTGAGTAGATGTAGTTCACTCACTGCCAACAGACCGCAGTGTTTCAGAGGTGCACAGACACTAGACCTGTATATATCATTGATCGGGTTATGGTCTTTAGATCGACCCTATGAAGGTAGACATACATTAGATTGATCTACACAACTATACAAGAAAAGAAAGTATTGCTGGGTGCACTAAGACGTCCTTTTTTGATAATTATACAATATAACTTAATGATTTTGCTAGGCATCCTGCCATGCCTTGATAAAGCCTTTTAGATGAAACAGTCGTAGGCTACTAGGGCCACTGTCTACATGTTAAATTGTGTTTGTATTTTGTGATAAGAAATAACCACTGTATTGAGATTTAGAATTTAGCGCAAATTAAGAGTGTCATATAGGTCCCCCCACTCACCTGAAAACAGTGCAGGACAGACAGCAGGAGACAGTGAGCGGCGTCTAAGTCACTGACAAGCCGGCTCACTGATTCTCCAGAACACTGTCCGCCTCTGCAAGAGGGGATATTACAGCAAGTCGCCGCGGTGGTACCCGCGAATACTACATTAGGCATATCTAAGCCTAAATCGCAGCTAGTTAGTACCAGGGCGGCAGAGACTGCATGCTGCAGAAGTGTACTGGTTATAAAATAAAAATAGTACATTAAAGACACAGAGCAGGGTGGTGTATATCATTATCAATTTGTACTTGCACAAATATAAAAACACACAGGGGCATCGTATCGCTGCAAATTAAGGATTTAACGAGGCAGCGGTCAAACACTTTTTTAATACACTTATTCCAATTTCTCTCTCATCCGTCGCTAACGTTTTAATATTTCACCTTTATTAGCAAAATTAAAAGTTACATTTTATAATTATCAAAAAAGGACGTCTTAGTGCACCCAGCAATACTTTTTCTTGCGTAGTTCATTCAAAGTTAAGGGTAGCACCTCCATGAGCAAATACTATCAAAGGGTATCAATCCCATAAGAACAAAAACAATATATCTCTTTGGAGAACAGACAGTCCAAGACCGATCTACTAAAATCTGGTGCCGGATTTCTCTCTTCTTGTTAATACATTAGGTTGATCCCTGTAGCTAGACAGGCCTTGGGTCAACACCTGAATTAGGTCAACATGGCTAAGGTTGACAGGGTCGGAAGCTCGACAATCATTAGGTTTAACTTATTTTTTTTTTTTGAGCCGACAGGAGGCATTTCATACCCTGCCACTCACTACAGCCCGGTGGAGGATATAATAGCATACCTCCCAACTGTCACGATTACAGCGGGACAGTCCCGATTTTCAGGTCCTGTCCCACCCGCGGCAGGCATTGTCCCGCTGCGGGGGTGGCAGTTGGGAGACCCCCCAATCTAATAGAATAGACGCCGTGCCCTCATTTGCATACACCCGCCCCCTTTTCGGGCGCTCGCGCGGCTTCGCCGCACGAGTGTCTCTATTTCCCCAACACAGAAGTTGGGAGGTATGTAATAGTCTTCCAAGTGCAGCGAGCCACATGAGGGGACATGGTACACTTTGACGGCGTCCATGGCGACTGTCAACATTCGGGACAAAAAAAAAACAACTCATGTTGACCTTTTGACTGTCAAATTTGTCAACCTAAGACCCGTTACCTTCATTGGCCCATACCCCTATGACGTTGGTGGGTACATCTTATACACTGCAGGCGGATAGCTGCTTAAGGGGAGAACCGCAATGTCCTCTTGTTGCGGATTTTCACACCATCCACCACTCAGGGAAGCCACCACTGTTACAGGACTTGCTTTGCCTGGAGGCATCAGACTTGGGGTAGTTTTTTTGCAATACAAGCGACGTTTAGCATCTGCACACGCACATTTATGTGCATGTGCAGACACTTGGTGTGAGCAGGCACGTTCACATCTAGGAGAGCGGGCATGGGGTTGGTGGCCTGCACCCATGGGAATGCCTAGTGTAGACCTTCCCATTGTCAATCTAATGCTTGTGTTGACCTAATGGTTCAAACACTAGGTTACATTAGCACAGCCATCAGTTTTAAGAACATTGGGGCAGATGTATTAAGCTTTAAAAATAGATAAATGCAAGGGGGATAAGGAGAGATAAATGCCCAGCCAATCACCTGCCAACTGCCATGTTACAGCCTGTGTTTGAATAAAAGTCAGTAAGGAGCTGATTTTTTTTTTTTTCCCAAACACAGGCTATAACATGGCAGTTGGCAGGTGATTGGCTGGGCATTTATCTCTCCTTATCCCCCTTGCATTTATCTATTTTTAAAGCTTAATACATCTGCCCCATTACCCCATACAGTACATTGGGAAGGGCGATAGCTGAAGAATAAAATTAAGGCTTAAATCCTCCAATGCTTATTAACCCACCCCTCCTGTCCAATTAAAGTATTTTATGCATAGATCTGCCCTCATCGATATTGAGTTTGCAGACAAACTATGTGGCACTAACTATCAGGCACTTATGAGCCCTATTCTGTAAGGCCTGGTGTGATGCCTCCCAAGTGCACTATAGCAAGTTCAAAATCACAGCTATCCCAGGTGCTCAAACATTGCGATTTATGAAAGCAGGAGCCGACTGACCAATCCCATCTCCCGCCATGTCTGACAGATGACACATGAGCAAGTCAGTTTGGGACTAGCACTTTATTCATAGTTTTACAGATAGCATGGTGTGCCTCCGGCTCCTGAAATGCCACCAGACACCTAGTATGGTCAACGTCACCACCAAGAAGACTCCTCCAGCAGCAGCTCCCCTCAACCACATCACAGGAGATATCAGATCTGAGGTACCTAGGAACAGAAAGAAAAAATTCAAGACTCAAAACTAAGTAGTCATTTAGGTAGTTTATAGACAACCCACCCCCTAAACACTGACATGACAGACCAGAAGGCTTGAGATCCCAGGCTTGGCAGGATATGGTCGTATTGTCAACCCGACTTGGGTCGACAGGGTTCTAGGTCAACAAATGCGTATGAAGCTGACATGCGGTATTTCATGCCCTACCATCCACTATCAGCGTGGTGGGAGAATAAAATAGTGTGCCAAGCACAGCGAGGCACCATGCCCAAAACGGAGAGGTTGCTGCGGTTGACTTACAACTGTGTCCATGTCGACATTTGGGTCAAAAAAACCAACACATGTCGACCTTGCAACCTAACCCATGTCGACCCAAGTCGGGTCAACAATACGATCCACACCCGGCTTGGCAAGTAGTCAGACATTAGATAAGGAGACTCAACATCCCCTTCTAGTTTGCCCACCAGGGTATTAGCTTGCTTGAGGGACAAGTCAGCTTTGAGTACAAAGAGTGCATGTTGGGGGAGGTTGAAGGTACAGCATAAACAATGGTGACTAAAAAAAAATTAAATAAAATAAAAGTAAATAGCAGGGGGTGGCGTGTGCAAGTCACCTTTAGTAGACCTCACAGCTTTCATATTTGATGAACCTTCATCGATAAAGTCAACTGGGCCTTGGCTTACTGTGGTCTCCAGCACTGGCTCCTTGGCCGCTCGTTCTGCAGATAGAAGAGTTAGTTTCTTCTTACATTCGATTGGAGGAAACCTAAACACAAATTAGCACTTACTTTTCCTTTGGCCACATGACACTGTGCAGGAAGCGGTGGTGGATGGGACACACACAGAGGCGCTGCAGTGGAAGTAGACCTGTGGAACAGAGGTCATTAAAGACTTGAAGATTTAGTTGGATAAATGACTAAAGCGATATCTGGTATAATTGGCCTCGATTTCAGTCAGTTGAAAGCCACCCACAGTATATGCATCTGATGTGGCAAGCCAAAGCTATGGATCTAAAAAACATGCATAAGGGCAAATATAGACAAGTTAAACTAGGTCATAGCTCAATGGCCACTGTAAACCTATGCAACCATGTTTTCATATACACAGACCCATGGCATGCCATTTTTAAAATATATAGGAGTGGCTTTACCAGTCCATTAAGTGCAAGCTGGGAACTCTGGTCCACAAAGGTGAAGGTGCTGACGATGAAGCGTTTGTAGTGGGATGGGAACAGAATGCTCTGTGTGGGTGCGCCAAGTGGGACCAGCTGAGTCAGGTAGTTGTCTCCAGTAAAAGGGCACCTGGAACGAGTAGAATCAGTCATGGGCATAAAATTCTGTCTCATTGTTGATAACAGCATATTAGAACTAAATGGAATGCCAGCCTTACCCGTCCATAAGAATGGGCCATTGGACTTGTTGGGTGGGGTCCGTGGAGGGAGTGGCCCAACAGTCATTTAAGACTAGGAACAAGTTTGGGTCTGTTTTTTGTAGTATTTGAACCTCCAAGTAGACTGGATCTCTGAGCACTTTGACCACAGGGTAGTCATTAGCCAGGTAGTATGAAGAATACTGCATGTCTGCCAAAGAAGAAGTCTTGTTACCATTACAACATTCACACCGTAGCATGCCTCCAAGATCCAGAGATGTGACTCCCATAGTAAGTCAACACGTGTTTCTGCTCCCCAGAGCTACTCTGGTCTGCATGGCTACCATGATTTGCCAGCTTGCCAATAGAGCCGTCAATGCCTAGTCAACCACTGGCAAATTGTTCAGAACAGAAGTTTTTACTCACTCCATTGCCATCCAAGTTTTAATGGTGTCTACTAAATAAAAATTTAGTTTCTCTAATTAATCTGGAACTGGCCAGTCTCTGGCTCTACAGCTGTTGCAGAACTAAATACCCCAGCATCCCCTACCATAATAAAGGGTAAACAGGTTGGCCAAGTCTGATCTAGACTCCAGCATGATACCGGAGAACCGGGACGGTAACGGCAATATCTGTATTGTCCCTGATCACAAGTTACAAGTTAAACTACGACCTGGTCAACCTGCTGCTTTACAGTGGTTGAGAAACTAAACATACAAGCATCTCCTGCCAAAAACACAATAGATTGGCCAAGCCTCATCTAGACTGCAGCAAGGATATCCCAGAACCTGTCTAATGACAGTTTAGGTAGCAAACTGCCATGCCTGCCAGATATGTTTAATTCCTTTAGAAGACGTTTGTGACAACCACTGACGTGTTCTAGAACACTTTCTCTGCATCAGAGTAAAGAAAGTCAATTTTTTATTCTGAAAACCTTGTGTCAATGCACTACCAGCCTGTACTGTTACCCTCTGTGGTTCAGTGCACAGATCTTTAGTGTAGATTAGATATCTAAGCAATATCTTTATCTAGAAAACTAGTGTCTTGTAGACCAATTTGTCTCCCACAGTTGAATGATATTGTTCCATACAGTTAAACATACTGGTCATTACCTTGTGCTATATTCATCTGCAGGAGCAGAGGGCCTGAGGTGGACACTGGAAGTGGTGGCGGCAGGGTGAGGACCTCTACTTGCAGCGGGACAACACCAGTGTTAGAGTAGATGCAGCGGACAGTCAGCCTAGTGCAGTAATATAGGGTTAGCTTTGCCCTCTATACAGAAGAGTCCCAGGCCTGCACCACTTTATGGCTTACCTAAATGTGCTGTCTCTTGAGATGGATGATCCTTGCCATGTCCTTTTGTCTCTGGTGGCATAAATTGTGTTCTCATACACCACAGTGTTAGCCAGTGCCTGCCAAAGGGAGACCAGTTATAGACAATGGGAGGAAACCTGTATACTGCTTAACTCCTGCTAGGTGGGTAAGAGACCATATACTAAGACTCCTAGGGACAGATGTGTGTCATTGTGTTCAAAGAGGTTAGCTAAGAACAGTGTAAAAAAAAAAAAAAGGCCAAACTATTTTTGGGATGGAAGCCTGGTTAAGAGTTACAGATCATTTGACCATAAGTGGAAAAGCCTTGGATAGTGAAAGATGGCAGAATTGGCTTTGTGCTCTACCCTTCTAGAAAAAAGAAAAAAAAAAAAAACACTCATCCTAGAACATGGCTGATTGACTGGTACTCTCTCTACATGCATTAGTAAAAAGACTACAAACAAACCCTCTGGTCTGCTTGTTGTACAAACCATCCATGAACAGTTCATGCCTTAAGCAGCCACATATGGGTTACATGAAGTAGATACACCACGTTGCACATACCATGTACAGGCTAAGAGCACTTGGTTCAGACAGGAGTCTGTCCAAAAAGTCCAACACAGAGGGCCAAGAAATCGGTTAAAAAAGTCAAATCGCATGCGTTTTAGCTCCAATTCGTGGTCCCATGTGCATTGGAGCCAAAGAGCGCAAAGGCTGCATTCATGATAAATTGCATCCAGCATCCTCCTACCACCCAGTAAGCCAACAAAGCGATTCATATACTGTAGGACTTCTCCCCTCAGACTGTTCTTAAATGCCCCCATACGCTAACAGACTACAGGGAAAGCACCAGACGTACCTGGCTGGCTCCTCCGCAGGAGAGAGGGAACTGGAACAGGATAAAAGCTGAAGTCTCCGAAACACTCAGCATGGGACATGAGGTGGTGTCCACATTGACAACACCGATGGAATCCAAGATCAGGGATGGTGTAGTTACATCCTCAGAGATAGCAATCAGCACCTGGCCATCATCTGTACACTGCGCGGTCACTGGATTGGCAGGGAGAGCACATAAGCAGTTTGTCAAATGTCAGGCCATCTCATGCTTAGTTCACTACAATTCTATTGGTTACTTCATACACCAGGGACAGCCTTTAATGCAAGTGCCATCTTAGATGCTGGACTTTTTAGTAGCAAGTCCAGATGCTCTACAGGCCCAGCTATTCCAGGTGACCGTGGATTGGTCCAGTAAGCCTAGCTTCAGCCAAAGCAGCATTAGGCCTGTTCCCAACCTCTCCCATATTGGAACAACTGGCCTGTTCACTTTAGATGTACAGTAACTGCCTAAATCTGATATACCATAAGACTGCTTGGGTACACCAGCAGTTATAGGCCAAGTACAAGAGGGCAGATTCCTGGGATACTCCAGGCAGAGCTGGTACAGTGCCTGGTATAAGGTGGCAGGTCATTTAAGTGCAGCACTAAGCTGGAGGAGGTATAAAACCTTCAAAATGAGATGCAGCCCAATGTAACCAATCAGCTTTCACCCAGTACAAGACAGATGCTAGATGCAGGTTTGGCTGCTATGGGCAACATCTTTGAGGCCCTCCCCTTTGTGCTTATAGAACGCTGGTCCAGGTTAGGTATCTGAACCCATAGAACAAGCTTACCTTTGTTTCCATAGTAACAGGGAACGAAGGGGTCAGTGGAAGAGAAGCAGCAGCCTAGTCCTGCACAGACCGCACTGGTCACAGAGGCGTTGGCACAGGGCAAGCGGTCAGTACTCTGGACAGCAGCGCAGGCACTGGGGCTCGGAGCATCCATAGCTGTAGGGGAGAGATTGAGAAAGTCCTTAGTGTGTTCCCAACTAGAGATGGGCAATGATCTAGTAACAGTATAACAAGCAGCCTGAAGGAAGGTTTATTGCCACAGACACACAAATAGACCCATCATGATAATGATGATTATCAGCCCACCCAGCTAACAAGCGACATGGTGATCGCTCATTACAGTTGATAAATGGGGCTCCAGCCAATCAGCTCCTGTCATATCTCCAAACACAGGATAGTTACCGATTGGCTGGAGCGATATTTATCATTTGTAGTGAGTGATCACAATCACTTATGGTTAGAGCTGCCCTCTAGAGAACATTACCTGCCAGGAACGGGCACCGGAGGTCTCTCTTGTGGTATTCCACTGCCCCATTGGAAATTTGTTCTGCGATCAGAGTCATCACATGGTCTCCATTCTGCAGAGAATGATAGATCTTACACCAGTTACATGACAGGATCCTGTCCCATCTGTTTTAGCTCCCACTTAGAGTTGTTTACAGAAAGGGGAATTATAAGAGATTTATACAGAATTTAGAATGTAAAGCTCTGACCAGCAGGGCCCTCTTCCCTCAGTCTTCTTACTTAAACCAATCTTTAATGGCACCAAATCCTGCCACTATACTGGGAGTACAGTACTCACCTCAGGTTGCTGGTCCTCAGTGCAGGCCGGTGATCCAAACAGGCAGCAGGCTCAGATACCATGCTGCAGTGCGGGTGCCGGATAGCTGCGTCATCATCCGCCACCTGTCCGGTCATCTGCACCCGCCACCTGTGTGGATCCCTGGCCTGACTGTACACACGGAGGACCGGCAACCCAGGTGAGTACCCCGACCCCTTTCACATCGGCCAGGACCCCGGGAACAACCCAGCTCCATAGCAGGGTTGAAATCCCGGCAAATTTTCCCCTGGGAACCTTACAAACCAGTGCTAGTCGCGGATTGATCCCGGGAATTTAGGCTGGTGTGAAAGGGGTATATTATCAGTGGTGTCTGCTGAAGCAGCTATGGTTATGTACGCTGTACTTGTCCTCTATTATGATTATATAGAAGTCACTGTTAATTATTAATTTATGTACTGTGTAATCGGACACTGCAGATTCCTTGTGGCACCTAAATGGCAAGATATAATACTGGAATGAAACATTCAGACCCACTATACATACAGATGACTGGCAGTCAGAATACCAGTGCCCAGCAACCCAAATTAGCTCGCTGCTAATAACTATTGGCAGAGTGTCTATAAGTACGTGCAGTGTGGTTGTCAGACCTCACACTTAGAAGATATAACCAAATGAAGGCTTTATTCAAGTGGCAGGCTTGTAGGTTACAACAGTACTTTAGTAGGTAACTTCAAGCGGTAATACAAACTGGTACATTGGGAACGACAGTCTCTGGTTGTTACTTAGCTGTAGCGTTTTGGCGCGTGCAGGGTCAATGACAGTTTGCTGGTTTACGCTGCGGTATCTCTCCCAGTCTCGCTGCTGCCAATGATGACTGATCTCCCTGTGCAAATGGTCACGCTGGTAACGGGATTACAGCGGGGACTTGCTCCTATGCGCTCCGGTACACGTGGAGCTACAAACAGTATGGACGGAGTCACATACGCTCTGAGGCACACACTACGCGGGGACTTCCTCACAGGAAAGGAAACGCTGCCAGCAGGGTCAGGGGTCTCTGCCCTGCTATTCGCTTAAGCGAGCTGTCACTCAGGGTGACGCCTAGCTGCGTTGGCTGCAAGGGGACAAGGCAGACTGTAAGCCTTACACTAAACAGTGTATGGAGACAGGCGCTGAGCGCTGCAATCTAACACTCCCCCTCGCTCAAGGCTGTCTTCGGCTACATAAAGAACTTAATACAATTCTCTGTCCTTTTGTGATACCTGTAACCGAAAATATGGTTAGAGAGAAAAGACATTCAGAACTTCAAATCAACATTTTGAACTTAGACAAGTCCACAGTCCTTCACGAACTTAATAAGCAAGTTTGTCGACAGTCCTTTAGTAAGCATGTCAGCGACATTCTGTTCACTTGCAATGTATTCAACATCGATGGACTTGTTCTCCACTAGTTCTCTGATGAAGTGGTGTCTTATCGCGATGTGCTTCGACCTTCCATGGTGCTTGGTAGTACAGGAAAGATCTATTGCTCCCCTGTTGTCACATGCGATACTGATAGTCTCTTCTTCATAAAGTAGACCTAACTCACACAAAGTCTCTTTGATCCAGAGTGCTTCTTTTGATGTCTCTGTAAGAGCCATGTATTCGGCCTCAGTTGTTGAGAGAGCAACTGTTGGTTGTTTTCTACTCGCCCAACTAACTGCTGCTCCGGCCAGTGTGAACAGGTAACCGGTGTGGGAACGACGATCATCTTCATCTGCTCCCCAGTCGGCATCGCAGAAGACTTTCAAATTTGAATTGCTTGTCTTGGCGAATTCTAACTTCAAAGAACTTGTACCTTTTAGGTATCTCAGAATCCTCTTCACCGCAATCCAGTGTTGTCTTCCAGGATTTATTGCAAATTGGCTCACCCGACTGACTGCATGAGTGATGTCTGGACGGGTTCCAATACTTGCATACATAAGACTTCCAACCACGTTCTTGTAAGGAACATCTTGCATTTCCTCTGCTTCTTCTTGTGTGGTTGGTGACATACCTTTTGTAATCTTGATGCTTTTGTCAATTGGTGTATTCACTGACTTGGAGTCTGCCATCCCATACTTCAAGATTGTTGCCTCGATGTACATTTGTTGGTCGACTGTGACTGTTCCCTTTTGCAAGTTTTGAACAATTCTCATGCCCAACAGATGATTGGCTGGACCTAAGTCTTTCAACTTGAATCTCTGTTTCAGTTGATCTCTTACACTTGTGATGTGATCTTCGTGACCTGCTATAAGTATATCATCCACATAGACTGCTATGATGAACAACTTTTCTCCCAGAGTTTTGTGATAAAGGCAGTTGTCAGTCTCTGATCTAATAAAATTCATTTCAAGTAGTACTGTGTCCAATTTTATGTACCAGCAACGACCACTCTGCTTTAGGCCATATATGGATTTCTTCAGAAGACACACTTTCTCTGTCTGAAGTTCATTCTCATCATAATGATCTGGTGATTCCATATAGATTTCTTCAAGTAGCTCTCCATTTAAGAACGCTGAGTCGAAGTCTAGTTGGTATAGCAGTAAGTCTTGTAAGGTGGCGACTGCAATTACTAACCTGAGAGTGTTATACCTCGCAACAGGTGAGTATATCTCCCCATAGTCAATTCCGGATCTCTGTGTGTATCCCTTAGCAACAAGACGGGCTTTGTAACGGGCAACTTCTCCGTCTGAATTAACTTCTTGCAGAAGACCCACTTGTTCTTGACTGTCTTGCGGTTGCTTGGCCTATCTACTATGGTCCAAGTATCGTTCTCTCTCAGTGCTGATAGCTCTGTGTCTATTGCAGATTTCCATTTCGCCCAATCACTGCACGCTTTCGCTTCTTGAATACTCTGAGGTTCACTGAAAGCAATATTCGCATATTCTTCCTCATATCTCCTGGCTGGTATGCCCTTGTTTCTTCTTACAGAAGCTCTATTAGTTGGTTCGCTTCCTTCTTCAGTATTTTCTGTTGCAGGTATGCTCTCTATTTCACATACCTCTACTAGTGCTTGCTTTTCTTGCTCTTTTGCTTTTGTGGGTGATGCTGTTTCTTGAAATATCACATCTCTTGATTTTAGAAGACGTCTGTTCTCTGCATCCCAGAGCCTGTACCCTTTGCTCTCCTCACAATAGCCTAGCAATATGCACTGTCTTGATTTTGGGTCAAGTTTCTTCCTTTTCTCCTTTGGTATATGCGCATAAGCTCTGCTCCCAAAGACACGGAGGTGACTGATGTCTGGCTTCTTCCCAGACCAGGCCTCTAAGGGGGTTTTTCCCTTCACGGCCACTGTAGGTGTTCTGTTTTTCAGGTATACTGCAGTAGATACAGCTTCTGCCCAAAAACTCTTCTCCAGGCCAGCATCGTTCACCATCGCTCGTGCTCTTTCAACGATTGTTCGGTTCGCCCTTTCACTTACGCCATTCTGTTCAGGCGTGTAGGCCATCGTCAGCTGATGCTTTATGCCATGTTTTCTGAGAAAGTCGGTTAGAACTTCATTTTCGTACTCTCCCCCATTGTCGGACCTCAGGACCTTTAGCTTTAGGCCCGTCTGAGTTTCCACTAGGTTCTTGTACTCCACAATTTTCTTGACCACCTCACTTTTCTTCCTTATGAAGTATACGTGTGTCATTCTTGTGGCGTCATCGATGAGAGTCATGAAGTATTTGTAACCACTGGTTGACTTCTCTTCCATTGGTCCGCACACATCTGTGTGCACCAGAGCTAATTGTGTTTCTGCTCTGCCTGCTGACTTGGGAAATGGGTTGCGGGTCTGCTTGCCTTTTATGCAACTCTCGCACACAGGTCTTCCGGTGTCCTTCACTGTGATTCCTGTTGCCATTCCATCAGCTAATTTCTGGACATTATCGTATCCTAAGTGTCCCAAACGTCTGTGCCAGAGTTCCATCGACTCATTTTCAGCAGAGGCTGCCAAAGCTACACATTTCTCTGTGTCTAGGACGTATAGTTGGTTGCATCGGGTTGCTGAAGCAATTACAGTCCCTCTTTCATTATGCACCATACACTTGCCCTTAGCAAACTGGACTCTGTAGCCTTTTGCCTCGAGTACGCTGATAGCGATGAGGTTACTTCCCAATTCTGGTACATACAGGACGTCTTGGATATCTGTGACTACTGTCTGTCCCTCAATTCTTAGTCTCACTGTGATTGTCCCGACATTTGAAGCAGTAAGGACCTTTTCACCAATCCCGGTAACTGTTGTGGGTGTACACTGTGTTAAAGAATTGAACCACTCCTTGTTGCAGCTGAAGTGTCTAGAGGCTCCCGAGTCCATGTACCAGAGATCCCTCCTTGGCTTGTCTGTTACATTCAGTGCTGACTCGTTCTTCTTATCATGCCGCTTGTGCATGCCACTAGTGTTCTTCAGCCTGCATTCTGAAGCCTTGTGCCCTACTTTGTGGCACACATAACATTTGAATGTGCATTTCTTGGGTTTTGCACCCTTTGCTACTAAGGCAGAACCCTCAGCTATGGCATCCTTGTAGATTCTCTCTTGGAACTGTAGTAGTTTGGCTCTCACAACTTCAGTTGTAAGCTTGGTTTCATTTGACTCCAGTGCGACAACCAGAAAGTCAAATTCTTCTGTCAAGTTCTGCAGCATTACCATCGCCACTTCTTCCTCATCCACTTTTGCTCCTACACATGCCAATTGCTGAGCTATCGATAGTATCTTATCAATATAATCGTTCATGTCCTTGCATGCATTCAGCTTTGTTCCATACAGTGTGCGTCTCAGACTTATCCTTCTCATTAAGCCTTTATTCTCATAAGCACCTTGTAGAGTTGTCCACATGTCCTTAGCGGACTCCTTCCCACAGATAGTAGAATAAACATGCTGCTCCACAGCCAGGCCTATTGTGCCAATGGCCTTGTCTACCTCTTCTGGGTTTGGACTATCTCCTGGGGCTATTGTGACTTTCCATAGCTTCTCCCTCTTAAGCTGCATTTCCATAGCGAACTTCCATGTAGTATAATTCTCTGAGCCTTTGAGCTTTGGAAAGTTCATGCTATGCCCTGTACTGTGCATTCTCGTTAACTCTCCCACAAATGGCAATTCAGAAATAATTCCTTTGTGTTCTTTTATGTACTGCGCTAGCACTTTGTCTTCAGGGGGTTAATCTTCGCGCACGTGACGTGCTGGGCCCATAACCTATTGGCAGAGTGTCTATAAGTACGTGCAGTGTGGTTGTCAGACCTCACACTTAGAAGATATAACCAAATGAAGGCTTTATTCAAGTGGCAGGCTTGTAGGTTACAACAGTACTTTAGTAGGTAACTTCAAGCGGTAATACAAACTGGTACATTGGGAACGACAGTCTCTGGTTGTTACTTAGCTGTAGCGTTTTGGCGCGTGCAGGGTCAATGACAGTTTGCTGGTTTACGCTGCGGTATCTCTCCCAGTCTCGCTGCTGCCAATGATGACTGATCTCCCTGTGCAAATGGTCACGCTGGTAACGGGATTACAGCGGGGACTTGCTCCTATGCGCTCCGGTACACGTGGAGCTACAAACAGTATGGACGGAGTCACATACGCTCTGAGGCACACACTACGCGGGGACTTCCTCACAGGAAAGGAAACGCTGCCAGCAGGGTCAGGGGTCTCTGCCCTGCTATTCGCTTAAGCGAGCTGTCACTCAGGGTGACGCCTAGCTGCGTTGGCTGCAAGGGGACAAGGCAGACTGTAAGCCTTACACTAAACAGTGTATGGAGACAGGCGCTGAGCGCTGCAATCTAACAATAACTACAGGCAGTGTTTGAAAATAATAAAAATAGTCAGAACTAATTCATTAAAGTACATTTGCCCCTCCCAGTTCACCTATTGGCTATGCCAGCATGTTACAGTCATACAAGGTTGTAGTGCGCCTTACCTCCTCTCTCACATAGCACCCGTCATAGGCAGCACCAATGAGCAGCGAATCTGGTTTCTGTCCTACCCAGAGCCTGCAAGCGGAGTCATTCTGGAGCCGGTGAGGCTTTCCTGCATTATCTGGGACAAATAAGGAGTACAAAAGAAGTTAAGAAAAATGAAGAGGGGTTAGCTCCTGGAATGAGCCATGTTCCAGAGGGTATGGGGGAGACACATCAAGGTCGACATCAGGTTTTTCACTTTATCCTGAATGTCGACATGGGCGCTACAAAAGTGCACCATGTCCCCTCGCTACACTCAGCACACGTATTCTCCCACCACCCAAGTGGATGGTAGGGCATGAAAAACCACTTTAGGTAAAGGAAAAAAAAAAAATTATGTCAACCTAATGACCCTGTGGATCTAAACCCATGTCCACTCAACAACCATATACCATTCCAGAATCTATTCTACATGCAGGGAAAATATACAGGCTGCTTTTGCATGTAGTGTACAGGTAATTGGCAGCTTTGTTTTTACACTGACATCTAGGATTTCTTCCCCACTGGTGGTGCAACATGTTTTGTCCGGCACACATGGGTCTCTGACTGTTAAGGGCACCACCGTTCCTTATTAACCAGGAGATCATCCCAGCTGCTGCCAGTTCAAAGCAAATACCTGCCCTGTTCCCAAGTTCATAGGCCTACCATACAGAAGAGATTTACTAAGCGCCAAGTTCATTTTTCCCAGAAAGCCTGGAACATGGCATTTAGGAGCTGACTGGCTCTCCGCACCATATGCACTAAGCTTCAAAGTGATAAAATATAGAACAGGCATTCCCAACCACGGTCCTCAAGGCACACCAACAGTGCAGGTTTTAGTGATATCCAGGCTTCAGCACAGATGGTTTAATCAGAATCCCTCAGATACTAATTAAGTCACCTGTGCTCAAGCCTGGATATCTACAAAACCTGCACTGTTGGCGTGCCTTGAGGACCGTGGTTGGGAATGCCTGATATAGAGTGATAAGATTAAGTGAGGGCTGTATAGACACGAGGGCATTTAAGAGCCTGTGAATTTTGTGATTGTCCTAATAAAGTTGTTGAATAGTTCATTACCCATAGAAGTGCACGTGATTGATAGTTAGAGTAGCCAATTAGGTAGAAGAGGGGTGGTAGCTTATGCAGGGGTATATAAAGGGGTGTCTGGATTCCCACCCTCCCTTTTTCAATTACTACATGTCCTTTACAAAAAAAAATATATATTTTTTTTTTTTATTAATAATGGCGGGCTGGCGCTCTCGACCAGCGGTCAATTTTGAGGTACAGGTGGTCACTGTGCGATATTGCCCCCCTCTGCCAGGACGGCTGAGGTTTTTGCAACCGTGTAAAAGGGGTATTAGAAAGCCATGTACATAGCAGGGTTACTCTATTCTGATTTAACCAGAGTAAAGTAATAGTGTTTAGCAAACGGATTACATGAACCTAGATCACATGAAGAGATAAACACATTAGTATTTAGACCAGGGGTGTCCAAACTTTTTGCGACGAGGGCCAGATTTGGTGAAGTGTAAATGTGTGGGGGCCGACCATTCATCCGGACATTCTTTGAATCATTAATTACATCAGAATGGTCCTCCACTCTGCCCCCATTCACTGTATGTCCCCCAGCCTGCCCCCTTCTCTTAATGTCCATCAGTGCCTCCATTCATTGTATGTCCCCAAGCCTGACCCTCCTTCCCTGTATGACACCCATTAACTGTTTGACCCCAGGGCCGTCTTTTCGTATGGGCTTAATGGGCACTTGCCCAGGGGCCCCAGGTGTATAAGGGCCCTATCCTGATAGCTGAGGATCCTCTCTTTCCAGGGATACCAGAATTTTGAAAATCGGCCCTGGGGAACTGGAGATATCCAACTTCAAAGCAGCAGTCCACATTTGACCTGTTAATCGCAGTTCCTAGTCATATTTCTCAGGTTTTTTCTAACTTAGAGTTTTTCTGAGAGTAAAAAGCCAAAAGCTGGGACACTCCCCTTTCTGTCGACAGTAGCGGCTTGTCTCAATCATGCCCAGAACCAGAGATATCAGCCTTCCAGCAGCCGGTCCCTGCTCCAGCTCCAAACGTCTGGTGTACAGTTTTATATTTTTGTCAATGGATTGCTCTGGCTCCTGATCCCCAAGTCCCCAGCACCTACTGAAAGTTGGGACTCTAGGTTTTTATACCATTGAAGGCTAAGAAATCTATTTCCAGATAATGGCGATATCTGCAGTCAAACAAGCTGCCCTTCCACCGGAAAATGACAAATATTAATCCCACTCCATTATCCAACGCTCCACTGCATATAAAACACCCCCTACCTCCCTGGAAGTCATTTACAAGGGACCCTTCATTCAGCTCAGTGCCCACTTTCACACATTAGTGTTCACCCTCCCACCACCTTTGCAGTAAAGAAGTACAGTAATTAGCAAAAGTTACTGCTCCAGGTCCTACATGTTGAATGGAAGATAGAGCACCACCTGCCACCTTTGGGACATCAAAGCTGCTGCTGAAAGCACCCCCCACCCCTAGGAGGGGAGACTGGGTAAGGGCCCCAGTGCATTGCTTTGCCCAGGGGCCCACACTGCTGTTAAGACGGCCCTGTTTGACCCCCATTCACTATGTACCCCACTCTGCCCCCATTCACTATATGTTTCCCAGCCTGCCCCTGCTCCCCCTTCTCTGAATGGCCATCACTGCATGTCCCCCAGCCTGACCCTCCTTCACTGCATGTCCCCCACTCTGCCCCCTCCCTGTATGTTTCCCAGCCCCTTGTGTGAGCCAGAGGAAGGAGAGGCAAAGCAGGCACTGCAAGGACAGGAGAGGCTTGGGCTCCCGCCCTCCTCCGCTCTGCATGTTATGGGAGCAAGCTTCCCCCTTGCTGCACCCTCTACCCACACACTGCTGTCACTGATTGTGCAGTAGGGTGATATACGATTGCAGAAGCAGGGGTAGGACGCCAAACACATCTGACTGTGGCGGCCGGCACCTCCTCACTGCAGCAGACAGCAAGGTAAAGGCGCATTTGCCAGGGCCCCACCTTTAGTGTCCTGTGCTTCCCACATCGGATGCTCTGCCCGCTTCCAGCTGGAGGCTGCGGGCCACTTGAAATGACAGCACGGGCTGCATTTGGCCATATCCGATTTAGACTATATGTACACATTTCCACCATAAAGTAGCATAGGAACTGACAGACCTCATTGACAGAATTTAATTGAGGACAGAGTTACTCACCCAATACCTTGAAGGCAGAAGCAAAATCCAGGCGCACAGAGGGCAGGGAGAGCCGCATCTTACTGGAGCCACAACGCAGATCAGACACATCTTCTAAAAACCCCTCAGTACTAACCACCATGCTACAGCCCCACAGCAATACTGCACAGCACACCCAGCCCCTGAAAATCCCCATCCTGCCTGCAGCTCCTAATACTACAGGTGAGCACAGGCCGGTCATTTATACCATGAGGAGGAGGCGGGGCCTGCAGTGTGATCAGTCAGGTGCTGATCCCAGGTGTGTGTCATTAGGGCACTCAGGGTGTAATAAGCACATTGCATGCCTCCCAACATGACCCTCTCCTGGACGGACACAATGCTCTATTCCTGGACTTCCCTTTTAATTTAGAATGACCATCATCTGTGGTGAAGTACCTTTCTTGTCAATTAACCTGTTTAAAACATGCGATGATAATCATAAATGATCAGGGAAGTCAATAAACAGAGCATTGTGTCCGTCCTGGAATGGGTCATGTTGGGAGTTATGTTACTGGTACATTTCAGGCTGACAATACCAACACAGGCATCTAAAACATACTTGCCTACCTGACCCTCTCCATGCGGGAGAAAATGCTCTGTTCCTGGACTTCCCTGGTAATGTATGATTGCCATCACCTGTGGTGAAACACCCTTCTTATCAATTACCTAGCTCCCCACAGGTGATGGCAATCATACATTACCAGGGAAGTCCAGAAACAGAGCATTTTCTCCCACATGGAGAGGGTCAGGTAGGAAAGTATGATCTAAAAGCGGACCCCAACAAGTGCCGCCCCCTCAACAAGCGATGCCTCCCAAACAAGTGCCGCCCCTAGGCCGTGCCTAATGGGTAATTCACCATTGGCCTTATTCAGAGTGAGAGGTGTGGACTGAAAGGTCTACTGCATGCTGTCCAAACTGTGGCCCTCCAGCTGTTGTGAAACTACACATCCCAGCATGCCTTGCCATAGTTTTAACATTCCCTAATAGTAAAATGTCGATATAAATCCTCAATTAGTGTAGCACTTTGCTGGCCATACTTTGGGACAGGTGCCTCTCTCCTTTGGTGGTAGGCTCAGCACATTTTTGCAGTTCCCACTTCACGTGGATGAAAAAAGTAAAAAAAAAATGAAAAAAAGTTGTGATAACCTCATGTCGACATTCTCATCGACCTTATACTTGTGTTGACCTTTTGTCAAAGTTGACCTATGTCAACCTTTTTTCAATGTCGACCTAGTGAATGCCCACCTTTTGGGTCGACCTACATAGATTTTGAAGCAGGCCTGGCCAACCTGTGGGCCTCCAATTGTTGTGAAACCACAATTCCCAGCATGCACTGCCACAGTTTTACTGATAGGGAATGTTAAAACTGTGGCATGTGTGGCACCCCGTAACTCCAAGGCACCCTGTAGAAGGATGCGTAGGTGGTTGCCAGGCAACCCACTCACCGCAGGGGAGACCTGGCAGCCGGAGGAGAGACACGCAGCAGGCGCATGTTGGCGCCGTGAGGTAGAATAGCGCCCTGGAGCTGACCCAGGTTTTTGAGTGACAGGCTGGGAGCGCAAAGGAGGGGGGTGGTGCGGTGGTGGCACTGACATTAAGCTGGCGTGAAGGAAGGAGGTGACCGGCCACGTGAGAGATAGAGATGGTCAAAACGGATCCTCAAGCTGAGCCGGGAACCGACGGATCGTTCAGTGAAAAGATACGTATCTTTTAGACGGCTCCTCGACTCGCTTTAAAAAAAAAGGGGAATATACATGACCGAGTGAAAACACTGATCGATGGCTGGGTGCAGAATCCCCATCGATGGTAACCATCGATGGCGTCTGCACCGATGGCCATCCCTGGCAGCAGCAGCAGCTAATCTTTCTATCACTTGTAGTCACAGCACTGTACTCAGTCTACAGAGATAGTACATCTCAGCTGCCACAGGTGGCAGCACTGAGATCAGGAAAATGCAGTGTAAACTGAAACGGATCACCTTTTTGGGATCGGCGGCTCGTTCGTTCTTGGGTGGGATCCGTTCAAAAGATCTGGTTCGTTCGCGAACGACCCATCTCTAGTGAGAGAGAAGAGGAGCCGTGGAGAAGACCCCACCTGCACCGGGAGCCAGAGAGAGGGAGGAGAAGAGGACCGGAGTAGCAGCCGGCAGACCGGAGGGGTGACTGATTGTGGCAATGCTGTGGCGCCCACACTAGTGCGCCCTCCGGCGGAAGAGGAGAGGGAGCTTGGAGCACAAGACCCCGTCGGCGGCAGCCGGAGCAGAGACCCGCTCACCTACAGCCAACAGACCGGACATCGGGAGACCGTGTAGTGATAGACAGGAGCCTGCAACTGGTTCCAGACAACAGGTACCATCCTTGCCCACCACCCCAGGCAGACCTCCGCTGTGCCCGCCATCACAGACAGCCACCAACCCTGCCTGGCACCGCAAGGCACCCCCTCTATACAGCTGGCCCTACACTTCCCCTTCCCAGCACCTGAAATACTCACCATTCTCTCATCCCTGTTCGGTGGGGCAGCTCCCGTTCAAGCCCTAATACTCCCTGCAAGGATCAGAAGACACACAGCCCCATTTAGGGGGGAAGTACCCCAGGCCAATTAGGACAAAGGGACATTTGGAAATAGTCATAGAGAGGCTCCCGGATCCCACAATTACCCCTACAGGACCCTGAGTTATCCCCATCAAGTTTAGTGGGGTTACTTTCCACTGGTGTAACTATAAATTTTGCTCCCCCTGCCAAAAAAATTGTTGCGTGTTTTGGGCCACTTCAAAATGCCCTGGTGGTCCAGTGTGTCTTCTAGCTACAGCCACAGCTGAGACCCTTCAACAGTACAGCAGCCGCAGCAGTCACAGCAGTGACGCGGCCAGGAGAGGGTGCCAAGAAAGCATCGCTGGGGCACGTCCACGTCCTCCCCATGTCGGGATTTCGGCGGTCGGGATTCCAGTGTCGGGATTCCGACCGCTGGCATTACATATCGGATCCACCACATCACCCCCATCATCTCACTGCCTCTTACCCCCTATCACCTCCCCCATTCTTCCCCCAGCACCTCTCCTGTCAACACACCCTCTCTGTCAACTTCTGTCACCTCACCCCCTTCTCAAATAACCCCTGGCCACCTTACACTCCCTTCACCCCCCAGCACCTCACCCTCCTTTCGTCCCCTCTCACCTAACCCTTGGTAACCTCAGCCCTGGTCACCTAACTCCCTCTCACCCCTCCGTCACCTCACCCCCCCAGTCAGCTTAATAACACGCCTCCTTTTGAACAACCACACCCCCTTTTGGGCTGGTGCTCTGTACTTGCCCCCTAGGCGAAAAGTTGCCAGCCAGCCCCTGGCTCCAGTCCCCTAACTCGAGCTACTTGGTTCTTCTTATAAGCACAGGAACCTGTCAGCAACAGGGACTGTGTATCAGTAAATTGCCAGTGACTGTGTCCAGGGTCCTTATATAAATATTAGAGGGCAGAACAGTAGTTGAAAAAAATAAACTTACAGTAGGAGCTGCAAAGGGCTGTTACAGGGATCCTCCTATGACTCTGCGGTCCAATTGGGGTCTGTGCAGATCTAAGGTACTCATACCAGTGAAGCAGGGGGTCTAGTGAAGGCCCCCAAAGATTCACCAGCCCCTGAAGACAGCCGCAGCTCCGGCCGGAGATATTGCTGCATGGCCGTCAGTGAGGGCAGAGGCAGAGCTGTGCAGTGGGCAGAAGCCAGAGGCAAGATCTCCGGGCAAGTCTCTCTACTAACTCTGTATGCTCACGTGGCCAGGCTTCCCTGACACAGCCGCAGCGGCGAAGCACCAGTAGTCCAGCAGTCAGCGGGCACTTAGTGGCCTCAGCTGTCCTCTGCAAGTGCAGGGAGGGAGCAGGGGGCGGCTTGATGTGCTTCAAGAGTCCCGGGGAGTTCAGCTGGTCCGGCCGGAAGCGCGAAGTCCCGGTTGAAGGAGAACAGGCAGGAGTCTTTGTCACTAGTGCGCCGGGCGGGTGCCAGCGCCCATGCAGCCCCCAAGCAGGAGCGGGGATGCCTTACACTAGCTACGCCACTGTTACTTTCCCATTATATATAATTCCACAAGGAGCTAACTTTACTGTGTGCTGTACGACAAGGCTGCTGTCTCTGTGGGAAACAGCAGCACCTTGTGGCCAGAGTTTATTGTTAAAAACTTCCCGAAGTTACTTGCATCCCAGGAGCACCACCCAGGAGGGGTAACACAAGGGGACTCATTCAGGGACTGCAGAAATAGGATACGTCCTCAGGTTATATTGCATGTTTCATCGTGTCTGTATTTTTGTTATATATATATATTACATGTGTTTCCTTTTGTGTACGTAATTGTATTGCAGTAAGTGGCTAGTGGCCATACCTGTTGCTGGCGCTGTCGGGCGAGAGGGTTGTATTCTCAAACAGCCCGTTGTGGCCTGCAGGATCAATTCCCTCGCTTTCCAGTAGTACAGGGACACCACGTAAATTAGTCTAAGGTTTTTACTTGAATCAGTCGAGGATAGTATCCCGCTAGGTGGGTGTAGAATTGAGTGCTATGAGATAATACTGGCTTACAATTCTGTCTGTTTACTACGTCACTAACATATTGTAGGCGCATGTCTATTGTTGTTGCCCCTGTTTGTTACTAATGCTGGGTACACACCAAGACGACAAGGGTCCGATCCCATCAATCTAGATCCAATTCCGACTGATTGGATGTAGATTGTGTGGTGATTGGGTCCTTTTCTGTCCTGGTGTGGACCGATACCAATTCGATGCGCGGTCCCATGGGTCAGTCGGTCTTTATTCAGATCCTACCTGCAGCAGGTAGGATCTGAAGAACGACCATACTCCCAGGTGCGGTCGCCATCGGATCGGACCCACTCACGGTGCACAAAATGAGCAGGTCGTGCCCCCCTGCGTCATCGTGAAGAAACACTGACGTCCCACGCTCACGATGTGCATCGTGAGCGGGTCATCCTTGTGTGTACCCTGCATTAATAAAACTCAAGCGGTTGTAACTGATCGAGCTCCTTGCTTTGGTTCATACAGAGGTGTGATCTTCCCAGCTGACATGGCTAAGAACCTGCGCAAAGAGAAGTCATCTAGCAACTGAAAAGTAACCTTATCCATCCTACACCGTGACCTTCACACTTGGCGTCAAACCGAACAGGATCCTGGTCAGGTTGGGAGGACAACCGAGACAGGAAAAATGGAGCAACCACCAGCACCAGCACAAGGTGAAGTGATACCAGCACCAGGTGGAGAAGCGGCACCGGGCAGTGGACAACAAGAACAAGCCACTACTGCACCAACCGCGCCAATCACACTCCCATATTATTTTGGGGCTTCATGGTTACCCAGCTACAGCAGAGACACGAACAAGCCACCAGGAACCACATTTGTGGAGTTCAAGAACAAAATAGAGTCAACATTCCTGTTATACACCCTACATGAACAACAGAAAGTTGAAATCCTAATAGGACAACTGACCAGATCTGCTCTCCACAAAGTTGTATCATGGCCACCTGAGCACAAGAAAGTAACGCAGATACTAAAGAGATCGTCGACCATATTTGAGACGAAAAGCCCCCCGGAGTTGAAGCTAAAACTTTACGGAAGAAAACAGCGCACACGAGAACATTATGGGACTACACTCTCAGCTAGCAAGAAATGAGGAGAGCAATCCAAGTAACTGACCCAGAGGAAATGAAGAACGCAGAAAAAACGCTAATAGTGCAACTAACCGAAGGGGCCATTCGAGAAAGTATACGCACACAGCTGAGATTATTACGAAGGCAAATGCCGGGTGTGACGTTCATAGAATTTAGAGAGGCCACCATCGGGGTGGTCGGCACGCACACCGAACCAAAAGAAGAATACCCCGAGCTGTTAGGGTTTCATGAACAACCTCTACCAGCCCAGGCAGGGCGAAGAAGAGCAAAGATACAGCCATGCAGGATGCACAGAAGCTACTGGAAGACCAATTCAAGATTCTACAGAAGCAAATCGAGAACATCACAGTTGCCAAGGCAGACATGCAAAGGGAGATGCGCCAGCGACACAGACACCAGCATACAATGACATAGAATCCGGGTGGCAGACAGAACGACGCAGAGGAATGGGGAACTGATGGGACCCCACAAGAGAGAGTGACCGGCCGAGCACAGACCAATTCGTTGGGCAAGGACGTCCCATATG
Source organism: Crinia signifera (assembly GCF_055691185.1). Classification (NCBI taxonomy): domain Eukaryota; kingdom Metazoa; phylum Chordata; class Amphibia; order Anura; family Myobatrachidae; genus Crinia; species Crinia signifera. The sequence goes on from NC_139220.1 coordinate 35,487,236, forward strand.
TAGGCGTTGTCAGGAACCGGGACTTGTGGAGCGGAACTGCTACCGTCCGGAGTCTTTAAACTTCAACACCCTGAGGCCAGGGCCCGAACCTCAGGGGGAACACCGGGAGTAGACCCAGACCCGGAGAAATGGTGGCCCCAATATGTAGGACAATGCCCGATGATTAAAGTACTGATCAACGGGATAGAGACGCTGGCCATGATTGACACAGGGGGCCAAATGTAATAGGGTGAGAGTTTCAGAAAGTGAGAGATTTTGGGAGAGTTTTCCCATGTTTTTTAAAGCAGCAATCAATTACATGGCAAAATCAACCTGGTTTTGCAGTGTAATTGATTGCTGCTTTAAAAAACATGGGAAAACTCTCCCAAAATCTATCACTTTCTGAAACTCTCACCCTATTACATTTGCCCCAGGGTCGCAAATATCCACAATACAATTGACCACCCTTCAAAAACAGTGGGGAAGAGAAACGGCCTGGAAATCACATGTACCGGATACTTAGAGGCCAACCTGAAAACTGGGCAGACCTTTTTGGCAAAACAAGGGTACCTGGTGACCACGAGCGGAGAAGGGAAAGTGGCCCCTTTTATACTGGACATGAACATTCTCCAGCAATGCCCCAAGAACTAGTGACCATCCTGCAGGGTGAACTGACCAAGACTGCACCTCCGGCCACCTTGATCTTACAGAAGACAATTAAAGTATTACAAGGTCACCAAAGGTTCGTCCAGAAGACGGGAGTAATTGGAAGGGTCCAACTGACAGACGGTAAGCCCTTCAAACTGGCACCAAATTCAGAAACAATTTTGTGGGGGAAGACGCGATGTGGGGCAAGTGGCTGTGATTACGAAGCACTGGTATAAAATTGCCTGATTCTGGCATGACAAGAGTTGGTAGTAGCCAGCACCCTCGTGAGGGTACAGAACAGAAGAGTCCCAGTGCGAGTGCTAAATCCCTACAACCACACCGTGAAGCTGTACCGGAAGCTACCTTGTGGTAGACCACCTTCCAGGATGTCCTATACCCGGCTGTGACAGCGGGACAACAAACAGCACGAGGAGAACCGGTAACACCACCAGACACGTGGTGGAAGGACGTCCAGGTCGGGGACACTAACACCAGCGAAAGACACCGCAAAGGAGTGTTAGAGGTGGTACGGGAAAATGCCATCAATTTTAGTAAAGACCCCTCCGAGCTAAGGGTGGTGGAAGGGATCAGACACCCGATTCCCACGGGGGATGCCCGGCCCATAGCACCCACACTATATCAGCCGGTGCGGCAGATGCTGGAGGATATGAGGAAAAGTGATGTCATCCGAGAGAGCCATAGCCCTTGGGCCACGCCCATCGTGCTAGTCAAGAAAAAAGATGAGCAAATACATTTCTGCGTAGACTACAGAAGGCTAAATAGCGTCACCCATCGAGATGCTTACCCTCTCCCGCACATAGAGGAGTCACTGACAGCTCTCAAGTCAGCCAAGTTCTTCTCAACGTTAGACCTGACCAGTGGATACTGGCAGGTCCAGGTGGCTGAGTCAGATAAGGAAAAGAAAGCCTTCATGAACCCGATGGGATTGCATGAATTTAACAGAATGCCCTTCGTGCTCTGTAATGCCCCGGCCACCTTCCAGCATATTCTCGGACACCTAGGAGGCCCACCCCGAACATCTCTGTGAATTGTTTCAGCAGTTGGCCAGGCATGGGCTGAAGCTGAAGCCGAGCAAATTCTTTCTCCTAAAGCCAGAGGTTCAATACCTGGGACATGTGGTTAATGCGGAAGGCATCTCCCCCGACCCAGAGAAGATCAGGGCAGTAGTGGATTGGGGCACCCCCAGAACCATCAAGGATATACAACAATTTCTGGGCTCCGTGGGGTACTACCGGCGCTTTGTAAAAGACTTTGCCAAGATTGCCACTGACCGAAACCCTCCGAGGGATCCCCAAGGACGAGTATAACAAGAAAATGGCTGTTAAGTGGACGCACACCCGCCAAGACGCATTTGCTTGACTCAAAAAGACCCTCACAAAAGCCCCTCTCCTTTCGTATCCGGATTACAGTATACCTTTCCAGCTGTACACGGAAGCGAGTAAGCAGGGGTTGGGAGCAGTGCTGGCCCAGACATAGGACGGGCAAGAGAAGGTCATTGCCTATGCCAGCCGAAGTTTAAGAAAAACGGAACGAAATGGATGCTAACTACAGCGCGTTCAAGCTGGAGTTCCGGGCGCTGGTGTGGACGGTGACGGAAAAGTTTTGGGACTACTTAGCCGCCACTCCCTTCATTGCAGTCACCAATTGTAATCCTCTCGCACATCAAGCAACTGCCTGTTTAGGTGCCTTGGAACAACGGTGGGCATCCAGATTGGCCAATTATTAGTACCAAGTGGAGTACCGAAGTGGGCACTGCAACACCAACGCCGATGCCCTCTCCCGCCTGCCACTACCCCTTGAGGAAGAGGTGGAAGATAGCAAGTAGAGATGCCAGTTTTCACCAGTACAGCACCGAAACATCCAGTTTCAAATTCAGTTTCCACCAACAGGGAAGAGAGATTGGTCGACGATGAGTGGATAAGATGGCAGCAACAGTGTCTGTACCTTCAGCGAATCAAGACCCTTCTAGCCACCAATAAGAGCCCTACCAAGACCGAACATGAAACAGCGCCAGCAGAATTTAACCAGCTGTGGAGGCAACGTGTCATCCCCCGTTCAGCTATCAAGATCGCATTGCAGGCATTCCATGACCAGTCGGGACACTTCGGTGGCCCTGAAAACAGAGATCAACCTTAGGCAACATTTCTACTGGCACAATCTTCGATAGGACGTGGAGGGATGCTGCAAAGCCTGTGTGAACTGCGCGGCTCGGAGGCCGGCCACCGAACAAGAGAGGGTGCCCCTCACCCCCATCGTCAGCAGCCACTCCTTGGAACTAGTGGAATTGGACCACGTGAATTTGGAACCCAGCTGATCTGGGTCCAACTATGCCCTGACCATTGTGGATCACTACACAAAATTTGCAGTGGTACTCCCAGTCCGTGACCTCACGGTTCGAACCACCGCCGAAGTGTTCTGGAGAGCACTTGTCTGGCCCTATGGCTTCCCGCAACATATCCTAATGGACCAGGGACCTGCATTTGAGTCTGTCCTTTTCCAAGAACTATGCAGCTTATACGGGTGTAGGAAGATCTGCACGACCCCGTATCACCCCCAAACTAATGGCTTTTGCGAACATACCACCCAGACATTCATCAAACTACTGAGGGCTGTGTCGGCAGACAGGCGGTCCAAATGGCCCACGCTACTGGCGGAACAGACGTTCATATACAACAATACAACTCATAGCTCTACAGGGTACTCTCCGTATTTCCTGCTATTCGGACGACCAGAGAAACAGCTGGCAGACCGGAGGGGTGACTGAGTGTGGCAACGCTGCGGCGCCCACACTAGAGCCCCACCAGCAGAAGAGGAAAGGGAGCTTGGAGCACAAGGTTCTGGTTCCAGACAACAGGTACCATCCTTGCCCGCCACCCCAGGCATACCTCCGCTGTGCCCGCCATCACAGACAGCCACCTACCCTGCCTGGCACCACATCTATACAGCTGGCCCTACACTTCCCCTTCCCAGCACCTTAAATTCTCACCACTCTCTCACCCCTGTTCAGTGGGGCAGCTCCCGTTCAAGCCCTAAGGATCCCTGCAAGGATCAGAAGACACACAGCCCCATTTAGGGGGGGGGGGGAAGTACCCCAGGCCAATTGGGACAAAGAGACATTTGGAAATAGTCCCAGAGAGGCTCCCGGATCCCACATCTACCCCTACAGGACCCTGAGTTATCCCCATCAAGTTTAGTGGGGTTACTTTCCCATTTGATATAATTCCACAAGGAGCTAACTTTTCTGTGTGCTGTACGGCAAAGCTGCTGTCTCTGCGGGAAACAGCACAACCTTGTGGCCAGAGTTGATAACGCCAGTATTTAGTTCCAGTTTATTGTTAAAAACTTCCAGAAGTTACTTGCATCCTAGGAGCACCACCCGAGAGGGTAACACAAGGGCTCTCATTCAGGGACTGCAGAAATAGGATACGTCCTCAGGTTATATTGCATGTTTTCATGTGCGAGTCTCAGTGGCATATATACAATTGGTGCAAGGTGTGCCAAGCACATAGACCCTGGTTCCAGGGGTGCCCATACTGGACACCCTGCTCCCATTTCTTCAGTACTTACCTCTATAGAGTGCCAAATCTGTAGCTCCAACTCTGCACAAACCACTGGCAAAATGCCACAGCAGCCATTTTCCTGGTGTTTTGTGCATGCACAGTAGACTCAGCACAAGAGTCTACCAGTGGCTCACTAACCAGACTGCAAATGGGCCTCTTTCTCTTATACGCCACTGTGGATTGTGTATGACTAGAATGCCAGGGCTGGAATAGGCGTGACGTTGCAGGGTATGTGTGTGCAGTAGCAGCCAAAGTGTGACTGCCATATGGTGCTGTAACCGTTTATTTCAACTTTAATTTCACTGCACTTTTTTTATACTATAAGGGGGAAATTTACTTATACCCCATTCTCACTGCCGCAAAAAGGGTATTTGCCAGGGCAAGCAGTAATTTCCTGTGTCACGTCTCTGTGTGAAAGGGACTTTGTGAAATTCCCAAGTGTTATGCCCCAGGAATTACACACAGGTTATTTGCAGAGTTTTTCCTGGGTAATACACGGGTGTGTGGCAGTGTGAACAGGTTAGACCTGGGTTTTCCTCACAAAATGCAAAAAAGCAAGTTCATTGCATTGCTCAAAGCTGCTTTTTAAACATCCAATCAAAGCAGCTCTTAGATGCCACACACTTGATGGCAGGCATACCAGGGGAATCAGTGTGAACGGGGCAGGCACAGGAATTTCCCGGGTCTAAGGTGCAGTATGAATGGGGCCTGTAGATCCGAGATGCTCTGTGCCCTGCCAAAACCATGGGAACAAAAACCTGGGATTTTGCAGGGGCTGCAATGAGAACGCAGCATAATGCCGTGTTCTCACTGGGAGTGAGAAAGACACAACTTTTACCCGGCATTAAAATGCCAGGGACTGCCGCGCTAGACCCCCATTCTCACTGCAAGGCAAATTCCCGGGTGAAGAAGATCTACCCGGGAATATGCCTTTAAACACGGGTTTTTCGGCAGTGTGAACGGGTCAACCCGTGTCTGCATATCCGGATCTCAGACACGGGTAAAAAGAAGGGTTTTACCCGTGTATGAGATCCGGATACGCGACCCATTCACACTGCCAAAAATCCTGTGTTAAAAGGAAAATTCCTGGGTCTACATGCTAGACCCGGGAATTTGGCTGCAGTGAGAACGGGGTATAAGATGGGAGTTCTACTTCATATAGGATGCTGCTTTGGGCAACCAATCAGAATCTACTTACTGTATTAAAGATTTAGCACAGCAGACATTCCTAACCACGGTCCTCAAGGCACACCAACAGTGCAGGTTTTAGAGATATCCAGGCTTGACCACAGGTCACTTAATTAGTACCCGAGTTATTTTGATTTAACCATCTGTGCTGAAGCCTGGATATCACTAAAACCTGCACTATTGGTGTGCCTTGAGGACCGTGGTTGGGAATGCCTGTTCTAGAAGTTAATACATAGTATCTGATTGGTTGCCTATAGCAACATCTCATGTGAAATAGAACTCCCATCTAAGTAAATTTCCCCCTACGAGTGTGCCATACTTATACCCCTTTATAGCCCGCACGACTAGCGCTGGTGTGAAAGGTTCCAGTGCCAAATTCCCAGGAAAATTTGCCAGGATTTCAACCCTGCTAGCTGGCAGGGTTGCTTCCGGGATCAGCCCATGTTACTGGCTGGTGTGAAAAGGTACTTACCTGGGCAGCGGGGCTGGAAGACGTTTTGTAAAAGACTGAACTCAGTGCCTGGCCAGTGTTTTCAGATTCAGCAGCGCTTTCCGCCCCCTACCACCCAGCAAATAGCGCTACAAGCTCCCGCGACCGACTTCTGGACATAGGTAGGTGGGAGGGGTGGGATGGTTTCTCTCCCCCCCCCTCACACCAGAAAATGCAGGGGCTGGCCGGTGTGAAAGGGGCCAACCCAGGAATGTCCCTGCGTGATCCCTGGACTATATTTACAGGTAAGTCCCTGCATTTACTGGTGTGAAAGGGGTATTAGCTGGGGAAGGGGACACCTGCCTATGTGGTGAAGGGAGATGCTCCACTTATCCACTATGGTATCCTGGCAACAGTCACTTGGTCAACCACTAAGTATGTAGTGTTACACCTAAGAATGGTTGACATTGATAGGTCAAAACACGCAAGAGATCATCATGAACATAGTCAATGCGGGAAAAGGTTAACAGGAGATTTTCAGGATTTGTTTTTAAACCAACTTGTTTTTACTTCATGATCCAAGTGGGCATAGAGTTAGATTATAACAACGCCCAAAGCATGGTGAGCGCAGAGAGCCATGCAAGGGGAAATGATACACTTATACCATGCCCACGTCAACAGAACCCCCCCCCCCCTCCCAAACAAAAAAAAAAAAATGTGTTAACCCTTTCCTGTGTCAACCATGCTTATGTGGCTTGGCATGAACTGTCATTGTCGATCTAGTGCATGTTGACCATGCTTTAGGTATCAACCCCTAGTGGTTGACCTAGTGACTGTTCCTATAATGGAAACTACTGAGAAAGGTAGGGATCTAGGTGTCACTATTTCAGGGGACTTAAAAGCAGGTAGGCAATGTAACAAAGCAATGAAGAAGCTAAGTCAGATGCTTGGTTGCATAGGGAGAGGTATCAGCAGTAGAAAGAAGTAATAATGCCACTGTATAGGTCATTGGTACGACCTCACCTAGAGTATTGTGTCAGTTCTGGAGGCCATATCTCCTGAAGGATATATTATAAATACATTAGAGACTGTACAAATAAGGGCAACTAAAATGGTGCATGGCCTACATCACAAAACGTACCAGGAAAGACTAAAAGATCTTAATATGTATACTTTAGAGCAGAGAAGGGAAAGGGGGGACATGATAGAAACTTTCAAATATATCAAGGGCTTTAACAAGGTACAGGAGGAAGACATTCTTCACAGGAAGAGGAGCAACAGAACACGAGGACATGCACTGACACCAGAGGGAGGAAGATTCAGGGGAACTGTGAGGAAGAATTACTTCACAGAAAGAGTAGTAGATAAGTGGAATAGCCTACCATCAGAGGTGGTAGACGCAAATACAGTAGTACAATTTAAACATGCTTGGGATAAGCATATTGATATCCTTACAAAAAAAATAAAAATAAGGATCAAATATGGTTTGAGGTACAGGGGCAAACGCAGGATTTTCAGAAGGGGGTTTCCAGAGAGGGGCGGAGCAAAGCATGGAGATGGACACTTAGGTGACCCAGTATATGCCGAGTCAGTTAAAGTATTATAGATAGACCAAATGTATGTAAATAATAATAATTATATATATATTTTAACAGCAGTGTAGACCCCTGGGCATAGCAATGTATTGGGGCCACTACCGATCCTCCAGCAGTAGGGGTAGGGGGTGCTATGAGCGGAAGCTTTGATGTCCCGCAGGTGGTAGGGCAGAGGTTCACAAACTTTTTTGAATCACGGCACCCTAGAGTATCAGAATATTTTTGAGGGCACCCCTAGGCCAAAGTTTGTTACCAAGAATAAAAAAATTCAATGAAATAAGTTGTGCTTAAATGTCATCCTTAGGTCCAGTTATGTGGTGAGGAACACGATTCACTTCTGTTTCCCCCCTATTTTATAATTGGAAGCCCCAAGCACTGATTTTGCCAGTTTCATTGGCCATAAATAATTTGAATTGGTTATGGACCATCAACCTGAGGCACCCCAGGGAGCCTAGGCGCACAGTTTGGGAACCACTGTGGTAGCGGTTAACCGCTCAGCATGTAGGGCCTGGATCAGTAATTTCCACTAATTACCCCTTTACTGCACAGATGGTGGGAGAAGGGGGCATTGGGCTGAATGAAGGGGCCCTGGTGCATAACTTCCAGGGGGTAAAGGATGTTTAATACGCAGAGGAGGGGTGTATAGTGGAGTGAGCTTATTATTCCGAATTTCTGGTGGGAGGACAGCTTGCTTGACTGCAGATTCTCCAGTTCCTGGAACTAGATTTCTTAGCTTTGAATGGAATTAAAAACTAGAGAATCCCACCTACTAAACGGTACTGGGGGAATCAGAGTTCACGAGGCAGAGCAATCCGCCAACGAGGATATAAAACTACATACTAGGTGTGTGGAGCTGGAGCAGTAACCAGCTGCTGAAAGGCTGATATCTCTGGTTCTGGGAACAGTAGAGACAAGCTACTAGTGTCCCTCAAAAGGGGGAGAGTTCTAGCTTTTGGAATAACTCAGAAAAACTCTAAGTCAGACAGAACCTGAAATATCTGACTGGGAAAAGCAATTAACAGGCTTGGATGGGGACCACTCCTTTGAAGTCAGATATCTCCGGTTCCCCAGGGCCGATTTTTAAAATTCTTGTACCCATGGAAAGAGGGGACCCTCAGCTTTCTAATCCAGGGGGGGGGGGTGTTCTGGGTACTCAGTAACCCCCCCCTGAGTGCGCTACTGAGGTAACATGTTTAAAAAAAGGGGCAGACTAGATGGGCCAAGTGGTTCTTATCTGCCGTCAAATTGTATGTTTCTATGTAACCATCTATACCAGGCATTGCCAAACTGTGGTCCTCCAGGTGTGAAACTACACATCCCAGCATGCCTTGCCATAGTTTTAGCATTCCCTAATAGCAAAATGTGACAAGACATGATGGGAATTGTAGTTTCATAACAGCTGGTGGGCCATAGTTTTGCCATGCCCGATCTATACCATGCTATCTGGTGATAGCCTGTAATGAGTTTCCATTGTGTACTGCAAATTTTTAGTTCCAGCAAAAAAAAAAAAAAACCTAGTCATTCTCCAGTCACATCAGACCCAGGTACATGAAGGGCAGGGGGGCTGTAATTACAGACTTGCCGATGTGCCTGTTATTCTGAGTCACATTGTGCCATAAGACACTGTGGTAATCAAATAGTTACTTAATTCAATGTATGCGCGCTCATATTTTGAACACTGATTCTTCTTTTCTATGGACATGGAAACCCTGGGTTACTGCACATGAACGCAACTCCACCCAGGTCCACATCTAGGGTCGGTCCTAGGATTTCTATCATTGTATGGACTTGGGTTATGCGTACCTTCAAAATTTCCAGAACTCAACGGGACAGTCCCTACTAGGACTACATTGCTGTCCCACCCGCAGGCTCTGAGTGCTGACCGTGCCTCTACAGTGACAGAAATGGGGGAGCTGCGAGGGTACCAAAGGAAGACATGAAGCAGCTATAGCCAGCCAATCAGAGAACAAGTCCTTGTAAGAAGTGGTATAATAGTATCACATTACGCATGGGTGGGGACAGCCTTAAGATGTATCACAGCAGTGTATGGCCATCTGAGCCACCCAGGACCTTCCTGGGTGGCAGGATTGCATGCATCCAATATATCACATGGAACCCTGTTCCCTGCCACTGGGTCAGACGGGCAATAAGTTCTACCTCCGACTCTGGTACAATGTGCACGGTGAAACCAGCCCAATTCGGACTAGTGTATGGGCACCTTAACAGTTCTTCCTGTCAGATGGAAGTGGAGCTGACAACTGTTCATCCTGCCTGGTATATGGTTTCTATTTACCTATAAAAACACATCCCAGGTATTGTCAGTAGTAGGTCTACCGTGGATGATAGTCATGAAACCCATTGACTGCTATTAGTGCAGCAGCAAGTGGGAACCAGCATTCAGCAGGCTAAACAATTGAGCTGAAGGGAGTCACAGCCAAGCCCCATTCACATGGGGTACCATAGGTATGGAAATGAAAAAAAACCCTCTCACTGCTAGCAACGTTCAGAAAACCCATCGACCATTAGTGATCATTGGCCATCACCCATAGACAGTAACTTGTTCATGAGGTTCTCTCACCCGTACAGCAGCAAACAGGATAGTTGCCTTTATCCTCAACTGTAGCAGTGGGGTTTGTGGTATCTGCACCATGTGGCGGGTTGTTCTATAGATGTAGCCACGCTCATCTATACCTCCCTATGGCGAATAGATCGGTACATGAGGCGCATTGTTGGATAACCCTTATTATCTAATCAGTATGACTGGAGAGCATCTGAGCACCCATATGCTTCTGTTTAGAAGCATTACAAGGGGGTGCGACATGTAGATTAGCCTAGGGAACCTTTAATCAGGCCCTGTCTGTACACCAATTGAAAACCCATCTCCAACAAATAACACATGAGCAAGTCAGTTTGGGAGTAACACTTTATTCAGATTTTGACAGTAAGCATGGTGTGGCTCTGTCTCCTGCAATGCCGCCAGACACCTAGTACTGTGACCGTCACCACCAAGAAGACTCCTCCAGCAGCAGCTCCCCTTAGCCACATCACAGGAGAGGAGACCGGACCAGAGATACCTGAGAATAGGAAAATAAAGTCAAGACGCAAAACTCAAGACGCAAAACTAAGTAGTGTCTAGGCCACCATGAAGGATTTCCCCTACAAACTAACAAGACAGAACACTGGAAGAGCAAGAGATGGCAAACCTAGCAATTAGGGCAGCTCACAGTAAATATGGGGCAGGGGACTATTACATGGTCAATACGCAAGTTCCATAACCGCTTACTTTAGGCAATTATCCATTCTTTGCTATACATCCACAAGCCACAGTAGAGGCTCAGGTTCTAGCAGCATCCGGCTTTAGCTCATCAAGAGCCAACATGGTAGCAGTCAGAGCCATGTCTCTAAGACAACACAAGTTCTGGCAAACCAGCCACACAAAAGCATCTGCAACTAGGATCTGGGTACACTGCAGCAAGCAATGGCACTGCTTTATTAGAATATATCACCTTCACTAGACATCACATGTTTCTTATTTGATGGAAAGTCTTCAATTAAGTCAACCGGGCCTTGGCTTACTGTGGTCTCCAGCACTGGTTCATTGGCTGCTCGTTCTGCAAATATAGAATGAAGGTTAGTCACATGCCTACTCTAGAAAAGAGGCAGCCTGAACACAACACAGGACTTACTTTTCCTGTTGCCACAGGAAGTTGTGCAGGAAGCAGTAGCAGATGGTACACACACAGAAGCACTGCAGTGGAAGTAGACCTGTGGAATAGAGGTAATTAAAGACCAGCAGCAGTTTGAGATAGAGGATTTATATAGCAAACATCTCTTTAGTGTCCCATTATCAGTTGAAAGCCACCATTTATGGAAACAAAACCGTTGGATTTTTTAAATGTTTAAACCCATCATAGCTCAGCAGCCACTGAACACCAAGGACTTCAGTCAACCACTGCACAATATACAAATACTCTAATCAAGGCATTAACTGTGCCATGATCTATGTAGGAGAGGCTTTACCATTCCTTTAAGTGCAAGCTGGGAACTCTGGTCCACAAAGGTGAAGGTGCTGACGATGAAGCGTTGGTAGTGGGATGGGAATGGAACCCTCTGTGTGGGCGCTCCAAGTGGGACCAGCTGAGTCAGGTAGTTGTCTCCAGTAAAAGGGCACCTGGAACGAGAATAATCAGGCATGGGCATAGAATTCTGCCTCTTGGTTCTATAACTCTGTATTCAACAAAGTGGAATGCCAGCCTTACCCGTCCACAAGAATGGACCATTGAACTTGTTGGGTGGGGTCTGTAGAGGGTGTGGCCCAGCAGTCATTTAAGACCAGGAACAAATTAGGGTCTGTTTTTTGTAGTATTTGGACCTCCAAGTAGACTGGATCTCTGAGCACTTTGACCACAGGGTAGTCTTTAGTCAAGTAGTATGAGGAATACTGTATGTCTGCCAGGAGGAGAAACTTTGTTAACATTGAGTCTTAATGGCCATACATCCACAGATAGAATCTGAATGGCAACCAGCCCAATCTGACAATCTACCAGGTTTTTGTTCCAGTTTGGCAGTTTTCCAGCATTTCAAAGCAAATGGTCAACTGTCATTTGCTCTCATCCATTACCAGGATTTTGTTCCAACCAGCCCAATCGATCTGTAGATGTATGGGCCCCATTAGCCAGTCAACTCACACCTCCTGAAATTAGATAGAGGCAGTGTGTGCCTGCTCTGCAAAGTTACGCTAGTAGCATAGTTCTGCAGGACTTGGTCAGTGCACTAGTCCATACTGCTAACCTCTGCATTACCAACACACACTCCATTTTAGTTTACAATATCTTAACCTGGTTTACAAGATGAGTTTTCTAAACTGTCTGCCCCAACCGATTCTATCATACAAGTTTAAGTGCATTCATCCAGCTGCACAGAATTTAACACTGGTCATTACCTTGTGCTATATTCATCTGCAGGAGCAGAGGGCCTGAGGTGGACACTGGAAGTGGTGGCGGCAGGGTGAGGACCTCTACTTGCAGCGGGACAACACCAGTGTTAGAGTAGATGCAGCGGACAGTCAGCCTAGTGCAGTAAATACAGGGTTAGCTTTGGTCTCTATACAGAGGAGTCCCAGGTCTGCACCACTTTATGGCTTACCTAAATGTGCTGTCTCTTGAGACGGATGATCCTTGCCACGTCCTTGTGTCTCTCGTGGCATAAATTGTGTTCTCATACACCACAGTGTTAGCCAATGCCTGCCAAAGGGAGACCAGTTATAGACAAATGCTAAATAGTTATTTAGCATGAGTTATACAGTTAAGGGACTATACTGAGGGCCTTTGGGCAAGTTGTGGACGTTCCTAAGCAAACAATGACACTCTCTGGCAAGATATATACAGTATATGGATGGTAGCCTATATTAGAATTATGCAGCAATTACAGATAATTTGCCAGTAAGGGCCTAAAAATTGGAGAGAGGGCAATAGCCAGTTCCTAATAACCTTTTCACACCAGAAAAGGCCGGAACATACCCGGGAATGTGGTCCCAAGATCATACCAGGCATTCACGGGTTGGCTCTTTTCACACCAGCCTAGATTCTTGGTCGACCCAGGTCTAGTGCGAATGGGTCACGGGCCAAAAATCCTGGGACTTTCTAGGCATTTTAACCCGGCTAGCTAGGAATGCCAGCATGATCCCAGGACTGAATTCCCCAGGCATGTCCCTGCATTTTCTGGTGTGAAAGGGATAGAACTTGTCTTTTAGACAGCCTGTAACATGCCAGTTTACTGGTTCTTTGCCTCTCTACGGCTTAGATTCTAGAGAGACATTATGGACCCTCTTCTTCCTGTAGCACCAACCACCCATGAATATTTAATTACTTCAGTTGCCCCATATGGTGGGTTACCTGGAACAGATACTCACCACAAGATTAAGTGCTCTTACTGGGTACAGACTCAGGCAAAAGGGTCAAGAAACAGTCTATACAGGCTACGCACCAGTTTAGCTTCTCACATCCACCAACAGCAGACTTACCTGTCTGGCTCCTCCACAGGAGAGAGGGAACTGGAACAGGATGAAAGCTGAAGTCGCTGAAACACTCATCACGGGACATGAGGCTAAGTCCACGTTGAGGACACTGACAGAACCCAAGATCAGGGATGGTGTAGTCACATCCTCAGAGATAGCAATCAGAACCTGGCCATCATCTGTACACTGTGCAGTCACTGGAGGGGGGAATGGACAGACAGAACAGCAGTTTGTCAATTTAAGTTCCTCATCTCATATGGAAGAGCCTTGTCCCTCTTAGGTTCTGGACTGTTTAGTAGCAAGGCCAGATATTCCAGGTGACCATAATTCTACCTTCAACAGATGCCCATCTGCAATGCTGCGTTAGGACTGTTTCCACCATAGCGGCACAACTGGCATGTTCACTTTAGAATAAGCAAAGTCCCGCCTGAATCCGATACAGCAGCCAAGTAGGAACAAGAGGGCAGATTCCTGGGATACTCCAGGCAGAGCTGGTACAATGCCTGCTATATGGTGGCAGGTCATTTAAGTGCAGCACTAAGCTGGAGGAGGTATAAAGCCTTCAAAATGAGACGCAGCCCAATGTAACCAATCAGCTTTCACCCAGTACAAGACAGATGTTAGATGCAGATTTTGTTGCTATGGGCAACATCTTTGAGGCCCTCCCCTTTGTGCTTATAGAACTCTGATTCAGGTTAGGTATCTGACCCCCCCCCCCAGAACAAGCTTACCTTTGTTTCCATAGTAACAGGGAATGGAAGGGTTACTGGAAGAGAAGCAGCAGCCTAGGCTGGCACAAACTGCACTGGTCACAGAGGCATTGGCACAGGGCAAGCGGTCAGTACTCTGGACAGCAGCGCAGGCACTGGGGCTTGGAGAATCCATAGCTGTGGGGGAGAGACAGTCCTTAGTGTAGTCCCAGATACATAGTTATCTAGTAACAGGGTTTAAAGAAGTCCGCCACCCCCTATCATTATTTAAGACAATATAGTAGCTGACAGTTTCAGCGTCCTGCAGGCTGTCAGTTACATCTTCATTATGATAGTGATAAGCCCACCGAGCATCAGGGGGGTGCCGGACGGCTCCCCGACAGTCGGGATTCCGACAGTCAGTACTCCGATGTCGGAATCCCGACTGCTCCCTCATGGGGGTCCACGACCCCCATAGAGGGAGAATATGTGGCGAGCGCAGCGAGCCCGCAAGGGGCTTCATTGCGCTCTCCATGCTGTGCAGTCGGGATTCCGCTGTCTGACTGATGACTGTCGGAGTATTATACCACACCCCATCAGGGGGCTAGTGATTGTTTTATACTTTTACGTGTGTGTGTGTGTGTGTGTGTGTGTGTATACATAGCACCAGTCACTGCCTCTCAGACTATGCCTTTGATCACTCAGTTCCACGCAGAGGCAGAACTCTGGGAGGCAATGGAGATATCTGCCGCCGGGCTCCTGCTCCCAAGGGGGCATCTCTTCTCCACTGAGTTTGAATCAGTTAATTGAAAGCCGTTGATATCGCTTCTGTGGCTGTCTCTTCCTCCTAGCAGAACCATAGATGTCACACACTCTTTATTCTAAACATAATATCCATAACATACTGTACATGCATACATATATTTATATAAGATGGTGTGTGTTGGGGGGGGGGGCACCAATATTTATCTTGCCTCCGGGCAACTGGGACGAACTTACGCCACTGGTTCCACGTGTATCCTAGGAGTAGATTTGACGAGTGACATTTTGTTCCACTGGTAACGAGTGACCACATTGTGCTCCAGCCAATCAGCTCCTGTCATTTTTACATACACATAACAGCTAAGCACCGATTGGCTGGAGCAGGATTTACTCATAGTGAGTGATCACAACCCCTGATCAAGTCTGCCCTTGTTACATCTGGACAGAGCGTTACCTGGTAGGATCGGGCACCGGAGGTCTCGCTTGTGGTAATCCACTGCACCGTTTGAAATGTGTTTTGCGATCAGAGTCATCACATGGTCTCCATTCTGTGATATAGGATTGATATTACACAGGTTACATGGCATATTTGGGTTTATAGTGTCGTGGAACAGCATTTGTGTCTATAGAAACATAGAATTTGACGGCAGATAAGAACCATTTGGCCCATCTAGTCTGCCCCTTTTTTTACCCTTCAGGTAATCTCAACCCTTATTTCTTTGTAAGGATATTCATATGCCTATCCCAAGCATGTTTAAATTGTTCTACTGTCTTAGCCGCTACCACCTCTGATGGGAGGCTATTCCACTTATCCACTACCCTTTCTGTGAAGTAATTCTTTCTAACATTTCCCCTGAACCTACCTCCCTCCAGTTTAAGTGCATGTCCTTGTGTTCTATTACTTCTTTTCCTTTGAAGAAAATTTCCCTCCTGTACTATGTACTGTCTAGCATGACAGAGGGAGACTATTCTTAGGCAATAGAAAGGGGAATAATGAGATTTCTACAAATAAGGCGCATACCAAGTTGGCAAAGTCTGAACAGTACAGTATTCAGGGGTAGATGTATGAAGGGGATACTGTCAATATGGCGGCGGTTGGAATCCCGACCACAACACCCATAGAGGGAGAATCAAATAGTGTGCTGAGCGTAGCGAGGCACCGGGCCCACTGCATAGCGAGCCTGTAAGGTGTGGGGGGGCGATCCACCCCCCTTGTCAGCATTGCGGCGGTCAGGATTCCTGAGTCGGCATTTCGACCGACGGCATATCATACCTGACCCATATGAAGTGATAAGGTGCCTGGTACTTTATAACCAGCTCCTGGCTGTCCCTTTTTAAATCCAGCCTGTAGCTTAACAGTCAGGAGCTAATTGGCCAGTGATACAGTACCAGGCACTTTATCACTTCTCCACTGCCGCCTGCCCTACCCCAGTTGCCGTCGCCTCTAATCTGGACACACAGATCTACTTCTCTGCGGTAACCAGTCCCAGCGCTCCTCCTGGCTCAGCTCCTGCTATAATGAAAAATATCCCTCACAAATGCCAGTCCCTTATAGCAGACTTTTGGATGCTAGGGGAGGCAGCGGCCTCCTCTAGCAACCAAAAAACGGTCTGCTGTAAGGTGGGGGACATTTTTCATACTAGTAGCAGGAGCACCGGGACCGGTCACTGCAGAGAAGTAGATCTGTGTGTCCTGTTACAGAGGTGGTGGCGGGGAGGGGGGGGGGGGGTATTTGTAGTTACTTACACCACTGCCTCTGTCTTACTAAACTAAGATACTTGGCAGGGGAATAACTAGGTATTCATATGCCCCATAGCAAAGGTTTGTAAGGGCCCCCTACTTAGCAACGGATGGTGTAGAAAGGTATATAAAACAGCCAGTAAAGATGGGCCCCATAGTAGCTACACCCATTGCACCAATGGTAGCTGTGCCCTTGATACTTGGGGGGGTAGGGATGGCTATTGACAGAGATAGCCCATTACCAACAACCTTTTTGACATGATGTTGCCAATCTGCTTCTCCACTATTAATAGTAACTGAGGCTCTGTGCATCTCCTCCCAATAGCAATGAAACCTATAGCTCTTTAACAATGGTGTCACCCCTGCTTAAAAGTGTGTTTTTTAAAGATATTTTTATTGCTCAATTTTATCTTCAATAAAACATACAGAAATAGTAGAAAATGTTATGCAAAAAAGACAATGTCTTGCCATTTTTTAACAATTCTGTAAAAATGCAGTGGTGGTTCAGTTGAATCAAGACAACACCTCCGCTAACTGAAAAATAAATGCGTTTGCTAGTACAATCAAACCGTTTACTAATGGTACAGAGTTGAGGTAGAAAACCCACTTGGTTTGATACATACAAAACCACATAACATAAATATTAATATGACGTAACACTCTTATCTAACAATATTAACCAAAGACAGAAAAGAAAGAAGGGGGGTTAAAACAAGGTGGCAGGGAGGGGGAGACAGGAAGAGACATTGACAGCTAGCCATTTCCAGACTAAGGGGTATACGGATCGATCCGCCATTGTTAGTTTTTAAACCATTAAGTTTATCCATCATACCATTGATTGGTAGGTACTTTGTACATTTGCCCCTCCCAGTCCGATTTGCCTGTGGCAGCATTTTATATTCATTTTAGTTTGCCTTACCTCCTCTCTTACATAGCACCCGTTATAGGCAGCACCAATGAGCAGTGCGCCATCTGGTTTCTGTCCTACCCAGAGCCTGCAAGCAGAGTCATTCTGGAGACTGTGAGGCTTTCCTGCATTATCTGGAACACAATAAATAACAATTCTCCTTTAAATGAGCCATGTTCCAAAGTCCTGTTTCACATGCAGGGAAAAATACATGCTGCTTTTGCATGCAGCAAACATAATGGGCATCTTTGTTTTTACACCGACATCCAGGATTAAGCTGGGACGCACACCACACACACACTTATTTCTGCCTCAGCATTGGGGAGATATACCTGTACTGGAGAGAGCTAAAGTACCATCCAGTCCACTCCTAACTAGTATTCCCAAAAAGCATGCAAAATGACAGTTATGAGCAGATTGGGTGGTATTCACTCCAAGGCTTCTGCCCACTACACAGGTCCTGTGGCTGGCATTAAAGCCATTTGAAATTCAGGCATAGGGCAAGATGTACTAAGCATTGAAAAGTGATCAACCAATCAGCTCCTACTGGTCATTTTTCAAATTAAGCCTGTAACATGTCAGTTAGGGGCCAATTGACTGGTGGTTTAGGACTCACCATTTTATAACTCTTTATGCTTAGTACACCTGTCCCTAATCAGCCACAAAACCTGTGAGGGGTGCCCCAGTTTAAAGGGATATGAAGGTAAGCTTAACAATACATCGCAGAGCTAGGGGCCATTGCCTCAGAAGCATTGATCACTTCCACAGGTCATCAGGAACACACACAAGTAGACATATGGCCTTTAAAAGCCATTTGTAACTACAATACAGGTCAGAGTTACTCACCCAATACCGTGAAGGCAGAAGCAAAATCCAGGCGCACAGAAGGCAGGGAGAGCCGCATCTTACTGGAGCCACAACGCAGATCAGACACATCTTCTAAAAAACCCTCAGTACTAACCACCATGCTACAGCCCCACAGCAATACTGCACAGCACACCCAGCCCCTGGCAATCCCCATCCTGCCTGTAGCTCCTAATACTGCAGGTGAGCACAGGCCGGTAATTTATACCATGAGGAGGAGGCGGGGCCTGCAGTGTGATCAGTCAGGTGCTGATGTCATCCCAGGTGTGTGTCATAAGGGCACTTAGGGGGTAATAAGCACATTGCATGCCTCCCAACATGACCCTCTCCAGGACGGACACATTGCTCTATTCCTGTACTTCCCTTTTAATTTAGAATGACCATCATCTGTGGCGAAGCGCCTTTCTTTTAACCTGTTTAAAACATGTGATGACAATTATAAATTAAGAGGGAAGTCAATAAACAGAGCATTGTGTCCCTCCTGGAATGGGTCATGTTGGGAGGTTCGTTACTGCATACCTCCCAACATGACCGTCTCCAGGAGGGACAAAATACTCTATTCCTGGACTTCCCTCCTAATGGCTTCCATCACCTGTGTTGAGACACCTTTCTCATTACTTAACCTGTTTAAAACAGGTGATGGCAATCATCAGGGGCGTAGCGCCAATTTTTGCACCCCCCGCTGGATAATTTCGGCACCCCCCCTCCCTAAATTTAGCACTGCTTTCCCGTTCTTACCCTGCCTTCCCCAGCCGTGTCTGTATTCCGCCGGGAGTCGGGACCGCATATCTACGAATCTGCGTCCCGGCGCCTGGCTCCTTGAGTCAAATGTCCATTACAAAATGTCTGCCTCCTTACAGCAGACCGTTTGTAAGGATGCTAGAAAAGGCCGTCGCTGCCTCCTCTAGCATCTTAAAAAACGGTCTGCTGTAAGGAGGCGGCCATTTTGTGATGGACATTTGACTCATAAGGAGCCAGGTGCCGGGATGCAGATTAGTAGATATGCGGTCCCAACTCCCGGCGGAATACAGACGCGGCGGGGGAGGCAGGGGCCGGGGCACAGTAAGGAAAGGGTTGGAGGGCAGTGGCCGGTGCCAGCATCCGGCGCCCACGCAACCCCCGCTCCCCCAAGCAGCAGCGGGGGCTGCCTTACGCTGTCTACACCACTGGCAATCATACAACAAGAGGGAAGTCCAGAAACAGAGCATTGTGTCCCTCCTGAAGAGGGTCATGTTGGGAGGTATGTTACTGGTACATTTCAGGCTGACAATACCAACACAGACATCTAAAATCAGATCCCAACAAGTGCCCCCCAACAAGCGATGCCTCCCAAACAAGTGCCTCCCCTAGGCTGTGTCTAATACATAATTCACCATTGGCCTTATTCAGAGTGAGAGGTGTGGACTGAAAGGTCTACTGCAGGCATGTCCAAACTGTGGCCCTCTAGCTGTTGTGAAACTACACATCCCAGCATGCCTTGCCATAGTTTTAACATTCCCTAATAGCAAAATGTTGATATAAATCCTCAATTAGTGTAGCACTTTGCTGGCCTTACTTCGGGCCAGGTGCCTCTCTCCTTTGGTGGTAGGCTCAGCACATTTTTGCGGTTCCCACTTCACGTGGATGGTAACTTATGAAAAAAGTAAAAAAAAATTGTGATAACCTCATGTCGACATTCTGATCGACCTAATACTTGTGTTCACCTTTGTCAAAGTTGACCTATTGCATGTCAACCTTTTTCAATGTCGACCTAGTGAATGCCCACCTTTTGGGTCGACCTACATAGATATTGTAGCAGGCATGGCCAACCTGTGGCCCTCCAATTGTTGTGAAACCACAATTCCCAGCATGCCCTGCCACAGTTTTACTGATAGGGAATGTTAAAACTGTGTCAAGGCATGCTGGGACTTGTAGTTTCACTACAGCTAGCTAGCCATAGGTCGGCCAGGCCTGCTGTAGACCTTTCCACTGCTTCCCAACACAATTTGTGTCATTTTTGCCACACGTTCATTTGTGGACATGCATGCACGTCTTGAATGTTTTTATCCGTTGTGCTACAGATGTGCGAGTCTCAGTGGCGTATCTATAATTGGTGCAGGGTGTGCCGAGTACATATACCCTGGTTCCAGGGACGCCCACACCGGACACCCTGCTCCCTCTTCTTCAGTACTCATACCTCCCAACTTTGTAGCTGCAGAAATAGGGACACTCGCGCGGCTTCTCCGCGCGAGCGCCGGAAAAGGGGGCGCGGTTTATGTAAATAAGGAGTGCGGTTTATGTAAATGAGGGGCACGGCTTATGCAAATGAGCCGCATCTCCGTTTTCGGCCGGGAATAGACGCTGTGCGCATGCGCACAGCGTCTATTCTGTTAAATTGGGGGGGGGCTCCCAACTGCCCCCCCCCCCCGCAGCGGGACACCTCCGGGCCGCGGGTGGGACAGCGGGACAGGACCCGGTAATCGGGACTGTCCCGCTGAAATCGTGAGTGTTGGGAGGTATGAGTACTTACCTCTGCAGAGTCCTAAATCTATAGCTCCATCTCTGCACAAACCACTGGCAAAATGCCACAGCAGCCATTTTCCTGGTGTTTTGTGCATGCACAGTAGACTCTGACGCAGCACAAGAGTCTACCAGTGCTCACTAACCAGACTGTAAATGGACCTCTTTCTCTCTTACAGTATATGCCACTGTGGACTGTGTATGACTAGAATGCCAGAGCTTTGGCTGGAATGGGCGTGATGTTGCAGGGTATGTGTGCAGTAGCAGCCATATGGTCTAAAATGGCCGTGGCAGGTACAGTACCATTTTTTTTATGGCCTGTACCTTCTTTTGGTTCTAAAACTGCCCATTGTAAGTATAGGAAAGGGGGCAGAGCCCTTTTACCCGTGGCCATGCCCACTTTCCTAATATGAACCGTAATTTGCACTTCAGATGTTGGAGGCCAGGGCCGGCGCTACCCACTCAGCAGTTCCTGCAAAGCAGGGAGGCGCCATGCTGAAAAGGCGTTCTCTCCCTGCTCTGCTAAAGCTGCCTCAGCCCTCACTGTCACTGCCTGGACGCCGCCTGCAGCGCCTGTCTAATAGTGGGTGGCAGCATGAAAAGATGCTCCCTCACCCCCAGTGCACAAAACACACACACACACTGTCCTCCAAAGTTCTCCTCTTGCCCCCTCTTCCTCAACGGAAGGTCATCGGACTCTTGTGCTGTGGCAGGCAGCGCTGTAATAATAAAGAGCGGCGGTTACTTGCAGTGCTTGATTCCCCCCTGCCCAGTCTCTGTACAGCCTGTGCAGCCAGTGCCGTGCCTTGCGCTCATCATAACTTTATATTTTTTATATATATTTTGATCATGGCTACTGGCTGTTGCAGCCTGTCAAACATTGTGACAGGCAGAAAGTAGCCTGAAGAGCAGCTCCCCTCACTCACTGACACTGTGAATGCCTGGATGTCATGTCCAGGTCCACCCCCTACCCATTGCTCCCTGTGCCTGTCAATCAAATGATGAACAGGCTGCCTCCTCTTCCTTCCCTCTTGCAGTGTGCAGTGCAGCCCAGTCCTCAACACTCCGCCCCCTCTATCTCCTCCCCTCCTCTTCCATCTCCTTCTTCTCTTCTCTCCCCTCCTTTCCCCCTCAGTCACAAGAGGGGAAATGGCATCCTCAGTGCCCTGCCTACGCAGATAGCAGAGGAGGGACTGTACAAGATTTAAACAGCAAAGAACAGTGAGTATTTTATTATATATGTTTATAACATATTTTTTTAATAATTGTATATTTTTTTATTGTATATCTTTTTAAATAATGCCAACAACATTTCGCAGACACAGCACTGAGATGGGAGCGGTTTGCTACACAGTGAAACACTTGCACAGTATCGGCAGCATCCTGGCTGCGCAGCCTACAGTAGCTGTGAAGCCAGATGCAGGCCAGCCATGTGTTGGGTTGTGTGTGATGTCACCTAGCCGTCGAAGCCCTCCACCTGACATGCCTGCATTGTCTCGATCACTCGCATGAAATGCTGAAGCAATGCCCTCACAACAGGCCATTAGCGGCGGGGAGGGTGGGTGGGTGTTGATGGATGCTTGCCTGAAATGCTGAAGTGATGGCCCTGCAACAGGCCATAGGCAGCGGGGATGGTGGACAGTGCATACGCTCCCACAAACGAGCTGCAGCTTGCTGCAATGGCAATGTGAAAGGGCGCAAAGGTTATGGTTTGAAGGAGGGCGCCAGACACCCTAGCACCGACCTTTTGGAGGCATACTATACCTCTGCTGAAATGACGACTGTGTCTCATTGGTTGCATCTGAAGACACACCTATTTATGCAAAATCACTAAAACTGCTGTAACAGTTTATTTCAATTTTAATTTCACTGCACTTGGGAATTTACTAAGATGGGAGTTCTACTGTATTTTATATGGGATGTTGCTTTGGGAAACCAATCAAAATCTACTTATTAAAGATTTAGCACCTTCTAGAAGATGATAGATAGTATCTGATTGGTTGCTTATAGCAACATCTCATGTGAAATAGAACTCCCATCTTAGTTAATTTCCCCCTAAGAGTGTGCCATACTTATACCCCTTTCACACCAGCCTAAATTCCTGGGTTGGTCCCCGTGACTAGCGCTGGTGTGAAAGGTTCCTGGGCCAAATTCCCGGGAAAATTTGCCAGGATTTCAAACCTGCTAGCTAGCAGGGTTGCTCCCGGGACCAGCCAGGGTTACTGGCTGGTGTGAAAGGTACTTACCTGGGCAGCGTCTGGCCAGTGTTTTAAAATTCAGCAGCGCTTTCCGCCCCTGCTGCCCGGCAAATAGCGCTACAAGCTCCCGCTATCCGGACCCACTACTGCACATAGGCGGGGGGGGGGGGGGGGGGGATGGGATGGTTTCTCTCCCCCCTCACACCAGAAAATGCAGGTGTGATATGCATGTAGGAATGGATTGCCCTATCCACTTAGACTTTGGGCATTTGTCCATGTTAAATAAAGTTGTGGCAGAGAAAGAGGTGACTGACTTGTGCAGGGGAAGCGTGCAAAGTGGGACTTGAGCGGAAGAAGAAAGCCCCACTTGAAGAAGAAGCAGGGAGCAGTGTGTCTCCCAGTTTATGAAGAGTGGGAGAAGGGACGATCGGGCGCAGACGGGGATGCCGGGAGTGATGCCAGCGGTCACTGCACTTCACTCGGAGCACACGGCGCCACAAAAATAGAGGAGAGGAGACCAGCGGCAGCAAGGACTGGAGGGTGCGTTGTGCAGAGTGACGGCGAGGTGTCTGGGTACAGAGCCGTGGTGGTGATGAGAGGAGAGCCACAACTGGGGGCTGCTGGCGGTGATTGACAGGAGGGGAGAGTCCCGGGACCTGCTACAGCAGCAGCCTAGCGGTACATCACCCATGAGAGACCGGGCAGAGATTTGCTGAGGGAAAGGCAGCAGCGTGCAGCCGGGGACCAGAGTGAGCAGAGCCCACTGCTGGGGAGGCTATGAGAAGACCGCTGGTGAGTGCAGATGCCTAAAAAAAAAAAACACGCTGGTGACACCAAAAGGGTGCCCACTGTACCCTCACATGGTAGACTGTGCAACCAGAACCCTGCCAAACACTAAGAGAGAGAGAGAAAGCCTGAGCCCAATTAACCCCTGTGCTACCCTCTACCCCTTTATAGCTGGGAGTACTGAAGAACATCTGTTTAATTTATTGACGAGCAGCACTCCGCTTGTTAGTTTGGCCCCTGACTTTGGGCTCCTTACACAGCCAAGGAACTTTCAAGGAAACACCTGAACTGAGTTTAGCAATGTAATAGACCCTGTGGATTACAAATACCCCTTAGGCCTCATTTGGAGGCAAGGAACTTCTGTTAAAGACTCTGTTTGGGATATACCAAAGGAAGGACACGTTGAGTCAATGACTGATGGTGATATCACTCAGGTGATAGAGGAGAAAGTGATGTATACCGATTAGTTGTTTAAAGTTTTCAGTTAGAGTAAGAAGAAGTAGCGACTCCCTGGAGTCATAGTTAGTCAGACAGGCGGGTGAATTATTTAACTGTCATTGTGCATTACTTATTGTTCTTGAAGGCGCAGGTTGCCCAATACTGCGCAAATAAAGTGTTAACCTCTTTTGAACCACTCTGAATCTCCTGCCTCCAATCCTCTACGACTTAGAAGCAGCAGCACCATCCAAGCGGCAACTCCGGTAAGACAGCACACCGACATACACCTGTGGTTATCACAATGGGCGTCACGAACAGGATAAATACATTAAAAGCGGAGAAAACCCAACCCAGCGTCATTCAAGATGTCTCAAGAAGAAGCTCAAGGAAACCCGCAAGCCATGTGGGGCTTGGACCAAGAAGATGCACCAGGAGGAGGTAGCTCCACTGCATGGATACCGGCGATGATTAACATGCCATATGACTTTTGAGCATCGTGGTTCCCCACCTATGCTGGAGAGAACAGATCATCAGAATCCAGCGGATTCCGTGACTTCAGGGATCAGATGGAGATCCTGTTTAATGTACACAGACTGAACGAAATGCAGAAGGTTGAAATTCTAATGAAATTCTTGGATTACGGAAAGTGAACCCTGGTACAGTAATGAAGAGAGGAATACCCCATGGAACCCCCGTCCCCTTCCATTGGACTGGTGTGACGAACAGGAAAGGCCGAAATGCAGACAATGTCAGGAAAGCGGACACACTGAGAGGAACTGTAGACAACCCAAACATTTGAATGAAGACCTCTCGAGGTCCGGGACCAACCGCCAGGAGACTCTTCAGTAGAAGGTCCCACATCGCAAGAGTGGATACCAAAATTTGTCGGGTGTTGCCCTATCATCGAAATCAAAGTGAATGGAGTCAGTCTACCAGCATTGTTGGATACCGGGTCACAAGTGACTACAATTCGATGGGACGAGTTTATTAAGCATTGGATGGAGGAAAGTATCATAGCCCCACCACCAGCCGGGTTAAATTTGTTAGCCAGTAATGGACAAAGTATTGAGTGTTGCGGGTACTGGGAGGCCGAGATCGAGATAGGACAAGCTCAACTCCTCAATCAAGGATGTTTAATTACGGCCGTTAAAGACCAATGTTTACCGCCCATAATTATTGGAATGAATGTCTTAAGAAATTGCCCTAAAGAACTAATCTCAACACTGACACAAGAACTGTTCATCCGACCTCAGACTGAGACGAATCATGCAATACACCATCTATGACTGGAGAAGCCAGGTGGGGAAGAGAGTGCTGGCTACACAGGTACAAGGAACCATCAAGTGGTTTAATGTTTGGAAGAGGTATGGCTTCATCAACAGGAATGACAGAAAAGATTATGTCTTTGTCCATCAGACGGCCATAAAGAGAAACAACCCCTGGAAGTTGCTGTGCAGTGTTGGAGATGTCAAGATGGTGGAATTTGATGTGGTAGAAGGAGAGAAGGGCCCTGGTGGTGTAAAAGGAAGCTGGTTTGCTCCCAACAGATGTCAGTTCCGCAGACGGTCCTACCAGCCAAAAGTAGAGTATGCTGCAGAATCTGGTGGAGAAGGCATAAGGACAGACCAAGCGAGTGAAGGGGAGAGAGTGGAGTAAGCGTTCCCTTAGCAGAGACCCGTCCAGTGCAGAAGTCCACCACCATTCTTCCACCAATTACATTTTGGTAGGGGAAACAGAGTAGCGAATCAGGAGCTTAACACCCTCCCCAAGGGGACAGAAGTTATACATACCGACGGGGTGAACGAACACAAGCATCGGCTTGAACTGGCCAAGAAAGTAGTGTAAGAAAGGATGGAGATAGCCCACCACCGACAAGGGACACGTTATGGCCAGGATGAAAAGGCTGCATCGTTCCAAGTGGGAGACCGAGTTTGGAGGATGTATAACCAATGGAGTAACGAGTTAGATCCCTTCTGGGAATCCATACCTTATGTGATTGTCCACCTTTCGTCTACAGAAGCTATGGTGTATGGGACAAAGGGAGATGGAAGTGACAAACCTGTTTTTAAAATAGTACCCAGAAACCAACTCGAGCTAGGCCGTAGCAGAACAAGTCCGGAAGACGGAGTGCTAGACTGCACAGAAGAATTAGCGTTAACACAAGCACTCGACCATCCTCTGCAAGACCCAACAGATCCCTACTCTTTATGGGAGAACCACTCCTGTGTACCTCAAGAGGCGAAATAACCCCAACCGCACCACACGGTGTTGCCGCAGATGAAAGAAAGGAAGCTGAGGGATGTGGCCCATTCCTCCATGAAGATGGTGTAGAACAGACATCCGGCTGTCAAACCCCTCCGATTCAGAGAATAATTGTATTTAAATTTGCTTATGTACATTTTTTATTGATATAAGAGAAGATGTGTAAAGTTGCATGAGGACATGCAAAATTTTAGAAGGGAAGAATGTGATATGCATGTAGGAATGGACTGCCCTATCCACTTAGACTTTGGGCATTTGTCCATGTTAAATAAAGTTGTGGCAGAGAAAGAGGTGACTGACTTGTGCAGGGGGAAGCGCGCAAAGTGGGATTTGAGGAGCAGAAGAAGAGAGCCCCACTTGAAGGAGGGAGCGGTGTGTCTCCCGGTTTATGAAGAGTGGGAGCAGGGATGATCGGGCACATACGGGGATGCCAGGCGTGAGTGACACCAGCGGTCACTGCGCTTCACTCAGAGCATACGGCACCACAAGAATAGAGGAAGGGTGACCAGCGGCAGCAAGGACTGGAGGGTGCCTGGACACAGCGGTGGTGGAGATGAGAGCCGCAACTGGGGGCTGCTGGCGGGGATTGACAGGAGGGGGGAGCCCCGGGACCTGATACAGCAACAGCCTAGTGGTACATCACGCAGGAGAAACCAGGCGGAGATCAGCTGAGGGAAAGGCAGTAGCGTGCAGCCGGGGACCAGATTGAGCAGAGCCCACTGCCGGGGAGGCTATGAGAAGACCGCTGGTGAGTGCAGATGCCTAAACCACCCCCCCACGCTGGTGACACCAAAAGGGTGCCCACTGTACCCTCACATGGTAGACTGTGCAACCAGAACCCTGCCAAAGCCTGAACCCAATTAACCCCTGTGCTACCCTCCATAGCTTGGAGTACTAAAGAACCTGTTTAATTTATTGACGAGCATCACTCTGCTTGTTAGTTTGGCCACTGACTTTGGGCTCCTTACACAGCCAAGGAACTTTCAAGGAAACACCTGAACTGAGCTTAACAGACCCTGTGGATTACAAATAAGAAAATATGTTATATTTTGATTTGTGCAAGTGTGATGCTGAAGTTTTTATGCCATGTGAAGCCTAGGCAGTTTCATAGGATATAGAGAAAGCGATGTATACGTAGTTGTTTTGTTTAAAGTTTTCAGTTAGAGTAAGTAGCGACTCCCTGGAATTATAATTAATCAGACAGGCGGGTGAATTATTTAACTGTCATTGTGCATTACTTATTGTTCTTGAAGGCGCAGGTTGCCCAATACTGCGCAAATAAAGTGTTAACCTCTTTTGAACCACTCTGAATCTCCTGCCTCCAATCCTCTAAGACATAAAAAGCAGCAGCACTATCCAAGCGGTAAGACAGCACACCAACATACACCTGTGGTTATCACACAGGGACTGGCCCGTTTGAAAGGGGCCAACCCAGGAATGTCAGTGTGATCCCTGAACTGTATTCGCAGGTAAGTCCCTGCATTTCCTGGTGTGAAAGGGGTATTAGCTGGGGAAGGGGACACCTGCCTATGTGGTGAAGGAAGATGCTCCACTTATCCACTATGGTATGTAGTTTTACACCTAAAAATGGTCGACATTGACAGGTCAAAACAAGCAAAACGTCATCATGAACATGGTCAACGCTGGAAAAGCTTGACAGGAATTTTTCAGAAAAAAATAAAAACTCAACCCTTTCCTGTGTCAACCATGCTTATGTTGACCTTCTGTCATTGTCAATCTAATGCATGTTTACCTTTCATAGGTGTCAACCCCTAGTGGTTGATCTAGTGACTGTCAACCATCTATACCAGGCATTACCAAACTTTGGCCCTCCAGCTGCTGAAAAACTACACATCCCAGCATGCCTTGCCATAGTTTTAGCATTCCCTAATAGCAAAATTGTGGCAAGGAATGATGGGAACTGTAGTTTAACAGCTGGAGAGCCATAGTTATGCCATGCCTGATCTACACCAGAACCTCTGCTATCTGGTGATTGCCTGTAATGCGTTTCCATTGTGTACTGCAAATTTTTAGTTCCAAAAAAAAAAAAAAAACCCCTCTGGTCATACTCCAGTCACATCAGACCCAGGTACATGAAGGGCAGGGGGGCTGTAGTTACAGACTTGCCGATGTGCCTATTAATCCGAGCCAAGCAGAAGACAAGTCCTTGTAAGAAGTGGTATAATAGTATCACATTACACATGGGTGGGGACAGCCTTAAGATGTCCATACACTACTGCAATATATCGCAGTAGCCTATGGCCAAGTCGGATGTCAGACAGGCAACAAATGCTACCTCCAACTCAGGTACGATGTGCATGGTGAAACCAGCCCAATGCGGACTAGTGTATGGGCACCTTAACAGGTATTACTGTCTGGTAAAACTGGTGCTGACAACTGTTCATCCTGCCTGGTATATGGTTTCTATTTACCTATAACACACATCCCAGGTATTGTCAGTAGTTGGTCTACCATGGATAATGCAGTCATGGAAGCCATTGACTGCTATTAGCGCAGCAGCAAGTGGGATTCAGCAGGCTAAACAATTGAGCAGAAGGGTGTCACAGCCAAGCCCCATTTACATGGGGTACGATAGGTATGGAAACGGAAAAAAAAAACCTGTCACTGCTAGCAACGTTCAGAAAACCCATCGACCATCAGTGATCATTGGCCATCACCCATAGACAGTAACTTGTTCAGGATGTTCTCCCACCCCTACAGCAGTAAGACTAGCATCAGCAAACAGGATAGTTGCTTTTATCCTCAACTGGAGCAGCGGGGTTTGTGGTATCTGCACCATGTGGCGGGTTGTTCTATAGATGTAGCCACGCTCATCTATCCCTCCCTATGGCAAATAGATCAGTACATGAGGCGCATTGTTGGATAACCTTTATTATCTAATCAGTATGACTGGAGAGCATCTGAGCACCCATATGCTTCTGTTTAGAAGCATTACAAGGGGGTGCTACATGTAGATTAGCCTAGGGAACCTTTAATCAGGCCCTGTCTGTACACCAATTGAAAACCCATCTCCAACAAATAACACATGAGCAAGTCAGTTTGGGAGTAACACTTTATTCAGATTTTGACAGTAAGCATGGTGTGGCTCTGTCTCCTGCAATGCCGCCAGACACCTAGTACTGTGACAGTCACCACCAAGAAGACTCCTCCCGCAGCAGCTCCCCTTAGCCACATCACAGGAGAGGAGACCGGACCAGAGATACCTGAGAATAGGAAAATAAAGTCAAGACGCAAAACTAAGTAGTGTCTAGGCCACCAGGAAGGATTTCCCCTACAAGTTAACAAGACAGAACACTGGAAGAGCAAGAGATGGCAGACCTAGCAATTAGGGCAGCTCACAGTAAATATGGGGGAAGGGGGACTATTACAATGGTCAATACGCAAGTGGGCAAGTTCCATAACCATTTACTTTAGGCAATTAATAAATTCTTTGCTATACATCCACAAGCCACAGCAGAGGCTCAGGCTCTAGCAGCATCCGGCTTTAGCTCATCAAGAGCCAATATGGTAACAGTCAGAGCCATGTCTCCAAGACAACACAAGTTCTGCCACACAATAGCATCTGCAACTAGGATCTGGGTACACTGCAGCAAGCAATGGCACTGCTTTATTAGAACATATCACCTTCATTAGACATCACATGTTTCTTATTTGATGGAAATTCCTCAATGAAGTCAACTGGGCCTTGGCTTACTGTGGTCTCCAGCACTGGCTCATTGGCTGCTCGTTCTGCAAATATAGGCTGAAGGTTAGTCATGTGCCTTCTCTAGAAAAGAGGCAGCCTGAACACACACACAGGACTTACTTTTCCTGTTGCCACAGGAAGTTGTGCAGGAAGCAGTAGCAGATGGTACACACACAGAAGCGCTGCAGTGGAAGTAGACCTGTGAAATAGAGGTAAAGACCAGCAGCAGTTTGAGATACAGTATTTTTATACCAAACATCTCTTTACTGTCACATTATCAGTTGAAAGCCACATTTGCAAGGAAACTACACCATTTATGGATAAAATACCATGGATTTTTTTTTTTTTTTTTTTTAATGTTTAAACCCATCATAGCTCAGCAGCCACTGAACACCAAGGACTTCAGTCAACCACTGCACAATATATAAATACTCTAATCAAGGCATTAACTGTGCCATGACCTATGTAGGAGAGGCTTTACCATTCCTTTAAGTGCAAGCTGGGAACTCTGGTCCACAAAGGTGAAGGTGCTGACGATGAAGCGTTGGTAGTGGGATGGGAATGGAACCCTCTGTGTGGGCGCTCCAAGTGGGACCAGCTGAGTCAGGTAGTTGTCTCCAGTAAAAGGGCACCTGGAACGAGAATGATCAGGCATGGGCATAGAATTCTGCCTCTTGGTTCTATAACTCTGTATTCAACAAAGTGGAATGCCAGCCTTACCCGTCCACAAGAATGGACCATTGAACTTGTTGGGTGGGGTCTGTAGAGGGTGTGGCCCAGCAGTCATTTAAGACCAGGAACAAATTAGGGTCTGTTTTTTGTAGTATTTGGACCTCCAAGTACACTGGATCTCTGAGCACTTTGACCACAGGGTAGTCTTTAGTCAAGTAGTATGAGGAATACTGTATGTCTGCCAGGAGGAGAAACTTTGTTAACATTGAGTCTTAATGGCCATACATCCACAGATAGAATCTGAATGGCAACCATCCCAATCTACCAGGTTTTTGTTCCAGTTTGGCAGTTTTCCAGCATTTCAAAGCAAATGGTCAACTGTCATTTGCTCTCATCCATTACCAGGATTTTGTTCCAACCAGCCCAATCGATCTGTAGATGTATGGGCCCCATAAGCCAGTCAACTCACACCTCCTGAAATTAGATAGAGGCAGTGTGTGCCTGCTCTGCAAAGTTACGCTAGTAGCATAGTTCTGCAGGACTTGGTCAGTGCACTAGTAGTCCATACTGCTAACCTCTGCATTAGCAACACACACTCCATTTTAGTTTACAATCTCTTAATCTGGTTTACAAGATGAGTTTTCTAAACTGTCTGCCCCAACCGATTCTATCATACAAGTTTAAGCGCATTCATCCAGCTGCACAGAATTTAACACTGGTCATTACCTTGTGCTATATTCATCTGCAGGAGCAGAGGGCCTGAGGTGGACACTGGAAGTGGTGGCGGCAGGGTGAGGACCTCTACTTGCAGCGGGACAACACCAGTGTTAGAATAGATGCAGCGAACAGTCAGCCTAGTGCAGTAAATACAGGGTTAGCTTTGGTCTCTATACAGAGGAGTCCCAGGCCTGCACCACTTTATGGCTTACCTAAATGTGCTGTCTCTTGAGACGGATGATCCTTGCCATGTCCTTTTGTCTCTCGTGGCATAGATTGTGTTCTCATACACCACAGTGTTAGCCAATGCCTGCCAAAGGGAGACCAGTTCTAGACAAATGCTAAATAACTGTATAACTCATGCTAAATAGCTAAGTGACTATTCTGAGAGGGCCTTTGGGCCAGTTGTGGATGTTCCTAGGCAAACAATGACACTCTGGCAAGATATATACAGTATATGGATGGTAGCCTGGATTAGAATTATGCAGCAATTACAGATAATTTGCCAGTAAGGGCAATAGCCAGTTCCTAATAACCTTTTCACACCAGAAAATGCAGGAACATACCCGGGAATGTGGTCCCAAGATCATGGCAGGCATTCACGGGTTGGCTCCTTTCACACCAGTGTTACCATATAGATATTGTTTTAAACCATCATTAATGTAATGTGATTTTAACCATAGTATATTATATGTATGTGTATATAAAAATAGGAATAGCTTAATAATTAGGATATCAGAGTTTAATGTTTAGACATCGTAGTATAGCTTTTGGGTTACTAAATAATATAAATGACCACTTTGTAGCATATCAAATGCAACTGAATTCATTTAGGAGACAAAATGTCTAAGGCATACTGGTTAGCAGATGGAGATGTGTTAATTCACCCCCAGTCAAACTTGTATATAATTAGCACAGACTATATATGTTTAGCAAATACAAACTAGCTATTGTCTTGTTATACTGCGGGACAGGATACAACCGTTTAAACTGGGGTACTTCAAAGGAAGACTAGATTTTATGACACCTTGAGTCTTGGGAACCAATATTATCCCATGGGAACAGGCAATTTCAATCACTGAATTGGTGATATAAGGAAAGAGACAGATAGAGTAGACACACACACTGACACACATACAGGCACACATGGACAGTCAGTAAGAAACCCATTCAGTGAGTCAGGAGGAGAGATGTGAGACACGAGGAGGAGAGAGAACGGAACCGAAGCAATGGGCTGGAGTGAGAGACTAACAGTAAATAGTGAAGTATAGTTTAGTGTTGCATTCTGCCTGATGTCTACTCAAACACAGTGCAAATTATCTCCTTTGACCATTTGGCCATTAGTGTTCAGGTGTAGCCTGACCTGAACAGACTCACTATATTCTTAGAATTAGTGACCTGCAGCTTTTCTGAAAAGTAAAAAAATAAAAACAGACATTGAACAACATCATCAAACAGGTAATTTCAACTTTAGATTTTGATTTTGTACTGTATGAACATGGCTAGGAATAACAGAGGCACAGGCAAAATTTTTAAAACTATGTGTGCAAACGCTAGAAGCCTAGGAGACAAAATTCCTGATCTAATCGCAATAATGACAAGGGATGACCTAGACATTGTGGCTATCACAGAGACATGGTGGAATGAGAACCATGGCTGGGACGTAGCTATACCAGGATACAATTTATTTAGGAAGGACAGAATGGGAAGAATCGGAGGAGGGGTAGCAATGTATGTAAAGAAAAGCATAAATGCTACTTTAATACAAAACATTGAAGAAAAAACTGAGGCCCTTTGGGTGACCATAGAAATGGGGGAGAAGGACATTATTCGTACTGGGGTCATCTATAGGCCACCAGGCCAGGGGCAGGATTTGGACAGGAGCCTATTGCTTGATGTCACTAAAATGGCTTTAAAGGGGGAAGTCATAATCATGGGAGACTTTAATCTACCTGATGTGAATTGGGAGGAGTCTTTTGCAAGATCATCTACAAGTGGCAAATTTCTAAATTCCCTACAGGGAGCCTCTCTCAAGCAATTGGTGAGGGAGCCTACTCGCAAAGACTCAATATTAGATTTAATACTCACAAATGGTGACAGGATATCAGACATATATGTGGGTGAGAACCTGGGATCCAGTGATCATCAAGCAGTATGGTTTAGTATCAAGGCAGGGTCCAACTCCAGTCACACAAAAACTAAGGTGTTGGATTTTAGGAAGGCTGACTTTGCAAAAATGGGGAGATGTTTAAGCGACTCATTAGCGGATTGGACGAACTTGAAAGGAGTGCAGGAGAGGTGGAGAAAATTAAAAAGTGCAATACTAAAGGCAACGGACCTTTGTATCAAAAGGGTTAAGAAAAGTACCAGGAAAAGGAAGCCAGTGTGGTTTACAAAAGAGGTATCAACTAGTGTAAAAGCAAAAAAGATGGCCTTTAGGACATACAAGCAGACTCAAAATAATAATGACAAAGAAGTGTATCTTGCCAGACGCAAAGAGGCTAAGAAAGTGATCAGGCGTGCCAAGGCACAAGCTGAGGAGAAAATGGCTCAGTCGGTAGATAAAGGAAACAAAACTTTTTTTTAAGTATATAAATGAAAGGAGAAAATCAAATGGAGGAATAATAAGACTGCGGACAGACACTGAGAATTTGGTGGAGGGAGGCAAGGCAATTGCAGATCATCTAAATAATTACTTTTGCTCTGTATTCACTATAGAAGGAGAAGGGAAGGGACCACAGTTAAGTTGCAAGGACATTCATAAAAATAAGGTAGATGGAGGTACATTTACTAGGGAGAAAGTCCTAACAGAACTTTCAAGACTGAAAGTGGATAAATCAATGGGGCCAGACGGAGTGCATCCAAGGATACTAAAAGAACTAAAAGATGTGTTGGTAGCGCCATTAACAGATTTATTCAATCAGTCACTAGATACAGGTGCAGTTCCAGAGGACTGGAGAAAAGCAAATGTAGTTCCACTGCACAAAAGCGGAAGCAAAGAAGAAGCAAATAACTACAGACCAGTGAGCCTTACATCAGTAGTAGGGAAAATAATGGAAACACTATTAAAAGAAAGAATAGTGGAATATCTTAAATTAAACAACTTACAGGATCCAAAACAGCATGGTTTTACTGCAGGGAGATCATGCCAAACAAGTCTCATTGACTGTTTTGACTCCGTGACCAAAATACTAGATGAAGGGGGGGCTGTAGATGTGGCATATCTAGACTTTAGTAAGGCATTTGACACTGTCCCACATCGCAGGCTGCTAAATAAACTTGAAAGTGTGGGATTGGATTATAAAACAATTAAATGGATAAGAACCTGGTTGCAGGATAGGAAACAGACAGTTGTCGTAAATGGAGTGCATTCTATGGAGGGACATGTTACCAGTGGAGTACCCCAGGGATCTGTACTTGGACCAGTGCTCTTTAATATCTTTGTTAGTGACATTGCAAATGGTATTGAAGGGAAAGTATGCCTTTTTGCAGATGATACAAAGATATGCAACAGAGTAGACACACCAGGAGGGGTAAATCAAATGACTGATGATCTAAGTAAACTTGAGAATTGGTCAAGAGAATGGCAACTACAGTTTAATGCTAAAAAATGCAAAATTATGCACTTGGGACTCAAAAACCCAAAGGCTCAATATAGTATCAAGGGTACTATAATGGAAACTACTGAGGAGGAAAGAGATCTAGGAGTCACTATTTCAAGTGACTTGAAGGCAGGGAGGCAATGTAACAAAGCAATGAGGAAGGCTAGTCAGATGCTTGGTTGCATAGGGAGAGGAATCAGTAGCAGAAAAAAAGACGTAATAATGCCACTTTATAGGTCATTGGTACGACCTCATCTGGAATACTGTGTCCAGTTCTGGAGACCATATCTTCAGAAGGATATAAATACATTGGAGAGTGTACAAAGAAGGGCAACTAAAATGGTGCATGGCCTACATCACAAAACTTACCTGGATAGACTAAAAGATCTTAACATGTATAGTTTGGAGCAGAGAAGGGAAAGGGGGGACATGATAGAAATCTTCAAATATATCAAGGGTTTTAACATAGTACAGGTGGGAAATTTTCTTCAAAGGAAAACAAGTAATAAAACACGAGGACATGCACTGAAACTGGAGGGAGGTAGGTTCAGGGGAAATGAAAGAAAGAATTACTTCACAGAAAGGGTAGTGGATAAGTGGAATAGCCTCCCATCAGAGGTGGTAGAGGCTAAGACAGTAGAACAATTTAAACATGCTTGGGATAGGCATATGAATATCCTTACAAAGAAATAAGGATTAAAAAGGGTTGAGTTTACCTGAAGGGTAAAAAAGGGGCAGACTAGATGGGCCAAATGGTTCTTATCTGCCGTCAAATTCTATGTTTCTATGTAATATGGTAGTTATGAATGTTCGTTTATGGGTATAAGTATGTCAGTATTGTAGCAGTCTAGGACTGTCAATTGTTTTAATGTTGTTTTATGTAATATAAGCAAGGAGGCGTA
Source organism: Crinia signifera (assembly GCF_055691185.1). NCBI lineage: Eukaryota > Metazoa > Chordata > Amphibia > Anura > Myobatrachidae > Crinia > Crinia signifera. Next base: position 35,523,417 of record NC_139220.1, read on the forward strand.
TATAGATAGATAGATATATATATATATATAATAGCATATACATAAATTACTGTGTTAATGTATTCTGTAATGGTTTGTTTTGCCTGTAAATAAATATCAGACTTTGAGCTAAAATTACAAGTCTAGAACTCTTATATTTTGGGAATTAGATTGATTAGTACTCTGCATATTGTATTGTAAAGTCTATTAAAATATAATTGCAGATGTCAAATATATATGTTATATCAATACAAGATATAATAAATATATTTTATATAATATTTCTCTCAATAATTATTATTGGGATAAGAGAGATATATGATTCCTAAAACTCAACACCAGCCTAGATTCTTGTGTCGACCCAGGTCTAGTGCTGGTGTGAATGGGTCCCAGGCCAAAAATCCTGGGACTTCCCAAGGCATTTTAACCCTGCTAGCTAGGAATGCCAGCATGATCCCAGGTATGTCCCTGCATTTTCTGGTGTGAAAGGGATAGAACTCGTCTTTCAGACAACCTGTAACATGCCAGTTGACTAGAATCTAAGCTGTCAAAAGGCAAAGAACCAGAGAGACATTAGGGACCCTCATCTTCCTGTAGCACCAACCACCCATGAATATTTAATTACTTCAGTTGCCCCATATGGTGGGTAACCTGGAACAGATACTCACCACAAGATTAAGTGCTCTTACTGGGTACAGACTCAGACAAAAGGGTCAAGGAACAGTCTATACAGGCTACGCACAAGTTTAGCTTCTCACATCCACCAACAGCAGATTTACCTGTCTGGCTCCTCCACAGGAGAGAGGGAACTGGAAGAGGATGAAAGCTGAAGTCTCTGAAACACTCAGCATGGGACATGAGGCTAAGTCCACGTTGAGGACACTGACAGAACCCAAGATCAGGGATGGTGTAGTCACATCCTCAGAGATAGCAATCAGAACCTGGCCATCACCTGTACACTGTGCAGTCACTGGAGGGGGGAATGGACAGACAGAACAGCAGTTTGTCAATTTAAGTTCCTCATCTCATATGGAAGAGCCTTGTCCCTCTTAGGTTCTGGACTGTTTAGTAGCAAGGCCAGATATTCCAGGTGACCATAATTCTACCTACAACAGATGTCCATCTGCAATGCAGAGTTAGGACTGTTCCCACCATAGCGGCACAACTGGCATGTTCACTTTAGAATAAGACAAGTCCTGCCTGAATCAGATACTATCCAGGCTGCTCAGATACAGCAGCAGTCAGAGGCATGGGTGAGACATACGGCCAAGTAGGAACAAGAGGGCAGATTCCTGGGATACTCCAGGCAGAGCTGGTACAATGCCTGGTATAAGGTGGCAGGCAGTGGCGTAAGTTAGTCCCAGTTGCCCGGAGGCAAGATAAATATTGGTATCTCCCCCAATAATTCAATCAGTAAGGTGTCTGTCTCCAGTAAGACAGATAATGGGTTCTAATACAGGGTGACACTTGCAAAAATGATGTTAGGAGGAGGAGTCAGCCAAAGAAGTGATATTGACATCATTCAATTAACTGATTCAAACTCACAGGGGAGGAGAGGTGCCCCCTTGGGAGCAGGAGCCCGGCGGCAGATTTAACCAGCTTTCACCTAGCAACCAAATCTGCATCTAATAGCTGTCTTGTACTATGGGCAACATCTTTGAGGCCCTCCCCTTTGTGCTTATAGAACTCTGGTCCAGGTTAGGTATCTGACCCCCATAGAACAAGCTTACCTTTGTTTCCATAGTAACAGGGAACGGAGGGGTAACGAAGAGAAGCAGCAGCCTAGGCTGGCACAAACTGCACTGGTCACAGAGGCATTGGCACAGGGCAAGCGGTCAGTGCTCTGGACAGCAGCGCAGGCACTGGGGCTCGGAGAATCCATAGCTGTGGGGGGAGAGACAGCCCTTAGTGTAGTCCCAGATACATAGTTATCTAGTAACAGTGTTTAAAGAAGTCTGCCACCCCCTATCATTATTTAAGACAATATAGTAGCTGACAGTTAATGGGATTACTTTGTTTCTTCGTCCTGCAGGCTGTCAGTTACATCTTCATTATGATAGTGATAAGCCCACCGAGCATCAGGGGGCTAGTGATTGTTTTATACTTGTACATATTGGGGCCAGTCAGATATTTCAGGTTCTATCTGACTTAGAGTTTTTCTGAGGGTATATTACAAAAGCTGGGACTCCCCATTTGATAGACACTAGCAGCTTGTCTCTACTGTTCCCAAAACCAGAGATATCAGTCTTCCAGCAGCTGGTTACTGCTCCAGCCCCACACACCTGGTATGTAGTTTTATATACTCGTTGGCAGATTGCTCTGCCTCCTGAACTCTGATCCCCTAGTCCCCAGTACCATTTGGTAGGTGGGATTCTTTAGTTTTTAATTCCATTAAAATCTAAGAAATCTATTTCCGGAAACTGGAGATATCTGCAGTCAAGCAAGCTGTCCTCCCACCAGAAAATTATGAATAATAAGCCCACTCCACATCTGCGTATTAAACATCCTCTACCACCCTGGAAGTTATGCATCAGGACCCCTTCATTCAGCCCAATGCCCCCTTCTCCCACCATCTGTGCAGTAAATGGGGTAATTAGTGGAAATGACATGCAGAGTGGTTGATATAATACCCCCTACCACCCGCAGGACATCAAAGCTTCCCCCACCCCTACCGCTGGAGGATCGGAAGGGGCCCCAATACATTGCTATGTCCAGATTAGTATTATTATCGTCTATCTATAATACTTTTACTGACCCGGCATATACTGGGTCACCTAAGTGTCCATCTCCGTGCTTTGCTCCACCAATCTGGAAAACCCCTCCTGAAAATCTTGCGCTTGCCACTGGTAACAAGTGACCACATTGTGCTCCAGCCAATCAGCTCCTGTCATTTTTACATACACATGACAGCTAAACACCAATTGGCTGGAGCAGGATTTACTCATAGTGAGTAATCACAACCCCTGGTCATGTCTGCCCTGGTTACATCTACACAGAGTGTTACCTGGCAGGAACGGGCACCGGAGGTCTCGCTTGTGGTAATCCACTGCACCGTTTGAAATTTGTTCTGCGATCAGAGTCATCACATGGTCTCCATTCTGTGGAATAGGATGGATATTACACAGGTTAAATGGCATATTTGGGTTTATAGACTCGTGTAACAGCATTTGTCTAGCATGACAGAGGGAGAGTATTCGGTACTTGTGTAATATCTGGGCGCCCGATTTATTAATCGCATGCCTTAACTTAAAGCATGCGATGGGGTTTAAGACGTTCCTGTACAATAAAAATTTTTTTTTTTTTTTTTTTTAAAAGTCGCACATGCCATTATAATGGCATGCGACCAACCCGATTTTGCCATTGGACCCAATGTTAAATGCCCCCCAGACCCAATTTTTCATTGTATACCCACCCTGATGGTTAATTATTATATCAAATGCCCCCCCATTGTTAATGCCACCACACCCCGCTAAGCTTTGGGTTGATCGTGGCGTTAACAATGGGGGGGGCGGCATTTCACATAGTAATTACCCATCAGGGTGGGTATACAATTAAAAATGGGGTATTTAACATTGGATCCAATGTAAAAATCGGGTCGAATCGGTCGCGTCGCATGCAATGCGATCGATTTTTCGGACCTGATGTCAAAATCGGGCGCCCAGATATTACACAAGTACCGAATATTCTTAGGTAATAGAAAGGGGAATAATGAGATTTCTACAGAAAAGGCGCATACCAAGTTAGCAAAGTCTGAAAAGCACACCCATAGAGGGGGAATAAAATAGTGTGCCGAGCGTAGCGCGAGGCACCAGGCCCACTGCGTGGTGAGCCCACAAGGGGAAGGGGTGATCCACGCCCCTGTCAGCATTGCGGCGGTTGGGATTCCTGCGTCGGGATTTCGACCGCCGGCATATCATACCAGACAGGTGATAAGGGAGTAGAAGTGATAAAGTGCCTGGTACTTTATAACCGGCCAGTCAGCTTCTAGCTGTCCCTTTTTAAATCCAGCCCGTAAATAAACAGTCAGGAGCCAATTGGCCAGTGATAAAGTACCAGGCACTTTATCACTTCTCCACTGCCACCACCTCTAACCCAAGAAGATCTACTTCTCTGCAGTGACCAGTCCCAGCTCCTGCTATAATGAAAGATCTCCCTCACAAAAAGTCAGTCCCTTATAGCAGACTTTTTTGGATGCTAGAGGAGACTGCTGTAAGGTGGGGGACTTATTTCATACTAGCAGCAGGAGCACCGGTCAACGCAGAGAAGTAGATCTGCATGTCCCGGTTACAGAGGTGGCAAGCGAGGTAATGAAGAGAGGGGGGGGTTGTATTTGTAAATACACCACTGCCTTACTAAACCAAGATACTTGGCAACGGAATGACTAGATATTTGTAGGCCCCATAGCAAAGGTTTGAAAGGGCCCCTACTTAGCAACTGATGGTGAAGAAAGGTATATAAAACATTAGACAGTAAGGATGGGCCCCATAGTAGCTACACCCCTTGCACCAATGGTAGTTATGCCCTTTATACTTGGGGGTAGGGATGGCTATTGAGGACAGAGATAGCAAAAAAAAAAACAATGTCTTGCCATTTTTTTTTTAACAATTCTGTAAAAATGCAGTGGTGGTTCAGTTGAATCAAGACAACACCTCTGCTAACAGAATAATAAATGCGTTTCCTAGTACGATCAAACCGTTTACTAACGGTACAGAGGTGTTGTGTGGTTTGAGGTAGAAAAATTGGTTGGTACTTGTGGCCCCTCCTAGTCCGATTGCCTGTGGCAGCATTTTACATTCATTCTAGTTTGCCTTACCTCCTCTTACATAGCACCCGTCATAGGCAGCACCAATGACCAGTGCGCCATCTGGTCTCTGTCCTACCCAGAGCCTGCAAGCAGAGTCATTCTGGAGCCGGTGAGGCTTTCCTGCATTATCTGGAACACAATAAACAATAATTCTCCTTTAAATGAGCCATGTTCCACAGTCCTGTTTCACATGCAGGGAAAATACACACTGCTTTTGCATGCAGCAAACATAATGGGCAGCTTTGTTTTTACACCATCAAGGATTAAGGTGGGACTCACACCACACACTTATTTCTGCCTCAGCATTGGCGAGATATACCTGTACTGGAGAGAGCTAAAGTACCATCCAGTCCACTCCCAACTAGTATTCCCCAAAAGCCTGCAAAAATGACAGTTATGAGCAGATTGGGTGGTATTCACTCCAAGGCTTAGTATATCTAGCCACTACACAGGTCCTGTGGCTGGCATTAAAGCAATTTGAAATTCAGGCATAGGGCAAGATGTACTAAGCATTGAAAAGTGATAAACCAACCAATCAGCTCCTACTGGTCATTTTTTCAAATTAAGCCTGTAACATGTCAGTTAGGGGCCAATTGACTGGTGGTTTAGGACTCACCATTTTATAACTCTATGCTTAGTACACCTGTCCCTAATCAGCCACAAAACCTGTGAGGGGTGCCCCAGTTTAAAGGGATATGAAGGTAAGCTTAACAATACATCACAGAGCCAGGGGCCACACCAGCCATTGGCACAATGCCTCAGAAGCATTGATCACTTCCACAGTTCATCAGGCACACACACAAGTAAATGGAGGACACCTTGCAGAGAGAAGTAGAGATGTGGCCTTTAGCAGCCATTTGTAACTACCATACAGGTCAGAGTTACTCACCCAATACCATGAAGGCAGAAGCAAAATCCAGGCGCACAGAGGGCAGGGAGAGCCATATCTTACTGGAGCCACAACGCAGATCAGACACATCTTCTAAAAAACCCTCAGTACTAACCACCATGCTACAGCCCCACAGCAATACTGCACAGCACACCCAGCCCCTGGCAATCCCCATCCTGCCTGTAGCTCCTAATACTGCAGGTGAGCACAGGCCGGTCATTTATACCATGAGGAGGAGGCGGGGCCTGCAGTGTGATCAGTCAGGTGCTGATGTCATCCTAGGTGTGTGTCATAAGGGCACTTAGGGGGTAATAAGCACATTGCATGCCTCCCAACATGACCCTCTCCAGGACGGACACAATGCTCTATTCCTGGACTTCCCTTTTAATTTAGAATGACCATCATCTGTGGTGAAGCGCCTTTCTTTTAACCTGTTTAAAACAAATGATGACAATTATAAATTAAGAGGGAAGTCAATAAACAGAGCATTGTGTCCCTCCTGGAATGGGTCATGTTGGGAGGTATGTTACTGCATACCTCCCAACATGACTGTCTCCAGGAGGGACAAAATACTCTATTCCTGGACTTCCCTCCTAATTAATGGCTGCCATCACCTGTGTTGAGACACCTTTCTCATTACTTAACCTGTTTAAAACAGGTGATGGTAATCATCAGGGGCGTAGCGCCAATTTTTGCGCCCCCCCACTGGATAATTTCGGCACCCCCCCTCCCTAAATTTAGCGCTGCCTCCCCGTTCTTACCCTGCCTTCCCCAGCCGCGTCTGTATTCCGCCGGGAGTCGGGACCGCATATCTACTAATCTGCGTCCTGGCGCCTGGCTCCTTGAGTCAAATGTCCATTACAAAATGTCTGCCTCCTTACAGCAAACTGTTTGTAAGGATGCTAGAGGAGGCCGTCGCTGCCTCCTCTAGCATCTTAAAAAACGGTCTGCTGTAAGGAGGCGGCCATTTTGTGATGGACATTTGACTCATAAGGAGCCAGGCGCCGGGATGCAGATTAGTAGATATGCGGTCCCAACTCCCGGCGGAATACAGACGCGGCGGGGGAGGCAGGGGCCGGGGCACAGTAAGGAAAGGGTTGGAGGGCAGTGGCCGGTGCCAGCATCCGGCGCCCCCGCAACCCCCGCTCCCCCAAGCAGCAGCGGGGGCTGCCTTACGCTGTCTACACCACTGGCAATCATACAACAAGAGGGAAGTCCAGAAACAGAGCATTGTGTCCCTCCTGAAGAGGGTCATGTTGGGAGGTATGTTACTGGTGCATTTCAGGCTGACAATACCAACACAGACATCTAAAATCAGATCCCAACAAGTGCCCCCCAACAAGCGATGCCTCCCAAACAAGTGCCTCCCCTAGGCTGTGTCTAATACATAATTCACCATTGGCCTTATTCAGAGTGAGAGGTGTGGACTGAAAGGTCTACTGCATGCTGTCCAAACTGTGGCCCTCTAGCTGTTGTGAAACTACACATCCCAGCATGCCTTGCCATAGTTTTAACATTCCCTAATAGCAAAATGTTGATATAAATCCTCAATTAGTGTAGCACTTTGCTGGCCTTACTTCGGGCCAGGTGCCTCTCTCCTTTGGTGGTAGGCTCAGCACATTTTTGCGGTTCCCACTTCACGTGGATTGTAACTTATGAAAAAAGTTTAAAAAGATTGTGATAACCTCATGTCGACATTCTGATCGACCTAATACTTGTGTTCACCTTTGTCAAAGTTGACCTATTGCATGTCAACCTTTTTCAATGTCGACCTAGTGAATGCCCACCTTTTGGGTCGACCTACATAGATATTGTAGCAGGCATGGCCAACCTGTGGCCCTCCAATTGTTGTGAAACCACAATTCCCAGCATGCCCTGCCACAGTTTTACTGATAGGGAATGTTAAAACTGTGTCAAGGCATGCTGGGACTTGTAGTTTCACTACAGCTAGCTAGCCATAGGTCGGCCAGGCCTGCTGTAGACCTTTCCACTGCTTCCCAACACAATTTGTGTCATTTTTGCCACACGTTCATTTGTGGACATGCATGCACGTCTTGAATGTTTTTATCCGTTGTGCTACAGATGTGCGAGTCTCAGTGGCGTATCTATAATTGGTGCAGGGTGTGCCGAGTACATATACCCTGGTTCCAGGGACGCCCACACCGGACACCCTGCTCCCTCTTCTTCAGTACTCATACCTCCCAACTTTGTAGCTGCAGAAATAGGGACACTCGCGCGGCTTCTCCGCGCGAGCGCCGGAAAAGGGGCGCGGTTTATGTAAATGAGGAGCGCGGCTTATGTAAATGAGGGGCACGGCTTATGCAAATGAGCCGCATCTCCGTTTTCGGCCGGGAATAGACGCTGTGCGCATGCGCACAGCGTCTATTCTGTTAAATTGGGGGGGGCTCCCAACTGCCCCCCCCCCCCCGCAGCGGGACACCTCCGGGCCGCGGGTGGGACAGCGGGACAGGACCCGGTAATCGGGACTGTCCCGCTGAAATCGTGAGTGTTGGGAGGTATGAGTACTTACCTCTGCAGAGTCCCAAATCTATAGCTCCATCTCTGCACAAACCACTGGCAAAATGCCACAGCAGCCATTTTCCTGGTGTTTTGTGCATGCACAGTAGACTCTGACGCAGCACAAGAGTCTACCAGTGCTCACTAACCAGACTGTAAATGGACCTCTTTCTCTCTTACAGTATATGCCACTGTGGACTGTGTATGACTAGAATGCCAGAGCTTTGGCTGGAATGGGCGTGATGTTGCAGGGTATGTGTGCAGTAGCAGCCATATGGTCTAAAATGGCCGTGGCAGGTACAGTACCATTTTTTTTATGGCCTGTACCTTCTTTTGGTTCTAAAACTGCCCATTGTAAGTATAGGAAAGGGGGCAGAGCCCTTTTACCCGTGGCCATGCCCACTTTCCTAATATGAACCGTAATTTGCGCTTCAGATGTTGGAGGCCAGGGCCGGCGCTACCCACTCAGCAGTTCCTGCAAAGCAGGGAGGCGCCATGCTGAAAAGGCGTTCTCTCCCTGCTCTGCTAAAGCTGCCTCAGCCCTCACTGTCACTGCCTGGACGCCGCCTGCAGCGCCTGTCTAATAGTGGGTGGCAGCATGAAAAGATGCTCCCTCACCCCCAGTGCACAAAACACACACACACACACACTGTCCTCCAAAGTTCTCCTCTTGCCCCCTCTTCCTCAACGGAAGGTCATCGGACTCTTGTGCTGTGGCAGGCAGCGCTGTAATAACAAAGAGCGGCGGTTACTTGCAGTGCTTGATTCCCCCCTGCCCAGTCTCTGTACAACCTGTGCAGCCAGTGCCGTGCCTTGCGCTTATCATAACTTTATATTTTTTATATATATTTTGATCATGGCTACTGGCTGTTGCAGCCTGTCAAACATTGTGACAGGCAGAAAGTAGCCTGAAGAGCAGCTCCCCTCACTCACTGACACTGTGAATGCCTGGATGTCATGTCCAGGTCCACCCCCTACCCATTGCTCCCTGTGCCTGTCAATCAAATGATGAACAGGCCGCCTCCTCTTCCTTCCCTCTTGCAGCGTGCAGTGCAGGCCAGTCCTCAACACTCCGCCCTCTCTATCTCCTCCCCTCTTCTTCCATCTCCTCCTTCTCTTCTCTCCCCTCCTTTCCCCCTCAGTCACAAGAGGGGAAATGGTATCCTCAGTGCCCTGCCTACGCAGATAGAAGAGGAGGGACTGTACAAGATTTAAACAGCAGTATTTTATTATATATGTTTATAACATATTTTTTTAATAATTGTATATTTTTTTTATTGTATATCTTTTTAAATAATGCCAACAACATTTCGCAGACACAGCACTGAGATGGGAGCGGTTTGCTACACAGTGAAACACTTGCACAGTATCGGCAGCATCCTGGCTGCGCAGCCTACAGTAGCTGTGAAGCCAGATGCAGGCCAGCCATGTGTTGGGTTGTGTGTGATGTCACCTAGCCGTCGAAGCCCTCCACCTGACATGCCTGCATTGTCTCGATCACTCGCATGAAATGCTGAAGCAATGCCCTCACAACAGGCCATTAGCGGCGGGGAGGGTGGGTGGGTGTTGATGGATGCTTGCCTGAAATGCTGAAGTGATGGCCCTGCAACAGGCCATAGGCAGCGGGGATGGTGGACAGTGCATACGCTCCCACAAACGAGCTGCAGCTTGCTGCAATGGCAATGTGAAAGGGCGCAAAGGTTATGGTTTGAAGGAGGGCGCCAGACACCCTAGCACCGACCTTTTGGAGGCATACTATACCTCTGCTGAAATGACGACTGTGTCTCATTGGTTGCATCTGAAGACACACCTATTTATGCAAAATCACTAAAACTGCTGTAACAGTTTATTTCAATTTTAATTTCACTGCACTTGGGAATTTACTAAGATGGGAGTTCTACTGTATTTTATATGGGATGTTGCTTTGGGAAACCAATCAAAATCTACTTATTAAAGATTTAGCACCTTCTAGAAGATGATAGATAGTATCTGATTGGTTGCTTATAGCAACATCTCATGTGAAATAGAACTCCCATCTTAGTAAATTTCCCCCTAAGAGTGTGCCATACTTATACCCCTTTCACACCAGCCTAAATTCCTGGGTTGGTTCCCGTGACTAGCGCTGGTGTGAAAGGTTCCTGGGCCAAATTCCCGGGAAAATTTGCCAGGATTTCAAACCTGCTAGCTAGCAGGGTTGCTCCCGGGACCAGCCAGGGTTACTGGCTGGTGTGAAAGGTACTTACCTGGGCAGCGTCTGGCCAGTGTTTTAAAATTCAGCAGCGCTTTCCGCCCCTGCTGCCCGGCAAATAGCGCTACAAGCTCCCGCTATCCGGACCCACTACTGCACATAGGCGGGGGGGGGGGGGGATGGGATGGTTTCTCTCCCCCCTCACACCAGAAAATGCAGGTGTGATATGCATGTAGGAATGGATTGCCCTATCCACTTAGACTTTGGGCATTTGTCCATGTTAAATAAAGTTGTGGCAGAGAAAGAGGTGACTGACTTGTGCAGGGGAAGCGTGCAAAGTGGGACTTGAGCGGAAGAAGAAAGCCCCACTTGAAGAAGAAGCAGGGAGCAGTGTGTCTCCCAGTTTATGAAGAGTGGGAGAAGGGACGATCGGGCGCAGACGGGGATGCCGGGAGTGATGCCAGCGGTCACTGCACTTCACTCGGAGCACACGGCGCCACAAAAATAGAGGAGAGGAGACCAGCGGCAGCAAGGACTGGAGGGTGCGTTGTGCAGAGTGACGGCGAGGTGTCTGGGTACAGAGCCGTGGTGGTGATGAGAGGAGAGCCACAACTGGGGGCTGCTGGCGGTGATTGACAGGAGGGGAGAGTCCCGGGACCTGCTACAGCAGCAGCCTAGCGGTACATCACCCATGAGAGACCGGGCAGAGATTTGCTGAGGGAAAGGCAGCAGCGTGCAGCCGGGGACCAGAGTGAGCAGAGCCCACTGCTGGGGAGGCTATGAGAAGACCGCTGGTGAGTGCAGATGCCTAAAAAAAAAAAACACGCTGGTGACACCAAAAGGGTGCCCACTGTACCCTCACATGGTAGACTGTGCAACCAGAACCCTGCCAAACACTAAGAGAGAGAGAGAAAGCCTGAGCCCAATTAACCCCTGTGCTACCCTCTACCCCTTTATAGCTGGGAGTACTGAAGAACATCTGTTTAATTTATTGACGAGCAGCACTCCGCTTGTTAGTTTGGCCCCTGACTTTGGGCTCCTTACACAGCCAAGGAACTTTCAAGGAAACACCTGAACTGAGCTTAGCAATGTAATAGACCCTGTGGATTACAAATACCCCTTAGGCCTCATTTGGAGGCAAGGAACTTCTGTTAAAGACTCTGTTTGGGATATACCAAAGGAAGGACACGTTGAGTCAATGACTGATGGTGATATCACTCAGGTGATAGAGGAGAAAGTGATGTATACCGATTAGTTGTTTAAAGTTTTCAGTTAGAGTAAGAAGAAGTAGCGACTCCCTGGAGTCATAGTTAGTCAGACAGGCGGGTGAATTATTTAACTGTCATTGTGCATTACTTATTGTTCTTGAAGGCGCAGGTTGCCCAATACTGCGCAAATAAAGTGTTAACCTCTTTTGAACCACTCTGAATCTCCTGCCTCCAATCCTCTACGACTTAGAAGCAGCAGCACCATCCAGGCGGCAACTCCGGTAAGACAGCACACCGACATACACCTGTGGTTATCACAATGGGCGTCACGAACAGGATAAATACATTAAAAGCGGAGAAAACCCAACCCAGCGTCATTCAAGATGTCTCAAGAAGAAGCTCAAGGAAACCCGCAAGCCATGTGGGGCTTGGACCAAGAAGATGCACCAGGAGGAGGTAGCTCCACTGCATGGATACCGGCGATGATTAACATGCCATATGACTTTTGAGCATCGTGGTTCCCCACCTATGCTGGAGAGAACAGATCATCAGAATCCAGCGGATTCCGTGACTTCAGGGATCAGATGGAGATCCTGTTTAATGTACACAGACTGAACGAAATGCAGAAGGTTGAAATTCTAATGAAATTCTTGGATTACGGAAAGTGAACCCTGGTACAGTAATGAAGAGAGGAATACCCCATGGAACCCCCGTCCCCTTCCATTGGACTGGTGTGACGAACAGGAAAGGCCGAAATGCAGACGATGTCAGGAAAGCGGACACACTGAGAGGAACTGTAGACAACCCAAACATTTGAATGAAGACCTCTCGAGGTCCGGGACCAACCGCCAGGAGACTCTTCAGTAGAAGGTCCCACATCGCAAGAGTGGATACCAAAATTTGTCGGGTGTTGCCCTATCATCGAAATCAAAGTGAATGGAGTCAGTCTACCAGCATTGTTGGATACCGGGTCACAAGTGACTACAATTCGATGGGACGAGTTTATTAAGCATTGGATGGAGGAAAGTATCATAGCCCCACCACCAGCCGGGTTAAATTTGTTAGCCAGTAATGGACAAAGTATTGAGTGTTGCGGGTACTGGGAGGCCGAGATCGAGATAGGACAAGCTCAACTCCTCAATCAAGGATGTTTAATTACGGCCGTTAAAGACCAATGTTTACCGCCCATAATTATTGGAATGAATGTCTTAAGAAATTGCCCTAAAGAACTAATCTCAACACTGACACAAGAACTGTTCATCCGACCTCAGACTGAGACGAATCATGCAATACACCATCTATGACTGGAGAAGCCAGGTGGGGAAGAGAGTGCTGGCTACACAGGTACAAGGAACCATCAAGTGGTTTAATGTTTGGAAGAGGTATGGCTTCATCAACAGGAATGACAGAAAAGATTATGTCTTTGTCCATCAGACGGCCATAAAGAGAAACAACCCCTGGAAGTTGCTGTGCAGTGTTGGAGATGTCAAGATGGTGGAATTTGATGTGGTAGAAGGAAAGAAGGGCCCTGGTGGTGTAAAAGGAAGCTGGTTTGCTCCCAACAGATGTCAGTTCCGCAGACGGTCCTACCAGCCAAAAGTAGAGTATGCTGCAGAATCTGGTGGAGAAGGCATAAGGACAGACCAAGCGAGTGAAGGGGAGAGAGTGGAGTAAGCGTTCCCTTAGCAGAGACCCGTCCAGTGCAGAAGTCCACCACCATTCTTCCACCAATTACATTTTGGTAGGGGAAACAGAGTAGCGAATCAGGAGCTTAACACCCTCCCCAAGGGGACAGAAGTTATACATACCGACGGGGTGAACGAACACAAGCATCGGCTTGAACTGGCCAAGAAAGTAGTGTAAGAAAGGATGGAGATAGCCCACCACCGACAAGGGACACGTTATGGCCAGGATGAAAAGGCTGCATCGTTCCAAGTGGGAGACCGAGTTTGGAGGATGTATAACCAATGGAGTAACGAGTTAGATCCCTTCTGGGAATCCATACCTTATGTGATTGTCCACCTTTCGTCTACAGAAGCTATGGTGTATGGGACAAAGGGAGATGGAAGTGACAAACCTGTTTTTAAAATAGTACCCAGAAACCAACTCGAGCTAGGCCGTAGCAGAACAAGTCCGGAAGACGGAGTGCTAGACTGCACAGAAGAATTAGCGTTAACACAAGCCCTCGACCATCCTCTGCAAGACCCAACAGATCCCTACTCTTTATGGGAGAACCACTCCTGTGTACCTCAAGAGGCGAAATAACCCCAACCGCACCACACGGTGTTGCCGCAGATGAAAGAAAGGAAGCTGAGGGATGTGGCCCATTCCTCCATGAAGATGGTGTAGAACAGACATCCGGCTGTCAAACCCCTCCGATTCAGAGAATAATTGTATTTAAATTTGCTTATGTACATTTTTTATTGATATAAGAGAAGATGTGTAAAGTTGCATGAGGACATGCAAAATTTTAGAAGGGAAGAATGTGATATGCATGTAGGAATGGACTGCCCTATCCACTTAGACTTTGGGCATTTGTCCATGTTAAATAAAGTTGTGGCAGAGAAAGAGGTGACTGACTTGTGCAGGGGGAAGCGCGCAAAGTGGGATTTGAGGAGCAGAAGAAGAGAGCCCCACTTGAAGGAGGGAGCGGTGTGTCTCCTGGTTTATGAAGAGTGGGAGCAGGGATGATCGGGCACATACGGGGATGCCAGGCGTGAGTGACACCAGCGGTCACTGCGCTTCACTCAGAGCATACGGCACCACAAGAATAGAGGAAGGGTGACCAGCGGCAGCAAGGACTGGAGGGTGCCTGGACACAGCGGTGGTGGAGATGAGAGCCGCAACTGGGGGCTGCTGGCGGGGATTGACAGGAGGGGGGAGCCCCGGGACCTGATACAGCAACAGCCTAGTGGTACATCACGCAGGAGAAACCAGGCGGAGATCAGCTGAGGGAAAGGCAGTAGCGTGCAGCCGGGGACCAGATTGAGCAGAGCCCACTGCCGGGGAGGCTATGAGAAGACCGCTGGTGAGTGCAGATGCCTAAACCACCCCCCCACGCTGGTGACACCAAAAGGGTGCCCACTGTACCCTCACATGGTAGACTGTGCAACCAGAACCCTGCCAAAGCCTGAACCCAATTAACCCCTGTGCTACCCTCCATAGCTTGGAGTACTAAAGAACCTGTTTAATTTATTGACGAGCATCACTCTGCTTGTTAGTTTGGCCACTGACTTTGGGCTCCTTACACAGCCAAGGAACTTTCAAGGAAACACCTGAACTGAGCTTAACAGACCCTGTGGATTACAAATAAGAAAATATGTTATATTTTGATTTGTGCAAGTGTGATGCTGAAGTTTTTATGCCATGTGAAGCCTAGGCAGTTTCATAGGATATAGAGAAAGCGATGTATACGTAGTTGTTTTGTTTAAAGTTTTCAGTTAGAGTAAGTAGCGACTCCCTGGAATTATAATTAATCAGACAGGCGGGTGAATTATTTAACTGTCATTGTGCATTACTTATTGTTCTTGAAGGCGCAGGTTGCCCAATACTGCGCAAATAAAGTGTTAACCTCTTTTGAACCACTCTGAATCTCCTGCCTCCAATCCTCTAAGACATAAAAAGCAGCAGCACTATCCAAGCGGTAAGACAGCACACCAACATACACCTGTGGTTATCACACAGGGACTGGCCCGTTTGAAAGGGGCCAACCCAGGAATGTCAGTGTGATCCCTGAACTGTATTCGCAGGTAAGTCCCTGCATTTCCTGGTGTGAAAGGGGTATTAGCTGGGGAAGGGGACACCTGCCTATGTGGTGAAGGAAGATGCTCCACTTATCCACTATGGTATGTAGTTTTACACCTAAAAATGGTCGACATTGACAGGTCAAAACAAGCAAAACGTCATCATGAACATGGTCAACGCTGGAAAAGCTTGACAGGAATTTTTCAGAAAAAAATAAAAACTCAACCCTTTCCTGTGTCAACCATGCTTATGTTGACCTTCTGTCATTGTCAATCTAATGCATGTTTACCTTTCATAGGTGTCAACCCCTAGTGGTTGATCTAGTGACTGTCAACCATCTATACCAGGCATTACCAAACTTTGGCCCTCCAGCTGCTGAAAAACTACACATCCCAGCATGCCTTGCCATAGTTTTAGCATTCCCTAATAGCAAAATTGTGGCAAGGAATGATGGGAACTGTAGTTTAACAGCTGGAGAGCCATAGTTATGCCATGCCTGATCTACACCAGAACCTCTGCTATCTGGTGATTGCCTGTAATGCGTTTCCATTGTGTACTGCAAATTTTTAGTTCCAAAAAAAAAAAAAAAAACCCCTCTGGTCATACTCCAGTCACATCAGACCCAGGTACATGAAGGGCAGGGGGGCTGTAGTTACAGACTTGCCGATGTGCCTATTAATCCGAGCCAAGCAGAAGACAAGTCCTTGTAAGAAGTGGTATAATAGTATCACATTACACATGGGTGGGGACAGCCTTAAGATGTCCATACACTACTGCAATGTATCGCAGTAGCCTATGGCCAAGTCGGATGTCAGACAGGCAACAAATGCTACCTCCAACTCAGGTACGATGTGCATGGTGAAACCAGCCCAATGCGGACTAGTGTATGGGCACCTTAACAGGTATTACTGTCTGGTAAAACTGGTGCTGACAACTGTTCATCCTGCCTGGTATATGGTTTCTATTTACCTATAAACACACATCCCAGGTATTGTCAGTAGTTGGTCTACCATGGATAATGCAGTCATGGAAGCCATTGACTGCTATTAGCGCAGCAGCAAGTGGGATTCAGCAGGCTAAACAATTGAGCAGAAGGGTGTCACAGCCAAGCCCCATTTACATGGGGTACGATAGGTATGGAAACGGAAAAAAAAAACCTGTCACTGCTAGCAACGTTCAGAAAACCCATCGACCATCAGTGATCATTGGCCATCACCCATAGACAGTAACTTGTTCAGGATGTTCTCCCACCCCTACAGCAGTAAGACTAGCATCAGCAAACAGGATAGTTGCTTTTATCCTCAACTGGAGCAGCGGGGTTTGTGGTATCTGCACCATGTGGCGGGTTGTTCTATAGATGTAGCCACGCTCATCTATCCCTCCCTATGGCGAATAGATCAGTACATGAGGCGCATTGTTGGATAACCTTTATTATCTAATCAGTATAACTGGAGAGCATCTGAGCACCCATATGCTTCTGTTTAGAAGCATTACAAGGGGGTGCTACATGTAGATTAGCCTAGGGAACCTTTAATCAGGCCCTGTCTGTACACCAATTGAAAACCCATCTCCAACAAATAACACATGAGCAAGTCAGTTTGGGAGTAACACTTTATTCAGATTTTGACAGTAAGCATGGTGTGGCTCTGTCTCCTGCAATACCGCCACACACCTAGTACTGTGACCGTCACCACCAAGAAGACTCCTCCCACAGCAGCTCCCCTTAGCCACATCACAGGAGAGGAGACCGGACCAGAGATACCTGAGAAAAGGAAAATAAAGTTGACGCAAAACTAAGTAGTGTCTACCAGGAAGGATTTCCCATACAAATTAACAAGACAGAACACTGGAAGAGCAAGAGATGGCAAACCTAGCAATTAGGGCAGCTCACAGTAAATATGGGGGCAGGGGACTATTACAATGGTCAATACGCAAGTGGGCAAGTTCCATAACCATTTACTTTAGGCAATTAATAAATTCTTTGCTATACATCCACAAGCCACAGCAGAGGCTCAGGCTCTAGCAGCATCCCACTTTAGCTCATCAAGAGCCAATATGGTAACAGTCAGAGCCATGTCTCCAAGACAACACAAGTTCTGCCACACAATAGCATCTGCAACTAGGATCTGGGTACACTGCAGCAAGCAATGGCACTGCTTTATTAGAATATATCACCTTCACTAGACATCACATGTTTCTTATTTGATGGAAAGTCTTCAATTAAGTCAACCGGGCCTTGGCTTACTGTGGTCTCCAGCACTGGTTCATTGGCTGCTCGTTCTGCAAATATAGAATGAAGGTTAGTCACATGCCTACTCTAGAAAAGAGGCAGCCTGAACACAACACAGGACTTACTTTTCCTGTTGCCACAGGAAGTTGTGCAGGAAGCAGTAGCAGATGGTACACACACAGAAGCACTGCAGTGAAAGTAGACCTGTGGAATAGAGGTAATTAAAGACCAGCAGCAGTTTGAGAGAGGATTTATATAGCAAACATCTCTTTAGTGTCACATTATCAGTTGAAAGCCACCATTTATGGAAACAAAACCGTTGGATTTTTTAAATGTTTAAACCCATCATAGCTCAGCAGCCACTGAACACCAAGGACTTCAGTCAACCACTGCACAATATATAAATACTCTAATCAAGGCATTAACTGTGCCATGACCTATGTAGGAGAGGCTTTACCATTCCTTTAAGTGCAAGCTGGGAACTCTGGTCCACAAAGGTGAAGGTGCTGACGATGAAGCGTTGGTAGTGGGATGGGAACGGAACCCTCTGTGTGGGCGCTCCAAGTGGGACCAGCTGAGTCAGGTAGTTGTCTCCAGTAAAAGGGCACCTGGAATGAGAATGATCAGGCATGGGCATAGAATTCTGCCTCTTGGTTCTATAACTCTGTATTCAACAAAGTGGAATGCCAGCCTTACCTGTCCACAAGAATGGACCATTGAACTTGTTGGGTGGGGTCTGTAGAGGGTGTGGCCCAGCAGTCATTTAAGACCAGGAACAAATTAGGGTCTGTTTTTTGTAGTATTTGGACCTCCAAGTAGACTGGATCTCTGAGCACTTTGACCACAGGGTAGTCTTTAGTCAAGTAGTATGAGGAATACTGTATGTCTGCCAGGAGGAGAAACTTTGTTAACATTGAGTCTTAAGCTGGCCATACATCTACAGATAGAATCTGAATGGCAACCAGTCCAATCTACCAGGTTTTTGTTTGGCAGTTTTCCAACATTTCAAAGCAAATGGTCAACTGTCATTTGCTCTCATCCATTACCAGGATTTTGTTCCAACCAGCCCAATTGATTTGTAGATGTATGGGCCCCATTAGCCAGTCAACTCACACCTCCTGAAATTAGATAGAGGCAGTGTGTGCCTGCTCTGCAAAGTTACGCTAGTAGCATAGTTCTGCAGGACTTGGTCAGTGCACTAGTAGTCCATACTGCTAACCTCTGCATTACCAACACACACTCCATTTTAGTGTACAATATCTTAACCTGGTTTACAAGGTGAGTTTTCTAAACTGTCTGCCCCAACCGATTCTATCATACAAGTTTAAGTGCATTCATCCAGCTGCACAGAGTTTAACACTGGTCATTACCTTGTGCTATATTCATCTGCAGGAGCAGAGGGCCTGAGGTGGACACTGGAAGTGGTGGCGGCAGGGTGAGGACCTCTACTTGCAGCGGGACAACACCAGTGTTAGAGTAGATGCAGCGGACAGTCAGCCTAGTGCAGTAAATACAGGGTTAGCTTTGGTCTCTATACAGAGGAGTCCCAGGCCTGCACCACTTTATGGCTTACCTAAATGTGCTGTCTCTTGAGATGGATGATCCTTGCCACGTCCTTGTGTCTCTCGTGGCATAAATTGTGTTCTCATACACCACAGTGTTAGCCAATGCCTGCCAAAGGGAGACCAGTTATAGACAAATGCTAAATAGTTATTTAGCATGAGTTATACAGTTAAGGGACTATACTGAGAGGGCCTTTGGGCCAGTTGTGGACGTTCCTAAGCAAACAATGACACTCTCTGGCAAGATATATACAGTATATGGATGGTAGCCTATATTAGAATTATGCAGCAATTACAGATAATTTGCCAGTAAGGGCCTAAAAATTGGAGAGAGGGCAATAGCCAGTTCCTAATAACCTTTTCACACCAGAAAAGGCCGGAACAAACCCGGGAATGTGGTCCCAAGATCATACCAGGCATTCACGGGTTGTCTCTTTTCACACCAGCCTAGATTCTTGTGTCGACCCAGGTCTAGTGCGAATGGGTCACGGGCCAAAAATCCTGGGACTTTCTAGGCATTTTAACCCGGCTAGCTAGGAATGCCAGCATGATCCCAGGACTGAATTCCCCAGGTATGTCCCTGCATTTTCTGGTGTGAAAGGGATAGAACTCGTCTTTTAGACAGCCTGTAACATGCCAGTTTACTGGTTCTTTGCTTCTCTACGGCTTAGATTCTAGAGAGACATTATGGACCCTCTTCTTCCTGTAGCACCAACCACCCATGAATATTTAATTACTTCAGTTGCCCCATATGGTGGGTTACCTGGAACAGATAACCACCACAAGATTAAGTGCTCTTACTGGGTACAGACTCAGGCAAAAGGGTCAAGAAACAGTCTAAACAGGCTATGCACCAGTTTCGCTTCTCACATCCACCAACAGCAGACTTACCTGGCTGGCTCCTCCACAGGAGAGAGGGAACTGGAACAGGATGAAAGCTGAAGTCGCTGAAACACTCATCACGGGACATGAGGCCAAGTCCACGTTGAGGACACTGACAGAACCCAAGATCAGGGATGGTGTAGTCACATCCTCAGAGATAGCAATCAGAACCTGGCCATCACCTGTACACAGCAGTAACTGGAGGGGGGGAATGGACAAACAGAACAGCAGTTCAGCAGTTTGTCAATTTAAGTTCCTCATCTCATATGGAAGAGCCTTGTCCCTCTTAGGTTCTGGACTGTTTAGTAGCAAGGCCAGATATTCCAGGTGACCATAATTCTACCTTCAACAGATGCCCATCTGCAATGCCGCGTTAGGACTGTTTCCACCATAGCGGCACAACTGGCATGTTCACTTTAGAATAAGCGACGTCCTGGCTGAATCCGATACAGCAGACAAGTAGGAACAAGAGGGTAGATTTCTGGGATACTCCAGGCAGAGCTGGTACAATGCCTGCTATATGGTGGCAGGTCATTTAAGTGCAGCACTAAGCTGGAGGAGGTATAAAGCCTTCAAGATGAAATGCAGCCCAATGTAACCAATCAGCTTTCACCCAGTACAAGACAGATGTTAGATGCAGATTTGGTTGCTATGGGCAACATCTTTGAGGCCCTCCCCTTTGTGCTTATAGAACTCTGATCCAGGTTAGGTATCTGACCCCCATAGAACAAGCTTACCTTTGTTTCCATAGTAACAGGGAACGGAGGGGTAACTGGAAGAGAAGCAGCAGCCTAGGCTGGCACAAACTGCACTGGTCACAGAGGTGTTGGCACAGGGCAAGCGGTCAGTACTCTGGACAGCAGCGCAGGCACTGGGGCTTGGAGAATCCATAGCTGTGGGGGAGAGAGTCCTTAGTGTAGTCCGAGATACATAGTTATCTAGTAACAGTGTTTAAAGAAGTCCACCACCCCCTATCATTATTTAAGACAATATAGTAGCTGACAGTTAATCACTCAGTTCCACGTGTATCCTAGGAGTAGATTTGATGAGTGACATTTTGTACCACTGGTAAAGAGTGACCACATTGTGCTCCAGCCAATCAGCTCCTGTCATTTTTAGATACACATAACAGCTAAGCACCGATTGGCTGGAGCAGGATTTACTCATAGTGACTAATCACAACCCCTGATAAAGGGCCAGATTTTCTAAGCTTCAAAAGTGATAAACAGCCAGCCAATCAGCTCCTACCTGCCAAGTCACAGACTGTTTGAAAAATGTCAGGCAGGAGCTGATTGGCTGGCTGTTCCATTTTATCACTTTTGAAGCTTAGAGAATCTGGCCCCAAGTCTGCCCTGGTTACATCTGGACAGAGTGTTACCTGGCAGGAACGGGCACCGGAGGTCTCGCTTGTGGTAATCCACTGCACCGTTTGAAATGTGTTCTGCGATCAGAGTCATCACATGGTCTCCATTCTGTGATATAGGATGGATATTACACAGGTTACATGGCAGATTTCGGGTTTATAGACTTGTGTAACAGCATTTGTGTCTATAGAAACATAGAATTTGATGGCAGATAATAATTTGGCCCATCTAGTCTGCCCCTTTTTTTACCCTTGAGGTAATCTCAACCCTTATTTCTTTGTAAGGATATTCATATGCCTATCCCAAGCATGTTTAAATTGTTCTACGGTCTTAGCCGCTACCACCTCTGATGGGAGGCTAATCCACTACTCTTTCTAACATTTCCCCTGAACCTACCTACCTCCAGTTTCAGTGCATGTCCTCATGTTCTAGTACTTCTTTTCCCTTGAAGAAAATTTCCCTCCTGTACTATGTACTGTCTAGCATGACAGAGGGAGAAAATTCTTAGGCAATAGAAAGGGGAATAATGAGATTTCTACAAATAAGGCGCATACCAAGTTGGCAAAGACTGAACAGTACAGTATTCAGGGGTAGATGTATGAAGGGCATACGGTCAATATGGCGGCGGTTGGCATCCGACCACAACACCCATAGAGGGAGAATCAAATAGTGTGCCGAGCGTAGCGAGCCTGTAAGGTGGGGGTGGGCGGGGGCTGGGGTGATCCACCCCCCCCCCCCCCCTTGTCAGCATTGCAGCGGTCAGGATTCCCGAGTCTGCATTTCGACCGCCGGAATATCATACCGGACCCATATGAAGTGATAAGTGATAAAGTGCCTGGTACTTTATATCCAGCTCCTGACTGTCCCTTTTTAAATCCAGCCTGTAGCTTAACAGTCAGGAGCTGATTGGCCAGTGATACAGTACAAGGCACTGTATCACTTCTCCACTGCCGCCTGCCCTACCCCAGTTGCCGTCACCTCTAATCCGGACACATAGATCTACTTATCTGCGGTAACCAGTCCCAGTGCTCCTCCTGGCTCAGCTCCTGCTATAATGAAAAATATCCCTCACAAAATGCCAGTCCCTTATAGCAGACTTTTGGATGCTAGGGGGAGGCAGCGGCCTCCTCTAGCAACCAAAAAACGGTCTGCTGTAAGGTGGGGGACATTTTTCATACTAGTAGCAGGAGCACCGGGACCGGTCACTGCAGAGAAGTAGATCTGTGTGTCCCGTTACAGAGGTGGTGGCGGCGGCAAGCGAGGTAAGGAAGGGGGGGAGGGGGTGTATTTGTAGTTACTTACACCACTGCCTCTGTCTTACTAAACTAAGACACTTGGCAGGGGAATAACTAGGTATTCATTTGCCACATAGCAAAGGTTTGTAAGGGCCCCCTACATAGCAACGGATGGTGAAGAAAGGTATATAAAACAACCAGTAAAGATGGGCCCCATAGTAGCTACACCCATTGCACCAATGGTAGTTGTGCCCTTGATACTTGGGGGGTAGGGATGGCTATTGACAGAGATAGCCCATTACCAACAACTTCTTTGACATGATGTTGCCAATCTGCTTCTCCACTATTAATAGTAACTGAGGCTCTGTATCTCCTCCCAATAGCAATGAAGCCTATAGCTCTTTAACAATGGTGTCACCCCTGCTTAAAAGTGTGTGTTTTTTTTTTTTGTAAGATATTTTTATTGATCAATTTTGTCTTCAATAAAACATACAGAAATAGTAGAAAATTTTATGCAAAAAAGACAATGTCTTGCCATTTTTTTAACAATTCTGTAAAAATGCAGTGGTGGTTCAGTTGAATCAAAACAACACCTCTGCTAACCGAAAAATAAATGCGTTTCCTAGTACGATCAAACCGTTTACTAACGGTACAGAGTTGAGGTAGAAAACCCACTTGGTTTGATTCATACAAAACCACATAACAAATATTAATATGACGTAACACTCTTATCTAACAATATTAACCAAAGACAGAAAAGAAAGAAGGGGGGTTAAAACAAGGTGGCAGGGAGGGGGAGACAGGAAGAGACATTGACAGCTAGCCATTTCCAGACTAGGGGGTATACGGATCGATCCGCCATTGTTAGTTTTTAAACCATTAAGTTTATCCATCATACCATTGATTGGTAGGTACTTTGTACATTTGCCCCTCCCAGTCCGATTGCCTGTGGCAGCATTTTACATTCATTCTAGTTTGCCTTACCTCCTCTCTTACATAGCACCCGTCATAGTCAGCACCAATGAGCAGTGCGCCATCTGGTTTCTGTCCTACCCAGAGCCTGCAAGCAGAGTCATTCTGGAGACTGTGAGGCTTTCCTGCATTATCTGGAACACAATAAATAACAATTCTCCTTTAAATGAGCCATGTTCCAAAGTCCTGTTTCACATGCAGGGAAAAATACATGCTGCTTTTGCATGCAGCAAACATAATGGGCATCTTTGTTTTTACACCGACATCCAGGATTAAGCTGGGACGCACACCACACACACACTTATTTCTGCCTCAGCATTGGGGAGATATACCTGTACTGGAGAGAGCTAAAGTACCATCCAGTCCACTCCTAACTAGTATTCCCAAAAAGCATGCAAAATGACAGTTATGAGCAGATTGGGTGGTATTCACTCCAAGGCTTAGTATATCTAGCCACTACACAGGTCCTGTGGCTGGCATTAAAGCCATTTGAAATTCAGGCATAGGTCAAGATGTACTAAGCATTGAAAAGTGATCAACCAATCAGCTCCTACTGGTCATTTTTCAAATTAAGCCTGTAACATGTCAGTTAGGGGCCAATTGACTGGTGGTTTAGGACTCACCATTTTATAACGCTTTATGCTTAGTACACCTGTCCCTAATCAGCCACAAAACCTGTGAGGAGTGCCCCAGTTTAAAGGGATATGAAGGTAAGCTTAACAATACATCGCAGAGCTAGGGGCCATTGCCTCAGAAGCATTGATCACTTCCACAGGTCATCAGGAACACACACAAATAGACATATGGCCTTTAAAAGCCATTTGTAACTACCATACAGGTCAGAGTTACTCACCCAATACCGTGAAGGCAGAAGCAAAATCCAGGCGCACAGAGGGCAGGGAGAGCCGCATCTTACTGGAGCCACAACGCAGATCAGACACATCTTCTAAAAACCCCTCAGTACTAACCACCATGCTACAGCCCCACAGCAATACTGCACAGCACAACCAGCCCCTGGCAATCCCCATCCTGCCTGTAGCTCCTAATACTGCAGGTGAGCACAGGCCGGTAATTTATACCATGAGGAGGAGGCGGGGCCTGCAGTGTGATCAGTCAGGTGCTGATGTCATCCCAGGTGTGTGTCATAAGGGCACTCAGGGGGTAATAAGCACATTGCATGCCTCCCAACATGACCCTCTCCAGGACGGACACATTGCTCTATTCCTGTACTTCCCTTTTAATTTAGAATGACCATCATCTGTGGTGAAGCGCCTTTCTTTTAACCTGTTTAAAACATGTGATGACAATTATAAATTAAGAGGGAAGTCAATAAACAGAGCATTGTGTCCCTCCTGGAATGGGTCATGTTGGGAGGTATGTTACTGCATACCTCCCAACATGACCGTCTCCAGGAGGGACAAAATACTCTATTCCTGGACTTCCCTCCTAATGGCTGCCATCACCTGTGTTGAGACACCTTTCTCATTACTTAACCTGTTTAAAACAGGTGATGGTAATCATCAGGGGCGTAGCGCCAATTTTTGCACCCCCCGCTGGATAATTTCGGCACCCCCCCTCCCTAAATTTAGCACTGCTTTCCCGTTCTTACCCTGCCTTCCCCAGCCGTGTCTGTATTCCGCCGGGAGTCGGGACCGCATATCTACGAATCTGCGTCCCGCCGCCTGGCTCCTTGAGTCAAATGTCCATTACAAAATGTCTGCCTCCTTACAGCAGACCGTTTGTAAGGATGCTAGAGATAGCCGTCGCTGCCTCCTCTAGCATCTTAAAAAACAGTCTGCTGTAAGGAGGCGGCCATTTTGTGATGGACATTTGACTCATAAGGAGCCAGGTGCCGGGATGCAGATTAGTAGATATGCGGTCCCAACTCCCGGTGGAATACAGACGCGGCGGGGGAGGCAGGGACCGGGGCACAGTAAGGAAAGGGGTGGAGGGCAGTGGCCGGTGCCAGCATCCGGCGCCCACGCAGCCCCCGCTCCCCCAAGCAGGGCCGGCGCCACCACTAGGCAGGTTTAGGCATTTGCCTAGGGCGCCGGCCACTGGAGGGCGGTAGTGAGCTGCAGCCTGCCAGCAGCAGGAAGAAAGCTACGGCAGAGGAAAGAACTGGAAGCTGCCTGCAGCGACCAACAAGCGGTGAGTGTTTCCCAAATCCCCCTCTCCACCGGAGCCCGCCTGTAAACTTGCTGTCTCACTATGTGTGACAGTCACAGTCCCCATCCCAGCAGTCAGCGGCAATCTTCTGCGGCGGGCGGCAGCCACCCCAGCCCCCAGTCAGCGGCAATCTTCTGCGGCGGGCGGCAGCCGCCCCAGCCCCCAGTCAGCGGCAATCCTCTGCAGCGGGCGGCAGCCGCCCCAGCCCCCGCCAGCTAAGTCAGCTGCAATCCGCTGCCCTTTCCCCTCCCGGTGCGCTGAGCCGACAACAACCGGACACACACAGCAATCTCCGGCGTGTGGAGGAGCCGCTGCCCGGCCGCCCGCCCCCTTCCAAGCCACCCGCACGCCCAGCAATCCTGGGGAAGTTATCCATTTTTAAATACTGTTTCCAAATACTTTCCCTAATCTAGACCACATGGCGTATGAGGAAAGTGAACAGTCTAAGAGGGTTGACATTAGACAGCATCAATGACAGCCTTTAATAGGGCACCTATGAATCCACTGCTTGTTAGTATCTGGGTTGGCCGTTTTGTTCCATGGATTCAGTTTATAAAGTGTACAGTATCGTTGTGAGCATGAGAGTTTTATTTGTAATGTGTAATATATTTTTCTGCAAATGTGAGAAAGAAAAACTTTCGGCGTTCAGAAAAATGCAAGAAGCGAGGACCAGAGACTTTAGAAAAAGAACAAATTATATACAGAATCCAAAAACATCGCCAACACTGAAGTGTCTTGTGATGAACAACCAATATATTTTTTTTTAAACAATAGTGGTTTATTTAGGTAAGAATTAATGGTAAATAGGGATACAGATAAAAAGAAAGGGAACATTATATAGGGTACACAAATATGACATGACAAAACCAGGACATTCTAATATAAATAGCCCCCATGCTGAGGAGCAGAAACTCACATAAGACAAAGGGCCAGATTTACTAAGCTTGAAAAGTGATAAAATGGAGAGTGATAAACAACCAGCCAATCAGCTCCTACCTGTCTTTTTTCAAACACAGCCTGTAACATGGCAGGTAGGAGCTGCTTGGATCCCTGTTTATCACTCTCCATTTTATCACTCTTTGAAGTTTGATACATCTGGCCCAAAGAGTGATACAGCATGTGGAAAAATATATGGGTCAAATGCAACACAATACTCTCTTAGTAATCCATAAGCCTAACTAAGCAATTAGGGGAGGAAATGCCTCCGTACCTAGAACATGGAGAAAAAAGAGAGAATCAGAAACAAGAAAAGAGAAAAAGAAAGAAGAAGAAAAAAGTGTAGGCGCATGCCAGGTGCGTGCTAAGAAAGCACAATCCAAATTTAGGAATCCAGAGCAATAGCTGTTTAAGAAGGAATGTCCCTGTTTCTAAGAATCTAAGAATCAGGACAATCCCCATAGCCTATATCATATAGGCTATGGGGATTGTCCTGATTCTTACACACTTTTGTAGAATTAAAAATAACAGTCTATAAATATAAGGTTAGCCACACAGAGCATCCCAGTTTGCTCAGTGGCAGGGGAAGTGTTGTGGTGTAAGTTGTTGTTTTTTTTTGTGGGGGGGGGGGGGGGGGCGGTAGCCTGTAGGTTTGCCTAGGGCGCCTAGATGCCTTGCACCGGCCCTGCCCCCAAGCAGCAGCGGGGGCTGCCTTACGCTGTCTACACCACTGGCAATCATACAACAAGAGGGAAGTCCAGAAACAGAGCATTGTGTCCCTCCTGAAGAGGGTCATGTTGGGAGGTATGTTACTGGTGCATTTCAGGCTGACAATACCAACACAGACATCTAAAATCAGATCCCAACAAGTGCCCCCCAACAAGCGATGCCTCCCAAACAAGTGCCTCCCCTAGGCTGTGTCTAATACATAATTCACCATTGGCCTTATTCAGAGTGAGAGGTGTGGACTGAAAGGTCTACTGCAGGCATGTCCAAACTGTGGCCCTCTAGCTGTTGTGAAACTACACATCCCAGCATGCCTTGCCATAGTTTTAACATTCCCTAATAGCAAAATGTTGATATAAATCCTCAATTAGTGTAGCACTTTGCTGGCCTTACTTCGGGACAGGTGCCTCTCTCCTTTGGTGGTAGGCTCAGCACATTTTTGCGGTTCCCACTTCACGTGGATGGTAACTTATGAAAAAAGTAAAAAAAAATTGTGATAACCTCATGTCGACATTCTGATCGACCTAATACTTGTGTTCACCTTTGTCAAAGTTGACCTATTGCATGTCAACCTTTTTCAATGTCGACCTAGTGAATGCCCACCTTTTGGGTCGACCTACATAGATATTGTAGCAGGCATGGCCAACCTGTGGCCCTCCAATTGTTATGAAACCACAATTCCCAGCATGCCCTGCCACAGTTTTACTGATAGGGAATGTTAAAACTGTGTCAAGGCATGCTGGGACTTGTAGTTTCACTACAGCTAGCTAGCCATAGGTCGGCCAGGCCTGCTGTAGACCTTTCCACTGCTTCCCAACACAATTTGTGTCATTTTTGCCACACGTTCATTTGTGGACATGCATGCACGTCTTGAATGTTTTTATCCGTTGTGCTACAGATGTGCGAGTCTCAGTGGCGTATCTATAATTGGTGCAGGGTGTGCCGAGTACATATACCCTGGTTCCAGGGACGCCCACACCGGACACCCTGCTCCCTCTTCTTCAGTACTCATACCTCCTAACTTTGTAGCTGCAGAAATAGGGACACTCGAGCGGCTTCTCCGCGCGAGCGCCGAAAAAGGGGGCACGGTTTATGTAAATGAGGAGCGCGGCTTATGTAAATGAGGGGCACGGCTTATGCAAATGAGCTGTCCCGCTGAAATCGTGAGTGTTGGGAGGTATGAGTACTTACCTCTGCAGAGTCCCAAATCTATAGCTCCATCTCTGCACAAACCACTGGCAAAATGCCACAGCAGCCATTTTCCTGGTGTTTTGTGCATGCACAGTAGACTCTGACGCAGCACAAGAGTCTACCAGTGCTCACTAACCAGACTGTAAATGGACCTCTTTCTCTCTTACAGTATATGCCACTGTGGACTGTGTATGACTAGAATTCCAGAGCTTTGGCTGGAATGGGCGTGATGTTGCAGGGTATGTGTGCAGTAGCAGCCATATGGTCTAAAATGGCCGTGGCAGGTACAGTACCATTTTTTTTATGGCCTGTACCTTCTTTTGGTTCTAAAACTGCCCATTGTAAGTATAGGAAAGGGGGCAGAGCCCTTTTACCCGTGGCCATGCCCACTTTCCTAATATGAACCGTAATTTGCGCTTCAGATGTTGGAGGCCAGGGCCGGCGCTACCCACTCAGCAGTTCCTGCAAAGCAGGGAGGCGCCATGCTGAAAAGGCGTTCTCTCCCTGCTCTGCTAAAGCTGCCTCAGCCCTCACTGTCACTGCCTGGACGCCGCCTGCAGCGCCTGTCTAATAGTGGGTGGCAGCATGAAAGGATGCTCCCTCACCCCCAGTGCACAAAACACACACACACACTGTCCTCCAAAGTTCTCCTCTTGCCCCCTCTTCCTCAACGTAAGGTCATCGGACTCTTGTGCTGTGGCAGGCAGCGCTGTAATAACAAAGAGCGGCGGTTACTTGCAGTGCTTGATTCCCTCCTGCCCAGTCTCTGTACAGCCTGTGCAGCCAGTGCCGTGCCTTGCGCTCATCATAACTTTATATTTTTTATATATATTTTGATCATGGCTACTGGCTGTTGCAGCCTGTCAAACATTGTGACAGGCAGAAAGTAGCCTGAAGAGCAGCTCCCCTCACTCACTGACACTGTGAATGCCTGGATGTCATGTCCAGGTCCACCCCCTACCCATTGCTCCCTGTGCCTGTCAATCAAATGATGAACAGGCCGCCTCCTCTTCCTTCCCTCTTGCAGTGTGCAGTGCAGCCCAGTCCTCAACACTCCGCCCTCTCTATCTCCTCCCCTCTTCTTCCATCTCCTCCTTCTCTTCTCTCCCCTCCTTTCCCCCTCAGTCACAAGAGGGGAAATGGCATCCTCAGTGCCCTGCCTACGCAGATAGAAGAGGAGGGACTGTACAAGATTTAAACAGCAAAGAACAGTGAGTATTTTATTATATATGTTTATAACACATTTTTTTAATAATTGTATATTTTTTTATTGTATATCTTTTTAAATAATGCCAACAACATTTCGCAGACACAGCACTGAGATGGGAGCGGTTTGCTACACAGTGAAACACTTGCACAGTATCGTCAGCATCCTGGCTGCGCAGCCTACAGTAGCTGTGAAGCCAGATGCAGGCCAGCCATGTGTTGGGTTGTGTGTGATGTCACCTAGCCGTCGAAGCCCTCCACCTGACATGCCTGCATTGTCTCGACCACTCGCATGAAATGCTGAAGCAATGCCCTCACAACAGGCCATCAGCAGCGGGGAGGGTGGGTGGGTGTTGACGGATGCTTGCCTTAAATGCTGAAGTGATGCCCCTGCAACAGTCCATAGGCAGCGGGGATGGTGGACAGTGCATACGCTCCCACAAACGAGCTGCAGCTTGCTGCAATGGCAATGTGAAAGGGTGCAAAGGTTATGGTTTGAAGGAGGGCGCCGGACACCCTAGCACCGACCTTTTGGAGGCATACTATACCTCTGCTGAAATGACGACTGTGTCTCATTGGTTGCATCTGAAGACACACCTATTTATGCAAAATCACTAAAACTGCTGTAACAGTTTATTTCAATTTTAATTTCACTGCACTTGGGAATTTACTAAGATGGGAGTTCTACTGTATTTTATATGGGATGTTGCTTTGGGAAACCAATCAAAATCTACTTATTAAAGATTTAGCACCTTCTAGAAGATGATAGATAGTATCTGATTGGTTGCTTATAGCAACATCTCATGTGAAATAGAACTCCCATCTTAGTAAATTTCCCCCTAAGAGTGTGCCATACTAAAGGTTCCTGGGCCAAATTCCCGGGAAAATTTGCCAGGATTTCAACCCTGCTAGCCAGCAGAGTTGCTCCTGGGACCAGCCCGGGTTACTGGCAGGTGTGAAAGGTGCTTACCTGGGCAGCGTCTGGACAGTGTTTTCAAATTCAGCAGCGCTTTCCGCCCCTGCTGCCCGGCAAATAGCGCTACAAGCTCCCGCTGTCCGGACCCACTACTGCACATAGGCGGGGGGGGGGGGGGGAATGGGATGGTTTCTCTCCCCCCTCACACCAGAAAATGCAGGTGTGATATGCATGTAGGAATGGATTGCCCTATCCACTTAGACTTTGGGCATTTGTCCATGTTAAATAAAGTTGTGGCAGAGAAAGAGGTGACTGACTTGCGCAAGGGAAGCGTGCAAAGTGGGACTTGAGCGGAAGAAGAAAGCCCCACTTGAAGAAGAAGCAGGGAGCGGTGTGTCTCCCAGTTTATGAAGAGTGGGAGAAGGGACGATCGGGCGCAGACGGGGATGCCGGGAGTGATGCCAGCGGTCACTGCACTTCACTCGGAGCACACGGCGCAACCTGGCGCCACAAAAATAGAGGAGAGGAGAGGAGAGACCAGAGGCAGCAAGGACTGGAGGGTGCGTTGTGCAGAGCGACGGCGAGGTGTCTGGATACAGAGCCGTGGTGGTGATAAGATGAGAGCCGCAACTGGGGGCTGCTGGCGGTGATTGACAGGAGGGGAGAGCCCCGGGACCTGCTACAGCAGCAGCCTAGCTGTACATCACCCATGAGAGACCGGGCAGAGATTTGCTGAGGGAACCAGAGTGAGCAGAGCCCACTGCCGGGGAGGCTATGAGAAGACTGCTGGTGAGTGCAGATGCCTAAAAAAAAAAAACCACGCTGGTGACACCAAAAGGGTGCCCACTGTACCCTCACATGGTAGACTGTGCAACCAGAACCCTGCCAAACACTGAGAAAGAGAGAAAGCCTGAGCCCAATTAACCCCTGTGCTACCCTCTACCCCTTTATAGCTGGGAGTACTAAAGAACATCTGTTTAATTTATTGACGAGCAGCACTCTGCTTGTTAGTTTGGCCCCTGACTTTGGGCTCCTTACACAGCCAAGGAACTTTCAAGGAAACACCTGAACTGAGCTTAGCAATGTAATAGACCCTGTGGATTACAAATACCCCTTAGGCCTCATTTGGAGGCAAGGAACTTCTGTTAAAGACTCTGTTTGGGATATACCAAAGGAAGGACACGTTGAGTCAATGACTGATGGTGATATCACTCAGGTGATAGAGGAGAAAGTGATGTATACCGATTAGTTGTTTAAAGTTTTCAGTTAGAGTAAGAAGAAGTAGCGACTCCTTGGAGTCATAGTTAGTCAGACAGGCGGGTGAATTATTTAACTGTCATTGTGCATTACTTAGGGCCTTATTTTGGTTCATTCTTTCTGACAAAATCCTTCTTAGATGGGCAAAACCATGTGCACTGCAGGTGGGGCAGATGTAACATGTGCAGAGAGAATTAGATTTGGGTGGGGTTTTACTTCAAAGTGAGATCTGTATTGCAGTGTAAAAATAAAGCAGTCAGTATTTTCCCTGCACAGAAACAAAATTACTCACCCAAATCTAATTCTCTCTGCACATGTTACATCTGCCCCCCCCCCCCTGCAGTGCACATAGTTTTGTCCATCTAAGAAGGATTTTGTCAGAAAGAATGAACCAAAATAAGGCCCTTATTGTTCTTGAAGGCGCAGGTTGCCCAATACTGCGCAAATAAAGTGTTAACCTCTTTTGAACCACTCTGAATCTCCTGCCTCCAATCCTCTACGACTTAGAAGCAGCAGCACCATCCAAGCGGCAACTCCGGTAAGACAGCACACCGACATACACCTGTGGTTATCACAATGGGCGTCACGAACAGGATAAATACATTAAAAGCGGAGAAAACCCAACCCAGCGTCATTCAAGATGTCTCAAGAAGAAGCTCAAGGAAACCCGCAAGCCATGTGGGGCTTGGACCAAGAAGATGCACCAGGAGGAGGTAGCTCCACTGCATGGATACCGGCGATGATTAACATGCCATATGACTTTTGAGCATCGTGGTTCCCCACCTATGCTGGAGAGAACAGATCATCAGAATCCAGCGGATTCCGTGACTTCAGGGATCAGATGGAGATCCTGTTTAATGTACACAGACTGAACGAAATGCAGAAGGTTGAAATTCTAATGAAATTCTTGGATTACGGAAAGTGAACCCTGGTACAGTAATGAAGAGAGGAATACCCCATGGAACCCCCGTCCCCTTCCATTGGACTGGTGTGACGAACAGGAAAGGCCGAAATGCAGACGATGTCAGGAAAGCGGACACACTGAGAGGAACTGTAGACAACCCAAACATTTGAATGAAGACCTCTCGAGGTCCCGGACCAACCGCCAGGAGACTCTTCAGTAGAAGGTCCCACATCGCAAGAGTGGATACCAAAATTTGTCGGGTGTTGCCCTATCATTGAAATCAAAGTGAATGGAGTCAGTCTACCAGCATTGTTGGATACCGGGTCACAAGTGACTACAATTCGATGGGACGAGTTTATTAAGCATTGGATGGAGGAAAGTATCATAGCCCCACCACCAGCCGGGTTAAATTTGTTAGCCAGTAATGGACAAAGTATTGAGTGTTGCGGGTACTGGGAGGCCGAGATCGAGATAGGACAAGCTCAACTCATCAATCAAGGATGTTTAATTACGGCCGTTAAAGACCAATGTTTACCGCCCATAATTATTGGAATGAATGTCTTAAGAAATTGCCCTAAAGAACTAATCTCAACACTGACACAAGAACTGTTCATCCGACCTCAGACTGAGACGAATCATGCAATACACCATCTATGACTGGAGAAGCCAGGTGGGGAAGAGAGTGCTGGCTACACAGGTACAAGGAACCATCAAGTGGTTTAATGTCTGGAAGAGGTATGGCTTCATCAACAGGAATGACAGAAAAGATTATGTCTTTGTCCATCAGACGGCCATAAAGAGAAACAACCCCTGGAAGTTGCTGTGCAGTGTTGGAGATGTCAAGATGGTGGAATTTGATGTGGTAGAAGGAGAGAAGGGCCCTGGTGGTGTAAAAGGAAGCTGGTTTGCTCCCAACAGATGTCAGTTCCGCAGACGGTCCTACCAGCCAAAAGTAGAGTATGCTGCAGAATCTGGTGGAGAAGGCATAAGGACAGACCAAGCAAGTTAAGGGGAGAGAGTGGAGTAAGCGTTCCCTTAGCAGAGACCCGTCCAGTGCAGAAGTCCACCACCATTCTTCCACCAATTACATTTTGGTAGGGGAAACAGAGTAGCGAATCAGGAGCTTAACACCCTCCCCAAGGGGACAGAAGTTATACATACCGACGGGGTGAACGAACACAAGCATCGGCTTGAACTGGCCAAGAAAGTAGTGTAAGAAAGGATGGAGATAGCCCACCACCGACAAGGGACAAGTTATGGCCAGGATGAAAAGGCTGCATCGTTCCAAGTGGGAGACCGAGTTTGGAGGATGTATAACCAATGGAGTAACGAGTTAGATCCCTTCTGGGAATCCATACCTTATGTGATTGTCCACCTTTCGTCTACAGAAGCTATGGTGTATGGGACAAAGGGATATGGAAGTGACAAACCTGTTTTTAAAATAGTACCCAGAAACCAACTCGAGCTAGGCCGTAGCAGAACAAGTCCGGAAGACGGAGTGCTAGACTGCACAGAAGAATTAGCGTTAACACAAGCCCTCGACCATCCTCTGCAAGACCCAACAGATCCATACTCTTTATGGGAGAACCACTCCTGTGTACCTCAAGAGGCGAAATAACCCCAACCGCACCACACGGTGTTGCCGCAGATGAAAGAAAGGAAGCTGAGGGATGTGGCCCATTCCTCCATGAAGATGGTGTAGAACAGACATCCGGCTGTCAAACCCCTCCGATTCAGAGAATAATTGTATTTAAATTTGCTTATGTACATTTTTTATTGATATAAGAGAAGATGTGTAAAGTTGCATGAGGACATGCAAAATTTTAGAAGGGAAGAATGTGATATGCATGTAGGAATGGACTGCCCTATCCACTTAGACTTTGGGCATTTGTCCATGTTAAATAAAATTGTGTCAGAGAAAGAGGTGACTGACTTGTGCAGGGGGAAGCGCGCAAAGTGGGATTTGAGGAGCAGAAGAAGAGAGCCCCACTTGAAGGAGGGAGCGGTGTGTCTCCCGGTTTATGAAGAGTGGGAGCAGGGATGATCGGGCACATACGGGGATGCCAGGCGTGAGTGACACCAGCGGTCACTGCGCTTCACTCAGAGCATACGGCACCACAAGAATAGAGGAAGGGTGACCAGCGGCAGCAAGGACTGGAGGGTGCCTGGACACAGCGGTGGTGGAGATGAGAGCCGCAACTGGGGGCTGCTGGCGGGGATTGACAGGAGGAGGGAGCCCCGGGACCTGATACAGCAACAGCCTAGTGGTACATCACGCAGGAGAAACCAGGCGGAGATCAGCTGAGGGAAAGGCAGTAGCGTGCAGCCGGGGACCAGATTGAGCAGAGCCCACTGCCAGGGAGGCTATGAGAAGACCGCTGGTGAGTACAGATGCCTAAACCACCCCCCCACGCTGGTGACACCAAAAGGGTGCCCACTGTACCCTCACATGGTAGACTGTGCAACCAGAACCCTGCCAAAGCCTGAACCCAATTAACCCCTGTGCTACCCTCCATAGCTTGGAGTACTAAAGAACCGGTTTAATTTATTGACGAGCATCACTCTGCTTGTTAGTTTGGCCACTGACTTTGGGCTCCTTACACAGCCAAGGAACTTTCAAGGAAACACCTGAACTGAGCTTAACAGATCCTGTGGATTACAAATAAGAAAATATGTGATATTTTGATTTGTGCAAGTGTGATGCTGAAGTTTTTATGCCATGTGAAGCCTAGGCAGTTTCATACGATATAGAGAAAGCGATGTATACGTAGTTGTTTTTTGTTTAAAGTTTTCAGTTAGAGTAAGTAGCGACTCCCTGGAATTATAATTAATCAGACAGGCGGGTGAATTATTTAACTGTCATTGTGCATTACTTATTGTTCTTGAAGGCGCAGGTTGTCCAATACTGCGCAAATAAAGTGTTAACCTCTTTTGAACCACTCTGAATCTCCTGCCTCCAATCCTCTACGACTTAGAAGCAGCAGCACCATCCAAGCGGTAAGACAGCACACCGACATACACCTGTGGTTATCACACAGGGACTGGCCCATTTGAAAGGGGCCAACCCAGGAATGCCAGTGTGATCCCTGAACTGTATTCGCAGGTAAGTCCCTGCATTTCCTGGTGTGAAAGGGGTATTAGCTGGGGGAAGGGGACACCTGCCTATGTGGTGAAGGAAGATGCTCCACTATGGTATGTAGTTTTACACCTAAAAATGGTCGACATTGACAGGTCAAAACAAGCAAAACGTCATCATGAACATGGTCAACGCTGGAAAAGCTTGACAGGAATTTTTCAGAAAAAAATAAAAACTCAACCCTTTCCTGAGTCAACCATGCTTATGTTGACCTTCTGTCATTGTCAATCTAATGCATGTTTACCATTCATAGGTGTCAACCCCTAGTGGTTGATCTAGTGACTGTCAACCATCTATACCAGGCATTACCAAACTTTGGCCCTCCAGCTGCTGAAAAAGACTACACATCCCAGCATGCCTTGCCATAGTTTTAGCATTCCCTAATAGCAAAATTGTGGCAAGGAATGATGGGAACTGTAGTTTCACAACAGCTGGAGGGCCATAGTTATGCCATGCCTGATCTACACCAGAACCCCTGCTAGCCGGTGATTGCCTGTAATGTGTTTCCATTGTGTACTGCAAATTTTTAGTTCCCAAAAAAAACAAAAAACCCTCTGGTCATACTCCAGTCACATCAGATCCAGATACATGAAGGGCAGGGGGCTGTAGTTACAGACTTGCCGATGTGCCTATTAATCCGAGCCAAGCAGAAGACAAGTCCTTGTAAGAAGTGGTATAATAGTATCACATTACACATGGGTGGGGACAGCCTTAAGATGTCCATACACTACTGCAATGTATCGCAGTAGTCTATGGCCAAGTCGGAGGTCAGACGGGCAACAAGTTCTACCTCCAACTCAGGTACGATGTGCATGGTGAAACCAGCCCAATGCGGACTAGTGTATGGGCACAACAGTTTTTACTGTCGTCTGGTAAAAGTGGTGCTGACAACTGTTCATTCTGCCTGGTATATGGTTTCTATTTACCTATAACACACATCCCAGGTATTGTCAGTAGTAGGTCTACCGTGGATGATAGTCATGAAACCCATTGACTGCTATTAGTGCAGCAGCAAGTGGGAACCAGCATTCAGCAGGCTAAACAATTGAGCAGAAGGGTGTCACAGCCAAGCCCCATTCACATGGGGTAACATAGGTATGGAAATGAAAAAAA
The DNA here is from genome assembly GCF_055691185.1 of Crinia signifera. Classification (NCBI taxonomy): domain Eukaryota; kingdom Metazoa; phylum Chordata; class Amphibia; order Anura; family Myobatrachidae; genus Crinia; species Crinia signifera. The sequence continues at coordinate 35,560,545 of NC_139220.1, forward strand.
AAACCTGTCACTGCTAGCAACGTTCAGAAAACCCATCGACCATCAGTGATCATTGGCCATCACCCATAGACAGTAACTTGTTCAGGATGTTCTCCCACCCCTACAGCAGTAAGACTAGCATCAGCAAACAGGATAGTTGCTTTTATCCTCAACTGTAGCAGTGGGGTTTGTGGTATCTGCACCATGTGGCGGGTTGTTCTATAGATGTAGCCATGCTCATCTATCCTTCCCTATGGCGAATAGATCAGTACATGAGGCGCATTGTTGGATAACCCTTATTATCTAATCAGTATAACTGGAGAGCATCTGAGCACACATATGCTTCTGTTTAGAAGCATTACAAGGGGGTGCTACATGTAGATTAGCCTAGGGAACCTTTAATCAGGCCCTGTCTGTACACCAATTGAAAACCCATCTCCAACAAATAACACATGAGCAAGTCAGTTTGGGAGTAACACTTTATTCAGATTTTGACAGTAAGCATGGTGTGGCTCTGTCTCCTGCAATGCCGCCAGACACCTAGTACTGTGACCGTCACCACCAAGAAGACTCCTCCCACAGCAGCTCCCCTTAGCCACATCACAGGAGAGGAGACCGGACCAGAGATACCTGAGAATAGGAAAATAAAGTCAAGACTCAAAACTAAGTAGTGTCTAGGCCACCAGGAAGGATTTCCCCTACAAATTAACAAGACAGAACACTGGAAGAGCAAGAGATGGCAGACCTAGCAATTAGGGCAGCTCATAGTAAATATGGGGGCAGGGGACTATTACAATGGTCAATACGCAAGTGGGCAAGTTCCCTAACCGCTTACTTTAGGCAATTAATAAATTCTTTGCTATACATCCACAAGCCACAGTAGAGGCTCAGGCTCTAGCAGCATCCGGCTTTAGAGCATCAAGAGCCAATATGGTAGCAGTCAGAGCCATGTCTCCAAGACAACACAAGTTCTGCCAAACCAGCCACACAATAGCATCTGCAACTAGGATCTGGGTACACTGCAGCAAGCAATGGCACTGCTTTATTAGAATATATTACCTTCACTAGACATCACATGTTTCTTATTTGATGGAAATTCCTCAATGAAGTCCACTGGGCCTTGGCTTACTGTGGTCTCCAGCACTGGCTCATTGGCTGCTCGTTCTGCAAATATAGAATGAAGGTTAGTCATGTGCCTTCTCTAGAAAAGAGGCAGCCTGAACACACACAGGACTTACTTTTCCTGTTGCCACAGGAAGTTGTGCAGGAAGCAGTAGCAGATGGTACACACACAGAAGCACTGCAGTGGAAGTAGACCTGTGGAATAGAGGTAAAGACCAGCAGCAGTTTGAGAGAGAGGATTTTTTTATACCAAACATCTCTTTACTGTCACATTATCAGTTGAAAGCCACATTTGCAAGGAAACTACACCATTTATGGATAAAATACCATAGGATTTTTTATTTAAATGTTTAAACCCATCATAGCTCAGCAGTCACTGTATACCAATGACTTCAGTCAACCACTGCACAATATACAAATATTCTAATCAAGGCATTAACTGTGCCATGACCTATGTAGGAGAGGCTTTACCATTCCTTTAAGTGCAAGCTGGGAACTCTGGTCCACAAAGGTGAAGGTGCTGACGATGAAGCGTTGGTAGTGGGATGGGAATGGAACGCTCTGTGTGGGCGCTCCAAGTGGGACAAGCTGAGTCAGGTAGTTGTCTCCAGTAAAAGGGCACCTGGAACGAGAATGATCAGGCATGGGCATAGAATTCTGCCTCTTGGTTCTATAACTCTGTATTCAACAAAGTGGAATGCCAGCCTTACCCGTCCACAAGAATGGACCATTGAACTTGTTGGGTGGGGTCTGTAGAGGGTGTGGCCCAGCAGTCATTTAAGACCAGGAACAAATTAGGGTCTGTTTTTTGTAGTATTTGGACCTCCAAGTAGACTGGATCTCTGAGCACTTTGACCACAGGGTAGTCTTTAGTCAAGTAGTATGAGGAATACTGTATGTCTGCCAGGAGGAGAAACTTTGTTAACATTGATTCCTAAGCTGGCCATACATCTACAGATAGAAACCAGCCCAATCTGACAATCTACCAGGTTTTTGTTCCAGTTTGGCAGTTTTCCAGCATTTCAAAGCAAATGGTCAACTGTCATTTGCTCTCATCCATTACCAGGATTTTGTTCCAACCTGCCCAATCGATCTGTAGATGTATGGGCCCCATTAGCCAGTCAACTCACCTCTCCTGAAATTAGATAGAGGCAGTGTGTGCCTGCTCTGCAAAGTTACGCTAGTAGCATAGTTCTGCAGGACTTGGTCAGTGCACTAGTAGTCCATACTGCTAACCTCTGCATTACTAACACACTCCCATTTTAGTTTACAATATCTTAACCTGGTTTACAAGATGAGTTTTCTAAACTGTCTGCCCCAACCGATTCTATCATACAAGTTTAAGCGCATTCATCCAGCTGTAAAGAATTTAACACTGGTCATTACCTTGAGCTATATTCATCTGCAGGAGCAGAGGGCCTGAGGTGGACACTGGAAGTGGTGGCGGCAGGGTGAGGACCTCTACTTGCAGCGGGACAACACCAGTGTTAGAGTAGATGCAGCGGACAGTCAGCCTAGTGCAGTAAATACAGGGTTAGCTTTGGTCTCTATACAGAAGAGTCCCAGGCCTGCACCACTTTATGGCTTACCTAAATGTGCTGTCTCTTGAGATGGATGATCCTTGCCATGTCCTTTTGTCTCTAGTGGCATAGATTGTATTCTCATACACCACAGTGTTAGCCAGTGCCTGCCAAAGGGAGACCAGTTATAGACAAATGCTAAATAAACTGTATAACTCATGCTAAATAGCTAAGTGACTATTCTGAGGGGGCCTTTGGGCCAGTTGTGGACGTTCCTAGGCAAACAATGACACGCTCTGGCAAGATATATACAGTATATGGATGGTAGCCTGGATTAGAATTATGCAGCAATTACAGATAATTTGCCAGTAAGGGCCTAAAAATTGGAGGGCAATAACCAGTTCCTAATAACCTTTTCACACCAGAAAATGCAGGAACATACCCAGGAATGTGGTCCCAAGATCATGGCAGGCATTCACGGGTTGGCTCCTTTCACACCAGCCTAGATTCTTGTGTTGACCCAGGTCTAGTGCTGGTGTGAATGGGTCCCAGGCCAAAAATCCTGGGACTTCCAAGGCATTTTAACCCTACTAGCTAGGAATGCCAGCATGATCCCAGGACTGAATTCCCAGGTATGTCCCTGCATTTTCTGGTGTGAAAGGGATAGAACTCATCTTTCAGACAGCCTGTAACATGCCAGTTGACTAGAATCTAAGCTGTCAAAAGGAAAAGAACCAGAGAGACATTAGGGACCCTCATCTTCCTGTAGCACCAACCAACCATGAATATTTAATTACTTCAGTTGCCCCATATGGTGGGTTACCTGGAACAGATACTCACCACTTGCACAAGATTAAGTGCTCTTACTGGGTACAGACTCAGATAAAAGGGTCAAGAAACAGTCTATACAGGCTACGCACCAGTTTAGCTTCTCACATCCACCAACAGCAGACTTACCTGTCTGGCTCCTCCACAGGAGAGAGGGAACTGGAACAGGATGAAAGCTGAAGTCGCTGAAACACTCATCACGGGACATGAGGCCAAGTCCACGTTGTGGACACTGACAGAACCCAAGATCAGGGATGGTGTAGTCACATCCTCAGAGATAGCAATCAGAACCTGGCCATCATCTGTACACTGTGCAGTCACTGGAGGGGGGGAATGGACAGACATAACAGCAGTTTGTCAATTTAAGTTCCTCATCTCATATGGAAGAGCCTTGTCCCTCTTAGGTTCTGGACTGTTTAGTAGCAAGGCCAGATATTCCAGGTGACCATAATTCTACCTACAACAGATGCCCATCTGCAATGCCGCGTTAGGACTGTTCCCACCATAGCGGCACAACTGGCATGTTCACTTTAGAATAAGACAAAGTCCTACCTGAATCAGATACTATCCAGGCTGCTCAGATACAGCAGCAGTCAGAGGCATGGGTGAGACATACAGCTAAGTAGGAACAAGAGGGTAGCTTCGTGGGATACTCCAGGCAGAGCTGGTACAATGCCTGGTATAAGGTGGCAGGCAGTGGTGTAAGTTAGTCCCAGTTGCCCGGAGGCAAGATACATATTGGTATCCCCCCCAATAATTAAATCAGTAAGGTGTCTGTCTCCAGTAAGACAGATAATGGGTCTAATACAGGGTGACACTTGCAAAAATGATGTTAGGAGGAGGAGTCAGCCAAAGTAGTGATATTGACAGCATTCAATTAACGGATTCAAACTCACAGGGGAGGGGAGGTGCCCCCCTTGGGAGCAGGAGCCCGGCGGCAGATTTAACCAGCTTTCACCCAGCAACCAAATCTGCATCTAATATCTGTCTTGTACTATGGGCAACATCTTTGAGGCCCTCCCATTTGTGCTTATAGAACTCTGGTCCAGGTTAGGTATCTGACCCCCCATAGAACAAGCTTACCTTTGTTTCCATAGTAACAGGGAACGGAGGGGTAACTGGAAGAGAAGCAGCAGCCTAGGCTGGCACAAACTGCACTGGTCACAGAGGCATTGGCACAGGGCAAGCGGTCAGTACTCTGGACAGCAGCGCAGGCACTGGGGCTCGGAGCATCCATAGCTGTGGGGGAGAGACAGTCCTTAGTGTAGTCCCAGATACATAGTTATCTAGTAACAGTGTTTAAAGAAGTCCACCACCCCCTATCATTATTTAAGACAATATAGTAGCTGACAGTTAATGGGATTACTTGGTTTCTTCGTCCTGCAGGCTGTCAGTTACATCTTAATTATGATAGTGATAAGCCCACCGAGCATCAGGGGGCTAGTGATTGTTTTATACTTGTACATATTGGGGCTGTGTGCATGTGCATAGCACCGGTCACTGCCTCTCAGACTATGCCTTTGATCACTCAGTTCCTCGTGTAGCCTAGGAGTAGATTTGACAACGAGTGACATTTTGTACCATTCAGTAGTGCATGCAGGGGGGGTTTCTGAGTACCCAAAAACCCCCCCAGGAGTCTAAGGGCCCTCAACTAAAAGCTGAGGGTCCCCTCTTTCCCTGGGTACAAGAATTGTAAAAATCGGCCCTTGGGAACTGGAGATATCTGACTTCAAAGCAGTGGTCCCCATCCAAGCCTGTTATTCCCAGTCAGATATTTCAGGTTCTGTCTGACTTAGAGTTTTTCTGAGGGTATATTACAAAAGCTGGGACTCTCCCCATTTGATGGACACTAGAAGCTTGTCTCTATTGTTCCCATAACCAGAGATATCAGTCTTCCAGCAGCTGGTTACTGCTCCAGCTCCACACACCTGGTATGTAGTTTTATATACTCGTTGGCAGATTGCTCTGCCTCCTGAACTCTGATCCCCTAGTCCCCAATACTATTTGGTAGGTGGGATTCTTTAAAATCTAAGAAATCTATTTCCGGAAACTGGAGAGATCTGCAGTCAAGCAAGCTGTCCTCCCACCAGAAAATTATGAATAAGCCCATTCCACTATACACCCCTCATCTGCGTATTAAACATCCTCTACCACCCTGGAAGTTATGTATCAGGGCCCCTTCATTCAACCCAATGCCCCCTTCTCCCACCATCTGTGCAGTAAAGGGGTAATTAGCGGAAATGACATGCAGAGCGGTTGATATAATACCCCCTACCACCCGCAGGACATCAAAGCTTCCCCCACCCCTACCGCTGGAGGATCGGAAGGGGCCCCAATACCTTGCTATGTCCAGATTAGTATTATTATCGTCTATCTATAATACTTTTACTGACCCGGCATATACTGGGTCACCTAAGTGTCCATCTCCGTGCTTTGCTCCACCAATCTGGAAACCCCCTCCTGAAAATCCTGTGTTTGCCACTGCCATTGGTAACAAGTGACCACATTGTGCTCCAGCCAATCAGCTCCTGTCATTTTTACATACACATGACAGCTAAACACCAGTTGGCTGGAGCAGGATTTACTCATAGTGAGTAATCACAACCCCTGGTCATGTCTGCCCTGGTTACATCTACACAGAGTGTTACCTGGCAGGAACGGGCACCGGAGGTCTCGCTTGTGGTAATCCACTGCACCGTTTGAAATTTGTTCTGCGATCAGAGTCATCACATGTTCTCCATTCTGTGGAATAGGATGGATATTACACAGGTTACATGGCATATTTCGGTTTATAGACTCGTGTAACAGCATTTGTCTAGCATGACAGAGGGAGAGTATTCGGTACTTGTGTAATATCTGGGCGCCCGATTTATTAATCGCATGCCTTAACTTAAAGCATGCGATGGGGTTTAAGACGTTCCTGTACAATAATAAAAAAAAAAAAAGAGTCGACCAACCCGATTTTTCCATTGGACCCAATGTTAAATGCCCCCCAGACCCAGTTTTTCATTGTATACCCACCCTGATGGTTAATTATTATATCAAATGCCCCCCCCCCCCCCCCCCATTGTTAATGCCACCACACCCTGAAGCATGGCAAGCGCAGCGGTACACGTCCTCCGACCTTTTCATACCCCCACTATCCACGTCGTCGTGGAGTTGATTTAATTTAGTGTGGCGAGCGCAGTGTGCCACCAAGCCCGAAGCGTGGCGAGCGGATGCGGATTACTTAACATGTATTCCGCATCCCCTCGCAGGGCTCGCCACACTATATAAAATCAACTCCACGCCGATGTGTGGATAGGTGGGGGTTATGAAAAGGTCTGAGGACACGTACCGCCGCCCCGCTAAGCTTTGGGTTGATCGTGGCGTTAACAATGGGGGGGCGGCGGCATTTCACATAGTAATTACCCATCAGGGTGGGTATACAATTAAAAATGGGGTATTTAACATCGAATCAGATGTAAAAAGCGGGTCGAATCGGTCAAGTCGCATGCAATGCGACCGATTTTTCGGACCCGATGTCAAAATCGGGCGCCCAGATATTACACAAGTACCGAATATTCTTAGGTAATAGAAAGGGGAATAATGAGATTTCTACAGATAAGGCGCATACCAAGTTGGCAAAGTCTGAAAAACACACCCATAGAGGGGGAATAAAATAGTGTGCCGAGCGTAGCGCGAGGCACCAGGCCCACTGCGTGGTGAGCCCACAAGGGGGAGGGGTGATCCACGCCCCCCTCCCCCTGTCAGCATTGCGGCGGTTGGGATTCCGACCGCCGGCATATCATACCAGACCAGTAATAAGGGAGTAGAAGTGATAAAGTGCCTGGTACTTTATAACCGGCCAGTCAGCTTCTAGCTGTCCCTTTTTAGATCCAGCCCGTAAATAAACAGTCAGGAGCCAATTGGCCAGTGATAAAGTACCAGGCACTTTATCACTTCTCCACTGCCGCCTGCCCTACCCCAGTTGCCGCCGCCTCTAACACAAGAAGATCTACTTCTCTGCGGTGACCAGTCCCAGCTCCTGCTATAATGAAAGAGCTCCCTCACAAAAAGTCAGTCCCTTATAGCACACTTTTTTGGATGCTAGAGGAGACTGCTGTAAGGTGGGGGACTTTTCATACTAGCAGCAGGAACACAGGGACCGGTCACCGCAGAGAAGTAGATCTGCGTGTCCCGGTTACAGAGGTGGCAAGCGAGGTAAGAAGAGGGAGGGGGGGGTTTGTATTTGTAGTTACACCACTGCCTTACTAAACCAAGATACTTGGCAAGGGAATGACTAGATATTTGTAGGCCCCATAGCAAAGGTTTGAAAGGGCCCCCTACTTAACAACTGATGGTGAAGAAAGGTATATAAAACATTAGACAGTAAGGATGGGCCCCATAGTAGCTACACCCCTTGCACCAATTGTAGTTATGCCCTTTATACTTGGGGGTAGGGATGGCTATTGAGGACAGAGATAGCAACAAAAAAAAAAAAAATGTCTTGCCATTTTTTTTTTAGCAGTTCTGTTAAAATGCAGTGGTGGTTCAGTTGTATCAAGACAACACCTCTGCTAACAGAATAATAAATGCGTTTCCTAGTACGATCAAACCGTTTACTAACGGTACAGAGGTGTTGTGTGGTTTGAGGTAGAAAACCCACTTGGCTTTATTCATACAATACCACATAACAAATATTAAGACGTAAATCTCTTATCTAACAATAAGAACCAAAGACAGAAAAGGGGGCAGGAAAAGACATTGACAGCTAGCTATTTCCAAACTAGGGGTATACGGATCTATCCGCCATTGTTAGTTTTTAAGCCATTAAGTTTATCCATCATACCATTGGTTGGTAACTCCCCACATAGGGATGGCAAGGCCGTGGAGAAAGTGCAAGCCAACCAGCTCCTAGCTACCACATTACAGGTAGGATTTGAAAAAGGGAACTGATTGGTTGGTACTTTGGCCCCTCCCAGTCCGATTGCCTGTGGCAGCATTTCACATTCATTCTAGTTTGCCTTACCTCCTCTCTTACATAGCACCCGTCATAGGCAGCACCAATGAGCAGTGCGCCATCTGGTTTCTGTCCTACCCAGAGCCTGCAAGCAGAGTCATTCTGGAGACTGTGGGGCTTTCCTGCATTATCTGGAACACAATAAACAATAATTCTCCTTTAAATGAGCCATGTTCCACATGCAGGGAAAATACACACTGCTTTTGCATGCAGCAAACATAATGGGCAGCTTTGTTTTTACACCAACATCAAGGATTAAGCTGGGACTCACACCACACACTTATTTCTGTCTCAGCATTGGGGAGATATACCTGTACTGGAGAGAGCTAAAGTACCATCCAGTCCACTAATAACTAGTATTCCCAAAAAGCATGCAAAATGACAGTTATGAGCAGATTGGGTGGTATTCACTCCAAGGCTTAGTATATCTACCCACTACACAGGTCCTGTGGCTGGCATTAAAGCCATTTGAAATTCAGACATAGGGCAAGATGTACTAAGCATTGAAAAGTGATAAACCTACTGGTCATTTTTCAGATACAGCCTGTAGCATGGCAGTTGACTGGTGGTTTAGCACTCACCATTTTATCACTTTTTAAGCTTAGTACATCTCTCCCTAATCAGCCACAAAACCTGTGATGTGTGTGTGGGTGTGTGTGTCCCAGTTTAAAGGGATATGAAGGTAAGCTTAACAATACATCACAGAGCCAGGGGCCACACCAGCCATTGGCACAATGCCTCAGAAGCATTGATCACTTCCACAGGTCAGAAGGCACACACAAGTAAATGGAGGATACCTTGCAGAGAGAAGTAGAGATGTGGCCTTTAAAAGCCATTTGCAACTACCATACAAGTCAGAGTTACTCACCCAATACCGTGAAGGCAGAAGCAAAATCCAGGCGCACAGAGGGCAGGGAGAGCCGCATCTTACTGGAGCCACAACGCAGATCAGACACATCTTCTAAAAACCCCTCAGTACTAACCACCATGCTACAGCCCCACAGCAATACTGCACAGCACACCCAGCCCCTGGCAATCCCCATCCTGCCTGTAACTCCTAATACTGCAGGTGAGCACAGGCCGGTCATTTATACCATGAGGAGGAGGCGGGGCCTGCAGTGTGATCAGTCAGGTGCTGATGTCATCCCAGGTGAGTGTCATAAGGGCAAGCCCTTAGCTCAGCACACAGGACAGGTTGCCCTGTCTGTATGGGGCTTTAGGATGACAGTGTATAGCTCGTCAGTCAATAGGTTGACTACTATTGGTCGATACATGGAAAAGGTTGACATGCATTAGGTCCACATGTTCAAAAGCTCGACACAAGCAAAATTTCAACATAGAAAAAGGTTTACTGGGGTTTCCATGATTTTTTGGTTGTAAATGTCGACATGGACACCATATTAGTGTAGCTCGTCTGCTCGCCATGCTTCGGGCACGGTGCCTCATTGTGCTCAGCACGCTTTTGTATTCTCCCTCTATGCCCACTGGGATGGGAAAGTATGAACTAGATTGTTTAAAAATAAAAATAAATCACGAAAAAAGGTCATGTCGACTTTTTCCCATGTCGACTTGTTGTTTGTATTGAACCTGTTGCATGTTGACATTTTTCATTGGTGTATCTATATATAATTGGTGCAGGGCAGGGTTGCCTACCTGCCCGGAATGGCCAGGAGGGTCCCAGAAATCGTGTCAAACTCCTGCTCCCGTAGAAAAGTGAATACTTCAATCCACAATGTACCTCACCCACCAAAGAGATATATGGTGAGCGAGGGGTGTTGTAGATTGAAGCATTCACTGTCCTGCCTCCCTCAGTTAATGAATAATCCACATATCTAATTTGAAAAACACCCATACACATTGAATTTAGTTTTTTTCTTCACTCCACATTTCTGTATTGGGAGCGCTGTCTTCAGAAGCTGAACTCCATACCTAAAGAAACCTTTACGAGCTTCAAGACCCCTTAACCTACCGTGAGTGTGGCACCACGCCCATCACTGTACACTTTATTTTGGTTGATCCGTACCTAATAATTATAGACACTACCACCAGTTTGTATTCATTCTTTATTTTGAGAAATTATCACAGTAGAACACCAACAAACACTGAAATATTTGCCACGAAAGAAACGTCTGGTACAAGAGACTGTATACATTTCATGCACCTTTGAGTAGTATTCTCCACCTCTACTTGTGTTTGAGATGAAGCAGTCTCAGACCTCTACTCACATTAGCACAGATGCAAAGTATCCTTCAATGTTTCAGGATTTCACTATTTCACTATTTATGTTGCATTCAGAATATTTATTTATTTATTACCAGTTTCTTATATAGCACATACTGTACATATTCGGCAGCGCTTTACAGAGAATATTTGAACACATCAGTCCATGCCCCAGTGGATATTCCCTACCACATGTACATGCACACACAGACATTCTAGGGTTAATTTGCCAGTATTGTTTTGGATTGTGGGAGGAAACCGGAGTACCCGGAGGAAACCCACGCAAGGACGGGGAGAATATACAAACTCCGCACTGTTAGGGCCATGGTGCGAATTGAACCCATGACCTCAGCTCTGTGAGGCAGTAATGCTAACAATCAGTGGCGGATTCAGGGGGGGGGGGCACCCAGGCACGTGCCCCCCCTGTCATTTCATTTTGTAGTTGAGGACCAGGGCTTTCCAACGAGCCCAGCCCCGTGTCTCTTGCCCCCTGGGAACCGGAGATATCGCCTGGCAAAGCTGTAACGTTTTTTTCCCCATAGGATAATATGGGACCCGTCAATTCCGACCTCCCCCCGGTTCCGACGGCTGCCGGTTCCCCCCTGGCATCACAGAAGCTTGTGGTTGATCTCATTCAATTCCAAATCGCTGGGCCTTCAATATGATACCAGGCTGGTCCATATCGGTCAATCGGTTCCAGAGATATTGCATGTAAACCGATTTTTTGTTTTTTGAAATGTAATTTCATGGCATGTTCTTTGATGGCAGATTACTCTGGAACCAAACGTTTCAGTTTCACTGGACAAAAATCATTCAAAGCCCACTCAAAAGTTCATCAATATTATACTTGTCTCATGTAAATGGGTCAGTTGGTTCCGAAGATATAGCCGGTTAAATGAGATAACTGGTTAAATGGGGGAGGGGTGGTTTTCTCTCCCCCTCACACGAGAATATGCAGGGACTAGGCTGGTGTAAAAGGGGCCAACCTGGGAATGCATTTTCTGGTGTGAAAGGGGTATTATTTCAAATAGCCTATACCTGCAGTGCTCTGAATACAGCCAGGCTCTGCCACTGTCAGTGGCTATCTTCTGCCTGGCGGCGGCTGTCCCCCATTTACCGTGAGCATTTATTCCCCCTTGGCAATGAGCATGTAATCCCACATGGCAACAAACATGGAACCTCTGACAATGAGCATGGAACCCTTGGCAATAAGCATGTAGATAAGCAGCACTTATGTAGCATTTTTAATAGGCATTATGGTGTTTGGCATAATACATCATGGACATAATGGCGTGTAACTTAACGTGTAATGGACATTATGGTGTAAATGTTTAATGCGTGCCTTTGGTGGACAATGTCCCTGTTTATGAAGCGTATTCTGAATTTTGGCTGTGTGGCATTATGTGAATTTTGGCTCAATCCATGTGGCATTATGTGAATTTTGGCTCAATCCATGTGGCATTATGTGAATTTTGGCTCAATCCATGTGGCATTATGTGAATTTTGGCTCAATCCATGTGGCATTATGTGAATGTTGGCTCAATCCATGTGGCATTATGTGAATGTTGGCTCAATCCGTGTGGCATTATGTGATTTTTGACACAATCCATGTGGCATTATTCGAATTTTGGCTCAATCCATGTGGCCTTATGTGAATTTTGGCTCAATCCATGTGGCATTATGTGAATTTTTAATGGGGTCTAGTATTTTGTTGCATAATGTGTAGAAGTTGTATATGGTGTTGTACACTACACCCAAGGACACACCCCCTGTTGAGTGGCCACACCCCTTTTTCCAGAGCGCACCTTCGGCGCGTGCACAACTATATCCTTCACTTTTGTTGCCATGGTGGGCCTGCGTACTTTAAATGCCAGGGCCTATTTTTAATCCCATTTCCACCCTCTCTCTGCCGCTCTCTTAGCATGTACACTGGCACCACTAACAACGCCCCCTCCCCCACCTAAACCCTCTTTTACCATGGTGCCCCCCCTGTCATTTTATCCTGGATCCGCCCCTGCTAACCATTACACCATCCGTGATGCTCATATTGCAATGGATGTTTTTATTTTGGGCAGCGGCTGTATACTCGCAGTGAACTTCGCAGATTAGCGATCAGTGCTGAATTAGACCCTTTATCTGCTATCCGGTCATTGGGCCTTATTCTAGTTCACTCTTTCTGACAAAATCCTTTTTAGATGGATAAAACCATGTGCACTGCAGGGGGGAAGATGTAAAATGAATTAGATTTGGGTGAGTTACTTTAAGCAGAATCACAGCAAATTATTTATTTACTACCAGTTATTTATATAGCACACACCTATTCCGCAGCGCTTTACATAGAATATTTGAACATTCACATCAGTCCCTGCCCCAGTGGAGCTTACAATCTATATTCGCTACCACATGTATATGTACACACAGACATTCTAGGGTTAATTTTGTTGGGAGCCAATTAGCCTACCAGTATATGTTTGGATTGTGGGAGGAAACCAGAGTACCCGGAGGAAACCCACGCAAGTACGGGGAGAATATACAAACTCTGCACAGTTAGAGCAATGGTGGGAATCGAACACATGACCTCAGTGCTGTCAGCAAATGGAAATGTTTAATATAAAAAATAGTTCAGCTTGCATGTATCAGGATGGTTAAATAAATATAAGACCAAAATGTGCTAAATAGTGTATGACCAATATCTCTCAATGGGTTCAGCATGATTTCCCGACATTCAAAATACTGACAAGCTTTGGCAGACAGTCAAAATACCAAATCAAATGACCTACAATCATTATGCCGACTCTTAAAATGTCGACATGCCAAAAAAGTCAAAATGGTTTTTGTGTGGGTGTGTCTATGTCGAAATGGACACAGTATAAGTGTACCGCATTCCCTTACATTGCTTGCTTAACTCTCTCTGCACAAGTAACATCTACATCACCTGCAGTGCACATGGTTTTGTCCATTTGAGAAGGAATTTGCCTTTGTAGGTGAACCAGAGTAAGGGCCTATGCCCACTTGGATCGTGAGGTTAGAACAAATTGGTTTCAAAGAAAAAAATCTTGAAAACCTCACGTCTACTTTAATGAATTTCAACATTTTGAATGTGTCGGTCTGCCAATGGTTGTTGGTATTTTGACTGTTGGTAAATTAACTGCATCCTCTCCCAACATTGATGGTGTGGTGGTACCCCAGTTTCTGTCACTGTGGTGCTGCCCCCAGGCACTGGGAATAGATGCTGTGTCCATATTCCCTGTCTGCAATGGAGTGTGTGCCCCCTCCCCCTCTCCTTACAAGATACTGTGGTCCGTGATCGGGACAGAGGGACAGTAGTAACAGAAATACTGGACTGTTCCTCTGAGTCTGGAACAGTTTGGGGGTACTCATGACCCAAGTCCATATAATACATAATTCATACATCAAAATCCAGGGTTCAACCCGAGAATTGGAACACCGTTCCCAACCTAGTCATGCGCGGGACAGTCACATGTCCACCACAGCGCTGATCTGGGTTGTTCAGACTGCACATGTGTGCAAGTGTGGGCACGTGGAGATGACATGATGTGACGAATGAGAGGACCTTTTACACTGAGCCTTACCTGGGTCCTTCCCGAGAACAACCCTGCTTGGTAACAGGGTTTGAACTCTGGGGGTTATTCTAGTTCACTCTTCAGCCCTGTACACACGTACCTCGTACACACAGGGGAGATATATTGCTCAATTTCTCCTTTTCATCAGCGACCAGAGATGGTCGCTGATGAAAGGGAACCTCTGCTGGCGGTGCCTTAGAGATAATCAGCTGGTCACAGGAGCTTGCGATTAGAACAGGGCTGAGCAACTGGCGATTTATCGCCGGATATCACTCCCAACACTGGCAATATGGCCGCTGGCCAGTGATTTCAGCCCCTATCGCCCCCATGTGTAAACAGCTTCAGAGGCAAAATCCTTTGTAGATTGACAAAACCATGTGCACTGCAGGTAGGTAGGGCAAATGTAACATGTGCAGAGAGAATTAGATTTGGGTTGGGTTTTACTTCAAAGTGAGATCTATATTGCAGTGTAAAAATAAAGCCGTCAGTATTTTCCCTGCACAGAAACAAAAGAACTCACCCAAAGCTAAATCTCTCTGCACATGTTACATCTGCCCCCCTGCAGTGCACATGGTTTTGTCCAGCTAAGAAGGAATTTGCCTCTAAGAGTGAACTAGAATAAGGCCCTCTGGGAGATGGCCCCGGGTGGAGTAATTTCCACTGACAAAACTCCCCGGTTGTTGTGCGTCCATGTGCAGTAACCCGGGATTTTCATGTCAGTGAAGAGAAGGATTTAGTGTGCAAAATACGGGCGTCATATTTGATTGCCACTGTCACTTATGGGATACCGTACAATGGGCCTGATTCGGATTCCTTCGGAACGGGGCGAATTCTGCCTCGTTCCGATTTTTGGGGGACTGCACATGCGCCTGGTCCATTATGTGCATGTGCAGCGTCCCCTTGCGAAGGGCTTCGGTGACTTGCGTAGTCGCCAAGGCGTATGCGAGGATCCGGGCGGGCTGGGGGGCTGACAGTGGCGGGAATGGGGCTAGCCCATGGGAATGCCCGGCGCCTCAGGCGCTCGGTAAGCTGCGATCTTTGCAGCTTACCAAGCAAACCTGAATCAGGCCCAATATGACCAGGAATAATGGTAATTCATGTACCCGGGTCTGATGTGACTGGAGTACGACTAGAGGATTTTTTTTTTTACTGCAGGAACTGAGAATGCTAAAAGCAATTTGCAGTGCACAACGGAAACACATTACAGGCAATGGGCCTTATTCTAATTCACTCTTTCTGACAAAATCCTTCTTTGATGGACAAAACCATGTGCACTGCAGGTGGGGCAGATGTAACATGTGCAGAGAGATAGATTTGGTTGTTTTATTGTTTCTGTGCAGGGTAAATGCTGGCTGCTTTATTCTTACACTGCAATTTAGATTTCAGTTTGAACAGGCCCCAGCCAAATCTAACTCTCTGCACATGTTACATCCGCTCCAGATTTGGGTGGGGTTTTACTTCGAAGTGTAAAAATAAAGCAGTCAGTATTTTCCCTGCACAGAAACAAAATAATCGCAGTTTATATTTGTCTTTCTACATACATTTGGTAAAATTTCAGTATTTCGTAGTGGCCCCATAATAATCTCTCTTGACTGGTGTATCCCTCTTGTTACCATTCCTTATCCCTTTATATTCTGCTCTGCTGGTATACAGCAGTGTTTATAAGCTCTGTACAATATTGTCTCAAACATACCTCATACTGTACCTGCCTCCTCTTTTTCACTCCTCTCCAGGAGAAACCCAGAGAGGAGTAAAAGGGGGGCGGGACAAGGCTGCATGTCAGGGGGCGAGATAAGGCTGACTCCCTGAGCCCCGCCCCCATAACAGGCAGCCACGGTAATTAGGGGGATTGGGGAGGGGCTAAAATTATGCAATTTGTGCCATTTAAGCCCTGTCCCTCCAATGCGGACCCGCAAAAATAGGAGTTTGATGCAGCGGGGAAGGGGGTTGCGGGGGCGATGTGGAAGACTTGCCCACTTTCCTGGGGGGCCGGAGGGGTACCCAATGTTTGAGAGCCTCCTGGCCATTCCGGGAGGGTAGGCAAGTATGGCTTAATCCTTTACGTGATGCATACTTTCCAACTAGGGTATCCAATCCCGGTATCGGCAGGATTTTGGGATTTAAGGCCAATATCAGTGGGAATTAAATTTCGGGATTAAGTAGTGCAGGTTTCGTTCACAATTTATTTTCGTTCAATGTTCATTACATATGGGCATTTTATGATAAATAAAGATTCTATATTTTTCTATATTTTTCATGGCTGACAAACAGCGCAGCGCTCAGCTTCAGACGCTGCCCGGCTGCCCATCTGTGTGGCTCCTTGCTGCGCAGCGCAACCTCGCATCAGCCCCCCCTTCAGCTGCATCCACCCACCCACCCGCTATTTTAAGCGCAGAGGACTGTAAAAGAGTCTGCCGAGAGAGCGGAGGGGCAGCAGTGCCACTACTGCAGAGCCACGCCATGCCACCACTGAATATGCCACAGTGGACGGGGATCATGGTCCTGAGATTGACATTTTTTCAATCCGAGTCCCGGGATTTAAAAAAATGACCTGGGATTGGCATCCCTACTCCCAACTGTAAAGATTACAGCCCCATAATCCCGGACTATCCCGCTGTCCCTCCACAGCTCATAGTATCCCGCGGGTGGGTGGAGCAGATGGAGATTTTGTGCACTATTCAGTGTGGGGAGGGAGCCTGGGGCTGGCCAGCTGCTTGGGTAATGCTGGATGGCGTTTTTTGGCGAGCCATCCTCGCCAGCCGCTCACCATATTCTACATTCCGGGGAAATCCTCGCCGATTCCCCTAAACGGTGAGGTTCGACAGCAAATGCAGCGAGCTTTGCCGTTTTGACGGCCACACTCGCTGTTTCCATCTTGCCTCAGGGAACAGGCGGCACGTAAACGGCAAGTGAGGGGAGAGAGTTGAATACTGATGGCGAGCTATAGGTGCTGCATGCCGTATAGCTCGCCGTTATCCACTCGACCCCCCTCTTTAAATATATCCCTAACTGTGCTATAGAAACAGGCTGATGGAGGCCGGAGGTGACATCACACGCCCTCCCTGAAAACACTTAGGCACGCTTGCATTTTCCTGGACACCCAGAAACCATCTGGCCACTGCGCCCAAACGCAGGCTTCCTGTCTTGCAGAATTTTATTGATTTGGCATCAAGCATACGTGTTGTGATCTGTGCACATGTGGTCTTTCAATAATTTATCGCTGTGCAAATGTTTGCACAGAAGTGATCAGGTCTGAATAACCCCCATGTTATACCAATAAATCTTGAATTTTTTTAAAGCAGTGGTTCTCAAACTGTGGGTCCCGACTCCATGTTGCTGACCATCAGGCTGACGACTTTTCTGGAAAATCTGTTGTATGGTCTGTTTTTTAGACTCCTCCAATCGTTTTGATCCTCCACAATACTGCTGCGCCATGTATGTGTTGTCTGCTGACTAGACATGTGATGTGATGGGTTATGGTATATTAGACTCCTCCCATCACTCTGTGCCTCCACAATACTGCCATGTCTGTGCTGTCTGCTGACTACACATATGACGTGATGGGTTATGGTATATTAGACTCCTCCCATCACTCTGTGCCTCCACAATGCTGCCATGTCTGTGCTGTCTGCTGACTACACATGTGATGGGTTATGGTATATTAGACTCCTCCCATCACTCTGTGCCTCCACAATGCTGCCATGTCTGTGCTGTCTGCTGACTACACATGTGATGTGATGATCTTCTGCAGTAACTTGCTGGGGTCCTGTCATTATTTTTATTGTCTGATGGGGTCCCAGAGTAAAACAGTTTGAGATTCCCTGTTTTAAAGGAATAAAACTGCAATTAACAGCAGACTTAGGGAGCGTTCCCAATGCAAACGTCTTTGCTCATCATCAGTAGGTGGTAAGGGTAATATCTCCATTATACTGTATATAGATCCATTGTGACCCCCCCGACCCTCCAGATCGGGAACCACATGAACTAACCTGGAACTCAGACCTTCCATCCTCTTTGGATGAAGATTGGGCAGATATAAGGCAGTCGGGACACTGACTGTCAGGATCCCCACTGTCGGAGGCGCATGTCACACCCGTTTGGTCCCCCCGTTGTCTCAGGTTTTTGGCGAGCCTAGATCAGGCTAAATACCGATTGTTCCACTATGTGCTAAGGTTAGAGAGGAAAGTTCGCTTCAAGATAAATTCATATTACATGTATGCAATGCCGCCAAATCTCTGATAGCTAAAAGTTGGAAGTGCGCTTTTGCCCCTTCACTAACTGCTTTGTTCAACCGCATTCATTTAGTTGCTTCTATATTACAAGTTTATTAAATATTACGGTGCCAACATTCCATCAGATACGGTCCCCTTGGTATCATTTCTGCTCTTCCCCTCTCCCAGGACTCTGCGGATATTTCATTATATTTTATTTTTTATTTGAATTTTATTTATCTTTTAAATTAAATGTTTTTCCCCTCTATACCTACTGTACTTATTTTCTTTATTTCAAGATTTACTTTTCTTGGATATGTTACAGCATATATTCTTTGTTGTATACAAAAGCCAGACTTTTTTTGTATACATTTGCTGTTTTTTTTTTTCATTAATAAAAAAAATAAAAAATGATGGTCTTAAAAATAACTGCAATTAACCCTAAACGGTCTATTTTTACAATACAAAAATAGAAATGACGCATTTTACACTGTGCTAATATATCCCTAGCACGTGCCTACAAATGGTGGTTTAAATAGGCCGAAATTCCCAGAATGCATGGTACAGATAGGGCCAATATGAGCATGAGGGGAGTCCCATCTGTGTGTCAGTCAATAACTGCAGCCTGGCAGGTAATCTTATCTGCACCCACATACCTATACGGTACCTTGATACGGCAAGTACGTCAAACATGCAATAAAAAACAAACAAAAAAAAACAAACATTGTTTTTCACTTGCTTTTATTGATATTACTGTATGGTGACGACATTACACATAAGCAATAAGCCGAGCCGTGTAATAACAGACAGGGGAAAAAAGTCACCAGCCGCTTGTTCTGTAGAAAGCGAGTGTGCAGATGCCGCCACAGTGGCCCGGCCCAGAGAGGATTATGGGCCTCTGCAGGCATATAGTACACCAATAAAACATCAATAGAACCTACTAGAAAGTCTTTATGTTGTCCAAGCAGCAGCTGCACCTGGAATCAATGCTGTCCAATCATAGGGTCACATTGGCTAGTGGACAATTTGCTTGTACCCAAGAACAGATTCAATTATTATGTAAGTCCATTAAAAATGTAGAACCACAGCAGACTTTCATTCATTGTGGGCCCATACAGGAGTCGTGGGGTAGGCAACCTGCGGCACACACACACACTGCCGTGGAACTATAACTCCCAGCATTCCCTGCTAGAGGGTTTTAGTATGCTCTAACAGCAGAACTGTGGCAGGCCAATATAAAGTTCCACAGCAGTTAGATGCCACAGGTTGCTTACCCCCTGCAGTAGTCAATACTTAAAATTGTTATACCTCAAGTAGGGGAGAACCCAAGCAGTAAGCTTTAATGTGGATATACGGTGAACAATATAGGTTGCAGGCATTAGTAATACTATATAGTAATAAATATAGGCTATGCCCGTTGGTCATGCTCTAGTGCTGTGACAGTGTAAACAAGACTAGCCTACCAGTAGGCGGCCATCTAGGAGTAACATGGACCACACCCCCAAACAAGGATTATGGGGTGCAAAATAACCATGAATGAGAGAAGCGGTGTAATCTGTACTCTGTGATCCAACGCAACAAAGCACAAATGGCTGATCGAGAAGACTGGAAACGACCGAATTGTGGGTGCGGTAATAAAGCTGGTTTGAGACAATGAGGTCCATTTCTATACATTGCATTAAGTCACAGTAACCAATCAGCAATTAGCTTTTAACAGTCTAAACAGAATTAGACAATGACAGCAAATCTTATATGCTGTTACAATTCAGTGCCAATTCGCACAAAACATGCAGTTTAGTACATTAGGCCTAATGATATGTATATGACTGTTATTCACTATTCCACCCTTTGGCCATAAATGTCACTGAAACTTTCGGCATCTTCTCACATCTATGAAAAAGGGAAGCGCATGTCTCACACATAATCCGGAACGGTGTTGCCGAGTGTCTTCTTGCTCATATACAGGTTTCTTGATTCTATTTTAATTTTTAAACCAACATGTTGCCATTACTTTCAACAATGTTTTTTTCTGCCATGGGGTTTAAAAGTGCATTATGGGGGGTTATTCAGGTTGGTTTGCAAAAACAAACTCATTCTTTAATGGACAAAATCATGTGCACTGCAGGTGGGGCTGATGTAACATGTGCAGAGAGATAGATTTGGTTGTTTTATTGTTTCTGTGCAGGGTAAATGCTGGCTGCTTTATTCTTACACTGCAATTTAGATTTCAGTTTGAACAGGCCCCAGCCAAATCTAACTCTCTCTGCACAGGTTATATCCGCTCCACCTGCAGTGCACACGGTTTTGCGAGCCAACCTGAATTAGGTCCTATAAGCGAAACGCCTGTGCGGATACAACTGCACCCACCTCAACTCACCAGTTTATGTATATTAGTCAGGAATATATATATTTCTTTACACTTTAAATTTCTCTGCCAACAACTGTTAGCCTTTGGTTGTGGAGACTGGACTAAAAAAAGGCATGTTTGGGACAAAATAAAAAGGACATAATAATCCAATGCAATAAGACATATACCCCAATGTAACAGTTATGTTTTGCGGACGTGTAGTATATTGTCATTTAATCACAGCTAAATTAGTAGTTACTAGCCCAAAAAACGAATTTTGAACAAATACCTGACAAAAGCAATGCCTGCAACTACATCTAAGCAGAAATTGCACCAAATACTTGGAATAAGGTTCCCTAGAGACAAGTCTTCAGCACACTTATAAACCCGATTTCACAGCGTTCCACGTTACGGTAAGTTTTCTTGTACACAAACTCTATGTGGGCAACCTAGCACGTTTGTTCATAGCCGCGTGTTTCACAATCTAGCGGGTCTTATTTTCCAGTCTTCTAGGGATCACAGAGTGGAGAGAACAGCGCATTTCCACGAGCTACCACTTTGTAGGCTGCAAACTCCCAAGCACAAGTGCATTAAGCAGCTCTGTCTCCACACTTGGTCTCCAGGTGGTGGAGATGAAAATTTCGCTCCGGCAACCTGCTACTGTATCGGAAGCGGTGCGAATGGTTTCTAAGGGGCGGATGGAACCACAGGCCCCAAATCAAGCTCCACGTGATGTGTCAGCCACACGACCTCGGTGGAGGACTCGTTGTCTTCTACAGGTCGGATGGGGGGAGTCAGGTTTCGGAAGTCATGCCTGAGCTTGAAGCTCACGATCACTTCTCCTTTCTCCTGAAGAGGAGTCACCTTGATGAATACTCCAACTTTATTGGCTTTCCTGAAGGCGACAACGCTGTAAGAGAGATTAAAGCATGATTAGACTCCAGAATGCAAAAACATAACTGAGGTTGAGTGATAGTAGTAGCAATAGTAATAAAAAAAAAAAAAACAGCTTCTGCCTAGCATTTTATATACTATACTTCTACTGATTGGTTGTTATGGGCAACTTGTACACTGCTTGATACCGATGGAGCCTCCGTCAGCGAGCCTGCCTGATCGCCAGATCCCTCTGACGCAGGTGGGCGAACGCGCTAGCAGCTCACGAGTCCCCTTCAGCAAGGTGGCGGGGACCTGGTGCTTCCCTGCCTTCTCCACTTCAGGGGGACAGGCAGGGAGCGGAGGCAGAGCGGGGAGACAGGCAAGGAGCGGGTGATGGCTGTATGGCTTCCAGGAGAATGGGGAGTGCGTGCGCGCCCCATTCTATGGGGTGCCGGGGGATGGAGAGTGACTCAATCTGTACATCTACCTCTAAAACAATAGATGGGGAAGCTTCGGCCCTCCTGCTGTTGTTGAACTACACATCCCAGAATGCTTTGCTACAGTTTTAGCATCGCCAAATAGCAAAACTGTAGCAGTGCATGCCAGAATGTGTAGTTCAACAACAGCTGGAGGGCCAAAGGTTCCCCATCCCTGCTCTAAATGTTGAATAATCTTTTTTAAAAGGCCATTCTACATACACAAGGACTATTTGAATTTAGAATGTAAGCTCTCACGAGCAGGGCCCACGCTCCCCATGTAATTTTCTTAAAATATATCTCTGCCACCCTGATAATTGCATCAGTGTCCTGTCCCCTGGTGGAACTGTCTTTATTTACCATGTACTTGTCCTAAATTGCATTGCACTGTAATTCATTATTTGTTTTTCGCTCATCTATGTATTGCCAGGTGTTGCGGAACCCTTGTGTCACCATATAAATAAACGATAATAATAATGACAATAACAATAACGTGATCACATCACCACGTGTCAGAACCACGATACGGCAGAGTGATAAAGTGACAGCTTACTCTGGATCATCCTGGAAGTCCTGAGGCTCGGCCAACTCGTCATATTCTGCCGCAGCATCCTTACCGGCTAGGACCAGCTCCTTCGTTGGAACAATCACCTGCGAGGAACAGAGCAGTTGCGTTATGCATTTGTACAGGCGACAGTGGATCCTGCCTCCCTGATCACTGCGCTTATTCCAGTGTTAGCATCAGGAGAATGTGTACAATAAGAAGCAGTGAAGGCCTGGATTTGTACTTTGTGATGAATTTTAGAACGAGTGGCATCTTGGCAGACGTGCAACTCCTGGATCGGTGGAATCATACAGGGGCGGAGGCAGTGATGTTGCAGCGACTCAGTCCACAAGGTTTAACCTGCATTGCATCCCATCATATGTACATATGCTCATGTATCAGACCGGCAGTGTAATATTCATACAGATGTAGCCACATTCATCTTTGCTACAATGCGGCATGATGTGTGGTGCTGGGACTACTGTAACAGTCACAAAGAAGAGTATGGCTACATCGGGTGCCGGGCTGCTCCCGACAGTCATTCCACCGACGTCAGAATCCTGACTGCTCCCTCGTGGGGGTCCACGACCTCCATAGAGGGAGAATAAAATAGGTGGCGAGCCCAGCTCGCCACGGTGCCCGCAGTGGCGAGAGCAGCGAGCCCGCAAGGGGCTTCATTGCGCTCCCCACGCTGTGCAGTCAGGATTCCGACGTCTGACTAATGACTGTCGGAATCCCGACTGTCGGGCTAATATACCACACCCGCTACATCTGCATCTAATGCTGTTTATTGGTCCTTTAAGGAATAATTGTCAACAGGTATAATAATAATAATAATAATAATAATCATCATCATCATCATCATCATCATGAGCAGACACTTTCAGGGTATCTAGTCCTATAAATGGGCTTAGGTGCCTGCACTTAGTACTCAGGAAGCAGAGCGGTGTTGGGCCGTACCTTGGCAGTGCTGTTGATGTCATGGGGATCGCCTTCTTCGCATGGGATCAGTGTTATATGAGTGAGGTTCTCCACTGGATTAGTCAGGGTCAGCAGGACCTGGCTTTCCTGCAACATAAAGCGTCCAGAGATCAGTAGTGCGTGCGGTGCCCCAGTGGCCCCATACTGCAGCGGGGTGTGTGTTATTAGACAGTCAGTAGGTCTACCCAAAAATCGACATGCAATAGGGTCAAAAAGTCGACACGGTTGTTTCACATCTGTGTGTCAATGTTGACAAATCCCAAAATGTCTAATTTCCAATTAGTGTAAGGCGTGCGCACCATGCTTCGAGATGGGCACACTATTGTAGTCTCCCTCTATGCCGACCTGGATGGTGAAGAACCAACAATCTGGTTTAAATCATGAAAATCTCATGTCAACCTTGTCACGTGTCTACCTTTTTCATTTCAAAGTTTAGACCATGGCGTCCTATTACCTGTCAACCTTTTGAGGTAGACCTATGGACTGTCTATCTAGACCAGGGATGGGGAACCTTCGGCCCTCCACATGTTCTGTAACTACACATCCCAAAATGCCACGCAACAGTTTCAGGATTGCCAAATAGAAAACTGTAGCAAGGCATGCTGGGATGTGTAGTTTCACAACAGCTGGAGGGCCGAAGATTCCCCATCCCTAATCTAGACACTGTAGAGCTATCAACTGGAACCCATGCAGCAGATGTTGGGTTACTCAGTATCTAGCGGCGACACCGGGAACAGGTAAACAGGACATAGGCGGGGATAGGGAGGGAGGGAAGTCACCAGTGACTGGTCTAGTGCCCAGCCAATCATCTGATGCCTTCACTAGCGAATAGAGTTGGAGAAAGTGATAACAGACATAAATGTGAGCTTTAGTATTTAATACCCATATGTATCAGGATTATGTGACAGGGACACAGTTCTACCACTGCTATGTAACAAGTAGAACAAAAGGCTGCTTGTGTATTAGGATCGTTATATAGGTTTTGCACAGAAGGGCTCTTCTGTACACCCCATAGGACACTCCAGGTCCGGGTACTGCGTCCGTACAGAAGACATCAGGAGGCCATGGAGTAAATGTACTCAAAGGCGAATGTGTTTGAACGTATGCAATTCAGTACCCGAGGTCACACACAGACCTCTGCAAGATATACTTCGTGTTCATTCTAGCACCCGCCATATTTGAAAACCCATGTACTGTAGTTCCTCTTTCCTGCCTGGGGTGCCGCTGCCTGCTGTGGTGTTTCTAGCACATGTCTGGTTTGCATATCAGTGCTTATATACAGACCACGCTGTGCTAGAAGCACTACAGTGGACAGCGACACCCCAGACAGGGAAGAGGAACTGCATAGGTTTTCAAAGATGGCAGGTGCTGGAAAGAACACTATATACTGTATTATAACAGCCCTCTTAGAAAGTCACTCAGCTCCTGTTTGATGCTAAACATCTTGAATTCTGACGCTGTGTTTAAGATTTCACCCAACAATCATCTAATCCAGCATGAGATAAATCCCAGGGTCAGCGGAAGAAAGGGAGTTATATCATTCCAGAATGTAACATATATGTCGTGTGTGTGTGTGTGTGTGTGTGTATGTATTACTTGTGTAGTTTCACGGCGGCACTGCCCACGGATCGCATCGTATGCAAATCACATGCGATTTAGCAAACCCCCAATATCCACGTCAGCCCGAAGCGTGGCAAGCCCCACGAGGGGATGCGGTACGCATCCTCCCGACCTGTTCATATCCCCCACTATCCACGTTGCCGTGTGTCAAGCGGACGCGTAAAACCAGCCCAAAGCGTGGCGAGCGCAGCGAGGAATACACGCAAGTAATCCGCGTCCGCTCGCTACACTTTATAAAATTAACTCCACGCCAATGTGCATAGTTGGGGTATTACCAGGTCGGGAGGATGTGTACCGCGTCCCCTTGCGGGGCTCGCTGCGCTCACCACGATTCGGGCTGACGTGGATAGTGGGGTTGTGGCTAAATCGTTGCATGCGATCCGCGGGCAGTGCCGCCGTGAAACTACACAAGTACCATATAAATGTATCAAGAAGTAAGAATGAGGCTAGAATGTGATGCTCACCTTCATGTGGCGCAGGTTTGGAATGGACATAATTCTCACTTCTGGGATGTAGCTCCTGCACAAATGAACCACAAATCAGCAGGTTAGGATGCGCTGAAAAGTAACCTCAAACCTGAAAATTAATTTCTGGTGCATGCAAGAGCCTGGGCTATATAAAAACGTGAACCAAATAAATAGATGGGCGGCTCTAGCACTGTATCCTGGTATTGCTGTGCATTGCTCACAAGGGCAGGCGCTGTGGGCTGCTGCTGCTGCCTAAGGTGGCTTTACATACTGGATTCATGTATACAAAAGGGGGTGGTATCACAGGCTGGCTTGTTAACAAGATGTTAAGGTTCCAAAAGTAACTGCTGCAGGTAGTAGGTCTCTGTGGGAATGCATTGTTTTAATACTGGCACCAGACCTGTAAAGGGGATAACAGCTTCACTTTATGTTTGTAACTCTAGATGAGATGCATCAACCTTCAAAACCTTCTAAAGCAGGCATGGGGAACCTTCGGCCCTCCAGCTGTTGGCTACAGGTTTGCTATTTGGCCATGCTAAAACGGTTGCAAGGCATACTGGGATGCATAGTTCAACAACAGCTGGAGGGCCGGAGGTTCCCAATCCCTGTTCTAAAGCAGTGGAAACATGATCCAGTGGTTAATGTTCCCACAGCAACCAATCCATATTTCCACTCTTTTGAAGGTCTAATGCCAGATTTTCTCTGAGCGATGATGGACAGGAAACACAGGAAAAAACATAAGCATGTAATAAGTCCTGGCATATTGGTGAATTATCCTATAGAACAGTGGTTCTCAAAGTCGGTCCCCCCACACAGTTCATGTTTTACAGGTCACCTGTGCATTTTGAAAATGTGAAAGTTGGTGATACAGAGGGCAGCTGCTGTGACCTGGAAAACGTGCACTGTGTGGGGGTCCTGAGGACCGGGGTTGAGGACCACTGCTATAGAACATTTCTGGTTTAGCTAGAACACGTCACAGTACTCACAGGGCGACCAGCTGGATCTTAAACTTAATAGACGTTGGATTAAACTCTGGCTTGCTCAGGTTATGTTCACATTTCTGGATGTAAAGAAAAACACAAAACAGACTCGTACTTATCACACTGCAAACATCGGAGAGAGCAGAATGCTGGAGATCTCAGGATCACTTACCCGGCAGCGGAGAGAGCGTTTGATGAGGAGATGTTTGTGGCGGGGGTGAAGCTGCGAGGCACAGATGGGCTGGAAGTCGGACTGTAACAGACGTTGGTCCAAAGTAGTAACTGGCAATAAGGAAAGAATCAGTATTAGTGCAATCTAGAGAATCAGGGAGAGATGTACTAAGCCCTGAAAAGTGATCAAATGGAGTGATAAACCACAAAGCAACAGACGCCTAACTGTCATTTTTCAAACACCTCCTGTAATGTGACAGTTAAGAGCCAATTGGGTGGTGGTTTATCGCCCTCCATTTTATCACTTTTCAAGCAGAGTACATGTGGTGTGAAAGAGCAAGTGATTGTATTGGTGGTCAGCGTGCCAAGAACCAGGTGCAGGATAACAGTAAGACCCACAGCAGTGCGGCCAATCAGAATGGTAACGAACCACTCTCACTATGTAAAGCAGCCAATCATTACCTTCTGTTAGATTTATAGGTCTGGTATAATAGTCCTCTGATAATGGCTCCACTTCATCCACTGACTGTGCAGGCTCAATCTTTATCTCCTTCTGATCTTCTACTTCTTTGAGTCTAGAAGGAGGAACAAGTCATAGGCTGAAGAACTGGACCAAACAGTCTAAGTCACGGCCATTTTTCGGCAATCCGCGGCCATTTTTGCTGATCCACAGACTTTGACACTCGACAGCCGGAAAACTGAATACCAACTGCCGAGTTACTGTTGGAAGAAACGAAAATGGACCAGAATTCCGACTGTCTAGATGTTCCGACAGTCGGAATACCATATTAAATACCCCCCATATCACCTATGTAAGGAGGAGTCTTTAGATGCAGCATGAGTTGCACCTGCCCTGTGACAAGTCCAGTTTCTGTGTCTCATAGAAGCGCAGCCACTCACCCAGGGGGCTACAGTGTATGCAGTACCTTTTAGTGACACCGGTATTGGAATCCCATCAGGCACTACCTCTGTGTGTTTGAGATTTGCCTCCTCTGCCACCCCACAGGTACGCCCATACACTTTGGTGCAATGGAATTTGTACTGTGTCCCTCTACGAACACCATTGGACACACCTGCAGGCTTAAAACAATCAGCATTGCGTCCACCACTGAACCAGGCTGGAATCCTTTCACTGCACAAACGCTGGACAGGCTTTGTCACAGAACTTGTTTACAACCCTAAATCCAGCGTGTAAATGCCAGCGCCGGGTGCAGCACTGTGACATTACAGTGTAGTAATTAACTCCTGTCACAGCGTAGGAGCCTGCAGTGCAGCCACAGCAGTGTCCAGGACTGCACAGCATCTCCCAAACCCCCCCGGAATGCTGAAAGTGGGGGTTGGGCCATAAAGCCAAGCCCTTTCCCCCTTATTGCTGTGTGCATGGGGCCTACAGCGCTTGAATACATTATGGCCCTTATTTTGGTTCGCTCGCAAATTCCTTCTCAAATGGACAAAACCATGCTGCACTGCAGGTGGGGCAGATGTAACATGCTCTCGTCGTAAAAGATCGCATACCTTAAGTTAAGGTAACTTAAGGTATGCGGTGGACGCGATATTTGGCTATTTTTAGCCGGCAATGAGAAAATCGCGTTGATCGCGTCCATCGCATGCCATTATAATGGCACGCGATGCGACCGACGCGATCAACGCGATATTACATAGGGAGCAATGTTAAATGGGCCAATGGCCCCGATTTTTCATTGTATAGGCAACCTAATGGGTAATGTGTATGTTAAATGCCCCCCCCCCATTGTTAACGGCAACCCACGATTAACGCCAACCCGAAGCGTGGTGAGCGGCGGCGGTACGCGTCCACTGACCCTTTTCATACCCATACTATCCACGTCGACGTGGAGTTGATTTTATATAGTGTGGCGATCGCAGCGAGCCAACGAGCCAGAAGCGTTGCGAGCACAGCGAGCCCCGAGAGGGGAAGCGTAATACCTGTGAAGTAATGCGCGTCGCTTCGCTCGCCATGCTTCGCGGGTTGGCGTTGATCGTGGGGTGGCGTTAACAATGGGGGGGGGGGGGGGGGGGCATTTCACCCATGAGGGTGGGTATACAATGAAAATTGGGGTCTGGGGGGCATTTTACATTGGTTCCAATGTAAAAAAAATCACGTCGATCGCATCTCATGCGATTTGGTTGCATGCGATGGACGCAATTTTTTGGGTCCCGCTGGATGCAATTAAGATCGCTGGCGCCGTGCTAGGAAACAAGTACCAAAAAAAAAATAAAAAATTAGCCATGACTAACCCAACAGTCCAGGTTA
This sequence comes from Crinia signifera, assembly GCF_055691185.1. NCBI lineage: Eukaryota > Metazoa > Chordata > Amphibia > Anura > Myobatrachidae > Crinia > Crinia signifera. The sequence goes on from NC_139220.1 coordinate 35,589,745, forward strand.
TAAGGATAGTCATGCCAATTACTTAATTAGTTCCTTGATCAGTTTGATTATACCATCTATCTCTGCACAAACAGGGTTATCCCTAAAACTGGACTGCGAGAACCGCTACCCTAGAGTACGCGTGGGTGTAACATTTGGTAGGGAATAAAACATGACTGAGGTCACAATAGAAGCACAGTGACAATATTTCTATATAATATATTCGGTTCAATTTTATTTTATTGTAATACAAAAACTGAAGAACCCCTCTGAGGCCGCCCACATTGTACCTATGAGTAATAATAATAATAATAATAATAACCAATGCAATCTTACGTCAGTCCAGCTAGAGGCGTAATAGGGACTCCTGGTCTTTGACGCTGGAGCCTTGTGCCGCGCCCATACTTGTCCTGTATGAAATACAACAGATGCCGGTATTACCTCTGTAATAGAACAGGCGTCGGCAGTGGATGTTAGCCATGCAAGAGAAGCAATGACAGTGATTTAGTCCTATCCGGCAGATGAGGCATAGGGAATGCTTAATGGTCAGCGCGTGACTGTTCGTCTGTCGCTGCTGGACATGAGTTGCGGGCAGTGAGGCAGAGATGATGAGGCCCAGAACTTACCGCTACATGAATAGTGTGTTGCTGTGTTGTATTCCCAAGTTACCAGCAGAGTGCATTAAAGGCAAAGACAAAAGAGGTACAGTCAGACTGAGGAACAGGAGATTGTTTATTTATCCTTTTATAAGGAGCTAAAGGCCCCCATCACACTAGAACGATTTTTTTTGGCCAATTGTACAATTTCCGACCGATCGTCCGATATATCGGCCGATTATCTGTAAAATAGGCCGATATATCGGATGATTGATCGAAAATCGGACAATTGCCCAAAAAATCGTTCTAGTGTGTGGGGGCCTTAAGTGATGTATTCTCATTGGAGAGGTCAAAGTACCAGTGAGGCAATAAATAAGATCTCTGTGGAGTTTGGTGATATTCCCACCAATAATCAAGCCGGAGATAACCCCATCTATACGCTGTTGAGTTTAAAAGGTGCCCACACACTAGAATGGTTTTTTTTGCCAACTGCCTGATTTCCGACTGATCGTCCGATATCGATTGGATGCGCGCTCCTGCGGATCTTTTACGAAATCTTCTGATCTTAAATGCTGCACGAAAGATCAGAAGATGTAGCAACGCACATGGAAACTTAAGATAAATCTTTGGTAAAGATGTGCGCTTGCCTGAAATCTTTTGTTCAGGACGGATAAAAGATTTCAAGGCTAATTTGTGCGCACATCTTAAGATCGCAGATCTTTCTAGTGTGTGAGCACCTTTAGACAGCAATAAGCCACCAGGGACCATTCTCTACTGGAGGACAGTTTATATATGAAAAGGGGGCAGAACCCTTTAAATGCTGCCTGCTTTCCACACTCAACTAAAGAAACCAGTTGGAATCTAGAACATTTTGCGCAGTATCGACTATCGGAAAAAAAGCACTTACAGAAAAAGCCAGAGGCATGTAGTTTCTGCGCCGAACCAGTTTCTTGCGGTCACGCTCAAGCTTCTCCTTCTGCGCCAATTGCTGGTAGTACTCCAACAGTTTATTAATCTTACGGGGGGAAAAAACAAAAAGGTAAACGCACACTAATATATATCCTACATACACGCACTTAATTTCTTGTTACATTTTCGAAATGCACATTTATTTATTATTAACCAATGTATTTTTACATTTTGGACAGTAGATGGCGCCAGTCAAAGTAACCTGCTGCGAACACCACCCTTGGAATGAGCTCACGATGCATTTTTACAATCCCAAGCTGAAGTAAATGTCTCACACAATAGCAAGCCCCATGCTTACCCTCTGGGTGTACGGATTCTCAGGTTCCTGCCAACCACCGCTGGCTGCAAAACAAAGAAAATGTTTTAGTGCTGTACTAAGCAGGTAACGGGTACCGCAGACCCTGGTGGTGGTAACTTGGAAGCATTCTGAATTTCCACATAAACAACACTGTTGCCTTCAGCATATAAGGTTACATGGCTGTCCTGGGCTCAAACACAATAAGTGTTAGTAATCCAGTATTTTCCCTAAAGTACAGTGTCAGGGGCCACTCTCAGGGAATACCAAGATATCTGATCATCGTGGTATCTGAACCCACCAATAGCACACATTCGCTTGGATCTGCGAAGCTGCCGATGGGCGCCTCAATACGCATATAAGCTGCATACGGGATCACTGCTGCTAATGGACATCCCTGATAAGACCCATTACACTGAACATTTATAAACAGATAAAGTGTTCGTAGACCCTACTAATATCCGTTAAGAAAAAAAAAAACTAAACATTGTTAAGTGCGATTCCCTTTACAGTACTCACCCACTGACTTGTCCGCCATGCCGACATCTCTAGAGGTCCAGCGGCAAAACCCACAAGCAAGATAGTAAGCTTTCTTCATGGTGGTTTTGGCTGGGTCATCGGGAAGCGGAGCTGGGATGCTGGTTGCGCGGGTGGAGAGAGTGTGCATGCAGCAGGGGCAGTCAAAGCAGTTCGCACACCTGTGTGATGACAGACAGACCAGATATTACACAGGCAGCAACTATGACGCCTGCTGCCAACACTTCCATGCCAACTACTGCGGTTCACTCACTGATGCCCAGGTTTTAACTTGTGGACCACTATTCACAAGCAAATCCTAGGATTCAATTCAGAACAACAAAATGCATGTGTGAATGAGCACTCATACCAGACTTAAGGCCCCCATTAGATTGGGGAATAAGGGACGAGTTGCCATTGCAGTGGTGGGTAATGCCGGGAACTAGAACCCGTACTCACCCCCCTTCTATTGACTGGAATCACAACCTTATGAGCCCCTACTATTGCCTATTGCTCACAGCCTAATAGGGCAGCAGACAAAAACATGAAAGTCTGGATTTGCCGTAAGTGCAGAACACAGCAGCAATTACTTGTGTCATCGCAGGAAACAGGACTGTTCTGTACGTAGATGTAGTCATAAAAGCTAAATTATATTAACTTATTTACAGTGTTAATCCTCAGACTCAGTGACCGGTCACATTTCACCGAATGGTGAACCGGAAGCTGCATTTTTACCGACTAGCACAGTTTTCTACAGGAATTCCTGAGCTGGTGTAATTGGGAAGGGACAGCACTAGACTAGACCAAGCTGCTGTACAAGCATATGTATCTATATCTCAAGGAAAGAACAACATAAATCCATAGTACAACAAACCTATTCTTCTTCAGCTTGGCTTCAGCCGACGGCATATTCTCCAGGCAGCTGGGACAATAGTGCGAGTCCACCTGCAGAAAATGAGGAGTGAATTAACATAGGACTTTTCCACCGGTTCTAGAATGATACCACTTGAAGAACAACTTACACAGATCAACACACCATTCCTTTTCGGATATATAACCCACACGCACTATTACCATAAGAGAGGGACCTGCAAACTACTCAGACCCATGATGCGTACAGCTCCGATTCCTCTCGGGTTGTAAGGAAAAATGCGTTCTGTAATAATTACCCACAACCTGATGTGAGGACACTGTCAGGGTTAGTACTCGCAAGTGGTTTTACCCCGGTTTCAGAGCGAAGAGAGGTGACGGGAACTCATTGACTGGACAACCATAATTTATTGGAACTAAAGTCGTATAGTGAATATGGCTTCTGATTGGACAGCTGTCAAATCAGGTGGTACGATTCTACACAACTTTTCAGTCTTCTGAGACAAAGTGAACACTGGGAGTGGAGTCGCCCCTTACGATCTATTAAAAATAGACTGTGCTATTTCTACTTGCAATACCACCGCCGCAGGGCCGCGCATCGGTATCACAAGCCCCCTTACACAGTGCGATTTTGGCTAACTGCCCTTACGGTTTTCACTATATAGTCAGAATCATAAGGAAAAGCTAGCCAGAATTGCACTGCATGTACACACCATTAGAGCCGCCTGTACAGAACACAGTAGATTGTTCTGCAGATAAAAAGCTAAAACCACATTTTTCCTATTTTCCTTTAGGAATGCTCTTTAAATCGCACCCTGGAGACATATCTTTCTTCCATTTTCTATTTTTTTTTTTTTCAATCTTAAACATCAAAGAAAGAAAAAAAACATCTCGATCTGCTCTGCGATTGTCTACCGCGTGTCATTCCCCTTTACACCAGAAAATGCAGGGACTCACCCGGGAATATGGCCCAGGGATCATGCCAGGGCATTCCCGGGTTGGCCCCTTTCACACCAGAAAAGTCCCTGCATCTTCTGGTGTGGGAAGGAGGCCGGCAGGAAGCGGGCAGGCAGGAGGCAGAGAGTACTCACCCTGGGTCGCTGGTCCTCGCTGCAGGCTGGGGATCCACACAGGCGGCGGGCACAGATGACGCAGCCCTCCGGCTGCAGTGAGGGCACCGCAGAGCTGCGTCATCTATATATGCTGCCTGTGTGGATCCCCGTCTGACAGCACGCACTGTGGACCAGCAACCCGTTAAGTACCGCTACCCCTTTCACACCGGCCAGGACCCCGGGTTGAACTCGGGAACAACCCTGCTCCATAATGCTAGTCGCAGGTTGTTCTGGGGCCCAACCCAGAAAATTAGGCTAGTGTGAAAGGGGAATTATACAATCTGCTCATCCTGCCCATCCTGTAGAGAGGAGTAGGGATGGCGATCGGCCATCAATGATTCAAAATCATTGATGGTTTATGGCCGATGTAGTTCTACAAGTAGTTCTAATAGTTTTGACATCGATGGGGGAGAACCAGATGATTACCCACCATCGATTTAAAGCTTAAACAAATAGTTTCATTTTTCTGTTTTCCCCCAAGGGGACGGGACACTGAGTAAAGATTCACCCCCGACACCGGTTAAGCCCCGCCCCCTGTTTCAATTGGCCCACAGGCCAATCAAAGAAAATGGATGACCATCGATACATAAACTAATTTATGTTTATCCATTGCATAGTATGACACTATCGATGGTTAGTCACTACTACTACCATCGATGGCAAAGGCAACGATGGTAATCCCTAGAAAGGAGGAGGATGAGGAATAAGGGGAATGACAATGCTGACAAGGGGGTGAAAGGGTTTGAGGATATAGGGGGAGCATAAAGCACATGAGGGGTGGGTGGATGAGGAAGTGAAGGTAGAAGAGTAACATTAAAAAGTGTATTAAAGTACATGTGAGAGTGAAAAGGTGGGTGCAGATGCAAGGTCCAATATTGTTCAGTGGAGATCATAGGAAAATAACAATATTTGTCCGGCTCTTATATTTGTACACAGGATCTTAGATCATCAGATATTTCTCAAGTCCCGTCTTATAATAAAACTATTTCTATTCTGTAATTTGCAATTTTACAGTAGCAGGCAATTGCCTAATACGATTATAGCAGACATGGTCTTACATAGAATGTGATAGTACTCTCAGGTACCCGGAGCTGAGGCCATATAATCACATTTTATTCAACACTAGGAAATCCCACTGGAAAATATATGAGAAAAGCCGATAATGGCTATGTCAGCCTGGTGGAGCTAGATAAGCAATGAAGGAGAAGAGCCAAGAGAAACCCTGCTCATTCAGCAGTAGTAGGCCTGAGACCACGGCCTTTATTAGAAACCCAGCCCTGAACCCTAAGCAAAAAAATCACTGACAGCAACTGACAGGCAGCTGTCAAATCAGCACACGAGGCAGGACCAGAGCCAGCCAATAGCCGCTGGGAAATGTTTAAAGCCCCGCCTGCTGTCATAACGCCATACATCCCAAGAAGGCGGGTCGAGTTAATTGGCAATTGGGAGCAGCCAATCGGCGAGCCGTAAGGGCAGATTTCCGTTACCCTATTGGTCGCTGATGCTTGCATGATGCCGGATCGGCTCAGAGAGTGTTCCTAGTATTTCTCCGTAATGGCGGAAGGCTTACCTCGTGAGAGACGCATTCTAGGGAGCGGAGCTCGCTGCAGTAGCGGCAGAAGTACAGCTGCGACAGCGGCGCCCGGATCTCCTTGTCGCCGTGAACCAAGTACAACACCCTCTCCAACTGGAACAGCGACGCCATCTTCCAAAGGAGTCCCGCCTTCAGGATCACATGACCAGGGGTGTACGGCGGCTGCCCTCGGCTACGTCATGGCCTCGGTCACGTGAGAGGGTCTCAGCCATATGAAATTTTTTTTAGATAAATAATATAAAATTTTAATTGCAGTCATGTATAAAAGCTCACTAACAATGCAAATGACATAAAAAAATATATCTATAAATGAGTGTGTACTACCAACTTTTTATTAACATGGCACTGCAGGAAGGTAGGCATGGTAATGGTAGCTAGGCGCCACGTCCTTTGGTATAGGGATGGCCATTGGTGGGTTAACCATCAATGGCCACTGTTGGAGACAGCATTGATTGTTACTATTGATGGTATAAACCGATCTTTAATGGAACCATCGATCGATGGTCATTACTGCTTTTCTATTTGTCGGACTGCAGGCCATTCAGAGACTGGGGGCGGAGCTATGTTGGGTGTCCCGCCACCTTGAAAAGAACATACCCTCCAACATGACCCACTCCATTAGGTACAAAATGCTCTGTTTCTGGACTTCCCTGCCAGTGGCAGTTACAGATGTGAGCCTGCAGCATAGTCCAATATTCAAAAAGTGGAGCCACACTAGCTGCCATCCCAAACATCACTGAGAGTTGATGTGACCCCCCCCTCTTTGAATATTGGACTGTGCTGTAGGCTCACATCTGTAACTGTCACTGGCAGAGAAGTTCAGGAACAGAGCATTTTGTACCTAATGGGATGGGTCATGTTGGAGGGTATGAAAGAAAAATAAATCGTGTTGTTTTATGCCGTCTGGTGCACCCCCATCGATGATACAAAGTATCAGAGGCGTAACTCTGGGAGGCAATGGAGTCATCTGCCGCCGGGCTTCTGCTCCCAAGAGGGCACCTCTCCACACCTGCAAGTTTGAATCAGTTAATTGAAAACATCGATACCGCTTCTGCGGCTGACTCCCCCTCCTAGCAGAACAATAGATGTCACACTTTCTTTATTTGAAACATAATATACTAAGCATACATACAGTACATACATTCACATATACATACATACATATTTATATAAGGTGGTGAGTTTATGTGGAGAGGAGCCACTATTTATCTTGCCTCTGGGCAACTACGCCACTGCAAAGTATTCACCATCAGGTCTGGACGGTTGATGGCCATCCCTACTCTGGTGTATGATGTTCGTCAAAGCTAGATGTATGGCATCCATTCTCTGAAAAATTGGGATAGTTGGCGGATACAGTGTGTCAGCCTACAGGGTGGCCATCAGCTAGGCCGGCGTCCTATTCACCATTTAGATGCTTAAGGTTAGATGTAACTGTCGCTGCAAAACCACTCTATGATACAGTCATGCAAAGGGTTACATACATTATGTAGTATATTCAATGATTTTTACAAATAATTCTGAAGCCTCAATCATCACGACCTCAATGTCTTAATGCCAAAGGTGTGAAGTGTGGGCAATGGGGAAACCAACACACCGTGCACAGTTCCGATACTCATTATGGTCTTTAGAAATGTGTTTTTGATAGTAACAGTTACAGAACTACCTACAGTCTACAGCAAATAACGGCATACATGAGCATATAAACAACAAGCATACTGTAAGTAGATTATTTGTCCTGTTGTGATGTGTTCACAGAAAAGGAATATAATGTTTACTCACCCTGATGAAGTCCTGATATATAGATGAAACGCGTTGGGTTGCATCCCTCAGTTCCTCTCAATTCTCTGCTGCAGCTTCTCTAACACAGACCCAAAATCTAATGGTGTGTACACACGAGGTACAATCAGCATGAGATTTTGACTATATAATCAAAATCACATCAGGATCGTATGCAGACCGCACAAGTTTTTACCTTGCGATCCCAATGCACGCTCCCGTGGCAGCACAAGTCAAAACCCAGATACACAGGGCACCAATGACTAGTGCAAATCGAATGTAGATAGCATGAATTGTATGTAAATAGGCAAAGATTGCATAGCACTCGAATCTTAAGTTGAATAGCAAGGGAATCTCACCGTGTGTACACAGCATAAGAAGATCAGTGGATTACATTGTTATTTTTATGATGATAATCTCTACATTGTGTTTCGGGGGAGGAGCCACACTGAAATTTTTTGGACACACCCTTGCCCCACCCCCTCACGTCATCATACCTGCAATTATGACAATGATGATATTTATTAATTAACAGTTTCTTACATAGCGCACACATATTCCGCAGCGCTTTACAGAGAGAATATTTGAACATTCACATCAATCCCTGCACCAGTGGAGCTTACAATCTATATTATCTACCACATATACATGCACACAGACATTTTAGGATTAATTTAGTTGGGAACCAATTAGCCTACCAGTAGGGATGGCCATCATTGCCATCGATGGTTGCCATCGATGGCAATTCTGCAACAGGCCATCGATAGTGCGAAACTATGCAATGGATGACCATCGATATTTTTACATATCGATGGTCATCCATTGTGTTTGATTGATTGGCCTGCGGGCCAATCAAAACACGGGGGCGGGGCTTCGCGGGTGTCAGGGGGCGGGGCTATGCTCCGTGTCCTGGCACTTTGAAAAAAAAAAAAAAAGCAAAACATTGTTTTGCTGTTCCATTGATGGAACCATCTGGTTCTCCCCCATCAATGGCAAAAGTATTCAACATCGGCCATGAACCATCAATGATTTCGAATCATCGATGGTCAATGGCCATACCTACCTACCAGTATATTTTGGATTGTGGGAGGAAACCGTACGGGGAGAATATACAAACTCTGCACAGTTAGAGACATGGTGGGAATCGAACCCAAGACCTCAATGCTGTGAGGCAGTTATGCTAACCATTACACCATCCATACTGCCTATAAAACTGTCTATAGCCCACAAGTGCTTAAGCCCCATCAGCTACAGTTAGATATGTGTTTTTATTAGCAGATAACACTATAGATGCAGAATACTGATATTGGATAGCCTTTGTCTATGTTACATCACTGCTAGCAACATGTTAGTAATGATGGTAACAAATACTAAAAGTTGACCTACAGTATTCCCCCAAAAATATTTTCTTGCTATGGGGCTTTTCTTGTGTCCAGGAAAGCAGAATGACAAATCCAAGCTGGAAGTCTGGAAGATACTGTACCATTCCTGCAGTCTACCAATAGAGGGCAGCAGAGTACGTCAGTTTGTATGATGGTTATTGTAATGTTATGTTAGTGTGAGTAAAATTCTTGGTGGTATTTAATTGCTGGTACAGACACATTGCTACACTGCAACATTCAGCCTCTTTATCTTTAATTTGGTTAATGTCCCTTGTATTCTAACTTCTTCATCGTTGACATTGATAGTATCTAGAATTTATTTTTAAGGTGCCATGTGGTTTTCCACGGCACTGTACAGGGAATATACAACATAACAGGGAATATTGAACATAGATGTCACGTGTATCCTGCAAAAGTGTAAAATGTTGTGACATTACACGAGCACTTTTCCCAGTTGCACAGTTTTATTTAGAAATTTACTGATACAAAATGGCGCGATATGGGGTGATTCAGGTTGGCTCGCTCTTTCTCGCGTTTTGGGAGGTCATTCAGGTTTATACTCACCATTGTGAATTCGCAACGGTGAGCAATAGTGATGGCCATCTGTGTGAACGGGCGCAGTGACTTCCATAGTTGCTGGCCCGTTTGCACGGAGCAGTGCATGTGGGGGGAGTGTGGCAGCGGACACAGGTCAAGCCCATGGGAACGCCCAGCGCTCCGATGAAAATGCTGGCGTCCCCATGTTAATTCGGCTGTGATGCAGGTGCCGGGGCAGGCAGCTGATGTCACTGGAGAGTGACTTAGATTCGTGATTGCTGTAGAAATCATCATTGATTTCTGCCCCGCCCGAAAACGCGGCAAAGGCTGTTTATGCAAAACATCCATTCGCATGCGTGCAGGGAACATCTGCGTGCGGCAGGCGTTCGTGCGAGCAGCGTTTAGTTGTTGCATGGGAACGCCCAGCATTTCCTGGGCGTGCCGCCAAAAATGGTTGGTACACCCAGGGGCGGGCAGGGGGCTGATTTAGGGGAATGCCCAGTGTTTCCTGGGCGTGCTTACAAAAAAAAACCAGTGGGCATCCCCATGTGAATGCAGGCGTGTCAAAGTCTGCATGGGGCGGATGGCTGACGTCACTTGACATCAGCAATCCGCCCCCAATTCGTCCATATCAGTGGTAAATAAAAAACTGTCCGGACTGACGAATGGGTAAATAAAATCAATGGATGGTCGGCGACCATAGAGGGTTTTTTTTGCCCGTACGGCTGCATGTGAATGTATGTGTACCATCCGGATCCCGGCGTAACTCATCCGTGGTTTCCCCGTTTATGGTTTCATGCCATTGATGCTAACCACTGATGGCAGAATTGATCATCACTAACCTTTGTATAAAATACTAATATCGCCACCTTAATCCACCAGCTATGATGGCTTGCGCAATAAAAAATAACCCTTTGATCTGAGCCCCCTGGGGGGAAATGCCGTCATTGGCTGTGATCAGGTAAATGTCGCCCCGCCACGGTCTCCCCTGCCTCTGTGCAGGGCTGCGAATGTATTCACAGCCGCACACACAGGGGGAAATCCATTCATAATCACTCACCATAGTCTAGTCTTACTCACCGCTGCAATGGCTGTGGAGAGAAGGCGGCTGCTGCTGACATCAGCGCCTACCTCCCCACAGCCGGGCAACGCCTGCATTTTCTGGGGCACTTCCAGAAAACGCCAACGTGCCACCTTCAAATGCCTGCCACCTGTTACTCATTTTGCGAAGCCATCACTGGCTGTGATCGCACGGACGACCCGCGCAAGCCTACTGCGGACCGTGCGCATGCGTGGTCATTCAATAATCACTCATCCGTTGCTAATTCAAAGCCGAGCGATCTGGCCGGAATCAGGACCTTTATCTGCCTCTGAGAACTTAAGCTTATCCGTGCTATTATTCTGACAAGTAATTACATTCTGTATTCTGTATGTGCTAGAGATCCGTCTGCTATGTTGGCTATTATTAGCATTCATTTGCAAGCATTGTAACTCGTAGATCTTTATGACCTTGTCTTACAATTGGATGATATACATGAAAAACGAACTGAGCTTCAAATGCTTTGAAACCTCTGCACGTTTTAACCCAAGCATTTGAGGGTCAAGCGGGGCAGGTTCCGAAGCTCTCCTGCTAATCATCCTCAACTACGCTCACCACTGTTCAAGGGTACCATCCATTGCTGAAACAATGGGGTCATTCAGACCTGATCTAGCTGCGATTAGATAGTCGCTGACAGACAGAAAATATTGCGGGTAAATGATAAAGCGATTTTCCCAGTATGCGCTGATCGAGGCCGAAGCGGACATCACACACCTTCCCCTAAAATTCCTGGGGACACCTGCGTTATCCGTGACACCAACCAACCAAACACTGTCTTTCTGTCAATCAACTTGCAAACGGCTTACGTTTAAAAAAAAGGCGCTGGATTTTATAGACGGGTGGCCTAGCGCATGCAAACTATGAGCCGTACGCATACGCAGATGTTCTATAATTGTCCGATCTGAGAATTTGCAGCCCAGCGATCAGGTCTGAATAACCCCCTATATGCCGTCTGGCAGAGAAGTTAGTGCTTTGTTTTGTATTTCATTTTATTTCATTCTTGTATTGTACCTTCTGATTCTGTGGCTATTGGCCTATTGGTCACATTTTAGTTATACTTTTATTAAATGTTTTTTATTGAGACTGGTCCTCCCTCCTTTTTTTCTGTATATACACCTCCATCTATGAGGTTAACAGCGTGATTGGACGTAGGGGGACCTGCTCTTAAATTAAACCGCTACGTGCTTATTACATCAACACCCACAGTGAGTATGGTACGCAGCCATCTTAGTGATTGGAGTGATTCGTTTTCATGTGATGATTTCTGAATAAGTCGTTACACTCCAGTAAAGAAACCTGTATATGCTTTAAAGCTCCTGTTTATTACAGTGAGTACGGTATACACCTAGAGATTGCTTTTACCCATCGGTATATTATCTTATGTCGTCTACACGGGTGAACCTATCAAGAAACCTTTATACACTTGTTTAACACCACTTCATTGTGAGTTTTGGTACGAGTTTTTCCTGGGATTATTTTCCCCAAGATTATCTCCACTTCAATATTGTGTCACTTACACAGTTTTTTATTTTTTTATTTTATTTCGCATTTTTTTATATCACAAAAAAATATTTTGTGGGACACACAAGTTCAGCGCCATCATATCCACATTTGTTCCGGAGAAAGTATAATAGGTGACCAGCGCTCTATTGCAGATAACAATTAGCGGTATCTTTGAGAAGATATCTATCCCCTTTTAAGTTCCACATTGACACAGAAATAATCCTACTGCGCTTGGGAAACTAAATGGAAGTTAACTCACAATTATATTCTATTCAGGCATGCACATAAAGGTTTCTTTACCACGACTTCAGGGTATAACATGAGCTCAACTTACTTTATAATTCTCTCACGTTCTCATCAAGGTAACTTTTTCCATATAACGGCAACCAACAATTTATTTCAGCATAAAAATCCAACACAGAGAAAACAAATAAAATTAAAAGTCCATATAACATAGAGCAGGGGTGGGGAACCTTTTTTGTGCCAATGGCTGTTTGTACGGGGGAAAAAATCCTTCGGGGACCATATGTAAAAATGTCTCTTACAAATTGTCCTACTGCAGCCATCCCACGCTCCGGCGGCTGCCGCTGAATAGGACTGACAGTCTCCGGCTGCTCCTGATTATGAGGAATCTCGCAAGAACTATTGACATTCTCGCGAGAATTTCCCTGTACTTAAATCCTGGCAAAGCCACCGGGCGGGTGGGCGGGCCACTCAGACCGGCTATGGGGGCCATATCCCGCCTGCGGGCCTGAGGTTCCCCACCACGGACATAGAGGGAGAGGGAAAGCCAAACGGGTGTAGCAACTTTTAGATGGCATCGGGTTATAGACGGCTTTGGGTTATAGAGGCTTCAGGTTATAGAAGGCTTTAGGTTAATTACCGATAGGACGTTCTGGCGACACAGCCTGACCGGGGTAGCGCATCAGCGTCAGTGTCCATGTATACAGAAGCCGGTGCTTATCTTCTTCTCCCTCCAATAAGAAAGCGGTCCAGTTCAACGCGTTTCGGATATTGGGTCTATCCTTTTTCAAGATGTGCCGCTTTGTCCATATGCAGGCTATTTCAAGTGCATCTCAGTTTGTCACATGGTGTTCTATCCACCAATTGGATTTTACCTATACCCGGCTCAAATTGGTAAACTGCATTAACCCTCTCATGCCTGACTTAACATATCATTTAATACAATAAGATTAAAAATGACAATTACAATAAAATGACTTATTAAAACATTTATATACATTGATACTTAAATCCCTTAATCATATGAAGCCGGGCATATGAAAAAGAGAAAACAGATGGGATTAGTAACTGATAATTTAGCAGTATTATTTATTCTTGTTGCATTTTATATTATTATGTCTTTATTGTTCATATTTGGAATAAATCTCTTTTATGTGAATACCAAGGCACCTAAGGTTGTTTGCTATGCACATCTGTTTAGATCATGGGTCCTCAAACTGCGGCACTCCAGATGTTGTGAAACTACAAATCCCAGCATGCTTTGCCACAGTTTTGCTATTAGGGAGTGTTAAAACTGTGGCAAGGCATGCTGGGATTTGTAGTTTCACAACTTCTGGAGGGCCGCAGTTTGAGGACCCATGGTTTAGATGATTCAGACATTCAGGTCTGATCGGAGTACAAATTTGTTCTCAAAGTGGGCAAAACCATGTGCACTGCAGGGGGGGCAAATGTAACATGTGCAGAGAGAGTTAGATTTGGGTGAGTTATTTTGTTTCTGTGCATGATAAATACTGTCTGCTTTATTTTATACAGTATGCAGACAAACCCGTCTATTTGCAAGAGATCAAAGTGCACCCGATTTACTGTACGTACACCCGATTTACTGTGCGTACTAGATACATTGATGTAGTATGAACAGTTGAGCATTCAAGTTGTCTGCTGCTGGTGCGCTGACAAATATTTACACACACTGCTGTGTCTGCGAGAGTTGTATTTGCATTTGTTTTGGACACATTTTATTGTATACTTATTTGTTTTCAGTTGTAAGCATTGCAGCTCATTGATAGTTCTCAATCAATAAACTGCCTTTAGTAACAACCCCAGTAATTACCTTGTCATCAAAGTTTTTATACCTTATTACGCTTAGGCCAATAAACTCTTGGGTGTGTGCTTGTGCAGTGATAAAGTATATGCCAGTCTTGGTGTGCGTCAGTTTTGTGGGGTGTGCTTCTGTCAATGAGGTAGGAATGTGACTACCCCGCGTCACTGACAGCAGCACATCCCCTGCTCACTGACAGCAGCACATCCCCTGCTCACAGACAGAAGCACAACCCTGTGTAACTGAAAGCAGCACTTCCTGCCTTACTGCCTTACTGACAGCAGCACATCCCTGCCTCACTGACAGCTGCACATTCCTACCTCACTGACAGAAGCACATCCCCACAAAACTGACGCACACCAAGGCTTACATATACTTTATCATTGCACAAGCATCAAGAAAAACCAAGAGAAAGGAAAGCTGTCCTGTACGTGGTGCACCTAACCTAATAAAAATGTACTTTTATTACACCGGTGACAGCCCCAAGCTGAAGCCTGGGCAAGTAAATTCTGGAGGGGGGGGACCCCTATCGACATTACAAATCTTATGTGCAGCCCGGAGTCGGTCGGCGGGATGCAGAGAGGCGGGTGGGGAAGCCGTGAGCCGGCAAGGGGAAGCAGAGAGGCGGGCGGCGGAGACGGACAAATAATAATAATTTTAAAAAACGCATACATATGAATGTGCAGCCACTGCTCAGCTCCTCTCAGCCAATCAGTGGCTTCCCATTAATTTTTATGGGGTTTTTTTGCAGCTCAGCTGCTGGCTCCTTGATAAAGCTGCATTTTGGTGGCGAAATGCGTAGGCTCTTGCATGGAACTTTATATCGGATAAGCCACCCATTCACTCACAAGTGACAGATACAGACCATCATCCAGCAGAGGTTCCTTATTGCTAAACCATTTGGATTAGCGACACTTCCCTCTTCCACTCACTACAGCAACAAGTTGGTTTGGCGGTATGCCACCTCCCTAAGGACCCGGTTTATCTACAAAAAAGTGGAAGGGACTTCACCTCCTTACTCACTGGAATCTGCAATTTTTGCCACTAAAATATTGGAAGCTCTCCAGCACTGGTGGACATTTAAAGGGTGACTATCCGTATACCTATGTTATTGCATTCAGTGTGTGTAATATTATGGATTTTTAAATTTCCTATTTCTAATTATTGTCATTTGATGCTATATATGATATATTCAATTTATATTATTTTACTATAAATTGCCTTATATGTACCTTATATATTTAGCGCAGTTTTACCCTTCCTGAATTGTTCTCGACTCCTGGCTCCCCCTGCCCAGGCTCTCTGTGACCCCCCTCCCGGCTTCCTCCACCTGCAGCTTCCCGGCACATAAAGTGCCTAATCGTATTTGTGCCCTCCCGGTGAAATCAGGTCTGATCAGGCCTGCGGGCCTTTACAAGGGGGTTAGAATTAGGTTTCAGGGCAGGGGGTTAGGTTTAGGCATCTGGGTGTGGAGGTTAGGGTTCAACTGAGTAAAACCAGGTGAAATGGAGACTTGGGGGTACATTTACTAAAATTACAGTT
The DNA here is from genome assembly GCF_055691185.1 of Crinia signifera. NCBI lineage: Eukaryota > Metazoa > Chordata > Amphibia > Anura > Myobatrachidae > Crinia > Crinia signifera. The sequence goes on from NC_139220.1 coordinate 35,605,577, forward strand.
TTTAGAAGTGAGAAATTCTACCTATCATTTATCTAGCACCTTCTAGAGGATAAAAGGTAGAATCTTATTGGTCGCTATAGGCAACATCACGTACTTCTAAAAACTCCCACTTTTAGTAAAGTTAACCAGCCACAGAACCTGTGTGATTCATATGGTCCTATGGTGCTCTATGTATTCACCAATATGACCTATGCCCAGGGTCGGCTCTCTGGGTCAGGGTACTGTTGATGCCAGTCGAAGAAGAGCAGCAGGTTTCCGAGAGGCTAAGCAAGTACGTGCTGAAGCGATGCCAGCGGAACTCTCTGTAATACACAGCTATACGTCACAGTTGTTCCTACAGATATATACAATATAGATGGTAATACAATATTACTGATGAGAGTTCTACTCCTTTGTCTGCCGGTGTCCAGGTTCGCTCCGTCCTATGAAAGGAAAGTACATTGTGCAGTGCTTGGCATTAATACTGAACGTCTCACATCATTCTGCAGATTGTCTCTCAGGCACTAGGTGGCTTTTCTCCGAAAATGAGAGACTTATTGTTTTTTTTTTGTTTTTTGGGAAGGAGGAGGTAAAGGAGCTTCCCCTCCCCTCAAGACCAGGCACATCCCCCTAATGATATAGCCAGAGAAGGAAGCACTGCAGGCAGAGTGCCCAGCCATGGGGAGATAATGCTGTGTGACATTGCGGATATCTCTCTGTACTGCATACGGGTGTGAGCTGCCACTCCTGAGTTTCAAAGTCCCATTGTTAAGCAGGTAAGTCGCAAGTAACAAATGTGCTCGGGAAACCGACTTGCACTGTGTTGTCAACTTACCTCTCTGTCTGTCTGTCTGTCTGTCTGGGGATACTCAGTCTTGTTATATTGCTGTGTTCCCAATTGTACAGCGCAACAGAATAGCCTGAATAAATGTTAGCGAATGTTAATTAAATCTCCTTCCCCTCTTAATTTTTGTAGGGGTTAATTGAAATAAGAGGGAAAGGAAATTGACACGTTAAACTTTCAGATGCCTTGTTGGTAAACTGCACAAATTAAAATATACCAATGTGTACAATGCAAACGTCCATTTTTACTTAGAACAGATCTCTGCAACTATTTGCTCTCCCACCAAGATGGGCAATTATTTAATTAGCTGAATGAAGAGTAAAACATTTCTAATAAAAAAAAAAATAATAATAATAAAAAAATATATATATATGTTACGGGTAAAATTCTTATCAGTCCTGGTAAATTATTGTAAATTTAAAAAAAAAGTATTATGTGTCATCATGAAATCGAGTGTAATAAAAAAATAAATCCCATAAATATTAAATAAATGGCAATGAGACGCAGGCACAGATTATAATCAAACATAGGTTACTGCACTATCCTTTTAAACCTGGGACACATGGATTACGCAGGTTCTGTTGCTGATTAAAACCAGGTGCAATGCAGTTGTAAGCCGCATACACACTATATCAGTGGTTCTCAACCTCGGTCCTCAAGGACCCCCAACAGTGCACGTTTTCCAGGTCACCCAGCAGGAGCAGTAGCTAATTATTTCACCTGTGATTCTGTGAGAAGACCTGGAAAACGTGCACTGTTGGGGGTCCTTGAGGACC